>NW_027361757.1:18740000-20112500 GCF_039654945.1 Dendrobates tinctorius | reverse complement strand
TCCAAGCTCTTTCTACCTCCTGTCGCCTCCACCTTAAAAATATTTCCAGAATCCTTCCTTTCCTCAAGCCTCAATCTGCTAAAATGCTTGTGCATGCCCTCATCATCTCCCGCCTCGACTACTGCAACATCCTTTTCTGTGGCCTCCCTGCTAACACCCTCGCACCTCTCCAGTCCATCCTTATGTCTGCTGCCCGACTAATTAATCTCTCTCCTCGCTACTCCTCCGCTTCTCCCCTCTGCAAATCTCTTCACTGGCTCCCATTCCCTCAGCGTATCCAGATCAAATTATTAACACTGACCTCAAGGCCATCTATAACCTGTCTCCCCCATATGTCTCTGAACTTTTCCTCACGTAATCTCCGGTCCTCACAAGACCTACTTCTCTCCTCCACACTTATTCGCTCCTCATCCAATCGCCTCCAAGACGTCTCCCGAATATCCCCCATCCTCTGGAATTCTTTGCCCCAACATGTCCGACTATCAACCACATTCGGATCCTTCAGACAGAACCTGAAAACCCACCTCTTCAAGAAAGCTTACAGCCTGCAATGACCCCGCTACCGCCTCACCACTGCCAGAGATAATGCCTCAACCAACACCTGAAACGCTGCAACCCACCAACCTACTGTCTCCTTCCCCACCATCCTGTAGAATTTAAGCCTGAAAGGGCAGGGTCCTCTCCCCTTTGTATCAGACCGTCATTGTCAGCTTGTTTACTCTAAGTGATATCTGTAATTTGCATGTAACCCCTTCTCATGTACAGCACCATGGAATCAATGGTGCTATATAAATAATAATAATAATAATAATAATAATGTGAAATAATAAGGGTAAACCATACACGTATAGGACAGGTGTGCATATGAATCAGCGTTTTTGGTGTATTTTTTTTTTTTTGCAGCCAAAGCCTGCTCTCTTGGCAGTAAAAACACTGCTTTCAAAGCACCCATTTTTTAGAGTATGTGCAGACGATCCGGAAATGGCAGCACTTTGGACGCAGTGGAAATGTGCCCTGTCTAAAGTGCTGCCATCTTTTGAACGGATGTGATTCCGCATGTGTTCACTGAACCGTGCGGAATCACCGCATCCAATACATTGTACGGGTGAGATTTCTCTCGCGGAGACTCGCATCTATGCAAGATAAATTGACATGCTGCGGTCTGGAGAGACGCGCTGCATGTCCATCTCTGCGGGTGATCTGCGGGCATCTGTGGACACATAGTGGAGATGGAATTTCTTGAAATCCCATCGACTCTGCTGTAACATCTGGTCACTGCGGGTTGGACGCTGTACAAGTTTACAGCAGCCGACCCGCAGCGTTTACTGACTGTGGACACAGAGCTTTTGCTGGTTTTTTTTTTTACAGTATGCATTTTGTCTACAGTACATGTCTAATAAAGTTAGTTTTATTCACCAAAAACGCAGCAAAAAACAACTTTGCGACATTTGCAGCTTTTTTTAAACTTTTTCATTGCTTTCTACGGGTGAAAAAAATTGCTGAAAGAAGTGACACGCTGCAGGTTTGAAAAACACTGCAGTTGTGAAATTCAGTCAGGAGAAAATAAAAGGGTGTGCGGGAGATCTCTGAAAATCTCAGTTTTTGCTTGTGCTGTAAAATGCTGTAAACTTCTTATTTGCAGAAGAAAAAGCTGCAAAAATTCTGCATATGAACGTGGCCAAAAGCTGCTTTTTAAAGTGCCAGCAAAATATATGAGATTTCTGAAATCTCCTGCATGCGCTTGTTTTTTTTATGACTTAATTTCAGAACTGCAGCGCTTTTTAAATCTGTAACACGGCACCACTTCTGGATTTCTCACCCTGCTGGTTTTGGCTTACACATACTGATGTGAAATACTGACCAAATACTTTAAATATACTATAGACAAAGCAATCATCCTCACTCCAAAAAAAAAGCTGAAAAAAGTGTAAAGAACACCACAAAACAAGCTGAAAAACAGGTGTTTTGAACACAACATTTTTACCGCCAATAGAACAGGTTTTGGCTACTGAAACAATGCTGCATGTGAACATAGTCTTCTACATCTACTACATTATCTGTACTCAGAGTTATCACTGTGTTATCTGTGGTGTTACATAGGACTGCAGGTGACATCTACTACATTATCTGTACTCAGAGTTATCACTGTATTATCTGTGGTGTTACATAGGACTGCAGGTGACATCTACTATATTATCTGTACTCAGAGTTATCACTGTTATCTGTGGTGTTACATAGGACTGCAGGTGACATCTATATTATCTGTACTCAGAGTTATCACTGTGTTATCTGTGGTGTTACATAGGACTGCAGGTGACATCTACTACATTATCTGTACTCAGAGAATTATCACTGTGTTATCTGCAGTGTTAAAAAAAAAAATTAAGAGGGGGTTGGGGGGCAAATCTTTGTCTTGGGGCTTGGGCCCCCTATCTTTTCTAACCACTAGCTTGGGCCCCCAATCTTTTCTGACCCTAGCAGCGCCCCTACATACTGCTAATAGTGGCAGACCCATTGGCCTATATAAGGCCCCTGAATATGGGTCCACAGTGTGAGCACTGGCTCCAGGCCCCACCGCCAACTGTATCCGCATCCTGCTCATGTAATGTAACCTAAATGTTTGGGTGATTTTACAATGTTAGCATTTGGGGCTCCACTTTAAACTTTTGCCTAGGGCCTACTTTGTCTAAAACCGGCCCTGCACAGCACTTTACAAATCAGAGGGTAAGTTTACAAACAATCAGAAATTCCAATAGTGACACATACTTCAAAAATTCATACAAGAAGAGAGAGGGCACTGCTCGCAAGAGCTTACAATATGCGAGGAAATACGAGTGACAAAAAAGGTAAAAAATACTTGTAATGTACACTCACTGGCCACTTTATTAGGTACACCATGCTAGTAACGGGTTGGACCCCCTTTTGCCTTCAGAACTGCCTCAATTCTTCGTGGCAGAGATTCAACAAGGTGCTGGAAGCATTCCTCAGAGATTTTGGACCATATTGACATGATGGCATCACACAGTTGGCGCAGATTTGTCGGCTGCACATCCCTGATGCGAATCTCCCGTTCCACCACATCCCAAAGATGCTCTATTGGATTGAGATCTGGTGACTGAGGAGGCCATTTGAGTACAGTGAACTCATTGTCATGTTCAAGAAACCAATCTGAGATGATTCGAGCTTTATGACATGGCGCATTATCCTGCTGAAAGTAGCCATCAGATGCCTGTTCTTAGCTGAGAGGAGTGGTACCCAGTGTGGTCTTCTGCTGCTGTAGCCCATCTGCCTCAAAGTTCGACGCACTGTGCGTTCAGAGATGCTCTTCTGCCTACCTTGGTTGTAACGGGTGGCAATTTGAGTCACTGTTGCCTTTCTATCAGCTCGAACCAGTATGCCCATTCTCCTCTGACCTCTGGCATCAACAAGGCATTTCCGGCCACAGAACTGCCGCTCACTGGATTTTTTTTCTTTTTCGGACCATTCTCTGTAAACCCTAGAGATGGTTGTGCGTGAAAATCCCAGTAGATCAGCAGTTTCTGAAATACTCAGACCAGCCCTTCTGGCACCAACAATCATGCCACGTTCAAAGGCACTCAAATCACCTTTCTTCCCCATACTGATGCTCGGTTTGAACTGCAGGAGATTGTCTTGACCATGTCTACATGCCTAAATGCACTGAGTTGCCGCCATGTGATTGGCTGATTAGAAATTAAGTCTTAACACACAGTTGGACAGGTGTACCTAATAAAGTGGCCAGTGAGTGTATGGTACAGCCGTCGTTATAATAAATAAGTGTATTCATGTAAATCTGCAGAAAAGGTAAAGAACCTTTATATGTCCAGATACAAAGTGCTATTGAAGGCTTGAAGTATATTGTAGCAGATGAAAGAAAGGACAAGATTCTGAGGGAAGTGTAGGAAGAGGGAACTGAGAACAGTTAAGACAAGTGAGGTGATGTACTAGGCCTGTGACTGTCTAAACAAATGTGTTCTTAGGACACACTTAAAACTGTAGAGATTGGGCATTAGGCCGGCGTCACACTAGAGAGAAATACGGACTAGTGAGAGGCGCAAAAACTACGCATTGCACTCGTACCAATGTTTCTCTATGGGGCAGCTCCCATCAGCCATATATTTCTCGGCCGTATTTTACGGGCTGAGAAAATTGCAGCATGCTGCGATTGTCAGCGTATTCCTCCAAAAATACGCCAATGCAAGTCAATGGGGGCGAGAAAAATACCGATTACACACGGACCAGACGTGTGACTTGCGAGAAATACGCACCAGTGTCCTTTAACAAAAGCCGGCAATTCATTTTGCAATACAGTAAAATCACACTGTCATGTTTGATAAAGAAACGAAAGAATAGATATATACACATAGAATACATATATATATATTCTATATATATATTCTATAATATATGTGTATATATATATATATATATATATACACATATACATATACATGTCATTGAGGCACACATATATATAATTATATTTATATTCATAGAGTTCTACATAGCAGAATAGCCGCTAAATCAATTGCCGGCTTCTGTAAAATCAATACAAAACCCGACATGAAATGACACATGGTTTACATACAGTGAACCATCTCATTTCATTTAGTTTTTTATATGTCTTTGACTAATAATTAGATTAGGGTATGTGTGTAAAATTTGGGACATGTAGGTGTTAAATTAAGGGGTTAATTCGTTGAAAAAAATTGTGTGGGCTCCCACGGTAATTTCTCCACCAGAGAGGGAAAGTCAGTGAGGAAGGGCAGATATTAATAGCCTAGAGAGGGACCATTGTTTTTGCCCCTCCCTGGCTAAAAAAAATCTGCCCCCAGCCACCCCAGAAAAGGCGCATCTATAAGATGCGCCTTTTCTGGCACTTAGCCTCTCTATTCTCATTGCCCTGTAGCGGTGGCTAATGAGTTAATAATGGGTTAATGTCACCTTACTATTGAAAGGTGACATTAAGCCGGATTAATAATGGAGAGGTGTCAATAAGACACCTATCCATTGTTAACCCTAGAATATTAATGGGTTAAAAAAACACACACAGACATTAAAAATTATTTTAATGAAATAAACACACCAAGTTTTTGACCACATTTATTCATCTGCTAATCCAAAAAAAGCTATGGATCTGTAAAAAATAAATAAATAAATATCAATAATATACATACCTCGCCGCTGTTCAGTCAGGTCCCCCGCTGCAATCCATCAGAAGGGGTTAACTAGTTTACAATGGGTAGCGGTACTAATGCTTCCGGCCCTGCTGTAAACCACTGCCGAATGAATTAGTTAATCTCTGCACAGCCTCCCCGGCTGACCGGAGATGAACTAATAAGCGTGGGAAAGTTTCTGAACTTTTTCCCAAGCTCATTAATTCACCTCCGGTCAGCCAGGGACTCCGCACAGCCTTACTGACTACCACTCATGTACCGCAGCCGTTTGCATCATGTGTGCCCCGCCCACTTGTCACACCGCAGCTGGGGAAGACCTAGCCATGCCCATCAATTCACACATCATTCTCACCTCGACACCTCGCTACCTGTCGACCCCTCAGACACAACCTGACGCACGTCACCCACATTACAACCGCTCGCTGCATTACAGTGACCACAATGCTTACCGGGCCAACTTCGAGTCCCCCTTGGAATGGCTGTTGCGTATCTTCCCCGCTGGTCCTCCTCCGATTCTTCTCCTGTAGATGCTTGGCCCTCCTCAGACTCCACCGGCGACACCCCAGCAACCAAGGACCACTCGGCCCTTGTTGCGTCAGTGTTGCGAATGTCCGTATTCCCTGCGGTGGTGGAAGGCAATTCAGCTGCACGCCTGCAGCCCACAATCCTCCGAATGAGTTCATGCTCCCCTTCTGATTCGTCGTCCCATGGACCTACAGCTCATCTGCTTCTTGTTCCTTTCTTGGCCCTGCGTGGTGCAGCATGTGCCCTATCGGTCTTTCCTCCATTCCCATGGCCAGTCCCCACGCTCCATCCTCCCAAGGAGGCAAGAGCACTGGACTGCCTCCTCAGATCCTTGCTCCCCAGATACTCCAGCCACTTCACTGTTTCTCCATCCAGCCCTGATTCAAGGCCTCATGCGTCTCCCGGCTGCTCACATCATGACTCAGATGGTCCCTGGATGGGCTACCCACCTTTCTCCGCTCCCTGGACGGCAGTTCAGGGCTCGCGGTCTCAGGAGGCTGCGACCAAATGGCCCCATTCACACCCTCTTTTACTAACTCCCACCATAATTTGAACCAAAACCCCTCCTGTCCACCATTTTAAATCCTAACTCTCCCCCCCTCCTAAAAATACATTTCAGTTTACATCTGCTTAACTCGTATTAGGGTTTGGCATACATCCTGGTCATGAGGCCCACCTCTATACAGCCTGTGGCTTGCAGTACGGGCCCCACTATGCATGTCAAAGGAGAATGAACAAAGTGTTTGGACCTCCAGCTGCAGGCATCTATTGATTGGAAGTGACCTACAAATGGGCAGTAACTGACTCTACTGGTGACCAATGACTGACTGCAATGTTTGGTTTTTCTTTTACTTTTACGCACTCTTGTCTATTAAGAAAAGAGATAAAAATCAATCTTATAGAGCTCTTTTGACTTGTTTCCTTTTTAAAACACTTGAATTCCTCATGAAATAACTACGCTACAGTATTTTTTCTTGAAACTCTGCATTATGCCGTTCCTCAGTTATTCCACTGGTAAATGCATAAATAAATTGACAACCCAGTGTATTTAGTTGATGCGATATCCTAACATACTCTAAGGCCAGTTTCATACATGCATGAAACACGGTCTTTGTTTTCTGATGGGAGGATGGTCCATGTGAAACCATATTAACACTGATCAATTAATGCTGACAGTGTTACGCCAGCGTCACACTAGCGAGAAATACGGACGAGTGCAAAGCGCAAAAACAACGCATTGCACTCTGATCAATATTAATCTATGGGGCAGCTCCCATCGGCCGATTTTTTCTCAGCCGTATTATACGGACAGAGAAAATCGCAGCATGCTGCGATTGTCAGCGTATTATGCCCATAATACGAAAATGCAAGTCTATAGGGGTGAGAAAACTACGAATTACACATGGACCAGACATGTGACTTGCGAGAAATATGCAAGACTTCTCCAGATGACAGGAAATGGACTCAGCCATTATCATGAAGCTTTGACATGCTAATTAGCTTACAAAGCGCTCCAGACATCACGGAAGAACGCCTCCGTGGAGTCCACCATCATGTCCACATTAGTGTTGACCATTCCGATACTGCAAATATCGGGTATCGGCCGATATTTGCTGTATCGGAATTCCGATACCGAGTACCGATATATTTTCAATATCGGATGCCAGTATCAGAAGTCCCCATAATGCAATGAGCCACTGTTGTGGCTGTGATTGGCTGCTGAAATGATGTCATCATGATGCACGGTCTGTGCCGACTGGGGGGGTCTGTACGGGCCTCTCGGGGGCCTGTGCTGGCTGTCGGTGGTCTGTGCCGGCTGCCGGGGGCCTGTGTCGGCTGCCGGTGGTCTGTACGGGCCTCTCGGGGGCCTGTGCCGGCTGTCGGTGGTCTGTGTCGGCTGCCGGGGGCCTGTGCCGGCTGCCGGTGGTCTGTGCGGGCCTGCCGGGGGTCTTGTGTGTGTGCAGGCATCGTCTGATGGGACTACAAGTCCCATCCGGCGATGCCTGCTACAATGACAGTGATTGACACATTAGCCAATGATGGGACAGTAGTAGTCCCATCATCCGGCTAATGTGTTGAATGTAAAAAAAACAAAAAAAATACTACATTCAAACAACATACATACATACTACATACATGCTACATATATACTACATTCATACAACATAGATATATACTACATACTACATACATGCTACATATATATTCTACATTCATACAACATACATATATACTACATATATACTACATTCATACAACATACATATATACTACATACATGCTACATATATACTACATTCATACAACATACATATATAATACATACATGCTACATATATACTACATTCATACAACATACATATATGCTACATACATGCTACATATATACTACATTCATACAACATACATATATACTACATACATGCTACATATATACTACATTCATACAACATACAAATATACTACATTCATACAACATACATATATACTACATACTACATACATACTATATTCATACAACATACATACATACTACATACTACATACATGCTACATATATACTACATTCATACAACATACAAATATACTACATTCATACAACATACATATATACTACATACATGCTACATATATACTACATTCATACAACATACATATATACTACATACATACTACATACTACATTCATACAACATACATACACTGTGTTCCAAATTATTATGCAAATTGGATTTAAGTGTCATAAAGATGTAATTTTTTGTTTTTCAAATAAACTCATAGATGGTATTGTGTATCAGTGCTCTTTGGATCACTGAAATCAATCTCAAATGCCTGTGATAATTAGTTTACCAGGTGAGCCCAATTAAAGGAAAACTACTTAAGAATGATGTTCCACATTATTAAGCAGGGCACAGGTTTCAAAGAATTTAGGAAAGAAAAAGGATCTCTCTGCTGCTGAAAAGCATCAAATAGTGCAATGCCTTGGTCAAGGGATGAAAACATTAGATATTTCCCAAAAATTGAAACGTGATCATCGTACTGTTAAGAGATTGTGGTTGATTCTGAGCACAGACATGTTTGTGCTGATAAAGGCAGAATGAGGAAGGTTTCTGCCAGGCAAGTTCATCGGATGAAGAGAGCGGCTGCTAAAAAGCCATTACAAGCCAGCAAACAGATATTTAAAGCTGCTGGTGCCTCTGGAGTCCCTCAAACCTCAAGGTGTAGGATCCTTCAAAGGCTTGCTGTGGTGCATAAACCTACTATCCAGCCACCCCTAAATAGTGTTCACAAGCAGAAATGGTAGCAGTGGGCCCAGACATACAAGAAGACTAATTTTCATACAGTCTTGTTTACTGATGAGTGTCGAGCAACCCTGGATGGTCCAGATGGATGGAGTAGTGGATGGTTGGTGGATGGCCACCATGTCCCAACAAGGCTGCGACATCAGCAAGGAGGTGGAGGAGTCATGTTTTGGGCCGGAATCATGGAGAAACAGCTGGTAGGGCTCTTTAAGTTTCCTGAAGGTGTGAAAATGACCTCTGCAAAGTATATAGAGTTTCTGACTGACAGCTGTCTTCCATGGTATAAAAAACAGAAACGTGCCTTCTGGAGCAAAATCATCTCCATGCATGACAATGCACCATCTCATGCTGCAAAGAATACCTTGACTGCTATAGGCATAAAAGGAGATAAACTCATGGGGTGGCCACCATCCTCCCCTGACCTCAACCCTATAGAGAACCTTTGGAGTATCATCAAGCAAAAGATCTATGAGGGTGGGAGGCTGTTCACATCAAAACAGCAGCTCTGGGAGGCTATTCTGACTTCATGCAAAGAAATACAAGCAGAATCTCTCCAAAAACTCACAAGTTCAATGGATGCAAGAATTGTGAAGGTGATATCAAAGAAGGGTTCCTATGTTAACATGTAACTTGGCCTGTTAGGATGTTTTGGAGTTAAACAGCTTTTTTGTTCAGTGAATGTGACCTCCTAATGCTGCAAATTCCACAAATGAGCATTTTCAGTTCTTTAAAACAAATCAAATGTTTAGAAATTCTACTGTGCCTAATAATTTGGAACAGTGCAATTTGAGTTTTTATTCATTTTGGAGATCATACTGTTATCATTGGGAGGTTTCTTCAATAAAATTTGATGTATACTCTAACCGGTGATGACTTTTATTAGACTGACTGTCATTTGCACCGCCTATTTAGGAAAATCATAGAAAAATATAATTTGCATAATAATTTGGAACACAGTGTATATACTACATACATACTACATATATACTACATTCATACAACATACATATATACTACATACATGCTACATATATACTACATTCATACAACATACATATATACTACATACTACATACATACTGCATACAATACATTCATACATTCATACAATACATACATATAGACATACAGTACATATAACATAGAGTACATACCATTACTTGTCACTTTGATCCCCGAAGCCAGTGTCATCTATGAAAGAAATTAGAAAACAACAAACAAGCAATATACTCCCTGATCCGCAGAAATCCACGAGTGTCCCACGCCGATTTCCCGTGAAGAACAGCAGCATCAGCTGATGCGACCGCTCTCTAGGGGGCCCCAGGAATCCAATGACGGAAGGTAGGTATCCTTCCGCACTGTATTCCTCCACCACTGTCAAAAAATAGTCCCTAGTCTCACTTTATGGCAAAAGCTGCGTGGGAACTTTCTCACACTGCTTTTGCCATAAAGTGAGACTAGGGACTATTTTTTTTACAGTGGCAGAGGAATACAGTGCGGAAGGATACCTACCTTCCGTCATTGGATTATTGAATCCCCTAGAGATCGGTCGCATCAGCTAAAATCGGTGTGGGACCCTCGTGGATTTCTGCGGATCAGGGAGTATATCGCTTGTTTGTTATTTTCTAATTTCTTTCATATATGACACTGGCTTCGGGGATCAAAGCGACAAGTAATGGTGAGTATGTACTCTATGTTATATGTACTGTATGTCTATATGTATGTATTGTATGAATGTATTGTATGCAGTATGTATGTAGTATGTATGTAGTATGTAGTATATATGTATGTTATATGAATGTAGTATATATGTAGCATGTATGTAGTATGTAGTATATATGTATGTTGTATGAATGTAGTATATATGTAGCATGTATGTAGTATATATATGTTGTATGAATGTAGTATATATGTAGTATATATGTATGTTGTATGAATGTAGTATATATGTAGCATGTATGTAGTATATATGTATGTTGTATCAATGTAGTGTGTAGTATATATGTATGTTGTATGAATGTAGTATATATGTAGCATATATGTAGTATGTAGTATATATGTTGTATGAATGTAGTATATATGTAGCATGTATGTAGTATGTAGTATATATGTATGTTGTATGAATGTAGTATATATGTAGCATGTATATAGTATATATATGTTGTATGAATTTAGTATATATGTTTTATATATGTATGTTGTATGAATGTAGTATATATGTAGCATGTATGTAGTATATATGTATGTTGTATGAATGTAGTATATATGTAGCATGTATGTAGTATGTAGTATATATGTATGTTGTATGAATGTAGTATATATGTAGCATGTATATAGTATATATGTATGTTGTATGAATGTAGTATATATGTAGCATGTATGTAGTATATATGTTGTATGAATGTAGTATATATGTAGCATGTATGTAGTATGTAGTATATATGTATGTTGTAGGAATGTAGTATATATGTAGCATGTATGTAGTATATATGTATGTTGTATGAATGTAGTATATATGTAGCATGTATGTAGTATGTATGTATGTTGTATGAATGTAGTATATATGTAGTATGTATGTAGTATGCATGTATGTTGTATGAATGTTGTATATATGTAGAATGTATGTAGTATGTATGTTGTATATATGTAGTATGTATGTAGTATGTATATATATATATATTTTTTTACATTCAACACATTAGCCGGATGATGGGACTACTACTGTCCCATCATTGGCAAATGTGTCAATCACTGTCAGTGACTTGTAGTTCCATCGGACGATGCCTACACACACACAAGACCCTCAGCAGGCCCGCACAGACCACCGGCAGCCGGCACAGACCACCGGCAGCCGGCACAGGCCCCCGCGAGGCCCGTACAGACCACCGGCAGCCGGCACAGGCCCCCGGCAGCCGGCACAGACCGACAGCCGGCACAGGCCACCGAGAGGCCCGTACAGACCACCGGCAGCCGGCACAGGCCCCGGCAGGCCCATACAGACCACCCACAGTCCACACAGACCCCGCCCGCACACACAGACACGCACAGTGTCCGCCCACGCACCGCCCACACTCTTCCCCCCTCCCGAAAGGGTTTTTTTTTATTCCAATATTTCTGTCCCATTGACTTTAATGGGACTTCTGGTATCGGAATCGGAATCGGCGATACCCGATACTTTTTTGTGTATCGGGCCGATCCATTCCGATCCGATACTTTTGAATATCAGATGGTATCGCTCAACCCTAGTCCACATACATCAACGTGGAAATGCTTATTGTTCTGGTCCAAGTGAGGCCAGAACTGTGGGACCAGAGGGATGAACATTATTCAGGCCGTGCCCAAAAAGAGGCGGCATGGAGGAGGATCTGTGTCCAAATGTTTAATGATTATGAGGACAATCCTAGTGAGAGCCAGCAACAAATTCATAAGTTCTATCCTTTATTAAAAATCATATTAATGCGCAAAATAACACGTTTTCCCATTAGACCCTAAAATAATAATATGTGTAGGTTATGCCCATTCTGTGTAATATATCTTATGTTTAAATGACACCTTACTCGGCCACATGACACTGTAAAATATATGTTAAAGTGTTCTGAAAATTGGGCACTGTGCTAATAAATTATTGTGTGACATTGCAGTGGAAGATGTCATGAGATGCTGGCACAACATCCGCGACCAATATAGGTGGGAACGTCAGCAGCGGGCCTGGAGAGGAGATGCAGCACCGACCAAGAGAAAATATATTTATTATGACCGGTTGTCATTTCTGGCTCTCATTCTGGATCTCAGACCGTAAGTTCATGTGTCGCCCCTGAGGGTCCGGTCGCCACAGAGGTACTGCACCTCATACAGAGGTGTGGTATCCCACCCTCAGGTAAGGAGGGATCACCACCCAGGACTCCTAACACTGCACTCCACACACACACTAGCTAGTCGGGGCACCTGGGCGTACCCTTTGGGAGGATGGCCTCATCCCAGACTGGCTAGGAAAGGGTGTTGGGGAATTAGTGTGGATGGTAGGTAGAGTGGGAGGAGCTTAGGTAGTGGAGTGATAGTTAGGCATCCAATCAGATTGAGAAAGGTGACAGTTGGTGGGAGGAGCTAGTTCTGAGGTAAAGAGATCCTTCCAGAAACTAGTCAGTCGGTGACAGGACCAGCGAGAGAGCAGGATTGCTGTAGAGGACTGTGGGTGGAAAAGAGAGAAACATCTTGTCCAAGCTCCTGAACTGGGAAGAAGGGGTCCTAGGAGCACGGATAGTGCGACTGGCCACCCGTGGAGCCCGCATCCTGGAAGGGAAGGATCTGGCCGAAGTGGGGGAGCCGGCCCCTGAAACTAGTGGAGGATTATAGGACTCAGCTAGGAAGCTGGAGGCTGAGGTAACTTTAAGTGCCTCAGCCACAAGCACCCTCCAAAAGGCAGTGGTATGAGTAATAGACCTCGGGGCCTGACCCACGTCGCCTGAGGAGATCTGTGGCTGCCAGCTGGGGGCACTACTTGTGACGGCGCAGGGCAGGGAAAGTAAGGAGAATTCAGCGCAGAGACATGGCCTTGAGAGAGACACAAGAAGGAGTCCTGAAAGGTGTACCCAATCTGCCTGGGAGTTTGCCGGACCCCTCCCTCAGAGGATGCAGCACTAAGTGGACCAACGTGTACACGAAACTTGTGAGTAAAAACCCAGAAACTGCACCCAACCGTGTCCTTTGAGTTATTTTACAACTGCCTGCCTCAAACTGCAAACACCATCACGTCACCAGCTCAAATGTCCTGGGACACAGCTCTACCTGTGGAGAGCTTTACCATCCCCGCTGCCGTAACACCGTCCCAGAGGATCTGCAGAGGAGCGTCGGCTTAACACCCGTATTGCCGAATACCACAGGTGGCGTCACAAATCCCCTTTTCCCCTATTAATTATCCTACCATCTTCCCCCTTCATCTGAACTTCCATCATTTACATTGGACCCCCAGGGCCACAGACTGGGTCACCATCACCACCGTGACACATTTCCCATTCAAAGAGCCTGAAAGGCCCGATACCGAGTACCCCCGGCCCTGCTGGGCGCTCCATACATACATCACACCACATTTCACATATGCTGTTTAGGGTAATATCTACAATTTTTTTTTTTCACATTTAAAAACAGAACTCAGTCCAACTTCACAGAGAGGGAGACAGGGTCTGATTCGTAGGCCATTATTGATCTAGTCGGGGAGGTGAAGAGGTGGCTGGCCCATCTTCTGAACCTTCCAGCTGCATCCCACAACCTCCTCCAGCACCAGCAGTGGCATCATGCAGCCTGGAGGACCAGGGAAATAGCAGCAGCCCTACTGTGCCTCTTGAGGCCTCACCCCAGCCTGCCATCAAACCCCGCCGTGGCCGACGAAAGCGAGACATCCCTGCCTCTGACACAAGGAGGTATGTTGATACAGGGGTGTTAAATTATCTGTCCAGGACTGCCCAGGATGATGGTGAGGAGGCCTATGCCCGCAGCCTGGCCTGGTACCTCCGTACACTGCGTGTGCGAGGATCCATTCAAATCCTGATTGATGCCTGCACACCCCCCAATAACCCCTATGAGTTTTTTTAGTTTTTGGAGCAGTGACAGCTGTCACCCCGTAACCAGCTTAGAATTTCCCCAAACCTAGAAATGCAGGCTCAATCAGGATCTGAGCCACCTCCTCCACGGGTGCCTACACCACATCCAAATCCACCCCCAACCCAACATTGGCCTCCACAGGCACAAATGGCAGCCTATAATCCACCTGCACAATATGGCCACTTGATCAGACCCAGTGTTCGAGGTTGGTCCCATCCTGGCTTTGGTCGACATGGCCATATTGGGGGGTATGAATCACGTGGCTACCAAAATCCACAGGAGTATCATCTCCAATATCCCTCTGGCCACTTCTATAGTCAGCACCAGGATCCTGGCCACATGACCCATCCTGGTCCAGAATATGTACCCACACAGGGTGTCGGCCAAGTTGGGCATCAAACCCAGCACCAAACTGAAGCTGGACTCCCTCCATCCCCAATACCAAGCTACCAGAATTTATAAATTGTGGTTTTGTGTTCTTTTGCTAACGTAAATTTCTGTATTTTGCTAAAGTTTTGTTTTCACAAATATGCAAAAAATGTTTGCCCAAATTTGTATGGGCACAAAAGCCTTGAGTTAAATATGTTTTTATTTCCAAAGTTATATTTTGGCTTTATAAAAAGTTAGAAATTTATGAGTTGGGTGTCTTATTTAATTCATAACTTGTACATTAAAATTTTTCCACATTTGACACAATGTAAATGAAAGCACACACAAACTTCAAGAACAAACAGGCTTTTATATAAACAAATGATCATTACAACATAGATATAGCATTCTCTTGCCAGGGAGTAGCACCCTGAGGTGTTACAAAAAAATTAGTGAACGCATCATGTACTTTGAGTCCAGAGAGCGGACGACGGGGAGGGATCAAATGTGGACTAGGCCTATCCACATTGCCAAACACAATTTCAGCACCATCAGATGAGGAGCAATCATGTATTTGGGTGAAGTTATGTAGGATCACACATGCTTTAATGACCTCATTAACGTTAGCTTCACTCCGCTGAATGGCTGACTGGAGGGCCCGCCATTTGGCACAAAGAATGCCAAAGGCACACGCCACCAGTCGTCGTGAGCGTGATAGGCACAAGTTAAAGATTCTGCACCATGGTCCAGGTTTCTACGGGGATATGGCTTCATTACATGATGGGTCAATTGAAAGACCTCTTCTGCAACAAGGACATAAGGCACAGGCTCAATATTGGAGCCTGGAAGCTGACTTGGTGGTTGTAGGTCCAACTGGTTATTGCGCATCCGTCAACCCATAATGGAAGAATTGAAGACTCTAGAGTCTCCAGTTCTTCCATAGGCCCCAATATCTACAATTATATACCTGTAGTGACTGTCAACCAGAGCCAACAAAGCTACAGAAAAATATTTGGCTCAGGCACGACTACTTGATGAAGTTGTGACCAGATTTTGGAACAGGTAGACCGGACTATGCCTGATATTGTGGATTTCCCTATCAAAAATTCATGATGTAGGGCAGCATATGACAGACCAGTTGTGAGGAAACTAAAAGAAAAGAAAATATAAACTAAAATTAGCTAACATGTTCAAGTTTAAAAACAAATCACATTCATCAAAGTTACAGTGTCTAACTAACAAACCATGCAATAACAACATTAAAAGAGTTCCAATGGTTATGTGATTTTACAAACAAATATGGTACATTTAGTAATGATGCGAGTTTAGATTTTGGATATATATTAAGACTGAAACAACCTAAATTTGTAACCATAACTATATACTACATTTCAAAACATCATCAACCTAGAGTATGAGGAGGAGGAATACATACCATAACAGAGGAGAAGTCGCTCCTCAGCAGAGATACATTTGCGCATCCTGGTGTCCTGAAGGGTGATCCCAGGGCGCACTATCTCCAACAAAACATCAAAGGTGGCAAGGCTCATGCGACAATATTGGCAAAACTTGTCGGGATGGATCCACAGAGATGCATAGAGACGGTGGAAATGGCCTTTATTGAGGCGTTGCCTCAAAAGCGGATGGACCCACATTCGTCTCCTCCTCCTTGGATCCACAATCACTGGGTATGGCTGTCCAAAGTGGCGGAACAAAACCCAGTTGAATAGCACCCGCTTAGTTGGGGTGAAACTTAGTCTGTCTGACATTTTGAACACAAACCACAAATACACCAACACAAGCACAGCACCAAAATGACCAGATTGGAGGCTGCCACCTGTTGTAGGGGCAATAAATAGGGTTGCTGATGATGATTTAAATTATTTTCAGACCACAAAACCATTAAATGTTCATTTTGCAAAGTTGCGAGAAAAAAACGCTATACAGATGCCATACGGATGTCATGCAGATGCTTACATGCGCAAAAAACGTGGCAACGCCTTGCCAACGGATGACATATGGATCACTGTTCAGGGAACATTTCTGCATATTACGACCATAAAATACGGTCAGTATTTTTATACGTTGGGTCTGACTCCGGCCTCAGACTGTTCACGGAAACACCTTATTAACAAGGATTTGGAACACCAGTTGTCAATTTATTTGACCATTTTCAGGAGGGATGACAGGAAGAGCACAATGCAGAGTCCTTATATCATAATGAATACAAGTATTTACTAAACAGAGAACCGATGGCAGATTCTATTTTAAACCTTACATAAAGTGTTACATTTAGATCTGAGTATCTAGCGTTATCATCACGTAGGCAAAGATCTTGGCACTGATATAACATCTTTCTGCAAAGATATAGAGGAAGTGGTCAGTTCATACGTTAATCTGATGTCTTACGTGGCTGTTCCTCTGTAGTTAAGCATTTTGCTTCCTCTATTGCTAGCAAGTCTATTTAGATTAAAGGTGCCAGCTGGTTGATGTGGAAAATATTTTCTGCATATAACTTACAATCTGCAGGAGGGAAAGTTGAGATGTTTGGGTATGTGCACACGTTGCGGATTTTTCCGCATGGAATCTGCAGAATCCGCAGGTCAAAATGCCTGCGTTTTGGGGAGTGATTACTCTCATCATTATACTATTAGGTCTATCAAGAAATAGAGGGGCTCCCTTACAGACCTATAGCAAGGCCTTAAGGGTGCGCCTACACATCGGGACATTGTTTCCTATTGAAGTGTCTCCCTGAGCTTGCTTTTATTTACATGGACAGTTTCACAAGGACAGCCTTACGTTATTTCTCAGAGAAAAAGGGGACATTTTTCCACACTGGCTTGATTTCCTGGGTTTCTCCGGATCTTTCTTTTATTCACAAGGACAGCTCTATAAAGAAGACCATATAACATCTACTGGAGTAACTTGTTGAACTCTGCAACCAAGAACTCTCGAATCTATCATTTAAAGATTATGTTCTCTTATCCTAATTCAATATTCTCTGTTTTCTATTCCCACGGCTAGATCTACTTTGCTACCGGAATACTGTGATATATGGTGTGTTAACCTTGTTTTTCCCTTTTAGCCTTCTTGTTCAGAGAGTTACTCAGTTGACTCACTTTTTGCAGTTACATTTTCAGGTCAATCTATATACAGCAATTATTTGGCCAATCTGATTGGGCTCTGGGTTCATGGGCTTGGAGTTTTTATTTTATATATAAATAGATATTGCTAGTTACAAGGACATATAACTTATTCCTAAGGCCTGGTTGTGAGCATTTATAGGCCATAGTGTAGTATATGTGATGAAAAATTTTGCAACAATCCCCTACTCACAAGGGCAGCACTATAAAGAAAGCTATATACTACATGTCAGAGCAATAGTGCTATATTCCGCCTTCAAGAACCCTAGAGCCCGTCACTCAAAGACATTATTCTTTTTTCATACATGCCTTATTCGATTTTCACTGTTTCTTACTCCCAAAGTTAGACTAAATTCATTACTGGAGAACTGTGATAATCTATGTGTTAATCCAGTTTTTTTTTCCTTCTCTAGCCGTATCACCTGAGAGTTACTCACTTGACTCGCCTTTACAGTCCCAACCTATTTATAACAGCTGATTGGTTGATCTGATTGGTTGTGAGTTTGGGGTTTCCACTTTATTAAGCACAGCTTGTTATAAGCGTATATAACTCACTATTGCTATCTGAAGTTTGCAGTCTGGGTGGGGACATTGTTGGGCTACAGTGTGGAATATTAGCCAAAATAGAATCTTGATCTGGGTGTCGGTCTTGGGAAAAGTCTGATTACTACTGCTATTCAGGGTAGTCCATATTCCTATTTAGTCTGTGTGTGAAATGCTCAGCTGTAGATCCCTGGGATTATTGGATTAAGTTGCATTCAGGTAGGGGTAGAGCCAGTAATAGCCCATACAGGACTGGCATGTCCTCTCGGAAACTATTCAAGATCCTACGAAGACTTTTCTAGTTTGCTCAGTCCCATAAAGTCCAGATCACCTTTAAAAAGGGTTGAGCCAAAGCCCTCTTATTTAAAGCAAACGCACACCCCAACACATAGTAAAGTTGTAATAGGGGGGGCTAGCGTTAAAAATCCAACATCTAAATCACAACCCAAAACACCACCCAAGGAAAACAATCCTGGGAGTACTACTAAGTCTCTTCCCTTAAAAGAACCACCCATGGAAGAGATGGATACTTCTAAATCATTTAAAAGGAAGAGCCTTAACGAACAAGGGAACACAGAAGGTCCCCATACGGAAGACTCTGACAGTCTTTCAGATGACTACACGCTAAATACCAGCCCAGACAGGCAGAGGATGAAAAAGGACACTAAGGTTACCTTCCCATCATTTGCGGTCCCACCCCCGTCAATTAATCTTGAGGAATACAAGGGGTCTAATAAACAAGCTACTGAGGGATTCCTGGCGAACCTCTTCTAATTATTCAGTGATGCCGGTTTGAGTCTCAGGCTAAAGCCCTACAAGAAACGTGCACCAGTCTCACTCAAAAAGTTGAAAAGTATGAAAAAAGGATGGTGCAGGTTGAGAGACATGCCGGTTATCTTTCTAAAGAGAACTCACTCCTTAAAGCAGAGGTTACGCCCCTAAAAAGCAAACTTACAGATTTGGAGGATCGTAGTAGAAGGAACAACCTAAAAATTAGGGGTATCCCAGAATCAATTACTCAAAATGACCTTTCAGACTACACCAAAAATCTGTTTAAGAAACTGTCCCCCAGCCTGTCAGACTTAGAGCTAAACATCGACCGCATCGATCGCCTTCCACGCCCTAATGGAATCGCTCAAGAAAGACCCAGAGACACCATTATGTGAGTCCATTTTTTTAAAACTAAGGAAAGAATATTGAAAAGTCCGAAAGAGAGAGGTTCCCCTCCTGAACCGTATAAAGACATAAAAAGCTTTTCAGATTTTGCTAAAGAAACAATGGAGGCCATAAGGTCCTTTAGAGACGTCACCTTTAAACTCAGGGAGCTGAAGGTGCCGTATAGATGGGGCTTTCCTACTAAGCTCCTGATATGGTATAACAGCAAAAATTACCCTATCAGCTCACCCCAAGAGGGCCAGAGGTTCATCAAATTCCTTATGGAGGAACCCGCTTTCAGAGAGAGGGATTGAGGGAAATTGCAAATTATAGGTTGCTGTTTTAAATTTTCAATATTTCTGGTTCTTTGAAGGCTACTAGCTACCATAACCCTATTGGAATATGATGTCTTTGTGGGCTCTTTGCCGCAAATCTTTTCTTTTTCCCCCAAGTTTAGGTGAGATACCACTTGGTCTGGAGACCTCCAGGAGAACTCCTTAGTGTTTAAATAAATTGTCCGGTATTAGGTTGTTTGTTTTTGTCCTTTGAAATTGATTTATACCTATTTGTTGTTTTCCTTTTTTTCTATATTACCATCCCTCACTACTAATGAAAATCTTGTCGTACAACGTTAGAGGCCTCAACAGCCCAAACAAGAGGTTCGCTCTGTGGAAGGAGATCAACCGTACTCATGCCGAGCTTGTGTGCCTGTAGGAGGTTAAATTTGCCATTGACCGCCAACCATTCTTCTATCACAGTAATTTCCCTCATGTCTTCAAGTCACTGAACACAAGGAAGAGAGTCGGGTCATCACATTGGCGAGTAACACCGTCCAATTCAAGATTGTTAAAGAAATGACAGATTACCTGGGTAGATACCACATACTTGTATACTTGCTCCAGAATAAGCCTTGCACGATAGTAAACATCTACGCCCCAAATAAGAGACATATCCAATTTTAAATAAACTGCAAAAGAAAATAGACAAGGTCAAGACGGGCAACCTCATATTGTTGGGTGATTTTAATATAGTTCCAGATAGCAACCTAGACTCTTCCTCCTTGGTCCGACACAAAGCCCAAGTTCTGAAAAATTGGTTAATCCAAAATGAATTCTACGATGTCTTCCACTGTCTGAATACTTCGTCCCGCGAATACTCTCATTTCTCTGATGTACACAAGACAGCCTCCCGAATTGATTTAATGCTCACTAACGTATTCACTCTGGCCAAATTCAAAAACATAAAATTTCTATAAAAAAAGCACTATCTCGGATCATAATCCTGTCCTTGCGGAATTCCTATTGGGTCCCCCTTCTGAAAATCCTTTTCGGTGGAAAAATAATCCAGCCTTATACGTAATTCCAGAATTTAAACAAGAGATAGAAAATCTTATTTTAAGCTATTTTAGAGAAAATCTATCGGACGAGGTGGACTCATTTACTTTGTGGAGCGCCCACAAGGCTGTACTTAGGTGGGGTCTTATACAAATTTTTGCAAGATACAAAAAAAGAAATAGGGAAAGAATTGTTAATTTACAAACCCAAATATGTAAAAAGAAAAAACAACAAACTAATTTAAGATTTCCATCTTCGTCCATCCAGTCAGAGATTCTAAAACTCCGACAGAGTTTAAGATCGGAAATTTTTAAGGAATATGATGCGGTCATTAAAGCATCAAAGTTTAAGGTATATACCTCCTTGAACAAACCCGTTAAATACATGATGAAGAAACTTAAGAGAGAGAGAGAATTAATAGAAGCATATCTAAGATTGTTTCCCTCTCTGGTGAAGCTAGGACCCACCCTAGAGATATAGTTAACTCATTTTCGGAATTCTTCAGGAATCTATATAATCTGGAGGATGACCCTCTAACTCCCATGGAACATTTGGACTTGATAGACTCCTTTTTACAAGGTATTAACCCTCCAAGGATTAGTGTGTCAGACCTGAGTTACATCAATGTCCCCTTTTCAGAGTAGGAGATAATTGGGACAATCAGCAAACTGCAAAAACAAAAGGCACCTGGGCCGGACGGCTTTTCTGGCGAATATTACAAGTCTTTTTCAAAACTGCTAGCTCCACACTTGGCCTCTGTTTATGATCTGGCATGCTCTCGGGGTTCTTTCCCAAAATAGATGTTGGAGGCTACAATTGTTATGATTCCAAAGGCGGAGGTACTCCGAGAGGATACAGAGCTCCATGCCAATTTCGCTCATCAACAGCGACATCAAAATCTTTTCTAAGATACTTGTGGATCGCTTAAAAAGCATTCTTCCACATATGTTGAAAGACGACCAGATTGGCTTTACAGCAAGCAGACAGGCATCGGATGGAACAAGAAGGGTAATAAACTTGTTGAACCTGGCTAAGACTTCAGGATCTCATTCGGCCTTTCTGGCACTGGACGCCGAGAAGGCCTTCAGCAGGCTAAATTGACCATACTTGAAAACAACCCTCACTAAATTTGGTTTCTATGATAAATACCTGTCAACAGTATTTGCACTTTACTCAGGTCCTAGTGCTGGAATATATGCAAACAATTTTCTGTCTGACCCATTTCGTATTACCAATGGAACGACGCAGGGGTGTCCTCTTTTTCCCCTACTGTTTGCTCTTGCCATCGAGCCCCTGGCCGAAAAAATCAGATTGAATCAAGAAATTAAGGGTTTTATGCCCTCATCTCATCTGTATAAAGTAGGTCTATTTGCTGGCGATTTGTTCCTTATGCTGACTGACCCCATAAAGTCTATCAGGGCCCTCACAAAAGTACTAGATGAATTTTCTAGAGCTTCATACTTTAAGATAAATTCTCATAAATCTAAATGTATTACTTTTAATATGGGAAATACTGAAGCCAATGAGTTGAGAAGACACATCGAGTTCACTTGGGAAGAGAAAGAACTAGTCTATCTGGGGATTAAAATAGCAGGAACAATTCAAGCTACGGTTAGGGCTAACTTGGAGAATATCATTAAAACGATTGTGGGCGATTTTTCCTTCTTTAAGCAACTTGATCTTTCAATCTTCGGGAGAATACTGCCTGTCAAGTCATTTGTTCTACCTAAGATCTTATATTTCTTTAGGACCTTGCCGGTAATTCTTCCATACCAGATTATCAACAAAATTCAAGGAATGATACACTCTTTCGTGTGGAACGGCAAGAGAGCTAGAGTTTCAGCGGATATTCTTTACAAACATAAATACCATTGGGGTCGCAGGTCTGCCAAATATTCATGCTTACTACCTGGCTTCCCTAGTGAAACAGAGCTGGTATTGGTTTACTGATAACGAGTTGCATCCAGCCTGGCTACGCCTAGAGGGACGCAAGTGGGATTGATTCGATTCGGAACCTTTTTTTTATTTCTTTTTTCAAAAAACGCGTAAAAACTCATCGCATCCTATTTTCCAGTCTTTAATCTTTGCATGGAGGACGCTCATTAAACCACACAAAAATCTCAAAAAAATAGAACAAATTCTGAAACTTCCCCTTTCTCTATTGGCCCTAATAACAGATGTTTCTATACCTGAGATATGGATCAAGTCAGGAATGAAAAAAATGGGGGACATCATTAATGGGGCAAATTTCTGACATTCAGTGAGATTAAAATGAAATATAATTTGCCACCCTCCGAACTGATTTTCTTTACTATGTTGAAAGATAACATTACAAAACTCATAACTGGTAAATCCTGGAACTATGAAACTATCTTTACTGTTGTGCAATGCTAAAAATAAAAATATCTGGAGCCTGAGCAACTTGTGTGGGATTATCATCAGGGATCTTGGTGGTACTAAAAACATATACATGATAAGGTGGGAGTCTGATTTAGGGACGGACATCCAGACTGAACAATGGGATGGTGCTATTAAAAACACATACAGATCTAATATTAATGGCTCTCCATGAGTGCCATTTTAAGTTAATGACAAGATTTTACTACACCCCAATTAGGCTGTCGCATATCAACTCAGAGCACTCTCCTTTGTGTTGGTGGAACTGTGGCCAAAAGGGAAACCTTTACCATCTGTTTTGGAGCTGCCCAAAAATTAAGGGCCTTTGGTTTCAGGTCTCCCAACACATTAATCTTTTCTCATAAGATTTTCAAATTACACCTGGGAGAGCGCTTCTGTCCCTGGACATGGAGCATTTTGATTGTTCGGTCAGATTTATCATTATACATATCTTCTTGATGGTTAGGACTGCCTTGGTGCAATGGTGGGAAAAAAATTGAGGTACCTAAATTTTCAGATATTCTGGATAGGATAAGCCAACATAGTAACCTGGAATGGAGATTCGAGGTTGCTAATAACAACATATATAAATATATTAAAAAATGGAAGATCTGGAACAGTAAATTTCACACCAAACAAGCTTGCTGACACCTGTCACTATGATAACTCCTGCCTCTGGCTGATAGAGCTCTAATGTGTTGTATCTCTTTCCGTGGAATATCTGATGAGCAAGTACGATAACACTATTGTTTTATATGTTTTACAGTAACTTCTGTCTATTCTTCAGGGAGGGTTTGAGGGTTCTCTAGTTTTTATTGTTCCCTTTACCTATTTAAGTTATTTTGCCTTACCCTCCCTCCCTACTGTTTACCTTCCCCTGTTTAATTATAAAATCAATAAAAATATTTAAAGAGAAATAAAAATAAGAAAATATATTAAAAAAATGTCAGTGTTTTACCTGCGGATTTACGGCGGATCTCCTGCGGATTTGGCATGCGTTTTTACACCTGTGGATTCCTAAAATGGAATAGGTGTAAAAACGCTGCGGAATCCGCACAAAGAATTGACATGCTACGGAAAATAAATCGCTGCATTTCCGCGCGCATTTTTCCGCAGCATGTGCACAGCGGTTTTTGTTTTCCATAGGATAACATAGTACTGTACATCACTTGGAAAACTGCTGCGGATCCGTAGGGCCAAATACACTGGGGATCCGCAGACGAATCCGCAACGTGTGCACATACCTTTTGAGCTTGAAGAACGTTCAATGGGTTCATCAATGGCTGTCGAATTCCTGCGAATTCTTGTCTCAAATTTAATGTGTTATTCCCATCCTCTTTGGCGGGAGTGCACCGCTGCCCTGCCTCATAGCTTCCAGGACTTCTGCTTGATTTTCAGTGCAGACCAGTACCATCATTTTGCTGTTCGACAGATCTGTGCTCTCCCTGATGCTGCTATATGAGGCAAATTTGCCTCTGCAACATAACAACGCAGTGGCACTGAAGCTTACCGGATAGGGAGCTGACAGTACGCTCTAGGATCCCTGACAACTTCAGAACAGTGCTTACAAGTGCTTTTCTATAGAACTTGTAAGCACTGAGCATGCTCTGCCACTGCTGCAAGACGGCAGCCGCAGCCGGTAACCACCGGTAGACAAGTAGCAAACCATAACGAATAAGCAAAATAAGAAAGTTCTGAAAAAAAAGGTGAATTTGCAAAGAAATAAAACAGAGACAGCAGGAACTAATCTATTGCAGATGCACTAGTATATAACAAATCAAAGATACAGTGTTAAATAGCATTAAACATGACTTGGCAAACACTGATTTTGTTTCTAAAGATTTAAGCATTTATTTGTGTTCTTGAGATGAATTAAGAATGTAATACAGGACACGGAGGACCAGATGCATCAGTCTATCTTCTCTTGTATATCTGTTTTAAAGGGGATCTGTCACATCATTTTTGGCCTATAAACTGCGGCCACCGCCTTCAGGGGCTTATCTACAGCATTCTGTAATGCTGTAGATAAGCCCCCGATGAAACCTGAAAGATAAGAAAAACACATTAGATTATACTCACCGGGGGGCGGGGGCGGGTGCGGTGGGTGTCGCGGTCCGGTCCGGCGCATCCCATCTTCATACAATGATGTCCTCTTCCTTGCTTCTCCCTCAGCTCCTGCGCAGGCGTACTATATCTGCCCTGTTGAGGGAAGAGTAAAGTACTGCAGGGTGCAGGCGCCAGACCTCTCTGACCTTTCCCGGCGCCTGCGCACTGCAGTATTTTACTCTGCCCTCAACAGGGCAGATAAAGTACGCCTGCACAGGAGTTGAGGGAGAAGCAAGGAAGAGGACATCATCATATGAAGATGGGAGGCCCCGGACCGCTACACCCATCGGACCGGACCGAACGCTGGGGTGAGTATAATCTAACTCTTTTTTCTTATCTTTCAGGTTTCATCGAGGGCTTATCTACAGCATTACAGAATGCTGTAGATAAGCCCCTGATGGCTGTGGCCGCAGCTAATAGGCCAAAAATGGGGTGACAGATTCCCTTTACGTATAAGGCCAAGTTCACACGTTCAGTATTTGGTCAGTATTTTACATCAGTTTTTGTAAGCCAAAACCAGGAGTGGGTGAAAAATGCAGATATGGTGATGAATTTCTATTATACTTTTCCTCTAATTGTTCCACTCCTGATTTAGGCTTATAAATACTGATGTAAAATACTGACCAAATACTGAGCGTGTGAACGTGGCCTTAGGTGTAGTTACGTTCTTAGTTTTGCACAGTTAATTTTTAAAATACTTTAAGGGTTTAAAGAGCTGTTTTTCTACAGATCAGTTGGAGGTCCAACTACTGGCATTGCTCACCGATCAACTGCTACCAGCTGCCAGACAGATATAAAGAGCTCTGGAACTGAACAGCACAACTCTACCAACTGTGTAGTGGCAGCTGCCAGGTACTGCAGATCAGCTCCACATTTCAGCTCCGCCTCTGTGTATAGTATATCCAGCTGTTCCAAAGCTGAGAAATGGTGAATGGTGGGTTTTTTGGGTGTTGAACCCCAATGATATGATATTGATTACCTATTTTAAGGATAGGTCATCAATTAAATAGTAGTGAAACACCCCTTTAAAAACTATTTCTAAATAATGTGATCAAATAGAGGAGTCTCACTTTCAAAATCTCCATTATTTCAGTCCTCCTCTAATTGTGGGGGAAACCCAGCACGTCCAGGCAGTATAAGGACTGTCTGTTGAAGTGAACTGTAAATTTTTGAATACTCTACCTTCCTCATGGTGGTGCTGCAGAGAAATCTCACCCAAATTCTAGCAGATTATCAGGTGTCCCACTTTCACAAAAATGGATTTTATGACACTGTTCACATTATTTTGATAGCCTCGAGTAAATGTATATGCCTGGACATCAACCCACATTTCTGATCGATGACAGCGACCTCCCCATAGACTAGAAGAGGTCATTTATATAAAGTGATAAAAGATGATTTACCCACAACAAGGCATCTGATATGAGACACACGGGGAGGACTTATCAGCGCAGTCTATAACCTGTATGGCCATATTAATATTTCGGAAAGGTCAAATATGGTGACAGATTCCTTTTAACCACTGAAATAACAATAATTGCAATGACTAAGAACAGACATCCGAAATATGTCTGCAGTTTTTATTGATGATGTGTACTTGCGATTTTAAGTATACGCAATCAAAATCTTCTTTTTATCCAAGTGGACCTGTTTGCTGAAAGCATTCCTCCTTCTACATTTTTCTGAAACATTTTATAACCTGTTTTATAAAAAAGAAAGTATTTCATTTTAATTCTCCCCATCAGATTAGACTTTTGTGGTCTGTTTTGCTTCAGTTTTGTTTTTATTTTATTTAAAATCTAAAAAAAAACACTAAAGAAACTATCAAAGAAAAATATCAACATTTCTAAAAACTCCATGAGAACACGATGTCTCGTGTTTCGGGTCTCACAACCTGTTTCCGCAGAATTTGTCACCTTTAGTTCACTATACTCGTGTTCTAACATTTGGGCAGGAAGCTATGACAAATATAGGGGTTGGTCATAGTGGTTTTTTGTCGGAAATATTTAGTAGCTGAGGAACTTGCTGCCCCTATTTCGATATCTGGCCTTGAAGCTGTGAGGAATCGCTCTACAGTTGATGAAACTTCTGCTTTTTAACAGCAAGAAAATGTTCCTCTTACTCGGTATTCTTGTCGTTGCTGGAAGCCTTGTACAAGGTAAGGCCATTCCACTCCTTCTTCACACCAGCAATATGGACGCTGTATACAATTAATTGGAATAACTTAAATTTAAAGGGAATCTATCACCCATATTTAGTGATATCACGTAAAGATATCACCCAATTATGCGTCCCATAAGGATTCTATTAGGATTTTTTATTCCCCCTGACCCCACACCTTTGATGCATAAATACCTTTTTTATCTTGTTGGGGATGTATAAAAATCGCAGCGGTCTGGTCCGATGGGTGTGGCTTAGTCACCTTCTCCCCCTCCCCTCCTCAGCTTGCTGAACGTAATCTTCATCTGTGAATATCATAAATAACGTTGCTTTCCGCACTTGCGCATTGTAAAGGCCTCCGGCGCCTGCGCAGTATGCTTTGCCCAACTGTGGGCTAAGCATATAATCGCTACTGCGCATGCGCTGGTATTTTTAAGCGCAGTCTATGCCCCCGGAAGTTTGTCCTGCATGTGAAGACTTCCGGGGAATAGACCGCACTGGAAAATACTGGCGCATGCGCAGTAGCGATTATATGCTTCGCCCACAGTTGGGCAAAGCATCTGCGCAGGCGCCGGAGGCCTTTATAATGTGCAAGCGCGGAAACCAACATTATCTGTGATATTCACAGATGAAGACCGGACCGGACTGCGGCGATTTGTATACATCCCCAACAAGATAAAAAAACGTATTTATGCCTCAAAGGTGTGGGGTCGGGGGGAATCAAAAGTCCTAATAGAGTCCTTATGGGACGCACAATTGGGTGATATCTTTACATGATATGTAAAATGGAAAATGGAAAATGGGTGACAGATTCCCTTTAACTCTAGCTCAAATGAGTTTTTAAGAGACATTTCTCATGCCATTTTTCGCACATTTAAAAAAATTGGTAACCTACTAATGTCCAGAGGACATTAAAATAGAAATTCATGGGATCCACTGATATGGGGTTTTCAGCCTGAAATGCTACACTTAAGGAGCAAGGTTTACGTCTTGTCCCTTAAAGCGTTAATGCACTGAATTAACAGTGTTACTGCAGAATCAGTGAGGTCAGCAGTAGAGTTCGTGCCCACATAAGTCCATGAAAATGTCCTGTTTCCCACCAGTACAGACCACATACATACTGACGGACAGGCTGACGGCGGAGAGGAGCACTGTGCAGCCCAGCAAAGAGTGTCTGCATCATAACTAGTTGGAGTTAGTAACATTCACAACCGCCTTGTATAAGTTAATGTCTGCCATTGTAGTATGTAGTTAGTGCAATTGATCATCTTTCTTTTTCCATTAGGCCGGGGTAACACTTGCAAGTGTGATGCGAGAAACACGCAAATACATGCAGCGGTCCCGGGTATTGATGCAAGAGACTCGCGCGAGTTTGTCGCATCATACTCGCAAGTGTGACCCCGGCCTTATTCTGCGACTCCTAGTTCCACTTAGCGCCTCTATTACTATACGTTTCTGCCTCCAACTTGGACTTGCTAATAAGCTTCATTGAGTAGTGCCATTTTGGCGGGGCATTTGTCAGTGTACTGGAAAATGGGAGACAAATTTCCAGTGTGGTGAAATTGCACAAAAATCTCCACAATTCCTGACATTGTCTTTTGGGAATTGTTTTTTTGGCGTATATTGCATGGTAAAAATGACCTGCCAGTATGATTCTCCTCATCAGTACAATTACAGCGATATCAAACTTGTCCAGTTTTTTTAAATTATTTTAGTGGTGAAAAAAAATCAGAATTTTGAAAAAAAAATGTTTTTTTTACTGTGTTGTCGTTTTCGAAGACTTCGATGGAACTTATTTTTTTATGGGACAAGATGGCATTTTTATTGATTAACAGACAATCCCTACATGTGTTGAAGCTGTCTAACAGCTGCGAGACATGCAGCCACTGGGACTCGAACATATTTTTCGAGCACGCCGAAGTCACCCAGTTAGCACACGAGCATGCCCTGATATCACCTTATCCAAGCACATTCGCTCATCACTATTTATAATACATCTTATCGGAGAAATCATCTTTCTTCTTCACCTTTCATTCTCAAATTCTCAAGTCACAGGTAAAACCTGTATTCAGTGAAGACAGATTATTAATTACATCACTGATGGGAAACGACAGTTAGTACTGATAAGATTCTATGTAAAAGGGAGGAGCTAGAGGCAGCGCTCCTCCCCCATCAAGTCAACATTGAATCTTATTAGTAGGAATTGCCATCTCCTATCTCAGTAATGGAAAATATGTTTTCATTGAATACAGATTTTACCTGAGAATTGAGAATTTTGAGAATGATCAGTTTGGGTGGAGAAAGAAGCAGATTTCACTAATAAGATACATTACAAGGTTTCCACTTTTCGTGTTTACTACTGATTTATGAAACAGAAATTAAAACAACTTTTACACTTTAAATATATCCTAAAAGGGCACATTACTACACAATTAGATACAACTTCTTGTATGCAACACATTGTGGACACATACGCACACGTTTTATCTTTAGTATAATATTGCTAAATAGGTTATTGTGAAATACTGAGATGAAGGCTGATTCATGTCATGATGCAATTCAGACCATATTTATACCTATTCTTAAGAAATTTTGAGTCACTCTGTCCGTTCTGTCAGTAGATTTTTTTTTCTAAGTTTTTAGAGAGGCACAAAGACTTGTAACAAATTACAAAACTCTATACCCCTACATGAGATAAAGCCACATTTTAGAGTCACGGACACCTTATGTAAGATGGTGAAGCATAAACTTTGTGCACTTTATACAAAATTGGATTTAAGAAGGGATAGACGTAGACCTTTGAAAGATCTACTCTAAATATGTGAAGGATATGTGGTGGTACAGCAGATGGTGCCCCCTGCTGGTACATTTGCCAGGAGCAGCTTGCCACTAGCCACTGCAAGAAAACAGAAAAACACCAAGGTTACTTACCAGTAGCCGGTTTTTCCAGAGTCCATGACGGCACACATGAGAGAGGGGATCCACCCATTCAGGACAGGAACCCTACTGAAGATAAAAGGATGGTACCTCTCCCTCGCTTCAGTTGGTTTACAGAGCATGAGAGGCCCCCCGGGTTAGTACACATGGTAAAACTATCACCACATTATATTTAACTAAAAAAGCACTCAAACTGTAGTGCACACCAAAGGAGTGATAGGGGGAGGAATATACAGGTGCCATCATGGGCTCCGGAAAACCGGCAACCGGTAAGTAACCTTGGTGTTTTCCCGTCTCCCATGACGGCACACATGAGAGACTTTTGTAGAATAAGACACCTTAGGGAGGGACCACCACTTGTAGCACCCTTCTTCCAAAGGTTAGGTCAGTAGAGGAAGATAGATCTAGTCGGTAGTGCTTGAAAAAGGTCGAAGGTGAGGACCAAGTAGCGGCTTTACAAATCTGCTCAATCGATATCTCAGCCTTCTTTGCCCAGGAGGTAGCTACAGCTCTGTTGGTGTGAGCTTTGATGCCTTCTGGAACCGGAGCGCCACTCGCAGAGTAGGATAACATAATGGCCTCCCTGATCCATCTGACAATGGTATTCTTGGCTACCCCGTACCCTTTTCCACTACCCTGAAAGGCTACAAACAGGGACTGATCTTTCCTCCACTGACTTGTCACGGATATGTATTGTAGTATGGCCCTCCTTACATCTAATGTGTGGAACTTTTGCTCCCCAAGGTTCCTAGGATTATCGCAGAATGATGGTAAGGTGATCTTTTGAGTCCTATGGAACTTAAGGACTACCTTGGGGAGATAGGCCGGATGTGGTCTTAGAACCACACTGTCATCAAAGATTTGAGTATATGGAGGGCCTACAGATAGAGCCTGTAGGTCGCTTACTCTATGGGCTGATGTTAAGGCTACCAGTAATACTGTCTTAAAGGGAATCTGTCACCCTTTTTTTGAGATATCATATAATGATATCATTCAATTGTGTGTCACATAAGGATTCTCTTCGTACTTTTGCTTCCCCGTGACCCCGTACCTTTCATGCATAAATACCTTTTTTTATATCGGTTCAGATGTATATAAACTGCCGCTGTCCGGTCCGCTGGGCAGGGCTTATTCACCTGCTCCCCCCCCTCCCTGTCTTGCTCTACGTATTTCTTCTTGTGTAGAGCAAGACAGGGAGGGGGGGAGCAGTTGAATAAGCCCCGCCCAGCGGACCGGACAGCGGCAGTATACATACATCTGAACCGATATAAAAAAGGTATTTATGCATGAAAGGTGCGGGGTCAGGGGGAAGCAAAAGTACTAAGAGAATCCTTATGTGACACACAATTGAATGATATCATTATAGGATATCTCAAAAAAGGGGTGACAGATTCCCTTTAAGTGTGAGTAATTTTGGTGACAACTCCCGTAATGGCTCAGAGGGGTCTCTTGTTAAAGCCTCTAAGACTAAATTCAGATCCCAGTTCAGATCTTCGGGATAATGACCGGCCTAGACCTACTACAGGACTTTATGAACCGGGACACCCACCTATTGGATGCTAGGTTGCAATTATATAAGGCCCCCAGAGCAGAAACTTGGACTTTGAGGGTGCTAGTTGCTAACTCGAGTTGCAGCCCCGCCTGTAGAAACTATAGGATAGGCCCAACCGGCGCTACATGTCCTAAAGGTTCCCCCAAGAAGTCTAGGAACTTTTTCCACGCTCTACCATAGATTCTGGATGTGATAGGTTTCCTACACTTCAAGAGGGTGGACACTAACCCTGGTGAGAAACCCTGGCGACTCAGTAGCGCCCTCTCAAATTCCAGGCTGCCAGATGGAATCCCTTAACCTGAGAGTGGACCACTGGTCCCTGGGTGAGCAGGTCTAGAACCTCTGGTAAGATCCATGGATCTGTAAGTGACATGAGCCTCAGAAAGGAGGACCATGGCCTCCTCGGCCAAAACGGAGCTATGAGAATTACTCTCGCTTGATCTTCTCTGATTTTCCAGACTTCAATGGGAATCATTGTTATCGGGGAGAATGCGTAGGCCAGGGAAAATTTTCAGGGTATTGCAGACATAGAAGAGTTCAATCAAATGTAACTGAGCTTCACAGGAGACAACAGACATGATGTTTACAAACAAACCACTTAGCTTGGTGTTTCCACTCTCCAGCGGGCACACTGCTTAGCGGTTACAGTCTATGATATACAAATGCCCAACTTACTGGCCCAAATAGGCAGCACTGGGCTTACTATAGGCAGGAGTCAATGTTTCTATGGTCACTCTTGCCTAGTAGGATTGATGTTACCCCTGCTCTGCCTACCGTATCTGGTATACTCTGGAAGGTGCCCACAACCACTCTGCATGACACACATTATAATGAGGGAAGTGGTCTACATCTGAATGCAATCTGAATGCACACAGTATCTTTCATTACTTAGCACCCTCTCTTCCAGCTCTCTTTCATGAATAGGACTGACAACATTGTTCAGGTTGTCAAAACCTCCATGAATCTGCAATCATTGAAGAACAGAACATGGACCATGTGTTTTAAAAAAAATCATGGACATGTCAAAACACCATGGACACTGGGCAAAAATCAATTATTTTTACAGTCTGTGAATTTACGAAAGCTTGGCAACCTTGGACATCCCTTGGGACACAAAACTGCTGAAAATGTGACAATATGTATTACGCATGTTTCTTAATTAGGGCGGCACGGTGGCTCAGTGGATAGCATTGCAGCGCTGGGGTCCTGGGTTCAAATACCACCAAGGACAACATCTGCAAGGAGTTTGTATGTTCTCCCTGTGTTTGCGTGGGTTTCCTCCGGGTACTCGGTTTCCTCCCACTCTCCAAAAAACATACTGATAGGGAATCTAGATTGTGAGCCCCATTGAGGACAGTGATGATAATGTGTGCAAACTGTAAAGCGCTGCGGAATATGTTAGCGCTATATAAAGATTATGGTTTTGTGAAAACAACATAAAAATGTCTCAGACAAAACAAGAGTCCCAATTGTGCGCATGATAAACCTGTTTGTATTATATGTTGTCCAGCTATTGTGTCGTTTTGCTCACTGAACTACATTTGTATGTTTCCACGGTCAGTAAACGCTGCCGGTTGGACGCTGGCTACTTGTGCATCGTCCAACCCACAGCATCCAGATGTTACAGAATAGTGAATGGGATTCAAAGAAATCCCATGCCCACTATGCATCCATAGGCGCCCGCGGCTTACCCGCGGAGACGGATATGCGACGCGTCTCTCCAGACCGCAGCATGTCTATTTATCGGAGATGCGAGCCTCCGCCAGCTAAATTTCACCCGTACAATGTATTGGACACGGTGATTCCACACGGTTCAGTGAACACATGCGGATTCACCTGCGTTCAATAGCCGGCAGCGCCTTGGACACAGCGGACATGCGCTGCGTCTGAAGCGCTGCCACTTCCTGATCGTCAGCATATACTCTAGGACGTTTGATGCTGTTATAAAAAAAAATTATAGCTGGTGTGTATAAATAAAGCAATCCTTTTTTCATGCAATAATCACAAACTCCTCATGATGTGATCCTGACTGTGTGCTTATTATTTCCTTTGCTTCAAACATTAAAAAATGAATTTTCTTGTATTAACCAGACACTATTGTTAAATTATCTGTAGGTTTCCCTATGAAGAAAGAAACAAACCAAAAAATTCTCTGCATACCAGGAGACAACGACATTGCTTGTGCTCAAGAAAATGATATTTTGGATCAAGCCCAACAAAGTAATGTAATTGATCGTGGTATAATGTAAGTATCTTTGTATCTCATTTACACATTGTGGGCATGCGCTTTAGGCGGTCAAAGGTGAAGAGTGGGAAACATCTATTTACCAAGTCATATAAATGACTTGGCATTTTGGAACCCCAATACAAAATCTCTAACAGGGCCGTCCGACCTAACATGCCATCTATAGTAGTGGTATCCGCTTATGTGGCAGGGAACTATTGGGCCATATCAGACCCTAGCTCAGTTCTCTCTGCACCTCATACTTACAGTCCTGAAAATCTGCATGGCGATTTACATACACACTGCACAGAAATGTCACAGACCACAGACAATTGGTAGTAAAGTTTCTCCTAGAGGAGAGCACCAAGTCTGCATAGAGAATTAAAGGCCATGAATATGGTACGTCCTGTACACAAATAACATCTCCGAAGAGAAAGTACAGGGTCTCCATTGTCACCTATTAGAGGTAACTGTTCTAGAGGTCAATATTTGCCCTTTTAAAGAATCTTGGCACATGCCAGGGATATAAAGCCAAATCAGAATCTTCTGCCAAAGAGAAAGAACTCCATTTGCAGACAGCTGTTTTGGAGTTAATCCGTGTCTAAGTCCCATGCCCCATTGATAAATTCTGTGCTTACTTGGCAGGACTTCTCACTGGGCCCCAAATCAGTAGAATATCCAAAAATCCTGAGGCAACTGAGGATAAACCTTAAAGACTTAGATATTCATTCCATAGTGTTAAACATCACAGCAAAACAAAGACAAGGCAATGTTTGGCCTTCCTCAAGCTTCAAAATATAGCTATGATTTGAGGCTTGAGAAAAATCAGATATGGCCAAAATGCTGCCTTGGCTTCCTTTTGCTGTGATTTTTTAATACTATGGAATAGAATTTTAACTTTTTAAGGATTATTTTCTGGCGCCTCAGGATTCCTTTTGGCTATTTAGATGTTTCGGGGTTATTTCCCCTTATCAGTGCAAAGTAGGAGACTGATTGGCTGCATGAGAAGCCTTTGATGGAGGTTTGGGAGGAAACATTTATTGTGATCTTGTGATCTCCTTAAGGAGTCAGCCAAGTCAGAATAGGAAGATGGAATATGGATAATGCACACACACCACGGGGATATCACGCAGAGAAAAGTCACAGTACTTGTAAACTAGACACAGTAAAGTGGCAGGACAGGTATAATCGACACAGTGATATCAAAACATGGTGTAAATGAACACTGGTATACTAAAGGCAGTGATGTCACAGCACAGGGCTAATAGGTAATGAGAAGTAACTGCAAAGGAATAACTATCACACTGAAGTCACAGGGCAGGGATGACGCACACAATGATGTTAGAGTATGGCGATAATGCTCCCAGTGAAGTCACAGGAGTGGGGCAATGGATAAGGACTACAGTGACATCACAGCACAGAGAAAATAAGCACACTGTCCTAATACAAGGTTATGTCATGATGTCATTTAGTAGATACAATCATTTAAGCCGTTTCACCTCCCCAGTCTCTAAGGGTAAGTTTCCACCATTTAATGACCGCTGATGGCCTACATGTGAGCCGATGGATCATTTAATAGCCCGTTTAGACAAGCTGACCATCCATCCATGCACACAGAACTATTGGTAAGGGCTCATACTCACTGCCGTCATTGGACGTCACCCCTGCTTTGATGAGGGCTCCGGCGCTGAGCCCGCATCAAAACCGGGACATGTCAGCTGTTTTGTACAGCTGACATGAGCCCGCAATAGGCGCAGGTGGAATCGCGATCCACCTGCGCCTATTAACCCGTTAAACACCACTACCAAACGCTGACAGCAACGTTTAACCTGCCCTTCCGGCCGCCGGGTCGGAAATGAGCGCATTGCCGACCCCCGTCATGTGATCGGGGGTCAGCGATGCGTTGGCATAACAACCAGAGGTCTCCTGGAGACTTCTTTGGTTGTTGATGCCACATTGCTATGAGCGCCACCCGGTGGTCGGCGCTCAAAGCAATGCAGTAATTCTGCTGCATATAGGCGATCTGCTCATTGCCTATAAGTAGCAGAGCCAATCAAGTATGGCAGCTTCTAGCCTCCTATGGAGGCTATTGAAGCATGCCAAAAGTAAAAAAAAGTTTTAAAAAATATGGAAAAAATAAAAATAAAAGTTCAAATCACCCCCCCTTTCGCCCCATTAAAAATTACATAGTTAAATAAAAGTCGCACATACACATATTAGATATCATCGCGTTCAGAATCGCCCGATCTATCCATAAAAAAAAGGATTAACTTGATCGCTAAACGGCGTAGTGAGAAAAAAAAAACGTTTTTTTGGTCGCTGTGACATTGCATTAAAATGCAATAACAGGCGATCAAAAGAACGTATCTTCATAAAAGTGGTATCATTAAAAGTGTCAGCTCGGTGCGCAAAAAATAAGCCCTCACCCAACGCCAGGTCCCGAAAAATGGAGACGCTACGAATCTCGGAAAATGGCTTTTTTTGTAACAAATTTTGGAATTTTTTTCACCACTAAGATAAAAAAAGAACCTAGACATGTTTGGTGTCTATGAACTTGTAATGACCTGGAGAATCATAATGGCAGGTCAGTTTTAGCATTTAATGAACCTCGCAAAAAAGCCAAGCAAAAAACAAGTGTGGGATTGCACTGTTTTTGCAATTTCACAGCACTTTGGAATTTTTTTCCCGTTTTGTAGTACATGACATGGTAAAACCAATAGTGTCGTTCAAAAGTACAATTCGTCCCACAAAAAAACAAGCCCTCACACGGCCATATTGACAGAAAAATAAAAAAAGTTATGGCTCTGGTAAGAAGGGGAGCAAAAAACGAAAACGCAAAAATGAAAATACCCCCGGTCCTTAAGGGGTTAAACACATATAGCACTGTACACAGATGGCACACGGACGCCATCCATGTGCTGTATGTGTTTTATACAGACCCACAGACTTGGCCCTTCCCATCCGTGCTGCTGGTAACAAACGGATATGTCTCCATGTAGTTTGCATGGACATGTGGTCAGTGCAAACATGTGGACATGAATGCAGCACCGTAGATTACAACGGGTACATGAGGTATCAGCGAAAAACAGTTGCCACACGTACCGGAAATACGGACACGTGAAGGAGGCATTAGTTTAGATGTAATTGGAACCTCTGCACCATCCATAGTCACACTCTGCTGACCGCATTATGCTTTGCACTGATCCTGGTCTACACCCTGGTTATATAAGAAAGTAAGTGTGCTGGGTATCATAGGGCACAGATAGTAAGCTTCTGGTCACGTATGCCCCTAACCACTTAGCTCCCTTTTTGTTTTCTTATATTTTAAAAAAATTCACCTCTTGTGTTTCAATACTGGAACTCTCAAGAATATACAGGTGCTTCTTACAAAATTAGAATATCATCAAAAAGTTAATTTATTTTATATATTATATAGAGTCATTACAGAGTGATCTGTTAGAATCTGTTTAGTTTGCAACTATCCGCCATTTTCTTGTGGTGTTCTGGCTACTGGTCTTTTTCCTCTGGTGCTGGGTTTGTCTTGGGTCAGGTGATTGTAGCACTCTTTATTACCCAACACCTGCCCCCTAGTATTGCTGGACAACAGTGTTCAGTGCTGGGACCTCTGGTTCCACTAGTCTTTGTTTCTGTATTCCGTTGGTTTCTGCAGCCTTCTCTGTGCTATCTATTAGGAGGTCACCCATTTTTGTGCCCAGTCCTTAGATCTTTCAGGGACCCCCTTCCCCCATCTATAGGTCTTTGCTTGAGATTAACCTAGGATCGTCGGTGGGTCTATTCACAAGAAATGGGTCGCCCACTCCATCGTAGGGTATCAGCCTAATCATAGTGCAGGGTCAGTTTTCCCCCTTCTACCCTAGTCCTGTGTTGCAGACCCGTAACATGATCTATTTCAAGTGTTTATTTCTGTTAATATTGATGCAGCCAGTGAAAACCCAAAAGTCATTATTTTAGAAAATTAGAATACTTTATAACACCAGCTTGAAAAATGATTTTAAAATCCGAAATGTTGGCCTACTAAAATGTATGTTCTAACAATTATATGGGTACTACGGAATCTGATTGCATGGGATAATACGAAACTGAGACCAATGTTGATGCAAATGAGTATATAAACAAGAGAAACAAAACTAACAGAGCATTTCCTGCAATAGTAATGAAAACACAGCACAAATAGAATGATGCAAGTAAAGCAAAACTTACAGAGCACTTCCTGCAATAGTAACGAAAACACAGCACAAATAGAATGATGCAAGTAAAGCAAAACTAACAGAGCACTTCCTGCAATAGTAACAAAAACATAGCACAAATAGAATGATGCAAGTAAAGAAAAACTAACAGAGCACTTCCTGCAACAGTAACGAATGCACAGCACAATATGGAAATGTCCAGTGTAACTGAAGAGCGGGGAGCGATCGCTAATATGAACCAGTCCAACAGTAATATGATGCAGGTGGGCACAAGGCCTAAACGTGGGAGTCCAGCAGAAGTATGAGAGTATGCACACCGCGTTTCATAACGAAGTCCAGCTATATTATGAATGAGCGCACACACAGCACTAAAGTGTAGAAGTCCAGCAATCATATGGGTGGAAATGCACACAGCACTTAAACGCAGAAGACCAGCATTATACAGGAGTGGCATTAACAGGAGAAGGTCACTATATGTACCTTTTTGGGCTGAAAGTCCCTCACAAGTCCAGCAAACGCAGGCCTAGAGGAGATGGTGATGTCAGGATTCTTTACAGGCCACAGCAGATCCAGAGGTGAATAGTTCCACACTAGAAGTCCAGACAGAAGTTAAGCACACAAATAACAGAAAAGTGTCAGCACATCAATAACTAGTCTGAACAAGTGCATACCAAAAAACAGCTTACATTTCAAAATGAGGAAATTGTTGCACTCAATTGCATTAAGGCATGTCATTGTGAAATACATGAAGTGTGAATAGCAAAATGGCTTTTGAAATTTAGGAAAAACACATGAGATGCTTAGCACAAAATTTGGCCAAAAAATGTGAGCCCATTCGTCAACGTCAAGGTAATCTCATGGATCGAATGGGTCCCTGACCTAACTGCCCAGTGTGAACACTTAACTCTGGCTAATAACTTGGTAAAGCCTATATTTATAGGAAGGTTGGAACCAAATGTGATTGGATGGAATTAAAACCACAGCATGGTGAAGGGCGGAGTGCTAAGTCAGAAAGCTAGCATACAAATAACAGAAAACGTTGGTGAATGGGCTAATATTTTTTGGCCAAATTTTGTGCTAAGTATCTCATGTATTTTTCCTAAATTTCAAAAGCCAATACTCTATTCACACTTCATGTATTTCACATTGACATTCCTTAATGCGATTGAGTGCAACCATTTCCTCATTTTGAGTAGTTAAGCACAGACAGCATCAGGGAGATGCACAGAGGACTGTAGGCAGCATAATGTGGAGAGGCAGAGCTCTGTGTAACAAGCAGCAGCAGGGAGTCCACCAGAAGACAGGTAGGGGCTCAGGAGCCAACAGCAGCAAAATACTCAGGCAAAGAGGAACACACGACCCAGAAATAAATCACAAAACAGACAGGAAGTTCCATGACAGGGCGAGATACCAGACTCCATCTTGAATAAAGGCAAACAGGCACAAAGGAAAGTCCGGAATCCTTACATATGTTCAGTAAGTTTCCACAATCAGTGATGCTTGGGGAGCCATGTCATCTGCTGGTGTAGGTCCACTGTGTTTTATCAAGACCAAAGTCAGTGCAGCCATCTACCAGGAAATTTTAGAGCATTTCATGCTTCCCGACAAGCTTTTTGAAGATGGAAATTTCATTCTCCAGCAGGACTTGGCTCCTGTCCACACTGCCAAAGGTACCAATATCTGGTTTAAAAACAACAGTATGACTGTGCTTGATTGGCCAGCAAACTCGCCTGACCCTAACCCCATAGAGAATCTATGGGGTATTGTCAAGAGGAAGATGAGAGACATCAGACCCAACAATGCAGACGAGCTGAAGGCTGCTATCAAAGCAACCTGGGCTTGCATAACACCTCAGCAGTGTCCCAGGCTGATCGCCTCCATGCCACGCCACATTGATGTAGTAATTGATGCCAAAGGAGCTCCAACTAAGTATTGAGTGCATTTACTGAATATACTTTTCAGTAGGCCAACATTTCAGATATTAAAATCATTTTTTCAAGCTGGTGTTATAAAGTATTCTAATTTACTGAGATAATAACTTTGGGTTTTCATTGGTTGTAAGTCATAATCATCAACATTAACAGAAATAAACACTTAGAATCATAGAATCATAGAATGGTAGAGTTAGAATGGACCTCCTGGGCCATCTGGTCCAACCCCCTGCTCAAAGCAGGATTCGCTAAATCATCCCAGACAGATGTCTGTCCAGCCTCTGTTTGAAGACTTCTATTGAAGGAGAACTCACCATCTCTCTGGCAGCCTGTTCCACTCATTGATCACTCTAACTGTCAAAAAGTTTTTTCTAATATCTAATCTGTGTCTCCTCCCATTCAGTTTCATCCCATTGCTTCTAGTCTTTCCTTGTGCAAATGAGAATAAAGATGATCCTTCCACAATGTGACAGCCCTTGAGATATTCGTAGACAGCTATTAAGTCTCCTCTCAATCTCCTCTTCTGCAAGTTAAACATTCCCAAATCCTGCAACCTTTCCTCATAAGGGTGTGTGCACACGCTGCGGATTGTCCTGCGGATTTGTAAAAAAACGCAGGTAAATCCGCAGGTCAAGAGACCTGCGGTTTATCTGCAGTTTTTCTGCGGTTTAGCCTGCGGGTTCCCCTGCAGTTTGACACCTGCCATGGAGCAGGTGCCAAACCGCAGCAGAATCCGCACAAAGAATTGACATCCTGCGGTTTTGAAACCGCAGCAAATCCGCGCGGAAAAAATCTGCACCGTCTGCACTGCGGTTTTCATTTTCCATTGATTTTAATGGTACTGTACAATGCAGCAGAAACTGCTGCTGATTCACAGGACCAAAACCGCTGCGGATCCGCAGCAGAATCCGCAGCGTGTGCACAAACCCTAAAAGACAGGGTTTGCACAGCAGTCACCATTCTGGTCGCTCTTTTCTGAACTTGCTCCAGTTTGTTGATGTCTTTTTTAAAATGTGGCACCCAAAACTGGACACAGTGTTATGACTTCACGTGATCTAGACTGTATGCTTCTGTTAATACATCCTAGAATTGCATTTTCCTTTTTTGCTGCTGCATCACACTGTTGACTCATATTCAGTTTTGAAATAGATCACTCTGTAATGACTCTATATAATATAGGAGTTTCACTTTTTGTATTGAAGAACTGAAATAAATGAACTTTTTGATGATATTCTAATTTTGTGAGACGCACCTGTTTGTAGTTGTATACCCCGCCACGTATGCCTGCTCAGTGGTAACAGACAGACAGAAAAACAGTTATGTAAAGTAACTGTGTTAGGAGATAAGGGTAATATGTGACAGAGGACAGTTAGATGATGGAGATAAGTGACTCATGATAAAAAAAACTACTGAGGTTGGAAAATGTACAAAGACAGTTGTGTAAAAGCGAACGGAGGATTATGATGGATATCAAGATGAATATCGGAGAAGAGTAATCTGAAGGAAATGTAAAGTATCCAGGTAGTCGTTTATATTCATGAGCTCATTATAACCCCGCCTCCACCCCTGATTGGCAGCTTCCTGTGTACACTGTGCTTAGGCAAACAGCTGCCAATCAGTGGTGTGGGTGGGGTTATACAGAGCTCAGTATTCAGAGAACTGCTAAATCTAAATTGATTTAATAAAAATGTCAGCAAGGAGCCGAGCAAAAGACACATTGCTGAAATCAGGGATTCTTCCCTTACATTATGCTGTTCTCTGATGGTGTAGTGAAAACCTGATGACAGGTGCCGCAAATAACCTAAAAAATAAATATACATACAGTACCTACCTGCTAATGCAATGTTGGCGCTGCAATTTCCAGCAGCCATGTGAAATTATGTCACAAGACCACTGCAGCTCTCTCAGTGGCCGCTGATTGGCTGCAGCTCTCACAATTCCATCAGATGGAACAGTTCCATCAGATAGAAGTATGAAGGTTGAGGTCGAAAACTGTCTGCTGATTGTCTGCAACAGTCACATGACATAACAGGATCACGTGAGCGCAGGTAGTCGCAGGGCTGAAATCACAGGAGCAACCCCAGTCCAAGAGGTAAGTATAGGGGTTTTATGTTAATATGAGGCACTAATGCAGTTCAGAAAATGTTGGATAACTGTGTACAAGTGTTTTATATACTTATTCTCTTGCTATGTTCTGTCAATGTGGTTGTGTTTCAGTTAAACACATTGACAACTACTTTAAAAGTATAAATTTATGGGCCCACCGTAGCATAAGAAAATAAAAAACCCTCTAATAGCCTAGACTGGAGCCGCTCCTCTGCACTCAATACTATACTCACTTGTCTCCTTGCATCAACATTCGGGGGACGGATAGGTGAGGGGATCACGTGACTGCTCCAGGTAATTAGCGCCTACCGATGGGCTACTGCTTTCCCTCTCTCTTCCTGTTCGGACCAAATGTAAAAGCTGCCTGCAGTGGTCATGTGCTCCCGTCAGATATTAATGTCAGGGGAATGGCGAGGAATGTGGTACGAAGAAGCTGAGCTGATCTTAAAGGCAAGTGTATATATATTTTTTTTATTTCTTACACCCCTCTTTGCCCATTAGGTTTACTTTTTAAACTAGATGTCAACCTTAGTAAGTGCACAGTGAGTGAATGGAAATGCTGCCATACAGGAGAAGAGCTGTAGTTGCTTTTATCTGTTTTTGCATATGATCAGCAGAGGTCCAACTGATCATAAGGTTAGGGCATGTCTTAGTATTATGTCACGCCTTATTGATGGAATACCTTTAATAATAAATATGTGGAATGAATGAAACACTAAAGGGGTTGTCGGGCCTTCTGATAAAAGTCTGCAGTCACTCTGTGTGACTGTAGACTTCTGAATCCTTACAGCGTGCACACCGCATACTGTTAGGATTCTACGGTATTGTCGGTAAGAGCGTGTAGTCATGTGATGCAAATATGCGGTTTGCACACAACCTGCCACAGTGTGAGTAGACGGTCTTGACCTTGCTCAATACATGTGAATGGAATATGGCTGGAAATATGCAAATCACATACTTGTGATCACATGACTGCCCGCTCTCGCCAGCAATACCAGAGAATCCTGACAGTTATAGCTCTGTATGTGCCACACAAAAACAAATACTTTCCTAAGCTTCACTTCCCCTTCAAAACAACTTTTGCAATTACCTTTTCATTATTTTTCAGCTACATTGGTTACAAGTAAGCCAAAGATGAAAGTCATGTGATTGTTCCATGTTTTATTTTAGATCTAAGAAGGTCGAGTCTTACATTGCATCCGTTTCATCTTCCGAAGAAGATGCTGGATCAGGGAACGACGTTTCTTCTGGAGAAGAGCCGGGATCTGCCAGTGAAAGTTACGCCGATTTTAATGAGATAACGGACACCAAGAAGCATTTTTATGAAGACAATCTTATCATATAGCTGCAGCCAAACACGCAATGTATTGACCTGAAGGCAAACTGGAAAACTATCAGCTCCAACTTGTAACTTGTAACTGTCTGTGGCTTCAGTACAAAGTTTCTATATTGTATGTAGCAAAACATTTTTTAAATGTTTGTTGATGATACCATTAAATCTTATGTCAGACTCTTTACTTATTCTGTTTTATGATTTCTGAAAATTAAAAACATAAAAAAAAATTGAATGCAGCATTCCCGACGTGTCGTTTCACAGAACCAACAATTGCAGCTTGTGAGGTGCTTAAAGGGATTGTCCAGGACCTATGATTACCTATTCAGGGGTAAGTTATCAATATGAGATTGATAAGGGACTGACACCCATCACCCCCACAGATCAGCTGAAAACTGCTCTGACAGCAGTAGGGACCAACCAATGTTCTGTACGGAAACAAGCAGCCTCATACGTTGCTTATTGACGACTATCGAGTACTGCTGTTTACCCCCCACCAATCTCATATGGATGACCTAAGCTGTGGATAGGACATCAATTGTTAGGTCCCGAACAGCCCCTTTAACACTGTCAAAAGTTGTCAGAAATTCTGCAAGAACTTATTAGTAGCCTCTACTGGTGATATCACACGCTGTCAATATTGTTACAAAGCGTTTGTATATACACGCAAACAATAATACATTTGTTGTACAATGATGTATCAAGGAAAATGCAAAAAAATTAAGCATTAATTTGGCTTAAGAGCCCTTACTTATCAGGCTAAGAGCAATAAAATCACCAATAGGTTTCAACAACAAAAAAGCAGAACTTAAAAAAAAAGCAGAACCAAGTTACAGTAGATAAAGATAAGAACTTAAGATAAGTATGAAGATAAATAATATGGGGGGTGTGGAGGGGGGAGGCTGAAAGAGGGTTACCACTAATCGACAAAGTGAAGGTTCACAGTGGCTCAGTGCTCAGCACTGTAACCTTGCAACACTGGGGTCTTGGGTTCAAATTCCACCGAAGACAACATCTGCAATAAATTTGTAACTTCGCCCTGTGTTTGCGTTAGTTTCTTCCTAGACTCCAAAGACATACTGATAGGCAGTTTAGATTGTGAGTAGGGATGAGTGCACCTGTGGATGGTTGGGTTACGAGAACTGTAGTTTAAAGTTTGGTTCGGAATCTGAACATGACCCCGAACCCAACAGAAGCCATTAGGGACCCAAACTTCAGTGCTGTAAAATGGTCATAGTAAGGGCTAGAGGGCTGAAAAAGGAAGCTAAACGGGGGTAAGAGCAGGACAATTGCCCTGAAAACAAATGTGGATAGGGAAATGACTTAATAGAATGAAAAAATATATAGTCTTGAACTAAGGAGGCAGAGGTCAAAGTGGACCTGGTGGTGTAGACAGAGGAGGTAGCTAATACTGTTGTTGTGGTTTTTTTAGGGGGTACTCTGAAAATAGGTTCTGTGGGGGCACTCTGCACACAGGCTGTGTAATACTCTGCACTTTTTTAGGATGCAAAGAATGTGGATAGGCAAATGACTTAAAGGGTTTTTTTTTTTTATTTGGGGAGGCCTCAAAACATTGGGAATGGCAAAAAGAAGAATACACTGGGGTGGAGTACAACAATGGCTTGGTGCGGCTGGTATGGACAAGTCCTATGGGATCCATGCCTGTCTTATGGGGGACTATGCCTTATTAATTCCATATTATATACTTAAATAACTATGATTTTAGGCATTGAACAATGCTCCCATAATTATGGATATATTTATAACTTTACTGTAAATACGAACTTATGGGTAAGGAAGTGCTATACTACAGTAAAATGGTGTTTGCTCTCTTCAATATCTCAATTGCGCAGGTGCGGACATGCGCACTCTGTGTATGCACAACTATATGGCGCACTAAGCTTCAACTTGGGTGGGCGTATGCACAGTTGGGAGTATTCTCTCTATGTTTAGTCTAATATTGACATGTGCATTTATACATCTGAGACGCTGTTTACAGAGCGAATAATTGTTAATCATGGATGTTGGTGGGATGAGACATAATTATAAATATATGCACATGCCACTTTATAAGCAATTAAGCTCAATGTATTATGATTAGGGATGAGCGATATTGCCCAATATCGTATCGGAATTCCGATTTCCGATATTGGAAAATATCGGATATTGGAATTTCCGATTTCCAATATCAATGCAAGTCAATGGGAGAAAAAAATCGGAATTACAAAATGACCACTACAGTGCTATATAATGGATAAAATGGAGGGGAAACACCTCAGGATAATAGAGAAGGAGTTTGCAGAGGCAGAGGAGCAAAAAAAATCGCTAGAAAAATGCACAGAGCGAAAGCTGTAGCAGGAAAGCTGGTCGCCATCTTCTTAACAGCAATGTTTTTTCTTTGGGTTAGGATTAGTTGGGGTAGGGTTAGGGTTTATGGTTAGTAGGGTAAGGGTTAGGGTTAGTAGGGTTAGGGTTAGTAGGGTTAGGGGTTAGGGTTAGTTAGGGTTATGGTTAGTAGGGTAAGGGTTAGGGTTAGTAGGGTAAGGGTTAGGGGTTAGGGTTAGTTAGGGTTATGCTTATGTTAGTAGGGTTAGGGTTATTAGGGTTAGGGTTAGGGGTTATGGTAATGGTTAGTAGGGTTAGGGGTTAGGATTAGTAGGGTTATGGTTAGGGGTTAGGGTTTAGGGTTAGTAGGGTTAGGGTAAGAAGTTAGGGTTAGTTAGGGTTAGTAGAGTCAGGGTTTACGGTTAAGGTTATGCTTATAGTTAGTAGGGTTAGGGGTTAGGGTTAGTAGGGTTAGGGTTTAGGGTTATGCTTATGGTTAGTAGGTTTAGGGTTAGGGGTTATTGTTAGTAGGGTTAGGGTTATGGTTACGCTTATGGTTAGCAGGGTTAGGTTTAGGGTTAGTAGGGTTAGTGGTAAGGGTTAAGGGTTAGGGGTTAGGGATAGTTAGGGTTAGTGATTTTACATTATTAAATTAAAACTGTCGGTGGTGGTGTCAATATGCCCTTTGACTGACATGTGTCCGCGTTCAGCTCACCTTGCTTTGCAGGGAGTTTCCAGGAGCACCACGTGGAGGAACGGATACACTCCCTTTAAACCATGCTTAGTCTTCTTCTGCTGATTATATGACTGTTATTCAGTAATTCTGCATATTGATATTCTGCTTTTGGTTCATGTACATCTGCTCCTACTGCTTCCTAAACCTCTGTCTATAGTTATTCTGCTATTGGCTGGTCGCAGAATGTCCCAAACCCAGAGGAAATACACAGAAGTAACAGTAGGCACAGGAACTTGAGAGAACCAGCTGGTGAGTCTGGAACCGTATAGGCAGCAGAAATCAGCATAAGAGCCAATGGAACTAACGGGCACCAGCTGACGTTACCGGAGCCTGTTAACTAAGCAGGAGGTACCTGTGCCAGAATGCACTACCAAGGACCAGCAGACGTTACTGGAATTCGGATACCACAAAGGAGGGACCTAAGCCATTGACTCTACTGAGAACCAGCTGACGTTACTGAAACCCAGATAAGCAGCAGAAGGTAAAAGTGCCAGTGGCTGTACTGGGCAACAGCTGACATTACTGTAGCCCAGATACCACAATGTAGTAGTGACATAAGCCAAAAGCACTGCCGAGAAGCCCAAAACCCCCCCACAAAGACGCAAGTTCAAGAGCAAAAAGACAGGAGTCCGGGGACATCTCCATCTGTCTTCTTGTCTTGAGTCTTCTGCATCTGTCTTCCTGTCTTGGGTCTTCTGCATCTGTCTTCCTGTCTTGGGTCTTCTACCGGAGCAATGTCTTCTCGGCAGAAGGTGCAAGAGCCACATTTGCCCCCGCAACCCGGACACAGTTTTCTTTACTCCGCAGTGACAGCAGGGGAGGAGCAGGGCCTACTGGCACTGTCGAGACCAGCCTTGAGCGCAAGGTCCCGGAGTCCACGTAGGGGGCTCCTACACTGCCGACACCACGGATAACAGCAAACTGAGCTGGAATGATGTACGGCAAGGGCATGGAACAGTGTGGTGGACACAACCGTGTAACGGCGAGCGTTGTCGAAACACGGTTTGGAGCAGGAGGTACCTGTGCCCTTGGGCACTCCCGAGAACCAGCTGGCGATGCTGGAACTCAGTTTACCCCTCGGGGGAGGTACCTGTGTCCGCACTTCACTGCCAGGAAACAGCCGGCATGGCTGTATCCCGCCTCTTGTGCTTCTGCCTATAGGTGTTTGGCATCTGTCGTCCTTTTTTTCCACTTTGGTCTAACGAGGTACAGCTGGCGGTACTGTTGCCCAGAAACATAGCATGCTGTGAAAGTGGCAGTCACGGAAATGGGCACTAGCTGCCGGTACTAGAGCCAAGAAACATGGCATGCTGTGAAAGTGGCAGTCACGGAAATGGGCACTAGCTGGCGGTACTAGAGCCCAGAAACACGGCATGCTGTGAAATAAGCAGTCACGGAAATGGGCACTTGCTGGTGGTACTAGAGCCCAGAAACACGGCATGCTGTGAAAGTGGCAGTCACAGAAATGGGCACTAGCTGGCGGTACTAGAGCCCAGAAACATGGCATGCTGTGAAATCAGCAGTCACGGAAATAGGCACTTGCTGGCGGTACTAGAGCCCAGAAACACGGCATGCTGTGAAAGTGGCAGTCACAGAAATGGGCACTAGCTGGCGGTACTAGAGCCCAGAAACATGGCATGCTGTGAAATCAGCAGTCACGGAAATAGGCACTTGCTGGCGGTACTAGAGCCCAGAAACACGGCATGCTGTGAAAGTGGCAGTCACAGAAATGGGCACTAGCTGGCAGTACTAGAGCCCAGAAACACGACATGCTGTGAAATCAGCAGTCACGGAAATGGGCACTAGCTGGCGGTACTAGAGCCCAGAAACACGGCATGCTGTGAAAGTGGCAGTCACAGAAATGGGCACTAGCTGGCGGTACTAGAGCCCAGAAACATGGCATGCTGTGAAATCAGCAGTCACGGAAATAGGCACTTGCTGGCGGTACTAGAGCCCAGAAACACGGCATGCTGTGAAAGTGGCAGTCACAGAAATGGGCACTAGCTGGCGGTACTAGAGCCCAGAAACACGACATGCTGTGAAATCAGCAGTCACGGAAATGGGCACTAGCTGGCGGTACTAGAGCCCATGGAAAGTAGTATGAGGTGAAAGAGTCAGTCACAGAACCAGGTGCTCGATGTTGGTAGAAGAGGCCAGAGAACGGGCATAACAGATGACGCTGTGTGCAACATAGGCACATGACAGAGCATGCATACTGCTACCAACCATGCATGTAACCTGTCTACTCTGGCCCAGGGCAGCAAAAGTCACCAGAAATCCAGGCCTGGTTCATTTTTACGAATGTAAGCCGGTCCACATTTGCAGTGGATAGTCTGGTACCTTGCTCTGTTAGTATATTGCCAGCTGCACTAAAGACGCGTTCAGAAATCACACTGGCACCAGGACAAGCCAGGACCTCCAAGGCATACTGGCTAAGCTCGGGCCTTGTATCCAACTTGGAGACCCAAAACTTGAAGGGGGCAGATCCATCCTGAAGCACACTGACAGGGGTGGAGAGGTATTGTGCCACCATGTCACGGTAACGTTGCCTCCTAGTGCGTTGCACTGTCTGTGCTGATGGTGCCCGAACTGTTTGTGGGTTCAGAAACCATTGGAACAGGTTGGGTATACTGAACCTGTCAGTAGCAGATGTACTGCTTCTGCTACAGGCTTCTGAACGGATTCCGCTGGGCCCAGGACGCACTGAGGTGCCTGCTAGTGCATGCGCATCACTGCTATGCGGTGGAAAAGAGTACATGAGTGAATTAACCAGTGCGTCTTGGTACTCATGCATTTTACGCGCCCGGTTCAACGGTGTAATTAGGCTTTGAAGGCTGTCCTGGTAACGTGGATCTAAGAGGGTGGCCACCCAGTAGTCATTTGTGTGGAGAATACGAGCCACGCGTGGGTCGTTTCTCAGTCACTGCAGCATGAAGTCACTCATGTGCTGAAGGCTACCAACTGGCCATGCATCGCTGTCACCAGCTGGAGGAATGTGCTCTGGCTGCTCTGCATCACCCCATCCACGCTCTATCTGGTGACTACTAGTAGAGCGCTGTGTACTTTCCTCCTCTGGCTCATCCTCATAGTCCTCCTCATCCTCCTCGCTTGCTGTGTCCTGCCTGGACCTTTGTGAGGCACCCACAGAGCTTTGTACCAACCGGGCCGATGAAGATTGCCTGGTTGGTGCAAGTGTCTCATCATACTCCTCCTCCTGAGAAACCTCATCCCTTAGTCCTTTAAGTGATGATTCTATAAGGCATATAAAGGGAATGTTAGGGTCGGCGGAACGCACCAGATATAAATAATGGAAGGCGCGTTCGCCGCCCGGGGTCCACCGTGCGGTAGATGACAAGACCGCTGCTGGACAATGGCAGATACGCTAGAAGTGCGATACAGCGCTCGGGTTAACGTCACCCGAGAGCCTGAGAGCGGACTCTGTTTAGTCACAGAGACGCCAAAGTATGAACTTAGACGTAAAGGCTGAACCTGTTAGCTGCACAGGTCAGCCGGCGTGTGGCGTCGCAGCCGCGAACACCAAAAGCTGCTACTACTGCAGCGCGGCCGTAACTGAAGCCGCTAAGCGACGATGCCGGAGGAGCCGGGCACCGACGGACGCTAGTGTAGGTGAGGAAGGCTCAGTGGCGTGTAGCCTGCCACAATCTGGAGCTGACTAACCCAACATACTGTCACCATTCGTAATATCCGAGGGAAGGGGTTTCATAATAAGTCAGACACCAGTCCATGCATCCATCACCATACACACACAGCATAATATGCTACACTAGCGCATGGCCGAGCCGCCATGCAGGCTTTTTATAGCCATGCGCTTCCGGGACCTTCCAGTACTATAGGAAGGACCAATCAGATCCGACATAGGACCTTCACATGTGACCCCTGCTCTCCACTGAGAGGACAAGTTACGGGCATGCCCAGTCGCACGGCGCGAGGACTTAGCCTCTAGAGCAGTTCCCTGCAAAGCAGGTTGCGTTATCATTGCTGCACCAGAGGTGGCAGCAACATCCAGGCTCACAGAACGAGTCTGCGGGGAATGCCTGGTTCGCCGAGATTGCTGAGCAGGAGTCCGAGCGGTCGGAGGAGAATGGGAGACCGCAGGATGTCTGGCTCTGGATTCCCGCTGTGCAGTGCCAGGAATCCGACGCCTAACATTACCCCCCCTCCCAAGGCCCCCCCTCTCTGAGCCTCACTGCGCTCAAAGGCCGCGATCAGGAGCTGTGCGTGAATATTTTCCACCGGCTCCCAGGTCCGAGCCTCGGGCCCATGACCCTTCCAGTCCACCAAATAAAATTTTTTGCCACGGACAAACCTGCGCCCCACGATGGCGTTAACCTCAAACTCATCAGACGATAAGTCTGATGACCCGGCAGATGACTCAGAAAACCGGACCATGTGAACTGGTTTGAGGAGGGACACATGGAACACGTCCGAAATGGCCAAATGTGGAGGTAGAGCCAGGCGGTAGACCACCGAGCTAAGTCGCTCGAGGACCTTGAATGGTCCAATGTATCGCGGTGCGAACTTGGGAGACTCAACCCGCAGTTTAATGTTTCGGGTGGAGAGCCATACCATGTCGCCAGGGGAGAAGCTTGGCGCAGGCCGCCGATGCATGTCGGCGGACGCCCTCATCCTTTCTTTAGATGCCCGGATAGCATCCTGAGTGCGATCCCAAATGTCCCGGGCCTCCACTGCCCAGTCTGCCACCCTGGAGTCAGTGGAGGACACTGGCATCGGGACAGGGACACGTGGATGTTGGCCATAGTTTAGGAGAAAGGGCGTCTGACCAGTGGAATCAGCCACCGCATTGTTTAGGGCAAATTCTGCCCAAGGTAGCAAGGATGCCCAGTCATCCTGCCTGGCAGAGACAAAATGTCGTAAATAGGTGACCAAGGTCTGATTGGCTCTCTCGACCAAGCCATTCGTCTCGGGATGGTAAGCGGAGGATAGATTTAGCTCGATGCTGAGTAAACCGCAGAGCTCCCTCCAAAACCGAGACGCAAACTGGGGACCACGGTCACTCACGATTTTGTCCGGCATGCCATGTAGACGGAATACGTGTTTAATGAACAAAGTGGCCAGACCTCGAGCGGAAGGCAGGCGTGCGAGTGGCACCAGATGCACCATTTTGGAAAAATGGTCGGTGACCACCCAGATGACCGTACTGCCACCAGACTTGGGCAGGCCAACTATGAAGTCCATGCCAACCATCTCCCATGGTCTATCCGCCACTGGCAGGGGAAACAACAGCCCCGCCGGCCTCTGTCTAGAGGGTCTGTTCCGAGCACACGAAACACATGCCTGCACGTACTCCTTGACATCTCGAGCCATATGTGGCCACCAATATGACCTTGCCAGGAGTTCGGTGGTCCGTTTTTTACCAAAATGGCCACCCACTCTGGAGGCATGTGCCCAGGCGAGGACCTCCGGCCGTAGCTGAGGAGGCACCAAGGTCTTGCCCGGTGGTACCGACTCGAGCGCAACTGGAGCCACGGTCGTAAAACTCTCCGGCGGGAAAATTAACCGAGGCTCAGCCTCTCCCTCCTCCGCTGAGACCACTGAACGTGAGAGAGCATCCGCACGGACGTTCTTCTCTCCAGAGAGGTAGTGGAGGGTGAAGCGGAATCGTGAGAAGAAGAGCGACCACCTGGCCTGACGGGAATTCAGGCGTTGGGCCGTCTGTAGATAGACCAGGTTTTTATGGTCCGTATATACCAGAAAGGGAAACCGGGCTCCCTCCAGGAGATGTCTCCATTCAGAAAAAGCCAACTTCATGGCTAGCAGCTCCCTGTCGCCGATGGAGTAATTTTTCTCCGCCGGTGAGAAGGTCTTGGAATAGAAGAAGCAGGGGTGCTTCCGACCTTGAGCATCCTTTTGATAAAGGACTGCTCCTGCACCGACGGAAGAAGCGTCTACCTCAAGGATAAACGGCTTATCCACGTCGGGACGATGTAATATGGGAGCGCCAGCAAAATGTGATTTTATAGCCGAGAAGGCCTTGGAGACATGTTCTGACCAAGCATTGGGGTTAGCTCCTTTCTTGGTGAGAGCAACCAAAGGAGCCACCAGTGTGGAAAAGTGTGGTATGAACTGGCGGTAGTAGTTCACGAACCCCAAAAAGCGCTGCACCGCTTTGAGGGAATGGGGTTCCTGCCAGTCCATTACCGCTTGTAGTTTGGCCGGATCCATGGCCAGCCCCTGGGCCGAGATGATATAGCCCAGGAACGGCAAGGACTCCTGCTCAAACTGGCACTTCTCCAGCTTGGCAAATAACGAGTTCGCCCGCAGACGGTCAAAGACCCTGCAGACGTCTCTCCGGTGGGTGGTCAAATCTGGCGAAAAGATGAGTATATCATCCAGATAGACCACCACCGAGGTAGAGAGCATGTCGCGGAAGACGTTGTTGACAAAATCTTGGAAGACAGCTGGGGCATTACAAAGGCCAAAGGGCATAACCAGGTATTCGTAATGGCCATCCCTGGTATTAAAAGCTGTCTTCCATTCGTCTCCTTCGCGAATGCGGATCAGGTTGTATGCACCCCGCAGATCTAGTTTAGTAAAGATCCGGGCCCCCCGCAACCTGTCAAATAACTCCGAGATCAACGGTAGGGGGTATTTGTTTTTAACTGTGATAGCATTGAGACCTCGGTAGTCGATGCAGGGGCGTAGCTCTCCGTTCTTCTTCTGTACGAAGAAGAATCCGGCACCAGCCGGTGACACCGATTTTCTGATGAAAACCCTAGCCAGGTTCTCCCGGATATACTGGGACATAGCCTCCGTCTCAGGGAGTGATAAAGGGTAAACACAGCCTCGGGGAGGCTCTGTGCCTGGCAGGAGATCAATCGGGCAATCATAGGAACGGTGCGGTGGGAGCGTCTCCGCAGACTTCTTAGAGAAGACGTCCGCGTAATGGTGGTAGGGTTTGGGGAGCGAGGAGAGATCCGCAGGCACTTCTGTGGAAGTCACCTGAACGCTGCCCCTCAGGCACCTTCCCTCACAGTCCTTGCCCCAGCCCAGTATCCTCCCTGAAGCCCTGTCAATATGCGGGGAGTGGCAACGAAGCCAGGGAACTCCGAGGAGCACCTGATCGATGCCATTGGGCATAATTAGCAGGGACAGAGTCTCCCGATGTGAGGGTGAAATAGAGAGTCCGAGTGGGGCTGTCTGATGGGTCACCTGAGATGGTAACGGTGCCCCATTTACCACCCTGATGGTCAGAGGTTGGGGGAGTATCACCAGAGGGATAGCGTGTCTCTGGGCAAAAGTCGAGGACATAAAGTTCCCCTCGGCCCCGGAATCCAGGGTGACCTCTGCCTCCCAGGAGGAGGACCCACTATCTAATGTACCCTGGAACACCGGTTTGGGTGAAAAGGGTCCCACCTTGGATTGACCACCACCTACGGCCACTGAACGTGGTCGTCCTTTCGGCCGCTGAGGGCATGTGCCAGCCGAGTGGCCCAACTGTCGGCACCGATAACAGCGCACAGAGGTTCGCATCGGACGCAACTTAGTGCCGGTGCGAGACACCTCCATAGGCTCAGAGGAGAGGTGCTCCTGTGCGGGAAATTTCAGCGGCTCAGTAAAGGTGGGAGCCAAATTAACCCTACGTTTGGATTGCGCTCGTTCCAACCCGCGCTTCGTGTAGCGGAGATCAATGCGGGTGGAAACGGCGATCAACTCCTCCAAACTGGTGGGAATCTCCCTAGTAGCTAGAGCATCTTTTACGTGCTCAGCCAGGCCTCTCCAAAACACCGGGACCAACACTTTGTCCGGCCACTCTAACTCGGAAGCCAGTGTCCGAAACTGGACAGCATGATGGCTAACCGAAAGTGACCCTTGTGTTAAAGATAACAGTTGGAGAGCCGTATCGTGGGTGACCCGTGGTCCCAAGAAGACTTGCTTCAGAGCCGCGAGGAACTGAGCAGCCCCCTGTACCACGGGATCACCACGTTCCCACAATGGCGTGGCCCACTGTAATGCCCGGCCAGACAACAGAGAGACAATAAATCCCACCTTAGCCCGCTCCGTAGGGAACCGTGCAGCCAGCAACTCCAGCTGGATGGAGCACTGACTAACGAATCCCCTACAGGAGGCACTATCACCCGAAAACTTATCGGGGAGCGGGAGGCGAGACATTGTCGGCAGGGGCAAAAGTGTGGGCGCACGTGAGACAGCCTCAGCGACTGTCTGAGCAGCAGCTAGCGCAGCATTCGCAGCTGAGTTGGTGCTCTCAATAGCCGCCAACCTGCTCTCCAGCTGCCAAATGTAGCGCTGCAGCTGCTGCACGTCTGCCATTGCCAGCCAGACCCTGGCGCTAGTGTAATGTTAGGGTCGGCGGAACGCACCAGATATAAATAATGGAAGGCGCGTTTGCCGCCCGGGGTCCACCGTGCGGTAGATGACAAGACCGCTGCTGGACAATGGCAGATACGCTAGAAGTGCGATACAGCGCTCGGGTTAACGTCACCCGAGAGCCTGAGAGCGGACTCTGTTTAGTCACAGAGACGCCAAAGTATGAACTTAGACGTAAAGGCTGAACCTGTTAGCTGCACAGGTCAGCCGGCGTGTGGCGTCGCAGCCGCGAACACCAAAAGCTGCTACTACTGCAGCGCGGCCGTAACTGAAGCCGCTAAGGCTGGTTTCACATTAGCGCATTTTCAGCGCGCGCACGGCCGGGGGTAGCTCCGCCCCCGAGCCGGCTCTCTGCCCGGCGTGCCCGCCCCTTCCTTGTAGCGCCGCCTCCTAGCGCACAGCGGCGCCTGCGATCGGCGCACCCTATCTTTAGCATAGGGTGCGCAGATCGTGCGCAGGCCGTGCGCTAGTTGCGCTTTGACCTGCGCTGCGCACTTTTGACGGTGCGCCGTGCGCGCCAAAATCAAACTTTTCGGATTTTGGCGCGCACGGCGCACCGTCAAAAGTGCGCAGCGCAGGTCAAAGCGCAACTAGCGCACGACCTGCGCACGATCTGCGCACCCTATGCTAAAGATAGGGTGCGCCGATCGCAGGCGCCGCTGTGCGCTAGGAGGCGGCGCTACAAGGAAGGGGCGGGCACGCCGGGCAGAGAGCCGGCTCGGGGGCGGAGCTACCCCCGGCCGTGCGCGCGCTGAAAATGCGCTAATGTGAAACCAGCCTAAGCGACGATGCCGGAGGAGCCGGGCACCGACGGACGCTAGTGTAGGTGAGGAAGGCTCAGTGGCGTGTAGCCTGCCACAATCTGGAGCTGACTAACCCAACATACTGTCACCATTCGTAATATCCGAGGGAAGGGGTTTCATAATAAGTCAGACACCAGTCCATGCATCCATCACCATACACACACAGCATAATATGCTACACTAGCGCATGGCCGAGCCGCCATGCAGGCTTTTTATAGCCATGCGCTTCCGGGACCTTCCAGTACTATAGGAAGGACCAATCAGATCCGACATAGGACCTTCACATGTGACCCCTGCTCTCCACTGAGAGGACAAGTTACGGGCATGCCCAGTCGCACGGCGCGAGGACTTAGCCTCTAGAGCAGTTCCCTGCAAAGCAGGTTGCGTTATCATTGCTGCACCAGAGGTGGCAGCAACATCCAGGCTCACAGAACGAGTCTGCGGGGAATGCCTGGTTCGCCGAGATTGCTGAGCAGGAGTCCGAGCGGTCGGAGGAGAATGGGAGACCGCAGGATGTCTGGCTCTGGATTCCCGCTGTGCAGTGCCAGGAATCTGACGCCTAACAGGGAATAGTCAGGCTGAGTAGGGCAGCATCCGTGTTCACCATCAGAGTGGAGTCCTCGAAGCACTTCAAAATGGTGCATATGTCCTTCATGGATGCCCACTCTGTGGTTGTAAAGTGGGAGGGCTGAGATGTGTATCGCCTACTTTGCGCCTGCTGCAGCTGCAACTCCATAATTGCAGGTGGCTGCTCACACAATGTCCGCAGCATATGCAAAGTTGAATTCCACCTGGTGGGGAGGTCAACAATGATGTGGTGCTCGGGCAGGCCCAATCTGCGCTGCATGGCTGAAAGGCGCGATGCAGCCATGCTTGAATGCCGCAAATGAGAGCACTGACTTTGTGCAGCAGCTCCTCAAGGTCAGGATAGTTCCTAAGGAAACTCTGCACCACCAAGTTTAGGACATGGGCAAGGCATGGAATGTGAGTCCGACCACCTAGGCCCAGAGCCGCGACCAGGTTTCGGCCGTTGTCAAACACCACCATACCTGGCTGGAGGTTGAGCGGCGCAAGCCACATGTCGCTCTGCCCCTTGAGCGTGTTCCACAGCTCGGTTGCGGTGTGGCTAACATCACCCAGATAAACCAATTTCAACATGGCCTGTTGATGTTTGGCCGATGCAGTGCTGAAATCGGTTGTTGTGGTACGTCTGGGTGCAGGCGAGTCTGACGAGGAGTATGAGGAGGAGTCAATTTGTATGGAGGAAAGGCCTGCAATCCATGGAGTTGGCAGGACCCGTGCACTTGCACTGTCTACTTCAGTTCCAGGCTCAACTACATTTACCCAGTGGGCGGTGATGGAAATGTAGCGTCCCTGGCCATGCTGACTGGTCCACGCGTCGGTGGTCAGGTGGACCTTGCTACTAACTGCATTTTGTAGCGCATGCTGTTGCAGGACGGGGACGGCTTGCCTGCTGAAGTAGAAGCAGCTGGGAATGCCATATTGTGGGATTGCAAGCCCCAACATATCGATAAAGGCTGGCTTGCTCACCAGCCAGAATGGTAGCATTTCCACTGCAAGCAGTTTGGCAATGCGAGAATTCATGCCCTGCTCTCGTGGGTGGTTTGCCGAGTACGGGTGCCTTTTCTCCCACACCTGTGTGACAGATGGCTGCACACTGGATGGGGAGTGTGAGGATGCCAGCGATTGGGATGCTGATGCTGACGAAGTGCAGACAGTGGGCCGCCGTACAACACTGCCTGCAGATGCACCCTGGCATTCTGGCGATGAAGCGGGAAAAGCTGTTTGCGAGCTGGAGGAAGAGGTGGCCGCTGTGGCTGAAGAGGTGGAAGGTGGGGGACCAGCTGCAGGTGGCGAATCATCTTGGGTGTGATGCTGCCACTCCACAGGGTGCCTCTTCCTGACATGCATCAACATATTTGTGGTATTAAGGTTGCTGACGTTCTTCCCTCTCCGCACAGTTTGTCGACAAAGCTTGCATCTGACTACTGTAACGTCATCTGTAACTTGGTCGAAAAAGGTCCATGCACCACAACTCTTGGGCGCACCCCTTGTGCTCTTTAAAAAAGCCCTGCTCCTAACGGGTGCTGAAGTTGAGGGACCCGACAACCAATTTTTCCCTCTTCCACTCCCACGTGGACGGCCACACTGCGCCACACCTGCAAGCTCTTCCTCTGAGCTATCCCCACTTGCTTGCTGCCCCTCAGCATGCCACGATGGGACAAGGACCTCGTCATCCAATAAACTTTCATCAGCAGAAACTGGCAGCCGAGTTTCATCATCATCTGCTGACTGGGGTCTGGTCACTGTGGGCACTGGCCCACTCTCCACTTCTTCCTCAGATGCACACAGTGGTTGTGCATCTGTGCACACTACCTCATGAGATGAAGGATATATGATGGGTATATGGACACTCGACTATGGGATGGAGGATATGCATGACGGGTATATGGGCACGGGACTATGGGATGGCGGATATGTATGACGGGTATATGGGCACGGGACTATGGGATGGAGGATATGTATGATGGGTATATAGGCACGGGACTATGGGATGGAGGATATGTATGATGGGTATATGGGCATGGGACTATGAGAAGAAGGATGTATGATGGGTATATGGACACTCGACTATGGGATGGAGGATATGCATGATGGGTTTATGGGCACGGGACTATGGGATGGCGGATATGTATGATGGGTATACAGGCACGGGACTATGGGATGGAGGATATGTATGATGGGTATATGGGCATGGGACTATGAGATGAAGGATGTATGATGGGTATATGGGCACTCGACTATGGGATGGATGATATGTATGATGGGTATATGGGCACGGGCCTATGGGATTGTGGATATGTATGATGGGTATATGGGCACGGGACTATGGTATGGAGGATAATTATAATTTGCTATAACTAACCACAGTTAGTTACTATGCCCGGGCAGCGCCAGGCTCTTCAGCTAGTTTATTTATATAGCACCATTGATTCCATGGTGCTGTACATGAGAAAGGGTTACATACAAATTACAGATATCACTTACAGTAAACAAACTAACAATGACAGACTGATACAGAGTGGAGAGAGGACCCTGCCCTTTCAGGCTTACATGCTACAGGATGGTGGGGAAGGAGACAGTAGGTTGGCGGGTTGCAGCAGTTCCGGTGTTGGTTGAGGTGATATCACCGGTAGTGGTGAGAGAGAAGGAGGTAGCGGGGTCATTGCAGGCTGTAGACTTTCCTGAAGAGGTGGGTTTTCAGGCTCCGTCTGAAGGATCCGAGTGTGGTTGATAGTCGGACATGTTGGGGCAAAGAATCCCAGAGAATACATATGAACTTTGCATGAAATATTGTATGTTCACTAATTGTTGTTTTAATTGAGATATATATATATATATATACTAGAAATAGGCCAGATGCTATTGCTTCGGGAGTGTGATTAAATGAACATCTGTGTATCCTTAGTGGCGGGGGATTCAAATCCCGTGCGGCAACGCTCATTGGCTCAGCTGGCGGGGGATTTGAATCCCGTGCCGCTCATTGGTACATGGTACACCTCACCCTCCTATCCTGGTATGCATGGAACCCCTCACCCCTCTATCCTGGTATGCATGGCCCCCTCACCCCCAATCCTGGTATGTATGGTCCTCGCACCTTCCACTCCAGGTATGCATGGTCCCCTCACCCCCCTATCCTGGTATGCATGGTCCTTTCACCCCCCTATCCTGATATGCATGGTCCTCTCACCTCCTATCCTGGTATGCATGCTACCTTTCACCCCCCTATCCTGGTATGCATGGTCCCATCAACCCCTATCCTGATATGTATGGTCCCCCTCACCCCTATTAAAGTGCACACATACAAAAAAAAATTTACACTCACCCTTCTTTCCTGTGTTCCAGCGCTGTACCGTTCTATTGGAGGCCGGGGGAGGAGTGTGGCGCCAGAGTACGCGCATGCCCATACCGCGCTGTCCGGTGCCATATTGATGAAGACACACTGCAAATGTGTCTTCAGTAAAATGGCGCCGGATAGCACTATGCGCATGCGCGATTCTCACGCGCTCTCCTGCCCCGGTCTCCGGAAGAAGAGAAGCGCTGCGACAATGCTCCTCCTGGTGAGGTGTGTAAGGGGCGCTCAGCCAATCAGTGGCACGGCATTCAAATCCCTCTCCCCGCCGGCTCAGCCAACGAGTGGTGCCGCGCGGCTTGGTGGGGGATTCAAATCCCGAGCAGCAACACTCATTGGCTCAGCCGGCGGGGCACCCCTGCTGCCACGCGGCTTGGCGGGGGATATGAATCCCGGCCGCCATATCAGAATATCCATAACTTGGTTGTTCCAATATGGCGGTTGGCTCTGTCACAGTTTCCGGCCGCGGTGGATTGTGGGATAGCGACACAATCGCCGGAAGCTGTGACAGAGCCCATTGGCAATTATATTAGATATATATACATACAGTATATATATATATATATATATATATATATATATATATACACTAGCTGAAAAGCCCGGCGCTGCCCGGGCATAGTAACTAACTGTGGTTAGTTATAACAAATTATAATTATCCTCCATCCCATAGTCCCATGCCCATATACCCATCATACATATCCACCATCCCATAGGCCCGTGCCCATATGCCCATCATACATATCCTCCATCCCATAGGCCCGTGCCCATATACCCATCACACATCCTCCATCCCATAGGCCCGTGCCCATATACCCATCATACATATCCTCCATCCCATAGTCGAGTGCCCATATACCCATCACACATCCTCCATCCCATAGTCCCATGCCCATATACCCATCAAACATCCTCCATCCCATAGTCCCATGCCCATATACCCATCATATATATTCGCCATCCCATAGTTGAGTGCCCATATACCCATCACACATCCTTCATCTCATAGTCCCATGCCCATATACCCATCATACATATCCACCATCCCATAGTCCCGTGCCCATATACCCATTATACATATCTGCCATCCCATAGTCCCGTGCCCATATACCCGTCATACATATCCTCCATCCCATAGTCCAGTGCCCATATACATATCCGCCATCCCATAGTCCCATGCCCATATACCCATCATACATATCCACCATCCCATAGGCCCGTGCCCATATGCCCATCATACATATCCTCCATCCCATAGGCCCGTGCCCATATACCCATCACACATCCTCCATCCCATAGGCCCGTGCCCATATACCCATCATACATATCCTCCATCCCATAGTCGAGTGCCCATATACCCATCACACATCCTCCATCCCATAGTCCCATGCCCATATACCCATCAAACATCCTCCATCCCATAGTCCCATGCCCATATACCCATCATATATATTCGCCATCCCATAGTTGAGTGCCCATATACCCATCACACATCCTTCATCTCATAGTCCCATGCCCATATACCCATCATACATATCCACCATCCCATAGTCCCGTGCCCATATACCCATTATACATATCTGCCATCCCATAGTCCCGTGCCCATATACCCGTCATACATATCCTCCATCCCATAGTCCAGTGCCCATATACATATCCGCCATCCCATAGTCCCATGCCCATATACCCATCATACATATCCACCATCCCATAGGCCCGTGCCCATATGCCCATCATACATATCCTCCATCCCATAGGCCCGTGCCCATATACCCATCACACATCCTCCATCCCATAGGCCCGTGCCCATATACCCATCATACATATCCTCCATCCCATAGTCGAGTGCCCATATACCCATCACACATCCTCCATCCCATAGTCCCATGCCCATATACCCATCAAACATCCTCCATCCCATAGTCCCATGCCCATATACCCATCATATATATTCGCCATCCCATAGTTGAGTGCCCATATACCCATCACACATCCTTCATCTCATAGTCCCATGCCCATATACCCATCATACATATCCACCATCCCATAGTCCCGTGCCCATATACCCATTATACATATCTGCCATCCCATAGTCCCGTGCCCATATACCCGTCATACATATCCTCCATCCCATAGTCCAGTGCCCATATACATATCCGCCATCCCATAGTCCCATGCCCATATACCCATCATACATATCCACCATCCCATAGGCCCGTGCCCATATGCCCATCATACATATCCTCCATCCCATAGGCCCGTGCCCATATACCCATCACACATCCTCCATCCCATAGGCCCGTGCCCATATACCCATCATACATATCCTCCATCCCATAGTCGAGTGCCCATATACCCATCACACATCCTCCATCCCATAGTCCCATGCCCATATACCCATCAAACATCCTCCATCCCATAGTCCCATGCCCATATACCCATCATATATATTCGCCATCCCATAGTTGAGTGCCCATATACCCATCACACATCCTTCATCTCATAGTCCCATGCCCATATACCCATCATACATATCCACCATCCCATAGTCCCGTGCCCATATACCCATTATACATATCTGCCATCCCATAGTCCCGTGCCCATATACCCGTCATACATATCCTCCATCCCATAGTCCAGTGCCCATATACATATCCGCCATCCCATAGTCCCATGCCCATATACCCATCATACATATCCACCATCCCATAGGCCCGTGCCCATATGCCCATCATACATATCCTCCATCCCATAGGCCCGTGCCCATATACCCATCACACATCCTCCATCCCATAGGCCCGTGCCCATATACCCATCATACATATCCTCCATCCCATAGTCGAGTGCCCATATACCCATCACACATCCTCCATCCCATAGTCCCATGCCCATATACCCATCAAACATCCTCCATCCCATAGTCCCATGCCCATATACCCATCATATATATTCGCCATCCCATAGTTGAGTGCCCATATACCCATCACACATCCTTCATCTCATAGTCCCATGCCCATATACCCATCATACATATCCACCATCCCATAGTCCCGTGCCCATATACCCATTATACATATCTGCCATCCCATAGTCCCGTGCCCATATACCCGTCATACATATCCTCCATCCCATAGTCCAGTGCCCATATACATATCCGCCATCCCATAGTCCCATGCCCATATACCCATCATACATATCCACCATCCCATAGGCCCGTGCCCATATGCCCATCATACATATCCTCCATCCCATAGGCCCGTGCCCATATACCCATCACACATCCTCCATCCCATAGGCCCGTGCCCATATACCCATCATACATATCCTCCATCCCATAGTCGAGTGCCCATATACCCATCACACATCCTCCATCCCATAGTCCCATGCCCATATACCCATCAAACATCCTCCATCCCATAGTCCCATGCCCATATACCCATCATATATATTCGCCATCCCATAGTTGAGTGCCCATATACCCATCACACATCCTTCATCTCATAGTCCCATGCCCATATACCCATCATACATATCCACCATCCCATAGTCCCGTGCCCATATACCCATTATACATATCTGCCATCCCATAGTCCCGTGCCCATATACCCGTCATACATATCCTCCATCCCATAGTCCAGTGCCCATATACATATCCGCCATCCCATAGTCCCATGCCCATATACCCATCATACATATCCACCATCCCATAGGCCCGTGCCCATATGCCCATCATACATATCCTCCATCCCATAGGCCCGTGCCCATATACCCATCACACATCCTCCATCCCATAGGCCCGTGCCCATATACCCATCATACATATCCTCCATCCCATAGTCGAGTGCCCATATACCCATCACACATCCTCCATCCCATAGTCCCATGCCCATATACCCATCACACATCCTCCATCCCATAGTCCCATGCCCATATACCCATCATATATATTCGCCATCCCATAGTTGAGTGCCCATATACCCATCACACATCCTTCATCTCATAGTCCCATGCCCATATACCCATCATACATATCCACCATCCCATAGTCCCGTGCCCATATACCCATTATACATATCCGCCATCCCATAGTCCCGTGCCCATATACCCGTCATACATATCCTCCATCCCATAGTCCAGTGCCCATATACATATCCGCCATCCCATAGTCCCATGCCCATATACCCATCATACATATTCACCATCCCATAGTCGAGTGCCCATATACCCATCACACATCCTCCATCCCATAGTCCCTTGCCCATATACATATCCGCCATCCCATAGTCCCGTGCCCATATACCCGTCATATATATCCTCCATCCCATAGTCCAGTGCCCATATACCCATCATAGAATCATAGAATCATAGAATCATAGAATCGTAGAGTTGGAAGGGACCTCCTGGGCCATCTGGTCCAACCCCCTGCTCAAAGCAGGATTCGCTAAATCATCCCAGTCAGATGTCTGTCCAGCCTCTGTTTGAAGACTTCCATTGAAGGAGAACTCACCACTTCTCGTGGCAGCCTGTTCCACTCATTGATCACTCTAACTGTCAAAAAGTTTTTTCTAATATCTAATCTGTGTCTCCTCCCATTCAGTTTCATCCCATTGCTTCTAGTCTTTCCTTGTGCAAATGAGAATAAAGTTGATCCTTCTACAATGTGACAGCCCTTTAGATATTTGTAGACAGCAATTAAGTCTCCTCTCAGTCTTCTCTTTTGCAAACTAAACATTCCCAAATCCTGCAACCTTTCCTCATAAGACAGGGTTTGCAGACCGGTCACCATTCTGGTCGCTCTTTTCTGAACTTGCTCCAGTTTGTTGATGTCTTTTTTAAAATGTGGTGCCCAAAACTGGACACAATATTCCAGATGAGGTCTGACCAAAGAGGAGTAGAGGGAAATAATGACTTCACGTGATCTAGACTGTATGCTTCTGTTAATACATCCTAGAACTGCATTTGCCTTTTTTGCTGCTGCATCACACTGTTGACTCATATTCAGTCTGTGATCTATTAGTATACCCAAGTCTTTTTCACATGTGCTGTCACTTAGCCCTATTCCTCCCATTCTATATATGCTTTTTTCATTTTTATTGCCCAGATGTAGTACTTTGCATTTCTCACACATCCTCCATCCCATAGTTCCGCGCCCATATACATATCCACCATCATATAGTCCCAGGCCCATATACCCATCACACATCCTCCATCCCATAGTCAACCATTATGACATCATAATGAGCGGCGGGGCTTGCAACCTATGATGAATCAGCGTCGCCATGGCAACCATTATGACATCATAATGAGGGGCGGGGCTTGATACGCACACACTGTTTCCCCATTATGTAGATGAGGGTATTATGACATCATAATGAGGGGTGGGGCTTGACACGCACACACTTTTTCCCCATTATGTAGATAGGGGCAAAATTGTTTGGTGAGTTGGAATGCGCGGGGTTAAAATTTCACCTCACAACATAGCCTAGGACGCTCTCGGGGTCCAGACGTGTGACTGTGCCAAATTTTGTGGCTGTAGCTGCGACGGCGCGGATGCCTATCCCGGACATACACACATACATACATACATACACACATACATACACACATTGAGCTTTATATATTAGAGATATATATATATATATGCACATGCAGAAAATATGCAGAAAAAGCTGACTAGCACTTCCCAAGTGTGAACAGGTGCAAGCTGCAATGGCTGCATTTTATGGAAAAAGAAAACACAGCAGCACTCTGCATAAGCCGAACTATGTGAAAACGCTTAAAACATTAAATCTAGGCTATGTTGCTACTCAAAACGATGTACTTACAAAAATGAAAGTTCTTAGTGCATAAATTGGCCAATTCATGTGTGCTCATCAACCACGGCAAGATGACCTCCCTCTTATGGGTCCTATTTCTACTGTACATGCCACTCTTGGGCTATCAGCCTACAGTTAAATGGACAAACCCTCAAAGGAAACAGTGAAATTACAGGTTATGGGGTAGCAAAACAAGAAAAATGCCAAGGGGGTAAATAGAAGAATATTTAGAATTGAGAGTCCTCAGTGGTTGATACCTTTTAATGGCTAACTGAAAAGATGGTAACACATTACAAGCTTTCGAGACTACGCAGGTCTCTTCATCAGGCTAGACTAATACAACATCTGAAGAATCACATATTTATACACAGAAATAACTCAATAGATAAGACAAGTGATGTGAAGCGGAATAGTCATTATGGGAGAGAGATAAGCATAAATATTGGAGCAGTTCATAGATAAGCAGTGTGAAGGTTTTAATACCCTCTGATTGCCGGTCTGGTTCTGTGTTGTGATGACCCCAGAAGGTCTGAGGAGCAAATTCCTTAATTGATGTAAAAAGACATAGGGGGTAAATACTTTTGCAAGCCACTGTACTAGAAGGCGATCTGCAGTACCCACCAGCTGCCATTAACATTGGTCCACTCCATAAACCATTTACAACCAGCTGCTTTCGGAGATTTTAACAGCTGATCGGTGGCAGGATTCCCCCCACAGATCTGATATTTATAACCTATGCCATGAACAGGTCATCAGTATCAATGTAGAGGAAAACCCCACTTAATGTCATTGACATCCAGAAAACTAATAAGGATATACCACCCAATATTAAAGTTATCCAAAGTGACAATAGCAGCAGCACCTCCTCCCAAAGTTTATAAGTAACCACTAGTAACTAGTAGTAACCACAACTGTGATCATCACATAAAGTCCATAAAATACGCACAACATGCCCTAAAATATAAAATTTTTAGCTGTATAGATGGAATTTTCTCAGATGCTGTTCACTACAATGTAACATCAGTTCACATCTGTATAATACTACAGGGACTAAATATGTAAATGGCCTCTTCAGAGAGCAAGAGGACTAGAACTGTAGCGCCACCTATTGGAATTAGCCGTCCTAAACTTCAGCATCGATCCTTTAACGAGCCTTTCCACATGACTTGGAATAAAATCCAAAAGCAAAGAATCAAAACCTCTTATTTATATATACCCTAAATAAAGGACGACTCCGCATCAGAAAGGGCTTGTGCTTCCTTCACAATAAATATTAGCACAAGAGCACAAAAAAAATTAAAAAAGCCAAAAATGTTAAATCAATACGTCTTCTTTTGAATTACACTGCCCCACTCCCCCCCAAAAAAAGATCTGAATGTTCTTATTGATGCTTCCCTAAGGACTCAGGCTTATGGCTATATTACAGGTCTGTGTTATATGGGGCCATAAACTGTGTTATGTGCCCATCTGTACCAGTGATTTCCTAAGCAGGCACACTTAAGGGTTTTTTTTTTTCATCTGTGGGTCCGCTATAAAATGTATGGAAAAAACACCCCCAAGGTAAGCGCCTCTAGACTTCAATTCAAAGGAGGAACGCGGCAGTTCACAAACATACGATCCAAAAGTAATGATAACAATAAACACAATGAATATAGTCAAAAATTTTTTTATTTTTCTACATAGTCTCCTAACAAGTCTATACATTTAGTCCATCTCTTTTCTAAACTTAGAATTCCCTTCGAAAAAAATTCTTGATCTTGACCCTCAAAAAACTCCCCAACAGCAGTTATCACGTCGCTATTGTTGTCAAATTTCTTGACCCGGAGGTGTTCCTTGAGCCGAGGAAAGAGAAAGAAGTCACTGGGGGCTAGATCTGGTGAATACGGGGGGTGTTCCACCAGTTCAAAGCCCGCTTCTTGAATGGTAGCCATGGCAACTGCAGCTTTGTGAGCCGGTGCGTTATCTTGGTGAAACAGCACTCCAGCCCGCAGTTTGCCGCGCCTTTTCTCCTTGATAGCCTCCCGCAATCTTCTTATTTGTTCTGCGTAGTAGGAGCCCGAAATAGTGGCTCCCTTCTCCAAATAGTCCACCATAATAATTCCTTCAGCGTCCCAAAAAACGGACGCCATAACCTTCCCTGCTGAGCTTGACACTTTGAATTTCTTCGGCGTCGGCTCGTTTCCATGTCATCGATTGTTGTTTTGTTTTGGGATCAAAGTGGTGGATCCAGGTCTCATCCATGGTCAAAAAACGTGACAAAAAATTCTCCTTGTCTGCTTGGAACTTTTCGAGATTTGCTATTGAAATGTCAACTCGTTTCTTCTTTTGCTCGTCGGTTAACATTTTTGGCACCCAACGCGCGGAGACCTTTCTCATATGCAATTCTTTTGCACGGATTCTTTGAATACTGCCTTATGAGAGCCCTGTGACCTCAGCTACATGCCTGATAGTCACTCTTCGATCTGCCAACACAACTTCTTCAACTTTTTTCACGTTTTCTTCATTGAGGGACGTGGATGGGCGTCCTTCGCGATGTTCATCTTCCGTCGATGTTCTTCCCAGCTTAAATTCCTTGGCCAAGCGTGCAACTGTGGAATATGGAGGAGAAGAATCCCCCAATGTTTCCACCAAGTCGCTGTGTATGTCTTTGGTAGACATTTTTTTCAAGCAGAGGTATTTGATGACAGCTCTGAGCTCGTTTTTTCCATTTTGATGTTCACTCCTTGGCAGTTCATATTCAAATGAATGTAGCTCCCGGGAATCGTGGCCTATTTAAGTGATTTTTTTTTCTTGGACTAGTGGGTACCTAAGAGAGAAGAAAACATTTTATTTTAATTTCTGTGTGCAATAGAAATAACCGATTATCATTACTTTTGGATCGCCCCTCTTACTATCCAGCAACACACAAATGGCTTACAAGTCTGTATCAGAATCTGTTCATATGGCATAATATTTTTTGTACCAACTTCCAAAATTGTGTAGCTAAACATTCAGCCATTTAGAATACCCCCCTCTATTTAATTGGCAGAAAATGCTTAGTGTTATTAAAGCTTCAATTAATAAAATGATGGTGGTCCCAGAAAGACCCCGTCACCAAATTTAGAACGCTGTTTACTCTTAATATTGCCACCTGAATGTTACATTGTCTATTGTTAGAAAAGTGTATTCATTCAAATGGTGTAGTTAAGATACATTGACATCAAAACTATATCTGAAACTTTTTTGTTAGATTCGATTTGTTTTATTTGCAGTCAAATACATTTATCTACCTTGTGTCACAAGATAAACCTCAAATACACTGCAAACTGCACCATATGAATACTCTTTAAGGTCGGCAATATACATTAGAGGGCTGTTGGCCAACCGATGCTCCGGCCGATAGTTCACCCGGCAGCCATCTCTCCCATACACAGGAGCACTCACTTGACCGAGAGCTCCTGTGTTCTCTATGAGAAAGCCACCGACTGAAACATCAGCCAGCAGCATGGCTACCATAGAAGAATGTGATGGGCAGTTCGAATTCGGACATGTGTGATCAACATCGTCCTCAACCATCAGTCACATGTAGTCCCAATACAAGTTAGACTCTCAGCTGCACTCGTTGATATTGGCGGGTTCGGACGATATTTGCTTAAAACCTATGGGGGCCCTAAGGCTCAGACAAGCCTATCACTAGTGCATGTATTCATAAAGATCTATGAATACATTTGTTAATTTGCATTTTTTATGTGCTAAAGTCAGCTGATGTTGTTCATTCACTTTCTTCACCACTGGAAAATTATACCTCTTGGTACAATCATAATGAAACTGATTATTGGCAGTTGTGGAGAAAGTAAATGGACCAAAGCCGCTCACTGTAACCTATGGCTAGCTATTGATTTGAATATTAGGTGGCTGTGCAGTACCAAAGTGAGGCCACTATCAGAAGATGGAGCAACTCCACAATCAAGTAGTTCCAGCCGCCGACACCGAGAACAGCTGATCAATGGTGGCAGTGTTGGACTGGCCCAGTGGAGAACAGGAGTATTCTCCGGTGGGCCCAGGCACTGACAACTGCTGGTCAGGGCCGCCATCAGGGCATTACTGCCCTGACTGGCGTATGGGGCCCGATCAGCAGAGGGGGCCCGCATTGGGCCCAGTCACCTGTACCCATTGGGCCTTACTGCCCCGTCGATCAAGTAACTGAACCTGCATCCAATAGTTAAAGCCGCCAGCCAATCAGAGGCTGGCAGATGACATCATTGCGCGTTTTCAGGTTGGGGTGACAATCACTCGCCTCTGGAGTGCGGCAAGGTAAGGAGAAAGGTGTTTTTTTTACTATTATTGAAAGCGGCAAGCCGGCATGATGGAGATGGGGCAAGATTGCAGACACAGGGGGCATGATTTGAGACACTGGGGGCAGGATTGGAGACGCTAGGGGCAGGATTGGAGACACGGGGATATGATTGGTGACAAGGGGGCATGATTGGAGACACTGGGGGCAGGATTGGAGACACTGGGGGCAGGATTGGAGACACTGGGGGCAGGATGAAAGACATGGAGGGAGGCTTACAGACACAGGGGGCAGGATTTCAGACACAGGGGGCATGATTGGAGACACTGGGGGGCATGAATGGAGACACTGGGGGCATGAATGGAGATACAGGGAGCATGATTGGAGACACTGGGGGCATGTGTTGTGAGCTCATTTTCTCATTCATCTTTGATGTCCGATGAACTCCCTCTGCTGGTGAAAGGAGGTGGTGAAACTGATTTGGATGGGAGAAACCTGTCACCTGAACAGGTGGATTGCGATTGGACATCCGGAATCTCTGAGTGGATATAAGGCAGCTGACGCCCTGTAGGGTTGCTGGTGATTTCTCTGCTCTGAGCTCTGGCCTCCAGTTCAGTTCCTGTCTTCTAAAGCTAAGTTTTGCTCTGTTATTGTTCCAAGAGATTTTGTCTGATTTGCTTAGTTTTGTGTTCTGCCAGCCCCGGCTGGGGCTCTGCTGAATTTCCATTTTTGTCCCTGATTGGTTAAATCTCTTTTGCTCTGTCTTCAAAATATATCGGAGTGCTGATATAGGGATTTTGAAGTCTAAAGACTTCAGGGCCGTTTTTCCTATCAGACGTGTTGGGACATTTTTGGTAGGGTTTTTTCGGATTGCAGCCAGCATCTTTTCTGTCCTTTCCTATCTAGTTAGTTGGGCCCCATCATTTGCTCTGCCTGTCTTTCTGTCTGTGTTTGTGTTTTCATCTGTTTTCACCAACAATACATGTTGGGGGCTGTCTATTGCTTTGGGGTCTGCTCTGGGGCAGTTTAGATTTCCCCTTTCTTTCTTTAGGCTTATTTAGTTCTCCGGCTGTGAAGAGGCATCTAGGACCACCGTAGGAACGCTCCACGGCTACTGTTAGTTGTTGTGAATAGGATCAGGGGTCTACAATCCGCTAGCTACAAACCACTCCGGTTTTCTGGACTTAGCTTGCTTTTTTGTTTTTTCCTCCTCCGGTGACTCATTCATAACAGGCAGGACTGGAGACCTGGGGCAGGATTGGAGACACTGGGGGCAGGATGAAAGACATGGGGGCAGAACTGGAGACATGGTGCGGGATGGAGACAGATGGGGCAGGATGATGGGACAGGATTGGAGATACGGGGGCAGGATTGGAGACATGGGGGCAGGATTGGAGACACAGGGGGCAGGATGAAGACGTAGTGCGGGATGTAGACAGAGAGGGCAGGATCATAGGGCAGGATGGAGACAGCTGGTGCAGGATCATGGGGCGGGATGGAGACATGGTGCAGGATCATGGGGCAGGATTGGAGACACGGGGCAAGATGAAAGACATGGGATCAGAATTGGAGACAGATGGGGCAGCTGTTATGAATGGGTCACCGAGGAGAAAAAAGCAAAACAAGTTAAGTCACAGAAAACCAGAGAGGTTGGTAACTATGCAGATTGCAGATCCCTGATCCTAACCACACAACTAGCAGCAGCCGTGGAGCGTACCTACGATGATCCTAGACGCTTTGTCACAGCCGGAGGACTAAATAAGCCTGAAGCATGAAAAGGGGAAAACTAACTGCCCCAGAGCAGAACCCAAAGAAAAGACAGCCCCCACACATTTATTGACGGTGAAACAAGATGAAGGCACAAACACAGGCAGGAAAATAGGCTGAGCAAACGATGGGGCCCAAACTAACTAGACAGGATAGGAAAGGAAAGACACTGTCTGCAATCTGCAAAAAACCCTGCAAAAATAATGTCCAACACTTCTGATAGCAAAATTAACCCTGAAGTCACTAGACGTCTCCCACTATATCAGCACTCTGAAATATTCTGAGACAGAGCAAAAAGAGGCCAATCTAATAAGGGACAAAAAGCAAATTGGCAAATACAGATAAATAAGAGTGGAAATTCAGAGCAGACCCAGCCGGGGCTGGCTGACCACACAAAAAACTGAATAGACCAACAAAATCAAGTGTGAACATTAGCAGAAAAACTTAGCTTTAGATGACTGGAACAGAGCTGAAAACCAAGACCTGACAAGCCAGAAGGAATAACCAGCACCAGAATAGGGCGTCGGCTGTCTTAAATCCAGTCTGAGATTCCTGAGGTCCAATCGTCATCCTCATTATCAGGTGGCAGATTAAATCAGCCTCACTACCTCCTGTTACCACCAGAGGGAGCCTGGAAGGAGAACTTACAACTGGTGGACCAGATAATGAACTCACAACAGTACCCCCCCTTGAGGAGGGGTCACCGAACCCTCATCCACGCCACCAGGCCGATCAGGATGGGCCCGGTGAAAAGCATGAACCAATCTATTGGCATGAATATCAGAGGCAGAGACCCAAGAATTATCCTCCTGGCCATAACCCTTCCATTTGACCAAATACTGGAGTCTCCGTCTAACCAAACGAGAATCTAATATTTTCTCTACCTCATATTCCACATTGCCTTCAACCAACACAAGGTCAGGAGGTGCTGCCATAGGAATCAACCTCTTCAACAGAGATTTGTGAAATACGTTATGGATCTTGAACGTAACAGGAAGAGCCAATCGAAACGAAACAGGATTAAGAATCTCCAAAATCTTATAAGGTCCAATAAATCTTGGCTTAAATTTTGGAGATGCAACCCTCATAGGAATATTCTTAGACGACAACCAAACCATATCACCCATTTTAAATCGGGGACCAATGGTCCTATGCCAGTTGGAAAATCGCTGGGCCTTTTTCTGAGAGAGTGACAACTTTTCCACCACTTGGTCCCATATCTGCTGCATTCTCTCAACCACAGTGTCCACACCTGGGCAGGATGAAGATTCCACTTGCCCTGAAGAGAATCGAGGATGAAACCCAAAATTACAGAAAAAGGGTGACATCAAAGTGGCAGAACTAGCTCTATTGTTCAGTGCGAATTCGGCCAAGGGCAAAAATGAGACCCAATCATCCTGATCAGCAGATATAAAACATCTCAAATAAGACTCCAAGGTCTGGTTTGTTCTCTCAGTCTGTCCATTGGTCTGGGCATGAAACGTGGAGGAGAAGGATAACTGAATTCCCAGATTGGAACAAAAGGCTTTCCAGAATCTGGAAACAAACTGGACTCCTCTGTCAGACACAATGTTCTCAGGAATCCCATGTAACCAAACCACCTGTTGTAAAAACAAGGGCACCAACACAGCGGAAGATGGCAACTTTGGGAGTGTTACAAGATGGACCATCTTCGAAAATCTATCACAAATCACCCAGATAACAGTCATTCTCTGAGAGACAGGAAGATCAGAAATAAAATCCATTGAGATATGGGTCCATGGCCTCTTGGGCACCGGCAGGGGCATCAGCAACCCACTAGAACGAGAACAGGGTTTAGACCGAGAACAAGTCCCACAGGACTGTACAAAATTCCTGACGTCACGAGATAAGACAGGCCACCAAAAAGACTGACTCACCAAATCTCTGGTACCAAAAATACCTGGATGACCAGCCAATGAGGAGCAATGAATTTCAGACATCACTCTCTTTCTCCACTGGTCAGGAGCATACAATTTTACCATAGGACAACGCTCAGGTTTATCCTCCTGAAATTCCTCCAGGGCGCGTCTCAAATCGGGCGAAATGGCAGAAAGAACTACCCCCTCACCTAGGATGGTAGTAGGCTCGGTCACATTAAGAGAATCGGCAAAGAAACTCCTATAAAGGGCTTCTGCCTTAACATTCTTAATGCCCGGAAGAAAAGAGACCACAAAATTAAAACACGTGAAAAACAAGGCCCATCTAGCCTGTCTAGGATTCAAGCGTTTGGCCGACTCCAGATAAATCAAATTCTTGTGATCAGTGAGGACCACAACTTGATGTCTAGCTCCCTCCAACCAATGTCTCCTCTCCTCAAATGCCCTTTTCATGGCCAACAATTCCTGATTCCCCATGTCATAGTTGCGTTCAGATGGGGAGAACTTTCGAGAAAAGAAGGCACAGGGATTCATCTTAGAAGTCACAGGGTCTTTTTGGGACAAAACAGCTCCTGCATCAATCTCAGAAGCATCTACCTCCACCTGAAATGGAAGTGAGACATCAGGTTGCTGTAAAACTGGAGCTGAAGTAAATCTCTGCTTAAGCTCCTGAAATGCTGAGACAGCCTCAGGTGACCAATTCAGCACATCAGCTCCCTTCTTGGTCAGATCAGTCAGTGGTTTGACAATACCAGAAAAATTACCTATAAATTTATGATAGAAATTAGCAAAACCCAAAAACTTCTGGAGGGCCTTCAAAGAAGTAGGCTGAACCCAATCATAAATGGCCTGTACCTTGGCCGGGTCCATTTCAATAATCGATGGAGACAAGATAAATCCCAAAAATGAAATCCTCTGTACACCAGAGGCATTTCGATCCCTTAACAAACAGGGAATTCTCCCTCAAAATCCGGAACACAGTCCGGACGTGTTCCACATGAGAATCCCAATCACTAGAAAAGATCAAAATATCATCCAGATAGATGATCAAAAACTTATCCACAAAGTCACGGAAAATATAATTCATAAAGGACTGGAAGACAGAAGGGGCATTAGTGAGCCCAAAAGACATCACCAGGTACTCAAAATGTCCCTCCGGAGTATTAAACGCCGTCTTCCATTCATCCCCGTGCTTGATGCAAATAAGATTATACGCCCCCCTGAGGTCAAGCTTAGTAAATCAGCAAGCACTCTTAACTCTGGAGAATAAATCAGACATCAGAGGTAACGGGTACTGATATATAACCGTCAGATTGTTAAGGGAACGATAATCAATACACGGTCTTAATGAACCATCTTTCTTGGCCACAAAAAAAACCCCAGCACCTAAAGGTGACAAGGATGGTCTAATATGACCCTCCTCCAACGACTCCTTAATATAGGATCGCATAGCATCATGTTCGGGTACTGATAAGTTGAAAAGCCGACCCTTGGGAAATTTACACCCAGGCATCAACTCAATTGCACAGTCATAACTGATATGAGGAGGCAAAGACGCAGACTTGCTCTCACTAAATACATCAGAAAAATCGGCTAGATAATCAGGAATATCATGAGACTGAGGAGAGGTGAAGAAAACAGGAGCGTCCCTAAGAACACACTGACAACCCCAACTCACCAGAGACCCAGATTTCCAATCCAAAACTGGATTATGAGTTTGCAACCAAGGAAAACCCAGAACAATAGTATCATGCAAATTATGCAGCACCAAAAATTTACAATTTTCTTGGTGGTCTGGGGCAACTCGCATTGTCACCTGGGTCCAAAACTGAGGTTTATTCTCTGCAAAGGAGTAGCCTCAATACCCCTCAAAGAAATAGGCGTCCGCAGAGGCGTCATGGAAAAACCACAATGTTTAGCAAAGTCCAAATCCATCAGATTCAACGCTGCTCCTGAATCCACAAAAGCCTTCGTGGAAAACATGGATAAGGAGCAGATCAGAGTAATTGCCAAAAGAAACTTAGGTTGTACACTGCCCACAGCAAATGTGTGTGCAAAACGTTTCTCTCGTTTAGGGCAGACAGAAATAGTATGAGAGACGTCTCCACAGAAAAAACACAGCTTATTACGCCTTCTAAACTCTTGACGTTGTGCCCTAGACAAAACCCCATGACATTGCATAGGTTCAGACGTTTGTTCAAAAGGTGGCAGCGCCTCCTGTGTAGTTTTACGTTCACGTAAACGCCGATCAACTTGAATGGCTAATGACATAGAATCATCCAGACCAGAAGGAACAGGAAATCCCACCATAACATCTTTTACGGTCTCTGATAAACCTTTCCGAAAGAGAGCTGCCAATGCACTATCATTCCATGTAGTAAGGACCGCCCACTTTCGGAATTTTTGACAGTATAACTCTGCAGAATCCTGGCCCTGGTTTAATGCCAACAGGGTTCTCTCAGTTTGATCAACAGCATTAGGTTCATCATACAACAACCCCAAGGCCTGAAAAAATGCATCCACATTAGTCAGAATAGGATTTTCAGGTGTCAGAGAAAAAGCCCAATCCTGGGGATCGCCGCGCAGCAAGGAGATGACAATTTTAACCTGCTGCACAGAGCTCCCCAATGAGTTAGGCTTCAAGGCCAGAAATAATTTACAATTATTCTTAAAATTCAGAAATTTAGACCGAACCCCAGAAAACACATCAGGAGTAGGGATCTTAGGTTCAGCAGCATGTGACTGAATGAGGTAGGTGGAAATTCCCTGCACTTCAGCAGCAAGTTGCTCCACACGATCAGACAATTGCTTAATCTCCATTAGGAAAAAAAAAAATCCTCCTACGGCCCCAGAAAAAAAAAAGAGGAAAAAATATAAAAAAAAAAAAAATTAAAAAAAAAATTCTGACACTTTTTTTTCCTTTTTTAACAACTTTTTCCTGCTTTTGAGTACCCTAGAATCTGTGGTATGGCTGGTTATTCTGCTATGAATGGGTCACCGAGGAGAAAAAAGCAAAACAAGTTAAGTCACAGAAAACCAGAGAGGTTGGTAACTATGCAGATTGCAGATCCCTGATCCTAACCACACAACTAGCAGCAGCCGTGGAGCGTACCTACGATGATCCTAGACGCTTTGTCACAGCCGGAGGACTAAATAAGCCTGAAGCATGAAAAGGGGAAAGCTAACTGCCCCAGAGCAGACCCCAAAGGAAAGACAGCCCCCACACATGTATTGACGGTGAAACAAGATTAAAGCACAAACACAGGCAGGAAAATAGGCTGAGCAAACAATGGGGCCCAAACTAACTGGAAAGGATAGGAAAGGAAAGTCACTGTCTGCAATCTGCAAAAAACCCTACAAAAATAATGTCCAACACTTCTGATAGCAAAATTAAACCTGAAGTCACTAGACTTCTCCCAACTATATCAGCACTCTGTAATATTCTGAGACAGAGCAAAAAGAGGCCAATCTAATAAGGGACAAAAAGCAAATTGGCACATACAGATAAATAAGAGTGGAAATTCAGCGCAGCCCCAGCCGGGGCTGGCTGACCACACAAAAAACTGAATAGACCAACAAAATCAAGTGTGAACATTAGCAGAAAAACTTAGCTTTAGATGACTGGAACAGAGCTGAAAACCAAGACCTGACAAGCCATAAGGAATAACCAGCACCAGAATAGGGCGTCGGCTGTCTTAAATCCAGTCTGAGATTCCTGAGGTCCAATCGTCATCCTCATTATCAGGTGGCAGATCTCTACTGATTAAATCAGCCTCACTACCTCCTGTTACCACCAGAGGGAGCCTGGAAGGAGAACTCAGAACTGGTGGACCAGAGAATGAACTCACAACAGGCAGTGTTGGAGACAGATGGGGCAGGATTGGAGACAGATGGGGCAGGATGGAGACAGATGGGGAGATCATATGGGGCAGAATGGATACTCATGAGGGCAGGGTGGGAGAACATATGTCTGAAGCCAGGAATGAGACACACGGGGGTCAGGATGGGGGATATTACTACCATAGGTGCTAATTAACGGATATTATTACTGCAGTGATGTATTTATTTTATTTTTTGAGGATACTGTTTTAAATGGGGCGGGGCGGTCCTGTTACTTTGCAGAGTGACACTATGTCACCTTTTTTTCTTCATGTGGTGTAGTGTAGAAGTTGGGAAAAAAAAAGTAATGTGTTCTGCAAGCGGTGCTCTAGATAACTGTGTTATTTCCTGCAGAGACGAGCCCTGACAGGAAGAAGTGATGGCGGGCTGTGCTGGATGATTGATGAAAAGAGATGATGAAGGGCAGCACGGTGGCTCAGTGGATAGCATTGTAGCCTTGTAGTGCTGGAGTCCTGGGTTCAAATCCCACCAAGGACAACATCTGTGTTTGCGTGGGTTTCCTCTGGGTACTCCGGTTTCCTCCCACACTCCAAAAGACATACTGATAGGGAGTTTAGATTGCGAGCCCCATCGGGGACAGCGATGATAATGTGTGCAAAACTGTAAAGCGCTGCGGAATATGTTAGCGCTATATAAAGGTTATTATTATTAAAAAATGACTTCACCTAGAGACGTCACTGGTGAGTCAGTGTGTTACCTATACAGTGTATACTATATACAGAGGTCCTGTGTATAATGTCACCAGTGATCACTGTATTACCTATACATTATAAACAGTGCTCCTGTGTATAATGTCATTGAACACTATATTACCTGTACACAGACACTGCATACTAAGTACAGATCTCCTGTAATGGCACTTATGGTGATAGTATTATGTTTTTTTTTATTACTGATCAGTATTGTAGTATTCAGTCACTATGTGGTGGTAATATGTGGCCTGGACATGGTGTTGCGATATTTGTCCCTTGTATGTGCTATTATTTGGTCACTTTGTGGTGGTAATATGTGGTATAGTCATGGCACGGTGGTATTTGTTCCTTGTATGTGATATTATTCGGTCACTGTGGTGGTAATATGGGGTCTGGTCATGGTGTGGCGGTATTTGTTCCTTGTATGTGATCTTATTTGGTCACTGTGATGGTAATATATGGTCTGGACATGGTGTTGCCGTATTTGTTCTTTGTATGTGGTATTATAGGTCACTATGTGGTGGTAATATGGTGTCAGGTCATGGTACGGTGGTATTTGTCCCTTGTGTGTTATTATTGTCCATTTTAAAAATGGAAAAATACATTAAAATATACCGAAATTGTATTGCATCTTTTAAAAAATATTTAATAGGTTACAGTAGAGTAGAGCTCGGCCAAAAGTGTCTACCGTGCTGTGGTGGCGGCTTAAAAAATCTTTTGGCCAAAACAAAAGCTGCCGGCTATATGTGTTACGGGCTGGCGGAAAGCACCAAATAATATAATGATAATAGGTGCGTTCGCAGCCCGGGGTCCACTGTGCAGAGGTGGTAAACTGCTGCTTAGTAACGGCGGACGTATATAGCGGTATACAAAGGTCATACGCGGGTTAACGTCACCCAGTGTGAACAGGAGCGGTCTCTGTTACGTCACAGAGCCGCAGTACCGCGAAACTTAAATGCCGGAGTCTGTTAGCACTCACAGAGCTCGGCAAGGGGGCGGCGCTCACAATGTGATCACAGATCTCTGCCCTAAGGACACGGTGTCAGAGTCCCTCTAGACCTCCTGAGCACGCGGCGTCGCACCTGCAGACGCCACTATAGACGCTGACTGTGGAATGATGATCACATGCACCGTGGCGTGCCGAGCCACAGGTTGACACTGATGCCTGTCTCAGACTCTGTCCTACCTACACCTAAGCCTGGGGGCTTAACAGGCTAGGCTGCACAACACATGCGTACCAAGGGTAGGGGTTTCTTAATAAGTCATTCACCAGAGAAATTCATACATGCATATGACACTCACTCCTCATAGTCTGATAATGCAGTCTATACTAGCGCATGGCCAAGCGGCCATGCGAACCTTTTATAGCCGCATTCTTCAGGGACCTTCCGGACCTTTCTGATGGTCCAATCCAAGCTGGAGAAGTGGACTGAAAGGAGGACTTAGTCCCTGGAGTAGCTCGCTGCTGACCAGCCTGCATTGCTATAGCTGGACCAGAGGTGGCAGCAGCAACTAAACCTACAGAGCTGGTCTGAGCAGAGCGCCTGGATCGACGAGTCTGCTGAGCAGCCTCCTGTGCGGCCGGAGAGGAATGGGAGACTGTCGAATGCAAGGCTCGGTGTTCTGCTCGGTATTCCTGCTGTGCAGCAACTGGGATGCCTAACATTACCCCCCTCCTAGGGCCCCCTCCTCTCTGAGCCTTGCTACGCTCAAATGCCACAAGGAGCGGAGCATGGATGTTCTCCACTGGCTCCCAGGTCCGAGCCTCAGGACCATGACCCTTCCAATCCACCGAATAAAACTTTTTTCCCCGCATCACCTTGCATCCCATGATGGCATTGACCTCAAACTCGTCCGAAGACAGGTCTGATGTCCCGGCAGATGAGTCGGAGAACCGGGACATTTGAACAGGCTTAAGGAGGGACACATGGATCGTGTCCGAGATAGCCAAGTATGGTGGAAGGGCCAGACGGTAGACCACAGGGTTGATCTGCTCAACGACCTTGAAGGGGCCAATGTAGCACGGTGCGAACTTAGCAGACTCAACCTGCAGCCTGATGTTTCGGGCGGAGAGCCACACTAAGTCGCCAGGAGGAAAAGTCGGAGCAGGGCGCCGGTGTGCATCAGCGGAGGTCCTCATTCTCTCCTTGGAGGCCCGGATAGCATCCTGAGTGCAATCCCAAATGTCACGTGCCTCCACCGCCCAGTCTGCCACCCTAGAGTCGGTGGATGACACGGGCATGGACACAGGGACGCGAGGATGCTGGCCGTAATTTAGGAGGACTGGGGTCTGACCTGTGGAGTCAGCCACAGCGTTGTTCAAAGCAAACTCCGCCCACGGCAGCAAGGATGCCCAGCAAGGATGCAACGATGCCCTGTCATCCTGCCTGGCTGAGACAAAATGTCGTAGATATGTGACCAGGGTCTGGTTGGCTCTCTCTACCAACCCGTTTGTCTCGGGATGATAGGCCGAGGAGAGATTTAGCTCGATGCTGAGCAGGGAACAGAGCTCTCTCCAGAACCGAGACGCAAACCGAGGACCCCGGTCGCTGACAATCTTATCCGGCATGCAGGGTGAAGTGGAATCGGGAAAAGAACAAGGACCATCTGGCCTGGCGAGAATTCAGCCGCTGGGCTGTTTGTAAATAAACCAAGTTCTTGTGGTCGGTGAACACCTGGAAAGGGTGGCGAGCCCCCTCCAGGAGGTGTCTCCACTCTGAAAAGGCCAACTTCATTGCTAGCAACTCCCTGTCCCCGATGGAATAATTCCTCTCCGCCGGTGTGAAGGTCTTGGAGAAGAAGCATGGGTGCTTCCGACCTTGCGAGTACTTCTGGAACAGGACCGCTCCAGCAGCAACGGAAGAGGCATCCACCTGCAGAATGAAGGGTTTATCCACATCGGGGCGATGTAGAATGGGAGCGCTAGCGAAATGGGATTTAATAGAGAAGGCCTTGGAGACAGGTTCCGACCACAATTTGGGGTTTGCACCCTTCTTGGTGAGGGCTACCAAGGGTGCTACCAAAGTCGAGAAGTGGGGGATGAATTGGCGATAGTAATTTATGAACCCCATAAAGCGCTGCACCGCTTTGAGAGAATGGGGTTCCTGCCAATCCATCACCGCCTGTAGCTTGGCAGGATCCATGGCCAAACCCTGGGCGGAGATGATATAGCCCAGGAAAGGCAAGGACTCCTGCTCAAACACACACTTCTCCAACTTGGCATAGAGGGAGCTTGCTGCAGGCTGCGGCTAACACTGCCTGCTATCAGGGTCGGCAGACCAGGGCCCCAGCTCCCCCAGCCCACGCGGCCGCTAAGTAGGACGTAAGTCAGGGGGACCAGGCGCCAGCGCCACCTCACAGTGCGCGCTGCATTCAACTATATCGGCATTATAGATGCCGATACAGTTGAAAGCAATAATGGAGGAGAGAGCGACAGATGATGCTCCCTCTCCCATCATTCCCCTCTGCCTCTGGCACAGCAGGTGCACGATGACGTCACTTCACTGCATACACACCATGTGTTGGGCAGACAGTGCAGCTGCTGATACCGGAGCAGAGCCAAGAGCAGCGGGGAATAAGGAGGAGACGTGGCTACTGTGTTTATATATATATATATATATATATATACATACACACACACACATATATATACAGTATATGTCAGCGAGTGAGTCCTGGTGGCCATAAGACTGTAGTACTGCGGGGCTGAATTATATTATATGGGGGACGGCTACATTATGATTCATGTGGGGCTGCATTATACTCTATGTGGGTCTATATTATATTCTGTGGGGGGGCTACATTATATGAGGGGGGCTACATTATATTCTATGAGGGGGCAGCATTATACTATATGAGGGCTGCATTATATTCTATGAGGTAGCTATTTTATATTCTATAAGGGAGGCTATCCCAACCCCTGCTACATAAATAAGACGTGTACTACCTTGTATTATACCCTGATATTAGCGTGTTTTACCGCACAATTGGTGGTCTTTTATTTATTTCAGTGGGCTGCATTATATGCTGTGGGTGGGGCTGCATTATTTCATATGAGGGGTATGCATTATATCCTATGAGTGGGCTACATTATACTATATGAGGGGGCTGCATTATACCCTATGAAGGGGCTACTTTATACCCTTTGAGGGGGCTGCATTATATTCTATGGGGAGCTGCATTATACCTTATGAGGGGGTTGAATTATACTCTGAGGGGTCTACATTATATTCTGGGGGACTGCATTATCCCCTATGAGGGGTCTGCATTATACTCTGAGGGGACTATATTATATTCTAGGGGGGACGTATTATATCTTAGGAGGGGGTTCCATTATACTCTGAGGGGGCTACATTATATTCTATGGGGGGCTGCATTATATTCTATGAGGGGGCTACTTTAAATTCTTGGAAGGGGCTAACCCAACCCCTGCTACATAATTAAGACGTGTACTACCTTATATTATTCCCTGATATTAGTGTGTTTTACCGCACAATTGGAGGTCTTGTATTTATTTCTATGTAGCTACAAAGTGGGCCCCAAGAATGATTTTCTCTGGTGGGCCCAAGGTGCTCCAGTCCAACGCTGGGTAGGGGTGTCGGCCCTCAAACGATCAGACATTGATGACCTATCCTAAGGATAGGTCATAAATGAAAAAGTAGTGGACAGTGGACACCCTTTTTAAATTTATTTTATTTGGATTTTGTGTGATACACCAACACAGTAGAAAGTATTTGTGAAGTGTAATGATACATGGCTTTCTAATTTCTGAAAATCTAAAATATATTTATGGTAAGTTTGTGGCTTTAACATGAAAATATGTGGAATAGTTCACAGAGTATGAATTTTACTTTTTCAAGGCACTGTATGTACACACATCTGTGTATTCCAGGTTATGAGTTAGAAATCTGTATTGAATGATGAGTACTAAGAGTTCATACTTGGATAATAACATAATAAAAAGTTATAGTATTCGCATTCTTTATAGCATATCGGCCCTGCTCCCCTTAGAGAATCTATTACAATATGGGAATTAGCGGCCTTTATACGCTATATACACTGCAGTTGGCACATTGAAGACATAGATGTTACCTCTGGGTAGATGTGTTTTTTTTAATTAGACCAGTAATTAATTAACACATTTTTATACAGTCACATATTAGATTCTCATTATATTATTCCTAGTAAAAGTGTTAATTTGTGATAATTAAGTGATTTTTTTTCTTGCCTTTGGGCAATTGGTATTACAATTTTTCACACATCCAGGCTGTATCAGTGTAACAAACACTCCTTTATAACGGCTCCTGCAAAGCATGGGAATCGCCCATTAGTTCCCAGCACCCAGGGGACAGGTATAAGACACAGGGAAGATGACGGTATGAGGGCCTCTAGGTAGGTGCCAACTCCTTCCTCTCCCTTATTCCAGCCCTGTTATGGATATTTACTGATAGTCAGGATAGATGATAAATATATGATTTTTCCCCCCTCCTCAATCATTAAAATATATATTCTGTGGGAAGGAGCTTGAATAGAGCGGCTGTAAAGCATAATGTCACGGGGCAGTAGTGGGAAAACAGGAGATGTGGAACCTGGGCCCCTGAACTGCCCCTCAGGCTAAGGAGGTCCCCTGACTTTCCTTAACTTGGGGGTACACTTGATGGAAGTGAGGCCCAAGTCCCCGACCTGTCCCTATCTCCTGTTTAGCCCTGAGCTAATCCCTTCTCCAGGAGGTGAGACAGGGAATAAAGTGAACTGCATCAATAACACGAAAGGAAAGATTAAACAGACACCACGGGGTTAAAGCAACTAAAAACCAAAACTTAGCTTTATCTGCTGCCAATGCTCCAAGCAGCAAAGGCACCCGATCAACATCCAGCAGCAACACCACTGCTCCAGATCAGCTGAACTCCCTCTGCACCAGGTAGGTCCAGTATTACCAACAGTGAATTGCAGCACCAGGTGGCCTTATAAAGGAAAGTGGGAGTAGTCACCACCTGCTGACTAACTAAACATGTAGTAACACCGGCGGCCACCGGGGGGGGGAACCCAGCAAGCCGACCAACTACGTATATTATTATAGCGGGTTTTTATGTTTGGCTGCTGTCACACGGGAAAAGACGCTTTTTATTGCAAAAAATAGTTTTTGCATCACCACATTTTGAGAACTATAATTTTTCCATATTTTGGCCTACAGTGTCATGTGAGGTCTTGAGTTTTGCGGAACGAGCTGACGTTTTTATTGGTATATTTTTCAAACACGTGACATTTATTTATTTTTTTTTATCATAAAGGTTTTTATTGAGTTTTCAGAAAAAATACAAACTTCTCATACAAAAACATCAAGAACAGGAGCAATGAGTAGCAAGAGGTGGAATAACCTCGAGCCATTATTAGAATATCAATCTGGGACATTAAATACCCCTTCCAACAACAACTTGAACATAGAAGCGGGGAGAGGGGGGGAGGGGGAAGGGGAAGCAGCTCTACATGCATGGCATTCTTAGGCACAATCAATTTATTTATGGTGTAGGTGTCTGTATCTGGGGGAGGGCCGTTGCATAAAGGGAAGTGGCCCACAGATGCCATTGTTTAAGTCTCACCGTTCTCTTCTCTAGATTGGGGGTCAAGTTGGTTTCGTATAGCCAGTGTAGGTTGGTCCTCTCAATTAGTTCTGTTTTTGTAGGGGGGCTCACCGACCTCCACTTGTATGCCACACAGTACCTGCCGGCTATGAGAATGTGAGAAATGATATTTTTTAAAAGATCCGGGATCCCATCTAGGCCAATGTGTAGCACCGCTAAGGTTGGGTTTGGGGAAAGACGGAGACTAGTAACCTCATGGATTAGATTGAACACCTCCTGCCAGAAGTTAGATAACTTAGGGCAAAACCACCACATATGACACAAGGTGCCCCTGTGGTTGCATCCCCTCCAGCACAAAGGTGACATATGTGGGGAAAAAGAAGCCAGTTTAGTAGGGGAGTTGTACCACCGCAGATGAACCTTTTTTAATTGCTCTATGTGATTGAGACATGAAGAGAATTTGTGGATCCATTTTGAGGCCGCGAACCATTCTTGCGACGGAAGCTGAGAGGCTAGATCTTTTTCCCATTTGAGCATATACGGCAATTGTTTGTCCGGTTCCGGGGAGTTTAGCAGGTTATGGATGTATGAAAGGCCTTTGATTTTGCTATTTTGAAAGAATTTTTTAATTGCGGCGTGGTCGGCTGTTGTGGGAACCGGTAGGTGAGGAGCGGACTGAAGGAAGTGACGTATTTGAAAAAACTGGAATAAACTGTGTCGGGGGAGGTTAAATTTAACACACATTTCTGAGTACGGGAGTAGGACGCCTTCTCTATAGAGATCTGCTAGGGTAATTGGACCTCCACGTGTCCAGGCGGCAAGATTCAAATTCGGAATGAAGGCTTCCAGCTATCTAAGGGGAAGGCTGGGACCTAGAGCCTGTGACACTGGCTTGCTCCATAAGGACCAAGCTTTCTTTAGAGCTTCTGTGGTGGGTAGAAGATCGCCGGGGGGCGAAGGGGTTAGGAGCAGGGAGTCTATGAATTGTTTAGGGGAGTGGGCCTGTGCCCAGGTGTACTCAATCTGTAACCATCTCAAGTCTGAATCATTCTTCCACCAATCTCGAGCCGGTTCCAGGATAGCAGCTCTGTGATATGTTAGAATATTAGGAATACCCATTCCTCCACCACTGAACGGGGCATGCATACATCTCAGGGCTATTCTAGGTTTTTTCCCAGCCCATATAAATTTACTCATTAGCGAATGAATTTTGGTGAGATACCGTTGCGGAATTGTTAGGGGCAGGCACCGAAGTAAGTAGATAATTTTTGGGAGACAGATCATTTTAAAAGTCTGCATTCTCACCACCCAAGAGAGCGGGAGAAGAGAAAGGCGAGTAAGTTCTTTATCCAATGAGGTGTGCAGGGTCAGCAGATTTTTCCGGATCACGGAGTGTAGCGGGGCCAGTATAATACCCAGGTAGGGGATTCCCTCGTCTTCCCATTTGAAAGGGTAAAGATGAGAAAGAGTGGCTCTGGTAGAGGCTGGCAAGAAGAGCGGAAAAATTAAGGACTTGGTAATATTAAGCTTGTAATACGAGACTTGAGCGAAGGAGGACAGGATCTCCATTACGTGTTGTAGGGACACCTCTACATTAGTGCAAGATAAAATCACGTCATCTGCATATAGACTGACCACATGATTTATACTCCCCACTCGAATCCCCGAGATCCGAGGGCATTCACGGATAGTCTGCGCCAGAGGCTCTATAGCAAGGGCATAGATGATAGGGGAGAGCGGACACCCCTGGCGTGTCCCATTGGTTAATTCAAAACTCCGAGATATAAATCCGGATGCCAGAACTTTGGCGTTAGGGTTAGAGTACAGCGCCATTATGGCATTAAGTATGGGGCCTTTGAAACCAAACTTGGCCAGAACAGATTTCAGATATCCCCAGTGCACCCTGTCGAACGCCTTCTCTGCGTCCAGGGACAGGAATACACTGGGGATTTTCCTCCCCTCAGCCACCGCAATCAGATCCAGCATACGTCTCGTCCCATCTTTCGCCTGCCTCCCCGCCACAAACCCCACTTGATCCGGGGAAATCAGTGATGGAGGAACTTTATGTATTCTAGCTGAGATTATTTTGGCGTACAATTTTAAGTCGCAGTTTAGGAGGGATATTGGCCTGAAGTTTCCTGGTGAAATAGGGGGTTTTCCTGGTTTTGGCAGGGTAGTTATAATGGCCTCTAGATTATTTGGTGAAATATCTGCTGTGGCTCGCCAAGAGGAGAAAAGTCTCAGGAGGAAAGGAGACAGGGTTTCAGTGAATTGCCTATAATAGGAGTTAGTGAGGCCGTCTGGGCCTGGAGCTGAATTTCTTTTGGCTGTGGTCACCGCCTGGCGAACCTCTTCCAGAGAAAAAGGAGAATTTAGTTGCTCCAGCTGTACTGCAGATAACCGAGGAAGATTAATATTGTTTAAGAAGGAATTAATTGCCGTTTGGGTAGGCTTTGGGGCAGTGGGGTCATTTTTAAGGTTGTAGAGAGACTGGTAACAGTCAGCGAATGCGTTGGCTATTTCCGTTGGGTTGCGTATTGTGGCATTAGAACCCGTCACGAGGTATTCAATTTTATTTTGCATTTCTCGTTTTTTAACCCTCCTGGCTAGTAAGGCACCCGCCCTGTCACCCATCACATAGTACCGCTGTTTGAGGGATCTTAAGTTTTTCTCATAGTCTGCCATCAACACCTGGCGGAGATGTGTTCTTAGTTTCCTGAGTTCGTCAGATGTCGACAAGTTTGGGGCAGATTTATTGTGGGCTTCCAAAAGTACTATGTGGGACAGTAGAGCTTTGTAAGTTGCCTGATGCCTCCTTTTCTCCCTAGTGGCAATTTTGATGAATGACCCCCTAATATAGGCCTTGTGTGCAGACCAAAGCGTTTCCTCTGTCACCTCCTTGTTATCATTAAAGTTAAAAAACTCTGCGAGGTCGGCCTGCAACTCCTCAGAGATTTGTCTACAGGCTAGGAGGGAGTCATTCATGTGCCACCGGGCAAAAACAGGTGCGTGGTTTTGCTCCTGAACTGTCAGGTATATGGGGGCGTGGTCTGACCAAGCTATAAGTCCAATTTTTGAATCTGAGCAATCCATAATAAGTGAGCTATCAACCAGAAAGTAGTCCAATCTGCTGTAAGAGGTGAACCGAGGCGAGAAGAATGTGTAGTCCCTCTCATTTGCATGTTGGTATCTCCATATATCATGGAGATGCCTTTCTGAAATTATTGTGCTCATCTCCTTCCTCTTTACAGCAGTATTGGAGCAATCCAGAGTGCTGGACATTACCATGTTAAAATCCCCGCAGATTATTTGCTTACCCTCTTTAACGGATGAAAGCTTGGAAAGAAACCTCCGCAAAAAGCTGATCTGACCAGAGTTGGGGGCGTAAACGGTTGCAATAGTATACTTAGATCCATTTATGGAGCAATTAATAATGGCGTATCTACCGTCAGGGTCTAAATGTTGTGAATGTAGTGTGAACGCAACAGTATTTTTTACACAAATGAATACTCCAGCCTTTTTTTTTTTTCCACAAGCCAGCAGTATGAAAGGAAATTTAGCATTATTTAACCTGTGCGAGTCCCCTTGGAGGAGATGAGACTCCTGACCACATATTACATCACATTTGGATTTAACCACTTCCCGCCAAAACATGGATCTCTTGGCTGGCGAGTTCAGACCCCTAACATTTATAGACATACAGTTCAGTACCATTGTACATGAAAAAAAAGTCTCTTGCCTAGAGCTGCAGGGGGAAAAGGAAGGTTAGGCAGGAAAGAGATAACACTAACAATATTGACATCACTAACATTACTGATGTAGGGAGCATCAGTCCACAAAGAAAAAAGCCCAAAAAAGGGGCCTGCGGTATGGTGGAAATTTACCGCCATGGGGGTTCAGGGTCCTGGTTGAACAGAACCAGCGGACCTTAAAAGTAGCAACTAAGTCTCAGCCGCGACTCAAACATATCACATAACTCACACGACGGACCAATCTTCATTCACTTTATCCTGTTGGGATGATCCTGTAGCTCTTGGAGATCTGGCCGGGAGATTTGCCAAGTTCCATGAGGATAGGAGCTTTGCCAACTGCTGTGGGGAATGGCAGGCATGGGTATTTCCTGCTCGGAAAAGCAGGATCTTTACAGGGAAACCCCATCTATAGGATATAGCTTCATCCCTGAGAACTTTGGTATAAGGAGCAAATTCCCTCCTTTTTGCCAGGGTTCCTGCAGACAGATCTGAAAAAATGGACAGGTGCCGGAATTGCTCAGACAGAGGGGGTCTCTTTCTCAGGGCTTGCAGCAGGGCTTCTTTGGTCTTGTAAAAGTGCAGGCGAGCTAAAGTGTCCCGAGGGACATCAGCACTGAGGGATTTAGGCTTAGGGACTCTGTGTATTCTGTCCACCAGGAAATCAGTTGCAGTCAGGTCTGGGAGCAGCTCCTGCAGCAAGGAGCCCAGAAAACTCTGCAGCCCCTTGTCTGGTATGGCCTCTGGAATTCCTCTGATTCTTATATTATTTCGGCGGGACCTGTCCTCTAAATCCAAGACCTTGGTATGGAGCTTTTGCACTTGTTCCTCCAGTGCTGCATTGGCATCAATGAGGCTATTGTGTGACTTTGTCAGCTCCCCCATTTTAGATTCAATATGTGCTGTACGGCTGCCTATGGCAGTGATATCTCCCCTCAGCTCAGTCACCATATCTTTCCAATCCTGCTGCAGTGATGAGCGGAGGGCACTGAGCAGTTTCTGCATTGTACCTTTGGTAAGCGGTATATCTGCAGCGTCTGTGTCCAAGTCTGGGCCTGCTGTGGATCCCCTCCTGGATGAGCGTGAGGAAGCTGTGGAGGAGGATGCTGCCGCCATTTTCCCTCGCCCCGTGCTGGAGAAGAAGTCTGTAACTTTCGCCGGGGACGGCTTCTTCTGGGATTTTCCCCTTGGCATGCTACGATCCTGGATACCTCCGCAGCACTCCCCCCCCGTGTGCAGAGAGATTGGTGCCGCTGGCGAGCCGCAATGAGCCGATTAGGAGTCGAAGTGGCTGGAGCTCAGCAGCTAAGTGACCGGTGCCATTAGCAAGCAGGCCACGCCCCCACACATGACATTTATTGATCACCTTCTATTCAGATTTTTGGGAGTCAGAATGAACAAAAACCAGCAATTCATGGGGGGGGGCGTTTATACCGTTCCGTGTGTGATAAAATTGATAAAGCGGTTTTATTATTGGGGTCAGAACGATTACAGCGATACCTTATTTGTATCTTTTTTTATGTTTTGGAGCTTTTATATAATAAAAACAATTTTTTAGAAAAAAAAATAATTGTTTTTGGATCACTTTATTCTGACAGCTATAATTTTATAACTTTTATTTATCTTTTCCCTGTTGATGCTGCATTGTGGCTCGGTTTTTGCGGGACAAAATGACGTTTTCAATGGTACCATGTTTGAGTCTATGACAGTGACCAAAATAATAATAAAAAAAATAAATCAAACCCCCCTTTATCACCCCCTTAGTTAGGGAAAAATAATAAAATAAAAAAAATTATTTATTTCCATTTTCCCATTAGGGTTAGGGTTGGGGCTAAAGTTAGGGTTAGGGTTGGATTAGGGTTAGGGGTGTGTTGGGGTTAGGGTTGGAGTTATAATTGGGGGGTTTCCACTGTTTAGGTACAACAGGGGGTCTCCAAATGCGACATGGCGCTACCATTGATTCCAAGCAATTTTGTGGTCAAAAAGTCAAACGGTGCTTCCTCCCTTCTGAGCCCTGCCATCCACCCAAACAGTGGCTTTTCCCACATATGGGGTATCGGCATACTCAGGAGAAATTGCAAATTTTGTGGTCCATTTTCTCCTGATACCCATGTGAAAATAAAATAAATTGGTCCCAAAGTAAATTTTTTGTGAAAAAAGTAAAATGTTCATTTTTTCCTTCCACATTGCTTTAGTTCTCGTGAACCACCTGAAGGATTAATAAACTTCTTGAATGTGGTTTTGCGCACCTTGAGGGCTGCAGTTTTTACAATGGTGTCACTTTTGGGTATTTTCTGTTATATTGACCCCCCAAACTCACTTCAAATGTGAGGTGGTCCTTATTAAAAATGGTTTTGTAAAATTTGTTGGAAAAATAAAAAAAAATCGCTGGTCAACTTTTAACACATAACTTCCTAACAAAAAAAATATGTTTCCAAAATTGTGCTGATGTAAAGTAGACATGTGGGAAATGTTATTTATTAACTATTTTGTGTGACATCACTCTCTGATTTAAGTGTATAAAAAATAAAAGTTTGAAAATTGCTAAATTTTTGCCAAATTTCCAATTTTTTCATAAATAAACGCAAGTTATATTGAAGAACTTTTACCACTGACATAAAGTACAATATGTCACGAAAAAGCAATCTCAGAATCAGTGGGATACGTTGAAGCGTTCCAGAGCTATAACCTCATAAAGTGACAGTGGTCAGAATTGTAAAAATTGGCTTGGTCATTATGTACCAAATTGGCTCTGTCACTAAGGGGTAAAAATTAGTCTTCATGTATGTCTGGGTCCACTGCAACCATTTCTGCTTCTGAGCACTGTTTATGGGTGGTCGAATAGTGGGTTTATGCACAACTGCAAGATTCTGTAGGATCCTACACCTTGAGGTTCGCAGGACTCCAGAGGCTCCTGCAGCTTCAAATACCTGTTTGCTGCTTTGTAATGGTATTTTAGCAGCTGCACTCTTAATCCGATGAATTTGTCTGGTGGAAACATTGCTTATGATTCCTTTATCTGCACGGACCCGTCTGTGCTCTGTATCAACCACAAATCTCTTCACAGTACATTGATCACACTTTCGTGAAATATCTAAGGTTTTCCTACCTTGTCCAAGGCATTGGACTATTTGACGCAGCATAGGCACCCCTTTTCTTCCTCATGTTGCTTGAAACCTGTGGCTGGATTAATAATGGGGAACGTCATCCTTAAATTGTTTTCCTTTAATTTTGATGACCAGGCAAAATAATTATCACAGGTGTTTGAGATTAATTTCAGTGATTAAAGGAGCCCTGAGACAATACCATCCATGAATTTATTTGAAAACAAAAAAATTACATCTTTATGACACCTAAATCTAATTTACATAATAATTTGGAACACTGTGTAAGCCAGGTGGCATCCTCTTCTGAAAGCAAAGATTTTCCAATGGATCCATTGGACGACGGATGAAACGTGCGGCCATCCGTCACAATCCGTCGCTAATACAAGTCTATGAGAAAACTGCTGGATCCGTTTTTTTGACAAAACAATGGATTGTGACTGATGGCAAAAAACTCATGTGTGAAAGAGGCCTTAGCTGGTGGATTCCCTACTGCCAAGTTGTTGTTTTGTTTTTTTTTCAATTTTAGAGACTGTTTGTCCTTTTATTTCTTTGTTCTTGTTTGCCTAATGAAAATCATGTCCAATATCACTGTTGATCTTGAAGAGCTTCCATTAAAACCTTCACGACAGAGGTATTTTTGTTTTTTGCTCCCTTTCTTCCCAGAGCTAAAACTTTTTTATTTTTCGGTCAATATAGCCATGTGAGGGCTTGTTTTTTTTTGGCAGGGCAAGTTGTTTTTTTTATATTGATAGATCAGGCGATTCTGAACGCAGCGATACCAAATATGTGTATATTTGATTTTTTTATTGCTTTATTTTGAATGGGGTGATAGTGGGTGATTTTAACTTTTATATTTTTTTAACTTTTCTTTAATATTTTTAAAAACCTTTTTTTTCTACTTTTTACATGCTTCAATAGTCTCCATGGGAGACTAGAAGCTGCAGTACTTTGACCTCCTCTGCTACACACAGGTAATGATCAGATTGTCTGTGTGTAGCAGAAATGCTCACTTGCTATGAGTGCCGACCATGGGATGGCGCTCATAGCAATCTGGCTATGACAACCATAGAGGTCTGTTGGAGAACTCTGGTTGTCATGCCGACCCATCGGTGACCCGCGATCATGTGATAGGGTCACCAATGGCTGGAATTAATGACGCGCTTTCAGTAAGTGAGAGTTAAATGCCACTGTCAGAGATTGACAGCAGTATTTAACTAGTTAACAGCCGCAGGTGAATAGATAGATCAGCTGCCATGTGCCCCGAAAGGTGCGGGCTCAACGCTGGAGCCCGCACCAAACTGGGGGAGTCTCACATTGGCATTCTGTTATGCCCGATGACAGAAAGGGGTTAACGGGTACATAACTTTTTCTATATGGTCAGTTACATATTCATGATTTATGGCCTTCCTGGATAAAATGTGCCAAGTAGCTACCTATTTTTCTGCTTGTACCTTTGCCAGTAACTTCAAATTAAAATTTATTACCAGAAATTTTTGCTTCTCTAGGAAGCACAGTATGGGGTTAAGGTTACTTCCCGATACAACAAATGAGACAATTAGTAATGATTAGCAGCATTTTGCTTTTATTTCAGAAAAGTGAACTTTGAGGATGTTAAGCTTGAGACCTTTCTCTAGACCTTGTTGAAGAAATTGCAAAACAGAAGAGAGGGAAACCAGATCTTGTGGAAACTATGTGGCTATGAAAAATCCTCCAGCTCATTCTAGTGTTTGGTCTTCTGAAGGCCACAAAAGACCATATAATCTCCTCTGAGAATCCTTCTCTTAGAAGAGGAGCTAGTTCATCTTCCATGTAGACAGGTGAAGAAGCTTTAGGTTGGGGTGACAGCACCCTTTCGCGAATGAAAGGTCGTTTCTCAAGGACATCTTTCACTAGCTATGTTTTGAGAGAAGCAATGCAAAAAGGGAGTGTGACTATGGCCCTGGTTTTATCATCCCTGATCTTTCTCAAGGTTCTGGAATCTTTGAAATGTGCAAACAAAAATGTCCTTCCAAGACACTCACAAACCATCCCCAACTTCTGGATAATCTTGGTGATTCAGAGGAAGAATACCTTTTGGAGTTTGGTGGTTTCTCTTGAGGCAAAGACATTTATGTTGAAGATGGACAAATATTTCCTGGTTAAGGCTCCAATCCCCTGGGAGAATGGAGCTGCGGCTTCGTCAATTGGCTTGAACATTGAGAGACCCCCTTATATGGACTGTTGAGATGCCTACCTACAAGGTTCACTTTTGCCAACTGCATGATTTCCTTGTATTCTACCTTCAGAGTTGCGCTCTTCATTCCCACTTGTTTGTTGAGGTAGAAAACGACTCACCGGTTGTTCAACTGCACCACTACCTTTGTGTTTTGTTTACTTTTTTTAGGAGGGAATGGAAATGAGAGCTAACTTGACCACCTGCATTTCCCTGAGGTTGGAGGACATGAATGTTTATTGCGCACATCACTTCTTTTGAACCCAAGTGTTCAACACATGGGCTCCTATCCTTAGTGAGTACTGTCATCCAAATGGGAAGCAAAGACTGACCGAGGGACTCTTTTTGTAAACATTTCATGTCCTGTCTGGTCTCCTTAGGGTATGTGCACATGTTGCAGATTACCCTGCGGATTTTTCCGCGTGGATTTGACTACATCCGCAGGTAAATCTGCAGGTAAAATGACTTGTGTTTACCTGCGGATTTAGTGCAGATTTTGTGCGGATTTCTCCTGCGTTTTGACATCTGCGGATTTCTATAATGGAGCATGTGTCAAAACGCTGCGGATCCGCACAAAGAATTGACATGCTGCGGAAATAAACCTGCAGTGTTTATGCTGTGGATTTTTCTGCAGCATGTGCACAGCTTTTTACCTTTTAGCTTCACTTTAATGATACTGTACACCGCAGCAGATTCTGCTGTGGATCCTCAGGACCAAATCCGCAGCGGATCCGCAGTAGAATTCGCAACTTGTGCACATACCCTTAGACATTAGAAGATGGTTGTCCAAAGAACTGAGAGACCTGAAAGGACATTGCTTGAGAGACTGCGAATGTGAGCATAAGCCCAAAGACCACATTCACAAAAGAGATGAGAGCCTTGCAAACTCAAGGTTGATCTCACAGTTGTGCGAGGATGGTGAAAGGGGGATTGAAACTAGATTTCAGAATCAGGATCGTAAATATATAAACATACATCTGTTGTGAGTCCAGAAGGCATTCCAATAACTGGATTATCTGGGAGAGTACCCGTCAGGGAGCAAAGCAGGTGAAAATCACACAGATCCCTCCACTGGCACCAATTTGTCAGGAGATGCAACTCTCCTGCTTCCAATTGTCAGGACAATTACGCAATTGATTGATGAATGATGGACAAAGTCACGGCTGTTTCCACTACGAGGCCGGTTATTGGGAAACTCACAGCGAGTGTATGATATATGCAGGAATAAGGTGATACCACGGTGGCTCAGTTCAAATCCCACCAAGGACAACATCTGCAAGGAGCTTAGATGTTCCACTGGGTACTCTGGTTTCCTCCCACGCTCCAAAAACATACTGATAGGAATTTAGATTGTGAGCCCTCATCGGGGACAGCGATGATAATGTCTGTAAAGCGCTGTGGAATTAATAGTGCTATATATATATTAGTAAAATAAATAAAAAATATATACACCTCAGATTTCAATGCATGGAATATATACAAATATACATACATACACCCAGATATGATCACTACCAACTCCACAATAACAAAATGAACTACTAGCTGCCACCACCAATTGTTTATACAGGCTGATTGGACACCCATTAGAGGTAGCCTATGGCTTCAGGGTTGTGATTAACAAAACAAGAGGAACAGAGCTATTACATTTTATATATTTTATCTTGATAGGTAGGCAGTGTTTATAAAAATATACAAACATGTTACAAAATGTGACCAAAACAATACAGTATATACAATCAAATAAAAGGGATAACAAAAGAAAAAGAAAAGAATGTGTTATGTTAATCCCTTCGCTATGACGACAAAAACATATCTCCCATAAATATCGGATAGATGCAAACCCCAATATTCATCACTGGCCATTGGCTCCATAGTCTCAGATAATTCCTTTGAACAGATAAAGCCCCTGTACTTCCAGCCCCTGAGTGTATGAATCCTAGACTTATTGGCTGGTTCTCAGCAGATTCCTTGTGGTAATTATCTGTTCAGGACAGGAGATCCTACTTCAATGGAGGTTGAAGTGTCAGCTCTCTCACTTCCCCAGTTATAATAAATTCCATATTTTTAATGTAAGGGTGATATGTCCCTTCTCTGGAGATGTCTTTACGGATTTTACAATTTTTCTCTACGGCAGTACCAGTTGCCACTTTTCTGAACTTATCCAAAATCCATGTCACTGTAGAAGATTTAGAGATGATCTAAGATGAGATATTAAAAGCTGTTCTTTAGGAGCTTTATGAACTTATCATCTAGATATGGAATGACCGCAGCACCTTGCAATCTGAGCGCTGCTGTAAGGACTACTGTGACCTTCGTGAACACCCTTAGAGCTGAAGACAGTCCGTAGGGTCGACATTCGAACTGATAGCAATAAACCTGATCCCTGTATCTTACCGCAATCCTGAAGAATCTCTTATGTGTTGAAAAAATTGGAATATGGAGGTATGCATCGGAAAGGGTTAGCAATGCCATGAAGTCAACTGTCTGAAGAGGAGTCATGACAGACATGATTATTTCCATTTTGAAAAGTTTCCTGGCTAGAAACTTGTTTAGAAATGTGAGATCTATTATGAGTCTCCATTTCTTCTCAGGCTTGTGAACTATAAGGATTCTGAAATAAACTCCCTGCCCCCTTTGAGAACAGGAAACCACTTGTAAGACTGCTATGATAATAAATTCTTGGACCATAACCTAAATTTGTGGGTTAAGGGCAATATTTAGATTAAACTGGTCCACAGGAGATGTGATAAATTCCAGAGAGTAGTACTTTACAATAACAGAGTAAACCTAGGCATTGTCAGACGTTTCTAGCCAGGCTGATAAAAAGGTGATTAGTCTTGCCTCAACCAGATGACCCTGAAAAGAAAAGAGATTTATGACACCAAACTTCTTGCAAAAGATGTTGATAGATGCAGGCTTGCGTTGAGTTCTGAGGTATCTGAGCCTATTGGATGATTTGAACCTTCTGCAGTTTCTAGGCGGAGATTTTTGATGGATAGATGAAAACTCCTGAAACCTTATGCGGCAGAAGGAAAAACTAAACTTCTCTCTTCATTCGGATTTTTGTTAAATGACAGTTGGTGAAGTACCAAACAAACTCTCTAGCTGAAAAGGCAGGGAACATAAATTATGTTTTGATAATATCCGTCAGGAAATCTGCTCCCAACCACCAAGTGCTGTGACTCCCATCCCTTCCTGCATCTCCCCTGGCTCACTTTCCACATTTGATCCCATCACAGAAGAAGTCTCCAGACTCCTCTCTTCTTCTCGTCCAACTACATGCACTACTGATCCCATTCCCTCACATCTCCTCCAGTCTCTCTCCAGTCGTCACAACCCACCTAACTACAATCTTTAATCTCTCCCTCTCCTCGGGCATTTTCCCATCCTCCTTCAAACACGCCATCGTTACTCCATTACTAAAGAAACCCGCTCTCGACCCATCCTGCACAAACAACTACAGACCAGTCTCCAATCTCCCCTTCATCTCTAAACTTTTGGAGCGCCTTGTCTACTCCCACCTTACCCGTTACCTCTCCACTCACTCCCTTCTAGACCCTTCACAGTCCGGCTTCCGCCCCCTACATTCGACTGAAACTGCACTCATCAAAGTGACCAATGACCTTCTGACAGCAAAACGTAATGGTCACCACTCTCTGCTCATTCTTCTTGACCTATTTGCAGCTTTCGATACTGTTGACCACCATCTCCTACTCTCTAGGCTCCAGTCACTAGGCATTAAGGACACTGCTGTCTCCTGGTTCTCTTCCTATCTATCTGACCGTTCCTTCAGTGTTTTGTTCTCTGGCTCCACTTCATCTCCTCTTCCTCTTGCTGTCGGGGTACCTCAGGGCTCAGTCCTTGGCCCCCTTCTCTTCTCTCTCTACACAGCCCCAATTGGACAGACCATCTGTCAGAAACACCGCACTCTGAGCCAGTGCGCGTGTCCTGAGTGTCAGGATCCTGTCAACGCCGGCGTGCAGCCTCCGCTGAGCAGGGACTCACCCGCACTGTAGGGGTACCGGGGTCAGGTAGAGCCAGAAAGTACTGATGCACAGGACCTGTGGATGCTGAAGTTTAGCAAGCAGACACGGGACCTACGGTCATGTGACTGCAAGGGGGCGGGGCTTAGCATCCTGCTTAGTGAGATGGAAAGACACTATACAGAATTACTCGGAGTCAGGCAAAATGGGGTTCATACACAGAGATAGCCGTAACATACCAAGGATGAGACAGAGCGGATAGTCAGGGCCAAGCAGCAGTCAAAACCAAACAGATATAGAAGGTACCAAGCAGAATCCAAAGCAATATCCAGAGAGCAGACCGAGTCGTACACAGATTATCAAGCAACCAGAACACAGCAAAAACACACTCAGGGGTCACCACACTATGCCAAGGGCAAGAGTATAACTGACAGGGATGGTAGCGTCCTGAGGCTATAAGAAGCCTCTCCCAGAAACAGGGAGAGGCCACAATCATAGCCCCAGGTGTGCAGGTAAGCCTGCACCAGGATCACAACCTTTAACCCCAGAGATGCCAGTCATCAGCACTGGTTCCAGACATTAACCCCACGTGTGCGAGTCAAACCCGCACTGAGATCATAACAGTACCCCCTCTCAACGGGGGGCCTCTGGACCCCCAGGCTTGCCCGGGTACTTAGCATGGAAAGCCCGCACCAGGCGATCAGCATGCATCAACCGGGCTGGTACCCAGGACCTGTCTTCCTGTTCATACTCCTTCCAATGAACCAGGTACTGTACCGACCACCGTACCAACCTGGAATCTACGATATAACCAACCTCGTACTCCACCTGCCCCTCGACCAAAACAGGAGAAGCAGCAGACTCGGAGTCTCCCCGGACTGCTTCAAAAGGTTTCAGTAGAGATTTGTGGAAGACGTTAGGGATCCTGAAAGAGGGTGGAAGGCACAGCCTATACGCCACTGGATTGATTTTTTCCACAATCTTGTATGGGCCAATGAATTTGGGCCCCAACTTGGCTGAAGGAACCTTCAACTTAACGTTTCGAGTGGAGAGCCAAACCTTGTCTCCAACCTGAGACGTGGGCCCTGGTGTTCGTTTCCTGTCCACGAAAAACTTATACCTGCCCTGAGATCTAGATATACTCTGCTGAACTTCTGCCCAAGTATTCTGTAATCGCTGAACAGAGCCCTCAGCCCCGGGACACCCCGAGTCCAGACGAGAAAACTCACCAAAATGAGGACTGAACCCATAATTGATCAAAAAAGGAGTCATACCCGTGGATTGACTCACCCGACTATTGAAGGCAAATTCAGCCAACGGCAGTGCACCGCACCAGTCATTCTGTCTAGCAGAGTTTAGACACCGGAGGATCTGTTCCAGGGACTGGTTAGTGCGCTCCGTCTGACCATTGCTCTCAGGATGGTATGCAGATGAAAAGGACAGAGACATCCCTAATTTTTTGCAGAAAGCATGCCAAAACTTAGCCACAAACTGCACACCACGATCAGACACCACATTCAGGGGTACCCCATACAACCGGATCACATGCTGCACAAACAACCTGGACAACGTCTCAGCTGACGGTAGTGCGGACAGGGGTACAAAATGAGCCTGCTTAGAAAATCTGTCCACCACTACCCATACCACTGTATTACCAATAGATGGAGGGAGATTGGTAACAAAATCCATGGATAAGTGAGTCCATGGTCTTTCGGACACTGCCAAGGGCATGAGCTCCCCTGCCGGACGGCTATGAGAGCTTTTAGAACGAGCGCAGACCCCACAACCAGCAATGAATTTTTTTTATGTCCGAGCCAAGGGTAGGCCACCAAAAGATCCTAGCCACCGCCAGACATGTGGCTGAAATACCAGGGTGAGCACTCAGCTTGGATTCATGGAACTCCTGCAAGAGTTTCAGGCGAAGTTGCTCTGGGACAAACAACTTCCCCTCCGGCTTGGCCGCCGGGGCCCGCGACTGGGCCCCCTGAATCTCCCGTTCCAATTCAGATGAGACCTCTGCTATCACAACCCCAGGGTGAAGAATGGAGGACGGTGGCTCAGGGGGTGACACCGGCTAAAAACTGCACGATAAGGCGTCAGCCTTGACATTCTTAGACCCTGGACGAAATGTAATCGTAAACTGAAAACGGGGAAAAAAAAAAGTGACCAACGGGCCTGTCTGGGCGTTAGTCTTTTAGCAGACTCAATGTATGACAAATTTTTGTGATCCGTGATCACCGTAACCGGGTGACTGGCCCCCTCCAAAAAGTGCCTCCATTCTTCAAACGCCAATTTGACCGCAAGAAGCTCTCTATTGCCTACGTCGTAATTTCTTTCCACAGCAGAGAACTTCTTGGAAAAGAAAGCACATGGCCTGAAGTTGGTTAGAGTGGCAGGCCCTTGGGACAACACCACCCCAACCCCCACCTCAGAGGCGTCCACTTCCACGACGAATGGTTTGGACGGATCTGGCTGTACTAACACAGGAGAAGACATAAAGCTTCTTTTCAGGGTCGCAAAGGCCTCTTTTGCGAGCGAGGACCAGTTTCTCACATCCGCACCTTTACAAGTAAGATCTGTGAGTGGTTTGACCACCTGTGAAAACCCCCCGAATAAATTTGCAGTAATAATTGGCGAACCCCAAGAAGCGCTGAAGACCCTTAAGGTCTCGGGGTTGCACCCAATCCGCAATGGCCTGCACCTTCTTGGGGTCCATGCGAAAACCCTCACAGGACACAATTAATCCCAAAAAAAGACAATTCTTGAACAAAAAACACACATTTCTCCAATTTGGCATACAGATGATTTTCCCTCAGTCTTTGGAGAACGGTTCGTACATGATTCAGATGAGATTGACTGTCGTGTGAGTATATCAGAATATCGTCTAAGTAAATGACAACAAAACGACCAATGAGATCCGAGAATACCACGTTGATGAAATTCTGAAATATGGCTGGGGCATTGGTAAGACCAAACGGCATGACTAAATTTTCACAGTCCCTCGGTCGTGAGGAACGCGGTTTTCCATTCATCCCCCTCCCGGACCCTTATCAAATTATATGCCCCCCGAAGATCCAGTTTGGAGAACCATTTTGCCCCTGAAAGTTGGTTACACAAGTCGGGAATCAACGGAGGGGAGTACGTATTTCGTACAGTAATCTTGTTCAGCTTAGGAAAATCGAAGCAGGGACGTAAACCACCATCTTTTTTCTTAACAAAAAAAACCCTGCCGCCACAGGTGAGACTGAGGGACGTATGTGTCCTTTGCGAAGACTCTCAGCAATGTAATCTTTCATGGCCAAGCGCTCAGGGCCAGATAAATTAAACAGACGGGCTTTAGGCAATTTAGCCCCGGGACTAACTCGATAGCGCAGTCAAAGGGTCTATGTGGCGGCAACGTCTCGTCCTCGCTTTCAGAGAACAAATCTTCGAATTCTTTCAGGTACTCCGGAATACCTTCCAGCTCGACAGATGACACAGATACAGATTTAACGGGTTCAACCAATAGTGCAGACTTATCACATAACATCGAATCATTAAACCCCCACTGAACAATCTCCCCTGTTTTCCAGTTAATGACTGGGTTATGGCGTTGTAACCAGGGCATGCCCAACACCAATCCTGCTGGTAGATTGTCCAGAACCAAACAACTTAATTTTTCCACATGGATAGCGCCCACTTTGAGTGAAAACAAGTCAGACATAAAGAGAATTCCCTCTTTAGTGAGGGGGAGGAGTCAATGGCCACCACTTTGATCGGATCCTTAAGTCTAACTGTCCCTATCTTACAGCGTGTGACCAATTGGGAGTCAATGAGATTGATGGATGATCCGCAGTCCACGAAAGCTGTAGAGGGAAAACAACAATCGTCCACTAACAGTTCCACATGAAGCAACACCTTAGAAAACGAGGAAAAGGGTACCTGAGGGTCTGAGTAGTCTCCCCGCTGACTACCCAGACCTAGTCATTTCCCGTCGACTGGGTTGAGGATGGACAATCAGGACACTCCCTTTTCCAATGTCCCGTTTTACCACAGTAGAAGCATAACTGCTTTTCTCTCCAGCGTTGTCTCTCCTTTTCCTTCAGGGAGAGAGCCCCTACGTCCATGGGTACAGAAACAGTCTCTTTTCCACTAGGGAACAATGGAGTCTCCACCTGCATCACCCCCCTGGCCCGCAGCCTGCGGTCCATCCGGACGGCCTGGGTCATGGCGTCCTCGAGTTAGGTGGGGGATGTAACGCCAAGGCATCCTGTAACCGCTCGGATAAGCCTCTGCAAAAGAGTCCTCGGAGTGCGGCGTCGTCCCAAGAGACCTCTGCGGCCCAGTTGCGGAATTCTGTGCAAAACCACTCAGCCGAGTGTTTCCCCTGACAGACACTCATCACCATGTCCTCTGCCAATCACACTCGGTCCGGCTCATCATATATGTGCCCGAGGGCCTCAAAAAACGCATTCACAGACACTCTCTCAGGGGCAGTGGGAGGAAGGGAGAAAGCCCAAGCTTGTGGGGACCCTCTTAACAGAGACATAATGACCCCTACTTTCTGACTTTCGTCCGTAGAGGAACGTGGCCTCAAACTAAAGAAGAGTTTGCACCCCTCCATGAAGACCCTGAACTCCTTTTGTTCCCAGAAAAAAAATCAGGCAGTTTAACAGGTGGTTCTGGGGACACCAAAACAACATCACTTGCCCCAGCCCCCAGAGACCCAGCAGCTAAAGCCCCCCGCACTGTCTCAGAAAACTGCTGCTGAGAACGAGCCAGAGCTTGCTGCTCCAGAGATAAACCCTGAAACATCTCAGATTTTTCATTTGCTCAGCAAGAGATTGTATGGGATCCATATTTCTCAGCAGAGAAAAAAAAAAAAAAAACCCAAAAACTTAATGGTCAGTTATAATGTCAGGAACACCGCACTGTACTTGCTCACTGAGCCAGTGCGCGTGTCCTGAGTGTCAGGATCCTGTCAGTGCCGGCGTGCAGCCTCCGCTGAGCAGGGACTCACCCGCACTGTAGGGGTACCGGGGTCAGGTGCAGCCAGAAAGTACCGATGCACAGGACCTGTGGATGCTGAAGTTTAGCAAGCAGACACGGGACCTGCGGTCATGTGACTGCAAGGGGGCGGGGCTTAGCGTCCTACTTAGTGAGATGGAAAGACACTATACAGAATTACTCAGTCAGGCAAAACAGGGTTCATACACAGAGATAGCCGTAACGTACAAAGGATGAGACAGAGCGGATAGTCAGGGCCAAGCAGCTGTCAAAATCAAACAGACATAGAAGGTACCAAGCAGAATCCAAAGCAATATCCAGGGAACAGACCGAGTCATACACAGATTATCAAGCAACCAGAATACAGCAAAAACACACTCAGGGGTCACCACACTATGCCAAGGGCAAGAGTATAACTGACAGGGATGGGAGCGTCCTGAGGCTATAAGAAGCCTCCCCAGAACCAATGAGAGGCCACAATCATAGCCCCAGGTGTGCAGGTAAGCCTGCACCGGGATCACAACCTTTAACCCCAGAAATGCCAGTCATCAGCACTGGTTCCAGACATTAACCCCACGTGTGCGAGTCAAAACCGCACTGAAATCATGACACCATCAGCAGATTTGGCTTTCAGTACCATCTTTATGTGGATGACACACAACTATACACGTCATTCCGCGACCTTACCCCCTCTGTACTACAGAACGCCAGCGACTGTCTGTCCGCAGTCTGTAATATCATGTCCACTCTCTATCTGAAACTCAACCTCTCCAAAACTGAACTTCTTCTGCTCCCGCCGTCTACTAACCTCCCTAAATCTGACATTTCCTGCTCCGTGTTTGGCACCTCAATAACACCCCGGCAGCAGGCGCGCTGTCTTGGTGTTATGTTTGACACCAATCTCTCCTTCACATCCCATATACAATCTCTTGCCCACTCTTGCCGCCTACACCTAAAGAACATCTCTAGAATCCGCCCTTTTCTCACCATGGAAACAACAAAAACCCTCACTGTAGCATTGATCCACTCCCGGCTGGATTACTGCAATATTCTATTAATTGGCCTTCCCGTCACTCGACTATCCCCTCTCCAGTCCATACTTAATGCAGCAGCCAGGGTTGTCCATCTGGCTAATCGGTACTCGGACGTGTCCGCTCTTCGTCAGTCATTACACTGGCTGCCCATTCATTATAGGATCCAATTCAAATTGCTTGTTCTCACCCACAAAGCTCTCCACGGTGCGGCACCCCCCTACATCTCCTCCCTCATTTCTGTCTATCGGCCTAGCCGATCGCTGCGCTCCGCAAACGACTTTCGACTAACCTCTGCACTAATCCGTACCTCCCACTCCCGACTCCAAGACTTTTCCTGTGCTGCTCCTATCCTCTGGAATGCTCTACCCCAAGAAATTAGGACTAACCACAATTTGCACAGTTTTAGGCGCTCCCTCAAAACACATTTGTTCAGAGCGGCTTATCATGTTCACTAATCAAAGTCATTCTATGTGTAAGGGTGCGTGTGTAGCCCATTCACTATCTCCATCCATCTTTCACTCCCTCAAGATGGCTTGACCATCATTATAAATACACCATTGTAAATACACCCCTGTACTCTGTATTTCCCCCACCTCATTGTAGATTGTAAGCTCTCATGAGCAGGGTCATCTTATTTCGTCTTATTTTGCTTTATTTATTGTATTGTTAATGTTGTTACTTATGACTTGTGTTTTGAAACTGTTAAACTGTAAAGCGCTGCGGAATATGTTGGCGCTATATAAATAAAGATTATTATTATTATTTTGAAGGCATGCAAATTGTCTCTTCAGAGAGGAAGAGGACTAGAACTCTAGTGCCACCTGTTGGAAGTAGCAATCCTAATGTGACAAGTCTTGTTGGAGGGTCGATATTGACTTTTAGGATTGCTACTTCCAATAGGTGGCACTAGAGTTCTAGTCCTCTTCATCTCTGAAGAGACAATTTGCATATTTCCCAGAGGAGTATTGTGGCTTTAAGTCTCCTCATCTTGGCATGCTTAACATGTCACTCTCCGCAAGGAGAAACGATACGTTTTGAAGGCATGTCACCCAACCAATGCTTAATCCACAGAGACCTACGGGCTGAGTTGCTAAGAGCCAAGGACCTGGACGAAATAAGCACATCCAAGAGAGCATTACAAAAATAATCACTAGCAGACCATGAATTATAGACAACATTTCTTCTCCATCCACCCCATTTTGCAGATCACAAGGTAGGTTGCACAACCAGATATGAAGTAACCTTGCTAAAGGGATTGCAGTCATGGCGGCCTTAGAAATGGTTGCAAAGGCAGAGTATGATTTTTTCAGTAACGAGTTTGCTTTCTTCTCCATTAGGTCATTAAAGAGGAAGCAGTCATCAGAAGGGAAGACAGACTTTTTAGCCAATTTGGCCACTGCTAGAAACACTTTTGCAGGAGATTGCCAAAGTTCAACAAAAGAGGGGTCTAATTTATACATACACTTAAACTGGGGTCAGATACTTTTTATCTGGTTTGTTCCAATCTATTCTAAACCATGGCTTCAATGAGGAACGAAAATGAAAGGATTTATTGTCAGATTAAGAATAGCAGTAGAAGGTCTCTCTTTCTGGCTTACCCTTTATGTCTTTGTCCAACTCTACTAGCTTAGGTAAATTCTCTTTATGAAACAAATAATAGTCCTCCGGGATTCCAAATTCAGAGCCCTCAAAAGAGTCAGAATCGGAAAGATCAGTAACCGAAGAAGGAGCTGGGTACAGAACATTTCTTCTTGATTTACATTTTTTCCTTTGCAAGCCATGGCTTCATTAAATGCATCTATTGAGAGCAAAACCAAGAAAAAGACTGCACCTTTCATTTTGGAGAAACGCAACTAGAGCTCTTCTGCGCAGTCAGCAGGGAGTGGTTGTTGACAAGACACAAGATCTATGCTTACACTTCCTTTTTACTTAACAGGAATGGAAGAAGACAGACATTTGAAAGCAAAAACTATAAGCAGTTGGTTATAAAATAAGAACAGGGCACTGTAAAATAAAGGTTCATCCCAATTAATGCTAGGAAGAAAAACTAATAAGCCTGAATATATTAGCTCATACATGTATGTACTGATGCAAAAAAATCAAATCCCCTATCAACTGGTATCAGAGGAATGAAAGTGGGGATCGTCCTGTATTTACATTGGTGGAAAGACCGGCTGCATGGAAGAGTTTCGGCGTTGTAAGCGGCTTCCATGCTTCAGGCACAGACTGAACTTCCGGACGACAAAGAACTGCTGAACATAGACCCGTCCTGAGAGACGTGTCCACCGGAAGTACGTCATCGAAAAACATCCACACGAGGAAAATGATCATAATAGTACTACAATGCTGCACAGCCCATGTGAGAAATCACTTTCAGAAAGAGGGGAGAGCCTCTACCATCAGTGTTCCCCACCAAGAATACTCTTGGTAAAAAAAGGTAAAAGTTACATTAGAGATTATCCTCCAATCACCCAGAAAGACTTCAGAGGAAGAACCCAGGTTGTCTCTCCATAGAACTGAAGAAATAAAAACTCCCATGACCCTATATAGTGGTAGCCATTCTTGCTGCTAATCACTGCTAAATATTTCTTATGTTATATCAGGTAAGTAACCTAAACCCCATACTGTGCTGCCACAGGGTGTCCAGGAAATACTAGATACCTTAGGTCAGTGTTCCCGAACTCCAGTCCTCCAGAGCCACCAACAGATCAAGTTTTCAGGATTTCCTTAGTATTGCACAGGTGATGAAATCATTGCCTGTACAGGTGATGAAATTATCACCTGGACAAGACTAAGGAAATCCTGAAAACATGACTTGTTGGTGGCTCTGGAGGACTGGAGATGGGAAACACAGCCTTAGATAATAAAGAGCAGACTTTTGCAGAAATGTGCTGGAAGTTGCTGACTCTAACCCTTCCTTTTGTCATTTACCGTAGTTATGATCTGCAATTATTGGAGTCTCTTAATACTATGTCGATTACCGTATGTCAGACACCACCTGAAATAAACAGTTTTACCTATATTTCATACAGAAAATTAAAAAACACAAAATAAGAAAAAGAAAAATTATAAATGACAAAAGCACAAAAATAAAAACTTGGCAAAAAAAAAATGAATTCAAGATTTAAAACAATGTCACAATGAACTTGATCAATGGTATCCGCTGTTTAGCTTTAAACAAAGGCCAAAATAATATGAAGATATGATTAGAAGATTCATGGGGTTTAGGTTAACTTATACTGTGTATATTTAATGAGAACAATTTGCCTTCCTACTTACGCCCTTTTGAAGTTATGTCATGTGATGAAGCGCATCAACGCCAATTCCAAGCACTATCACACACCAATACGGCACAGACGTAAACCTTTTCCAGTGGGAGGTGGTAATTGACGTCTGTTACATCATCTGTTGATTTACAGACAGGAAATGTTCTTTTTTTCTTTAGTCTTGATGACTTTAATGGTAAATCTAACGATAATTTATATATTCTCATAAACTGATCATTTATTTTAATCTAGACACTGATAAATATTACCGCAAATTATTTCCTACACTGTCTCAGCAGCTAAAGTTGCCACAGCATGTTCATAGTGGTCTACCACTGGTCCACCTAAATTAATTGGTCATTAGGATCACTTTTGAGCCTTCTTTCACATATGCAGGGTAAATGTAATATTATATAGCTGATGGAATTATTTTTCTTAATAACTGACATAAGGCGCCAGCCTCCTTCTTCCTCATTAAGTGTTTCGCCTTTTCCTTTTAAACCCATTTCACAATGGCCGAGTTCCCTTATTTGTGCTGATATGCTTTACCCCTTAAAACGTTAACTGTATTTTTAGGTGTTGGCTAACATTAAAAATAAAGAGCCTCAAGGAGCAGCGCTAGACTTCTAGACAGGCAGTACATAGTATTGCTGGTGTGTCCTGCTGATTTAAAGGGAACCTGTCATGTCAGGTAACCCAATATCTGCAGGTAAATAGCGTTAATCTGCAGGTTAAGGGCAGTCCAACACGGTCTTACTGCATACTGAAAAATGGGAGTCTTTCAGACTTACAAGCGTGCCGGCACGGCTACAGTCATCGCTCACTATACTGTGAGCCACATCTGTAAGCATGTTCTGTCCCAGGACTTTGACTGACAGCTATGCAAGGGCCGCTCATAGTGCAGTAGCCATACCAGCACGCATGTATGACTGAAAGCCAGCTCCAGGGAGGAGATACATTTTCTCCCAGGAACCACACTTTCAGTAAGGCTGTTAGCACCCTTCTGATGCTACTTACGTGCGGAGTAACCCTACATTTGCAGGTAAAGTAACATGTTCCCTTTAAATAGTGTTGAGACTAATACTAGTCATGGTTTCTAGAAAAGACAGTCCTGTTGCTAATCTCATGCAGAACTAAATCTAGCTAAAAAAAAAAAGACATCATAAAGCCACTACATTATTAAATAATTATTATCGGAGTCAGAATTCTGGGTTTTAACCGCTAACCGCCACAAGCGACAGGTACAGTAGTAGGTAAACTGACCAACTCAGACAAGTCTTTGTGCAAATGGTTATAAACGGTCACGGTATCTTATCATGAGCGCTGTTTGGATAGTCACTGTTAGGATTGTGCAGGAACATTTCCTATTAACAAGGGGAATGGTACCACCATGTTGTCGATTTAATCATACATTTCCAAGAGGAAGATCAGAGAAAAGGTACACCGAAGAGTTCTAGAAAAAATATTCCTATTGAAATTACATTGTTTTCAAATCTACTGATTTTTTTGGACTATAAAATGCACCAGACCATAAGACGCATCTAGGTTTTAGAGGAGGAAAATAGGAAAGAAAAGTTGAAGCAAAAAATGTGGTCATGACGCACTGTTGTGAGGGGAAATCTGTTGCCAACACTGTTAGGAAGGTAATGTCACCCAATTCTGTACTAATGTCCTCCATCCTGTTATATATTTTCCCCATCCTGGGCCTTGTATATACAGTTGAACCCTGAAGTTTGCATACGCTATATAAAAAAGACACATCTGCATGTTTTTCTCAATATCTGACATGAAATCAGAATAAACCTTTCCCGTTTTAGGTCAATGAGGGTTACCATAATTATTAATATTTGCCAAATGCCAGAATAATGAGAGATAATGTTTTAAAGCATGTCAAAAGTTTACATACATTTCATTAGTATTTGATACCATTGGCCTTAAACTGAATGACATGGCTCAGACGTTTGAGATATCCTTCCACAAGCTTCTCACATTTGGTCGGAATTTGGGCCCATTACTCCCAACAAAACAAGTGAAACTGATCCAGGTTTGTAGGGCGCCTTGCTTACACCGGCCTTTTCAGATTTGCCCATAAATTTTCAATATGATTGAGATCAGGGCTTTGTGATGGCCACTCCAAAACATTGACTTTGTTATCCTTAAGTCCAGGCCTGGGCAAACTTCGGCTCACGGGCCATATCCAGCCCCCTCACTGTTCCTGTGCGGCACACCAACACAGCCAGACAGCTGGAGAAGAACAGATCTTTCTCAGAATCATTATTGCAACTGTAGCCCCGCCCCTGACTTCTCATTGGTGGATGTGGGGCTGCCCAGTTCCTGGCTTGCAGAGAGCTGGTGAAACCTGTGCAGGAGCCAGAGCAGTCAGCAGGACACCAGGAGGGAAGCACGGACTACAGCACCCATCTGCTGCACATAATGGGCAAGTAGTTTCTAAGTGGAGCCCAGATACCCCAGATACCACCTGGGAGGCAGCATGGACTGTCTGCTGTGCTGAGTAGGTCACAGCACCTGCGTTGCCTTTCACACTGTGGAATGAAAGTTGTGGGACTTCAGTTTATGGTCAGGGAGAGCAGCTAATTAGCAGCCACTGCATCTCCCTGGATTGTCCTGGCAGCTGATAGGAGAAAAAACTTGGGCTGAGTATTCCTACTGAATATAGGGTCCAGCACTCCCTTCCCCCCACCTCCACTACATGCAGCCTGCAGATGGGATATTCCTTGTGCTCCCCAAACTGCTTTTCTGCCCCACTATGTACTCTGCTGTCTCCTTACCTCTGGCTATGAGGGTTAACCCTTACCTCTCTCTTTGCTCCCAGCTTGTACTGTTGTATGTCCTGTGCAGGAGAGGTAAGGGTTAAGTCCCCCATAGTGCACCCCCTGTGATCTGTGGCTTATCACATCGACTCCATAGACTGCAATAAGGATTCCCACCCCCTGCCTGTCACCTTCTGCCCCATATGTGATGTGCATCTCTGCATGTGGAGCAGAGGTGGGGAACAACATTTTTCCAATATTCCCAGTTTGATTGCTTCTTACAATAAGCTTTACTGCAACAAGTATTGTCAGGCTATGTTCACATGACTGTAATATTTGTCCGAGTGCTGTCCGTGAAAAAAAATAAACCTGACCTCAGACAGAGCACTAGGAGCAATGTTATGGAATTGGGCTATCCAGATTACAGTCAGAAAATGTCTGTGTGAGAAAGGTCATAGCACCCATCGGTCTCTTCTGTATTTCGAATGAGACTCGCTTGTTGAAGTCTGAGTGTGCAAAAAAAAAAAAAAAGGATCCCATATGAATCATCTGCATAGCATCTGATTTTTGATAAATAATCTTTAATTTTATACAGCGCTAACATATTCTGCAGCACTTTACACTTTGCTCACATTATCATCGCTGTCCCCGTTGGGGCTCACAATCTAAATTCGCTATCAGTATGTCTTTGGAGTGTGGGAGGAAACCGGAGTGCCCGGAGGAAACCCACGCAAACACGGGGAGAACATACAAACTCCTTGCAGATGTTGTTCTTGGTTGGATTTGAACCCAGGACTCCCAACGCTGCAAGGCTGCAGTGCTAACCACTGAGCCACTGTGCTGCACTTCCAGTACTAACAATGGACACTGTATTTTGTAAATTTTATACATTTCTGATGTATAAAAATGGATGCTATACGGTTGATAATAAAGATGGAAAATCATCTTTTTCTTGATGAAAATGATTTTTTTTAATATGTTCATGTAAACTTGCAGTAATCACATAAGCAACTGCTTTTTATAAAGTGATGAAATTAATATTATACAGAATTAAACGGTGATCCAAAACCAAAGGCGAATTCCATACTAAATTTAATTCAAAAATCTAATCACTTTTCTAATATACCGTATATACTCGTGTATAAGCCGAGATTTTCAGCCCATTTTTTGGGGCTGAAAGTCCCCATCTCGGCTTATACACGAGTCATATACCTGGGGGTCGGTGGGGCAGCGGGGGTGTCAGAGATCATACTGACCCCCCCTAATGCATCTCTGCAGCCCCCCCGCTTCTCCCACAGTCTCCCTTCAGCGGTCACGTGGTCACGCTCATTAAACTCATGAATATGTGCATATTTATGAGTTTAATGAGCAGTACCACGTGACCGCTGAAGGAAGGGAGACCGTAGGAGAACGGGGCTGCAGAGACCGCACCAGGAGGGGGTAAGTATATGCTATATTCACCTGTTCCCGGTCCATCGCTGCTTGCTGCTGTCTGCTGCGTCCTGTGTCAGTGACGTTAAGCCAGCAGAGGGCGTGGTGACGTGGCTAGTGCGCGCCGCGCCCTCTGCTGCCTAAACAGTCACTGACAGATGATGTGGCAGACAGCGGCGAGCAGCGATGGACCCGGGACAGGTGAATATCTCAGGTGCCAAGTCCTGAGTGAGCGGCGACAACGGCACCTGTCCCCCATCGACGAGAGGTGAGTATGGCAATTTTTTTTTGCAGCATATGGGGTATAATCTATGGAGCAGCATATGGGGGCAGTCTATGGAGCAGCATATGGGGGCATATTCTATGGGGGCAGCATATGGAGGCATATTCTATGGGGCAGCATATGGGGGCAGCATATGGAGGCATATTCTATGGGGCAGCATATGGGGGCATATTCTATGGGGCAGCATATGGGGGCATATTCTATGGGGCAGCATATGGGGGCATAATCTATGGAGCAATTTATGGGGGCATAATCTATGGAGCATCTTATGGGGCATAATCTATGGAGCATTTCATGGGGGAAAAATCTATGGAGCATCTTATGGGGCATATTCTATGGAGCATCTTATGGGGTCATAACCTTTATGGAGCAGCAAATGGGGCATATTATTCCATGGAGCATCTTATGGAGCCATGATTAACCTTTGTGCAGCATTATATGGGGTGTATTTTGTATGGAGCATCTTATGGGGCCATCATGAACTGTATGGAGCATTATATGGGGCTCCTGATTCAATATGGATATTCAAAAACATTTAACCTACTGATGTATCAATTAATTTTACTTTTATTGGTATCTACTTTTATTTTTGAAATTTACCAGTAGCTGCTGAATTTTCCACCCTAGGCTTATACGCGAGTCAATAAGTTTTCCCATTTTTTTGAGGCAAAATTAGGGGGGGTCGGCTTATACTCGGGTCGGCTTATACGGTAATTCAAAAAAAAATTCTACCTTTCCCTCTCTATTTTTTTTTTTTTTTTTTTTTTACTTCCAATGACTTTTTTTGAGAATCCCAATGGATTTTGGGGTACTCACACGGGACGTCATTAGGGGGCATAGGCTGCGGTCACTGCCACAGCTGCTTTCCCCACCATGAAATGATGCATCTATTTAAAGACTGGACTGGTACCTGCCGGGTCATCACTTCTCTTTAGAGCCATCAAGGGAGCGCACGGACACTGTGCATTCAAAGGAATATAGCAAAGGAAGCTCATACTAAGTATGCATCAGAATTTACGTATAAACGCATTATCAGGTGAGCAGGACTAGCCGAGCCTCCAAAACAGACATCACTGATGGAGCTTCATTTCAGAGAGGGTGCAGAGTCTGCGGCAGTGACCACAGCTTCTGCCCCCTGATGATGGCTAATTCGAGTATCCCAGCATGTGCTGGTGAATCTCAAGCAGTATGTCATGGGACGTTAAAAAAAAAAAAAAATAAAAAAATAAAAAAAAAAAAATACAAGAAGTCACAATGTAGAGGGTACATTAGGGAGTGTCAGTTTCTCATGCAGCCCCTTGGGAAAATTAAATGCCCACCCCTGCTTAAGCCACTTTACCATTTTGGCAGTATGCTTCGGGTCATTGTCCATTTGGAAGACCCATTTCCGCCCAAGTTTTAACTTCCTGGCTGATGTCTTGAGATGTTGCTTCAGTATTGACACATAACCTTCTTTTCTAATGATGCCATCTATTTTGTGAAGTACACTAGTCCCTCCTGCAGCAAATCAACCTCACAACATGATGCTGCCACCCCCATGTTTCACAGTTGGGATGATGTTCTTAGGCTTCCAAGCTTCTCCCTTTTTCCACCAAATGTAACGATGGTCATTATGCCCGAAAAAGTTAAATTTTAGTTTCATCAGACCATAGGACATGTCTCCTAAAATTAAGGTCTATGTTCCTGTGTGCGTTTGCAAACATTAATCTGTCTTTTTTATGTTTCTTTTGGAGTAATGACTTGTTCCTGGTGGAGTGACCTTTCAGCCCATGTTGATACAGTACTCATTTCACTGTGGCTAATGACACAATCTTACCAACTTCCGCCTTCATCTTCACAAGGTCTTTTGCTTTTGTCCTTGGGCTTGATATGCACGTCGGACCAAAGCACATTCATCTCTGGGACACTGAGTCAGTCTCCTTCCTGAGCGGTATGATGGCTGGACATTCCCATCTTGTTTGTACTTGCAAATAATTGTTTGTACAGATGAATGAGGCACCTTCAGGTATCTTGAAATTGTATCCAAGGATGAGCCAGACTTGTGCAAGTTCACAATTCTCTTCCTGATATCTTGACTGATTTCTTGAGACTTTTCCATGCTACACAAAGAAGCAATGTGTTTCAGATGTGCATTAACCCCTTCCTGACATCAGACGTACTATCCCGTCCATGGGACCCGGGCCTCTATGCCCATGGACGGGATAGTACGTCTACCGCGATCAGCGGCGCCCACGTGGTGAGCGCCGCTGATCGCGGCCGGGTGTCAGCTGATTATCACAGCTGACACCCGGCACAATGTGTCAGGGGCGGTCACGAAGGAGTTAACTGCTCCTACCCCCCCAGGGCCTGTACGCATATTGAAGAAAGCAGGATTTAGTGCCCAACATTGAATAGCAAGGCCTTTTAGTATGATAATGAGATAAGGCCCAAAACAGAACTTCAAAGTTTAAGCAGGAGCCACGCCAGCATGGGGCAGGAAGGGGCCTGGGGGCTTCAATTAGAATATACCTGTCAGCTAGACTCAGAAATACACATCCATTGTCTCTCCCAGCCTCTCCGGCTCCATCCTAGGATCATGGATTATGAGCACATCTTTCGAGTTATGGACTTATGAAAATATCCAAGTGACCCTGAGGAAATCGCGCATCTGGCAGTGCGACTCCTGAGGCGGTGAGGGTTCTGGGGCCTGAGAGACATAGATTGGCCCCCCACAGCGACCCAATGGGGCCATGTTTGCTCTCCACACGACAGGCAAAACAAACGGCATTCACTGGTACCTCTCATGTCCTGATCCGATCATGCTGTTGAAAGTTACCCCCTTTCTTAGATATTGGGAATAAGTTCTGCAGGGAGCTAAAGGGTGGAGATTATTAGCCCACCCTCTGACACAGGGGGAGGAACCTAGCGTGCTTAACTAGCAGCACATGGCACAGAGTCTCTCACATTCACAGAGGAACCAGACGATGATCTAAGAAGGAACTGGGGACAGATCTGCCAAGGGGAGCAGCGCCCGCGCTTTGGGGTCTGTCCGGCAACTAAGATTCTTGTACCTGTGGACTGCAGAGCTCCCGGCACCCACATGCAACCTACAATCTGGTAAAGTGACCTCCAGCTTAATATCTCTAAGTCTTGTACCCTTATTGTTATATTTTACTGTGACTGCAAATCCACTGTAATTCCATTGTATAGCTTACTGTATATTTCTGTAATTATCTAGTGCGCCCTTAAGGCAATTAAACCATAAAATTAATCTTGGGCTGATGCTTTTACTCTGATTACGAATCTTAGAATACCCAGCGGGTAACAGGACATCCTCCCCGGCGGCCATTTGCTCTAGGTGCAGCTCCCTTACTGACCTGAGAGACAAAGGGGGCGCCGGAGAGCTGTGCCTGTGTAGTTACGTCACATTGGTGACGTGGGAGGAACGGGTCCTGTTTCCTCCACAGATACCAAATGTAAATTTTTGGTGAAGAATCAACAACAAGTGGGACACAATTGTGAAGTTGAACGAAATTAATCGGTTATCTTAATTTTTTGTGGAAATACAAAAACTGAAAAGTGGGGCGTGCAATGTTATTCGGTCCCTTTACTTTCAGTGCAGCAAACTCTCTCCAGAAGTTCATCGTGGATTTTTGAATGACCCAATGTTGTCCTAAATGACTAATGATGATAAATATAATCCACCTGTGTGTAATCAAGTCTCCGTATAAATGCACCTGCTCTGTGATAGCCTCAGGGTTCTGTTTGATGCCCAGAGAGCATCATGAAGACCAAGGAACACAACAGCCAGGTCCGTGATACTGTTGTGGAGAAGTTTAAAGCCTGATTTGGATACAAAGTGATTTCCAAAACTTTAAACATCCCAAGGAGCACTGTGCAAGGGATCATATTCAAATGGAAGGAGTATCACACCGCTGCAAATCTACCAAGACCCGGCCGTCCCTCTAAACTCAGATTATGGTAATCCTAACTGACCTAAAACAGGAAAGGTTTATTCTAATTTTATGTCCGATATTGAGAAAAACAGGCATATATCTTTTGTGTATGTAAACTTCTAATTTTCAGCACTAAGTTGAAACAAGTATTTGATACACTGCCAATTTTGTAAGTTTTCCCACCTACAAAGAATGGAGAGATCTGTAATTTTTATCGTAGGTACACTTCAACTGTGAGAGACAGGATCTAAAAAGAAAAAAGAGCCAGTTGTGGTTCTCATATGTGATATACCGTTGAAGGAGTGATGTATCATAAGAAAATAACATACTATTGGCATCAGGTTTGGTCTATTGTGTCAGATTAGGGGATTAGCTCCAGGTATCACTGTCGCTTAGGTCAGAAAGCTCATCAGGAACTCCAAGATACAGTTCACACCAGATAGGTTTGATGATACAATTGAGTGCAACCAGTTTTATTGGTCCCATATAGAAATCAGCAAAATAAGAACAGAAAAGGAAAAAAAAAAATCCTAGGCTGTCTGGCAGCTAACTATATACGCAAATCCTGACTCATCAGAACTGAGCCTAGTGCACAGCATCACCAACAAACAATTTCTTTACTTACCGCAGATTTTCCAGGAGCAGAGAATCATCAACTTGAATACTCTCTGCCCTTTAATACCATGGCATTGCAGGTTGTTAGGGTTGGCGGAACGCACCAAATATGAAATAATAAGATGCGTTCGCAACCCGGGGTCCACCATGCAGTGATGGAGAAACCGCAGCTAGCACAATGGCGGGGCGGAGCGGAGCTGCGAGTAAGCATGTCATTCATTGTGAACAGAGCGCAGAGTACCTGACTCTGTTACTCCACAGAGCAGCAAACAGAGAGCACTCTAAGCTATGCCCTGTTAGACGTCACAGGAGCATAGTAGAAATTACGCTAGCTGGGGTCCCTATGACTTAACCCACCAAGGAAGACTTATCTGGTGGTTGACCCTGCTCTGACACACGGTGTGCTTTAGCTTGCGCACCTGACCACGCCTGGTGCAGATGCTAACTTCAAGCGGAAGTTCCCACCCTACACTGCCTGTCTAGACCAACACTCGCAGTGCTATTAGCAGCACACGTGCACACAGCGTGGTAAAGAAGCCACTAACACACCACACCTGATACTAGCACACAGGCGTGGGCCATTGAGCTTTTTAAACCTTGCTCAAGTCCAGACAGACAGGACCTTGCCTGTGGACCAATCTGAAGCTGCCACATCACCAGAGCAGCTGAGGTCCGAGCACCAATGAGAAGGCGCCACATCCTGGACATGCTCAGTAGGGTGAAGGCCAGCTCCAGAGCACAGCGCTGCACATGTATACCAGTAGTCACCATAGGCTTAACTGGAGAACCAGCAGCAACTACACATGCAGCACGAGCCTGAGCAAGGCGCTGAGTCCGGAGTCTGTGCTGAGCAGTCATCCCAGCGACTGAGCCCGAATGGGAGACTGTTACACCAGACAAGGCCTGGGATCTATGCCGTGCAGCAGGAGAATCCCGGCGCCTAACACAGGTGATTAGCCAAAATTATCCTGAAAGCCAGAGAAAATACATAGTTGCCACCTAACCAAACAGCCTGGCTTGTTTATTTACACTGTATAAGAAAGGAACATACGGAAACGTACATCACATACTTTTTCCCTGGTCCTGTATTTAGAAAAAAAATATAAAATATTGAAAATTTTACCCTGGCCACTAGGGCTTTTTTTAGTATCCTTCATGTTCAACTAAGTAGTCTCACTATAAATCAGAAGCAGGATGACAATGACAGGTAACACCCCTATACAAAGCTGATAATATAGGATCCATCAGTCACAATAGATCTCACAGCTTAGATCCCCCTTTGCACATGCTTATTAGATGCTTCAATAGAAAACATTAGGGGCAGTGTCAGACTATTTGTTATGAGCTCATTTTCTGCTCCACCAGTTGAGAGCTCTCCTTCCGTTCTCCCTCTGGTGGTGACAGGAGGTGGTGAGGTTGGTTTAATTGGTAGTGATCTGTCACCTGGTGAGGAGGATAACAATTGGATCTCTGGAGTATCAGACTGGATATAAGACACCCGACGCCCTATCATGGTGCTGGTGATTCAGTCTGTTTCTCAGGTCTTGGACTCAGCTCTGTTCCAGTCTTCTCAAGTTAAGTTTGTTTTTGCTAATGTTCACACTTGCTCTTGTTGGTCAATTCAGTTTTTTTGTGTGGTCAGCCAGCCCGGCTGGGCTGTGCTGAATTTCCACTCTTATTTATCTGTATTTGCCAATTTGCTCTTTTGTCCCTTATTAGATTGGCCTCTTTTTGCTCTGTCTCAGAATATTTCAGAGTGCTGATATAGTGGAGAAGTCTAGTGACTTTAGGGTTAATTTTCCTATCAGATGTGTTGGACATTATTTTTGGTAGGGTTTTTGGCAGATTGCAGACAGTGTCTTTCCTTTCCTGTCCTTTCTAGTTAGTTTGGCCCCATCTTTTGCTCAGCCTATTTTCCTGCCTTTGTATGTGTTTTCATCCTGTTTCACCATCAATACATGGGGGGGGGGGCTGTCTTTCCTTTGGGGTCTGCTCTGGGGCAGTTAGTTTTCCTCTTTTCCTGCTTTAGGCTGATTTAGCTCTCCGGTTGTGACGAGGCATCTAGGAACAACGTAGGAACGCTCCACGACTGCTGCTAATTGCGTGGTTAGAATCAAGGATCTGTAGTCTGCATAGTTACCAACCTTAGCTTGTGTTATTTTTTTTCCTCGGCGACCCATTCATAACACTATTGCTGCTAATGTACATGTGAATTTCCTAAAACAGGAAGTTACCATTATTGAAATTCAGCACATTTTTTTCCAAAATACATTTAACAAAAACTGAAATTCAACTGTAGCTCAATTTCTGATAACATATTCCCTTTTAATATGGCAAAAATATAACTTTTCCTTGCAGACGTGGTACAACTAATAAACAGGAACAGGTTTATTTATGGATTCGTGTACACGTTATTTTGGGGTTTCTAGATATTTTTCATATTCATCTACACCTTTGGCTTGGGGACAGCTCATAGAATCCCACGGCTTGCAGTACCACCTCTACGCCAATGACACGCAGATTTACCTTTCTGGATCTGACCTCACCTCCCTACTGACCAAAATCCCACAATGTATGTCTGCTATCTCAGCCTTCTTTTCTGCTCGCTTTCTCAAACTGAACATAGACAAAACAGAATTCATCATCTTTACCCCCATCTCACTCTACCCCTCCACCAGACCTATCCATCAATATCAATGGCTGCTCGCTTTCTGCAGTCCCGCACGCTCGGTGCCTTGGGGTGATCCTCGACTCTGCCCTCTCTTTCAAACCACATATCCAAGCCCTTGCCGCCTCAAAGTTAAAAATATTTCCCAGATTCACGCATTTCTCAACCATGAAACCACAAAAACACTAGTGCACGCCCTTATCTCCCGCCTCAACTACTGCAACCTCCTACTCTTTGGCCTCCCCTCTAGCACTCTGGCACCACTCCAGTCCATCCTACACTCTGCTGCTCTGCTGCCTGACTAATCCACATGTCTCCCTGCTATTCCCCAGCCCACCCCCTATGCCAGGCCCTTCACTGGCTTCCTATTGCCCAGAGGCTCCAGTTCCAAACCCTAACCATGACATACAAAGCCATCCACAACCTGTCTCCTCCATACATCTGTGACATGGTCTCCAGGTACCTACCCGCACGCAACCTTCGATCATCTCAAGATCTCCTTCTCTACTCCCCCCTTATCTCTTCTTCCCACAAGCGCATACAAGACTTCTCCCATGCTTCCCCATACTCTGGAACTCTCTACCACAACACATGAGACTCTCACCAACAACAGAAACCTTCAAGAAGAACTTGAAGACCCACCAGTTCCGACAAGCCTACAGCCTGCAATGATCCTCAGTCTACTGAACCACCACACAACCAGCTCTACCCTCTCCTAGTGTATCCTCACCCATGACTGTGAGCCCTTGTGGGAAGGGTCTTCTCTCCTTCTGTACTTGTGTGTCCCTTGTCTTACACGTTTATTGTACCTGTCTATATTTCCCCTTTTTCACATGTAAAGCGTCATGGAATAAATGGCCCTATATAAATGTATAATAATAATATTGATTACATACAGAATATCTCTCTTAGTCAGTCAATCATTAGCATTATTTTATTTTTTTATGTGACACTACCATAAGATGGTTTCGAGTTACATTGTTACAAGATTCCTCAGTAAGGAATACATGTACGTAGTGCATATAACGCATGCAACGTAAAATATGCAATGACGTAAAAAGATTGACAAAACTCCCCATCAAATACTACTCTCTTCTGCACTTTTTGCTCCGGACATAATTTAATGGTAAGATGGTAGAGTATTAATAGCAATAAATAGACATGTAAATCACTAATCTCACAGTGCAGCTCATGAGAAGGAGGATAACTGTATCCTTAGCCTTTCCATCCGTGCGGGGAGGAGAGCCACCATTTCCTTGGTGAGTTCGAGCTCTGTCTCCACCGACTTAATGGCATCCTCATGGTCTGCACAGTAATTTACTACAAAGGAGTAGTAGCTGAGCGATATCTGCATGTTTTCCAACTGTTTCTTTCCATCGGCTGTAATGAGCTTTCCATAAAGGCGTGCAATGTGGAACTTGGCTACTAGCGCAGGACGGACGACATCATCCTCCAATTTGTCAGGGAACTTCTTATCTGGACTTCTCAAGGAATCCAAAAACATCTCGTAGAACTTGATTGCCGACTGTGCCAGGCTGTTGATTTTCTTGATGGTGTGAGAGTCCATTTCGTCCAGTTTATTTCCGATGGCTACCTTCAAGTCCATCATCTCGTAATAGGTGTCTGCCAACTCGAACTGAAGCTGTCTACAGATGAGAAGATAGTACTGCGGGTTTAACTCTTTACATAACGGCTCCAGCATATCTACTCGGCGCTTGTGCATTTTACATCGCCGCTCATAGTCTTCCTCAAAGAAGGCCAGAACTTTAAACAGGGCACTGTGGTCCTGGATGACTTCTATATGGTCGGTGACGTGTCCATCCAGCTCAAAATATTCCTTGGCCTCATTAATATAATTTTGCCCCACGAGAAAATTCTCTCTCGCTTCCTTAAAGTCCAGAGGAAGTGAACAGTCTACTTTTTCTTCCACAGCTAAAATGGAATCATACAGGTCACTTGATCCAAACAACACTGCCTTCTTCCGGCCTTTTTCCTTCTCATCCTCCTGCTTTTTACGTTCAGCTTTAAGTTCTTCCTGAAGGTCAACATCGAGTTCGCCTATGTTATCCTAAGGCCAAAAAAAAAAGAGGGAAAATGAAAACAAGCAAGCATTTACATAATAAAATAGTAATGTATAGAAAGACATATCTTCACATTGTTCCACATAGAAAATGCTACTGAATGATAGAATGGCCAAGAACTTTATACATGAATATACAGCTTTCTTCCATTCCAGTCATTCTAACACTTGTAATGCTGGCCTTGATAATGTTACATTACCTTACACACCAGGATATGTGATTACGGGCACTGGGATTTTAAAGAGAATACCTGAGGTATGATCACGATAATACCTGAGGTTGGTGGTGACCTGCGAAGGGCTGGGATCTTATGCGGAGGCGAGATCCCGGTGACCGAGCGTTTTGTTAGAAGCTGCCACGTGGGACTGTGTTGTATCCCTCATCTGCTGGATCCATTGAACTCATCCAAAGACTATTTCAATATTTCCCTGGCGTCGGATTACCGGATGGCGCCCCCGGGTCGGCTCCCTTTGTGTGGACTCATTGTGGACGCTGTTGCATTACCCTCATTTGTGCTGCCCAGCTGCCTGTTCCAATAAATCTTGATGGATTGTTTATCGGCCTGGTGTCTCTTCCTGCTATGTCGCGTACCCCATCACAATATTATTATTATTAGGTATGCCCTTGATAATACCTGCGGTATGCCCATGATAATACCTGCGGTATGATCACAAGCTGCTTGTACAAGCTTTTTTTACATGGACACTTGTCTCTGACTGCAGTTTCCAGAATGTAAATCGGCAGAGAAAGCTTTGTGCCCATGCTGTGCCAGATAGTAATCCCTCACACTCCTGCAGGTTGGCATTAGGATTCTCCCATACCTACGGTGAGGGATTCCAATACTGCCATAATACTGGGGTTCAGCTTCTTATGTAAAATTGTCTAATAGATTAAATTGACACCTTAAATATACACTGTAAGTACAAAAGTATTGGACTCAGTCACTTTTATTGATTAAAAAAAAAAACAACAAAACTGTTACCTCCAGCTGTTTACGTGCATCTGCCAATAAATTGAGACAATATTTCACCCAGCATCGGGCTATTTCGGCTTTCTTTTGTCTTAGATGATCCAGGCGCTCCTGTTCTGATTCATCGGCTTCAAAAAGTCAAAAAGAAAGTTATTACTGCTTATGAAAAAGAAGTGCAAGCTATGAGACCTCGTAAAGCTGGCGGTCGTAGGAACATCTACATGAGCCCCAAAAGGCTGGAACGGATGTCACAATCCATCAATATAAAACACTATACGGTGTACATATTCTGGAAAGGCAAAAAAATGAGACCCAATCCTCAGACGTGAAGCTAAACAAAATTGATTTAACGTATGCGGAACATTTACACATGCATCAAAGTTAAGGACATGACTTGACGTACATGCACGCCAAAAGTCGAGAAGGACTTTACATTTTCCTATGCTAAGAATTCTAAAGTATCCGTAAAAATTGAATACTAAACAGTTGATCCACATGTGATCCGATTTGTTTTGCGCACCCATAGAGTTCACTGAGCAAATCTCATCCAACACAAGAAAAAAAAAAAAGCTTGTGTACGCCGCGTTTTTTTTTTTCTTTTCAAACGCAGATTTGGTCTGTGAAAAAATCAACTCAATGGAACAGCCCAAACTGAAGTCAGTGTTTTTTTATGGACAGTACTCGGACCAAAAATATGGTTGTGTGAACTTGGCCTAAGGCAATGGTTGAACGACTATTCTAATCTAATTCTAGGACAGACTCTAGATCTGAACGAGTCACTAAGATCAGGAGGAGAAGGGCACGAACAAGAAATGTCTTTTAGGTTTCACCTACTTTCTTTTGTGGCTTCAGGGGAAGGTATTTGTCCGGCTTTGCTGAAAATGACAGTGGATGCAGCAAGGCAGTGTCTGGCCTCCATGTAACATTGCTATCAATAAGGAGAAAAAAGGAAGGGACAGTCAGAATAAAAAACATAATCTGAGGAAAGTAAAGAGACCTGGGAAATCATAACCTGATGGCGGTAGAGAACCTAAGTACCAGTGGTCCTGCTCTAAGACTTGTCTGCTATGGTGGTTCCCAGCGTATAGTACAAAAAGATTCTCACAAGCGGAAAGCTTACTTGTAACCATGTAATAAATCCTGAGAAAATATGTTATACCAAAGAACAAGAGACAAAAGGTATCGGCATTATATGTAAAATGATCAGGTATAATATACATATGCCGATACCTTTTGTCTCGTGTATCATTCTTTACTTTGTATATGGTCAGAACCTTTATAACATTCTTATACGGCAGAAAACAGATGCAAAAAGTGTAGTTGCAGTTCTTTGGTAATATCCATTTTATCAGGATTTATTAAATTTTTTCGGTAACAGGACTGGCGGGGTTATAGCCCTATTATGGCCTTTTGGGTACTTATTTGTCATTTTAATTGCTATTAAATTGTGCGTTGTAGTGTGTTTCAATAACATTTCTATTTTTACATGGTGTTCACTGTGTATATAGCACGTTTCTTTTTCTTTCATCATTTAGGTCATTCAGACATGCTTCAGGTTGATCCCTAAAATATTGGGGTGCCCTCTTCGCCTTATAGTAACACTGATAATGTCCACAAATAGGAATAGTAATAGTATAGAGCAGTAGCCAGTGCTGAGCCCGCATCTTTCCCCACACATGACAGCTCATCTGTTCGGCTGTCATGTGCCTTTAAGGCCGTGATCACACATGCGAGGAATACAGACGAGTCTCGCGTGTTAATACCCAGCACTGCCACCAGCACTCAGGAGGGGAGTGTGCGGCTCCATGTATTGCTAAGCAGCCGCATGCTCCGATCAGAGTGCCGGCAGCAGCCGGGTATTAACATGCGAGACTCTGCCATATTCCTCGCATGTGTGATCCCGGCCTAACAGCTGCGAGTGAATCAGAGCTCCACCCACGGCTGCTAATCAGTTAATTGCCAGTGTCAATCTCTGACAGTGAGATCTAACATGCGCCAGCAGGACATGTTTCATTTTGGCTGTCAATCAGCGCTTATGTCACTTGATCTTGAGGCGCCGAAGGGTTATCATAACAGCCGGGGGGTCTGCAGGAGGCCTCCGTTCTGGTCATTACAATACTCGTGTAGCGCAGGCGATCAGATGATCACAGCTTCAAGTCTCCTAGAGTGACTATTCCATACAGTAAAGAAATAAAAAGTTTTTAAAAATATGAAAAAAAAAAAAAGTTAAAAATCACCCTCTTTTTGCCCCATTGAAAATAAAAGAATAAAAAAAAAAAAAACTACACAGATTTGGCATCTCTGCGCCCAGAAATGTCTGACCAAAAGATAAAGTAAATTAATCAGATCTGTAAACGACGTAACAAAAAAAATAATATATAGAAATGCCAGAATTACGGGGTTTTTGCCGGCAAAAACATTGCAATAAAATGTGATCAAAACATCGTATCTACCCCAAAATGGTATCAATAAGAACATCAGCTCAAGGCACGAAAATTAAGCCCTCACCCGCCACAGAGCCCAAAAAAAGAAAACGTTACAAGTCTCGGAAAATGGTGAAAAATGCAAAAATATTTTTTATTCATACAAAATTTTGGAATTTTTTTTTTGTCCACTTCAATAAAAAAACAACTATACATATTTGGTATCTGCGTACTCTTACTGATCTGAGGAATTATATTACCAGGTCAGTTTTACCATATAGTTGACATGATAAATAAAAAAAAAAAAAAAAAAAAGAAAAAACAATTGTGGAATTTTTTTTTTAATTTCGCTGAACTTTGAATTTTTTTTTCAGTACACTGGTAAAACCAATGGTGTCACTCAAAAGTACAACACGTCCCACAAAAAACAAGCCCTCATACGGCCATATTGACGGAAAAGTTCTGGCTCTTGGAAGAGGAAAAAACGGAAGCGCAAAAATAGAAAAAGGCCCCTGGGTGAAGGGGTTAATACTTTTCCCAAAAAGCACTAGTAATGTTGGACTAATGCCTGCCCCAGATAATACTTTAATAATGTATTAATGCCTTTCCCAGATGGATTAGATTAGTAAGGCAGCAGGGACCCCTTTCCAGGATGGTACTGCGACAGTGTAGGAACCGTAGAGCTTCTTACACTATGATATATGACAGTAATGCAGGACTGAGATCTTCCCCCAGATAATCCATTAGTATTGATATCCAACACTGATAGTAAGGCTGCTGTGATACCTTTCCCAGATAGTACTGTGATAAAGTAGCGGCGTTGATTGCCCACTCCACTGGGTTGTAGCCATCATATTCCAGTTGCCTCTGCAGGGTAGTGTGACAGTACTGGGCGGCCTTTTCGTCCTGCTTCAGGTGTTTGTATACTTGCGCCAGGTAGTACAGTGTGTGCGTATAGACCCTCTCGAACCTGTAACAGTAAAGTCAAAGTTTTAGGCCAAATCTGTTACTAAGAAGCAGCAGGATGGGAGGGTGATGTAGCACCGACCTCTTGGCTCTCTCCTGCTCAGTGACTGTTTGCTCCTCAAGTGTGAAGTGCTCATCAGGATCAGTCGGGGGTGTCCCAATCTGGTAAGAGACAAAAGAAGAAAACATTCTGGGCTTATCTGTTAGTCACTAGTAAACCTATAAAAAAAAGATTAAACAAACCACATCTGCCCCCTGATGAAGCTATGGCGAAACGCGAATCGGGAGCAAACATCTGAGGTGATGTAGTTTGTTTGATACAGTCTTATTATGTTTACTATTTCTGTGTGGGTTCTTATGTGGAAACATCAGGAAGGGCTCATCCATAAATGCTTATGAGCGAGCTAGTCACTTATGCCATAGTTTGCAGCATATTATACGTAGCACTCCTTTTTCACTTTTTGCATACTTATTATTGCAGTTTGTTAGATATTTGCATGTAGTGTTATATACAGTGAGGGAAATACGTATTTGACCCCTTGCTGATTTTGTAAGTTTGCCCACTGACAAAGACATGAACAGTAATAATAAAACGGCCAGTATAATGTATATAGCGTCAAGACCACCAACTGATGCCGATCAACGAAACGTGCCCAGGTCAAGCAGCTTGTGGGTTATCAGCTGACCACGTTGTAAGGCGGTCAATTAAAACATAATAAGTATGATAGGACATAACATCTTACCCATATGTGCAAGAATGCCTGCAAGTCGCGCCGAGACCCCGACGCACGTTTCGCTAACCAGCTTCCTCGGGAGGCAGTGTGACACTGGACGTTTTGTTATTAATTTATATATATGGGAGATTTATTTCTACCTAGTACCCTGCCTTTCTACCGTCTGGTGAGCATCTGGGGTATTCAGTTATATATAGGATATCACTGCGCTTAGCATTAACCCTTTTTGTACCTGCATTGTTGCACCATGGTTTCATCATTGTCCACTGGTCTTTTACTATTTGCCCTCTTTTACATGTGTGATGTACTATTGTCTTTTATTTGTTAGTGTCTTCTTGAATAAAATTTGTGACATTTTTGCATAGAGGATGTTTTTCATTTTTTGGTGGTATAATATATTTTTTCACACATGTGAATTATTTATTTAAGGGATATAAGCTCCTAGTTTTTCTCTTATGTTTTACAATTTGTGTGGAGTATCTCGCTGCTTCATTAAGCGTGCCATATCTTTCTATCTTTGGTCCTTGGTATGTTTTCAAGACTTAATACTTGGTGGAAAAACCCTTGTTGGCGAGCACAGCAGTCACACGGTTTTTGTAGTTGATGATGAAGTTTGTGCCCACGTCAGGAGGAATTTTGGCCCACTCCTCTTTGCAGATAATCTCTAAATCATTAAGATTTTGAGGCGGTCGCTTGGCAACCTACCCTTAAAATTATAGACTGTTCATGTCTTTGTCAGTGGGCAAACTTACAAAATCAGCAAGGGGTCAAACACTTAATTCCCCCACTATATAAATTTCATTATCAATCCAAATAACTTATTATGAATTACTACTTTATTCACTGAGCCTTTTTCCTGACAAATCTACTTCTCATATTGGTGACACTGATATTGCAGAATGGAATTTATATATATTATAGTTGTGCTCAAAAGTTTACATACCCCGGCAGAATTTTTGCTTTCTTGGCGTTTTTCAGAGAATATGAATGATAACACCAAAACTTTTTCTCCACTCATGGGTAGTGGTTGGGTGAAACTGTATCTGTCTTGTTAGATGTTACTTGTATCTGTTGTTATATATTATGTTGCCTCTTTGCCACAAAGAATTCCTTGTATATATGTAATATGTACTTGGCGATAATAAATTTGATTTGAAACCTTTTATTGTCAAACTTACTGTTTTCTCTTTTTAAATCAAAATGACAACCCAAAACATCCAAATGACCCTGATCAAAAGTTTACATACCCCATTTCTTAATACCGTGTATTGCCCCCTGTAACATCAATGACAGCTTGAAGACTTTTGTGGTAGTTGTGGATGAGGTTCTTTATTTTCTCAGATGGTAAAGAAGCCCAAAAAAAAGCAAAAAGTCCAGTTCCTGTAAATTCCTAGGCTGCATAGCATGAACTGCGCGCTTGAGATCTCACCAGAGTGGGTCAATGATATTGAGGTCAGGAGACTGAGATGGCCACTCCGGAACTTTCACTTTGTTTTGCTGTAGCCAATGACAGGTCGATTTGGCCTTGTGTTTTAGATCGTTGTCACGTTGGAACGTCCAAGTACGTGTCATGCGCAGCTTCCGGGTTGATGATTGCAAATTTGCCTCCAATATTTGCTGATAACGTGCTGCATTCATCTTTCCTTCAACTTTGACCAAGTTTCCTGTGCGTTTGTAGCTCACACATTCCCAAAACATCAGCGATCCACCTCCCTGCTTTACAGTAGGAATGGTGTTCCTTTCATCATAGGCCTTGTTGACCTCTCTCCAAATCAGTTTATGGTTGTGGCCAAAAGTTTAAATTTGGTCTCATCACTCCAACTTACCTTGTTCCAAAATTTTTGAGGCTTGTCTCTGTGCTGTTTTGCGTATTGTAGGCGAGATACTTTGTGGCATTTGCGCAGTGATGGCATTCCTCTGGCGACTCGACCATACAGCACATTTTTCTTCAAGTGCCTCCTTACTGTGCATCTTGAAACAGCCACACTGCTAGTTTTCAGTGAGTCCAGTATTTCAGCTGATGTTATTTGTGGGTTTTTCTTTGCATCTCGAACAATTTTCCTGGCGGTGTGGATAAAACTCTTGTTGGGCTAACTGACCGTGGTTTTGTTTTTACAGAGCCCCTGATTTTCCATTTGTCAATCACAGTTTGAACGCTGCTGACTGGCATTAGCAATTCCTTGGATGTCTTTTTGTATCCCTCTCCTGTTTTATACACTTCAACTACCTTTTCCCGTAGATCTATTGACAATTCTTTTGCTTTCCCAATGACTCACAATCCAGAAATGTCAGTGGCTGGATGAAAGATGCAAGAGTCTGTCTGGATCCCAGAAACTCACTCAGCTTTCATGCACACACACTGATTACAAGCAAACAGGTCACAGGTGAAGATGTTACCTTCAGTAGCCAGTCAAACCCATTTGTATCAACTTCTCTGCATGTTATCAGGCCAAAATCTCAAGGGTATGTGAACTTTTGATCAGGGTTATTTGAATGTTTTTAGTTGTCATTAGGATTTAAAAAGAGAAAACACAGTAGTTTGACAATAAATGGCTTCACCCAACCACTAACCATGAGTGGAGAAAAAGTTTTGGTGTCATCATCCATATGCTCTGAAAAAGCGCCAAGAAAGCAAAACTTCTGCCGGGGTATGTAAACTTTTGAGCACAAATGTATATTAGGAATGTCAAGCCATACCGATAGGCTTCATAGAAGGTTGTTAATTTTCACTATATACAGCGATGTCGGTGCCGGGTCTCCCGAGGCTCATGTGACATTGATATGCCATGTGAGCCCTGCAGCCAATCAGCTGCTATTTGGCTGCTGTGTGATCACTTCCTTTAGGGCCGGGGAATCTTTTCTGACAAGAACCATTTGGATATTTATATCATCCCTCGGGGGCACTACAAATCACGGGCTAACTCCGCCCACAAATTACATCCTAGTGCTCGCACTGGTGTCAGGACGTAATTTTTTATTGAATGCACATCAGCGGTCAGTAGTGAACACTGGGTGTGTGTGCCCACAGAGGAAGAAGGAATTAATGGAAAGGCAGCCATCAAAATACAGCCGACGCCACAAGTACTGCAGGGTCCCCGGGAATCTGTCTGGGGGCCGGATGAAAGGTCATAGAGGGCTGTGAACAGCCTGCGAACCTGAGGTTCCCCACACCTGCTTTAGAGGAACCTTGAACAAGCGCAAAAAGTGAGAGGTCAGCTGTCCAATAGCGGGAAATGATTGGCTGCAGGGTTCACTTGGTATAACAATGTCACGTGAGTCTTGGGAGATTCGGCACCGACATCTCTGGAACGTCTACAATATGGGAGGGAGAATAAGATATTTTACATTTTGCAATGTGGACTACTTCATTTAGAAAGGGATTGTTCAAGTAGTGGACAATCTCTTTAAGCTGGCACTAAGGGAAGCTCACTGCAGAGATTTATGCAGCTCCCATCATCATCCCGTCATCAATGTCATGCTTCTTGAACAATGACAGCATGAAGTCCTGACAGGCCTCGTCAATACAGAGAGCAAACATCGCTTTAAGCACAAATCAGACATAAATAAGGGGCTCTTTGGCTCATTCACACCATACTTGACACGTCTCTCTGCTAATCAAGCGCAGCAGGACAGGACAGGGCGGGCGTCAGGACAGGGCGCGTGGCAGCTGGTTTTTAGACCTTGTTTTCTCTCAAAATGTTTCAGACTAAAACACTTCTCTCTCTAATGCAGAGGTCGCACAGGCGTATTTCATGGTCCGTATAGAGAACACAATACCTGGACTGACGATGGCTCTCCCAACCTGAACTTGCAGACACACACAAGGCTGTAAATTTGGGTCGAGCATCGTGGTCTACATACAGATGGTGAAACACGCCTGTGTGAACCCGGCCTAATAAGGAGCCCTGATGGGATGATTCATTAGCAAATAAGACATGGAGTGAGCTCCCCCTAGTGGCTATAGAAACGCTTCATGGTAGTCAGTAAGCACTGCGTTTCATATGCCAGTCTCGAACATGAGATGCGCCATCTTAATAAATCTGGCATATCTTGTAGGTCCGGATGCCACAACCTGAAATTTCCACTAACAGTAAATGTAACATAGTAACATAGTTATTAAGGATGAAGGAAGACTTTAAGTCCATCTAGTTCAACCCATCTCCTATCCTAACATGTTGATCCAGAGGAAGGCAAAAAAAACCCATGTGGCAAACAGTAAAGGCCCCGTCTCACTTAGCGATCTCGGTAGCGAGATCGCTGCCGAGTCACAACTTTTGTGACACAACAGCGATCTCGCTGGTGAGATCGCTGTGTGTGACAGCGATCAGCGCGCGCCCCCCCCCCCCTGCCGGTATCCGCTGGAAGAAACCTCTGGACATTTCTTTGGTCGCTGGTCTCCCGCTGGCCAGCACGCATCACTGTGTGTGACAGGCGGGAGACCAGCGATCAGGTGTAAAAAATAAAAAATATAGTTATTCTCACCTTCCGACGTCCCGTTCAGCCATCCTGCCTCTCTCCACGCTCCGGTCCCAATAATCCTTTGCACGAATGACCGCGAGATGTCACGGTCTCGAGGGATAACAAAGTCTTGATTTTGATTCTATGTTTTACAGCGATGGCCAGCGATGCCGGGTGCTCGGCATCGCTGTGCTGATCGCTGGTGAAGCTGTCTGTGTGACAGCTCACCAGCGATCACATAGCGACTTACTAGCGATCCTGACACCTTGATATCGGTGTCGGGATCGCTAGTAAGTCGCTTAGTGTGACGGGGCCTTAAGCTTCACACTGGGGAAAAAACTTCCTTCCCGACTCCACATACGGCAATCAGACTAGCTCCCTGGATCAACGCTATATATATATATTTTTTTAAATTCGTTTATTAAACCATAAGCAGTTTTACAATACACACATTTAGCACAAGACACCAAGCTTGATACAAATTATATATATATGTTCTGACAGTATGAAAACATGAGGCACAATGTGTGTATCAATTGTGTGTAAATAAAGCAAGCATAATATCAATTGAATCACAATAGTGTTGTGTGTATTATATCGGTAATAAAACCTGCCTGGCTTCTAAACCCTACCTACATCTACCAAAACATAACCTAAACTATCCCGCAGCCTACTTCTATATAATGAGCAGTTTACTGTGCGACATCTCCGCTCTGCAAAGTAAGGTGAGAGGAGTTCCACTTCTCCCAAATCTTTTGGAATTTACCCGGGCACCCTCTATTCTGATACAGTGTACGTTCATATGGGATAATCGAATTTACCAGAGTGATCCAGGACCCAAGAGAAGGAGGTGAATTCCCCATCCACCGTAATGCTAGTATCTTCCGTGCCATCAACAGCGTCTCCCATAGAAAGATCCCAACATAATGACCCCATGCCTCCTCATCCCACACTCCAAACAGACAAATCAGTGGCTCAAGGGGAACTGGGGTTTGTACTAAAGATGTTAATAATGACGTCACCTCCCTCCAGTATTGCGCAACAACAGGACAGCACCAAATCATATGGATAAAGTCTGCATCTATTGAGTGACAGCTCAAACATTCCGATGACGGATATCGGCCCATCTTAAAGAGTCGAATCGGAGTCAAATATGATTAATAATATACAGTTGTGTCATCCTGTTGTTGGCAGACGGAGACACCCAAATTGGTGACTCCAGGATTTCTTCCCATTCTTCACCCTGTGTACCTGGGATGAGCCTCTCCCATTTCTTCCTAACGGACTCTAAGGCACATTCTGTCCCCACTGACAACATTTATGTACAGTCATATGTAAAAGTTTGGGCACCCCTATTAATGTTAACCTTTTTTCTTTATAACAATTTTGTTTTTTGCAACAGCTATTTCAGTTTCATATATCTAATAACTGATGGACTCAGTTATATTTCTGGATTCAAATGAGGTTTATTGTACTAACAGAAAATGTGCAATCTGCATTTAAACAAAATTTGACCGGTGCAAAAGTATGGGCACCCTTATTTTCTTGATTTGAACACTCCTAACTACTTTTTACTGACTTCCTGAAGCACTAAATTGGTTTTATAACCTCATTGAGCTTTGAACTTCATAGCCAGGTGTATCAAATCATGAGAAAAGGTATTTAAGGTGGCCACTTGCAAGTAGTTCTCCTATTTGATTCTCCTATGAAGAGTGGCATCATGGGCTCCTCAAAACAACTCTCAAATGATCTGAAAACAAAGATTATTCAACATAGCTTTTCAGGGGAAGGATACAAAAAGTTGTCTCAGAGATTTAACCTGTCAGTTTCCACTGTGAGGAACATAGTAAGGAAATGGAAGAACACAGGTACAGTTCTTGTTAAGCCCAGAAGTGGCAGGCCAAGAAAAATATCAGAAAGGCAGAGAAGAAGAATGGTGAGAACAGTCAAAGACAATCCACAGACCACCTCCAAAGACCTGCAGTATCATCTTGCTGCAGATGGTGTCACTGTGCATCGGTCAACAATACAGCGCACTTTGCACAAGGAGAAGCTGTATGGGAGAGTGATGCGAAAGAAGCCGTTTCTGCAAGCACGCCACAAACAGAGTTGCCTGAGGTATGCAAAAGCACATTTGGACAAGCCAGATACATTTTGGAAGAAGGTCCTGTGGACTGATGAAACAAAGATTGAGTTGTTTGGTCATACAAAAAGGCGTTATGCATGCGCTGTATTGTTGACCGATGCACAGTGACACCATCTGCAGCAAGATGATGCTGCCGGTCTTTGGAGGTGGTCTGTGGATTGTCCTTGACTGTTCTCACCATTCTTTTTCTCTGCCTTTCTGATATTTTTCTTGGCCTGCCACTTCTGGGCTTAACAAGAACTGAACCTGTGTTCTTCCATTTCCTTACTATGTTCCTCACAGTGGAAACTGACTGGTTAAATCTCTGAGACAACTTTTTGTATCCTTCCCCTGAAAAGCTATGTTGAATAATCTTTGTTTTCAGATCATTTGAGAGTTGTTTTGAGGAGCCCATGATGCCACTCTTCATAAGAGAATCAAATAGGAGAACTACTTGCAAGTGGCCACCTTAAATACCTTTTCTCATGATTTGATACACCTGGCTATGAAGTTCAAAGCTCAATGAGGTTACAAAACCAATTTAGTGCTTCAGGAAGTCAGTAAAAAGTAGTTAGGAGTGTTCAAATCAAGAAAATGATAAGGGTGCCCATACTTTTGCACCGGTCAAATTTTGTTTAAATGCAGATTGCACATTTTCTGTTAGTACAATAAACCTCATTTGAATCCAGAAATATAACTGAGTCCATCAGTTATTAGATATATGAAACTGAAATAGCTGTTGCAAAAACCAAAATTGTTATAAAGAAAAAAGGTTAACATTAATAGGGGTGCCCAAACTTTTACATATGGCTGTATATAGAGAGGAGATGAGACCTTGAGGGCCCTGTGATTTGAGAATCCCTATCAAGGGTAGAGACGAAATGGCATTCTCTATACCCATACACCTCATGTGCGATTGAAAAGCTGATCTTAGTTGTAGATAACGGAAAAACTGGGATCTCGGGACACTGCGATTATCTTGTAATTGCTCAAAGGATACCAATGTTCCACGATCATATAGATCACCTATCGTAGAGACACTATACTGAACCCAGAACTCGGCGGTAGCACCGGGAGGTAGTCATTATTCCATAGAGGCATTCCAGCTATAATATCCCCGAATCTAATCACCCCCTTAATCTGTCTCCATATCGATCGTGCCAGACGAAGCAGAGGTAACAGTCTCGAGACATTTATTTTCCTCATTTCCAAAAAGCCCAGTGGGCAAACAGTCCCTGCAGCATGAAGTAGATGACTCTCAGAAGTCGGGAGGTGACCTCCACTCATTCATGTACTTATGGCCTTGGCCTGTCCAGCTAAATAATATAAAAAGAAATTGGGTAACGCTGCCCCCCCTCCCCTCTTGGGCCTCTGCAATGTGGTTAGTTTAAGTTTGGGCCTGGCTTTCCCCCAAATAAAGGATGTAGTTTGAGAATTTAGATTGGCAAAAAAGGATTTGGGCAAGCTTGGGGAGTAATATCATTTTAATTAAATTAATACGTCCGGCTACAGACAGTGGAACCCTAAACCCTAAATCGCGAATTTACCTTTGACCGTCTCCAGCAATGGTTGTATGTTGAGTTGTAGATCAAATTTACTACCCTTAGAGATATAAACACCCAAATATTTAAAACTGGTTACAATGGGCAGTAAGGAGAGAGTCTCAAGTTGTGGCATTGGAGCATGGGAAAGGGGCATCAGAGCAGATTTCTCCCAATTTATGTATAGGCCAGAATATTTACTAAACTTATTTATAGTAGTGATTACTCTTGTTAGGGTCTCTTCCGCTTTGTCCATAAATATCACCATATCGTCAGCATATAGGCCTATGGTATCCGTCCGACCTGCTATTTCTATACCAGCAATATCGGGGGAGGATCTTATACGAATTGCCAGCGCCTCAATAGCAAGAGCAAAAAGGGCCGGGGAAAGAGGACACCCCTGACGAGTTCCCCTATGTAATGAAAATGACTTGGATATGGAGTTATTTATGATGACCCGAGCCTTGGGTTTCATGTATAAGACATTAATCCATTTTTGGAATCTTTCACCAAATCCATACCTCTGCAAACATGCACGGAGAAAAAGCCACTCAAACAAGTCAAAGGCCTTGGCCGCATCCAGTGATGCCAATGCACATTCATTATCCGGTACCAGGGAGCTATATTGGGCCACTGACTGGACACGTCTGATGTTTATGGAAGTGCTCTTACCCGGTATAAAACCCGTTTGATCAGGGTGCACAAGATCTAATATAACTGAGTTTACTCTTTTGGCCAGAATTTTTGTAAACATTTTATAATCCACATTTTTTAAGAACTATTATATTGGCCTCATAAAAGGACTCCGGCATACATCCCCCCTCCCAAATCCCACGAAACACTGTCAACAAGAGGGGCGCTAGTATATCCTGATATTTCCTATATAACTCCACAGGAAATCCATCCGGCCCAAGGGCCTTCCCGGAGGCCATGTCTTTTATGGCGTCCTCTACCTCCTCCAGAGTAAATTCAGCATCCACAAAGGCCTGTTGGGTAGGATTCAGCGTAGGAAATTCTGTGTCTAACAAATAATTTAAACACTCCGGGCCATCTAGCTCCATCTTAGAATTGTACAATGAACCATAATAATCAAAAAAGCACTTTAGTATCTCCTCAGTTGAGGAAACCAAAGTACCGTCCGAATCACAAATTTGTAGAACTGTGTTAGTTGCATTATGCTGTCGTACTAAATAGGCCAGAAACTTACATGCCTGATTCCCCATTTCAAAATAAGACCTCAGGGCAAAAAATAATTTACGTTTCGATTTGGTGTCAGTGTATTGAGCATATAACCTTTGAGCGGTCAGCCATTCTACCGTTACTGTCAGTTTGATCCGATATATAGGCTGCCTCCGAGTCTTTCAGACGTCGCTCCATCGCGTCATCCTCCTCTGATGTCACCCGTTTAATATGAGAAATCGTGGAGGATAGACAACCCCGTAAATAGGCTTTAAGAGCATCCCAAAATACATTAATATTACGGGGTTCAGGGTGGGATGAGATGAAGCAACGTAGCTGATCTATCGTTCTATCAGGGGGTGTTATCAACTTCAGCCAAAAAGGATTCAGCTTCCATACTATCCCATTAGTCAATGGCCCATATTTAAGCTTGAGAATAATTGGACTATGATCTGAAATCCCCCTGCTTCCATGTTTAATATCATCCACCCACGCCGCCAAACTGCTGGACCCAAAAATGTAGTCTATGCGAGACAGAGAGCGCCCAGTGGAGGAGTGGCAAGTATATTCCCTCGTCTCTGGATGGCGCATCCTCAATAAATCTAGCCACCCACTACCCGTCATGAATTGTGACAGTTGGGATGTGCCCGGAGGGGGGACCCCACCCTGTATTCCATCGCCCAGTCTCAATTTATCAAGATGGCTATTCATGACCAAATTGAAATCTCCCATACAGATGACATGTGCATCTGCGTAATTTAAAGCAAAGCTCAATGCCTTCTGAAGGATTGATATATTGGCCGGAGGGGGATTATAAATACAAAGAATTACATATTTCTCAGAGTTAATCAGCGCATGTACGAACACAAATCTTCCATCGGGGTCTTTCCGGGCCTCCCACCGAACATCTTTATGAATTAACAGTGACACTCCCCTTGAGTAGCTAGTGTGAAAAGCATGTATAAACCATTGCTGTACCCACCGAACCGTATCCCTGGTCAGGTGCGTCTCTACCAGAGCCACAATGTGAGGACGGTGATGTCTGATCTGTGAGAACACCTTAATTTTCTTCCGAGGGGTTTTTATGCCTCTTACATTCCAGGTCATACAAATCAGCTCAGAACCCATTTCCCCGCATCTGGATATGGTGCATAATGGTGCCCGATCCCGGTGCAGAGAGCCCACACAGATAACAGAATTTGACGTCGGCTACGGCCTCCGACTAAACAACTATAAAAATTAAAACTTTTGAAAAAGAAAAAACAAAACAAGAACCTAATAACATAGGCGTATAGTCCTACGCTCTCATCAAAAATTAAACAAGGGGATACCATCACTGAGTACAGCGTCCGGTATAGCTGGCATCTGGGAACTCGCCAGGAGAGCTCCAATTAGACCGTCAATTAAGGAAATCTGAAGTAACAGCCGCCACATTAGGACTCCTTCGCAGGGGATCCCCCATGGGACCGCAGCCACTCAGTCGCCTCCGGCGGATCTGTAAAAAATACGGAGGAACCCTCATGGACAACTCGGAGCCAGGCCGGATATACCATCGAATAAACAATGTTCCTATCTCTGAGTTGTTTCTTGACCTCAAAGAACTGCACCCGCTTCTTCTGCAGCTCCACGGAGAAATCCGTAAAAATGGAAACGACAGCATTGTTGAATTTGACAGGACTTTTCAGGCGTGCAAGACGCAAAGTGGTATCTCTGTCCTTGCATTTGAGCAGCCGTGCCAGGAATGATCGAGGTGGGGCCCCCGGAGACAGGGGTCTTGTAGGGACTCTGAGCTCTTTCAACGGCGAACATTGAGGAGAATTCGTCCCCCAGGGAGGTTTTAAGCCAATCCTCCAGAAATTGCTCAGGATGTTGACCTTCCGAGTGCTCAGGCAGTCCAACAATACGGATGTTATTTCGGCGCATTCTGCTTTCTAAGTCATCCGCCTTCTGCTTCCAAGCATTCATGGAGCCCGCCACCTTTGTTAACTTAGCTTCCATGGGTGTAATGGTATCTTCCACCTTAGAAACCCTCGTCTCCACCTCCGTAATGCGTCCCCTCATGGCCTGCATATCCTGACGGAGTCTCCCCACCTCCGTATAGACATCCTCAATTTTCTCCGTCAGGGATGTCCTGGTCAACGAGATAGCCTGCATCAACTGCTCAGATGCTTGTTTAAAGGGGGTCTTACACTAAGCGATATCGCTAAAACGTCACTGGTTTTGTGACGTTATAGCGATATCGCTATGTGTGATACTTACCAACGACCGGCTCCCCCGCTATCCATCGCTGATCGCGCGAGATCGGGCGGCTCCATTTCTCGTCGGGCGCTTCCTGCTGTGTGACACGAGCGACGCGTGGAGGCGGGCGGGAGGACGTCAGGATCGCTGTGTGTGAAAGGTAAGTATCGTGCGCTGCGTCGCTGCTGCATCGTTGTGAGATCTTTCTGTATGAAAGCTCACTAGCGATCATTTAGCGATGCACCAGCGATCCTGACCGGGTCGGATCGCTGGTGCATCGCTAAATGTAAAAGGGCCTTAAGGGTCAGTTCCTCATGTTCTATCTCCTCCTCGCCCCCAGAATAGTGGTTTTTGCATTGAACTTGAGAAGATGTGCTCCTATTATGCCACGCACCTTCAGCGGGATCAGATCTAGCGAACTCCTTCAATTTTTCCGCCGCTTCTGTCCCTTTAAGTCGGCTCATAATTGTCTGCAGCGTGTTCTGATAAAACAATTTAGGCGTGCGATCCAGGTATTACCCACCACAGATAGGGACCACAGCAGGGCCGGCAACAGTTAATAATGGGTCAGGCTGCAGAGGGACGCCTGAGGGAGTACAAGGAAGGCAACTAGGTGCAGTTCAGATCAGTGAGGATGTACAGAGCCTCCCTTAATATTCGCACCAGCCAACACAGCGGGCAGAGAGGAGAGGGTTACCACGCGGGTGGGGTGAATGTGGACACCTCTGTCAGCAATGCCTGCATTTATGGGTAAGTAGGGACCTGCTATAAGTGTATATGGGGGTAGCTCCTCTTGGTAAGCACCTATTATTATTTATTGTTATAGCGCCATTGCGCTTTACATTGCCATGGCGCTTTACATGTAAGGAGGGGTATACATAATAAAAACAAGTACAATAATGTTAAACAATACAAGTCATATCTGGTACAGGAGGAGAGAGGACCCTGCCCGCGAAGGCTCACAATCTACAAGGTTCACATTAGTTTGTATGTGCCAGTCAGCTTTTTTTGTCTCTTGTATGTTAGCTTACTGATCGAGCACTCCGTCCTCCACCAGGTGGTGATTTTAATTATAGCAGGTCCCTACTTACCCATTAATGCAGGCATTGCTGACAGAGGTGTCCACATTCACCCAGGAATCCAGACATCAGCCTTAGAGAGGTATTCATACAGTGTAGGTACCCATCAGATTTGAGGTCGCCTTGACGTTGACTGGTGGGCAGATATTTGGCCAAATTTTATGCTAAGAGTCTCATTTTTTCTAGAATTCTAAAGCTGTATTGCAATTCTAATTACATATATTCCACATTAACATGCCTTAGTATGATAGAGAGCAAGCATTCTTTGTATAATGTGAGTATGCTTAAACCTTCTTTCCTCCAGATGTAGAGGATGCCCCCTTGTCCCAGTCACAGGTCTAAGAGTAAAAAGATCATTAGAAAGGTTTTTGTACTGTCCCCGCATATATTTATACATTGTAATAAGATCACCCCTAAGCCTTCGGTTTTCCAAACTAAATAACCCCAAGTGTAATAACCTGTCTTGGTATTGCAGACCCCCCAGTTCCCTAATAACCTTCGTCGCTCTTCTCTGCACCCACTCCAGTTCAGCTATGTCTTTCTTATACACCGGAGACCAGAACTGTACACAGTATTCTAAGTGTGGTCGCACTAGTGACTTATATAGAGGTAAAATTATGTTCTCCTCATGCATGAGCATCTATGCCTCTTTTAATGCATCCCATTATTTTATTTGCCTTTGCAGCAGCTGCATGACTCTGGCCACTAAATGTGAGTTTGTCGTCCACCCATACACCCAGGTCTTTTTCAGTGACTGTTTTGCCCAGTGTTTTACAATTAAGCACATAATTATACATCTTGTTTGTTCTATCCAAGTGCATGACCTTACATTTATCCCCATTAAAGCTCATTTGCCATTTATCAGCCCAAGCTTCTAGTTTACATAAATCCTCCTGTAATATAAAATTGTCCTCCTCTGTATTGATAACCCTGCAGTTTAGTGTCATCTGCAAATATTGAAATTCTACTCTCTATGCCCCCTACAAGGTCATTAATATGTTAAAAAGAAGTGGGCCCAAAACGGACCCCTGCGGTACACCACTGCTAACCATGACCCAGTCCGAGTGTGCTCCATTAATAACCACCCTTTGTTTCCTATCCCTGAGCCAGCTCTTAACCCACCTACACATTTTCCCCTATCCCCATTGTTCTCATTTTATGTATCAACCTTTTGTGTGGCACCATATCAAAAGCTTTTGAAGAGTCCATGTACACCACGTCCACTGCATTCCCTTGGTCCAGTCCGGAACTTACCTCTTCATAAAAGCTTATCAGATTAGTCTGACAGAAACGGTTCCTCGAAAACCCATGTTGATATTGGGTCAAGTCAATTTCTTTCAAAAATTATAGTAAAACTGCTGGTACTTTTTTTTAGAAAAATTTAGAAACTTTTCCCACCAGAAAATTTTCTCCAGTCCAGAATTTGGCGTCAGAAGAGTCGAAAAACTGCCCAAAGTTTGCCAGGGAACACTGTACTGGAGGGAGGAGTACTACCTATGTTGTTGTGTAAGGTGGCTCCAGCAGGGGGCGCTGCACCTCCACTCCAGGTCTGTATCTATCATTACCTGAGAACGCTCATTACTTACCTTTTTCATATACTGACAGTACAAGGACTCCGCAGACTCCAAGTAAGTCTGAGCTATGATGATCTCTCCTCTGTCCGCCCACAGAATCCCAAGATTATTCTACAAAAAAAAAGACAATATATAACATTTATCATATGCGGCAGGGTACTATATCCGGTATTTGTCAGCTGCTTCAACAACTACTTTTTCCTAACACAGCGAACCCTCCACGATAAAGCGTTGAGTCAGTCCAGCTCCAACATGCGGGAAACCAAACAACTGCTCAGTTTCCTTGCGGCGCCACCACAGGACAAACTACAAATTACAACGTGATAACGACTTTATAGGAACTGCCCCCCCACAGCGTCTCAGCTAGTCACAGAGGGTGGGCACACAAGCCCTTATAATACAAACATCAGATAAATCCATCATACGGTACTGCAATGATAATGGGGGGATATGTCAATGCTAATCAGTCAATCGTTTCTGGTCACCTTTAAATAAGAGAAGTTTATACGACGCCCATAAGGAGTTAATCTCTATAGTTCTGCAGCAGCAGAGTGGAGATCTGCATGGAGAATCAGATCATGAGCACAGTCACCAATACGCGGCACGTCGTCCTCGCCTCTCTCACCCAGCCATACTCTCCCTCTATGGTAGACTCAGTACACACTAATGATAGATAAACCTGACAAACCCTCTCCACCTAATGTACATGGCGCCTCCACCCTCTCCCCTGACCGATATCAGAAAGATGGATCACACATTGTATTATTCAACATCCCGGTTATCCCCATGGAGATCAGTTGTCTGGCCGTGTCCTACTTCTTTTTCCTATTGAAAACACATGCACACTTGGTAAACTGAGCATGCATGTACATACGGGTCAGCCACCTAAGGCCGGGCACACAGTGTTTGTGGGCGCTGCGGGCATAGGCCGATCAGTGCTCCGACTCAGGACGGACGCCTGGGCACACTATACTATAGTGGCTCTCTGTATACAGGCGGTATTTATTATTATAGCACCATTTACTCCATGGCGCTTTACATGTGAGGAGGGGTATACATAATACATACAAGTACAGTAATCTTAAACAATACAAGTCACGACTGGTACAGAAGGAGAGAGGACCCTGCCCGCGTGGGCTCACAATCTACAAGGGATGGGTGAGAATACAGTAGGCGAGGGTAGAGCTGGTCGTGCAGCGGTTTGGTGGATCGGTGGTTACTGCAGGTTGTAGACTTGTCGGAAGAGGTAAGTCTTCAGGTTCTTTTTGAAGGTTTCCATGGTAGGCGAGAGTCTGATATGTTGTGGTAGAGAGTTCCAGAGTAGGGGGGATGCGCGAGAGAAATCTTGTATGCGATTGTGGGAAGAGGAGACAAGATGGGAGTAGAGAAGGAGATCTTGTGAGGATTGGAGGTTGCGTGAAGGTAAGTACCGGGAGATGAGGTCACAGATGTATGGAGGACTCAGGTTGTGGATGGCTTTGTATGTCATGGTTAGAGTTTTGAACTGGAGTCTTTGGGTAATGGGAAGCCAGTGCAGGGATTGACAGAGGGGAGAGGCCAGGAAATAGCGGGGGGGGACAGGTGGATTAGTCGGGCAGCACATTGGAGGGGTGCGAGAGTGTTAGGCCTCTTTCACACTTCAGTTTTTTGCCATCAGTCAAAATCCGCCAAAATTTGAAAATGGCGGATCCACCATTTCCCCCATTGGGATACATTAGTGGCGGATTTTGACGGATGGTCGTCCGTTGCGTCCGGTATTCGGCGGATCCGCAAGATTCCTTGCGGATTCTGTCTGAGGGGGACGGAGCTTGCAACGTTTTTTGTTCGCCGTCTAAATGTCGGGTGACGGCGCATCCGCCGTCATCCGCCATGCGGTAGAATGGCCGCCTATGGGCGGCGGATCCGCCAGGACCCGCGATTTTGCGGAATCCGCCGGCAGGATCCGCAAAATCGCACTGCGCATGCCCAGAAAAAAAAGATACTTTTCCAGACAGTCCCAAAACTATATAAGGTGGGCTAATTGGGCCCAGACATGCAGTAGCAGTCAGCCAGGAACCAAGCCACCCACCAAGCCTGCCAGACACCCACCAAGCCTGCCAGACACCCACCAAGCCTGCCAGACAGCTATCAAGAGGCCTGCCAGTACCAGCTCGCCTAAAAGTGTGAGTATACCTATTTGTTTATGACATTTCTGTGTGTGTGTATGGCCTGCTAGTGTGTAGCCTGCGTGTGTGTGTGTGTGTGTGTGTGTGTGTGTGTGTGTGGTCTGCGAGTGTTGCAGGTCTATGTGTATATTTTTTTTTTCATACTTTTTTTTCTGTTGCATGTGTACTGCATTTTATTTTCATACAACTGTAATATTGTATTTTTTATGCTGTGATTGTGTGGTGTATGGTATGTGGTGTAATTGGGCCCAGACAATCCGGCACCAGCAACACTGAAGACACCGAGCTAGACATCCGACTGCAGCCTGACTGATAGAAGATTGAACTAGAGCTATAAAACCTGCCTGCCCAGCTGCAAGTCTACCACCTGCAAGACCCCTGGAGCGTGTGCGTGTGTGTATGGCCTGTGTGTGTGTAATGCATTTTTTTTTTCCATCCTTTTTTATTTTCTGTTGCATGTGTACTGCATTTTATTTTCATACAACTGTAATATTGTATTTCTTATGCTGTGATTGTGTGGTGTAAGGCCGGTTTCATATTTGCACTTTATAGCGCAGCGATGACCTGCACACGGCCGCCGCTAATCCCCGTCCCATCCGGTCATCGCCGCCTACTAGCGCACATGAACGCTTGCGATCTGCGCACCCTATCTTTAGCATAGGGTGCGCAGATCGTGTGCTGGCAGGATTTTACCGTGTGCTGCGCACTTTTGAAGGTGTGCCCTTGTGCGCCAAACGCAGCATGTTGCATTTTGGCGCGCACGGCACACCTTCAAAAGTGCGCAGCATACGGTAAAATCCTGCCAGCGCACCCTATGCTAAAGATAGGGTGCGCAGATCGCAAGCGTCCATGTGAGCTAGTAGGCGGCGATGACCAGATGGGGCGGGGATTAGCGGCGGCCGTGTGCAGGCCATCGCTGCGCTATAAAGTGCAAATGTGAAACCGGCCTAACTGGTATTGTATGTGGTGTAATTGGGCCCAGACATCTGGCACCAGCCACACTGAAGACACCGAGCCAGACATCCAACACCAGCCCGACTGATAGAAGACCAAACTAGAGCTACAAAACCTGTCTGCTCAGCTGCAAATCTTCCACCTGCAAGACCCCTGGAGAGTGTGTGTGTGTGTGTGTGTGTGTGTGTGTGTGTGGCCTGGCCGTGTGTTATGCGTGCTTGTGTGGGTTTTTTTTTTTTTATATTTTCATTTTTTCTTTTGCATGTTTATTGTATTATATTTTCATATTTGCAATTGTGGTGTGATTAATGTATCTGTTGTAAATCGGTGTTGTTTTATTTTTTATTTATTGTGGTATTTAAACTAAAGAGCAGAGTAGCTCTTTTTTTTGTTGGGAAAAAAAAACATGAAAAAAAAAAACAAAACTGTTTTGAAAAAATCTCCATAGTATCATTTTAAAAAAAAAAGGTAAAATTAAGTTACCATAAAGGTACATTAAATTTTTTGGTATACAAGTGTGGTTAAAAGTGAGAGATTGCAACATACCATGAAAAAAATCTGTATATACACAGCAATTACACACCTTAAATCACAGGTTAAACTCTCGGTGAGAGTTTTTCAGGGAATTCAAAAACATGCAAACACAGTGTGGGTATACACAGAAATTAAACACCTTCAATCACTGGTTACACTCTCGGGGAGACCTTCAATCACTGTGGTTACACTCTCGGGGAGAGTTTTTGAGGGAATGCAAACACTGGTATACACAGCAATTACACACCTTCAATCACTGGTTACACTCAGTTACACTTTTTCAGGGAATTCAAAACACATGCAAAGATAAAGTGTGGGTTTACACAAAATATTACACACCTTCAATCACTGTGGTTACACTCAGTGAGAGATAAGGGAATTTAGACATGCAAACACTTAAAACTGTGTATACTTAGTTTCAGGGAATTACACAAATTATATACAAATGAAGATTTTTTTTATGGTTTTTTTTTTTTTTTTTTTTTTAACTTTCATATAATTTTCTTTATACTTTCAGATCACTTCATGAAGTGCCACCAGAAAGGCAGCAGCAGACACGGCCAGCCAGGCCGCAGCAGGGATGGTGAACGAGGCCGCAGCAGAGACGGCCAGCCAGGCCGCAGCAGAGACGGCCAGCCAGGCCGCAGCAGAGACGGCCAGCCAGGCCGCAGCAGAGACGGCCAGCCAGGCCGCAGCAGAGTACAGGCAACCATTTGTTTCCCTGTAAGTATAAAGACCTGAAAGCTTATTATGATCCTTTGTATAGTAGCTTAACAATTGTCTTTATACTTGCAGATCACTTCAGCAAGCACCACCATCCAGACCGCAGCAGAGACGGTCAGCCATGCCGCAGCAGAGACGGTCAGCCAGGCCGCAGCAGAGACGGCCAGCCAACCATTAGTTTCACTGTAAGTATAAAGGCCTGAAAGCTTATTATGATCCTTTGTATAGTAGCTTAACAAGTGTCTTTATACTTGCAGATCACTTCAGGAAGCACCGCAGCTGCCAACGCAGCTGACCCAGACCGTAATGTCTTCTTCTGAAAGCTCCCCCTCACATCATCAGCGAGCTGAGGTAAAATTTTTTTTTTTTTTTAAACTCTTATTTTTTTTTTTGTTTAAAAACACTATCCATGTATTATGTTTTGACAGGAAGCTGATTCAGAGGAGCTTCCAGGAGGAGACGTGCAGGGTGGAGAGACACAAGGAGGGGGTGCGCAGAGTGTAAGTTTAGCACATACACACATACATAATGCTACACCCAACACAAACATTCATCACAGTGCACACACAATAACTACACATCCATCCAAACAAAAAAATTTTTTTTTTTCCCCACAGTCTTCAGAATCCGGTGCCCGCACTAGTGACTCCCAGGACATCCCAGGGTCGTCAAGGTGATGCCTCTGGTGGTCGGCAAATGGTAAGTAACCCTATTTGGATAATTGTTTAAATGAACATCATGTGTTTGAATAGAATGTAATTTTTTTTTTTGTTTTTTATCTTCACAGGTTTCACAGCGTGCTCCCCAGAGACAACTGGAGGAGGGTGTCATTATTGATACAGATGAACTGATCTGTGAGGTGGAAAACCAGGAGCCGCTGTGGAACATGGCAAACCGTTTACACGCCGACCAACCAACCACCCGACGGCTCTGGGATGAGGTCTGTTCTTCAGTTATAGAGAACTGGGAGGAACTCAATGCGAGGGCCAGGGATTTTGTGCGTAAGTATTACAACTTCAGTAACTTATATTCCAGCATGTGAAGTGTTGAATACTAAACCCCTTTTTTTTTTTTGCTTCACAGGTGACAGGGTTGTCACGGGGTCCTTCTCTGGTATCACACAATCAACAGAGCAAGAGGAGAGTGAACAATTCCAAGACATTTATTTAGGCAAAAATATGAAAGGTCCATATTCAGTCCACCCCACAAAGGATAGATAGTCCAGAATCTGAATGCAGTTCAGTAACAGTATAACATGTCCAGGGAGATGAGAGTCCAAAATCCAGCTGACAGTGATAACATGTTCCATATATTCTTCTCTCTCTCAGAAGTCCTGTCTTCACACCATGCTCTGCACACAGCAACTGACTTGCCCAGCCCCCCTCATTATGTCCAGGGAGTCAAAACAGGTTGGGGGCTGGTTTTCAGGCCTCCCAGACTTGACAAAAGGTGCCTGGGGGATTATGACACTACAGGGGGTCATCAAGAGTCATAGATAAAAGTCAGGCTGCAGACATACAAGGCATCAAGATTAACACTATGCAAATCAGTGAAATAGCAATATACACAAAATGATATCCATATAGCATATCACACCATCACAACCGTTATCACACGGTGGCGGTCGCTCCGGGATCGCTTCAAGAGGGACTACAACAAGGAGATGCAGACCCCAAGTGGATCGGGAGGACGCCGGGGACCCCAGTACAAGAACTACAGAGCCCTGGCGTTCCTGCGATCAACAATGGTGTGCAGAAGGTAAATATTCCCCAAACCATTTCTGTAGTAGAAATGTTTAACCAAATTTTTTTTCAGCAGACTTAAATTAAATATCAATATTTTTAATATACATTATTTCTCCTTTTTTTTAGCACCATCTGCAGCACTCGGGAGTCTGCATCAGAGTTGCGTCCCTCTGGAGTGATCCCTAGTGAGACCGCCCCCGGTGACCACATCGAGGTATCCGACCACTCTGTACCTACCCTCTTGTCTCATCCCTCTATCCCCTCCACCAGCACTGGAGCAGCAGGGCAGACTTCATCACATGAAGCTGCTGGTGACGACTTGTTCCCTGTTCCCCACCCCTCAGACACTGCCGCAACATCTCGACCAACTTTTGGTTCTGGCCGGCAGCGTCTGAGGAGTCAGGAAAGGATGACCTTGTCTGACTGTTTGAGTCTAAACTCATCTGTCCAGCATGGTTTCCACACTTATGGACAACAGTTATCTTCTGGGTTGACCATGATCAAAGTATCATGGAACTCAGAAGATGCATGGAACAGATGAATTTAGAATCAAACCAGACACAGAGACATACCTTTTTTCAATCTGTTGTCCGGCAAATGGAAGGTTTAAGTACTCACCAGCAGATGCGTGTGATGCAAGCCTGTCAGAATGCTCTAGTGGAAGTACTTGCTGAAGCATCCCATCCTCCCCCTGTCCATCCTTCCCCCGTCCATCCTTCCACCACCATCCATCATACAGCCATCCCTCCTTCTACCACTCCCTCTCCTTTCTCTAGTTCCCCATTCCATTCTTCCCAGTACCTTCCTTCCGTTTGCATTATACCCCAATGCCCTCACCATACCCACTCCCACATACACCTTCAATGTACCCAAAAACCTCGTCTGTCCATCCACTCCCGTCCCAACCACGTGTTAAACCCCCCTTCCACTTCTGGTCCTCACCAACTCCCTCCCCAGTCCTCTACCCCCCCCCCCCCCCCCCTCGATGTGGTCAACCCTGTTAACCCCTCCAATACTATCTCCACCCAACATTATCACACTTTATAAAGTGTTTTTTTCCAAAAAAAGGTAATATATACCAAAAAAGAAAAATAAAAAACATTTTACAAAAAAGGTTTAAGATACCAAAAAAAAAAAATTAAAAAAAAAAAAACACAAAAATTCACAAAAAAAATAAAGTTATTACAAATTCAGAAATAAACAATGTTTTTTTTTTTCAAAAAGAACTTTATTGTGTTGTTTCTTTTTTGTTTCTTTCTTTGGAAATATTCAAAGTACACCAGTGGTGTAAAAGGTAAACACAACACTTGGTAACACAACACTGGGTAATATTTCACAGTACACTGGTGGTGTACAAGGTACAAAAAACCAACACTTGGTAGCACAACATTTGGTACCAAACACTTGTTAACATATCAAAGTGTAAAACATCGCTTGGTACACAACACTTGGTAAAATTTCAAAGTGTAAAATTTTACGCTTGGTACCCAACACTTGGTAACATTTCTAAGTGTAAAACAACGCTTGGTACACAACACTTGGTAACATTGCAAAGTGTAAAACTTTAAAAAAAAAAAAAAAAAAAAAAAAAAAACACTTGGTAAACCAAATCACATGGTAACACAACGCTTGGGAAAACCAAACACTTGGTAAAATTTCAGTTTAAAAAAAAAAAAAAAAAAAATGGTACTCACAATTGGTATATTAAGAAGGAAATTATATCATGTCATCTTGCCAGTCCACTTGTCCCTCTGGTGTCACAAAATAGTCTGCAAAGGTGTCCCTGATTCTTGCCACTGAGCCAGTACTCCGAAAAGTTCGCTGCTCATAATCCCACAAGGTGGTTTCAGACAGATTTTCATCGATGGAAACTGGTTCCTTTGAAAGGACAAAATTGTGCAGGATTACACAGGCCTTCACCACCTCATCCACAGTCTCTGTTTTCATTTTCATGGCCGTTAACAGGACTCTCCATTTGGCAGTTAAAATTCCAAACGCGCACTCCACCACTCTGCGTGCTCGGGTTAACCGATAGTTATAGATTCTTTTCCGGTGTGTTAATCCACGACTACCATATGGTTTGAGTAGGTGCTTAGAAAGCTGAAAAGCATAGTCGCCAACGCACACAAAAGGCATTGGTGGGCCTGTTGTTCCAGGGAGTGGTCTTGGAGGTGGGAAGTCAAAATTGTCTCCATACAAGCGACGGCCCATGGTGGACATCTTGAATACCTGAGAGTCATTAGAACGACCGTATGCACCAATGTCCACGGCAATGAATTTGCAGTTTGCATCCGAAATGGCCATAAGCACAATAGAAAAGTATTTCTTATAGTTGTAAAACTGTGAACCAGATCCCATGGGTTTCACAATCCTGATATGCTTGCCATCCACGGCACCGATGCAGTTTGGAAACTGGCAGATTTGTTGAAACTTGTCTGCAATCTCCAGCCACCTCTCCCGTGTTGGCTCTGGGATGTATTCCTCCTGTAGAGAATCCCACAATGCCCGGCAGGTCTGTTGTACAATTCCAGCAATTGTGGAAATCCCAATCCGGAACTGGAAATGGAGGGAGGTGAATGATTCTCCAGTTGCCAGGAATCTGTTAAAAAAATGGAAAAAAAGTAAAATTAATACAAACTACAAGCCATAACATAACAACAAAAGCCTGCAGAATCTGAAACGTTTTAAAAAGTAGATAACTTACCGAAGGGTCACCATCAAACGCTCCGCCGGTGATATAGAAAACCGCATTTGTGTGTCCCTTCTCCGGATTTGTTCTCCAACACGATCCACCAATATCTCAAAGAATTCCAGCCTCATGCGCACGTAGTTGAAAAACTTGTCCGGATTATCCCTCAATTCCAGGTACAGTGTGGAAAAAACGCCACGGGTAAACCTCTGCGCATTAATGGGATGAATCCACTTGCGCCGTCTCATCATACGCAGGATTCGCAATCTTCTTTTCTCCCTCTGGAGAGCAATAATTGCCAACTGATTCAAGTGAAGATCCAATTCCACACAGAAGCTGTCAATACTCGCAATAACTCCTTCCAGACTCACACTAACTCCTTCCATCGCTGCCACTAGCTCTAAAACCTTTCAATGAAATTGTATCACAACACCCTAGATATATTTCTCCCTAGTTTCCAGTATCCAATCACATTTGGGAGCATTCTCCAAGAGCGAATCATATTTGGGAGCATCCCATTTTGGAGGTGTGGAAAAACTGATCCTCAAGAAAACGGATCCAACGGATGTGAAAAACGGATGCCAACGGATGGTACGGATCCGTTTTGTTGAGGATCCGCACTTAAATCGGTATAGCGGATCCTTAGAAAAAATGGATCCATTCCATCAGCTGGCATCCGTTTTTATACATTTTTAGCGGATCCGCCATTTTCAAATTTTGGCGGATTTTGACTGATGGCAAAAAACTGAAGTGTGAAAGAGGCCTTAGGGTATCGTTACACTTAGCAATACTCCAGCGATCCCGATCAGCGATATGACGTGGTCAGGATCGCTGGTGCATCACTAAGTGGTCGCTAGTGAGCTGCCACACAGGCAGATCTCACCAGCGACATAGCAGGGGTTGGGGGTCGTTACTTACCTGTCAGACGAGGCGATCCTGATATCCTCCCGTCGAGGATGATCCAGGACATTCTCGCGCGACCAGCGATGAGCAGTGGGGGAGCCGGTCGGAGGTAAGTATCAGACATAGCGATATCGCTAGCAATATCGCTGCTACGTCACAAAATCGGTGACATTACAGCAATATTGCAAGCGATATCGCTATGTGTAACGGGGGCTTTAGATGGGTGGCCACAGAGGAGGTTGCAGTAGTCAAGGCGGGAGATGATGAGGGCATGGACTAGGGTTTTTGCACAATCTTGGTTGAGGAATGTACGGACCCGCAAAATATTTTTGAGTTGAAGTCGGCAGGAAGTGGAAAGGGCTTGGATATGTGTTTTGAAAGAAAGATCAGTGTCAAGGATAACCCCGAGGCAGCGAGCTTGTGGGACTGGAGAGCAGGGCTGTGGAGTCGGCAAGCCAAACCTGCGACTCCGACTCCTCAATTTCCCTTACACCGACTCCGACTCCCACACATATTGCTTATATTTAAGTGAAAAATTTATTGTAGTACAATGTGAACCTCAGACATTTAATCATTTTTATGATCCAATAATCAAGATATTTAGATAGAACAGAATATATATTGGTGTACTACCCGGTTTTCATTCTTTTTGGTACAGATACGATATGGATAGACAGATATGGATAAATGGATAGATAGAGCAGATTTCTAATCTGCTTTTGCTATTGAGAACATTATCTATGAGCTCAAAAGCCTTTCAGGTGATGCAGTTTTTTAAAAAGATGATCAACTTTTGCAGCTGAAAAACGTATCCTCAAAAAACACAGGAAAAACGCTGTGTGTGAATGTAGCCTTAGATCAGGAATAGAACAGCCATTTATAGGACATTTCATAACTTTCCCAAACTCCTATGAAAAAATATTCAGCACATCCTGCATTGAATTACTGTACCCAATTTATTATATATTTTAGGAGTCGGAGTCGGTCCATTTTATACCGACTCCAACTCCGACTCCACCAAAATGAGCACCGACTCCACGACTCCGACTCCACAGCCCTGCTGGAGAGAGTGGGCAACCGTTTACTTTAATGGATAGGTCCGTTGGGGGGGGGTCACATGAGATGGGGGAAAGATGATTAATTATGTTTTGTCCATATTAAGTTTTGGAAATCTAGCGGAGAACAAGGATGAAATAGCAGACAGACATTGAGGGATTCTTGTTATGAATGAGTCACCGGAGGAGGAGAAAACAAAAATACAAGCTAAGTCCAGAAAACCGGAGAGGTTGGTAGATATCGGATTGCAGACCCCTGATCCTATACACCACAACTAACAGTAGCCGTGGGGGGTTCCTACGGTGCCCTAGACCCCTCGTCACAGCCGGAGAACTACATAAGCCTAAAGAAGGAAAGGGGAAATCTAAACTGCCCCAGAGCAGACCCCAAAGCAATAGACAGCCCCCAACATGTATTGTCGGTGAAATACAGAGCAGCAGTGGGCTTTTCAGATCATTGTCTAATTCATTTAATTCCAGCCTACAGGCAAAGGTTGAAAACATCCAAACCTACAGTTTATACAAAGAAGACATGGTCTGAGGCGGCAAAATTGCAACTACAAGCATGCTTTGAATGCACGGACTGGGAGGTATTCCAGGAAACATGCTCGGGTCTGGATGAATGGGTTGATGCAGTGTCCTCATATATCCGTTTTTGTGAAGACACGTTTATTCCATCCAAATCTGTCCACTTTCGGGGCAACAACAAGCCGTAGTTTACAAATAAAGTCAGGTTGATCCGTAAGAGAAAAGAGGAGGCTTATAAAGCAGGCGATATTACTAAATTCAAGAAACTTAGGAACTCGCTATCTAAAGAGATCAAGTTAGCCAAACACCAGTATGCAAAGATTCTGGAGGAAAGGTTCTCATCAAAAGATAATAGATCTGCATGGAGAGGATTAAGAGAGGTCACCAATTATAAAAGCCACCCCACTATAGTGAACCCCAGCAGAAGTCTGGCAGCAGAGTTAAATGAATTCTACTGCAGATTTGAGGCAAGCTCTACACACAGTGGCTATTCATCTCTAAGCTCCTCAGTATGTTCATATAAAGATCATTCATTGTGCAACACCCAAGTAGTGATCTCCGATGCAGAGGTGATACGCATCCTAAAGGGACTTAAGGTCAAAAAGGCACCTGGCCCTGATGGTGTATCTCCAATGTGTCTGAAAGTATGTGCTACCCAGCTTGCCCCTATACTGACAAATATATACAATGTGTCACTGAAAGAGTGCGTTGTACCTCAGTGTTGGAAAAATTCCACAATTATCCCTGTCCCCAAGAAAGTGGGATCCTCCGAGTTGAACGACTATAGACCAGTAGCACTCACATCTGTAGCTATGAAAGTCTTCGAAAGAATTATGATGTCCCACCTGATAAAATTCACGCAGAAGCTATGGGACCCGCTTCAGTTTGCCTATAAGGAGAATCGTTCGGCAAACGACACTGTCAATCTGGCACTGAAGTACATTTTGGATCATACAGATGAACTGCACTCATATGTCCGGATTCTTTTCATGGACTTTAGCTCAGCGTTCAATACCATTGATCCGAATTTACTTCATAAGAAAATGGTAGCTCTTGGAGTCCCTCTTAACTTATGCTTGTGGATTTATAACTTCCTGACAGCCAGGATACAGAGTGTAAAAGTTGGACCATTCACTTCGGACACCTTGGTCACAAACATCGGGGCACCTCAGGGGTGTGTTTTGTCCCCGTTACTGTTTTCTCTCTATACGAATGATTGCATCTCTTCAGCAGACTCAGTAAAAATCTTGAAATTTGCCGATGATATGACACTGATTGGTCTCATCAGGGGAAATGCTGAAGACTTGTATCGGAGTGAGGTGGAAAGAATATGTGACTGGTGTAAAGTCAATAATCTTGTACTCAACACTAAAAAAACTGCTGAGATGGTTGTGGATTTTAGGAAAGATCAACATGAGATACTTCCAATCTACATCCATGACGAAGTGGTTCTTAGGGTCACAGAGACCAAATTCCTTGGTGTTATCATCTCTCATGATCTTAAATGGGGGAAAAACGTGGATGCTGTTATAAGAAAAGCACAACAGAGGATGTTCTTCCTGCGTCAGCTGAAAAGATATGGTTTGTCTAAGAATCTGCTGATCTTATTCTTTAATGCTGTCATCAGATCTGTGATTTGTTCCTCTCTGATAGTCTGGTATGGGGGAGCCACTGCGCATGACAAACTCCGCTTACAAAGGACTTTCAGAACAGCAGAGAGAATTATAGGTTCCCCCTGCCTAAAATCCAGGATCTTTATGATAAGAGTATTCGATCCCACGCATTGAAAATTTCATCCGATCCCTCTCACCCGGGACACTCCTCATTCCAACTACTCCCTTCAGCACGTCGCTTCAGAGTCCCCAAATGCAGCACCAACCGCCATATGAACAGCTTCTATCCACTCTCTGTTCAACAATTAAATCGTCATGTGTAGACTATATACTGTATCTGTCTTGTTAGATGTTACTTGTTGTATCTGTTGTTATATATTATGTTGCCTCTTTGCCACAAAGAATTCCTTGTATATATGTAATATGTACTTGGCGATAATAAATTTGATTTGATTGATTGATTGAAAACACAAACACAGACAGAAAGACAGGCTGAGCAAACAATGGGGCCCAACTAACTAGATAGGACAGGACAGAAAAGATGCTGGCTGCAATCCGCAAAAAACCCTACCAAAAATGTCCCAACCGTCTGATAGGGAAAAAGGCCTTGAAATCGCTAGACTTCAAAATCACTATATCAGCACTCAGGTATATTCTGAAAACAGAGCAAAGAGATCAACTGATCAGAGACAAAAATGGAATTCAGCCAGTCCCAACCAGGACTGGCTGAATACCAACGCTAAGGAAACCAGACAAAATCTCATGGAATAATAGCAGGGCAAAAACTTAGCTTTTAGTAGACAGGAACTAAACTGGATGCAAGAGCTCAGAGCAGAAAGCATCACCAGCAGCCCTACAGGGCGTCGGCTGCCTTATATCCACTCAGAAATTCCAGATGTCCAATCACACTCCACCTGTTCAGATGACAGGTTCTTCCCATCCCAATCAATTTCACTACCTCTCTTCACCAGCAGAGGGAGTTCATCAGACATCAAAGGTGAAGGGGAGAATGAACTCACAACAGATTGTTTAGTAGGGAGGTTATATCTGGTCCAGAGATGTAGATCTTTGTCATCATCATCATAGGGCTGATACTGAAAGCCGTGAGATTCTATGAGCTGTCCGAGGCCGAAGGTGTAAATGGAGAAGAGCAGGGGCTCTAAAACTGAACCTTGCGGGACTCCGATGGATAGGGGGCGAGGTGAGGAGGTGGTGTGCAAGTGGGAGACGCTGAATGTCCGGTCTGTTAGGTATGACGCAATCCATGATAGGGCCAAGTCTGTGATACCAAGAGATGAGAGGGTCTGCAGTAATAGAGAATGGTCTGTCAAAGGCAGAGGACAGGTCCAGGAGGAGGAGGACAGAGTAGTGACGCTTGGCCTTGGCGGCTAGTAGGTCATTGGTGACCTTAGTTACGGCAGTTTCAGTGGAGTGGCTGGAAGCCAGATTGTAATCTGTCAAGGAGGGAGCAAGAAGAGAGGTTGGAGGACAGTTCAAGATGGACGTGTTGTTCTATTAGTTTGAGGCATAGGGGAGAAGTGATATAGGGCGATAGCAGATACAGAGGATGGGTCAAGAGAGCTTTTTTGAGGATAGGTGTGATTGAGGCATGTTTAAAGCTTGAGGGGAAAACACCAGTTGTTAGTGATAGGTTGAAGAGGTGGGTTAGGGTTGGGATGAAGACTGTGGTGAGGTTTGGGATGAAGTGGGTTGGGATTGGGTCAAGTGCACAAGTGGTGAGATGTGATCTTGAGAGTAGAGTGGAGAGTCGATCTTCTGTAATGGTGGAGAAGTTGGTTTTGGAGGAGGAGGGCAGGGCAGTAAGGAGGAAGGGCACTGAGGGTTGTTGACCAAAACTGCCTCTGATGTTATCAATCTTTCCTTGAAAAATTAGGCAAAGTCTTCAGCTGAGATGAGTGGGGAGGGAGGGAGGAGGTGCTGGGGGGCGGAGGAGAGAATTGAAGATGTTGAATAACTGTTTAGGGTTGTGAGACAAGGAGGATATGAGAGTTGAGAAGTAGGTATGTTTTGCTGCAGCGAGTGTGACCTTAAAAGTAGTGAGGGACTGTTTGAATGCGATGAAGTCCTCATTGAAGTGGGACCTTTTCCCATCTCCGCTCAGCAGCCCTGGAAGCCCGCCTCAGTTCTTTGGTCAGACTGGTGTGCCAGGGCTGTCTGTTGATTTTGCGAGCTTTGGTATGTTTGAGAGGGGCAACTGATTCCAAAGCTACAGCTATTGTCTTGTTATATAGAGCGGCAGCGGCATCCGCATTGTGTAGGGAACTTATATCTGTAAGAGGGAGGAGGGATTCAGACAATGAGTGTAGATCGAGGTGTTGAAGATTTCTGCGAGGGAGTGCAAGTTTTTGAGGTGGGGATTGTGGACCTGAGGAGGAGAGGGAAGAGAATGTAAGTAGGTTGTGCTCAGAGAGAGGAAGAGGTGAGTTAGAGAAGCTAGATAGGGAGCAGAGGCGGGTGAAGAAGAGGTCCAGTTTGTGGCCAGCTTTGTGAGTGGCTGCAGAAGACCATTGAGTGAGGCCAAAGGAGGAAGTGAGAGATAGAAGTTTAGTGGCAGCTGAGAGGGAAGTGTCAATGGGGGTGTTGAAGTCGCCCAAGATGATAGAGGGCATATCAGTGGAAAGGAAATTAAGTAGCCAGGTGGTGAATTGGTCAAAGAAGGTGGTGGCTGACCCTGGAGGGCGGTATATGACAGCTAGTTGGAGGTTGGAAGGGGAGTAGATGCGCATAGAGTGCACCTCAAAGGAAGGGAGGGTAAGAGGGTGGCAGTGGGATTGGGGTGAAGGAGCAGTTATCTGACAGGGGAAAACCAACTCCTCCACCATGCTTGCTGCTGGAGCAGGGGGTATGTCACTATATTTAATACTAGCTGGAGGACCGATGTTATCGCATCGGGAGGGTGGTAATGTCATGATGTGGGCAGGCTTTGCAGTGTTGAGAATCTCTCGCCCCATGTGCTCACCCGCCTATTAACTCTCTCTTTCCCCAGCTGCCACCGGGATCAGCCGAACGATTCATTGCACCTGTGTGGAATTCGCGCAGGCGCAGTAAATCAGACCGCCACCATCTTTGTTCAGACATATAGCGGCGGTCACATTATAACTGCACATGCGCTGTGTGGTGCGTACGGCATATACAGTGTGTGTGTGTGTGGTGCGACGGTGTTCCGCTGGTGGTACCGCGCAAGAGGCTGGTACCACCAGCAGTTTCCATTTTGAGACACCCATCACTTGGGTGTCCCAATATGGCGGTCGGTGAATTTCCGCCCCTTGGAATTCTGGGATCCGAACACATCTGGACAGAACAGTATATACGGTAAGTATATATTAGATACTTATATATTTTTAATATACTATATTTATATGATTATTATGTAACAGTTGAAGAGCTCGGCGTTGCCTGGGCATAGTAACCAACTGTGGTTAGTTATAACAAATTATGATGATTATATTGCACATAAAAGCATTTCACATCATATATTCAACACTACAGATTTGCAACACAAATTAAGTAAACGATTACCCAAGTATTGATAGTACTTAATTTTCAACTCATTCAAGATTTTTGGTTTTTCCTTTTGGTGCAAAGATGAACAGATTTTTGGCAGTTCCAACTCTTGAACAGACCACGTAAAGTTGACCATGAGAAAAGCATGGAGATTGCAAATCGATCCCTACTATTTTCAAGGACTGTCCCTGAGCATTGTTAATGGACATTGCAAATAGCAGTTGAACTGGAAACTGGAGGCGTTTAAAATCAAATCAGATGGAATGAGTGGAATTCTTGGAATTAAAATGTCCTCTCCTTTGTCACATCCTGTTTCTGAGCTGTGTATTTAACCCTATCCTGTGTGATGTCTGCTGAGCTGTGTACCTAATCCTCTCTTGTATGATACTTTCTGCTGAGCTGTGTACCTAAACCTATCTTGTTACTGACTGCTCAGCCATGTATCTAATCCTATCCTGTGTGATACTGACTGCTGAGCCGTGTATCTAACCCTATCCTGTGTGATACTGACTGCTGAGCCGTGTACCTAATCCTATCATGTGTGTTACTGACTGCTCAGCCGTGTATCTAATCCTATCCTGTGTGATACTGTCTGCTGAGCCATGTATCTAATACTAATCTGTGTGATACTGTGTGCTGAGCTGTGTATCTAATCCTATCCTGTGTGATACTGCCTGCTGTGCCGTGTATCTTTTCCTATCCTGTGTGATACTGACTGCTGAGCTGTGTATCTAATCCCATCATGTGTGGTACTGACTGCTGAGCTGTGTATCTATTCCTATCCTGTGTGATACTGTCTGCTGAGCCGTGTATCTTTTCCTGTCCTGTGTGATACTGACTGCTGAGCTGTGTATCTAATCCTCTCCTGTGTGGTACTGACTGCTGAGCTGTGTATCTAATCCTATCCTGTGGGATACTGTCTGCTGAGCCGTGTATCTTTTCCTGTCCTGTGTGATACTGACTGCTGAGCTGTGTATCTAATCCTCTCCTGTGTGGTACTGACTGCTGAGTTATGCATCTATTCCTATCCTGTGTGATACTGACTGCTGAGCTGTGTATCTAATCCTCTCCTGTGTGGTACTGACTGCTGAGTTATGCATCTATTCCTATCCTGTGTGATACTGACTGCTGAGCCGTGTATCTAATCCTCTCCTGTGTGATACTGACTGCTGAGCCGTGTATCTAATCCTATTCTGTGTTATACTGTCTGCTGAGCTGTGTAGCTAATACTATTCTGTGTGCTGAGCTGCGTATCTAATCCTATCCTGTGTGATACTGACTGCTGAGTCGTGTATCTAATCCTCTCTTGTGTGATACTGGCTGCTGAGCTGTGTATCTAATCCTATCCTGTGTGATACTGACTGCTGAGCTGTGTATCTAATCCTATCCTGTGTGATACTGACTGCTGAGCTGTGTATCTAATCCTATTCTGTGTGATACTGACTGCTGAGCTGTGTATCTAATCCTATTCTGTGTGATACTGTGTGCTGAGCCGTGTATATAATCCTATCCTGTGTGATACTGACTGCTGAGCCGTGTATCTAATCCTATTCTGTGTGCTGAGCCGTGTATCTATTCCTATCGTGTGTGATACTGACTGCTGAGCTGTGTTTCTAATCCCATCCTGTGATACTGACTGCTGAGCTGTGTATCTAATCCTATTCTGTGTGATACTGTCTGCTGAGCCATGTAGCTAATACTATTCTGTGTGATACTGTGTGCTGAGCAGTGTATCTAATCCCATCCTGTGTGATACTGACTGCTGAGCCGTGTCTCTAATCCTATCCTGTGTGATACTGACTGCTGAGACGTGTATCTAATCCTATTGTGTGATACTGACTGCTGAGCCATGTATCTAATCCTGTCCAGTGTGATACTGTCTGCTGAGCCGTGTATCTTTTCCTGTCCTGTGTGATACTGACTGCTGAGCCATGTATCTATCCCGTGTGATACTGACTGCTGAGTCGTGTATCTAATCCTCTCCTGTGTGATACTGACTGCTGAATCGTGTATCTAATCCTATCCTGTGTGATACTGACTGCTGAGCTGTGTATCTAATCCTATCCTGTGTGATAGTGACTGCTGAGCTGTGCATCTAATCCTATCCTGTGTGATAGTGACTGCTGAGCTGTGCATCTAATCCTATCCTGTGTGATACTGACTGCTGAGCCGTGTATCTAATCCTGTCCTGTGTGATACTGGGCTCCCCCTGCAGTCTGTGTCAGAGGGTGGTCTGTGTTGGCACGGTAATAAATTGTGTTATTTCCAGCTTTACAGAAGGACGATAACACCATGGAAATGATAAGAATAATAGGCCAAATTGTTTGGTGAATTGAAACGCACAGGGTTAAAATTTCACCTCACAACATAGCCTCTGATGCTCTCGGGGTCCAGACGTGTGACTGTGCAAAATTTTGTGGCTGTAACTGCAATGGTGCAGATGCCAATCCCGGACATACACACACATTGAGCTTTATATATTAGATTATTGATCGGTCTTAAGAAGCTTGTGACCCTTCATACTGTACTTCTTACCTTTTCTTGCTTTTTCTCTCAAGCTCCTTGCGCTGCCTTGTCCATGCACTGGAGCAGCAGTTTTGAATTCCAGGTCTACAGAATATCTGCCCTCCAGGGTGAGCGCCTCGGCTCCCCTCCTCCGTGCTCAGACACTATTTACACACTCTGTCTGAGGACGGGGCAGTGGAGAGAGACGCCTGTTAAGGAGCACAGATATTCTGTAGATCTGGAATTCAAAACAGCTGCTCCAGTGCATGGACAAGGCAGCGTAAACATTCCAACAGCAAGGAGGTGGAGGGATAGGTCATGGAGTGCGGTACAAAGGCACACGACTCAAAAGACCGATCAATATTTAAAAAATAAATCACTGTATAGCCAGGGCTGTGGAGTCGGAGTCGGTGCTCATTTTGGTGGAGTCGGTATAAAATGGACCGACTCCGACTCCTAAAATATATAATAAATTGGGTACAGTAATTCAATGCAGGATGTGCTGAATATTTATTCATAGGAGTTTGGGAAAGTTATGAAATGTCCTATAAATGGCTGTTCTATTCCTGATCTAAGGCTACATTCACACACAGCGTTTTTCCTGTGTTTTTTGAGGATACGTTTTTCAGCTGCAAAAGTTGATCATCTTTTTAAAACACTGCATCACCTGAAAGGTTTTTGAGCTCATAGATAATGTTCTCAATAGCAAAAGCAGATTAGAAATCTGCTCTATCTATCCATTTATCCATATCTGTCTATCCATATCGTATCTGTACCAAAAAGAATGAAAACCGGGTAGTACACCAATATATATTCTGTTCTATCTAAATATCTTGATTATTGGATCATAAAAATGATTAAATGTCTGAGGTTCACATTGTACTACAATAAATTTTTCACTTAAATATAAGCAATATGTGTGGGAGTCGGAGTCGGTGTAAGGGAAATTGAGGAGTCGGAGTCGCAGGTTTGGCTTACCGACTCCACAGCCCTGTGTATAGCGGAGGTATAACTGTAGCTTCAGTCCACAGCCCAAGGTCCTGTTCACACTGTACTTCATGCAGTGCATTCAGGTGATTCATTCTCAATCCACCAAACATTGATAAAGACGGACCCCCGACGGCCAGAGTGCAATGACAGGAAGGAAATTCATTTCCTGAAGGGGACACCGAAAGGTGGCAAGTGGCAACTCCTTTTGTGTCATCTCTATTGCCCCATTCGGGGTCTGTCTGCACACATTTAGGAGCATTCAGACAATCACCCAAACGCAATGCAGAAAACAATGTGAACAGGGCACAAAGAGCAGGGCCAGCCTTAAACATGAGCAACAAAGATACTGATCCCGTTTCCATCCAATGACAGCTGGACACCTTTGTAGCAGGAGCTCCGAGACCCTGACTGCAGGCACCCATCCTGGGTCCTGATCACCCACCCCTGGCTCCCTGCGGCTCCATCCTGGCTCCTGATCACCCACCCCCGGCTCCCTGCGGCTCCATCCTGGCTCCTGATCACCCACTCCTGGCTCCCTGCGGCTCCATCCTGGCTCCTGATCACCCACTCCCGGCTCCCTGTGGCACCATCCTGGGTCCTGATCACCCACCCCCGGCTCCCTGCGGCTCCATCCTGGCTCCTGATCACCCACCCCCGGCTCCCTGCGGCTCCATCCTGGCTCCTGATCACCCACTCCCGGCTCCTTGCGGCTCCATCCTGGCTCCTGATCACCCACTCCCGGCTCCCTGTGGCACCATCCTGGGTCCTGATCACCCACCCCCGGCTCCCTGCGGCTCCATCCTGGCTCCTGATCACCCACTCCCGGCTCCTTGCGGCTCCATCCTGGCTCCTGATCACCCACCCCTGGCTCCCTGCGGCTCCATCCTGGCTCCTGATCACCCACTCCCGGCTCCCTGTGGCACCATCCTGGCTCCTGATCACCCACTCCCGGCTCCCTGTGGCACCATCCTGGCTCCTGATCACCCACTCCCGGCTCCTTGCGGCTCCATCCTGGCTCCTGATCACCCACCCCCGGCTCCTTGCGGCTCCATCCTGGGTCCTGATCACCCACCCCCGGCTCCCTGCGGCTCCATCCTGGCTCCTGATCACCCACTCCCGGCTCCTTGCGGCTCCATCCTGGCTCCTGATCACCCACTCCCGGCTCCCTGTGGCACCATCCTGGCTCCTGATCACCCACTCCCGGCTCCTTGCGGCTCCATCCTGGCTCCTGATCACCCACTCCCGGCTCCCTGTGGCACCATCCTGGCTCCTGATCACCCACCCCCGGCTCCCTGCGGCTCCATCCTGGCTCCTGATCACCCACCCCCGGCTCCTTGCGGCTCCATCCTGGCTCCTGATCACCCACCCCCGGCTCCTTGCGGCTCCATCCTGGGTCCTGATCACCCACCCCCGGCTCCCTGCGGCTCCATCCTGGCTCCTGATCACCCACTCCCGGCTCCTTGCGGCTCCATCCTGGCTCCTGATCACCCACCTGCGCCTGGACGTAGATGGAGACGCAGTCGTGCGACATCCGGGAGCGCTCCAGTAACCGCACCGCCTTCACCAGGTGCTCCTCTCCCGCAGACAACTCCTCAGTCTCCGTGTGATTCACCCCCAATCGGAACTCAATGACCGCCAGCCGCGCAGCCTGCAGCCGCCCCTGCTCCTCCTCGTCCCCCTGTGAGCCGCCCTGCCGACCGCTCTCCTCCTCCGGAGCCAGCAGCGCCCGCACCTCCCGCAGTATTTCCCGGGCGCGGTACTTGGAGCGGTACGGCTCATTCTCCGGATCAGTCTTGGACTCGACCTCGGAGGCGGTGATCGCCCGCTGGTAAACGTCGCACGCAGCCTGCCAGCTGTCAGCCATGATGGTAAATGCTAGACTGTATGGGCTCCTTCCAGGTGTGATGTCATTTCTGGGGGCGTGTCATACCAGGGGGGGCGTGTTCTGACAGCACAGGCAGGAAGAGAAGCCTCCATTACACACTGTCTCAGCTGTCTCTATGGTGCCGGCGTCTGTGAGCGGTGTGGAGTTAGGTCAGCGGCGTCAGTGACAGGCAGGAGGGTTTAGTAACAGGTTGGTGTCTTCTTAGATGTTTGGTTGATGGGGCTGATACTTGGGGCTAACTAGTGGGATTTGGGGGCTTACCTGGGAGCTGTCGGGCTCCCAGAGGGGAGGGGGAATTAATGCACGCTGGTGGGGTCTGGTTGGGTTGGGTTGGGTTGGGTCGGGGGGGGGGGTGTTAATGCACGCTTACGGGGTCTGTTTAGGGTCTGGAGGGGTTAATGCTTGTGGGGTCTGCTTGGGCTCCCAGAGGGGTTAATGCATGCTTGCAAGGTCTATTTGGGGTCCGGGGGGTTAATGCATGCTTGTGGGGTCTGTTTGGGGCAGGGGGCTTGAGATATATAATGCACACTTGTGGGGTCTGGTTGTACTTTGGGGGGTTCTAATATATGCTTGTGGGATCTGTTTGGGGCAGGGGGGTGGGGGTTAATGCATGCTTACGGGTCTGGTTGTGCTTCGGGGGGTACTAATGCATGCTTGTGGGGTCTGGTTGTGCTTTGGGGGGTACTAATGCATGCTTGTGGGGTCTGGTTGGGGAAGGGGGGTGGGGGGTTAATGCATGCTTACGGGTCTGGTGGGGTCCGGGGAGGGTTAATGCATGCTTGTGGGGTCTGGCTGTACTTTTGGGGGGGGTTCTAATGCATGCCTGTGGAGTATGTTTGGGGCAGGGGGTTAATCCACACTTACGGGTCTGGTGGGGTCCGGGGGGGGTTAATGCATGCTTCTGGGGTCTGGTTGGGGGTGGTGGGGTTAATGCACGCTTGTGGGGTCTGGTTGTACTTCGGGGGGTACTAATGCATGCTTCTGGGGTCTGTTTGGGGCAGGGGGTGGGGGTTAATGCACGCTTGTGGGGTCTGTTTGGGCCAGGGGGGTTACTAATGCATTTTTGTGGGGTCTGGTTGGGGGTGGGGGTTAATGCACGCTTGTGGGGTCTGGTTGTACTTCGGGGGGTACTAATGCATGCATGTGAGGTCTGCTTTGGGCTCCCAGGGGGGTTAATGCACGCTTGCAGGGTCTGTTTTGTCATGGGGGTGGGGGTTAATGCACGCTTGTGGGGTCTGTTTGGGCCAAGGGGGTGGGGGTTAATGCACGCTTGTGGGGGTCTGGTTGTACTTCGGGGGGTACTAATGCATTTTTGTGGGGTCTAGTTGGGGGTGGGGGTTAATGCACGCTTGTGGGGTCTGGTTGTACTTCGGGGGGTACTAATGCATGCATGTGAGGTCTGCTTGGGCTCCCAGGAGGGTTAATGCACGCTTGCCGTGTTTGGTTGGGTCCCGGGGGGGGGGTTAATGCACGCTTGCCGTGTTTGGTTGGGTCCCGGGGGGGGGGGTTAATGCACGCTTGCCGTGTTTGGTTGGGTCCCGGGGGGGGGGGGTTAATGCACGCTTGCCGTGTTTGGTTGGGTCCCGGGGGGGGGGGGTTAATGCACGCTTGCCGTGTTTGGTTGGGTCCCGGGGGGAGGTTAATGCACACGCAGGGTTGGGTAGTCCTGGGGGGGGGGGGGGGGGTGGTTAATGCACGATTGTGTGTTCTGTTTGGGTCCCGGGGGGGTTAATGCACGTTTGTGAGGTCTGGTTGGCCTCCGGGGGATTAATGCATGCTTATGGGTTCTGGTTGGATCTCAGGGGTGGTTAATGTACGCTTGTGGGTTCTGGTAGAGGTTTCCGGCGGGATTAATGCATGCTTGTGGGGTCTGGGTGTGCTCCTTACTGTGGGGGGATTAGTGCACGTTTTTGTGGTTTGGTTGGGCTCCAGGGGGGGTTAATGCATGCTTTTGGGGTCTAGTTGGGCCCTGGGGGGGTTAATGCACGTTTGCGGGGTCTGAGTGGACCCTGCATTAACCCACCCCAGAAGCCCACCAGATCCCACAAGCGCGGAGGGTTTAATTCACACGTGTGTCTGGTTGGGCTCACGGGGAGGGGGTTAATGCATGCATTTGTGGTCTGATGGGCTCCTTGGGGGTCTAATGCAGGGCCCAACCAGACCTCTCAAGCGTGCATTAACCCTTCCCCGGGGCCCTACCAGACCCCACAAGCATGCGTTAATCGACCCCCAGAAGCCCAACCAGACCCCATGAGCGTGCATTATCCCCAGTAGGGCCCCCCGGGGACAAACAGACCCCACAAGCGTGCATTAACTCCTCCTGGTCTGGTTGGGATCTTGGGACGGGGGGATTTAATGCGCAATTGTGGTGTCTTGGGGACTTGATGCTAGGGCAACGGGGCCTGTCTGCATCTGGTGTGACTTGAAAGGGGTGGATTGATTTTGGGGTAGGCGCTCGACTGGTAGGGCTTTTTGTTTGGGGAAGAAGTGCCATCTGGTGGGGGTTTATACTTTCGGGGGATGGACATCCGACGGGGGTTTATGATGGGGAAGCTGTACAACCGATGGGACTTATGCTGGGAGGGGGTGGACATCCGATGAGGTTTATGCTGGGGAGAGGTCAGGGGTGGACGTCCGATGAGGTTTTATGCGGGGGGTGAATGTCCAATGATGGTTTTATGCTGGGAATGGCATCCAATAGGGGCTTAAGGGGGGTGGACGTCCGATAGGGGCTTAGGCTTAAGGGGGGTGGACGTCCGCTGAGGGTTTATGCTGGGGGGGTGGACGTCCGATGGGGGTTTATGCCGGGGTGGACGTCCGATGGGGGTTCATTCTGGGGGGTGGACGTCTGATAGGGTTTTATGCTTGGGGGCGTGTGGACGTCGGATGGGGGCTTATGCTTGGGGGCGTGTGGACGTCGGATGGGGGCTTATGCTTGGGGGCGTGTGGACTTCGGATGGGGGCTTATGCTTGGGGGCGTGTGGACGTCGGATGGGGGCTTATGCTTGGGGGCGTGTGGACGTCGGATGGGGGCTTATGCTTGGGGGCGTGTGGACGTCGGATGGGGGCTTATGCTTGGGGGGGCGTGTGGACGTCGGATGGGGGCTTATGCTTGGGGGCGTGTGGACGTCGGATGGGGGCTTATGCTTGGGGGCGTGTGGACGTCGGATGGGGGCTTATGTTTGGGGGCGTGTAGACGTCGGATGGGGGCTTATGCTTGGGGGCGTGTGGACGTCCGATGGGGGCTTATGTATGGGGGCGTGTGGACGTCCGATGGAGGCTTGTGCGCTTGAGGGCGTGTGGACGTCCGATGGGGGCTTGTGCGCTTGGGGGCGTGTGGACGTCCGATGGGGGCTTGTGCGCTTGGGGGCGTGTGGACGTCCGATGGGGGCTTGTGCGCTTGGGGGCGTGTGGACGTCCGATGGGGGCTTGTGCGCTTGGGGGCGTGTGGACGTCCGATGGGGGCTTGTGCGCTTGGGGGCGTGTGGACGTCCGATGGGGGCTTGTGCGCTTGGGGGCGTGTGGACGTCCGATGGGGGCTTGTGCGCTTGGGGGCGTGTGGACGTCCGATGGGGGCTTGTGCGCTTGGGGGCGTGTGGACGTCCGATGGGGGCTTGTGCGCTTGGGGGCGTGTGGACGTCCGATGGGGGCGTGTGCGCTTGGGGGCGTGTGGACGTCCGATGGGGGCGTGTGCGCTTGGGGGCGTGTGGACGTCCGATGGGGGCGTGTGCGCTTGGGGGCGTGTGAACGTCCGATGGGGGCGTGTGGGCGTCCGATGGGGGCTTGTGCGCTTGGGGGCGTGTGGACGTCCGATGGGGGCTTGGGGGAGTGTGGACGTCCGATGGGGGCGTGTGGATGTCCGATGGGGTCTTGGGGGCGTGTGGATGTCCGATGGGGTCTTGGGGGCGTGTGGATGTCCGATGGGGTCTTGGGGGCGTGTGGATGTCCGATGGGGTCTTGGGGGCGTGTGGATGTCCGATGGGGTCTTGGGGGCGTGTGGATGTCCGATGGGGTCTTGGGGGCGTGTGGACGTCCGATGGGGTCTTGGGGGCGTGTGGACGTCCGATGGGGTCTTGGGGGCGTGTGGACGTCCGATGGGGTCTTGGGGGAGTGTGGACGTCCGATGGGGGCTTGGGGGCGTGTGGACGTCCGATGGGGGCGTGTGGACGTCCGATGGGGGCCTGTGGAAGGGGGCATTTGGGCTTTGATGGGTTTATCCTGTGGGGTCCACTGATTAGTGTGAGGTGGAGGTTTATGATTGGACAGGGGGGGTTACCCTGTGTGGCCCTCTGGTTGGTGTGCGGGGTGGTTAATGCTTCATTGGGGCACACAAAAAGCTATGTTTGTATGCTGCTTATGCTAGGAGGGAACACTACTAACTGGCATGAAGCTAATCCGTTTTCGCTTAGTGTCAGTAGGAGGCAGACATGGGTCCGAACCACCCAGGCTGGTTTCTGCCTTAGGTCTTGATTTTTTTTTTTTATTAATGATTTCCCTTTTTCTTTCAGATATGGCTTTTAAGCAGGGCTGTGGAGTCGGAGTCGTGGAGTCGGAGTCGGTGCTCATTTTGGTGGAGTCGGTATAAAATGGACCGACTCCGACTCCTAAAATATATAATAAATTGGGTACAGTAATTCAATGCAGAATGTGCTGAATATTTTTTCATAGGAGTTTGGGAAAGTTATGAAATGTCCTATAAATGGCTGTTCTATTCCTGATCTAAGGCTACATTCACACACAGCGTTTTTCCTGTATTTTTTGAGGATACGTTTTTCAGCTGCAAAAGCTGATCATCTTTTTAAAAAACCGCATCACCTGAAAGGTTTTTGAGCTCATAGATAATGTTTTCAATAGCAAAAGCAGATTAGAAATCTGCTCTATCTATCCATTTATCCATATCTGTCTATCCATATCGTATCTGTACCAAAAAGAATGAAAACTGGGTAGTACACCAATATATATTCTGTTCTATCTAAATATCTTGATTATGGGATCATAAAAATGATTAAATGTCTGAGGTTCACATTGTACTACAATAAATTTTTCACTTAAATGTAAGCAATATGTGTGGGAGTCGTGGAGTTGGAGTCGGAGTAAGGGAAATTGAGGAGTCGGAGGTTTGGCTTACCGACTCCACAGCCCTGCTTTTAAGGGCGACAGAGTGGAGTTATCACTCTGATCTCCCACCTAGAATTGTCACTACCATATCATCTGTGGTCTACGAGGCAGGGCCCTAACACATCAAGAGTGTTTGCGGTTTTCCGGCGGACAGTCCTTGCCACTAATCCCCTACCCTCTCGCCCCCCAGAGCCAGATAGAGTAGGGAGGGAAGACAAATCCGTTACCTGCCAGCCGCCAGAAAGTCTGTGTAAAGGTTAGGATTTGAAATCTTCAGGACAGGTATATCCTACCAGGCAGTGAGGGGGCTCCATTAAAAAAATGAAGGTACAAGACAAATATGTCCTAGTTTTCCCCTAAGCAATATGGACATCTCCTGGGGAAACCTTCCTATTCATGCGGCCTCCATGTTTGACAGTGGCTCCTGCGACCCTACTCTTAAAAATCCAGGCTCTCGTCTAGCCTCTGGTGGCCGGGCCACACCACCTGCGCCCTGAACAATCATGCACGCCAACTTTCTAGTGCTTCCTGCCCTCTACCTATCAGGGTAAGAGTACTTTTCTTCTGCAACAGAAGACTAAACTCCTGCTTCCCAAGAGATGCACAGTCCAATTGTGGTTTCGGAAATGTCCAGTCCAAAAAAGCAACCAACAGGACAAATCTCCTACCCGCCAGGAAAAGAAACCTTCCTTCAGGCCCAACCCCCTCCTGGCGTCCATAAACCCATCAGCGCTGGTCTACTACGCCTGGATCTAGCAGACTCCCTTCGGCATGACGGGGCGTTCCCACCTTGGATGTCTCTCGGGGTTGGCTGCCGTCTCCTTCACTATTCAAGGCTGGTATTATGATATCTGGTCCTAGACACCGGAAGCAGGCCATGGGGGGGGGCCGAGCCACAGACCCTACCATCAGTCCTGCCCGCATGCACCAACAGCATATTACAGTTGTACAATACATAGAAATGCATTGCATGAAACAAGCAAAATTTTTCAATGCAAAAAAAATGCACTTTTATAAAATTAAAGGTTTCTATGTATGTAAGAATGTTATTTAGCCAATATTTCTGTAAGTAAAAGTCTGAGATTTCTGTGGGAAATCTTAATTTGTTCCTCTTAAACTGGTTCTGAATGTAAATAAAACATTGCTTTAAGTCTCCATTTTGTAATTTAGCCTTTTATTTCATGCATGGACAAGCCCATGATGCATCTGTGTAACACATGGAAGGTACTGTAATAACTGGGTTAGGCTAGTCTCACACCAACATATCTACACGCAGTGCACGGCGCCCCCTCCGGTCATCTACTATCGCACATCGCTGCATGCCATCTGCGCACCCTATCTTGAGCATAGGGTGCGCAGACTGCGCTAGTAGGATTTTGCGTGCGCTGCGCTCTTTTGACGGTGCGCCGAGCGCCCCAAAATGCAACATGGTGCGCTCGGCGCACCGTCAAAAGGGCGCAGCGCACGCAAAATCCTACTAGCACACAGTCTACGCACCCTATGCTAAAGGTAGGGTGCGCAGATCGCATGCAGTGATGTGCGATAGTAGGAGATGACCGGAGGAGGCGGGGCTTAGTGGCGCCGTGCGCTGCATGTAGATACACTAGTGTGAAACTAGCCTTAGACAGGTAAACCACTTTTGAGACAGTAAAGATCACTTGTACAAGCTGCATAGATGTAAGCCTGCCTAAAGGGAACATGTCACCAGGATTCCCCATAAAAAACGATACAATCTGGTGTGCATGGAGCGTGTAAGCGCACGTTCACACTGGCCACTGAACGGAAAAAAAACAAACATGACTGAATACCCTGCAGTAAATGGCATAGTGCATGAAAATAATAGAGGGGATTTAGTTAACATGTTCTTTATTAAAAAAAAAAAAAAAAAGCCAAAGCCATCCCACCACTTCACGGTGACGTAATTGGGACAGTCCTAACTAATATTAAAAACCTTACCGCTTTGTCCTGTGACTTGCTTGTGGATAAGGACTGAGAAGGATTAGGCCCAAATAGTGGGGACACAGGAATGGGAAACCACATCGATATATAAAGGGTTTTAATATTAGTTATCACTGTCCCAATTAGGGTCACTGTGAAGTGGTAGATGGTTTATGGCTTCTGCATTTTTTTTTTTAAATCGAGCGTGTTAACCAAGTACCTTATATTTTCATGCATTATTGCTGTTTACTACAGGGTATTCAAGCATTGTTTATGCCCCCCCCCCCCGTATAAAGTACTACCACTACCTGTATGTTGCCATATACAGCAGTCTAGAATGCTGTGTATATAGTACGACCACTACCTGTATACCCTCTATATACAGCATTTTATAAAGCACGTCCACTATCTGAATGCCCTTATATATACACAACATTCTAGAATGCCAATCTGCATAACTTTGTTTTTTTTTTTTCTTATTAGATTTGCCCTTGGGGCAGCCCCATCCAATGTGCTTCGCTAGTCTTAATCCGGTGCCTCCTATCCTTCTTTGAGTCGACGACGCGTCCTAAGTCCATCCACACAGTGTCTTCCATCACGCTCCGGTGCAGACTTCTCTTTGTACTTTGCTTTGTGATCGGCAGGGCAGAGACGTGTTCCTGCACCGAAGCGTCATGGGGGAGGTTGTGTGGATGATGTAGGATGCATCATCCATGGGAAGGAGGACTACTGGAAGAAGAACAGTGACAAACATAATACCAGACTGCCCCGTAGGTGAGTATAAGATGTTATTCACATTTGCCTCAGACCACACGTGAGGACGTTTCGAGACCGTGCCTCAGACCACACGTGAGGACGTTTCGAGACCGTGCCTCAGACCACACGTGAGGACGTTTCGAGACCGTGCCTGAGACCACACGTGAGGACGTTTCGAGACCGTGCCTGAGACCACACGTGAGGACGTTTCGAGACCGTGCCTGAGACCACACGTGAGGACGTTTCGAAACCGTGCCTCAGACCACACGTGAGGACGTTTCGAGACCGTGCCTCAGACCACACGTGAGGACGTTTCGAGACCGTGCCTCAGACCACACGTGAGGACGTTTCGAGACTGTACACGCCAGACAGACCACATGGGAGAACATTCCTTCGTTGTGCCTGCCATGCCTCAAAATGGCACAGAAAGCAGAGTAGAAAGTTGGTCATTGTATTTTAACCCCTTCATGACCAAGCCTATTTTGACCTTACTGACCAGGCCATTTTTTGCAATTATGACCAGTGTCCCTTTATGAGGTAATAACTCTGGAACACTTCCAACAGATCCTAGCGATTCTGAGATTATTTTTTCGTGACATATTGGGCTTCATATTAGTGGTAAATTTAGGTCGATAATTTTTGCGTTTATTTGTGATAAAATAAGAAATTTGGCGAAAATTTTGAATTTTTATTCTGTTAAACTAGAGACTTATGTGACACAAAATAGTTACAAAATAACATTTCCCACATGTCTACTTTACATCAGCACAATTTTGGAAACAAATTTTTTTTTTTGTTAGGAAGTTAAAAGGGTTAAAAGTTGAACAGTGATTTCTCATTTTTATAACAAAATTTACAAAAAAAAATTTTTTTAGGGACCACCTCACATTTGAAGTCACTTTGAGGGGTCTATACGGCAGAAAACACCCAAAAGTGACACCATTCTAAAAACTGCACCCCTCAAGCTACTCAAAACTACATTCAGGAAGATTAGTAACCCTTCAGGTGCTTCACAGGAACTAAACCAACGTGGAAGGAAAAAATGGACATTTTAATTTTTCCAACAAAAATTTTCTTTTAGCATCAATTTTTTTTTTTTATTTTCACATGGGCAACAGGATAAAATGGATCCTAAAATTTGTTGGGCAATATCTCTTGAGTACATGGATACCTTTTTGGGTGCACAGCAGGGCTCAGAAGGGAAGGAGCGCCATTTGACTTTTTGAATGGAAAATATGCTGGAATATTTAGCGGTTGCCATGTCGTGTTTGGAGAGCCCCTGTGTGCCTAAACATTGGAGCTCCCCCACAACTGACCCCATTTTGGAAACTAGACCCCCCAAGGAACTTATCTAGATGCATAGTGACCACTTTGAACCCCCCAGGTGCTTCCAAAATTGATCCTTAAAAAAAAATACTTTTTTAAACAAAAATTTTCCTTTAACCTCAGTTTTTTTTTAACACTAATTCCATCCGAAACTCTAGTTGCACCCTAACCCTAATTCCAACCCTAACTCTAATTTCAACCCTATTTCCAACCCTAACCCTAATGGAAAAATAAAAATATGTTCTTTATTTCATTATATGTGGCTACCTATTGGGGTGATAAAGGGGGGGTTTATTTACTTTTTATTTTACTTTGATCGCTGTTAAAGTTTATCACAGTGATCAAAATGAATGAATGAAATCTGCAGCCACAGATTCAGGTGGGCGCACTGCGCATGCGCCCGCCATTTTCTAAGATGGCGGTGCCCATGATCTGGGACCGTGGGACACCGGGAGCAGCACTCGGAAAGGTACCAGGGGGTGGGAGGGGAGGTGATCGGAAGGCGGGGGGAGCAGATGATGACAGCGGCAGCCGATCGCCGCTGTCATTCAGCGGCGGGGGGCAGATCAACCCCGTTAACCGTATGGGGGGGTCAGATTGGTGTCTTCAGCCATGTTCGATGCTATTGCAGCATCGGCCATGGCTGGTTTGTAATATTTCATCAAATTTCATTGATGAAATATTATTATCGCTCTGATTGGCTGTTTCACTTTTAACAGCCAATCAGAGCGATCGTAGCCACGTGGGGGCGAAGCCACCCCCCCCGGTGAAGTACAAAGCCCCCTGTATCTGCGGGTCAGGTGACCTTTCATTGACCCCGGGCACCCGACCCACAGGGGGACTTTAAATCCATGACACAGCATATGCGTCATTGGTCGGATTGGCACCGACTTTCATGACGCATACGCTGCCACTGGTCGGGAAGGGGTTAAGTCATTACTTGTAGGTGGTCATTACTGTATATACAGGAGATCTTCATATAAAGATCTGTGTGGCCCGGTAGTGTACAGTGATGTGAAATACTTTTTGCCCACAACTCCTGGTTTTTTACTCTCTTGCATGTTTGTCACACTTAAATGTTTCAGAGTAACAAACAAATTAAAATATTTGACAGCACAAGTAAACAAAATTCAATTTGTAAATGAAGGTCTTTATTATTTATTGGGAAGAAAATACAGGGCCCTGTGTGAAAGTTATTGCCCCCTACTTTTTTTTTTTAACTGTGGTTTGTCACATCTTCGAAAAGCAAAGTTTAGTTTCCGTAGCCCTACCCAGGCCTGATTACTGCCACACCTATCCTCAATCAAAAAATCACTTAAATAGGACCTGCCTGACAAAGTGAAGTAGACAAAAAGATCCTCAAAAAGTAGACCTCATGCTGCGATCCGAAGAAATGCATGAACAAATGAGATGGAAAGTAATTCAGATCTATCAGTCTGGAGAAGGTTATAAAGCCATTTCTAAAGCTTTGATATTCCAGCGAACCACCGTGAGACCCATTATCCACAAATGGAGAAAACATGGTACAGTGGTGAAACTTCCCAGGAGTGGTCTGGTCATTAAAGTTAAAAAATACTGGGGCGGATGAAAAGGTTATTGAAATTGGCATTTTTTAAAGTTTATTTTATATGAAAAAAATATTTTCTTCAACTGTACAATATAGGAACATAGAGATACATTGTACATAGCAATGCATCTCTGTACTTATATCCTCTGCTTCTGAACTCACAACCTGCAGTACAGCTCACTATTAACAAATGTTCCAATATTTTTTCAGTGTGGGCGGGAGATCACTGACAGAGCTGTTACCTGTGGGCATTATTTTTCATGATTTTAATGTTTTGAATAAAGTTTTTAGCTTATTTCTATTTTTTAAGGGTGATGCAGAGTTTTTTTTTCCTCTCTTTGTATATATACTCCATTCCGATGTCATCAATGATACAATTGTGCTCAAAAGTTTACATACCGCCGTAGAACTTTTGCTTTCTTGGCCTTTTTTCAGAGAATATGAATGATAACATCAAAACTTTTTGGTGGTCAGAGTGGTCAGCTTTACCATCTGAGAAAATAAAGAACCTTATCCATAACTACCACAAACGACTTCAAGTAGTCAATTGATATTAGAGGGGGCTATACATGGTATTACAAAAAATGTGGTATGTAAACTATGATCAGGGTGATTTGGATGTTTTGGGTTGTCATAATTAAAAAAAGAGAAAACACAGTAGTATGACAATAAATGGCTTCACCCAAACACTAACCATGAGTGGAGAAAACATCAAGACTTTATCATTCATATTCTCTGAAAAAAGGCCAAGAAAGCAATAATTCTGCCAGGCTATGTAAACTTTTGAGCACAACTATACACCTGACAGGCCCATAAATTCTGATATCATCACTAAAATATACCTGTCAGGGGCTCATACATTCTGTATCTACAATAATATATACCTGACAGGAGCCCGTACATTCTGTATCTACAATAATATATACCTGACATGAGCCCGCACAGTCTGTATCTACAATAATATAGACCTAACAGGAGCCTGTAAAGTCTATATCTACAATAATACATACCTGACAGAAGCCCATACAGTCTATATCTACAATAATATATACCTGACAGGAGCCATACAGTCTATATCTACAGTAATATATACCTGACAGGAGCCCGTACAGTCTATATCTACAATAATATATACCTGACAGGAGCCATACAGTCTATATCTACAATAATATATACCTGACAGGAGCCCGTACAGTCTATATCTACAATAATATATACCTGACAGGAGCCCGTACAGTCATAGAATCATAGAATCATAGAATGGTAGAGTTGGAAGGGACCTCCTGGGCCATCTGGTCCAACCCCCTGCTCAAAGCAGGATTCGCTAAATCATCCCAGTTAGATGTCTGTCCAGCCTCTGTTTGAAGACTTCCATTGAAGGAGAACTCTACAATAATATATACCTGACAGGAGCCCGTACAGTCTATATCTACAATAATATATACCTGACAGGAGCCCGTACAGTCCATATCTACAATAATATATACCTGACAGGAGCCCGTACAGTCTATATCAACAATAATATATACCTGACAGGAGCACGTACAGTCTATCTACAATATTATATACCTGACAGGAGCCCGTACAGTCCATATCTACAATAATATATACCTGACAGGAGCCCGTACAGTCTACACTCACTGGCCACTTTATTAGGTACACCATGCTAGTAACGGGTTGGACCCCCTTTTGCCTTCAGAACTGCCTCAATTCTTCGTGGCAGAGATTCAACAAGGTGCTGGAAGCATTCCTCAGAGATTTTGGACCATATTGACATGATGGCATCACACAGTTGGCGCAGATTTGTCAGCTGCACATCCCTGATGCGAATCTCCCGTTCCACCACATCCCAAAGATGCTCTATTGGATTGAGATCTGGTGACTGAGGAGGCCATTTGAGTACAGTGAACTCATTGTCATGTTCAAGAAACCAATCTGAGATGATTCGAGCTTTATGACATGGCGCATTATCCTGCTGAAAGTAGCCATCAGATGCCTGTTCTTAGCTGAGAGGAGTGGTACCCAGTGTGGTCTTCTGCTGCTGTAGCCCATCTGCCTCAAAGTTCGACGCACTGTGCGTTCAGAGATGCTCTTCTGCCTACCTTGGTTGTAACGGGTGGCAATTTGAGTCACTGTTGCCTTTCTATCAGCTCGAACCAGTATGCCCATTCTCCTCTGACCTCTGGCATCAACAAGGCATTTCCGGCCACAGAACTGCCGCTCACTGGATTTTTTTTCTTTTTCGGACCATTCTCTGTAAACCCTAGAGATGGTTGTGCGTGAAAATCCCAGTAGATCAGCAGTTTCTGAAATACTCAGACCAGCCCTTCTGGCACCAACAATCATGCCACGTTCAAAGGCACTCAAATCACCTTTCTTCCCCATACTGATGCTCGGTTTGAACTGCAGGAGATTGTCTTGACCATGTCTACATGCCTAAATGCACTGAGTTGCCGCCATGTGATTGGCTGATTAGAAATTAAGTCTTAACACACAGTTGGACAGGTGTACCTAATAAAGTGGCCAGTGAGTGTATATCTACAATAATATATACCTGACAGGAGCCCGTACTGTCTATATCTACAATAATATATACCTGACAGGAGCCCGTACAGTCCGTATCTACAATAATATATACCTGACAGGAGCCATACAGTCTATCTACAATAATATATACCTGACAGGAGCCCGTACAGTCTATACTATAATATATACCTGACAGGAGCCCGTACTGTCTATATCTACAATAATATATACCTGACAGGAGCCCGTACAGTCTATATCTACAATAATATATACCTGACAGGAGCCCGTACAGTCTATATCTATAATAATATAGACCTGACAGGAGCCCATACAGTCTATATCTACAATAATATATACCTGACAGGAGCCTGTACAGTCTATATCTACAATAATATATACCTGACAGGAGCCCGTACAGTCTATATCTATAATAATATAGACCTGACAGGAGCCCATACAGTCTATATCTACAATAATATATACCTGACAGGAGCCCGTACAGTCTATATCTACAATAATATATACCTGACAGGAGCCCATACAGTCTGTATCTACAATAATACATACCTGACAGGAGCCCGTACAGTCTATATCTACAATAATATTTTCCTTTACAGGAGCCCATACAGTCTATATCTACAATAATATATACCTGACAGGAGCCCATACAGTCTATATCTACAATAATATATACCTGACAGGAGCCCATACAGTCTATATCTACAATAATATATACCTAACAGGAGCCCGTACAGTCTGAATCTACAATAATATATACCTGACAGGAGCCCGTACAGTCTGTATCTACAATAATATATACCTGACAGGAGCCCGTACAGTCTATATCTACAATAATATATACCTGACAGGAGCCCGTACATTCTATATCTACAGTAATATATACCTGACAGGAGCCCTACAGTCTGTATCTACAATAATATATACCTGACAGGAGCCCGTACAGTCTATATCTACTATAATATATACCTGCCCAGAAGCCCGTACAGTCTATATCTACAATAATATATACCTGACAGGAGCCCGTACAGTCCATATCTACAATAATATATACCTGACAGGAGTCCGTACAGTCTATATCTACAATAATATATACCTGACAGGAACTCATACAGTCTATATCTACAATAATATATACCTGACAGGAGCCCGTACAGTCTGTATCTACAATAATATATACCTGACAGTAGCCCATACAGTCTATATCTACAATAATATATACCTGACAGGAGCCCGTACAGTCTATATCTACAATAATATATACCTGACAGGAGCCCATACAGTCTATATCTACAATAATATATACCTGACAGGAGCACGTACAGTCTATCTACAATATTATATACCTGACAGGAGCCCGTACAGTCCATATCTACAATAATATATACCTGACAGGAGCCCGTACAGTCTGAATCTACAATAATATATACCTGACAGGATCCCATACAGTCTATATCCACAATAATATATACCTGACAGGAGCACGTACAGTCTATCTACAATATTATATACCTGACAGAAGCCCGCACAGTCCATATCTACAATAATATATACCTGACAGGAGCCCATACAGTCTGTATCTACAATAATATATACCTGACAGGAGCCCGTACAGTCTATATCTACAATAATATATACCTGACAGGAGCCGTACAGTCTATATCTACAATAATATATACCTGACACGAGCCCGTACAGTCCATATCTACAATAATATATACCTGACAGGAGCCCGTACAGTCTATATCTACAATAATATATACCTGACAGGAGCCTGTACAGTCTGTATCTACAATAATATATACCTGACAGGAGCCCGTACAGTCCATATCTACAATAATATATACCTGACAGGAGCCCGTACAGTCTGTATCTACAATAATATATACCTGACAGGAGCCTGTACAGTCTGTATCTACAATAATATATACCTGAAAGGAGCCCATACAGTCTATATCTACAATAATATATACCTGACAGGAGCCCGTACAGTCTATATCTACAATAATATATACCTGACAGGAGCCCATACAGTCTAGCATCTTCAGTAGTGAGCCAGCTAGACTGTATGGGCTGCAGTTAGGACCTGGAAGGAGCCTATATATTCGGCTGGCTTTAATAAATTTATACCTTGAAGGAGCACATACATTCTAGGGTCATGTATGGGCTGCAGTCAGGGCCAGGCAGCAGCCCATAATGTCTGCTATCTTCAAGAAAATATACCTGGAAGGAGCCCATACAGTCTAGCATCTTCACCAGTGAGCCGGCTAGACTGTATGGGCTGCAGTCAGGCACCTAGAAGGAGCCCATACAGTCTAGCATCTTCACCAGTGAGTCGGCTAGACTGTATGGGCTGCAGTTAGGACCTGGAAGGAGCCCATACAGTCTAGGCTCAACCCAGCCATGATACAAGCGACGTCCACGGAAGACGGCAGGGAGGCGGCTTTGCGACAGAACGTTGGGCCGTATCCGAGTTCTAAACAACATCCGGACAGTAATGTGACGGGCAGGGCGTGGTGCAACCCATGGTGGGCGTGGTGTCGGCTGATGTCCCCACTGCTATGGCATTGCTGATCGTCCCCTGTGAGCGCTCCGCTTCCAGCCTGCATTGTACGGTCCGTGCTCCTGGCACAGCTAGGCTGTATGTCAGCTCAGCATAGCAGGGGTTAAGCAGTCACGCTCACACACAGGGTGCCCGATAAGATGTCGCCCATGCACAGGCTCATAGCTCAGTGATCGGCGCAGTGGGAGGCTGTCACCATTCATTTCCCTGCCGAGCGGTGGTGGAGCGTCAGCCTGCGCCATGGTGTAATGTCCCATTCTGCCGATCAGTGCTGATCCCAGCGGGTTGGACACCCACGGTGACCCACCAGTGAGCAAGTCGTCACCTAACCTGTGGAGAAGGCTACTTTCACACTAGTGTTTTTTTGCGCTGCGTTTGGAGCGCACATGAAACGCATGTCAAAAGCGCATGCAAACGCTGGTAAACGCGTTATTTTGTAGCATTATTGTGCGCATTACAGCAAAAAATCGCAGCGTTTTTATGCGTTTGTAAGGCTAGTTTCACATTTGCGCTTTTGAGGGCAGCGATGGCCCGCGCATGGCCGCCGCTAAGCCCCGGCCCCTGCTGCGCCTCCACAGGTAGCTGCATGCGTCCTGCGTCCCCTATCTTTATCACTGGGGGCGCAGGCCGTGCGCAGTATGCATTTGGCGGCGCATGCGTCCTTTTCACGGTGCGCCGACCAGTGCCAAACGCAACCTGCTGCAGTTTGGTTGCGCTCGGCGCACCGTGAAAAGGACGCATGCGCCGCCAAACGCATGCTGCGCACGGCCTGCGCCCCAGTGATAAAGATAGGGGAAGCAGGATGGCGGAGGCTCGGCAGGGGGCGGGGCTTAGTGGCGGCCGTGCGCGGGCCGTCGCTGCTCTCAAAAGCGCAAATCTGAAACTAGCCTAAGCGTTTTTCATGCGTTTGCATTTTTTATGCGCAATAAACTGGAGAAAAAATCCTTGAAAAATCCTTGCAGCACACTCCACCAATGGGACACCAGTGGGCGTGTCTATGGAAATTCTTTATATAGCCCCTGTTTCCAGCTGAATTCTTCACATTTGCTTGCATTTGACTTGAGAACATGGATCTGCGCTGGAAGAGCTTTGACTTGGATCTGGACATGAGGACGGCTCAGGCTTATGCCGTTGCTTGCCATGAACAGAGGGAGAGAGAGAGGCAGCGAAGACGGCAGCAGCGGCGTTTGTGGATACATCCCATTATTGAACTCCGGGAGAGCCGTGGAGCGTACCACACCCTCTACAGCGAGCTCCAGGCAACCCGGAGAAATTTACGGATTCTACCCGGATGACCCAAGAAACCTTTCACTATTTGCTTGGTCGGGTCAAAGAAGTCATCCGGAGACAGGACACGCAGCTCCGGCGTGCGACTACTCCTGAGGAACGGCTCCTGGTCACATTAAGGAACGTAGTTTTGCAAAAGCAATGCCTGGTGATTTTTCTTGGTTGTGACATGTACTCTTCCAAATCTGGCAGAATTACAGTTCTGCCGTGTCGGTAACTACAAGCTGCGTTAATTTTTGGATGGCATGTATTGAAACAAAGACTGCAGAATTTTTTTTTTTTTTTTTTTAATTTAACGTGTGTAAAAAAGCTATGTATACACAAATATTAATTATTGTTTTCTTTGTGTCACAGATTCCTGGCTACTGGAGAGACCCTCTCGTCACTGCACTTCCAGTACCAGATTGGAATCTCCACGTTGTCTGGAATTGTAGCGGACACCTGCCGGGCTCTCTGGAACGTTCTTTGTCCAGAATTCATGCCCCTGCCAACCGCAGAAAAGTGGTTGGAAATCGCCGAAAGATTCTGGACTGTCTGCAATTTCCCTAACTGTTTGGGAGCGGTGGATGGGAAACACATCTGGATTATCAAGCCCAAAAGAACAGGCTCTGAGTTCTTTAACTACAAAAAGTACTTTTCTACTGTACTGATGGCCATTGCGGATGCAGACTGTATGTTTATTGCAGTGGACATAGGGGCATTTGGCCGTGGGAATGACTCCCAGGCTTTTAAGACCTCGGACATGGGCAGGAGGTTGTATGGCAATAACTTCAATTTCCCCATGCCACGTCATCTTCCCAGCAGCGAAGGTCCGCCTCAGCCCTTTGTAATGGTTGGTGACGAAACATTCCAGATGTGCCAAAACCTGCTGAAACCCTACTCCAGCCGGGACTTGGACCACAACAAAAGAATTTTCAATTACAGGCTGACCAGGGCCAGGAGAACAGTAGTGTGCATTTATTATCCTTGTATCTGTTAGACATCGGATTCCTGACACTGCACAGCGGGAATCCAGAGCCAGACATCCAGCGGTCTCCCATTCTCCTCCGACCGCTCTGGGTGCTGCTCAGCAATCGTGCTGCTCAGACTCGCTCTGACAGCCTGGATGTTGCTGCCACCTCTGGTGCAGCAATGGTAGCGCAACCTGTTCTGCAGGGAACCGCTCCAGAGGTTAAGTCCTCATGCCGTGCTACTGGGCATGCCCGCAAGGTGACCTCTCACTGGAGAGCAGGGGTCACATGTTCAGGTCCTGTGTCAGATCTGATTGGTCCTTTCCAGGGTACTGGAAGGTCCCGGAAGCACATGGCTATAAAAAGCCTGCATGGCGGCTCGGCCATGCGCTAGTGTAGACCTATTATGCTATGTGTGAATGGTGATGGATGCATGTTCTGGTGACTGACTTATTGGAAACCCCTACCCTCTGATATTACGAGTGGTGACTGAGTGTTGTAATAGTCAGCGCCAGGTAGTGGCTAGCAATTGCCACTGTGCTTACCGTACCTAGCACTAGCGCCCTTTGGAGTCTGCCCTGCCGGTACCGTCGTTTAGCGGCGATAGTTACCGCCGCGCCTGCGCTTAGCAGTTCCTCCGCGCTGCGCTTAGCAGTCCTCTGGCGTTCGCGGCTGCGACACCACCCGCTGGTTACCTTGTGTGCTTAGCAAGGTCAGCGCCTTTCTATTTATTTGCTTACTTGTCTCTGTGTCTGAACAGAGCCGGTCTTTGCCGCTCGGGTGACGTTAACCCGAACGCATTACTTCATCTATTGGGGTATCTGCCATTGTCCAGCAGCGGTCTTACCATCTACCGCACGGTGGACACCGGGCGGCGAACGCACCTTCTATTATTTTTATTAGGTGTGTTCCGCCGTCCATAACATTACACTAGCGCCAGGGTCTGGCTGGTAATGGCAGACGTGCAGCAGTCGCAGCGCTATATTCAGCAGCTGGAGAGCAGGTTGGCGGCTATTGAGAGCGCCAATTCAGCTGCGAATACCGCGCTAACTGCTGCTCAGACAGTTGCTGAGGCTGTCTCACGTGTGGCCACACTATTGCCCACGCCGACAATCTCTTGCTTCCCGCTCCCCGAGAAGTTCTCGGGTGACAGCGCCACCTGTAGGGGATTTATCAGCCAGTGCTCAATTCAGCTCGAGTTACTGGCTACACAGTTCCCTACAGAGCGGGCTAAGGTGGGATTTATCGTTTCTTTATTGTCTGGCAGAGCATTACAGTGGGCTACACCGTTGTGGGAACGTGATGATCCTGTGGTTCAGGGTGCCGCTCAGTTCCTCGCGGCCTTGAAGCAGGTCTTTTTGGGACCACGCGTCACACACGACACCTCTCTCCAACTTCTGTCCTTAACACGGGTCACTCTCGGTCAGCCATTATGCCGTCCGGTTCCGGACATTGGCTTCCGAATTAGAGTGGCCGGACAAGGCATTGGTCCCGGTGTTTTGGAGAGGGTTGGCTGAGCATGTAAAGGATGCTCTAGCTACTAGGGAAGTTCCCAAAAGTCTGGAGGAATTGATTGCAGTCTCCACCCGCATTGACCTCCGGTTTACGGAGCGCAGGTTGGAACGTGCACAATCCAGACGAAGGGTTAATTTGGCTCCCACCTTCACCGAGCCTCTGAGATATCCCGCACAGGAGCACGCACCCTCTGAACCTATGGAGGTGTCCCGCACCGACTCCAAGCCACCGCCGGTGCGTAGTTATGTACGTTGCTACCAATGCCGACAAGTTGGGCACTCGGCCAGCACGTGTCCGTTGCTGGCGAAAAAACGCCCACGCCCTGTGGTCATAGGAGGTGGTCAGTCCAGCATGAAACCCTTCTCACCCAAACCGGTATTCCGGGGTACCTTATAAAGTGGTCCCCTCACCTGGGAGGCAGAGGTTATCGTGGATTCCGGGGCCGAAGGGAATATTATGTCCTCAACCTTCGCCCAGAAACACGCTATCCCTCAGGTGTTGCTGCCTCAACCATTGACCATCATGGTGGTTAATGGGGAGCATTTGCCTACCCAGGTAACACATCAGACAGTCCCACTCGGGCTTTCGATCTCTCCATCCCATTGAGAGATCTTGTCCCTGCTCATTTTGCCTGACGGTATTGACCAGGTGCTACTTGGTCTTCCCTGGTTCCGTTGCCACTCTCCTCATATTGAGTGGGCATCAGGGAAAATACTGGCCTGGAGTAAAAATTGTGAGGGAAAGTGTCTGAAGGGCAGTCTTCAGGTGGCTTCCACTGAAGTGCCTGTGGATCTCTCCGCACTCTCTAAACCCTACCATCAGTATGCGGACGTCTTCTCCAAAAAATCTGCAGAGACGCTCCCGCCACACCGCCCATATGATTGCCCGATAGACCTCATGCCAGGCACAGAACCTCCTAGGGGTTGTGTGTATCCATTATCACTCCCCGAAACTGAAGCTATGTCACAATATATTTGGGAGAACCTGGCTAGAGGTTTTATCAGGAAGTCGGTGTCGCCGGCTGGTGCAGGGTTCTTTTTCGTTCAGAAAAAGAGCGGAGAGTTACGTCCCTGCATTGATTACAGAGGTCTCAATGCCATAACAATGAAGAACAAATACCCTCTTCCGCTGATCTCTAAACTGTTTGACAGGTTGCGAGGGGCCCAGATCTTTGCAAAACTAGATCTACGGGGGGGCATACAACCTAATCCGCATTCGCGAGGGAGACGAGTGGAAGACAGCCTTTAATACCAGGGATGGCCACTATGAATATCTGGTCATGCCCTTTGGCCTGTGTAATGCGCCAGCTGTCTTCCAAGACTTCGTCAACGACATCTTCCGCGATATGCTGTCTACTTTGGTGGTCTATTTGGATGATATACTCATCTCGCCAGATTTGACCACTCACCGGAGGGACGTATGCAGGGTCTTTGACCGTCTACGGGCGAACTCTCTATACGCCAAGCTGGAGAAGTGCCAGTTTGAGCAGGAGTCCTTGCTGTTTCTGGGCTATATCATCTCAGCCCAGGGATTGACTATGGATCCGGCCAAACTACAAGCGGTGATGGACTGGCAAGAACCCCATTCACTCAAAGCGGTGCAGCGCTTCTTAGGGTTCGTAAATTATTACCGCCAGTTTATACCGCACTTCTCCACATTGGTGGCTTCTTTGGTTGCTCTCACCAAGAAAGGAGCTAACCCTAATGCTTGGTCAGAACAGGTCTCCAAGGCCTTCTTGTCTATCATATCCCACTTTGCTGGCGCTCCCATCTTACATCGTCCCGATGTGAACAAGCCATTTATTCTGGTGGTAGATGCCTCTTCCTTCGGTGCAGGAGCAGTCCTCTTCCAGAATCTTCCAGAAGGATGCTCAAGGTCGGAAGCATCCATGCTTCATCTCAAAGACCTTCTCACCGGCGGAGAAGAATTATTCCATCGGTGACAAGGAGCTGCTGGCCATGAAGTTGGCCTTTTCTGAGTGGAGACATCTGGAGGGGGCTCGGTTTCCCTTCCAGGTATACACGGACCATAAGACTATTTGCAAACGGCCCAGCGCCTGAACTCCTGTCGGGCTAGATGGTCGCTTTTCTTTTCCCGCTTCCGCTTCACCTTGCATTATCTCTCCGGAGAGAAGAACGTCTGTGCGGATGCTCTTTCACGCTCGGTGGTTTTGGCAGAAGAGGGAGAGGCTGAGCCTCGGCTTATTCTCCCGCCGGAGAGTTTTACAACCGTGGCTCCAGTTTCACTCGAGTCAGTGCCACCGGGCAAGACCTTGGTGCCTCCTCAGCTGCAGCTGGAGGTCCTCGCCTGGGCACACGCCTCCAGGGTAGGTGGTCATTTTGGCAATAAACGGACCACAAAACTCCTGGCTAGGTCATATTGGTGGACGCATACATATGGCTCAAGACGTTAAGGAATACGTGCAAGCATGCATTTCGTGTGCTCGGAACAGACCCTCTAGACAGAGGCCGGCGGGGCTTTTATATCCCCTGCCAGTGGCGGATAGACCGTGGGAGATGGTTGGCATGGATTTCATATTTGGCCAGCCCAAGTCTGGTGGCAATACGGTCATCTGGGTGGTCACCGACCATTTTTCCAAAATGGTGCATCTGGTGCCACTCGCACGGCTGCCTTCCGCCCGTGGTCTTGCCACTTTGTTCATAAAGCACGTGTTCCGTTTACATGGCATGCCGAACAAAATCGTGAGTGACTGAGGTCCCCAGTTTGCGTCTCGGTTTTGGAGGGAGCTCTGCAGCCTACTCAGCATCGAGCTAAATCTGTCCTCCGCTTACCATCCCGAGACGAACAGCTTGGTCGAGAGAGCCACTCAGACCTTGGTTACCTACCTGCGGCATTTTGTCTCTGCCAGGCAGGATGACTGGGCATCCTTGCTACCTTGGGCTGAATTTGCCCTAAACAATGCGCTGGCTGATTCCACTGGTCAGACGCCCTTCCTCCTAAACTACGGTCAACATCCACGCGTCCCTGTTCCGATGCTAGTGTCCTCCACTGACTCCAGGGTGGCAGACTGGGCAGTGGAGGCCCGGGACATTTGTGATCGCACTCAGGATGCTATCCGTGCTTCTAAAGAAAGGATGAGGGTGTCCGCCGACACGCATCTGCGACCCGCTCCAAGCTTCTCCCCTGGCGACATGGTGTGGCTCTCCACCCGAAATATCAAACTACGGGTCGAGTCCCCTAAGTTTGCTCCGCGATATATTGGACCTTTCAAGGTCCTCGAGCGAATTAGCTTGGTGGTCTACAACCTCGCTCTTCCTCCACATTTAGCCATTTCGGACGTGTTTCACGTGTCCCTCCTCAAACCAGTTCACATGGCCCGGTTTTCTGAGTCATCGGCCAGGTCGTCAGACTTGTCGTCTGACGAGTTTGAGGTTAATGCCATCGTTGGGCGCAGGTTTGTCCGTGGATTGGAGGGGTCATGGGCCCGAGGCTCGGACCTGGGAGCCGGTGGAAAACATCGACGCACCGCTCCTGATCGCGGCTTTTGAGCACAGTGAAGCGCAGAGGGGAGGGGGCCTTAGGAGGGGGGGTAATGTTAGGCGTCGGATTCCTGACACTGCACAGCGGGAATCCAGAGCCAGACATCCAGCGGTCTCCCATTCTCCTCCGACCGCTCCGGGTGCTGCTCAGTAATCACGGCGAGCCAGGCGTGCTGTTCAGACTTGCTCTGACAGCGCCTGGATGTTGCTGCCACCTCTGGTGCAGCAATGGTAGCGCAACCAGGGAACCGCTCCAGAGACTAAGTCCTCATGCCATGCTACTGGGCATGCCCGCAAGGTGACCTCTCACTGGAGAGCAGGGGTCACATGTTCAGGTCCTGTGTCAGATCTGATTGGTCTTTTTCAGGGTACTGGAAGGTCCCGGAAGCGCATAGCTATAAAAGGCCCGTATGGCGGCTCGGCTATGCGCTAGTGTAGACCTATTATGCTATGTGTGAATGGTGATGGATGCATGTTCTGGTGACTGACTTATTGGAAACCCCTACCCTCTGATATTACGAGTGGTGACCGAGTGTTGTAATAGTCAGCACCAGGTAGTGGCTAGCAATTGCTACTGTGCTTACCGCACCTAGCACTAGCGCCCGTCGGAGTCTGCCCTGCCAGTACCGTCGTTTAGCGGCGATAGTTACCGCCGCGCCTGCGCTTAGCAGTCCTCTGGCGTTCGCGGCTGCGACACCACCCGCTGGTTACCTTGTGTGCTTAGCAAGGTCAGCGCCTTTCTATTTATTTGCTTACTTGTCTCTGTGTCTGAACAGAGCCGGTCTTTGCCGCTCGGTTGACGTTAACACGAGCGCATTACTTCATCTATTGGGGTATCTGACATTGTCCAGCAGCGGTCTTACCATCTACCGCACGGTGGACCCTGGGCGGCGAACGCACCTATTATTTTTATTAGGTGCGTTCCGCCGTCCATAACAGTATCTAGATGGCACATTCTTGGCACAGCTATTAATCTGAAACTGGAAACAGTGGATGAGGTGGTCAAGGCCTGTGTTGTTCTACATAACTTTGTAATTTCTCGAGAGCACCTGAACTTTGATCTTGATGATGTTGACCCTAATCCATTGCCTGAATTTACACAGCACCCTCTCAGGTCATCCGTTGAAGTTGGCCAAATGAGAGACCAATTTGCGTCATACTTCAACTCAGATGTAGGACGGGTGGAATGGCAAGAGCAAATGGCTTAAAAAAATGTTATTGTATGTTTTTTGCATGTTAATAAAAAAACTGTTGATACCTGTACTGAGTGCATTCTCTGTTTTTACACTCCCAATACCATTAGCAAGTAGCCAGGTGTATCAGTGAATTTATGATGCTGTGTTTTGTGCATCATGATTTCACTAATACTCCAGAGTAGGTAACTATCTAGATTGTGGTTATTTACAAGGTATATCTATAGTTCCTTGCCTTTTTGTCTAATAGTTAAATGAGAACAATAGATATGCCTTGCACTCAACACCATCCTCTATAGCCATGGTTTTCAAAATTTAATCCTAAATGTCAACCAACATATCATGTTTACTTTGTTTTTTTATTGTTTTTAACTCAAATTTAATTACTAAAAACATGCTATGTTGGTTTGCTTTGAATACTGTAGTTGGGAAACCCTGCTCAATTCAGTGTGTGCAATACACCAGATATCTCGATTACTGACGTTTCTTGTGTCAGTCTTGGAGATTGGTTTTGTTGACAAAACATATCTACATGACTTGTCTTTTTCACAGCAGTGTCGACATTCTAGTAATATTAAACAGACAGACTGGATCCAGCAGGGTTCCCCAACTCCACTCCACAAGGTCCACCAACAGATTATGCTGTAATGAAATCCATAGCTCCGTTGCTAACTGTTTCACAAGAGCCCTAAAAAAAAGAGGATTACATACAACATGATCTTTTGGTGGACCTTGAGGACAGGAGTTGGGGAACCCTGCTGGATTGAGTATGTGCAATATTACTAGAATGTAGAGACTGTTGTTGAAAAGGCAAGTCATGTAGATTTGGTTTATTGACATCACACATATCTCCAAGACTGACACAAGAAACATGTCTCACACAAGAAACAGTAATGGAGATATATGTTGTTGCAAGTGTACGGCGCAGTGTGTGTAGTCGGCGATAGACACAGTAGCCATTCCAAATTTTTTGAAAGCACAAGTACACATTTATTTTGTAACAAAAAATAACCAAAAAAGATTTTATTAGGAATGACGTTTGGGGGAAGATTGGGAGACTTTGGGTGTGTGGAGAGACGAGGAACGACTGGAGGTGGGGGAAGGGAGCTCTGGAATGGACATTAAGCCAGCTTGAGACTCATTAGGAGGAGACGGTGGATGGACAAAGTTTTTTTTTTTTCTTCTTCTTTGGCGCCGGAATATCCTGCCCGGACCGACTTGCAGCCTGTGACCGCCTTACTTTTGTTGACCGCCTGGTGACGGTGGACAGTGGCGTTGCCCTGTCTAATAGGCAATGCGGATCACCCCTTTGCTGCTCTGCGGTGGCGGTGCTGCTAGAAGTGGCGGTGCTCCTAGAGGAGAGAAATTTGGGTCGGTTCTCTGAGCAGGAGGCTGCCTGTCTGGGAACTCATCCAAAGTTCTTGGGGGACTCAGAGGAGAATTGGTGGCGGTTATGTTGACATGTGGAGTGCTGGCGGTGCTCCTTTGCTGCGGAGTGCTGGCGGTGCTTCTTTGAGGAGTGCTGGCGGTGCTCTGTTGCTGCGTAGTGCTGGCGGTGCACCTTTGCTGATGAGTGCTGGCGGTGCTCCGTTGCTGAGGAGTGCTGGCGGTGCTCCTTTGCTGAGGAGTGCTGGCGGTGCTCCTTTGGTGTTGACTGGTGGTGTCGGTGGCCCAAGCAGGTTCTGTGGTGGTTTGGCTCCAAGCTGGTAGTGCTGTGGCGGTGGTGGTGCTCCATCCCGGAGCAGCGCTTGCCATAGTGGTGGTGGCGGAGGAGTGTCCAGCAGCACTCAGACTTGAGGTGGTGTAGTGATGTCCGGCTTCGCTGGGAATGCAGGTGGCCGTGCAGTGGTATGCAGCAGAAGTCGGTAGTGTGGTAAAGCGAGTCAGCGGTGGAACTGTTGGAAATGACACCACTGACTGCTGAACATACCGATTCTGCTGCATAGCCTGCAAGTAAGCAGTGTTGCAGGCCTGTAACACACTCAGCTGTTGCTCAGGACTAAGGTGTTCCACCATGCCTTGTTCAATTTTACTGAAAAAATGGTGCGCTGGTCTGTTGAGGTCGGCCTCCAGACGGTCAATGTGCTGGTCAACAGAGTGGAAGCGGTGTTCCATGTGGTTAAAACCACGTTCCATCAGGGAAAAAACGCTTTCTGTTCTGGCGGCCAGTGCCTTGAGGCTGGCCTGAAAGGCCTTGCTCAAGTGCATGAACTCGGGCATGACATTCCTGTCCAAGGCCCTCTGCCGCTGGCGGGTAGTGCCCGCATAACCAGTGACAGAGACCTGGGACAGGGGAACACCTGATGGACCAGCTTCCTCGTCACCAGCTGTCTGTGTTGCTGACCTGCAAGATGCTTCCTGGCTGTCGGATGGCTGGGACGGGTCCGTGGTCGATCGATCAAGAACCGCTCCTGGGACAGGTTGCAGGGTGCTGCTCCAAGTGCTGTGGAAAGAAAGGGAAACCATGAGTATCATGCATTTACAAGAAGCATCACCTGTGGAATAGAAAAGCACATAGTAATAACAAACCAAAAAAAACACGCTCTGCTGGCAAGGACCGGTCTAAGGAAAGCCAATTCGTGATGATAGCGGTACTTTCTTCTGCGCCTTGCCGCAGATCCACTCCGAACCAGTCCCTCAGCACGAACATCAGTGTTGAAGCGGTCCTTCATCGAGCGCCAACGTGTGCGGATTTTGTTCACTGTCCGGGGAAAAAAAAAATTAAAAAATGCACCTATACAATTCCAGACAGAATGCAGTCACTGTTGAGACGGAGGAATATATCTTGCAAAAAACACATCAGCACCATCAGGTCCAATAATCAATGCAGCAGTTGAAGACACAAATTAATCACAGTTTTCCACAAGGCATTGGTGTGTTTAATGCAAGAATATATCTTGCAAAAAAACACATCAGCACCATCAGGTCCAAAAATCAATGCAGTATCACAGAGCATCTTTATACTTACTGAACGCCCTTTTTGAAGCTGCAGAGGCGCTGTCCCAGCCATCCATCATCGCTGCGGCCACCTCATTCCAGAGCTGCCGGGTCACCACTGTGTCTTTGTACTGCTGGTCACGGCTGTCCCACAACGGGATACGCTCCTCAACAAGGCGGATAAGGTGCTCGTTGTCGATGTAGACTTCGTCATCCCGTTGTGGAACCTAGAAAAAAAATATAGAATGTTTAGAATTTTGGAAAAGATACAAAAAGAAACAGAAAAGAAGCAAGATAAATAAAGACAGAAAAAAAAAAATATATATACTCACATTGCGTCTCCTCGCCATGACTTGACTACGCTGCTCCCGCTCAGAATCCTCCCGCTCAGACCGCTCCCGCACTCCATCTTCACTGCCCGTGTCCGATGTCTGTAAAGAAAGAAAAAAAGACATTTCTAGAGGCAGCTATACTTACCAAAAGGCAGCAAGATTCTCACCTCACGATCAGCTTGGCCAGTTCTTGCCGAGATGGCGAATACAGTGATCCAGAAGAAGACATGCTGAAAAGAAAAAAAAAAATACATTAGTACATTATAAAATTGTACAGGACACACAGACATTATGTTTAAGAATACTCACATTTTGGCTCCTGAAGCTTGAATCCACACTTGTATGCTCTTGTTGGTGCTTGTCTGGTCTCTGCAAGGCTTTCTGTAGAGTAATTGTCTGACCCTGAAGACACCTTCTTTTATCTACACTCCTCCAAAACAATGTTGCTTGTTTAGGGGGAGTTCTAGACCAGTGTCTAGACATTGTTTACTCAAATCGCATGCGAACATAAGGCGCTGACGTGCGTGGTGCCAAGTGCTCGTCAGCGACCACATAGACTGTAATGCTATTTTTGTGCGCACACGTGCGCACGCGATTTTTTTAACGATGTCGCCGGAAAAAAATGCAACTTGTAGCGTACGGCGTGTCTGGGCACACACCTGTAAAATGCGCAGCGCACGCTAAACGCTGAAGAGCGCGTACATTCGCAAGACCCTGCGATCACCATGTTAAAGATAGGGGAACATTGCACGTGCGTCCGATAGCGCACGATGCGCTGCGTGATCGAACGCTAATGTGAAACCAGCCTTAGTGGGAACTTCTTTTCACTGAACAACCCCTTTAAGGTGCCGTCCACATTAACTTTAGACGACCGAGTACATATTTCAGACACAAAAGCCTTCGATGTTTCCGCCAATATGGCCGTGTGAGGGCTTTTTTTTTGCCGGACAAGTTGTACTTTTGAACGACACCATTGGTTTTACCATATATGTGCTGGAACATGGGAAAAAAATTCCAAGTGCGGTGAAATTGCAAAAAAAAAAAAAAAAAGTGCAATCCCACACTTTTTTTTTGTTTGACTTTATTACTAGGTTCACTAAATGCTAAAACTGACCTGCCATTATGATTCTCCAGGTCATTACGAGTTCATAGACACCAAACATGTCTAGGTTCTTTTATTTAACCCCTTAATGTCCAAAGAATGGTTGTAAATGGCTGCACATCCAGTGGGAAGAATATATCAAGTGGGGTACCACAGGGCTCTGTCTTGGGTCCTGTATTGTTCAACATCTTTATCAACGATTTAGATGAAGGAATTGAGGGTAAACTGATTAAATTTGCTGATGACACAAAACTAGGAGGGATAGCTAATACTAGAGAAGAGAGAGAGAGGATTCAAAAAGATATAAATAAACTGGAGCAGTGAGCAGCAACTAACAGAATGGTTTTTAACAGGGAAAAATGCAAAATACTACATCTGGGCAATAAAAATGAAAAAAGCATATACGGAATGGGAGGGGTAAGCAACAGCACATGTGAAAAAGACTTGGGTATACTAATAGCTCACAGACTGAATATGAGTCAACAGTGTGATGCAGCAGCAAAAAAGGCAAATGCAATTTAAGGATGTATTAACAGAAGCATACAGTCTAGATCACGTGAAGTCATTATTGCCCTCTACTCCTCTTTGGTCAGACCTCATCTGGAATATTGTGTCCAGTTTTGGGCGCCACATTTTAAAAAAAGACATCAACAAACTGGAGCAAGTTCAGAAAAGAGCGACCAGAATGGTGAACGGTCTGCAAACCCTGTCTTATGAGGAAAGGTTGCAGGATTTGGGAATGTTTAGCTTGCAGAAGAGAAGACCGAGAGGAGACTTAATAGCTGTCTACAAATATCTCAAGGGCTGTCACATTGTAGAAGGATCATCTTTATTCTCATTTGCACAAGGAAAGACTAGAAGCAATGGGATGAAACTGAATGGGAGGAGACACAGATTAGACATTAGAAAAAACTTTTTGACCGTCAAGTGACCGGGGGTCAGCGGCGCATTGGCATAACAACCAGAGGTCTCCTGGAGATCTCTATGGTTGTTTATGCTGCATTGCTATGAGCGCCACCCGGTGCTCAGCGCTCATAGCAATGCTGTAATTCTGCTACATATAGGCGATCTGCTCATCGCCTCTAAGAAGCAGAGCGATCAGGCTATGGCAGCTTCTAGCCTCCCATGGAGACTATTGAAGCATGAAAAGAAAACATTGAAGGTTAAGTCACGCCCTTTTCGCCCCATTCAAAATAAAACGAAAAAAAAATCACACATAAATCGCCCGATCTATCAATTAAAAAAAAGCATTAACCCGACCGCTAAACGGCGTAGCGAGAAAAAAGAACGCCAGAATTACGTTTTATTGGTCACTGTGACATTGCATTAAAATTGTGAGCCCCCATCGGGGACAGTGATGAAAATGTGTGCAAACTGTAAAGCGCTGCGGAATATGTTAGCGCTATATAAAAATAAAGATTATTATTATTATTATTAAAATGCAATAACAGGCGATCAAAAGAATGTATCTGCACAAAAGTGGTGCTATTAAAAATGTCAGCTCGGTGCGCAAATTAATAATACTTCACCCAACCCCAGATCACGAAAAATGGGGACGCTACGGGTCTCGGAAGATGTCGCTTTTTTTTTTTTAACAAACTTTGTAATTTTTTTTCACCACTTAGATAAAAAAAGAACCTAGACATGTTTGGTGTCTATGAACTCGTAATGACCTGGAGAATCATAATGGCAGGTCAGATTTACCATTTAGTGAACCTAGCAAAAAGCCAAGCAAAAAACAAGTGTGGGATTGCACTTTTTATGCAATTTCACCGCACTTGGAATTTTTTACCCGTTTTGTAGTACACAACATTGTAAAACCAATGCTGTCGTCCAAAAGTACAACTCGTCCCGCAAAAAACAAGCCCTCACATTGCAATATTGACGGAAAAATAAAAAAGTTATGGCTCTGGAAAGAAGGGGAGGGAAAAATGAAAATGCAAAACCAAAAAATACCACTGGTCATTAAAGGGATAAGTGGTGGAAAAAAAAATTCAAACTTTGTTAAAAAAAAAAAAAAAAAGTCACCATTTTCCGATACCCATAGTGTCTCCATTTTTTGTGATCTCGGGTTGGGTGAAGGCTTATTTTTTTTTACTCGCCGATCTGACGTTTTTATTGATACCATCTTGGTGCAGATACGATCTTTTGATCTTCTGTTATTGCATTTTACTGCAATGTTGCAGAGACCAAAAAAACGTAATTCTGGCATTTTTCTCACTACGCCGTTTACAGATTGGATTCTTTTTTTATATTGATAGATCGGGCGATTCTCAAAGTGGCGATACCAAATATGTAGATTTAAAAAAAAAAAAATAATTGTTTTATTTTGAATGGGGAAAACGGGGGATGATTTGAATTTTTATATTTAAAAAAAAATATTTTTTTTTACTTCAATAGTCTCCATGGGAGACTAGAAGCTGCAGGAGGAGGTAATGATGCGCTTCCTGCGCATGCATGTTAAATGCCGCTGTTAGGGTATGTGCACACGTTGCGGATTTGTCTTCGGATCCGCAGCAGTTTTCCATGCGGTGTACAGTACCATGTAACCCTATGGAAAACCAAATCCGCTGTGCACATGCTGCGGAAAATTCAGCGCAGAATTGCTGCGGTTTAATTTCCGCAGCATGTCAATTCTTTGTGCGAAATCTGCAGCATTTTTACACCTCATCCATTATAGGAATCAGCAGGCAAAATCCGCACAAAATCTGCAAAAAATCCGAAGGAAATCTGCACTAAATCCACAGGTAAAACGCAGGTCATTTTACCTGTGGATTCAGCCAAATCCGTGCGGAAAAATCCGCAGCCAAATCCGTGCGGAAAAATCTGCAACGTGTGCACATATCTTTAGAGTTTGACAGCGGCATTTAACATGTTAACAGCCACGGGTGGATCTCGATTCCACTCACAGCTATTAGGGGCACATGATAGCTCATCAGATCAGCTATCATGGGCCGGAAAAGGTGCGGACTCATCACCGGAGCCCACACCAAATGGGGAGGTGAATATATCAGACATTAAGGGGTTAAAACAAGAGTGTGATTATTTCCATTCACTACCTAGGGACAGTGCGGGGTGGATGTGGCTTGCAACCCTCTCAGAGTTGAATGTGGCTCTCAGGAAAAAGAATCACTGTTCTATAGGAAAAATGTTTCTGTAAAATCTGAATTACAGAGCTATTCTTCACTAGACTCACAACATGGCTGTACAGTCGTATGCAAGGGCCATACCTATAAAGTGAAGGTATGGCCATAATGGCGCTATTACAATTATTAAATTGATACTTTTGTTGAAGGAATCTTTTGATGACTTCTGTGGATTGAGGCAGGGGTTGGGTCTTCTCCGGCCCCTCTATTTGCGCTTCAGTTTTCTACAGATCCCTGATTATCCAGTGACCTCACTTGGTTTGGAAATTTCACGCCGTTGCCATCATTCAGTGAGCGGTGCAAATGCAGCATGAGATTCCACATCTGGTCTTCAATAAAATGGAGCCAGAGTCGGTGCATGCGCAGATCCAAGATCTGAGCTGAGGTCTCCATCTGCGTATGCGCCGACTCAGTGCCATTTTGCAGAAGACACAAAGACCAGACATGTAAATCGGGAACTGCGCATGCGCCATCCACCCAATGATGGCGGCGTGAAGTTTCAAAACGGAGGCAGATCATCAGTGACCTGTAGAAACACAGAAGCCAGAATAGAAGACCCAACCCCCTCCCAGGCCTGCCCCCTGCCCCAATGTACAGAAGATGTCATAAAAAAATAGGAATAGGGAACTAGTTCAAGGGAGCTAGTCAGATAGTTTGTGGAACGTTGAGGAACTTTACCCACCAACATGAGGAAATTATTACCTACCTCATGGGATTTTACTCCCAGATCATTAGTACACCATGTTCCAAATTATTATGCAAATGATATTTTTCTCTGATTTTCCTAAGCGGTCGGTGCAAATAACAGTCAGTCTAATAAAAGTCATCACCCGTTAGAGTATACATCGAATTTTATTGAGGAAACCTCCCAATGGTAACAGTATAATCTCCAAAATGAATAAAAACTCAAAATGCACTGTTCCAAATTATTAGGCACAGTAGAATTTCTAAACATTTGATACGTTTTAAAGAAATGAAAATGATCATTTGTGGCATTTGCAGCAGTAGGAGGTCACATTCACTGAACAAAAAAGCTGTTTAACTCCAAAATATCGTAACAGGCCAAGTTACATGTTAACATAGGAACCCTTCTTTGATATCACCTTCACAATTCTTGCATCCATTGAACTTGTGAGTTTTTGGAGAGTTTCTGCTTGTATTTCTTTGCATGAAGTCAGAATAGCCTCCCAGAGCTGCTGTTTGGATGTGAACTGCCTCCCACCCTCATAGATCTTTTGCTTGATGATACTCCAAAGGTTCTCTATAGCAGGGTTTCCCAACTCCAGTCCTCAAGGCCCACCAACAGATCATGTTTTCAGGATTTCCTTAGTATTGCTCAGGTGATAGTTGCTTCACTTGAGCAATACAAAGGAAATCCTGAAAACATGATCTGTTGGTGGGCCTTGAGGACTGGAGTTGGGGATCCCTGCTCTATAGGGTTGAGGTCAGGGGAAGATGGTGGCCACACCATGAGTTTATCGCCTTTTATGCCTGTAGTACTCGCAGGTACGCGGGATGCAGTGACGAGGCGTGAGACGGTTTAAACTGTAACTTTTATATATATAGATGCCTATAGGGGCTATCTTGAGCAACCAAACAAGCTAACAATTGTCCTCGCAGGGATCAACACAAGAATACACTGGTAATGCAAACACTACTAACCTGGCAAAGGCCAGTCACTATAGGGCCGCGGTATGGCCTGCTACGGGTCCTTAGTTACAACGTGTCACTTATCCTCTCTGATGTCTGGCAGAGTACTGGTCGGCGATGCTTCGGCGTTTCAGCCGCTAGGCCCAGCCGACGAGGGTTTGGCGAAGACTTCGGCGTTCCCACCCCCAGGCGAGGTTGGGCACAGCAGGCTCTTAGAGAGTTCCTCTGCGTAGCGCCCCCCGGCGGAGGCGGTGTTGCCTGGAAAATGGAAGCCGCAGCCCCAAGATGGGAACGGGCAGCGGTGGCCTCGAGTGGCTGCAGGCAGGCCGCAGTCGCAGCCCAGAGCTGCGCTATGGGGACCGTGGGTGTCAACGGTGAGGCCGCAGGCTGGAGTGCGGCGGTGAACGCAGATAGCGGCGGGCAGGCTGCAGCTGCGGGCTGAGGTGAGGCGGCGGCGGCCGCGGGCTGGAGTGGAGCGGCAACGGCCGTGGGCAGCAGTAGGCCGGCCGCAGCTGTGGGCTGAAGTGGGGTGGCGACGGCTGCGGGCGGCAGCGGACAGGCCTCGACCACGGGCTGAATTCGGGGGGTGGCGGCCGCTGGGAGTGCGGGTGGACGGTCGGTGTTCCTCTGCTGGACGGCTTGGTGCCGTTTCCCTTCTGCCCATGGTGAGTCTCCCTTCCGTCTCTCCTGTCACTGCTCTCCTCTTTGGTCTCTAGCGAAGGCCCTTGCTCTGGCTCCCTTGCGTCTTCTCTCCTGCTCTGCAGTCTGCCGTCGTCCTCAGCCCCTTTTAATATTAGCTCCTCCCCCACCCTTTCTAGAAGTCTCTGCGGTCCGTCCCCTAATTATGTCCCCCAGAAACAGTCCCCCTAGGAACCTTGGTGACGGCCCCTTTGGTTCCGGCCCGGACACACTGTGGGGACTCCTCCTCCTACACATCCCCCGTCCTGTATGCTCGTCAGTCCTCAGGCGAGGGCTTGGGGAGGCCTGGGTCGGCTTTTCGAGACAAAGTTTCCTCTGCCATATGAACTGATCCTGTTAGTAGCGATCGGGGGGGTTTCCCAGCTGTTGACCGCTCGGAGCGTCCCAGATTGGCCCCGCCTACCAAATAGGACCCAGAGTGGCCCCGCCCACCAAATCGGACCCAGAGTGGCCCCGCCCACCAAATTGGACCCTGAGGGGCCACGCCCATCAAATCGGACCCTGAGGGGCCACCGCCCACCAAATCGGACCCTGAAGGGCCCTGCCCACCAAATTAGACCCAGAGTGGCTCCGCCCACCAAATCGGACCCTGAGGGGCCCCGTCCACCAAATCGGACCCACAGTGGCCCCGCCAACCAAATCGGAATCAGACCCTAAGAGGCCCCGCCCACCAAATCGGACCCAGAGGGCACCCGCCCACCAAATCGGACCCAGAGGGGCCCCGCCCACCAAATCGGACCCTGAGGGGCCCCGCTCACCAAATCGGACCCTGAGGGCCCCACCCACCAAATCGGACCCTGAGGGGCCCCGCTCACAAAATCGGACCCTGAGGGGCCCCACTCACCAAATCGAACTCTGAGGGGCCCCGCCCACCAAATCAGACCCTGAGGGGCCCAGCCCACCAAATCGGACCCTGAGGGGCCCCGCTCACCAAATCGAACCCTGAGGGGCCCCGCCCAACAAATAAGAACCTGAGGGGCCCCGCCCAACAAATCGGACCCTGAGGGGCCCTGTCCACAAAATTGGACCGAGGGGCCCCAGCTACAAAATCGGACCATGAGGGGCACCCACAGTTAAAACGGATCCTGAGTTGAAAGTCCACCAATTCAAGCCCTGAGGAGCCCAGGCCACCGAATTGGATCCTGAGGGACCCCACCCACCAAATCAGACCCTGGGAGGCACCCACAGTTAAAACGGATCCTCAGCTGAAAGTCTTGCAGGGGCAGCAGGCAAGTCTCTCTTAAAGGGGCAGCCCGGGCACCATTTCAAAGCACTATCTGTACTTCCTTCAGGAAATACACATCTAGTTATAGTGATTTGAAAAAAACACTATATTGTAATCCGAACGCTGCTAACTTATTATAGTGGTTTGAAAAAACCACTATATTGTAATCCAAACGCTGCTAACTTATTCTTCTTATTTTCCAGTTGATTTCCGCAATTAATACAGCCCGAACCGCTACACGCACAGACTCCGTTGAGGTGTCGTTTGGAAGCCAGCGTCCACGAGAGGTGTGCTAAGTATTTTTCGTGTCAAATCGGATTTGTAGTTTTTGCGCAATTTGCGTTTGAAATTTTTTTTTCCCGTCATTGGAATGCACTGTCTCAATGCATTTGAATGGGAAACTTAAAACGTGCCCTGAGGCGATTGAAATAGCAGTAAAGCTCATTGATATGCGCAGGCACACCCAGTTACTATGCCAACGCCTACGAACGTCACATGAAGCCCCCAGGACAGAGCTTCTGCCACATAATATCAGCTCTTAAAGCGAAACCCACAGCACAAATGCAAATCTAGCTTCATCACATGACGCATGCCCCTGAGAGAGAATGTGCGCCAAAGTGCGCCCCCGCCCACCAAATCGGACCCTGAGGGGCCCCACCCACCAAATCGGACCCTGAGGGGCCCCGCCCACCAAATCAGACCCTGAGGGGCCCCGCCCACCAAATCAGACCCTGAGGGGCGCCGCCCACCAAATCGGACCCTGAGGGGCCCCGCCCACCAAATCAGACCCTGAGGGGCCCCGTCCACCAAATCGGACCCTGAGGGGCCCCGCCCACCAAATCGGACCCTGAGGGACCCCACCCACCAAATCGGACCCTGAGGGGCCCCGCTCACCAAATCGGACCCTGAGGGCCCCACCCACCAAATCGGACCCAGGGTGGCCCCGCCCACCAAATGGGACCCTGAGGGGCCCCGCTCACCAAATGGGACCCTGAGGGGCCCCGCCCACCAAATCAGACCCTGAGGGGCCCCGTCCACAAAATCGGACCCTGAGGGGACCCACCCACAAATCCAGACCCTGAGGGGCCCCGGCCACAAAATCGGACCCTGAGAGACCCCGGCCACAAAATCGGACCCTGAGGGGCCCCAACCACAAAATCAGACCCTGAGGGTCCCCGGTCACAAAATCGGACCCTGAGGTGCCCCACCCACAAAATCAGACCCTGAGGGGCCCCGCCCACCAAATCGGATCCTGAGGGGCCCCAACCACAAAATCAGACCCTGAGGGGCCCCAGTCACAAAGTCGGACCCTGAGGGGCCCCACCCACAAAATCAAACCCTGGGGGACCCCAGCCACAAAATCGGACCCTGAGGGGCCCCACCCACAAAATCGGACCCTGAGGGGACCCACCCACAAATCCAGACCCTGAGGGGCCCCGGCCACAAAATCGGACCCTGAGAGACCCCGGCCACAAAATCAGACCCTGAGGGGCCCCAACCACAAAATCAGACCCTGAGGGTCCCCGGTCACAAAATCGGACCCTGAAGGGCCCCACCCACAAAATCAGACCCTGAGGGGCCCCAGCCACAAAATCGGACCCTGAGGGGGCCCCAACCACAAAATCAGACCCTGAGGTGCCCCGGTCACAAAATCGTACCCTGAGGGGCCCCTCCCACAAAATCAGACCCTGAGGGGCCCCACCCACAAAATCAGACCCTGAGGGGCCCCACCCACAAAATCGGTCCCTGAGGGGCCCCAGCCACAAAATCAGACTTTGAGGGTCCCCAGCCACAAAATCGAACCCTGAGGGGCCCCACCCACAAAATCGGACCCTGAGGGGCCCCAACCACAAAATCGGACCCTGAGGGTCCCCGGTCACAAAATCAGACCCTGAGGGGCCCCAGCCACAAAATCAGACCCTGAGGGGCCCCAGTCACAAAATCAGACCCTAAGGGGCCCCGGTCACAAAATCGGACCCTGAGGGGCCCCACCCACAAAATCAGACCCTGAGGGACCACAGCCACAAAATCGGACCCTGAGGGGCCCCACCCACAAAATCGGACCCTGAGGGGACCCACCCACAAATCAAGACCCTGAGGGGCCCCGGCCACAAAATCGGACCCTGAGAGACCCCGGCCACAAAATCGGACCCTGAGGGGCCCCAACCACAAAATCAGACCCTGAGGGTCCCCGGTCACAAAATCGGACCCTGAGGTGCCCCACCCACAAAATCAGAATCTGAGGGGCCCCAGCCACAAAATCGGACCCTGAGGGGCCCCAACCACAAAATCAGACCCTGAGGGTCCCCGGTCACAAAATCGGACCCTGAGGGGCCCCACCCACAAAATCAGACCCTGAGGTGCCCCAGTCACAAAATCGGACCCTGAGGGGCCCCACCCACAAAATCAGACCCTGAGGGGCCCCACCCACAAAATCGGACCCTGAGAGACCCCGGCCACAAAATCGAACCCAGAGGGGCCCCAGTCACAAAATCAGACCCTAAGGGGCCCTGGTCACAAAATCGGTCCCTGAGGGGCCCCAACCACAAAATCAGACCCTGAGGGGACCCACCCACAAATCAAGACCCTGAGGGGCCCCGGCCACAAAATCGGACCCTGAGAGACCCCGGCCACAAAATTGGACCCTGAGGGGCCCCAACCACAAAATCAGACCCTGAGGGTCCCTGGTCACAAAATCGGACCCTGAGGGGCCCCACCCACAAAATCAGACCCTGAGGGGCCCCACCCACAAAATCAGACCCTGAGGGGCCCCAGCCACAAAATCAGACTTTGAGGGGCCCCAGCCACAAAATCGAACCCTGAGGGGCCCCACCCACAAAATCGGACACTGAGGGGCCCCGCCAACCAAATTAGACCCTGAGGGGCCCCACCCTCAAAATCGGACCCTGAGGGGCCCCAGCCACAAAATCAGACCCTGAGGGGCCCCAACCACAAAATCAGACCCTGAGGGTCCCCGGTCACAAAATCGGACCCTGAGGGGACCCACTCACAAAATCAGACCCTGAGGGGCCCCAGCCACAAAATCGGACCCTGAGGGGGCCCCAACCACAAAATCAGACCCTGAGGTGCCCCGGTCACAAAATCGTACCCTGAGGGGCCCCTCCCACAAAATCAGACCCTGAGGGGCCCCACCCACAAAATCAGACCCTGAGGGGCCCCAGCCACAAAATCAGACCCTGAGGGGCCCCACCCACAAAATCGGACCCTGAGAGACCCCGGCCACAAAATCGAACCCAGAGAGGCCCCAGTCACAAAATCAGACCCTAAGGGGCCCCGGTCACAAAATCGGTCCCTGAGGGGCCCCAGCCACAAAATCAGACTTTGAGGGGCCCCAGCCACAAAATCGAACCCTGAGGGGCCCCACCCACAAAATCGGACCCTGAGGGGCCCCAACCACAAAATCGGACCCTGAGGGTCCCCGGTCACAAAATCAGACCCTGAGGGGCCCCACCCACAAAATCAGACCCTGAGGGGCCCCAGCCACAAAATCAGACCCTGAGGGGCCCCAGCCACAAAATCAGACCCTGAGGGGCCCCAGTCACAAAATCAGACCCTAAGGGGCCCCGGTCACAAAATCGGACCCTGAGGGGCCCCACCCACAAAATCAGACCCTGAGGGACCACAGCCACAAAATCGGACCCTGAGGGGCCCCACCCACAAAATCGGACCCTGAGGGGACCCACCCACAAATCAAGACCCTGAGGGGCCCCGGCCACAAAATCGGACCCTGAGAGACCCCGGCCACAAAATCGGACCCTGAGGGGCCCCAACCACAAAATCAGACCCTGAGGGTCCCCGGTCACAAAATCGGACCCTGAGGGGCCCCACCCACAAAATCAGACCCTGAGGGGCCCCAGCCACAAAATCAGACCCTGAGGGGCCCCAACCACAAAATCAGACCCTGAGGGTCCCCGGTCACAAAATCGGACCCTGAGGGGCCCCACCCACAAAATCAGACCCTGAGGTGCCCCAGTCACAAAATCGGACCCTGAGGGGCCCCACCCACAAAATCAGACCCTGAGGGGCCCCACCCACAAAATCGGACCCTGAGAGACCCCGGCCACAAAATCGAACCCAGAGGGGCCCCAGTCACAAAATCAGACCCTAAGGGGCCCTGGTCACAAAATCGGTCCCTGAGGGGCCCCACCCACAAAATCAGACCCTGAGGGGACCCACCCACAAATCAAGACCCTGAGGGGCCCCGGCCACAAAGTCGGACCCTGAGAGACCCCGGCCACAAAATCGGACCCTGAGGGGCCCCAACCACAAAATCAGACCCTGAGGGTCCCTGGTCACAAAATCGGACCCTGAGGGGCCCCACCCACAAAATCAGACCCTGAGGGGCCCCAGCCACAAAATCGAACCCTGAGGGGCCCCACCCACAAAATCGGACTCTGAGGGGCCCCGCCCACAAAATCGGACACTGAGGGGCCCCGCCAACCAAATTAGACCCTGAGGGGCCCCACCCTCAAAATCGGACCCTGAGGGGCCCCAGCCACAAAATCAGACCCTGAGGGGCCCCAGCCACAAAATTGGACCCTGAGGGGCCCCACCCACAAAATCGGACCCTGAGGGGCCCCACCCACAAATCCAGACCCTGAGGGGCCCCGGCCACAAAATCGGACCCTGAGAGACCCCGGCCACAAAATCAGACCCTGAGGGGCCCAAACCACAAAATCAGACCCTGAGGGTCCCCGGTCACAAAATCGGACCCTGAGGGGCCCCCACCACAAAATCAGACCCTGAGGTGCCCCGGTCACAAAATCGGACCCTGAGGGGCCCCACCCACAAAATCAGACCCTGAGGGGCCCCACCCACAAATCCAGACCCTGAGGGGCCCCGGCCACAAAATCGGACCCTGAGAGACCCCGGCCACAAAATCAGACCCTGAGGGGCCCAAACCACAAAATCAGACCCTGAGGGTCCCCGGTCACAAAATCGGACCCTGAGGGGCCCCCACCACAAAATCAGACCCTGAGGTGCCCCGGTCACAAAATCGGACCCTGAGGGGCCCCACCCACAAAATCAGACCCTGAGGGGCCCCACCCACAAAATCAGACCCTGAGGGGCCCCGGCCACAAAATCAGACCCTGAGGGGCCCCACCCACAAAATCGGACCCTGAGAGACCCCGGCCACAAAATCGAAGCCAGAGGGGCCCCAGTCACAAAATCAGACCCTAAGGGGCCCCGGTCACAAAATCGGTCCCTGAGGGGCCCCACCCACAAAATCAGACCCTGAGGGACCCCAGCCACAAAATCGGACCCTGAGGGGCCCCACCCACAAAATCGGACCCTGAGGGTACCCACCCACAAATCAAGACCCTGAGGGGCCCCGGCCACAAAATCGGACCCTGAGAGACCCCGGCCACAAAATCGGACCCTGAGGGACCCCAACCACAAAATCAGACCCTGAGGGTCCCCGGTCACAAAATCGGACCCTGAGGGGCCCCACCCACAAAATCAGACCCTGAGGGGCCCCAGCCACAAAATCAGACTTTGAGGGGCCCCAGCCACAAAATCGAACCCTGAGGGGCCCTACCCACAAAATCGGACTCTGAGGGGCCCCGCCCACAAAATCGGACACTGAGGGGCCCCGCCAACCAAATTAGACCCTGAGGGGCCCCACCCTCAAAATCGGACCCTGAGGGGCCCCAGCCACAAAATCAGACCCTGAGGGGCCCAGCCGCAAAATTGGACCCTGAGGGGCCCCACCCACAAAATCGGACCCTGAGGGGCCCCACCCACAAATCCAGACCCTGAGGGGCCCCGGCCACAAAATCGGACCCTGAGAGACCCCGGCCACAAAATCAGACCCTGAGGGGCCCCAACCACAAAATCAGACCCTGAGGGTCCCCGGTCACAAAATCGGACCCTGAGGGGCCCCCACCACAAAATCAGACCCTGAGGTGACCCGGTCACAAAATCGGACCCTGAGGGGCCCCACCCACAAAATCAGACCCTGAGGGGCCCCACCCACAAAATCAGACCCTGAGGGGCCCCGGCCACAAAATCAGACCCTGAGGGGCCCCACCCACAAAATCGGACCCTGAGAGACCCCGGCCACAAAATTGAACCCAGAGGGGCCCCAGCCACAAAATCGGACCCTGAGGGGCCCCACCCACAAAATCGGACCCTGAGGGTACCCACCCACAAATCAAGACCCTGAGGGGCCCCGGCCACAAAATCGGACCCTGAGAGACCCTGGCCACAAAATCGGACCCTGAGGGACCCCAACCACAAAATCAGACCCTGAGGGTCCCCGGTCACAAAATCGGACCCTGAGGGGCCCCACCCACAAAATCAGACCCTGAGGGGCCCCAGCCACAAAATCAGACTTTGAGGGGCCCCAGCCACAAAATCGAACCCTGAGGGGCCCCACCCACAAAATCGGACCCTGAGAGGCCCCGCCCACAAAATCGGACCCTGAGGGGTCCCGCCAACCAAATTAGACCCTGAGGGGCCCCACCCTCAAAATCGGACCCTGAGGGCCCCAGCCACAAAATTGGACCCTGAGGGGCCCCACCCACAAAATCAGACCCTGAGGGGCCCCAGCCACAAAATCAGACTTTGAGGGGCCCCAGCCACAAAATCAAACCCTGAGGGGCCCCACCCACAAAATCGGACCCTGAGAGGCCCCGCCCACAAAATCGGACCCTGAGGGGCCCCGCCAACCAAATTATACCCTGAGGGGCCCCACCCTCAAACCGGACCCTGAGGGGCCCCAGCCACAAAATCAGACCCTGAGGGGCCCCAGCCACAAAATTGGACCCTGAGGGGCCCCACCCACAAAATCGGACCCTGAGGGGCCCCACCCACAAATCCAGACCCTGAGGGGCCCCGGCCACAAAATCGGACCCTGAGAGACCCCGGCCACAAAATCGGACCCTGAGGGGCCCCACCCACAAATCCAGACCCTGAGGGGCCCCGGCCACAAAATCGGACCCTGAGAGACCCCGGCCACAAAATCGGACCCTGAGGGGCCCCGGTCACAAAATCGGACCCTGAGGGGCCCCACCCACAAAATCAGACCCTGAGACACCAGCCACAAAATCAGACCCTGAGGGGCCCCAGCCACAAAATCGGACCAAGGGGCCCCACCCACAAAATCGGACCCTGAGGGGCCCCTCCCACCAAATTGGACCCTGAGGGGCCCCACCCTCAAAATCGGACCCTGAGGGACCCCGGCCACAAAATCGGACCCTGAGGGGCCCCGGCCACAAAATCGGACCCTGAGGGGCCCCGGCCACAAAATCGGACTCTGAGGGGCTCCACCCGCAAAATCGGACCCTGAGGGGCCCCACCCGCAAAATCGGACCCTGAAGGGCCCCACCCACAAAATCGGACCCTGAGGGGCCCCGGCCACAAAATCGGACCTTGAGGAGCCCCGGCCACAAAATCGGACCCTGAGGGGCCCCGGCCACAAAATCAGACCCTGAGGGGCCCCGGCCACAAAATCGGACCCTGAGAAGCCCCACCCACAAAATCGGACCATAAGGGGCCCCACCCACAAAATCAGACCATGAGGGGTCCCACCCACAAAACTGGACCCTGAGGCATCCCGGCCACCAATAAAAACCCTTAGGAGCCCAGGCCACCGAATCGGATGCTGAGGGGCCCCACCCACCAAATCAGACCCTGAGGCCAAAGTGGCCCCTGAAAGGCAGCCACACTTAAAACGGATCCTGAGTTGAAAGTCTTGCAGGGGCAGCAGGCAAGTCTCTCTTAAAGGGGCAGCCCGGGCACCATTTCAAACCACTATCTGTACTTCCTTCAGGAAATACACATCTAGTTATTAAGTTGATTTCCGCAATTAATACGGCCCGAACCGCTACACGCAGACTCCGTTGAGGTGTCGTTTCAAAGCCAGCGTCCACGAGAGGTGTGCTAAGTATTTTTCGTGTCGATCGGATTTGTAGTTTTTGCGCAATTTGCGTTTGAAAATTTTTTTTTCCCGTCATTGGAATGCACTGTCTCAATGCTTATCAATGGGAAATGGCAAAACGTGCACTGAGGCGATTGAAATGGCAGTTAAGCTCATTGATATGCGCAGGCACACCCAGTTACTATGCCAATGCCTACGAACTTCACTTGACCCCCACGACAGAGCTTCTGCCACATAATATCAGCTCTTAAAGCGAAACCCACAGCACAAATGCAAATCTAGCTTCATCACTAGTGTTGAGCATTCCGATACTGCTAATATCGGGTATCGGCCGATATTCGCTGTATCGGAATTCCGATACCGAGTACCGATATTTTTTCAATATCGGAATCGGAAGTTCCCATAATGCAAAGAGCCACTGCTGTGGCTCTGATTGGCTGCCGAAATGACGTCATCATGATGCGCGGTCTGTGCGCATCATGATGCGCTGTCAGTTCGGGCCTTCCGGGGGGTCTGTACCGGCCTGCCCGGATGTCTGTGCCGGCCTGCCCGGGTGTCTGTGCCGGCCTGCCCGGGTGTCTGTGCCGACTGCCCGGGGGTCTGTGCGGACTGCCGGGGGTCTGTACTGGCCTGCCGGGGGGTCTGTACCGGCCTGCCCGGATGTCTGTGCCGGCCTGCCCGGGTGTCTGTGCCGGCCTGCCCGGGTGTCTGTGCCGACTGCCCGGGGGTCTGTGCGGACTGCCGGGGGTCTGTGCTGGCCTGCCGGGGGGCTGTGCCGGCCCGCCGGTGGTCTGTGCAGGCATCATCTGATGGGACTACAAGTCCCATCGGGCGATGCCTGCTACCATGACGGTGATTGACACATTAGCCAATGATGGGACAGTAGTAGTCCCATCATCCGGCCTATGTGTTGAATGTAAAAAAAAAAATACATACTACATGCTACATACATACTACATACATGCTACATACATACTACATGCATGCAACATACATACATGCTACATATATACCACATGCATGCAACATGCATACTACATGCATGCAACATACATACTACATATATACTACATGCATGCAACATACATATATAGTACATGCAACATGCATACTACATATATACTACATGCATGCAACATACATACATACTACATATATACCACATATATACTACATGCATACTACATATATACCACATGCATGCAACATACATATATACAACATATATACTACATGCAACATACATACTACATGCATGCAACATACATACAACATATATACTACATGCATGCAACATACATATATACTACATATATACTACATGCATGCAAGATACATACATACTACATATATACCACATGCATGCAACATGCATACTACATATATACCACATATACTACATGCATGCAACATACATATATACTACATATATACTACATGCAACATGCATACTACATGCATGCAACATACATACTACATATATACCACATGCATGCAACATGCATACTACATATATACTACATGCATGCAACATACATATATACTACATATATACTACATGCATACTACATATATACCACATGCATGCAACATACATATATACAACATATATACTACATGCAACATACATACTACATATATACTACATGCATGCAACATACATACATACAACATATATACTACATGCATGCAACATACATATATACTACATATATACTACATGCATGCAAGATACATACATACTACATATATACCACATGCATGCAACATGCATACTACATATATACCACATATACTACATGCATGCAACATACATATATACTACATATATACTACATGCAACATGCATACTACATGCATGCAACATACATACTACATATATACCACATGCATGCAACATGCATACTACATATATACTACATGCATGCAACATACATATATACTACATGCAACATGCATACTACATGCATGCAACATACATACTACATATATACCACATGCATGCAACATGCATACTACATATATACTACATGCATGCAACATACATACAACATATATACTACATGCATGCAACATGCATACTACATATATACTATATGCATGCAACATACATATACTACATGCAACATGCATACTACATATATACTACATGCATGCAACATGCATGCAACATGCAAACTACATATATACCATATATACTACATGCATACTACATATATACCACATGCATGCAACATACATATATACAACATATATACTACATGCAACATACATACTACATATATACTACATGCATGCAACATACATACATACAACATATATACTACATGCATGCAACATACATATATACTACATGCAACATACATATATACTACATGCAACATGCATACTACATATATACTACATGCATGCAACATACATACATACCACATGCATGCAACATGCATACTACATATATACTACATGCATGCAACATACATATATACTACATACAATACATTCATACAATACATACATATCGACATACAGTACATATAACAGAGTACATACTCACCATCACTTGTCACTTAGATCCCGAAGCCATTGTCATCTTTGAAATAAATATGAAAATAACAAACAAGCCATATACTCCCTGATCCGCAGAAGTCCACGAGTGTCCCACGACGATCTGGCGTGGAGAACAGCAGCATCAGCTGATGCTACCGTTCTCTACGGGCTCCAGGAATCCAGTGTCAGGAGGTTGGTATCCTTCCGCACTGTATTCCTCCGCCACTGTAAAAAAAAAAGTCCCTAGTCTCACTTTATGGCAAAAGCTGCGTGGGAAATTTCTCACATAGCAATGTCATAAAGTGAGACTAGGGACTTTTTTTTTACAGCCCGTAGAGAACGGTAGCATCAGCTGATGCTGCTGTTCTCCACGCAAGATCGTCGTGGGACACTCGTGGACTTCTGCGGATCAGGGAGTATATGGCTTGTTTGTTATTTTAATATTTATTCCAAAGATGACAATGGCTTCGGGTATCAAAGTGACAAGTGATGGTGAGTATGTACTCTGTTATATGTACTGTATGTCCATATGTATGTATTGTATGAATGTATTGTATGCAGTATATATGTATGTTGCATGCATGTAGTATATATGTAGTATGCATGTTGCATGCATGTGGTATATATGTAGTATGTATGTTCCATGCACATAGTATATATGTATGTTGCATGCATGTAGTATATATGTAGTATGCATGTTGCATGCATGTGGTATATATGTAGTATGTATGTTGCATGTAGTATATATGTATGTTGCATGCATGTTGTATATATGTAGTATGCATGTTGCATGCATGTAGTATATATGTATGTTGCATGCATGTAGTATATATGTTGTATATATGTATGTTGCATGCATGTGGTATATCTGTAGTATGTAAGTTGCATGCATGTAGTATATATGTAGTATGCATGTTGCATGTAGTATATATGTATGTTGCATGCATGTAGTATATATGTAGTATGCATGTTGCATGCATGTAGTATATATGTTGTATATACAGTATGTATTGTGCATGCATGTGGTATATATGTAGTATGCATGTAGTATATATGTAGTATGTATGTTGCATGCATGTAGTATATATGTTGTATGTATGTTTGTTGCATGCATGTAGTATATATGTAGTATGCATGTAGTATATATGTAGTATGTATGCATGTTGCATGCATGTAGTATATATGTTGTATGTATGTTGCATGCATGTAGTATATATGTAGTATGTATGTTGCATGTAGTATATATGTAGTATGTATGTATGTTCCATGCATGTAGTATATATGTTGTATATATGTAGTGTGCATGTTGCATGCATGTAGTATATATGTTGTATGTATGTTGCATGCATGTAGTATATATGTGGTATATATGTAGCATGCATGCATGTGGTATATATATGTAGTATGCATGTTGCATGCATGTAGTATATATGTAGTATGCATGTTGCATGTAGTATATATGTATGTTGCATGCATGTAGTATATATGTGGTATATATGTAGTATGCATGTTGCATGCATGTGGTATATATGTAGTATGTATGTTGCATGCATGTAGTATATATGTAGTATGCATGTAGTAGATATGTATGTTGCATGCATGTAGTATATATGTAGTATGTATGTTGCATGTAGTATATATGTAGTATATATGTATGTTGCATGCATGTAGTATATATGTTGTATGTATGTTGCATGTAGTATATATGTTGTATATATGTATGCTGCATGCATGTAGTATATATGTTGTATATATGTAGTATGCATGTTGCATGCATGTAGTATATATGTTGCATGCATGTAGTATATGTGGTATATATGTAGTATGCATGTTGCATGCATGTGATATATATGTAGTATGTATGTTGCATGCATGTAGTATATATGTAGTATGCATGTAGTATATATGTAGTATGTATGTTGCATGTAGTATATATGTTGTATATATGTATGTTCCATGCATGTAGTATATATGTTGTATATATGTAGTGTGCATGTTGCATGCATGTAGTATATATGTTGTATGTTGCATGCATGTAGTATATATGTGGTATATATGTAGTATGCATGCATGTGGTATATATGTAGTATGTATGTTGCATGCATGTAGTATATATGTAGTATGCATGTTGCATGTAGTATATATGTATGTTGCATGCATGTAGTATATATGTGGTATATATGTAGTATGCATGTTGCATGCATGTGGTATATATGTAGTATGTATGTTGCATGCATGTAGTATATATGTAGTATGCATGTTGCATGTAGTATATATGTAGTATATATGTATGTTGCATGCATGTAGTATATATGTGGTATATATGTAGTATGCATGCATGTGGTATATATGTAGTATGCATGTAGTATATATGTAGTATGTATATTGCATGCATGTAGTATATATGTAGTATGTGTGTTGCATGCATGTAGTATAGATGTAGTATGTATGTTGCATGTAGTATATATGTAGTATATATGTATGTTGCATGCATGTAGTATATATGTAGTATGCATGTTGCATGTAGTATATATGTAGTATGTATGTTGCATGCATGTGGTATATATGTAGTATGTTGCATGCATGTAGAATGTATGTTGCATGTAGTATATATGTTGTATATATATGCATGTTGCATGCATGTAGTATATATGTTGTATGTATGTTGCATGCATGTAGTATATATGTAGTATGCATGTTGCATGTAGTATATATGTAGTATGCATGTTGCATGCACGTGGTATATATGTAGTATGTATGTATGTTGCATGCATGTAGTATGTATGTAGCATGTATGTAGTATGTATGTTGCATGTATGTAGCATGTATTTTTTTTTGTACAGTCAACACATTAGCCGGATGATGGGACTACTACTGTCCCCATCATTGGCTAATGTGTCAATCACTGTCATGGTAGCAGGCATCGCCCGATGGGACTTGTAGTCCCATCGGACGATCCTGCACAGACCCCCGCAGCCTGCACAGACCCCCGGACAGTCGTTACAGACCACCGGCAGGCCGGCACAGCCCCCCGGCAGGCCGGTACAGACCCCCGCAGCCTGCACAGACCCTCGGACAGTCGGTATGCACAGACCCCCGGACAGTCGGTACAGACCACCGGCAGGCCGGCACAGCCCCCCGGCAGGCCGGTACAGCCCCCCGGCAGGCCGGTACAGACCCCCACAGCCTGCACAGAACCCCGGACAGTCGGTACAGACCACCGGCAGGCCGGCACAGCCCCCCGGCAGGCCGGTACAGACCCCCGCAGCCTGCACAGACCCCCGGACAGTCGGTACAGAACACCGGCAGGCCGGCACAGCCCCCCGGCAGGCCGGTACAGACCCCCGGCAGTCCGCACAGACCCCCGGGCAGTCGGCACAGACCCCCGGAAGGTCCTTACACCCCCCCGAGAGGCTGTACAAGGACAGAAAAGGGTTTTTCTAATTCCGATACCGGAAGTCCCATAGACTTGAATGGGACTTTCGGTATCGGAATCGGCGATACCCGATACTTTTTTCGTATCGGGCCAATACCATCCGATCCAATATTTTAGGTTATCGGATGGTATCGCTCAACACTATTCATCACATGACACATGCCACTGAGAGAGAATGTCCGCCAAAGTTGATTTAGAAGAAGCCCAGTGAGCCAAACTAGCTCTTAAAGGGCCGACGCGCCAAAGTGATTGTTAAAGGGCCGTCGCACCGAAATGAGTCTTAAAGGGCCGACACGCCAAATCGAAAGCTGAGCGACCCCACGCTCCAAATCGGAGGCTGAGCCACCCCGACCTCCAAATCGGAGGCTGATTGACCCCGGCCTCCAAATCGGAGCCTGAGCCACCCCGGCCTCCAAATCGGAGCCTGAGCCACCCCGGCCTCCAAATCGGAGCCTGAGCCACCCCGGCCTCCAAATCGGAGACTAATCCACCCCGGCCTCCAAATCGGAGACTAATCCACCCCGGCCTCCAAAATCGGAGGCTGATCCACCCCGGCCTCCAAATCGGAGGCTAATCGACCCCGGCCTCCAAATCGGAGGCTGATCGACCCCGGCCTTCAAATCGGAGGCTGAGCCACCCCGGCCTCCAAATCGGAGGCTGAGCCACCCCGGCCTCCAAATCGGAGGCTGAGCCACCCCGGCCTCCAAATTGGAGGCTGAGCCACCCCGGCCTCCAAATCGGAGGCTGAGCCACCCCGGCCTCCAAATCGGAGGCTGAGCCACCCCGGCCTCCAAATCGGAGGCTGAGCCACCCCGGCCTCCAAATCGGAGGCTGATCGACCCCGGCCTCCAAATCAGAGCCTGAGCCACCCCGGCCTCCAAATCGGAGGCTGATCCATCCCGGCCACCAAATCGGAGGCTGATCGACCCCGGCCTCCAAATCGGAGGCTGAGCCACCCGGCCTCCAAATCGGAGGCTGAGCAACCCCGGCCTCCAAATCGGAGGCTGATCGACCCCGGCCTCCAAATCGGAGGCTGAGCCACCCCAGCCTCCAAATTGGAGGCTGAGCCACCCCAGCCTCCAAATCAAAGGCTGAGCCACCCCGGCCTCCAAATCGGAGGCTGAGCCACCCCGGCCAGCAAATCAGAGGCTGAGCCACCAGGGCCTCCAAATCGGAGGCTGAGCGACTCCAGCCTCCATATCTTACCCAGAGTGGCCCCACCCACCAAATCGGACCCAGAGAGGCCCTGCCCACCAAACCGGACCCTGAGGGGCCTCACCCACTAAATCTGACCCAGAGTGGCCCCACCCACCAAATCGGACCCTGAGAGGCCCCACCCACCAAATCGGACCCAGAGTGGTCCCGCCCACCAAATCGGACCCAGAGTGGCCCCACCCACCAAATAGGACCCTGAGGGGCCCCACCCACCAAATCGGACCCTGTGGGACCCCGCCCAGCAAATCGGACCCTGACGGGCCCCGCCCACCAAATAGGACCCTGAGGGGAGCCACCCAGCAAATCAGACCCTGAGGGGCCCCGCCCACCAAATCGGACCCTGAGGGGCCCCACCCACCAAATAGGACCCTGTGGGACCCCGCCCAGCAAATTGGACCCTGAGGGACCCCACCCAGCAAATCGGACCGAGGGACCCCGCCCAGCAAATCGGACCCTGAGGAGCCCCGCCCAGCAAATCGGACACTGAGGGGCCCCACCCACCAAATTGGACCCTGAGGGGCCCCGGCTACAAAATCGGACCCTGAGGGGCCCCACCCACAAAATCGGGCCCTAAGGGGCCCCACCCTCAAAATCGGACCCTGAGGCCAAAGTGGCCACTGAGAGGCACCCACAGTTAAAACGGGTCTTGAGTTGAAAGTCTTGCAGGGGCAGCAGGCAAGTCTGTCTTAAAGGGGCAGCCCGGGCACCATTTCAAACCACTATCTGTACTTCCTTCAGGAAATACACATCTAGTTATTCAGTTGATTTCCGCAATTAATGCGGCCCGAACCGCTACACGCACAGACTCCACTGAGGCGTCGTTTCGAAGCCAGCTTCCACGAGTGGTGTGCTAAGTATTTTTCGTGTCGATCGGATTTGTAGTTTTTGCGCAATTTGCGTTTGAAAAAACATTTTCCCGTCATTGGAATGCATTGTCTCAATGCATTTCAATGGGAAAATTTTGCCATAGGGAAAACATGGGGCAGTTGTGAGGTGGCAGTTAAGCTCATTGATATGCTCAGGCACACCCAGTTACTATGCCAACACCTATGAACTTTACATGACCCCACCAGGACAGAGTTTCTGCCAGATAATATCAGCTCTTAAAGCGAAACCCATACCACAAATGCAAATCTAGCTTCATCACATGACGCATGCCCCTGAGAGAGAATGTGCGCCAAAGTGGATTTAGAAGCCCAGTGCGCCAAACTGGCTCTTAAAGGGCCGACGCGCATAAGTGATTCTTAAAGGGCCGGTGCGCCAAAGCGAAATCTGAGTGACCCCAGGCACCAAATTGGAGGCTGAGCCACCCCGGCCTCCAAATCGGAGGCTGAGCCACCCCGGCCTCCAAATCGGAGGCTGAGCCACCCCGGCCTCCAAATCGGAGGCTGAGCCACCCCGGCCTCCAAATCGGAGGCTGATCGACCCCGGCCTCCAAATCAGAGCCTGAGCCACCCCGGCCTCCAAATCGGAGGCTGATCCATCCCGGCCACCAAATCGGAGGCTGATCGACCCCGGCCTCCAAATCGGAGGCTGAGCCACCCCCGCCTCCAAATCGGAGGCTGAGCCACCCCAGCCTCCAAATCGGAGGCTGAGCCACCCCAGCCTCCAAATCGGAGGCTGAGCCACCCCGGCCTCCAAGTCGGAGGCTGAGCCACCCCGGCCTCCAAATCGGAGGCTGAGCCACCCCGGCCAGCAAATCAGAGGCTGAGCCACCAGGGCCTCCAAATCGGAGGCTGAGCGACTCCAGCCTCCATATCTTACCCAGAGTGGCCCCACCCACCAAATCGGACCCAGAGAGGCCCTGCCCACCAAACCGGACCCTGAGGGGCCTCGCCCACTAAATCTGACCCAGAGTGGCCCCACCCACCAAATCGGACCCTGAGAGGCCCCACCCACCAAATCGGACCCAGAGTGGTCCCGCCCACCAAATCAGACCCAGAGTGGCCCCACCCACCAAATAGGACCCTGAGGGGCCCCACCCACCAAATAGGACCCTGTGGGACCCCGCCCAGCAAATCGGACCCTGACGGGCCCCGCCCACCAAATAGGACCCTGAGGGGAGCCACCCAGCAAATCAGACCCTGAGGGGCCCCGCCCACCAAATCGGACCCTGAGGGGCCCCACCCACCAAATAGGACCCTGTGGGACCCCACCCAGCAAATCGGACCCTGAGGGACCCCACCCAGCAAATCGGACCGAGGGACCCCGCCCAGCAAATCGGACCCTGAGGAGCCTCGCCCAGCAAATCGGACACTGAGGGGCCCCACCCACCAAATCCGACCCTGAGGGGCCCCGCCCACCAAATCGGACCCTGAGGGGCCCCGGCCACAAAATCGGACCCTGAGGGGCCCCACCCACAAAATCGGGCCCTAAGGGGCCCCACCCTCAAAATCGGACCCTGAGGCCAAAGTGGCCACTGAGAGACACCCACAGTTAAAACGGGTCTTGAGTTGAAAGTCTTGCAGGGGCAGCAGGCAAGTCTGTCTTAAAGGGGCAGCCCGGGCACCATTTCAAGCCACTATCTGCACTTCCTTCAGGAAATACACATCTAGTTATTCAGTTGATTTCCGCAATTAATGCGGCCCGAACCGCTACACGCACAGACTCCACTGAGGCGTCGTTTCGAAGCCAGCTTCCACGAGTGGTGTGCTAAGTATTTTTCGTGTCGATCGGATTTGTAGTTTTTGCGCAATTTGCGTTTGAAAAAACATTTTCCCGTCATTGGAATGCATTGTCTCAATGCATTTCAATGGGAAAATTTTGCCATAGGGAAAACATGGGGCAGTTGTGAGGTGGCAGTTAAGCTCATTGATATGCTCAGGCACACCCAGTTACTATGCCAACACCTATGAACTTTACATGACCCCACCAGGACAGAGTTTCTGCCAGATAATATCAGCTCTTAAAGCGAAACCCAAACCACAAATGCAAATCTAGCTTCATCACATGACGCATGCCCCTGAGAGAGAATGTGCGCCAAAGTGGATTTAGAAGCCCAGTGCGCCAAACTGGCTCTTAAAGGGCCGACGCGCCTAAGTGATTCTTAAAGGGCCGGTGCGCCAAAGCGAAATCTGAGTGACCCCAGGCACCAAATTGGAGGCTGATTGACACCGGCCTCCAAATCGGAGTCTGAGCCACCCCGGCCTCCAAATCGGACCCAGAGTGGCCCCGCCCACCAAATCAGACCCAGAGTGGCCCCGCCACCAAATCGGGCCCTATGGGGTCCCGCCCACCAAATCAGGCCCTGCCCACAAAATCGGACTCTGAGGGGCCCCGCCCACCAAATCAGACCATGAGGGCCCTCACAGGCCAAAGTGACCCCTGAGAGGCACCCACAGTTAAAACGGATCCTGAGTTGAAAGTCTTGCAGGGGCAGCAGGCAAGTCTCTCTTAAAGGGGCAGCCCGGGCACCATTTCAAAGCACTATCTGTACTTCCTTCAGGAAATACACATCTAGTTCTACTTCTTCTCATTTTCTGCAATTAATGCGGCCCGAACCGCTCGGCGCAGAGACCCCGTTCAGGCAGCTTTTCAAAGCCCTCGGCGGGACAGGTGTGCTATGTATTTTTGGAGTCGATACGATTTGTAGTATTTAAAAAAAAAAATCGCATTTTAAGCAAAAATTTTCCCATAGGAATTAATGGCGTCCTTTCCATGACCCCCAACTAAAATGGATTGAAGCCACAGTGCAGGTGCAGTGACCTTACAAAGATGGCAGCTATGCAAATGCATCTTCCACACATGACCCGTATTAGCTAATAGAAGCTGACAGATCGCTGATTCAAGGTCTTGAAGGCGCAGCACGCCAATGGCTTCTGAGAAGCCTCACCCAGTGATGGCTAACCTTGGCACTCCAGCTGTTGTAAAACTACAACTCCCAGCATGCCCTTGCAACAAATAAGCGAGGGGGAGGCGTGTGTTTATATGTAAAATCATCCTTAAAACCCATCCTTCGTGATAATGTATATGAATCTAATGAAAATGTAGAGTCCCTGTGGCTGGAGATAAGGGGAGGGGGAAAAAAATAATAAATTACTGATAGGGGTTTGTTATAAGTCTCCAAAAATAATGGAAGCAACAGAGAATATCCTCATCAAGCAAATAGATGAAGCGGCGACTCAAGGAGAAATCACTATTATGGGGGACTTCAACTACCCGGAAATACATTGGGGAGCCGAAACCTGCAGTTCCAGCAAAGGTAATGGGTTGGGTCCTGAACCAGTTGAGACAATTAACTTTCACAACTGGTTCAGGAACCAACAAGAGGGGGGGCACTGCTAGACCTAATATTAACCAACAGGCCAGACAGCATATCGAATATAAGGGTAGGGGGTCACTTGGGTAGTAGTGATCACAAATTAATAAGTCTTCATGTATCCTTTAATAAGATGTGTAAGGCCTCTTTCACACATCAGGTTTTCGCCGTCAGGCGCGATCCGGCGCTTTTGACAGAAACCGGATCCCGCGAAATGCAATGCCGGATCCGGTTTCCCCCCCATTGACTTGCATTTGCGCCGGATCGCGCCGGATGGCCATGCGTTTCATCCGGTTTTCGCCGGATCCGGCAATGTGTCGCGATCCGGCGTCTGGAAAAAACGTCTACTGTAACGTTTTTTGTCTCCGGCGAAAAAGCCGGACACGCCGGATCCGGCGCGTCCGGCTTTTTCACACAATGAAAGCCTATGAGCGCCGCAATGCGCCGGATCCGGCGAAAGCCGGATCCGGCGGCAGGATCCGGTTTTTTGGTCTGAGCATGCTCAGTAGCTCTGCCCACAGGAGATATATAAAAGCAAGACAATGGGACCCTCAGCCACACCCAACATGCCACCCAAGCCAAGAACCAGGAGCAGGAGAAGGCAGCAGACATCTGCAGCAGCAGCATCATCAGCACCACCCCAAATGGAGCAGCAAATGGAACATGCTGAGGGGAGTCCAGCAGCAGATGAGAGACGGTAATTATCAAATCCCCCATTCCTCCAAACTAGGGCCATGGAATATCAAGATATTCATTGGCCCTTTGTTTCTCTTTATTCAACAGCCGCCAAAGAGATGCAGCAGCAGCATCAGAAATGGCATCACTGGCAGCAGCAACAGCAGCAGCAATACCCACAGCCATGGAGTCTGGCCATCAACAGGACAGCACATCTTCTTCTGGGAGCCCTCCCTCGCATCGTCAGCGTTTGACGGTAAGTTTTTATTTCCAAAATCCATCATCTCTGTAATATATGTCTATTCATTGACTTTTATTTCAAAACAGGAATCACAAGATGAAGAGGAGCTCCCAGAAGAAGAAGGAAGGGGTGGACAGACACCTGGAGTGGGCTCACAATTGGTAAGTTTTTTGCATCAAACGCAGAAACACAACATCACACTACACACAACACATAGAAAACAATGTTCTGCAGACCACACACAGCAAACAAATGCCTACATCCAAAGACATAACATTTTTTGTTTTCTTCTCTAGTCTTCCCAATCTGGTGCTCGGCCAAGAGGTCCTCGCAGTGCCTCCCAGGGTCGTCGGCGACAGCAACGCGGTGGTCACCAGCGTGTAAGTATAAATATTTTTGCTTTGTTTTTTTGCACTTTTTATTTCATTTCTTTTGTGGAGGCTAATTATGTTATTTTTGTCTTTTTCTTTAACAGCCTTCACAGCGTGCTCCCGACTCTGACGGTGAGGATGGAGGGATTGATGTGGACCGCCTCATCGATCTCGTCAGAGAAAGGGAGCCGCTCTGGAATATGGCTGACCGCCGCCACGCTGACCTGATCGTTACCCGACGACTCTGGGAGGAAATCTGTTCTCTCCTTGTGGGCCGCTGGGAGGACCTCGAAGCTCGGGCCCAGATTAAAGAGCGTAAGTATATACAGTACCGGTTGCTTGATGTAAACCAGTGTTTCCCGAACTCCAGTCCTCGTGGTCCCCACGGATCATGTGTTCAGGATTTCTATTTACTATGGAAATCCTGAAAACATGACCCCTGGGGACCATGAGGACTGGAGTTTGTGAAACACTGATGTTGTATACCAACCACTCCTTTCTCGTTTCAGGGAACAGAATTGTGAATCGGTGGCGGTCTGTGAGGGATCGTTTCAAGAAGGAGTTCAATAAAGAGATGCGGGCCCCGAGTGGATCTGGAGGACGCAGGAGCAAGTACAAGTACGCACAAGCCCTGTCGTTCCTCCGGGAAACAATGCTCACCAGAAGGTAAATATTACACACCACATGTGAAAAAAATGTTAGATGTAACTTTTTTTTTTCAGGCAGGGCCATACCATGTCAGTATTTTAATTGTTTTTTTTTCTCTTTATTACACAGCACGGTGAGCAGCACTCGGGAGCCTGCACGATTGGACCCTTCTGAGGCGATCCCTGAGGAGACCGGCACCGAGGGACACTTCGACCGCCCCGGTACATCTGCACCTTCCCAGCCTTCCCACACATTAGACCCATCTGTCCCATCCACCAGCACAGGAGCATCGTGGCCGCCTACATTACATGAAGCTGCTGGTGAGGAGATCGCTTTCCCTTTACCCCACCCTTCTGCCCCTGCCACCTCTAGTACACCTGCGGGTACTGGGCGGCAGCGGCAGAGGGGTCAGGAAAAGAGTTATGCGCAAGAGTTCTTGCATCTGAATGCATCTTTCCAGAACTGTCTCAAAGTCTTGTCAGAGCAAATCTCCGCAGGCTTTCAGCAGATCAACTCCAGCATTCTGGAGGTGAAGACACTTCTGCAAACCATGCATTCAGAAGCAAGATCTTCGCCAAACCACACCTTTTTCAGGTCTGTTGTGGAGCGCATGGCAACACTATCTCCTACCCAGCAGATGCATGTAATGCATTCGTGCCACGGTGCTCTACAGCAGGTTACCTCCCAACCTCCACCTCCCACCACTGTAGTTCCTCCACCTGCACCCCCTCCAGCCACTTTCCATCCTCCCCCTCCTATTACATCTGCACCCCCTCCAGCCACTTTCCATCCTCCCCCTCCTATTACATCTGCACCCCCTCCAGCCACTTTCCATCCTCCCCCTCCTATTACATACCAGCAACCTCACCAGTACCAGCAACCTCCCCAGTACCAGACATCTCCCCACTTCCAGCAACCTGCCCCGTACCAAACTCCTTCCCCGTACCAAACTCCTTCCCCGTACCAAACTCCTTCCCCATACAACTTTCCATCAACATCATCTGCTCCTACAGTCCCTGCCCAACCCTCCACTCCACCGCCCACCACCTCTTCTGCCTCCCACATGTCCACCCATTCTGTAGCTTTTTCGACACCTTCACCTCTAACTGTTCCTTCCCCACCACGATCCCAGTCCTCTCTCCACACACCCAGTGTCGAAGTGTCCCGCAGCCCCTCCAGCAGTATTTCCACCCCACAGTACACAGATTTGTAATGTGTGTTTTTTGTAATAAAAATGCCCATTGGGTTTAAAACCTTTATTAAAAAAGTTTTTTGCACTTTAAAAACATTTTACAATAAAAAAAAAAAAAATTTAAATAAAAGTTAAATTATCGTTTCACAATGGTTGTCTGTCATTTCTTTCTGCGGCGAACTATGTTTTAAAAAAAGGTTAAATACAGGGTATTTCAAAGGTAAAAAGGTATTCAAAACCAGGTATATAACTGTGGGTAAATTTTAGCTTTTTGCCACAGTTGTGTTCCTGGTTGTGTTTGAAGCAAAGTATTTCACCTAAAAAGTTGTGTTTATTGTTGGTGATTTCCTACCAATGTACATAACTTTTGTTAAAAGGTGAAATACTTTGCATAAAACACAACCAGGTAAACAGCTGTGGCCTAAAGGTAAAAATAGTAAGACCATGACAAGATAGCCAACTTTGGTTGGCAAAGGTATATACTGTTGGTCCAGAAGGTACACAAGTTTAGGGCACAAATCTTTCACACTCTGTCATCCCAGTGTACTCTGCCTTGAGGTGACATAAAGTATAGTGGAAAATTGTCCCTGAAACCGTCACAGAACTTCTAGTGGTAATATTTCCAATGACAACATCCATCTTCGCCAGTAACTTGCTCTTCTCTCCAACCTGCACTTTCTTCTCTACAACCTGTCAAAGAAGGGCTGTAGGAACATGCTATATCTAGTTTTCCAGTAGCCAATCCCGTTCGGAAGGCCACAAGGGTCAATTTTAAAAACCGGATCCGGCGTAATCCGTCGAAAAACGGATAGAAAAACGGATAGAAAAACGGATGAACCGGATGAGACGGATCCGGTTTTGTCTGTCAAGAACAAGACGGATCCGGCAGAAAACCGGATCCGGCACTTCAGGTTTTACAAAACATTTGCCGGATCCGGCATTCCGGCACGACGCCGGATCGCGCCTGACGCCGAAAACCTGACGTGTGAAAGTAGCCTAATAGAGGGGTTACAAGGACACTAAACTTCAGGAAGGCAAATTTCCAACAGATGAGAGATAATCTTAGTGCAATAAACTGGGACGATATCCTGAGACATAAAAATACACAAAGAAAATGGGAGTCGTTTATTAGCATCCTGAATAGGACCTGTGCACAATATATACTGTATGGGAATAAACATGCGAGAAATAGGAGGAAACCACTATGGCTAAATAGAGCTGTAAGGGGCGCAATAAGTGACAAAAATAAAGCATTTAGAGAATTAAAGCAAGTAGGTAGTGATGAGGCATTAAATAAATACAGAAGATTAAATAAATTCTGTAAAAAACAAATCAAGACAGCAAAGATTGAGACAGAGAGACTCATTGCCAGAGAAAGTAAAAATAATCACAAAATATTCTTTAACTACATAAATAGTAAGAAGCTAAAAAATGATAGTGTTGGTCCCCTTAAAAATAGTCTGGGTGAAATGGTGGATGAGGATGAAGAAAAAGCCAATATGCTAAATGACTTTTTTTCAACAGTATTTACACAAGAAAATCCCATGACGGATAACATGATCAGGGAAAAAAATTCTCCATGAAATGTCACCTGCTTAACCCAGCAGGAAGTACGGCAGCGTCTAAAAATCACTAAAATTGACAAATCCCCGGGCCCAGATGGGATACACCCCCGAGTACTGCAGGAATTAAGCACAGTCATAGATAGACCATTATTTTTAATCTTTAAAGATTCCATAATAACAGGTTCTGTACCACAGGACTGGCGTATAGCAAATGTGGTGCCAATATTCAAAAAGGGGGCAAAAACTGAACTTGGAAATTATAGGCCATTAAGTTTAACCTCAACTGTGGATAAAATCCTGGAGGGTTTTCTACGAGATACTATACTGGAGTATCTGGAGAAGAATAACCTCATGACCCAATATCAACATGGGTTTACAAGGGACCGTTCCTGTCAGACTAATCTGATAAACTTTTATGAAGAGGTAAGTTCAGGACTGGACCAAGGAAATGCAGTGGACGTGGTGTACATGGACTTTTCAAAAGCTTTTGATACGGTGCCACACAAAAGGTTGATACATAAAATGAGAACAATGGGGATAGGGGAAAATATGTGTAGGTGGGTTAAGAGCTGGCTCAGGGATAGGAAACAAAGGGTGGTTATTAATGGAGCACACTCGGACTGGGTCATGGCTAGCAGTGGGGTACCACAGGGGTCAGTTTTGGGCCCGCTTTTTAACATATTTATTAATGACCTTGTAGGGGGCATAGAGAGTAGAATTTCAATATTTGCAGATGACACTAAACTCTGCAGGGTAATCAATACAGAGGAGGACAATTTTATATTACAGGAGGATTTATGTACACTAGAAGCTTGGGCTGATAAATGGCAAATGAGCTTTAATGGGGATAAATGTAAGGTCATGCACTTGGGTAGAACGAACAAGATGTATACTTATGTGCTTAATTGTAAAACACTGGGCAAAACTGTCACTGAAAAAGACCTGGGTGTATGGGTGGACGACAAACTCACATTTAGTGGCCAGAGTCATGCAGCTGCTGCAAAGGCAAATAAAATAATGGGATGCATTAAAAGAGGCATAGATGCTCATGAGGAGAACATAATTTTACCTCTATATAAGTCACTAGTGCGACCACACTTAGAATACTGTGTACAGTTCTGGTCTCCGGTGTATAAGAAAGACATAGCTGAACTGGAGTGGGTGCAGAGAAGAGCGACCAAGGTTATTAGGGAACTGGGGGGTCTGCAATACCAAGACAGGTTATTACACTTGGGGTTATTTAGTTTGGAAAATTGAAGGCTTAGTGGTGATCTTATTACAATGTATAAATATATGCGGGGACAGTACAAAGACCTTTCTAAAGATCTTTTTACTCTTAGACCTGTGACGGGGACACGGGGGCATCCTCTACATCTGGAGGAAAGTAGGTTTAAGCATACTCACAGACGCGGATTCTTTAGTGTAAGAGCAGTGAGACTATGGAACTCTCTGCCATATGATGTGGTAATGAGTGAATCTCTAATAAAATTTAAGAAGGGCCTGGATGCCTTTCTTGAAAAGTATAATATTACAGGGTATGTACACTAGTTTCCTTGATATTGCGTTGATCCAGGGAGCTAGTCTGATTGCCGTATGTGGAGTCGGGAAGGATTTTTTTTCCCCATTGTGAAGCTTACTGTTTGCCACATGGATTTTTTTTGCCTTCCTCTAGATCAACATGTTAGGGCAAGTTAGGATAGGATATGGGTTGAACTAGATGGACTTAAAGTCTTACTATGTTACTTGCAGCATTTGAGGAAGCAGTTGAGGCAAGCTGGGAGTTGTAGTTCTCCAACAGCTGGAGTGCCAAGGTTCACCATCACTGCAGTCAGATGCCAAAGTGGCTTTAGAAGCCCAGCGTGCCAAAGTGGTGCCTGAGGGGGCTGGAGCGCCAAAGTGGCCCCCAAGGCAAAGTGGCAGCATGTGTCAACATGGCTAAAGTGGCTACCAAGTGGCCAAAGTGGCTACCAAGGTGCCGAGTGTGCCAAAGTGGCCACCAAGTGGCCAAAGTGGCTACCGAGGTGCCGAATGTGCCAAAGTGGCTACCAAGTGGCCAAAGTGGCTACCGTGGTGCCGAATGTGCCAAAGTGGCTACCAAATGGCCAAAGTGGCTACCGAGGTGCTGAATGTGCCAAAGTAGCTACCAAGTGGCCAAAGTGGCTAGCAAGGTGCCGAATGTGCCAAAGTGGCTACCAACTGGCCAAAGTGGCTACCCAGGTGCCAAATGTGCTAAAGTGGCTACCAAGTGGCCAAAGTGGCTACCAAGTGGCCAAAGTCGCTACCGAGGTGCCGAATGTGCCAAAGTGGCTACCAAGTGGCCAAAGTGGCTATCGAGGTGCCGAATGTACCAAAGTGTCTACCAAGTGGCCAAAGTGGCTACCAAGGGGCCAAAGTGGCTACAGAGGTGCCGAATGTGCCAAAGTGGCTACTAAGTGGCCAAAGTGGCTACTGAGGTGCCGAATGTGCCAAAGTGGCTACCAAGTGGCCAAAGTGGCTACCAAGTGGCCAAAGTGGCTACAGAGGTGCTGAATGTGCCACAGTGGCTACCAAGTGGCCAAAGTGGCTACCAAGTGGCCGAAGTGGCTACAGAGGTGCCGAATGTGCCAAAGTGGCTACCAAGTGGCCAAAGTGGCTACCGAGGTGCCGAATGTGCCAAAGTGGCTACCAACTGGCCAAAGTGGCTACAGAGGTGTCAAATGTGCCAATGTGGCTACCAAGTGGCCAAAGTGGCTACCAAGTGGCCAAAGTGGCTACAGAGGTGCTGAATGTGCCAAAGTGGCTACCAAGTGGCCACCGAGGTGCCGAATGTGCCAAAGTGGCTACCAAGCGGCCAAAGTGGCTACAGAGGTGCCAAATGTGCCAAAGTGGCTACCAAGTGGCTAAAGTGGCTACTGAGGTGCCGAATGTGCCAAAGTGGCTACCGAGTGGCCAAAGTGGCTACCAAGTGGCCAAAGTGGCTACTGAGGTGCCGAATGTGCCAAAGTGGCTATACACAACATTCATATTCTAACTTTACTTTCTTACAGTCGACACCTGATACACTGCTGTAAAGTTGGCACCGTTGTTCAAGCACCATGTATTTCCTTCAGGAAATGCCTATCTAGTTGCATTTTTTTACTGGTGACAAAACAAACCCCACATTTCTAACATTGTAATTTTTTCTCATTACGGCTTTTACCGAATGGGTTAATTAATTTTGCAATAGATCAGTCTTTTAGGAATTTGGCAATACCACATACTAGCTTGGCCTATGCAAAATTTTCGCACATTGGTCGTCAGGGGCGTGGGCAATTTCAGAAAAAGCAAGCCGGTCAAATGTAAATATATTTCAAGAGCTGATGAACACAGACAGGTATTTATATTTGTAGATTGGTAATACAGTAAATTGTTTTTATAAGCAGAGGCCAAAAAATGTCTTCCGTTTGAGGTGCCACCTGCAGGTCCACCTGCAGGTCATTGTGTCTTTCTGCAGGTTTATGAAAATTAATATTTAAACTGCATTTAGTGATAAAATCGTGGATGTGTGGTTTGTTTGGCTGTTTTCTTGCTGAGGGAAGAAAGTTTACCTTTCAAATGGTGTATCGTGTGTGTGTGTGTATGGGGCGAAGTAATCAATGAAAAAGCAGTGCATGTATATAAATGTGTTGGTAGTGTGCTTCGGGGTACTGTGGTGCCACCTGCAGGTCATTTTTCCTTACTGCAGCAGGTTTATGAAATTTAATGTTTAAACTGTATTTTGTGATCAAATCGTGGATGTGTGGTTTGTTTGGCTATTTTCTTGCTGAAGGGGGCATGTTTACCTTTCAAATGGTGTATCATTTGTGATGTGGGTGCAGTATGAATGGGGATACGAAGGAATCACTTAAAAAAACAGTGTTTAGAAATAATAAAACAGATGTTTATTTTTTCACATTTTTTAATTTATTTTGATTGGAGGAAACTGTGGATGATTTTAACTTTTATTAACTTGTTTTTTTTTTTGGTTTTTTTTTACGTTTCGCTTCGTTAGTCCTGTTAGGACACTTGGACCTGCGATTGTCTGATCTCTTATACTATTAGTATATGGTGTAAAGTCTTTTTTGAAGCTCAGCACATAGATGAGCTCCAGAGGAGCACCAAAATGGCAGCAAATAGGGGCATGCGGTAGGGCTCCTGCTACCATAGTAACCCATCGGTGCCCCGAGATCATATCACAGGGCTCCGATGGGAGAGGGTAATTTGAAGCAGCAGCATTCGTTCCATTTAAATGCCGCACTCTGAGATTGACAGCAGAATTTAAAGGATTATCAGCCGCTGCCGGAGCTTATCTTCATCCGTGTCTGTTAGAGACAATCTCCGGCTATATAATATAGCCAGTATCTGCCATATGTGGAGAGAGCTCAGCTCCTGCACCTTCTACACAAGCGATCACCAACACAATTATGGACATGAATGTGGTATTGTATTAAGGGGTTAAACCAAAGATTTCAAACTCAAATACACAAAAGGCCAAAATTGAGACTTGTTAAAAGATATGTGAGTTTTGGTGCTGAAAAGGTGAAAAACAATTAAGAACAACAATAAACAACATTGTTGCTTTTGCTCCAAATTCATGGACCGTGTGCCGCTATTCTGAAGAATTAGATGCAAAAAATGTCAGTAAATGCCACAAGGCAAAAAAAGAAAAGTGACTTCAATAAATCACAAATGATGAATTGGCCCACAGTGGTTTGTAGAGTATTTAATGAATCTCCAGACTCTGCTATAACAACAGGGAAACCTCCATCAGCTCATTATTAGCTGATTAGTATTAGTATGAGCTGTCTTACACCACGAGCCCATAGTAGGAGGCGCCTGTCTGTATCCTGTCTATTTAGACACTGTTCACATGTTCAGGTTTTAAATACATTAGATAGGGACTGCTCGGTGAAGGGTTACCGTGACGAGGTGGAGCAGCTTGGCATACATTTTTTGCAAAAAATGTATCAACTAAATACCCTGTATTTCTTATCCAGCACTTGCTGATTACTGTCATATTTTTTATTGCAGAGTATTTTTGCAAATTTGTCATTTTGTGTTTTCTTGTTGTGTTTCAGTCAGTGGGTGGTGTGAGCACTGTCCGACCGACTTGTTCACATTTGTGCATGTCACATATGTTTTTAATCCGTTTTTTCCTTGCTTAGCATGGTTTGGGAGACCCCACCCCTCTCTTGTGTGACATGCACATAAATGAGCTGTCTTACACCACGAGCCCATACTAGGAGGTGCCTGTCTGTATCCTGTCCATTTAGACACTGTTCACATGTTCAGGATTTAAATACATTAGATTGGGACTGCTCCGTGAAGGGTTACCGTGATGTGGTGAAGCGGCTTGGTATACATTTTTTGCAAAAAACGTATCAACTAAATACCCTGTATTTGTTATCCAGCACTTGCTGATTACTGTCATATTTTTTATTGCAGAGTATTTTTGCAAATTTGTCATTTTGTGTTTTCTTGTTGTGTTTCAGATGCCCAAAAAAGACTCAGGAGCTCATGAAGGCACAATGTCTGGCCAATAAACCTCAACCTAAGGCCCAGAAAACAGCACATTCTGACATGGAAACTGCCAGTCTTGGGGAATCGGGGAAAAATCTTTCCTTGTAGGATCCACATGTAAGAAATGAGCTGGATGCAGTGAGGAGGTCATGTGACTGCAGTGAAGAGGTCATGTGACTGCAGTGAGTGGCAGTTATTGGTTATCATTTGAATCTCAGGTGACAGTTGGGAGAGAGCGACGGGAGCGACTTGTCTACAAGGAGCATCGGGAGAGATTTTAGCCTCAGAGCCACCAGATTTTGTATTTTTACCTTTCCTTTTCCCATTTCTAACCTTCCCCATTTCCCCTTTTTTCATTTTTTGCTGGATTTGTTGGATTCCATCATCTTTACCAGTCATCTTGTGGCAAGTATCATTCTTTGTACCCCGTATACAGTTCCCAGAGCACAATACATTCACATTACACAGTGTACACAGAGAGAGGAGCAGAGCTGCGCACATTATGTGATCGGGAAGGAGCTCGATAACAGATTTATAGTTTTAGAGTCTTAAAACAAACCTCTGTGCCAAAAAATAGTCTGCAGCTAAATACTGTTTTATGCAATGGGGGCCACCTAATTGGAAGTGGGGAAACATGCTTGTGGCCTAGGCGCAGGCGATGTAGGTCACACTTTGTGCGAGCTCCTGAGGTAACCCTCTTACGCTACTTACAAGGCAACCTTTTTTTTGAAAATTTTTACTCCCATTCAAATTTATTTTTATTCAGAAATTTATTCTGCACATTTTGAGATGTTTTTCGCCTGATTCGGATAATCCTGTGATATTTTATCCGGATTTGAAGACTGTGGCCTGTTAAAATGGCGTCAGTTGACGGTTGGCCCCTGTGACATCTTGCTTTCTGAGGTAAAATAAATTTCAAGAACACAATTTTTCCTTTTAAAATATTTTTTTTTATTTATTTTTATTACATACAATTATATAACTTTCTGGCATTTTTTAATCCATTTTTGCTCTGAGGTGATTACTTCTATATAATTCTTTATCTTGCTTTTTACCTTTTATTTTTATTTTCTATCTATTTTCCTTATTTTTAATATTTATTTTTAATTTTATAGTCCTTCTTAACATAAAGGATTTCTTTTTTCCTGCATGGAGTTTGTTTTATCCTATAGCCAGACATACTCGCATAGGTTGCATTACTGACGGCTAGTTACCATAGCAACGCGGTCTATACTTATTAATACTGATTTTTCAATTGTGGATCTTTCTTTCAAAACACCCCTGCTGGGCTTCTTTGGGCTTGCCCCTTGCTAACCTAACCGGGGGGTTTTCGCCATCTGTGGACCTCATTTATACCGGGCACACCGGCTCCAAAGATCCTGTCACGGCTGCAGCGCGCCGGCATTAATCCTCCTCCCTGTGACGTCACCGTGGTACGCAGCCATTACGTGTTTTACCCTGCAGGGCTGTGGAGTCGGAGTCGGAGCTCATTTTGGTGGAGTCGGAGTCGGTATAAAATGGTCCGACTCCGACTCCTAAAATATATAATACATTGGGTACAGTAGTTCAATGCAGAATGTGCTGAATATTTTTTCATAGGAATTTGGGAAAGTTATGAAATGTGCTATAAATGGCTGTTCTATTCCTGATCTAAGGCTACATTCACACACAGCGTTTTTGCTGCGTTTTTTGAGGATACGTTTTTCAGCTGCAAAAGCAAATCAGCTTTTTAAAAAACCGCATCACCTGAAAGGTTTTTGAGCTCATAGATAATGTTTTCAATAGCAAAAGCAGATTAGAAATCTGCTCTATCCATTTATCCATATCTGTCTATCTATATCTTATCTGTACCAAAAAGAATGAAAGCTGGGTAGCACAGACTAACACTCCTTTTTTTTTTTAGCACCAGTCAGGTACACCTCATAGCTGCCCAAAAGGACGCCCAGGACAGACATTTCTCTTCTTCAGTAACACATAAACATCAATTGATAGTTGGAATAAATAGACTGCATTCACCACATCTTAAGGTGCAGGCTTTATTTTCAAGTGTAGGGGTGTGCAGTGTAAGGTTCTGCAGCAGCTGAGGTGTGCAGTATGAGATTCTGTGGAACAGTATGAGGTTCTGCCCCCCCCCCGTAGTTTTGATCCTGGCTAAAACCGTTTCTTATAGATGTGGCGAACCCTCAGGTAACCCTAAATGAAGGTCAATGGACACAGGTGGCTGAATTGAAGGAATTGCTTAATCACCTATTTACCGTGACTAAAAAATTACAAGCTGAGGATTTAACTCCTGGCATTTTCATAAGGGAGTGGAAGAACTTGCTATTTTGCCTTTCCCAAAGAGGAAATTTAATCGCAGATGTCATTTCTGCTTCAATGACACGGAGAGAGACGCAGCTATTGGAAAATAAAATTTTTCTGGCAGCTGTTTATGTGGACCCAAGTCATCGTATATTGCTTGATGATCAACAGCTTACTAAAGGAAAAGAAGCTCTGGCTGAGGGAGCAGTTAGGATGAGTGGCCTACAGGAGGACTGCCAGGCGCAAGAGGACTTGGGTCCTGACAGTGCTACTGCTGCCATATCTTCATCCTCATCAGATGAGGAGTTTGACTGTGACAAGTATTTGGATGATATGGAGCAGGCAAAGCGTTGCTGCAAGGAAAAAGATTTCACTCCGTCTCCTATAGCAAGCAGATTGACCATATTTCAGCAAAATGTTTCACTTGCTCTCAAAGAAAAAGAAAAATTCAACCGCTCATCAAAACTGACTGTGCATGAGGCAATTCCTTTATACTTGGAAATTGTTAGAGATGTTGCCCATGTGGTTACGGCTTTACCTCCAACCCAAGTTAGTGTAGAGAGGTTGTTCTCTGGCCTTAAAATTATTAGGTCAGATTTTAGGTCATCTATGAAGGAGGAACTGATGGAGGCAATTCTATTTCTTAGAACAAATTCATAGACTGCACAAATGTTATTTAGTATGTTTTTGTTGAAAACTGTTTTTTGCCACTTACATAGTTTATTACAGTGTTATATATATATATACTGTATATATTTATATATATGTAATCGATATTACATAGTGTATTACATATTTACAATTTATTAGTTTTTTGTGTTCCAAAGTTGTATTCCAATAAATATATATTATGTTCTATCTAAATGTCTTGATTATTGTATCATAAAAATGATTAAATGTCTGATGTTCACATTGTACTACAATAAATTTTTCACTTAAATATAAGCAATATATGTTGGAGTCGTGGAGTCGGAGTCGATGGAAGGGAAATTGAGGAGTCGGAGTCGCAGGTTTGGCTTACCGACTCCACAGCCCTGGTACCCTGGATTGCTGCTGAACTCCTTCCTACGCCTTCTCTGGACGTGCCCCTAACCTCCCGGGAGGTTTTCGTCAGCTTCTGTCAGCGATTACACAGGGCACACCGGTGTTGAAGATCCTGCGGTGACCGGCTGCAAGCGCCATCTTCTCCCCGCCCTGTGACGTCACTGCTGACGTCGGCCATATTGCCAGAGGTGCAGCCATCAACGTACATCTCTCTCCAGGTTGCTGCTGGTTGGACAGATTGTTATTGGACTCTTTGTGACTGCGTAATCACTGGCCACGCCATTGCTGCTTTTCCGACTCTGTGTGACTGCGCAATCACTGGCCACGCCATTGCTGCTTCTCCTCGCTCCTCCGGCTGTTTTTTCTATTCCCCCTACTGGTGTCGCTGTCGCTGGTCGCGGCCATCTTAGTGGGGTTGGTGTCGCTACCGCTGGTGGTGGCCATTTTGTTGGTGGGTTTAGATGACATACTGGATGTCAAGGGCGGGGGCACCACAATTGAATAAAGAGAGCAGGATCCAACCCAGGCCTATATGCAAAAGCTATAACAAACACAAGAAGAGAAATAGGCCATAAAAGGTGGATCACCACAAGCCAAGAGATAGCGCTTAGAAGCAAATACTATTTAGATGACATACTGTCATTGAGAAGGAGGAGGGGGAGTGTAATGCTCTGTCAGGGTTCCCCAACTCCAGTCCTCAAGGCCCACCAACAGATCATGTTTTCAGGATTTCTTTAGTATTGCTCAGGTGATAATTGCTTCACCTGTGCAATACAAAGGAAATCCTGAAAACATGATCTGTTGGTGGGCCTTGAGGACTGGAGTTGGGGAACCCTGCTCTAGGTGGTTACATCTAACGCATTGTTTCTATTACTTACATTAGGAAAATGTTATTTATTTTTTTTTGAGAGGTATATTATATTATATATTATACATTATAGTTTGCAAATTTCCTTTTTTTAATTCTCTGACTGAACTCTTATTAACCAACAGGTCACTTTTATTTGTTTCCTCTTAGAGGATTCTATTATTAGAGAGGGGGCTGGTTCTGATTTTGGTTTTAAATTAAGAATATAAAAATTAAACAATATATATAAAAATAATAAAATAAATAAAATTATTTAATATACATAAAAATATTGGATAAAAATTAAAATATAAAAAAATAAAATAATGCATAATTAATAATTATAACAGGATTATACAGTATATTTATCTGCGGGTAAATATCATACCTAATTTAATATTTATAGGGCAATAAATACAGATTCTGATAGTTACAACTTAATATTTTACTGTCAAGGTAGCTATTTTGGGAGGGCTAAATTAACCCTTCACGGTTGATCCAGTGATTTCCAAATTATTCCACAGTGTTGCTAGCAACTCAAATGACCACACGGAGACGGGCGTCTCTGTACGGGAGGATCGAGGCAGATCACTAAGCCCCTTTATTTTAGTCACTTCTTTTATAACATTTTGCTTAATGATGCAAGGTTCTCATCTACCAATAAAATCATTTCACTTTGTAAGCCAATAATATTGCAAGAAAACCGGAAACTACATATATGTCCGTATCCAAATAGAAAGTAGTATAATGGCATATTCTTCAGAGTTTTACACTCCCGCCTCCCTTATCTTTGCACCTGATGAGAACAGTCTGGTTTCATGACAGCCCATGCCAAATATAAAAATTTATCTTACAGCAACAAAAATGGAGAAACGAAACCTTCAGAGAATGGATAAAACGAAACTTCAACTCTGATTTTAGTATTAACCCTTCACATTAATATTTTACCTTCAGTTCTTGGTACTTTCGCTTGGCAAAATGAGTCACTTCAACTCCAAATTGCCTACGGTTAAATCCACAGGTGCTTCTAGATCTCAAAAGCAAAATTCAGACCCCAAGTCTGGTCGTGTTTCCTCCAGGGACTCGGTTAATCTATTGAGCCCGACTAAATCCCGCTCTCTTATTGAACAGGCATCCTCGCCTTCATCTCTCAGGACCCTCTCTTCTCCCTCGTCCACACGTAAGGCTTGCTCATCAGAGTCAGTTGTGGCACATCTCTCTTCACCTGTCCATCCTGAGACCATGGATCTCTCTTCCTCCTCGAAGAGGAAGGGTCCCTCAGGTTGGGGAAGTGTGCAGTCCTCCGTTGCCAATTCCTCGGAGGATTGTAGTTCTTCTTCGCCCAACCCTAGTCCAAAAAAGTGTAAATCAAGGCCTGAGGAAACATCACTGCCTTTTTTGTCTTCTGGGTTCTTTCCTGATGCAACCTCCCTTGAGGCGTGTATGAACGCTCTAGTTGAAAAACTTAGTGCTAGTGTGGACATGGATAACCAGACAAAGATTTTCCAAGAGACAAGAGCATTTTACTTCAAGGTTGGATAACCAAGAGGTCCGGTTGGGTGAATTGGATAACTCAAATAAGTTATCTCTGAAACTCCAGTCTGATTCCAAATCTGAAATACAACAGTTAAAGCTTAAATTGGCAGATCTGGAGGACCGTTTTCGTCATAATAATATCAAGATTAGGGGAATATTGGAGGATGTATCGTCCATTAAGTTCTCTGACTATGTTAAGGGAATTTTTAGGAGATTTCTCTTTCGGATACGGATCTTATCATTAATCGTACACATCGCCTCCCTAAACCTCCTTCCATCCCTAAAGACCTACCCAGAGATGTCATATTGAAAATTCAAAACTTCAACTTTTACTCTTAGAATTTTCAAAGATCTCATACTTCAAGGTAAACAAATCTAAATCTAAAATATTGCCTTTAAACATAACTAATGCTCAAATAGAAGAAATCCAGTATATTTCCCCATGGAGTTGTACATATAATCATATTACTTACCTAGGTTTAAAATTTTCTAACAATGTCAACTAATTAATACCCCTAAATATGTCCTCTCTCATTGAATCCATTTCCAAGGACATGTCATCATTCAGCGATAGGGAACTCTCGTGGTGGGGTAGGATCTCCACCTTTAAATCACACATTTTATCCAAAATTTAATATGTTTTTTGCTCCCTTCCCCTACCAATATCCACACCATATCTTACCAGCTTACAAACCCGAGCCCATAACTTGATATGGGGAGATAAAAAAGCGAGGACGTCATCAAATATTTTATCCAAACCTAAGCGTTTTGGCGGAGTCGGGCTACCTAACATTTCAGCTTACTATTACACTTTCTCATCAAACAAAGTCTTGCTTGGTGGCCACAATCCAATCCTCCAGCCTGGTATGATCTGGAATACTTTTTTAATAATAGCGTCCCCCCTTGAACTGTCTTCTTATTAAGAAAGATCCCCCCCCACTCGCATCCCATTTTTCAGGCCACAATAGAGGCCTGGAAGATTTTATCTAGACCCAAAAGAGAACAGAATAGATTTGACTTTATTAAAAATTTGTCTCTTCATACTATCTGCTCACTTTTTCAGCAGGATATTAATCCTTTGTGGGCAGATTTAGGTATCACTAAACTCAAGGATCTTTATTCTGATTAACTCGTATCCCCTTTAGCCAAATTTGAGAAAAGTTCAAAATCCCCTTTTCATAATTCTGCCACTATACAATTCTAAAAGACCTAATTGATTGCTTTTTACAGGCAAAATCCAGAATTTCTGAACCGGTGGCTAATCTTTTTGACAATATTAATCATAGTATATTTTGGTCTTCTAACTATCTATATAATTGGCTGAATAAAAGTTTTGAATTTGTAAAAACACAACATTCTGAAATGGGAATCAGAATTTCGCATAAATCCAGACCCTGCTGAGTGGGAACATGCCTGTGAAATTTCTTACGCCTCCTCCATCTCAATGTCCTTGCAGGAGACTCATCACAAAATTCTGTCGAGATGGTACTATACTCCTGCTAAGCTCTCCAAGATCAATCCTGAATTCTCCCCGGATTGCTGGAGGGGTTGTGGTCACTACGGTACCATATCTCATATCTTTTGGTATTGCCCCCTTATTAAGCCCCTATGGAAAGATATATCAAACCTTATTAATTCATTGCTCATCAAACCCATCTCCATCACTCCCCAACTAGCTCTCCTTTCTCTCAATTCAGACATTATAGATCATCCAACAATCCCCCTAATTATTCACATACTACTAGTTACGAAAAACTCAAATCGCTTTTCACTGGAAGCGGCCCGATCCACCCAAATTTCAGGATATCAAAGACATGTTAACCCTCCATAAATCCTTTGAACATAAAATCGCTACGATCAATAACAGCCTCACTAAATTCACCAAAAAGCGGTCAGGCTGGACAGAGTTGTTTCCCTAGGGAGTACTCCATTCACTTCGCCTTTTATTGTAATTATGGTCAAATGAGTATTCATTGTAGTTGCTGTTCACATTGTTATATGTTACAAGTGCTTTATATGACTTGTTATCTTTTGTCTATTTTGACATTTGGGATCCCTCTCTCCTTTCCCTACCCTGATATTGTTAAAACCCCAATAAAATGTTTGGAAAAGGAAGTGGGGAAACATGAAGGTGTGTTCTCCCTGCAGCCGCTCGCTTCCTGTTCCTGGGGCAGCACCAGAGCAGTGATCAGTCAGCGATCATTACAATGTGAGCTGTAATCTCTCCCCTTCTCTGTCACTGATATCCTGCTCTATGGATGTCGGAGCGGTGGGTGTGATTACAGAGTGCTCAGTGTGCATCACTGACTATTCACTGTCCGAGCGCCGGTGACTGGAGCGAGCGGCTGCAGGGAGAGTGTAACTATATTTTCTCCCTGCAGCCGCTCTTCCAATTAGATGGCTGCACATGTTTAATATAGTATTTATCTACAAATGACTCCTCTGCCTGCAGGGTAATGCCGTCTGTCTGCAGACAGGTTCCTTCTATGGCAGGTAAACCCCTCATGTTTGACGTTTTTCTGGGACCAGTAAGACAATGTTCACATCATACATGGACATCTGTTAATGTATACACTAGTTATGTTTTATGTGTTTATGCTTAAAGGATGCATCTGACTGGTATATAAGAATTCAATTAATTCTATTTTTTTTTTATCCATTCCTTTTTTTGCTTTCTTTTTCAAACTCCGTCCTGTTTATTGGGGGCAGGTGGGGAAATAATACATAAAGTGTAAAGTTGTAAAGTGTAAATGTTTCTACAATGCTCTTTTATTGGTAATAAAATTACATTTAATAATTAAAAAAAAAAAAAATATAATTGTATACTATTTTTTGCAATGGATTCCTATGGTGACAGAGGTATCTGTGTATCTTATATGTCCCAGCATATACATTAAAAGGAGGCCTTAATGTGATGGAAAAACAGCATAACACTGATCATGGAAAGAAAGGGAAAAGGGAGCAGGAAACTCTATATGCATATACCCACAAAAAGCTTTATAGGAAAGTAATGTGCATAACTGACATTACATGTATAATGATAGCAGTGTGTGCACGTATATCTCGAACATGGCGCTAACAGACTATTCAGTAAAAAATGTATAGAAAAGACCCAAAAAAAGATAATTAACCCCTTCGCACCGCAACTTTCGTTATTGCGTTTCTGATTTTTGACTTGGGGGTGCACATTGGTGTGACATGCTGCAGCACATGGGGGGGTGACATGGTGCAGCACATGGGGGGGTGACATGGTGCAGCACATGGGGGGGTGACATGGTGCAGCACATGGGGGGTGACATGGTGCTGCACTTGCTGCTGCATATGGGGATGACACAGTGCTATACATGGGTGACATGGTGCTGCACATGGGAGTGACATGTTGCACATGGTGCTGCATATGGAAGTGACTTGCTGCACATGGGGCTGCGTATGGGGGGACATGCTGCACATGGTGATGCACATGGGGGCAACGTGAACATGGGGAGGCTACGGGGGAGACATGTTGCACATTGGGAGGCTATGTGGTTGACATGCAGTGTATATGGGGAGGCTGTGTGGGTCTCATGCATTATATGGGGAGGCTGTGTGGGGCTCATGCAGTGTATATAGGTATGCTGTGTGGGTCTCATGCATTATATGGGGAGGCTGTGTGGGGCTCATGCAGTGTATATAGGGAGGTTGTGTGGGGCTCATGCATTATATGGGGAGGCTGTGTGCGGCTCATGCAGTGTGTATAGGAAGGCTGTATGTGGCACATGCCGTACATGGAGAGGCTGTGTGGGGCTCACGCCGCATATGGGGGAGGCTGTGTGGAGCTCACGCTGCATATGGGGGAGGCTGTGTGGAGCTCATGCCGCATATAAGGGACTGTTGGGGGCTCATACGATGTACAGAAGGGGCTGTACTCGAGTTCAAATGATATAAAGGGGAATGTCAGCATACTTAATTCTGCTCAATATTAAGTGATACAATTAATATTAATATAATTATCAATGATATAATAATTATAATATATCAATATTAATATTGAGCAGAATTAATTTGGTCCTATTGGTTCAGCCCTCATGTGGCCCCTGCTCTATAATATAGTAATGCCATGTGCAAGTACCCTAGAAAACAGTGCCCACATTTAGGTCCCCTAAAAAGTAATACTGCCCTGTGTGTGCCCCTTTAATAGTCACAGTAACCGGAGTTCCCCTATAACAATACGTGTCCACTTTACATTTAATAATGTCCCGAGTCTCCCCCCCTGTACAGCTTCTCTAAACACAGTATAATGACCCCTCGCTGTATACTGTATTTTTCAGATTTTAAGACGCTCCAGATTACAAGACGCACCCCAAATTTTGAGGAGAAAAATAGGAAATATTTTTTTTAATAAAATGGTAGTGCTTCTTATAATCCATGCATCTTATTGCTTACCGGTGGTGGTAGCTGCGGTGAAGCGGGGTCCCAGGGTCGCTGCTGGAGGAGACAGGAGTGGGGTGATGCTGCAAGCCGCAGGCTGGGATGAGGGATTGTTTCGATGTGCAGCGCCGCTGCGAGTATCTGCTGCTGCTGAGGTGTCCGGTTCTGCTAAGGGTGTCTGGCGCTGTTTCCCAGTGCTGCGGGTGTCTCCGGTGCTGCAGGTGCACGGTGGTGCTGCATGGGTGTCCGGCGGTGCTGCCCGGTGCTGCGGATGTCTCCGCTGCTGCGGGTGCCCAGCGCTAAAATCTTATCTCTAGAGATCTTGGTGCCGAGATCTCCATCTGCGCATGCTCCTCCCCGGTGGCCATTTTCCCGGAGTCCACCGCTCAGGAAACCATTTTCCCGGAGACACCCACAGCAGCACCCCCCAGCGCCGGACACCCCTGTAGCACGGCCGGGCACCTGCAGCACCGCTGGACACCCCCTCATCCCAGCCTGCAGCCTGCAGCAATGGTACCGGTTAGGTATATATGCATTATAAGATGCACCCCCATTTTCCCACCAAATTTTTTGGGGAAAAGTGCGTCTTATAATCCGAAAAATAAGGTATATACTGACCCCTTAATATCCCTCAAACTGTTTAATGGCTCCAACACTGTATGATGGCCCCCGTCACTGTAATCTTCACACTGTATGATGGCCCCCTAGATAGCGTCCATATAGTATAATGTACCAGATAGAACTCAATATAGTATAATGCACTCCCCATAGGCAGCTTTGATAGTGTAATGATCCCCCATAGGCAGCCTCTATAGTATAATGCATGCCCATAGGCAGCCTCTATAGTATAATGCAGCTCCCCATAGGCAGCCTCTATAGCATAATGGAGACCCACAGGTAGCCTCTATAGTATAATGCATGCTCATAGGCAGCCTTTATAGTATAATGCAGCTCCCCATAGGCAGCCTCTATAGCATAATGGAGACCCATAGGTAGGTTCTATAGTATAATGCATGCCCATAGGCAGCCTCTATAGTATAATGCAGCTCCCCATAGGCAGCCTCTATAGTGTAAGGCTAGTTTCACATTTGCATCTTTGTGCGCTGTGCATCGTGCGCAAGTAGAAATGCATGCAAAAACGCATCATACGTTTTTGCATGTGGTTGCATTTTTTATGCGCATTCGTTCTCTAGGGGCTAAAACCAGTGTCTACACATGTTTACTTGTAAAACACATGCATACACAAACGCAGGCATACGCATGTCCATGCGCACACCTGCATTCCCATAGACTGTAATGTGTTGTTTTGACGCATTCCGTGCACAAATGAACGCATGCGGGGTTTTTTTACGCCTTTGGACGGACCCAAAAATGCAACAGGTTGCGTCTGGCGCATCTAGATGCACACCTTGAAAAAAGGCATGCACACAATAACTCAGACGAACGCATGCAAATGCAAGACCATGCATACGCCATGTTAAACATAGGTACGCATGACGCATGCGCACGATGCGCTGCGCTAAAAAAACGCTAATGTGAAACCAGCCTAATGCAGCCCCATAGGCAGCCTCTATAGTATAATTCACCCCCATAGGCAGCATATACTTTATAGTTTAATGCACCCCATAGGCAGCCACTATAGTATAATGCACCCCATAGGCAGCCTGTATAGTATAATGCACCCCATAGGCAGCCACTATAGTATAATGCACCCTGTCAAGGGAGTTTCAGTCTTCCAATTAGAAATCGTCCATACCTGAATAAGTAAGATGCTTCTTTATTGGACATGCCGGCATGGAGAGAGAATGACAGCCACACCAGGTGTGGGCCGTCCTCTGTCTAACTCCATACTTATTCTTAAGAGTTTAAATAGCAAAGCCGAAAGGGTGTTGTAACATATTGCGTTTGCAGAAATGGCACATACAATTTGCTTAGCTGTTAGCTATTCTTATCTGCGCTACCAGAGTAGTCACGCAAGACAAGGAAAGCCAGCTAACGTTCACAAAAAGTAACACCCAAAGGTAACACCCATATGTTCACAATACCTAAGCTAAAAAGAGTTTCAAAGTCTAAGCAAAATAAATGGCTTATGCAATCATGTGTATATACCGTTTATACTCACACACATGTATATATATACATATATATATATATATACACACACATATATATATATATATATACACACATAAAAGGACTCTACTACAATTATTATAACATTCCCTCATCTTGTAATAAAATCATTTATCTGTACACATTGGGGACAGATTTCTTTTTGTCAGATTTCACAGAAGATCTTCTTATAATCGAGAGGGAGAGTAATATGTTCAGTAAATTTATCATTAAGTCCCAAAATTTTCATTCTTTCGTTGGATTCCAAGGTCTCCATTCCTTGATGCATACTTTTTGTTATGGCAGAGTCAATCAGTCTTTGAACAAGTCCTCTAATGCATAGAATAGCACAGCATTCACAAACAATCAGCTCTCCGGCCACGATGGTAAGAGATGTCAACACAGAAATGAATAATCCGGACCATTTCCCAAACCATCCTTCAGCCCAGGAAGTGAATATGTCGTCATATCCAGAGTTCTCTGCTAATTCATTAGACAGGGCAGTCAGTCCATCAAGAGCTTTGAAGATACTTCCATCAAAATCTGTATTAAGGATAAAGGGTGCAACAAAAATCCTCCAAACATTTTATCTACACCTCCCTTTTCTGCTAAGAGCTTGTCTAATGCCATCCTATTCTACCAAGCCATGAGAGGAGTTGGTCCTAATTGCTCAGCTATCCCTTTAACTGCATCTTGGGTATAATTAACAAATCTCTGCTGGTTATAGTATAAGTAGTTTATCTAATCTATATTCATTTTTATAATCACCCACCAAATTATGGATTCCCACCTGGCTGCTACCTGGATCCTAGCCTTGTACTCGTTGAGCACTCCCCTGGGAACTCCAATGTCATCTCTGTAGATACTAGAATGGAAGGATCCTTGCGGAGTTTCACGCTTCTGTCTCTTCCACTACGTACCTTTGGCCATATCCCTGTTGACTACAGGTGGAACGGCATGATTGGCTGGACCACCGCACAATCCCCTCAGGAACCATGTGGTAGTCTGGCTCTTATGCTTTTATCACCGCATAACCACCATACATCCGCTCTCAGGGTAGTGTGGTCTGACCATATGTCTGAGTACTTGGCCCTGTGGGAGACAATGATCCATTCTCTACAAGAGTCGCCTTGGAGCTCTCCGAAGTCGTGCCCATGCCCTAGAAGACTAAAACAAGTATAGTTACCAGGATTAGCAATCACCTGTGGTGGATATCCGGTTTCTCAAGTGGAGGATATAAAAATGATAACATTTTACATTTTCCTTCCCTTTCTGAGCAGACATAAGTTTTACTATATAACTTAATTTTTTAAGCTTTCTGCAATGTATTTAAGCCATTCTAACCATTCATTCTTCTCCTCACAGCCTCTCTCTAGAGCTAGTTTATCTTCATAAGCTAGGTTAGACAATCCAACTATGAACCCTATGGACTCTGTTATGGTTCTCTCTGGCATACCTTCCTTGGGTCTATGTATGCTATTATTCTAAACTTCTATGTAGAAATGTCCTATTGGGTCTGTTCCTGACATATCAGCTCCTATAACCTTTGATCCCTCATCTTAGGGTTTTTTAAAAGTTATCAGTAGCTGATTACAATTATTCTAATTTGTGTAAGGGGATCTCCTTTTTCCTAATGGAGAATCAGGCTTTAAAATCTATGTAGCCATAAGGCTTATACCTATAGTCTCGGGCTACAATTGTCCATGCTGCTTTACTCCAGTCACACACATCCATCCCCTCTGTTATTAGAGCTCATAACACAAACATACTTATCAGACTCTGCTAGTTTAACAGCTTGTTCCCTGTCTCTGCATCATTTATACAACAGACAGAAATCCACTAACATGGCAGCCTCCTGCCCAATTTCAAAAGTAAGATTTAAAGTCTTACCATTCTACCACCCTGGACTTTCCTCTCCTGCTGGGTCTATTACCCTCCAATCTCCCATCACAATGGTTACGAAGAATATACGTGACTAACCCTGATGTACACATCCTAGATCTGACCATCTTGTCCGGGTAGGGGGATGAATGGGAGACTTCACCAGTTTGAGACAAGCTTTCCCTTGTGGAAAACCTCCCTTTGTAGCTGGACTTTGACAAGCAAGTCAGATCCTACTCTGTCCCTACCTGTCTGACAAGTTTACAGTATGAGAGATGGACCCAGGAATCTTGACCGCAGTAGGAGAAGTCTACAGGACTTGGTAAGGACCTTCCCACTTAGGATGGTGCTGGTGTCTCTTCTTTATGACTTTCACAAGGACCCAGTCTGCAGGTTTTACGATCTCCGGTTTTGTTAGTGGGTTTTCCTGGAACAAAACTACGAGTAGAAACTTCTTTGTGAGTTAATATCTTAGTCATATATTCTGCTAATGTACAATCAACTTCCTCATCTATCCTTCTAAAGAGTTTTAGCTGAGGTAACAGAAAAGATCTCCCGTATACTTCAAAGGCTGTCAGCACTACCGATGTCCGTGTGACATACATATTTAGTACAACCCATAGGAGACAGTGCAACCAATTTTTCCTGCATGGTCTTTGTCAACCTATTTTTCAAGATCCGACTGTGTCCTTCAACCAGTCCGGCTGACTGAGGATGACAGGCACAGTGGTTTCCTAACTCAATTAACAATGTTTTAGGTAATAATAACATTACTTAGTTTACTATATATTTTATGGAACCCCAAATCTCGGTATGACTTCCTTTAGAAGGGCCTTCGGTACCATTAATGCACCAGGGTGGACAGCTTCAATCCACCTGCTGAAAGCATCCATAATAACAAGGCCGTACTTTTTCCCTCACACTTGTTTAATAAAATCCATACAAATGTGTTGGAATAAGTATTCAGGGTGAGGACATTGTCCTCTCTCTGGTCTCAGATTCCCTTAGGAATTATTTTTGCAAAAGTAATGCAGATTAAACAAAAATTTTTAATAGTTAGTAAAGCCATACGTCATAAATACGCAAGATATGATCGCTACAATCCCTCCTGTTGAGACATAGCTTATGCCATGGCTCAATACTGTGACATATCTCAGGAGGTTACTGGGCAGTTTATACATATAGGGCATCTTTAAAAATAACCCCTTTGGTTACCAATTTTTCTTTTTTTCTTTTAAATGCCAATAGCATGTCATCCACATATAAGAGCATCTGGCTCCCTTCTGGTGACTCACATTGAGCTAGGTTAGCCGATTTTACCTGTAAAACAATAGTAGGTGATTCACAGTACCCTTGTGGGATCCTGGTGAATGTATACCTGCTCCCCTTTTATGTGAATACAAACCAAACCAGGCTATCTGGATGTACCAGGATGCTGAAGGAGACATTACTGACATCACTGTAAAGACCTTATGTTCCGGCCTCCAGTCATTCAGCAGAGTATGGGGGTCTGGCACTGTGGGGGCTCTTGTTATCACAGCCTCGTTTACAGATGGGGGAGCCCTCCCTACTGGAAACAAGGTCGTGCTATAAGGTGAGCTGGACAGGGTACAATCACCCCTTTTATCAATCCCACATCTGCAGGTCATGAGGACCACAAAGATGCTGGGTATGTGGTCAATTCTTCCTCTAATTCTAGGAAAGGATCAGCATTTCTCACTCGTTCCCCTGCCTCCCTGCAGGTGGACACTGGGTTTAGAAATGGTGTTCCACTTTAGTACTTGTGAATATGCCTGCAGTCTGGCATTGTAAAATGAGCCATCACCCAAATCCTCCCATTGTTACTTTCCTTACACTCCAACAAAATCACCAAGGAATTTCCATGATCTACCTTTACATCTGGAGAGGGAAACGTGGCTCGGTGCCTCTAAAAAGCAAAAAACAGAGGGAGAAAAAGAGCAAACCTACACCACGTTACAAATCTGCGCCTCGTGGATGAGATCGATATTATTGCGTCTTTTTAGTAGATCTGAGAACAGACGAAGAATGTCAGCAGCGGATTTCGGGCTTCAGCTTCCTACAGCTGCTGGCCTTACAGCAGTTGTCAATAAACACAAGCCAGTGGAGGACAGCATGAAACCTCCTGGCACTGGAACAGCAGCACTGGTGCAACAGCCTGATCTTTTAAGAAAGACTCGTCAAATTGATATACCAGGACCAAAGCTAAGTCCTGATGGGTTGGAGCAGCATAAGAAATATTGCGATTTTCTTCAGAAGAAAAGGAGCGATTCGGGGAACTGTCTCGCAGTCTTTAGAGGAGTAACCCATATATATGGGGTGCTAGTCGGGGACCAAATTCCCAAAAAACCAATGCTTCTGCCATGGGAGTACCTAACAAACACTAGAACTTCTGATGATCAAATTTGGATCACTCACATCTTAGCCAAAGGTGACAAGTCTTCAATGTGTCTACTTGACTTTGGATGCTTAGCACCTGTATGGTATCGCGAAAACGGTCACACTGAACGAGTTATTGAAACCTTGGAGCGAGGGATATGGTGGATAGACATGCCAAGCAAGAAAGTATATTCGCACGAGAGCGGTGAGAGCAGAGACATACATTATGTTCTTGTTTCTGCTATAGGACAATTAATGGATTTTGACACTAAATTCTTGAAGGACCTAATACCCCATATTGTTGGGAATGGAGATAAGATATCCCAAGTGGCCACAGAGATTGCCACTCTTGTGGCATCAACTAAACCCCGATTTATTGGATTTGTTGACATTGAATATTGGAAACTAATCAAACCTAAACTGAAAAAGCCTTATGTTAGATACATAAATGCATTCAAGCCCCCCTCTGATACTAAAGATATACCCAACCAGCAAGAGTCTGGTACGGGAGCTGGCCCTTCAGAGGCAGCCTCTTCAACTATGGAGCCACCAGCTTTGGACTCTGAGACCAAGAAGGAACAAAGACCTCCTTCTGGAGAGAGTGATGCATCCTTCGAACATGTAGGAGAGCCAACAGAAACTTGGGGAGATGCCATGGATGCAAATAGTCCAATCATCTCTGAGGAGGCACAACAATACAAGCTGGAATACGAAAAGTATGTCACAAAAGTTGTAAATTTGAGTTCAGAACTAGAGGAGACAAATGAAAAGTTTAGGGACATGCTGAATAGGTGCCAGTTGCTGGAAAAAATGGTTAAACAATGGATGCGAACAACAAGTGAGCTCCAGGGAGTTGTTGAGATCCAAAAGGGGAAAATAGACGGCCTTTCAAGAAGAGTGGCTGATTTAGAGAAGCTTGCAATCCCGATACCCACTGCTCAGCCTCCCAAGAAGACACCTATTGGAGAGCAATTATGGAGCTTAACTGCCTTCTACATTAGGCAACTACCTGATACGGTGGCACCTCCTTACTACGAAAAAGCTAAGCTAATCCATGCCGAGGGTAACATCGAGAAAATCGAGAAATTACAAGGGGTATTAAAAAGACTAGTTGAAACCTAAATGGACATGACCAGTAAAACCTTCACTATTTATCCCTTGTCTGATCCCTAACAAGAGTATTCTTATGAATAGAAATCCCACTTTCTTAAACATTAACCCCGACGAGACCGACCCTTTCTTTGTAAGAGAAAAAGAAAAAAAAAGCAAAAAACAACAATTTAATTTGTTCTGACAGTTTACAACTGACGGCACAGTTCCCTATATAATTTCAGTATATGGTCTGCAAAGAACAATCTAGAGCATGGAAATTCTCATATTTTACATCAGGACCCCTGAAATACCTATAGTACATTGTGCAGTGTAGTCCTTCAGGTATGTGAATATCTACATTTGTATACCTTTATCTATTGCTTCCTTGATGAAGGACTCAGTAATAAAGGATGGTCCTGCAGTTATTAGATCTAGACTGTAATAATATCTAGATACTCCATACCCCTGGAGCACCATTGTCTCAGCCATGGATTTCACCTATAGTCCGGCAGCAGTAGGAATTATTCCCGGGCTCAGGGCTTGCATCATATCCCTCCCACAAAGATGATAATATAATTTGTGCAACTGCACTTTTACCTGTGCTGAGGGCCCGGTGTCTCCACAGGCGTAGACAATGGCTCTCTGTGTCTTACCACTTGCTCCTTTTACCACTATGCAGGCAGCAGACAGCCCAATAGTCGGTATCTCTTCTGGATGTACTAAGGTTCTAGTGGCTCCTGAATCAACAAGAAAAGTGACCTCATGGCTTCCCACAAGGACGGTTACTTCTGGAAATACAGTGTTTTATAAATGTTTTTCTACTTTAGCCAAATTAAATATTTGCTCTCATTACACCTTTCTTGTACCAAATTTTCACATTTTATGAAACTAAGTTTATCATGAAATACAACCCATCTGTCAAAAGACACATTCAGGGTCTCCTAGTGGCCCCTTCTTATCTCAAAACCACAACCACATTCCACAACAATCCTCATGTTAACAGCTTATCTCCCCACCTCAGGACTGTGTGCTCTGGGTGGTGCCTTCTCCTAGTTTTTTCAAGACTAAAAAGACATTGTCAGGGATCTACAATGTTTACTCTCTATTTGTTATACTATATAAGAGTTAGGCCTATAAGTACCCAATAAGGACACATTGCACATCTGATCTGAAGACTGTTCTCTCTGGGTACCCGATGAAAAAGGACTATATCCAGTTTCATTCAAAAGACACCTCCTTTGTACAATCTTAACAACTTTCCAGCCTTCAGATGTAATGGGCAAAAAAAATTCTGCCTTACAATAAGGACAAGATCTTTAAGAACTTTATGGTACAGATAATATGACCTTTATAATTGAAGCTACTTCAGCAAGGTGGCAAAAAGTATCACAGCCTCGTGTATGACAACTAGCGCAAATAAAAAGTGGAGCGTTCCCCTGTAACATAACTTTTACGCAAGTATGAAATAAGCAAAAAAACTTGCCAGTATTATTAGTTGGGTGATACGATAATTAGATGATACTTTTATGATTTCTGTATGTATGAGCATTACTTTATTAATGTCATTCACATAATCTATTCCAACACCAAAAATACAATATTCTATATTATAAAGTACCTGAATAACTAATAGTAGATTAATGGAAGTACATGCAGAGTCTAACGGGTGGAAACAACATTTTGGAAAACTAAAATTTATGGTTGGTTGCAAGATTTCGCGCAATAAAGTTGATCATTATTTTAATTGTTCTTTTGTGTTTTTCTATAATAATGTTAATTCACTTCTATCGATAGTAATCACGGCAAAATTCTGCCAACAGTTTTCCTTTACCTCCCGAATCACCCGGTCATGTGAATATCATATTTAAGGAATGCTATCCCTTTATATATATTTTAATCAGGTAGTCGTATGTTATAAATTGATTTATTGGTTGTATCTATTTCCTAGTCACATTGCCACTAAGTAGATCCAATGCTAGAGAGTGACGTATAGCAAGATTTTGTGGGCCAGAATAAAGGCCAGTGGTTGCACTTGTTAGGCAGTTGAGTTTTAAGCTAGGTTGTTGAGGGTGCTGCAAAGCCTCGTTCATGGGATTGATAGTGTGACCTCCAGTTATCACCAAGGCAATTGACTATCTTGTTAATAGGTGATAACATCTTAGCTTTGAAACCTCTTCACATATAAATTTAAATATTGCATGCAAATGGCTTAAAGGAATCTGATTTACCACTTACTGATATACTGTATTAGGGTTCTCTGCCTGTTTGCTAGTTTCACATAGTGTTAACTTCCTGCTTGTGTGATGTGTGGTCCTCTGAACAGGTGGTGTTCTCATCTTCCCTTTTTTATACAATGTGACCATCATAGGCCTCTACTCTTCCTGCCTTCTCAGCTTCTAATTGACCTTTCTCCAAACTCTCTCAGTCTCTGGAGTTTCGCATGCAGACAGTAGAGTGCAGAATCCTAATCCCCAGAAATGCTTCTTAGTGAGCAAGCGCACCCATTCAAGTCTATGGATGCGTGTGAAACATCGAAATTAAGATCTCTGTCTCCTCCGCACCTGTGATCCGCTTCTTGCACGTGAGAAAAACTGATCACATTAAGGTAACACTTGGCTCAAACTCTGACAAAATCGGCCCGATTCTCTTGCATGAGAGACTCTAGTGTGAGCGCACCCTCACAGAGGAGCTGGCAGGCACTTGTGGATAGAGGCAATGGCAGTGAGAGGGAAAATGAGGTTTGGGAGCCTCTCCTTTATCTTGTTAATCCGGCCCCCAGGAAGCCGCTTGAAAACAACTGTGCTGCACAGAGCTGAGAGATCATAAAACATGCTTCAGTAATAAATAATACAAAATATAGGTACATTTTTTGTTATTTTCTACAAGCATGTAAAACCATCTCTTAATCATTTACCTCTCTCACCCAATAAAATCACTTGATGAATAGTAATGACAAATCATTGCAGATTTATAGAGACTGCACGCTCTTACTTCCTTAGCCTCTTTCATATAAAAACCTTGTAACGGTTTTATAAATGATATAATGGTATGTAATAAGGCTCAAATGTTTCCAACTCGAAGCAGTTTAATAAAAAGCCCTGAACTGACACATCGGAGCTGCAAAATAGCAGCCAAACATTAAGACAGCTGGAACCTCTTGATAATAAGAAGACTCCAGCTGTGTTCCATTTTTGACTGTGTTTATTTATAATGTGTTTCGATATTCTCTGGACCACAGTAATGTTAACCAATTTGGGCTCAGATTTAGCTGATTTTTGTACATCCATTCCCCTCTTCCCTGGGGCCCGATTCATACATCATTTATTTTCCACATATGTGAAAAACAGTCCTTTTTTCAGTGTACAAGACCGAGGCTTGCTCCTTGTACTATTTTTTATAATCACGCGACTGACATCCCTGTGCTTATCCTTTTTTTTTTTAACATGGCCATTGACCTACATTGGCGAGTTTTATCCCCAACACAGATCAAAGTTGAATACATTTCCATTTTTGTCTTTTGCCAATCAGTAGACAAAGAAAGACACGGGATAAGGCACACTGATTGTAATGGGTCCGTGATCTACCCACATTAATAATGGATAGCACGCATACGAGAGAACTGATGTGTGGAACTGGCCTGGATGTGACTCATTTATTCCATGGCGCTTTACAGTAGTAAAAGTAAGCTATGGGCTATAATTAGTGATGAGCAAGTGTACTCGTTCTTGGGTTTTCCCGAGCGTGCTCGTGTGGTCTCCAGGTATTTTGGCGTGCTCGGAGATTTGGTTTGTGTCGCCGTGGCTGCATGATTTGTGGCTGCTGGACAGACTGAATACATGTGTGGAATTCCTAACAAACAGGCAATCCCTACATGTGTTCGGCCTGTCCGGCGGCCACAAATCATGCAGCTGTGGCGACAGACAGTAGGTCTCCGGGCGCGCCGGGATACTTGGAGATCACCCGGGCATGCTCGGGGGGACCCGCGAACGAGTATACTCGATCATCACTAGCGATCATAAAACCAGGGCTGTGGAGTCGGTAAGCCAAACCTGCGACTCCGACTCCGACTCCTCAATTTCCCTTACACCGACTCCGACTCCAACTCCGACTCCACGACTCCGACTCCCACACATATTGCTTACATTTAAGTGAAAAATTTATTGCAGTACAATGTGAACCTCAGACATTTAATCATTTTTATGATCCAATAATCAAGATATTTAGATAGAACAGAATATATATTGGTGTACTACCCGGTTTTCATTCTTTTTGGTACAGATACGATATGGATAGACAGATATGGATAAATGGATAGATAGAGCAGATTTCTAATCTGCTTTGGCTATTGAAAACATTATCTATGAGCTCAAAAACCTTTCAGGTGATGCGGTTTTTTAAAAAGATGATCAGCTTTTGCAGCTGAAAAACGTATCCTCAAAAAACACAGGAAAAACGCTGTGTGTGAATGTAGCCTTAGATCAGGAATAGAACAGCCATTTATAGAACATTTCATAACTTTCCCAAACTCCTATGAAAAAATATTCAGCACATTCTGCATTGAATTACTGTACCCAATTTATTATATATTTTAGGAGTCGGAGTCGGTCCATTTTATACCGACTCCAACTCCGACTCCACCAAAATGAGCACCGACTCCGACTCCACGACTCCGACTCCACAGCCCTGCATAAAACAGCCCTGAAGTCCTTCAGTGGATTGTAGTTTGCCTATCCATAGTTTGTATGGGCAGCAATCAATCTGAGACTCTTGTAGAAGAGACGCTACTTCCCTTAGAGACACAATATGGCAGCGCTTGAGATGAATGGTTGCTTTGATCTTTGCCTTTGAAGTACATTGGCAATCACGCCTACTCCCTCTCCTGATCACAGATTCTGAGCACAAAGAATGCCAGGTGTGTAGTACTATGGCTATAAGTGGCAACTGGCCAAGGCTGTGCTCACACACATGGTCAACCACAACCAGCCAACAGGCAGCAGACCTGTACCACTGCAGTATTTCCACTGTTTTCCATCATATTCACTTAATCTTGTAGTGAAACAGCGATTTCTCCTGCAAAACCGGAGAGCCATTTCGATTGGCCTCCCAGTCTTGAAGGTGATATAGCTGTTTCCTTGCAAGATTAGGTAATTGTGCAGGAAACAGAGGAAAGGCCGCAGCTGCACGGGGCTGATGCAGATATCCCTTGCAATGTGAACACAGTTATCAATTATGTCAATTGTCATAATTGCTCTTCATTTATTGATCTGTTCTTTCTGTAAATTAATTTAAATGATAAAACTTATCACTCCCGAGCAGCTCATGTCTGCACATTAGGGTCACAGGACCCCAATGCTGTGCATTATTTACAGACATAGCAGGCTGTCAATCACTCCCTAAGGGGTCGCTCACTCAGGCGTATGACTTGGATGAGTACTATGTGATATCTTTTCAGATAGCACTCGGACCAATGCTATAAAATGGGGCAGTGCAGATCTGTATTTTTTCTCCACAGATCACATTGCATGAACCCATACAAGTCTATGGGTGCGAGTAAGGCATCGGACTGCACTTGGATGTCGTCCGAGTGCAGTCCAATTTCCACTGGCACACACAATGGAAAAGATGGAGAAATAAAGTTCTCTGTCTTCTTTGCACCTGTGATACAATTCTCTTATGCAAGAAATCGGATCACAGCAAACTGACCTTTGGATCGAACTTTGAGACGAGAGTCATTTACATAATGGGACTGATTCTCTCGAAGAGAGAGTCATCGCTCGTGTGTCCCAGGCCTTAGAGGAGACAGGGAAGTGCTCTTCTCATGGATATACTGGATAGAAATAGGTCTATTATTTCAAAGCTTTTAGTAACTAAGCTGCATAATATTTTTATGCTGTTTTTTCTACTAGGAGCACTGATTTGTAGCTGTAATTCTACCCTTACTTAGGAAAGCTTATTAACATGACAGATACATTTAATGGCCTGTAAGTGCATATATGGGGTCATCAGGTCAAAACGCTTTAACTGGTTCTTCAAGCCATTCGAAAACATTTTGTTGCAATGCAGCAGGAGGTGACTGCACTTATGACATATTGTTGCTATGAAGGGGTTACGTGATCTGGAACAATGTTTAGGTTATAGATACATATCAGTAAAATGTATAATATCAGAATATGCAGATTCATATTGTAGGCAGGTCTTGGAGGTGGACAGTGTTCAGCGTCACTGCCATGATGTCCGCAATGTTTTGATTATAACTGTTCATCTATGAGATCTGATCAATGAACTTTGGACACCAATGATCCTGTCACCGCTTCTCTGTCTGTCCTTCTTGGGCTCCTTTTGCTTGGTACTAACCACTGCAAATTGGGAACACCTCACAAGACCTCTGGTGTTGGTGTTCTGACTCAGTTGTCTAACCATCAAAATTTGGCTTTTTATCAAATACACTCAGATCAATATGCTTTCCCACATTTATTTGGCTTCCAAAACCTGTATTTCAAGAATTAACATTTCATCCCAGTTCCGGCAGTCAATTTAATTTCTTTCCAACCTGTGACTTACGGGTTCAGGAACTATTACACAGGAGGCATCAATTTTGCAGATGTGAATTGCACCCGCCGGCTCCCCTAGACATAATGACTGGATGGCATTGGGCTCACAAGCTTTTGACAATGTAAAAAAATGGAAACATCCTTGGTTTCCACTATGAAAACTAGAAAGACTAAAACAATCATATACGCTATCACCGTATTTATAAATGTCTGAACTAGCAAAATACAAATTTAACCTGTATTGTAAAATCGAAAAAAAAAAATTGAATTGCCATTTTGCAATTGTAGCGCTCACAAAAATGCAGTACAAAACAATTTAAACATTACCTATACCCCAAATTTGGTTACCAGAAAAATAGGATTCCTTGGACTCCACACCTTACTTTAGTCGGCACCAGAACAGTTGCAAGCCCAAAGTTTCACTTGAGGGTTACATCTTAGCACCTGTTAAATGGCGACCAATCACTTGTTTAGACAAGTCTACCACCTTTGCCATGCTCACATTGTTAATACAGTCGTTCTGTCCACAGAGTATCAGTGTTCATGGCCACACATGTCCTGTTATAAGGAGCAACGTGCTGCTTAGAATCATTGGTTTTACGCAAGCTTAAAAATCATTTCACCCTACGAACAAAAGTTTTGCTTGTTCATTGGGTGACTGGTAGCCTGTTTAAACAGGGCAATTATCCTAGGAACACTTGTTCCCAATAATCAGCCAGTCTGAATGTATCCTAATACCAAAGAAGAACAAAGCAAAGTGATAAAATATTTTAAGTTTACAATCCTGAGAGGTACATCTAACAAATTTCCCCCTAAAACGAAAGATATTGTAACTCGAAATAGTAGCTTCCTGTTAGCAATCTACATAAATGTCGGAGACCAAAAAAATCGAGCTGCTGTCCTGTAACCAAAAAGAAAAAAAAGCAAATGTCTTTTTTGGACTGGAACATGCTGACGCTTTTTTGGCCTGATGCAATCTTTGACATTCATTTCTTTATCAGTGAGCGGGACTAGTGCAAGTAATTAAAGTAACCGCTCCAGCAGTTCTGAACAACTGCAGCGAGCACAAAGAGCAAGTCTATGTCATTTATCTTGTGATAAAGGGGCATCGTCAGGGATACTGTGTATAAACTCTTTTCCTTTCCAGGTGCACACTTAGATTTATCCTCACTGAGGCATTCTTATTGCAGGTGCCAAATGTCAGCGATGACTTTGTGTGGAAATAATGAGGCTTTAATTAAAGATGCGTTCTTAATAATGCATTGTTATGCTGTCATTCTACTTGGTAATTACAGATCATGGTTATTGGTTTTAAGAATAAACTGGATGTAAATAGTTAGATGTAGAAATATTGCCCTTAGTTTCCTTTCTTCGCCATTATACTATCTCTTGTATATTATGGATGTAAATAGTGTGGTACGGTAACCTCTGTTAAAGCTAGGGGGCGCAGTAAATGCTACGCAGAATATGCCTGTGGGCGTGTGTCTGAATGACCAAGATAAAGCCTGTATATGTGTGGCTGTATGAAATAGGACCTGTAGTGAGGTCATGACCATATGATCCATACCTCACTTGAGGGTGTGGTCATGTACTATATAGTGTGTCTGAGGTCTGGTCACAGGGGTGTGTGTTTTGATCCTGATTGGTCAGAGTGCAAGGTCCCGCAAGGTCTGTGTGTGTTGAAAGTGTCTGGGACTGAACTTTCTGGGAAGCACATGGAAAGGCCCGGACCTGGTAGGGTCTGTGACGGCTCTACGTATGGAAGCTACTGCCCGGCTGTGGCTCTGGAACTGTAGATGGCCTAGTGAGCAAGGCTCTGTCTGGAACAGTGAACCCAGTGCGGCTGCTTCCCTAATAACCCGTGAGGGATAAACTGTGAGTAACAATGACCGGGGTCAGTAAGAGACTTTGTATGCTTTATATGGTAACGCTGCATGCGTGCTGGACATGGCACAGCCTGTGGGCCCACAGGCCTGAGAGAGCGAAGCTCTACTATGGACATTAAGAATTTGTCTGTCTGATGTAAGACTGTTTGCCTTGTGTTCCTGTGACATTGGTTTATGAAGGAAATAAACCACACAGACTGTTACTTTAAGCAAAAGTGTTCCTGTGTGCCTCCATATCGCCGCCAAGCTAGTTAATCCCCGTCCACTCATTTGGTGGATCTCTACAATAGTTAGATGTAGAAATGTTGCCCTTTGTTTCCTGTCTTTACCATTATACTATTTCTTGCATATTATGGACCGAACATCGTCTACATTCTAAAACCCCTCTGATGAGATTCTTACACGGGTGAGTCATGCAAGTTTTATTTGTTAAAAATCTTTAGTTTGTATTATTCCATTTTAGTTTGAAATTTATGACCACCTTGTAACCCGTTCTTAAGGTGCATTTACCCTGCAAGGTTATCATGAATGAGCATTTGTACGAACCCGCAGTTTTCATGAAAACCTCACAGTGTAAGCAGGCTTACGATCATGCAATGAATGAAGAAGTATTACCGTAGTTGATCGGGTGAAATGATCTTTGGGTTTTCACTAAAGAGCATTGCTACCAGCAGCAAATCATCCTGTGTAAACAGTACATGGGCCTGCTAAGAACAATGGCAGCCTATGCCCATGGAGCAAATCTTAAGGCCTCGTTACAGGCTTCAATGTCCCAGCAATCCCACCAACGATCTGACATGGATGGGACATAGTTAGCTGATCGCTGGTGAGCTGTCACATAGACTGACTCACCAGCGATCAGGACCAGCGAGTAAGCTGGTATCCAAGGTAAACAGCGGGAATCTAAGAGCCGCGTGGCTCTTAGATACCCTCTGTTTACCTTTGAAACCAGCTCCCAGTGTCGCATTGTATGTTAGAAACGCGTATATCTGCACAGAGATTGAAGCTTCAGAGACTGGGAGTTCTGTGGAAACTGTTTGGGTAAGAAAACAATGACAGAACAATGGAAAGGACACCATTGTAGGCATTTACTACAGGCCGCCTGTGCAAGCTGAAGATATGGATGAACTCTTTATGCATCAAATGGCCAAGTTCTGCAAAAAATATGACATAGTTGTCATGGGAGATTTCAACTATCCAGACATTTGTTGGGAATCTCTCTCAGGCAAAACTAACAGGTCAAGGAAATTCTTATCCTCTCTTGCTGACAACTTTATCTTCCAAAAGGTAAGGGAGAAAACAAGGGGAACTGCTACCTTGGATCTAATCCTTATAAGCAGGGAGGAAATGGTTGAGGAGGTAAAAGTGGCTGGGACCCTAGGAGGTAGCGACCATGCTATTTTAGAATTTTGGATAACTAGAGGCGGAAGACCTGTGAAGACTCAGACGTCAAGGTTAGATTTCAGAAAGGCAGATTTTAAGGGATTCAGAAAGAGAATTGGAGGGATCCAATGGCTGGATATCCTTAAAGACAAAAATGTCCAGGAAGGATGGGAAATCTTGAAAAATGAAATTCTCAAAGCACAGTTGTTAACAATTCCGAAAAGAGGGAAGAATAGGAAGCATTTAAGGAAACCAGGATGGATGAACACAGAACTTAAGCACATGCTAAAAAGGAAGAAAAAAATGTTTATAAAATGGAAAGAGGGAGGCATATCTAAAGAAGAATATAATGCTGTCTGCAGAACCTGCAGGGCACAAATCAGATTAGCTAAAGCTGAAAATGAATTGAGGCTTGCAAGAGATGTCAAAAGCAATAATAAAGGATTTTGGGGATATGTCAAAAGTAAAAGAAAAGTCAGAGATGCTATAGGATTTTTACAGGATGAAAATGATGAAATGGTAAGACAGGATGTTGAGAAGGCTGAACTTTTAAATTCCTATTTTGCATCTGTTTTCTCTCAGAAAGGAAATGTAACATCAACTGTTATTCACTGTCCTATTAAGGGAATAGAAGAATCCAGGATATCTATAAACAGAAAGATAGTGAGGAAACACTTAGCTAACCTAAATGAATTCAAGTCTCCAGGTCCAGATGAATTACACCCCAGAGTACTGAAGGAGATAGCAGAAGAAATTTTTGAACCCCTCTCCATAATCTTTGAAAATTCTTGGAGAACAGGAGAAGTGCCAGAAGACTGGAGAAGAGCAAATGTTGTTCCTATCTTCAAAAGGGGGAAGAAGGTGGACCCAGGCAACTATAGGCCGGTGAGTCTGACTTCTGTACCAGGAAAGATCTTTGAACAAATTATTAAACAACATGTATGTCAATACCTGGATAAGAATGAAGTGATTAAACAGAGTCAGCATGGGTTTGTAACTAATAAGTCATGTCAGACTAACTTAATTTCCTTCTATGACGGTATCACTGATTGGGTGGATCAAGGAAATGCTGTAGATATAGTATATCTTGACTTCAGCAAAGCATTTGACAAAGTCTCTCATACAATCCTTATTGAAAAAATGACTAAGTATGGAATGGACAAGGCAACTGTTAGGTGGATTCATAGCTGGCTTAGTGATCGGACCCAAAGAGTGGTCGTAAATGGCTGCACATCCAGTTGGAAGAATGTCTCAAGTGGGGTACCATAGGGCTCTGTCCTGGGCCCTGTATTGTTCAACATCTTTATCAACGATTTAGATGAAGAAATTGAGGGTAAACTGATTAAATTTGCTGATGACACAAAGCTAGGAGGGATAGCTAATACTAGAGAAGAGAGAGAGAGGATTCAAAAAGATTTAAATAAACTGGAGAAGTGGGCAGCAACTAACAGAATGGTTTTTAACAGGGAGAAATGCAAAGTACTACATCTGGGCAATAAAAATGAAAAAAGCATATATAGAATGGGAGGAATAGGGCTAAGTGACAGCACATGTGAAAAAGACTTGGGTATACTAATAGATCACAGACTGAATATGAGTCAACAGTGTGATGCAGCAGCAAAAAAGGCAAATGCAATTCTAGGATGTATTAACAGAAGCATACAGTCTAGATCACGTGAAGTCATTATTTCCCTCTACTCCTCTTTGGTCAGACCTCATCTGGAATATTGTGTCCAGTTTTGGGCACCACATTTTAAAAAAGACATCAACAAACTGGAGCAAGTTCAGAAAAGAGCGACCAGAATGGTGACCGGTCTGCAAACCCTGTCTTATGAGGAAAGGTTGCAGGATTTGGGAATGTTTAGTTTGCAAAAGAGAAGACTGAGAGGAGACTTAATAGCTGTCTACAAATATCTAAAGGGCTGTCACATTGTAGAAGGATCAACTTTATTCTCATTTGCACAAGGAAAGACTAGAAGCAATGGGATGAAACTGAATGGGAGGAGACACAGATTAGATATTAGAAAAAACTTTTTGACAGTTAGAGTGATCAATGAGTGGAACAGGCTGCCACGAGAAGTGGTGAGTTCTCCTTCAATGGAAGTCTTTAAACAGAGGCTGGACAGACATCTGACTGGGATGATTTAGCGAATCCTGCTTTGAGCAGGGGGTTGGACCAGATGGCCCAGGAGGTCCCTTCCAACTCTACGATTCTATGATTCTATGAAAATATATATCTATGGGATAAAGTCCCATAATGATGTTACATAAAATTCTTAAACACAAAAAGACAAACAAGATGAGGACTATACAATATAAACCCTGGAGCACAATGGATTTCTACCCACTTATAAGAACTTTGACAAATATCAGTGAAATTCATATGTCAACAAGAAGATAAAAAACCAATAGCAACAATTCAATTACTGCTACTAATATCCAGGATCTAAATAATCCTCTCTGATTACACTATGTCCTAGATATTTACCAGCTTGTATCTCTATATCCTGCAATCTCTGTCCAATGAAGGCCTGTAAGGGCCTAGTATGACAACACAGTGTAACAAACATGAACGGTCCCCAAGGAATGGGGTCACGATGATAAATGTGGTCACTGATCTGAACGAGATAAATATGCTCACAGGGACTTCTGACTAGTGTAACAGTACAAACACACAACGTACAACAGCTTCCACAGTTAGGGACTGGATAGACACACGTACACAGAGACATATAAGACAAGAGATTATTAAAGTTCCCTCGTACTCCTATTCCTGAAGTGCTGAGATAAAGTCCAATGACATCGACTCTTTATATACAGAGACGTTCCCGTTCTTAATATCAGGTATTCAGAGCACCACAGGCGCAGACTCTCCTCAGTGAAACGAGGAGGGTTCAGTCACTCTGTGTTATTAAAAGAAAAACATATAACAAAACAACATAGAATATTCTCTATGGGGATCAGGTGACATGTACCTAGGTGATTTATACCACTATAATAACCTATGATTTGTCTCCAGTCCACAGATGACTGGACTCCCTCATTTACATTCACTCAAGATAACATTCAAGGAGTCTCATGTGTAACATAAAACATATTTATGGCGTTTTAGTTCTATGTAGTTTTAAAAGACAGACAAAACAGCACACTTAACAGAAAACAACACTCAACAAAGTACAGAAGACAAAACAGAATACCGGCAAAAATTCATCTTATACCGGATTCCTTAACCCCTTAATAGCCCTTTTTTTTTTTTTTTTTTTTAATAACAGCACCCCCTGACATATTGAAAACTTCTGTCAGGTAGTTTATTAACCCTTCAGGTGATTTTCAGGAATTATTGCAAAGTGGTATAGCAGGATACAGCAAGTTGTCAGCTATACTGAACAGCCGACAGCTGCTGGATCGTCACCTGTGTGGGGATGATATTCTCTTAAATCTCAGGTCAGTAAAAAGACATATTGGCTGTCATTAAGGGGTTAATCTAACGAGAATCTCCCTCGATTCTCCCATCTAGATCAATTTAATGTGCACACGGAGTTTTTTATTCCACAGTAGCCTTCTCACACTGGCTTTGTACCCATTCAAAAAATAAAAAATAAAGATTATTGTTATTCAGAGGAATATCTTAAAAGAACAAACAAACCCCAAATCTATGGAGCTTCGCAACTTACAGGAGTTATTATAACTCCAATTGCATGTAAACCTCCAACATACAGGAGCCTCTCACTAACCCCAATTGGAAAAGTCTACCAGTTCCCTATTCAATTCCTAAAATAACATTCATCCCATTCAAAAATAAAAATAAAAAAATAAAGATTACTATTATTCTTTGGAATATTTTAGAAGGACAACAAAACCCCATTCCTATGGAGCTTAGCAATTTACAGGAGTTCTTATAACTCCAATTGCATGTAAACTTCCAATTTACAGCAGCCTCTCACAAACCCCAATTGGAAAAGTCTACAATCACAGTTCCCATTCAATTCCAAGAATAACATTCATACTGGATTAACAAGGTTACTGAATATAATGAAAATTATTAAATGTTCTTACCTGTATTCAGATACAGACGATTCCCAGAGATCCTTAGACTATACGAAATCCGTCACTTTCCCTCAGACCGGGATAACTGATTAATGCCCCTGGTGACGCCTAATGTCAAGGCGGAGGACTTACTTAAGGAGTCCCAGACTCCCCCGTGCACGGTTTACAGTACTCACCGGTGAGGGTAAGGTGTTGGATTCACGGCCAATGCACCAAAATGTCAAGGGAGTTTTAGTCTTCCAATTAGAAATCGTCCAGACCTGAATAAGTAAGATGCTTCGTTATTGGACATGCCGGCATGGAGAGAGAATGACAGCCACACCAGGTGTGGGCCGTCCTCTGTCTAACTCCATACATATTCTTAAGAGTTTAAATAGCAAAGCCGAAAGGGTGTTGTAACATATTGCATTTGCAGAAATGGCACATACAATTTGCTTAGCTGTTAGCTATTCTTATCTGCGCTACCAGAGTAGTCACGCAAGACAAGGAAAGCCAGCTAACGTTCACAAAAAGTAACACCCAAAGGTAACACCCATATGTTCACAATACCTAAGCTAAAAAGAGTTTCAAAGTCTAAGCAAAATAAATGGCTTATGCAATCATGTGTATATACCGTTTATACTCACACACATGTATATATATACATATATATATATATACACACACATAAAAGGACTCTACTACAATTATTATAACATTCCCTCATCTTGTAATAAAATCATTTATCTGTACACATTGGGGACAGATTTCTTTTTGTCAGATTTCACAGAAGATCTTCTTATAATCGAGAGGGAGAGTAATATGTTCAGTAAATTTATCATTAAGTCCCAAAATTTTCATTCTTTCGTTGGATTCCAAGGTCTCCATTCCTTGATGCATACTTTTTGTTATGGCAGAGTCAATCAGTCTTTGAACAAGTCCTCTAATGCATAGAATAGCACAGCATTCACAAACAATCAGCTCTCCGGCCACGATGGTAAGAGATGTCAACACAGAAATGAATAATCCGGACCATTTCCCAAACCATCCTTCAGCCCAGGAAGTGAATATGTCGTCATATCCAGAGTTCTCTGCTAATTCATTAGACAGGGCAGTCAGTCCATCAAGAGCTTTGAAGATACTTCCATCAAAATCTGTATTAAGGATAAAGGGTGCAACAAAAATCCTCCAAACATTTTATCTACACCTCCCTTTTCTGCTAAGAGCTTGTCTAATGCCATCCTATTCTACCAAGCCATGAGAGGAGTTGGTCCTAATTGCTCAGCTATCCCTTTAACTGCATCTTGGGTATAATTAACAAATCTCTGCTGGTTATAGTATAAGTAGTTTATCTAATCTATATTCATTTTTATAATCACCCACCAAATTATGGATTCCCACCTGGCTGCTACCTGGATCCTAGCCTTGTACTCGTTGAGCACTCCCCTGGGAACTCCAATGTCATCTCTGTAGATACTAGAATGGAAGGATCCTTGCGGAGTTTCACGCTTCTGTCTCTTCCACTACGTACCTTTGGCCATATCCCTGTTGACTACAGGTGGAACGGCATGATTGGCTGGACCACCGCACAATCCCCTCAGGAACCATGTGGTAGTCTGGCTCTTATGCTTTTATCACCGCATAACCACCATACATCCGCTCTCAGGGTAGTGTGGTCTGACCATATGTCTGAGTACTTGGCCCTGTGGGAGACAATGATCCATTCTCTACAAGAGTCGCCTTGGAGCTCTCCGAAGTCGTGCCCATGCCCTAGAAGACTAAAACAAGTATAGTTACCAGGATTAGCAATCACCTGTGGTGGATATCCGGTTTCTCAAGTGGAGGATATAAAAATGATAACATTTTACATTTTCCTTTCCTTTCTGAGCAGACATAAGTTTTACTATATAACTTAATTTTTTAAGCTTTCTGCAATGTATTTAAGCCATTCTAACCATTCATTCTTCTCCTCACAGCCTCTCTCTAGAGCTAGTTTATCTTCATAAGCTAGGTTAGACAATCCAACTATGAACCCTATGGACTCTGTTATGGTTCTCTCTGGCATACCTTCCTTGGGTCTATGTATGCTATTATTCTAAACTTCTATGTAGAAATGTCCTATTGGGTCTGTTCCTGACATATCAGCTCCTATAACCTTTGATCCCTCATCTTAGGGTTTTTTAAAAGTTCTCAGTAGCTGATTACAATTATTCTAATTTGTGTAAGGGGATCTCCTTTTTCCTAATGGAGAATCAGGCTTTAAAATCTATGTAGCCATAAGGCTTATACCTATAGTCTCGGGCTACAATTGTCCATGCTGCTTTACTCCAGTCACACACATCCATCCCCTCTGTTATTAGAGCTCATAACACAAACATACTTATCAGACTCTGCTAGTTTAACAGCTTGTTCCCTGTCTCTGCATCATTTATACAACAGACAGAAATCCACTAACATGGCAGCCTCCTGCCCAATTTCAAAAGTAAGATTTAAAGTCTTACCATTCTACCACCCTGGACTTTCCTCTCCTGCTGGGTCTATTACCCTCCAATCTCCCATCACAATGGTTACGAAGAATATACGTGACTAACCCTGATGTGCACATCCTAGATCTGACCGTCTTGTCCGGGTAGGGGGATGAATGGGAGACTTCACCAGTTTGAGACAAGCTTTCCCTTGTGGAAAACCTCCCTTTGTAGCTGGACTTTGACAAGCAAGTCAGATCCTACTCTGTCCCTACCTGTCTGACAAGTTTACAGTATGAGAGATGGACCCAGGAATCTTGACCGCAGTAGGAGAAGTCTACAGGACTTGGTAAGGACCTTCCCACTTAGGATGGTGCTGGTGTCTCTTCTTTATGACTTTCACAAGGACCCAGTCTGCAGGTTTTACGGTCTCCGGTTTTGTTAGTGGGTTTTCCTGGAACAAAACTACGAGTAGAAACTTCTTTGTGAGTTAATATCTTAGTCATATATTCTGCTAATGTACAATCAACTTCCTCATCTATCCTTCTAAAGAGTTTTAGCTGAGGTAACAGAAAAGATCTCCCGTATACTTCAAAGGCTGTCAGCACTACCGATGTCCGTGTGACATACATATTTAGTACAACCCATAGGAGACAGTGCAACCAATTTTTCCTGTTTCCTGCATGGTCTTTGTCAACCTATTTTTCAAGATCCGACTGTGTCCTTCAACCAGTCCGGCTGACTGAGGATGACAGGCACAGTGGTTTCCTAACTCAATTAACAATGTTTTAGGTAATAATAACATTACTTAGTTTACTATATATTTTATGGAACCCCAAATCTCGGTATGACTTCCTTTAGAAGGGCCTTCGGTACCATTAATGCACCAGGGTGGACAGCTTCAATCCACCTGCTGAAAGCATCCATAATAACAAGGCCGTACTTTTTCCCTCACACTTGTTTAATAAAATCCATACAAATGTGTTGGAATAAGTATTCAGGGTGAGGACATTGTCCTCTCTCTGGTCTCAGATTCCCTTAGGAATTATTTTTGCAAAAGTAATGCAGATTAAACAAAATTTTTTAATAGTTAGTAAAGCCATACGTCATAAATACGCAAGATATGATCGCTACAATCCCTCCTGTTGAGACATAGCTTATGCCATGGCTCAATACTGTGACATATCTCAGGAGGTTACTGGGCAGTTTATACATATAGGGCATCTTTAAAAATAACCCCTTTGGTTACCAATTTTTCTTTTTTTCTTTTAAATGCCAATAGCATGTCATCCACATATAAGAGCATCTGGCTCCCTTCTGGTGACTCACATTGAGCTAGGTTAGCCGATTTTACCTGTAAAACAATAGTAGGTGATTCACAGTACCCTTGTGGGATCCTGGTGAATGTATACCTGCTCCCCTTTTATGTGAATACAAACCAAACCAGGCTATCTGGATGTACCAGGATGCTGAAGGAGACATTACTGACATCACTGTAAAGACCTTATGTTCCGGCCTCCAGTCATTCAGCAGAGTATGGGGGTCTGGCACTGTGGGGGCTCTTGTTATCACAGCCTCGTTTACAGATGGGGGAGCCCTCCCTACTGGAAACAAGGTCGTGCTATAAGGTGAGCTGGACAGGGTACAATCACCCCTTTTATCAATCCCACATCTGCAGGTCATGAGGACCACAAAGATGCTGGGTATGTGGTCAATTCTTCCTCTAATTCTAGGAAAGGATCAGCATTTCTCACTCGTTCCCCTGCCTCCCTGCAGGTGGACACTGGGTTTAGAAATGGTGTTCCACTTTAGTACTTGTGAATATGCCTGCAGTCTGGCATTGTAAAATGAGCCATCACCCAAATCCTCCCATTGTTACTTTCCTTACACTCCAACAAAATCACCAAGGAATTTCCATGATCTACCTTTACATCTGGAGAGGGAAACGTGGCTCGGTGCCTCTAAAAAGCAAAAAACAGAGGGAGAAAAAGAGCAAACCTACACCACGTTACAAATCTGCGCCTCGTGGATGAGATCGATATTATTGCGTCTTTTTAGTAGATCTGAGAACAGACGAAGAATGTCAGCAGCGGATTTCGGGCTTCAGCTTCCTACAGCTGCTGGCCTTACAGCAGTTGTCAATAAACACAAGCCAGTGGAGGACAGCATGAAACCTCCTGGCACTGGAACAGCAGCACTGGTGCAACAGCCTGATCTTTTAAGAAAGACTCGTCAAATTGATATACCAGGACCAAAGCTAAGTCCTGATGGGTTGGAGCAGCATAAGAAATATTGCGATTTTCTTCAGAAGAAAAGGAGCGATTCGGGGAACTGTCTCGCAGTCTTTAGAGGAGTAACCCATATATATGGGGTGCTAGTCGGGGACCAAATTCCCAAAAAACCAATGCTTCTGCCATGGGAGTACCTAACAAACACTAGAACTTCTGATGATCAAATTTGGATCACTCACATCTTAGCCAAAGGTGACAAGTCTTCAATGTGTCTACTTGACTTTGGATGCTTAGCACCTGTATGGTATCGCGAAAACGGTCACACTGAACGAGTTATTGAAACCTTGGAGCGAGGGATATGGTGGATAGACATGCCAAGCAAGAAAGTATATTCGCACGAGAGCGGTGAGAGCAGAGACATACATTATGTTCTTGTTTCTGCTATAGGACAATTAATGGATTTTGACACTAAATTCTTGAAGGACCTAATACCCCATATTGTTGGGAATGGAGATAAGATATCCCAAGTGGCCACAGAGATTGCCACTCTTGTGGCATCAACTAAACCCCGATTTATTGGATTTGTTGACATTGAATATTGGAAACTAATCAAACCTAAACTGAAAAAGCCTTATGTTAGATACATAAATGCATTCAAGCCCCCCTCTGATACTAAAGATATACCCAACCAGCAAGAGTCTGGTACGGGAGCTGGCCCTTCAGAGGCAGCCTCTTCAACTATGGAGCCACCAGCTTTGGACTCTGAGACCAAGAAGGAACAAAGACCTCCTTCTGGAGAGAGTGATGCATCCTTCGAACATGTAGGAGAGCCAACAGAAACTTGGGGAGATGCCATGGATGCAAATAGTCCAATCATCTCTGAGGAGGCACAACAATACAAGCTGGAATACGAAAAGTATGTCACAAAAGTTGTAAATTTGAGTTCAGAACTAGAGGAGACAAATGAAAAGTTTAGGGACATGCTGAATAGGTGCCAGTTGCTGGAAAAAATGGTTAAACAATGGATGCGAACAACAAGTGAGCTCCAGGGAGTTGTTGAGATCCAAAAGGGGAAAATAGACGGCCTTTCAAGAAGAGTGGCTGATTTAGAGAAGCTTGCAATCCCGATACCCACTGCTCAGCCTCCCAAGAAGACACCTATTGGAGAGCAATTATGGAGCTTAACTGCCTTCTACATTAGGCAACTACCTGATACGGTGGCACCTCCTTACTACGAAAAAGCTAAGCTAATCCATGCCGAGGGTAACATCGAGAAAATCGAGAAATTACAAGGGGTATTAAAAAGACTAGTTGAAACCTAAATGGACATGACCAGTAAAACCTTCACTATTTATCCCTTGTCTGATCCCTAACAAGAGTATTCTTATGAATAGAAATCCCACTTTCTTAAACATTAACCCCGACGAGACCGACCCTTTCTTTGTAAGAGAAAAAAAAAAAAAAAGCAAAAAACAACAATTTAATTTGTTCTGACAGTTTACAACTGACGGCACAGTTCCCTATATAATTTCAGTATATGGTCTGCAAAGAACAATCTAGAGCATGGAAATTCTCATATTTTACATCAGGACCCCTGAAATACCTATAGTACATTGTGCAGTGTAGTCCTTCAGGTATGTGAATATCTACATTTGTATACCTTTATCTATTGCTTCCTTGATGAAGGACTCAGTAATAAAGGATGGTCCTGCAGTTATTAGATCTAGACTGTAATAATATCTAGATACTCCATACCCCTGGAGCACCATTGTCTCAGCCATGGATTTCACCTATAGTCCGGCAGCAGTAGGAATTATTCCCGGGCTCAGGGCTTGCATCATATCCCTCCCACAAAGATGATAATATAATTTGTGCAACTGCACTTTTACCTGTGCTGAGGGCCCGGTGTCTCCACAGGCGTAGACAATGGCTCTCTGTGTCTTACCACTTGCTCCTTTTACCACTATGCAGGCAGCAGACAGCCCAATAGTCGGTATCTCTTCTGGATGTACTAAGGTTCTAGTGGCTCCTGAATCAACAAGAAAAGTGACCTCATGGCTTCCCACAAGGACGGTTACTTCTGGAAATACAGTGTTTTATAAATGTTTTTCTACTTTAGCCAAATTAAATATTTGCTCTCATTACACCTTTCTTGTACCAAATTTTCACATTTTATGAAACTAAGTTTATCATGAAATACAACCCATCTGTCAAAAGACACATTCAGGGTCTCCTAGTGGCCCCTTCTTATCTCAAAACCACAACCACATTCCACAACAATCCTCATGTTAACAGCTTATCTCCCCACCTCAGGACTGTGTGCTCTGGGTGGTGCCTTCTCCTAGTTTTTTCAAGACTAAAAAGACATTGTCAGGGATCTACAATGTTTACTCTCTATTTGTTATACTATATAAGAGTTAGGCCTATAAGTACCCAATAAGGACACATTGCACATCTGATCTGAAGACTGTTCTCTCTGGGTACCCGATGAAAAAGGACTATATCCAGTTTCATTCAAAAGACACCTCCTTTGTACAATCTTAACAACTTTCCAGCCTTCAGATGTAATGGGCAATAAAAATTCTGCCTTACAATAAGGACAAGATCTTAAAATATATATCTATGGGATAAAGTCCCATAATGATGTTACATAAAATTCTTAAACACAAAAAGACAAACAAGATGAGGACTGTACAATATAAACCCTGGAGCACAATGGATTTCTACCCACTTATAAGAACTTTGACAAATATCAGTGAAATTCATATGTCAACAAGAAGATAAAAAACCAATAGCAACAATTCAATTACTGCTACTAATATCCAGGATCTAAATAATCCTCTCTGATTACACTATGTCCTAGATATTTACCAGCTTGTATCTCTATATCCTGCAATCTCTGTCCAATGAAGGCCTGTAAGGGCCTAGTATGACAACACAGTGTAACAAACATGAACGGTCCCCAAGGAATGGGGTCACGATGATAAATGTGGTCACTGATCTGAACGAGATAAATATGCTCACAGGGACTTCTGACTAGTGTAACAGTACAAACACACAACGTACAACAGCTTCCACAGTTAGGGACTGGACAGACACACGTACACAGAGACATATAAGACAAGAGATTATTAAAGTTCCCTCGTACTCCTATTCCTGAAGTGCTGAGATAAAGTCCAATGACATCACCTCTTTATATACAGAGACGTTCCCGTTCTTAATATCAGGTATTCAGAGCACCACAGGCGCAGACTCTCCTCAGTGAAACGAGGAGGGTTCAGTCACTCTGTGTTATTAAAAGAAAAACATATAACAAAACAACATAGAATATTCTCTATGGGGATCAGGTGACATGTACCTAGGTGATTTATACCACTATAATAACCTATGATTTGTCTCCAGTCCACATATGACTGGACTCCCTCATTTACATTCACTCAAGATAACATTCAAGGAGTCTCATGTGTAACATAAAACATATTTATGGCGTTTTAGTTCTATGTAGTTTTAAAAGACAGACAAAACAGCACACTTAACAGAAAACAACATTCAACAAAGTACAGAAGACAAAACAGAATACCGGCAAAAATTCATCTTATACCGGATTCCTTAACCCCTTAATAGCCCTTTTTTTTTTTTTTTTTTTTTTTAATAACAGCACCCCCTGACATATTGAAAACTTCTGTCAGGTAGTTTATTAACCCTTCAGGTGATTTTCAGGAATTATTGCAAAGTGGTATAGCAGGATACAGCAAGTTGTCAGCTATAGTGAACAGCCGACAGCTGCTGGATCGTCACCTGTGTGGGGATGATATTCTCTTAAATCTCAGGTCAGTAAAAAGACATATTGGCTGTCATTAAGGGGTTAATCTAACGAGAATCTCCCTCGATTCTCCCATCTAGATCAATTTAATGTGCACACGGAGTTTTTTATTCCACAGTAGCCTTCTCACACTGGCTTTGTACCCATTCAAAAAATAAAAAATAAAGATTATTGTTATTCAGAGAAATATCTTAATAGAACAAACAAACCCCAAATCTATGGAGCTTCGCAACTTACAGGAGTTATTATAACTCCAATTGCATGTAAACCTCCAACATACAGGAGCCTCTCACTAACCCCAATTGGAAAAGTCTACCAGTTCCCTATTCAATTCCTAAAATAACATTCATCCCATTCAAAAATAAAAATAAAAAAATAAAGATTACTATTATTCTTCGGACTATTTTACAAGGACAACAAAACCCCATTCCTATGGAGCTTAGCAATTTACAGGAGTTCTTATAACTCCAATTGCATGTAAACTTCCAATTTACAGGAGCCTCTCACAAACCCCAATTGGAAAAGTCTACAATCACAGTTCCCATTCAATTCCAAGAATAACATTCATACTGGATTAACAAGGTTACTGAATATAATGAAAATTATTAAATGTTCTTACCTGTATTCAGATACAGACGATTCCCAGAGATCCTTAAACTATACGAAATCCGTCACTTTCCCTCAGACCGGGATAACTGATTAATGCCCCTGGTGACGCCTAATGTCAAGGCGGAGGACTTACTTAAGGAGTCCCAGACTCCCCCGTGCACGGTTTACAGTACTCACCGGTGAGGGTAAGGTGTTGGATTCCCGGCCAATGCACCAAAATGTCAAGGGAGTTTCAGTCTTCCAATTAGAAATCGTCCAGACCTGAATAAGTAAGATGCTTCTTTATTGGACATGCCGGCATGGAGAGAGAATGACAGCCACACCAGGTGTGGGCCGTCCTCTGTCTAACTCCATACATATTCTTAAGAGTTTAAATAGCAAAGCCGAAAGGGTGTTGTAACATATTGCATTTGCAGAAATGGCACATACAATTTGCTTAGCTGTTAGCTATTCTTATCTGCGCTACCAGAGTAGTCACGCAAGACAAGGAAAGCCAGCTAACGTTCACAAAAAGTAACACCCAAAGGTAACACCCATATGTTCACAATACCTAAGCTAAAAAGAGTTTCAAAGTCTAAGCAAAATAAATGGCTTATGCAATCATGTGTATATACCGTATATACTCACACACATACACACATGTATATAGATATATACATATATATATTTCTATATATATATATATACACACATACATACATACACACACATTATATATATATATATATATATATATATATATATATATATATATACGCACACATAAAAGGACTCTATTACAATTATTATAACACACCCCATAGGCAGCCTGTATAGTATAATGCACCCCATAGGCAGCCTCTATAGTGTAATGCAGCCTTATCGGCAGACTCTATAGTATAATGCATTCCCCACAGACAGCCTTTGTAGCATAATTCAGCCTCATAGGCAGCCTCTATAGTGTAATGTACCCCCATAGGCAGCCACTATAGTGTAATGCAGCCCCATAGGCAACCTCCATAGAATAATGCATTCCCATAGACAGCCTCTATAGTATAATGCACCCCCATAGGCAGCCTCTATAGTGTAATGCACCCCCATAGGCAGCCTCTATAGTGTAACGCAGCCCCATAGGCAGCCTCTATAGCATAATGCACCACCATAGGCAGTCTCTATAGTACAATTCACCCCCATAGGCAGCCTCTATAGTATAATGCACTCCGTAAACCTCGTACACATGCAGCTCTGCTCTGTACACCTTTTACACATGTGGCCACGCTCTGTACACACACGGCTCCACTCCGTAAACCTTGTACACATGCGGCTTTGCTCCATACACCTCGCACACACGCTGCTCCGCTCTGCACAGACATGGAAATGCTCTGTACACCTCGCACACACACGGTCCACTCAGTACACACATGGCTCCACTCCGTAAACCACGCACACATAGTGCTCTGCTCCGTACACCTTGTACACATGCGGCTCCGCTCCATACACACGCAACTCCACTCTGTACACAGGGCTCAGCTCCATTCACTACATACACACAGGGCTGTTTTGTACGCCCCATACACACACAGCTCCACTCCGTACACCTCGCACATGCGCGGCTCCGCTCCGTACACCTCGCACACGCACGGCTCCACTCCGAATAACTTGTACACATGGGTCTGCTCCGTACACCTCGCACACGCACGGTTCCACTCCATACACCTCGCACACGTGCGGCTCCGTTCCATACACCTCACACACGTGCGGCTCCACTACGTACACCTCACACACATGGCTCTGCTCCATACACCTCGCACACGTGCGGCTCTGCTACATCCACCCTGTAAACCCCTCCTGACCCCACACATAAACTTCCCTCATTCAGCATGATGATAACCAGCACAGCAGAGTCTTGCATACACTGAGGCCCCTGATCATGTGACTCCTGACTCCTCCCCTCCTGTAACCTCATCACAGGTCCTGTGGCAGAGAATAGTACATAACGGCAGAGCAGGGACGGAGATGATCGATAGACCGAGGGCTGATGTGCACAGGACCTATGATAAGGTCCCAGGAGGGGATTAGTCAGGGGTCACATGATCAGGGGGCCCTGACTCCTTCCCTCCCGTGACCTCAATTATAAGCCTTTGCACGCTACCCGCAGCACCAGCGTGCAGGCTAAATTGTAGGTGCTGCGGGTAGCAGAGTGCATAATGCCGCCCCTGTGCACAGCAGCTGTCTGCCGCCTGAGCCACAGGCTCAAATGGCCTCATTATAGGTGCGGCCCTGGCTGCTGTGGTAGGGCCTCTCCTGACACCCTCTGTGCCGTTGTAGCAGGGCCTTTCCTGACACCATCTGTGCTGTTGTGACAAGGCCTCTCTTGACACCCTTTGTACTGTTGTGGCAGAGGCTTTCCTGACACCCCCTGTGCTGCTGTGGCAGGGCCTTTCCTGACACCCCCTGTGCTGCCGTAGCAGGGCCTTTCCTGACACCATCTGTGCTGTTGTGACAAGGCCTCTCTTGACACCCTTTGTACTGTTGTGGCAGGGACTCTCTTGACACCCTCTGTGCTGCCGTGGCAGGGCCTTTCCTGACACCCTCTGTGCTGCTGTTGCAGGGATTCTCGACACCCTCTATACTGCTGTGGCCGGGCCTCTCCTGACACCCTCTGTGCTGCTGTGGCAGGGTCTCTGGAGGGGGCTGTGCACAGGATTAATTGATGTAGATGAGAGAGCTCACACAGAGTCCGGCTCACAGAGGGTTCCCTGCGCTCTCAGCAGGGGTATTCCTGGCTTCAATGCTGAATGTGGCTCAGAGGATTCACATGAGCTCATTACAGGGACCCGAGCATGCTCGCCTATCACTAATAAAAGTAGGTCATAAAAGAAGAACTTGCAGAAAGAGGGCACACATAACAAATATGACGACTAGTAAAATAGTGTATAGAAAAATAAAGGAGACTCACTGCTTAGTACAAATACACAAATATAGTATATAGAATGTAACCATCAGAAATATATATAAGCAAATCTGTATAAATATACGTATATAATATTGGTGATGTAATCAGAATATACGGGGTACGGTGACTAAACAATGGTGAAGTATACAAGGTTGGGGTAAAAGGTAAATATATTCCCATATATAGCACAATGAAATATTCAGCATACACTCAAGATGGATGATGAAAAAATGAGTTTAGTAAATTCTTGGGGGTCATCACAGGAAGAAGGAGTATAACAATAAAGCACTAGCCAATAGGAGAGGGACGCGACATGTAGTGACACAGGCCTGAACTGGTTAAGTTTGGAAGCTTGCTCCGATCCGAGTCACAAGCCCGACCGTGTCACAAACTAGGTTGTTACACCGAAGGGCACATATGATACAGGATGAGGAGAGCCGGCCGGGCACCAGATCTGCATGTGTGCTGCTGGGCCGATCAGCAAGAGTAGCCGAGCATTCATAGAGGGCGTGTAATGCTCAAAAAAGGCCACAAGATGGTGGAAGAGAGCACCGTAGTAACTGTATACAGTGGAGAGACCACATTGTGCCATATTATGACATAAGGATATTGATATTACCACAAATAAGACACATATTAATGATAATATCTATAGTGATACATTTCTAGTCTTATGTTATGGTCTGAATTTTACCTTTATGTTGGTGGCTTTGGAATATGACATATTCTTACATGATTAGATCTATTTCTAATCTGTGTCCAGGAGCAGTGATCTACAGATCCTTAGCTTCACATAAAGCGATGGACAGCGATCCAGAGGACGATACCAAGAATTACATGGACATGATGTCGGACCTGCAGAACATCTACAAGGACTATGTCAGTGCCAGGCTCTTTCCTCTATTACATAGCTGTGTACTGTATGTTTGGTTTCGTCCTGGAAAACAGATGATTTTCTTCTCAGTTTTCATCTGTATGGCATATAAAAACTTGCATGACCAAATACAATTTCCTATAAAATTGTCGTGCTCCCTTACCTATGGCCCTGCTGGTATCTCCAAACTAGAACTCCTAGTGTGCAATAACATAGGGAATTCATAAAATGACTGAAATTAATGGGGTTGTTCAGCGCTGGTGTAATTTTTGGCAGAATGTGAACAGTATGTAACGTTCTGACCTGATCACTTGTATGTAAATCACTGACTTTTGGTCACATGACAATTACTGGACCCGGCACACGTAGCTGAATCCTGACAGTGTGTTAGGGTACAATGATTTATGAAAATCCCACCGAGGCAACACAGCCCCTTTATAGTATTAAAAACATAGATATAAGCCAACTAACTCTTATCTGTTGTATTGCAGCCAATTTACATGAAGTTGGGTGATGGAGTCACGATCCCAGAGGATGACGTAAGTGATGGGAGTGATGATCCAGCGTGTATCTTCATACTGAACTGACAGGGCATGATTTACATTAGCATCATGTAGAGGAAAAAAACGGAAATGTTCTTGTGTTGGTTCTAGTAGTTGTATACAGATCCCCATCTCTGCGCAGCATTTCTACCTACACACAGTTATATGTCAGTATCACCTCTATCTCTCGGCTGATGCTTCTTAGCCTCTCGGATTATTACACATAGCCATTGGCTCCAGGTCAAAGGTTCTGATTCATCATTGACTTTGTGCCTGTTTGTTGTCTAGTTTTGTGTGTTTAACACCTTTTTTTGTTTGCACATAATTCGTTATTGTATTTGCACCTTTTTTGAAGTCATAGAATGGTAGAGTTGAAAAGGACCTCCTGGGCGATCTGGTCCAACCCCCTGCTCAAACCAGGATTCACTAAATCATCCTGTCCAGCCTCTGTTTGAAGACTTCTATTGAAGGAGAACTCACCACTTCTCGTGGCAGCCTGGTCCACTCATTGATCACCCTAACTGTCAAAAAGTCTCCTCCCATTCAGTTTCATCCCATTGCTTCTAGTCTTTCCTTGTGCAAATGAGAATAAAGTATCTTCTGTATGTACTTGCCTGTTTTTTTTTACTGTTTTTGCTTTGTGCGTGGAGTCTAGTAATTACAGATATTTTATCCTGATTCATCAATTTCTATGTTTATTTGGACTGGCTCTGTTTCAGATTGTGAGAACTTCATTGCATCTCTTAATCGGAATTCGTTATATATACACATTTGACTTATCACTTTTCTGTTTCCACCGTAGATTTTTTGGATCTCGGACTTTCTCTCCAGGACAATCGGATTTGCACCGACCTTTTCCGAAAAGCAACGGCAACCAATAGTCTTTTAGACTATAGAAGCTTTGATCCGGAACATTTGAAAAGGGGCATACCCTATGGACAATTTGCGAGATTGCGTCGAAATTGTACGGACTTTGTTGATTTCAGGACACAATCTAGGGATCTTACCAATAGACTGCGTCAGAGACATTATCCGAGATCCACGATAGGTCAAGCATTTCGTAGGGTCACCTCTGTCACTCGTGAAGAGCTTTTAAAACCTGTCTCACGGATTGGTGACAGCCAAATTCGTTTCATCACGATGTTGCACAACCAGTGGGACAAAATGAGGAAACTTTTTGAGACTCATTGGCCAATTTTGAAAACTGACGCGCGTATTTCTAACCTCTTACCTGAAAGACCCCTCCTAACTGCACGGAGAGCACCTAATTTGCGAGATTCGCTTGTGCGGAGTCATTTTGTTAGGACCACTGTAAGAACCCAAACAGGATTTCGCTTACGGGGCTCCTTTCCGTGTGGGGAGTGTAATGTGTGTGGCTTCATGATTCGCACCCACACTTTCACTAACCCACAGGATGGATGCAAATACCAGCTACGAGATTACATTAATTGTAAAACGCACAACGTCATATACGCACTAGTCTGTCCATGTTCTAAAGTTTACATTGGACAGACATCCCAAGAATTGCGTAAACGTGTGCAGCAGCACACTTCCAACATTAATTTGGCTGGATCAGACCTGGCCAAGGGTAAAAGCTTGAGCTCAGTGACTTCACATTTTTTGGAATTTCATAATAGCCAAATTAGGTGCCTTACTGTGGTGGGTTTGCAGAGGATTAAACCCAATATTCGCAAAACTGACAGACTGAGCGAATTATTGCGGTTGGAGTCCAGATGGATTTTTCAATTGAACACGGTCAGACCTGGGGGCATCAATGAGGATTTGTCCTTCACTGGCTTCCTCATGGCCTGATTGGTGTTGACATTCTTAGGCTGTGTGCACACGCTGCGGATTTTGCTGCGGTTCCGCAGCGGTTTTGGCCGCTGCGGACCCGCAGCAGTTTCTGCTGCGGTGTACAGTACAATGATTCCCTATGGGAATCAAAAACCGCAGTGCAGACGGTGCGGAATTTTCATGTCAATTCTTTCTGCGGATTCTCCTGCGGTTTGCCATCTCCTCCATTGAGGAGATGAAAAACCGCAGGGCAAAACCGCAGAGCAATCCGCAGGTAAAACCGCAGGTCTTTTGACCTGCGGTTTCACCTGCGGATTGTACAAAATCCGCGCGGATGAATCCGCACCTTTTCCGCAGCGTGTGCACACAGCCTTAGGGCCCTTCTTGTGTCGATTTGGTGTTTTTTATGTACCTATATGCTTTTTTTTTTTTGCTATTTTCTATCATGATTTTCATTAGAGCCAAAAAAAATTTTCAGTTTGGGTTTGATAGGCCCTCTACTTCCATCTTAAGGAAAATAGAAAAGAAAAAAAGAAACATTTTTTCCTCATGATAGGATTTATTTATACCATCAATCACATTGGTTGCTGTGTTGAATATCCTGAGTTTTTTTGAATATACATTCTGATTAGAAAGATAGTTACTGTTACAGAATTGACCAGTTTGGTACTATGAATTATGGCATCATCGATTTTTATGGAATATTTTTTCATCTTTGATATTTTCCCTACTGTTTATATTGGTTACCTGATTGTTGTAATCCATGAAATTGCATTACCCTTTTGATATATTTAAAGGTATATATATCTCTTGCTGATTGTCTGCGTTTCCACCATTTTTAGGATACATTGTTCACAGGCTGCAGTTTTTTAGGTGCAGTTTCCATGTCATTGGTGCATTAATTTTTTTTTTTTCTTTTTAGTATTTGCATTGATTTTTGTATTGCATGTGATTCTGAGCATGGACACTGCTGCAAGGTACTGGCGCTCTATTATCACTTTATTTTTCCAGGTTGATAGCATAAGTTTATGTTATGGAGCACTGATGTCATTCTTGGGTGCTGGGCTATGTGAGGAGAAAGAGTTAATTACCACCCTCCCCCTCCCTGCCTGGCTTACAGAGCAGCAGCTTTGTTACATGTGGGGAACCTCCTGGTCTCTGGCTTTTGAACTGCTAGTGTCTTGTTCACAATCTCTCAGGAATACAATGCTATCTACTGCGCAGGCGTCATGACTCGTTCTGGACTCAGGTTATCTTCATCACACAGCTGACGCCCCACTCAGGTGTCAGCTGCGCTGTAGTGATTACAATTGTACTATAAAGGGGACTTGATATCATTCCTGGCTACTTCCCCTGACGAAGCTGCAGGTTAGCAGCGACACGCTCTGTGGGCAGTGTGAGTATGCTTAGGTAATTTTCATGTGATCCAGCAATTGCCTTCCCTCATCTATGGACTTGCATGGTAATCATTTGGATTGTTTACATACCTACAAGTGACTATTAGACTGATCAGACTTTACTGCTGCAAATTGTCCATATGTTTATATTAAACATTTTATGCATATTATATGGTGATATAGGGCATTGCTGTGTATGCATTTTTTTGAAACACTCATTTATATAAACATTTCTTCCTTTGTACACTGAAGGTGTTCTCCACCTGCCCACTTTTGTTTCATTTGTGGTTTTTAATTGTTTTTATTGTACACGTGGATGTCTCTGGCTATTGTATGTCAATAAAAGCCTTTTTTCACATGGACATTCTGCTGTTGCGTGCATGTATTCCTGTGTCTCTTTTCTCCCTTTTTTTCATTTAATCCACTTGGCACAGTGTTGCACCCAGTTATCATATTCATGTTATATTTTCCGTGGTGCCCACCTACACACACATACAATTTCTATGTTTGCCACAACCTTACTCCAGTCCAACACTGCTGTATTTTTGGCAATTTTTGTGACTCGCCATCCAAAGTTACAAAATAAAAAAAACAGTTCAAGACTGAGCGAAAGCTTGATTTTTACTAAATGCCAAATTCATGAATCCCATGCAAAAATTTTGATGAATTTGGCTTCAAAAAAGATAAATAACACCACAAGACAAAAAAGAAAAGTGACATAACAAAAATGCACATGATGAATCGGGGCCACAATATTTACTTTTACTTCATTATGTCTATAGAAACAAATGACAAAGCAGATTCGAGAAGTCGTCATTATTCCACTGGAGGAACCTGTCTCGGAAGAAGGCAGCACAAGCACAGAGGGAAGGACGAAACAACCTGCTGTCAGTGCTGTGCCTGGCTCTGTATTAACACAGGAAGGATGATGAGGAGAGCGAGGGCCAGGATTGCCTCCTTCATAAACATTCTGTTTGATTATATATGCTTACTTAACTGTACTAAAGTATAAGTAAAAATAAATCTTTATTTTTATATAGCGCTAACATATTCCGCAGCGCTTTACAGTTTGCACACATTATCATCACTGTCCCCGATGAGGCTCACAATCTAAATTCCCTATCAGTATGTCTTTGGAGTGTGGGAAGAAACCGGAGTACCCGGAGGAAACCCACGCAAACACGGGGAGAACATACAAACTCCTTGCAGATGTTGTCCTTGGTGGGATTCGATAAGTATATTTAACATTCAATAAAAATAAAAAAAAGTATAAGTATAGATGATATGGATAAATATATTTAAAATAACCAATACATTTCCTTCAACTTCACAATTGTGTCCCACTTGTTGCTGATTCTTCACCAAAAATTTACATTTGGTATCTTTATGTTTGAAGCATGATATGTGGGAAAAGGTTGAAAAGTTCCAGGGGGATTAATACCTTCGCAAGGCACTGTACATATATATATATATATATATATATATATACACACAGGGTCGGACTGGGGTGCCTAGGGCCCACCAGAGGAATTGTCTCTAGGGGCCCACCCTATGGCTACCATAAACGGTTTTATTACATGTTCATTTTTTGGCCTCTCCCACTAAAACATGTGTCTTTTAGCAAGCTATACAGTGTGCAAAAGAGAACGCTCTCAGCCTCCTATATATCATACAGAACGCACTCTCAGCCTCCTATATATTGTACAGATCACACTCAGCCTCCTATATATCGTACAGACGCCTCCTATATATCGTACAGATCACACTCTCAGCCTCCTATATATCGTACAGACGCATCCTATATATCGTACAGACTGCACTCTTGGCATCCTATATCACATACAGACCGCACTCTCGGTCTCCTATAACAGATACTTTCTATAAGAGGCTGAGAATGATTGCCCTCCCCCGAATCATATGTAGGGGGGGTCACATGGGTACATAAACACTGTCAGGTCTTGTTTTTATATGCATTAAAGTTCATTATATTCTCTTTATGGTGATCTGAGTAATAAAGGGTTAAGGTCACAGGTTAAGCTGTGGGGGCACGAGCTGTCTGTCATCTGTTTGTTTATAGTTCTCTTGGCGCCTTTTTCCACCCAGCTGATTGGAGGATTGGAATTTGACCGGGAAAAATCTCCATATAAATAAACAGCTGTTGCCCGTTTTTCCTCACTCTGTGAGGAAGAAAGAAATTTACAACTCCGTGTAACAATGGACAGCCTTATTCAAAGACTGATTAAGCGGGCCGGCGAAGAAGACGGAGCAGAGTAGATGGAGAGCTGTTTAGCTATTGAACCTGCCCCCTAGCAGCGGGCGAAGTTTCTACTCCGGCTCCCGTCCCTTCGCTCCCGAATCCGCAGGCAGTCCTCAACTCAACGGAGCCGCCTGGCCGTTCTGGGTCCAGGAGGAAGCGCCTCCCCAGGATACCTTATTCACCGCCCTCCACGTCAGATCCGCCTGGAAGCAGAGCGCGGGAGGCCCGCGAGAAGATGACGTCTACTCGGGTTTCCCGCAGTACATCGCGGGATTCCAGGCGACGTCACAGGCCAGCGCCTCCTGCAGCTGATTGTCATGCCGGCTCAGCTGCGAACCGCCTCAGCCGTAAAAGCGCATGGGCGGCCCGGGACACGGCAGCTCCAATTACTGGCTGCAGCTCTGGTGCCTGGCGTCAGGAAGCTTCTTCAGCTTCAGCTCCTGCACAAGCCTGGAGGTCCTCAGACTCTGAGGATGAAGACATCCCAGCTGGCCAGATTCCTCGGCAGCTCCGTTCGCCCCCTCCTGTGGGCTTGAGCGGGAGCTCTCATCAAGTTCAGGACCCTTCTATCCATGGACAGGGTGAGAACATCAATGTCCCCCTGTCAGTGTCTCAGAGTGATTTGAAATCCTTAATTAGTTCTCTGGTGTCAGAGGCTTTGGTGTCTGTTAATAGAGCCAACCCTATTATTGTTAATGATCAGTCACACAGTGTTAACCCCTTACATGCGGGTGTACCACAGTCCCTTTTGAAGGAGGCAGTGACTTGTGAACTCTCGCCGTTGGGGTTCCATTTGCTTGCCTCTGTCAAAGAGAACATTTGGAATGGTAGATTTGTGGATTTATTCTCCCTTCTCAAAAAGACCATCTTTTTAAATTAGATAAACGGGAGGATAGGACATCTGGGGAAGAAAAGAAACCTGCAATCATTAAGTCATTTAACAATTGGTTGCAGGCATTTTTGATTTATGCTGCTGTCTTAGGGGAGAAAAGCCCTCATCTTTGTTGTGGTCTGTTCCAACACATCGACATTGTATTGGAAGCGTATAGAAATTTTGGAGGATTAGCATGGCTGAATTACGACGAAGCTTTTCGTCAGAAATTAGCTGTCCACTCTAATGTCTCATGGGGGGTGAAAGACGTTGGTTTGTGGCTGAATATGATGCTTCCTCAGAGGCAATTTTTTGTAAGACAACCTACAGCTCCGGCCACTAAAAAAGGTTTTTGCTTTGCGTTCAACGAATCCTCTTGCAAATGGACGCATAATTGTCGATTCAGACATGAATGCTCCTTTTGCGGGGGCGCTCACCCATTAATCAAATGTTTTAAGAAATCAGGTATGATTTCTCAGCAAGGATCCAGCAAGGAGACATTTCTCAAGAGCTCCGACTCCGGTGATTTGGGAAAAAATACTTCCGTGGCTAAACATTTACGCAGACACAACGAGTAAAGATCTGTTGTTAACAGGTTTTTCTGTTGGTTTTCATATTCCTAAGTTTGAAGGCTTTGGTTGCACGGGTATAAAAAATTTACCATCAGTTTATGATTTCCCTAATATAGTTGAATCCAAAATTTCTAAAGAAATTGAATTGGGCACAGTCGCGGGTCCTTTTGATCATCCTCCCTTTGTCAATTTCCGCATTTCTCCTCTTGGTATTGTTCCCAAGAAAGAGCCTGGATCCTTTAGACTCATTCATCATCTTTCATACCCTCATGGTTCATCCTTGAATGATGAAGTAGATAAGTCTTTGGCCTCAGTGCGTTACACTTCTTTTGATACCGCCCTGGATTTATTGAGACTATTTGGAAAAGATTCTCTTTTATCCAAATCTGATATCCAATCAGCTTTTCGCTTATTACCTGTAAACCCTTCCGGCTTTAATTCTTTGGGTTTTTTCTTCAATGACAAATTTTTCTTTGACAAATGTCTCCCCATGGGATTTTCTCTCTCTTGTTTTTATTTTGAGTCTCTCTCTTCCTTTTTACAGTGGGTCGTCCAATCCAAATTTACTAAAGGAGGTATCATACATTACTTAGATGACTTCCTTTTTATCGGTCCTCCTAATTCAGACACATGTCAAAGTCTTCTTGATACGTTCAGCTCAGTGTGTAGTGAATTTGGCATTCCAATAGCTCTGGAGAAGACAGTCTCTCCCACTAATTGTCTTGATTTCTTAGGTATCACCCTAGATTCTTCTTCTATGGAGTGCAGATTGCCTATGGAAAAAATCTTAAAACTTCAAAATTCTATGGTTCTTATGCTCCACAAAAAGAAAGTTATTTTGAAGGATCTTCAATCTTTGTTGGGATCTTTGAATTTAGCCCTGAGGGTTTTGCCTATGGGAAGGGTTTTTTCTCGTAGGCTTTATGATGCTACAAAAGGCTTGAAATCTCCCTTCTCTCACGTGAGGGTTACTGCTGAAATGAAAGATGATATCAAAATTTGGTTGGAATTTCTTTCTAAATTTAACGGAAGATCATATTTTCAATCTCCGTTTCAATTATCTGATTCTGTTCCACTTCTTTTTTACACAGATGTAAATCGCGGTTTTAGCGCCATCTGTTGTTCGCATTGGGTATTCCAGTCTAGGCCTGTTAGTTGGGTTTCTAACAAACTAACTGATGACAAACTATTTTTGGATCTTTTCTCTTTACTCTCATGCATTGTGTTGTGGGGACACCTTTTAAAAAATAAAAAGCTATTAATTCTGTCGGATTGCCAGGGTTTTTTATTTGCTGTTAATACACTTTCCTCCAAAAATAGGTTTTGTGCTAGAATCCTCAGATATTTGGTCTTGCATTGTCTAAATTATAATATTTGGCTCAAGGCAAGGTTAGGAGTCAGTGACAACTTGCTATTTGTAATTCTGTCTTCGACAGTGGTCTCGCTTCCGACAATTGGCCCCAGAAGTGGAGTTGGAACCAACGACTATTACCCTCCTTATCTCTGGGATTATATTCAGGGCTGTCAGCCAATTTGATAAGGCAGTCGCTAGCAGATAGAACATGGGCTAATTACTTAGCCGCATGGCAGCTTTGGGTTTCCTTCTGTACCACCTTTGGTTTTTCATCTATTACTACTTCTTCTGAGTCAGCTATTAAGTTTGCTGAATGTTTGTTCAAGAAAGGTTTTTCTTATTCAGCTCTTTCTAAACATATTTCAGGTGTGTCATTTTTTTCTGAAATTATATGGAGGGAATCCATTATCCAGTTATTTTCCGCTTAGACAATTTTTGAAAGGTTTAAAAAAGGGTACGTTTAAAAGCGACGAAAGGAGACCTATCTCCTTTCAACTGCTTAACGATTTATGTAATGTTTTGGATTCTGTTTGTCTTAATCATTTTGAATCTTGTCTTTTTAGTACAGCATTTTCCTTGGCTTTTTTTGCAGCGCTGAGGGTGAGTGAAGTGGTTTCGGCTAAAAAGTCGGAACCTTCTGGCTTAATATGCTCTGATGTCGTTATTGAGGACTCCCATGTAATTGTTTTTATAGGTAAATCCAAAACGGACCAGCTTGGGAGAGGCTCTTCAATACGCCTTAATTCTATTTCCAATACTTCCATCTGCCCGTTTTTCAATGTTTTGAATTGGTTACAATTAAGGCCGGCTTATTCCGGCCCTCTGTTTATTCATTTTAATGGAGAACCTGTTACCATCTTTCAATTTAACTCCGTTCTAAAAAAATGCTTAAAGGGAAGGTGCCATCCAAAAATTTTTTTTTCAGCAATTGAAAAAATGTAAAGAATTAATGTTTACATTTTCTTAAAAAATATTATCGTTTGTTTTTAATTTTGCAAAATATGAAAAATAATTTTAAAAAGTTTGGCATTTCCACTTGTTAACACTAGGGGGAGCAGCTACTGAAATCTGGCACAAAAACCTATGACATCTATAGACACAGTGAGCAGCCATTTTGATGGGGCTTGCAAAGTTACTGACTGTCTTTGCATGTAAAGTCTGGATCAGAACAGGCCATCAATCAGCAGACATGTTTCCTGGATTTCTGTGGAGCAGACAAGCAGACGGTCCATCCATGTGAATAAAACACAGCGCTCTTTGTATAATCCCTGGCACCGAACAGGGCGCCCCCCACAGACCAGCACACTGCTCTCCTGAAATACTCTGTGCTGCTGTCGCCCTGCTCCTTCCACCATACATCAGGCCCCTGTCCCCTCGGTTTCACACATCGCCAGGACAGGATCTGAGGAGAGGAATGGGGTCTTCGGTCACCGAGGATGGCAGGCAGCAAGGATTCTGGGAGCAGGGTGACAGCAGCATAGAGTATTTCAGGAGAGCAGTATCACACGGGATAGGATTAGATACACGGCTCAGCAGGCAGCATCACACAGGAGAGGATTAGATACACGGCTCAGAATACAGTATCACACAGGATAGGATTAGATACACGGCTCAGCAGTCAGTATCACACAGGATAGGATTACATACACGGCTCAGCAGTCAGTATCACACAGGATAGGATTACATACACGGCTCAGCAGTCAGTATCACACAGGAGAGGATTAGATACACGGCTCAGCAGGCAGTATCACACAGGAGAGGATTAGATACACGGCTCAGCAGGCAGTATCACACAGAAGAGGATTAGATGCACGGCTCAGCAGGCAGTATCACACAGAAGAGGATTAGATGCACGGCTCAGCAGGCAGTATCACACAGGAGGATTAGATACACGGCTCAGCAGAAAGTATCACACAGGAGAGGATTAGATACCCGGCTCAGAATACAGTATCACACAGGATAGGATTAGATACACAGCTCAGCAGACAGTATCACACAGGATAGGATTAGATACACGGCTCAGCAGTCAGTATCACACAGGATAGGATTACATACACGGCTCAGCAGTCAGTATCACACAGGATAGGATTACATACACGGCTCAGCAGTCAGTATCACACAGGAGAGGATTAGATACACGGCTCAGCAGGCAGTATCACACAGGAGAGGATTAGATACACGGCTCAGCAGGCAGTATCACACAGAAGAGGATTAGATGCACGGCTCAGCAGGCAGTATCACACAGAAGAGGATTAGATGCACGGCTCAGCAGGCAGTATCACACAGGAGAGGATTAGATACACGGCTCAGCAGTCAGTATCACACAGGAGAGGATTAGATACACGGCTCAGCAGAAAGTATCACACAGGAGAGGATTAGATACCCGGCTCAGAATACAATATCACACAGGATAGGATTAGATACACAGCTCAGCAGACAGTATCACACAGGAGAGGATTAGATACACGGCTCAGCAGACAGTATCACACAGGAGAGGATTAGATACACGGCTCAGCAGAAAGTATCACACAGGAGAGGATTAGATACCCGGCTCAGAATACAGTATCACACAGGATAGGATTAGATACACGGCTCAGCAGTCAGTATCACACAGGATAGGATTACATACACGGCTCAGCAGTCAGTATCACACAGGAGAGGATTAGATACACGGCTCAGCAGGCAGTATCACACAGAAGAGGATTAGATGCACGGCTCAGCAGGCAGTATCACACAGAAGAGGATTAGATGCACGGCTCAGAATACAGTATCACACAGGATAGGATTAGATACACGGCTCAGCAGTCAGTATCACACAGGAGAGGATTAGATACACGGCTCAGCAGTCAGTATCACACAGGAGAGGATTAGATACACGGCTCAGCAGGCAGTATCACACAGAAGAGGATTAGATGCACGGCTCAGCAGGCAGTATCACACAGAAGAGGATTAGATGCACGGCTCAGCAGGCAGTATCACACAGAAGAGGATTAGATGCACGGCTCAGCAGGCAGTATCACACAGGAGAGGATTAGATACACGGCTCAGCAGACAGTATTACAGATATGCCCACACTGGTGAAACTTCCAGCCCCCCCCCCAATTATACACAAGACTATGGGCTGCATAAGTCACTGTCCTCCTCAGACAGCCATAAAAGCAAAGGTGTCAGATTACCGGAGATCACTGGGGCTGTGTGTGAGGAGGCGGAGACAGAGCAGGAGGACGCTGGAGCAGGAAGCACAGGGCTGAGCCTGGAGTAAGCAGTACAGAGGAGCATAGATGAAAGTCACCCGCACTCACCACTCTCCATCCTCCGGCTCCAGTGAGCGCTTCTCTCCTCTGCTGACCACCTTCTCCTTTTCTTCAGCCTCTCCTCACAACACAGGACCCGTTATGCCACAAGTGGTCCTGTGATAGAGGGTAAGTGGAGCTCAGCAGATAGCACTGGGCTACAGTAAAATGGCGCCCAGCCACACCTACAGCAGTGAATGGTGCAGCCCACAGGGGCGTGCCCAGTTTTCTGCTACTGAGGCTGCAATGTGCAGTCGGAAGCCGACCGCAGTTTCCTATGTGCAGGGACGGCCATATTTGCAGACTGTACGAGTCCTCCACAGATCTGCAAATCAAGATGGCAGCGCCCAGTGGCTACATTAAAACATTATTACAAACAAACCATAAATCCTGGTTAGTACAACATTTGCTGAAACAACATGTTTTGTAACTTACTATTTTTTTGCAAATTATATAAAATTGCGGCACCTTCCCTTTAAGTAAATTGGGTTTGAGTCATCCGAAAATATCTTCACATTCGTTTAGAATCGGTGCTGCAACGGAAGCAGCTAGATCCGGTTTTAGGGATGAGAAGATCAAACGTTTGGGCAGATGGGAATCAAATCGCTTTAAATTGTATGTTCGTCAAAATCTGTACCAGTGTTAAACTACTATATTTTCTTTCAGAGCCATATATTGTTTGGATAGTTGGACACTCATTCATTCACTGGGCTAGGAAGAGAGCCAGCCAGAGGTCTTATTCCGAGAATTTGTCATTTAGCACCTCGCAAGTCAGAATATTTTGGCACAGTATCAGAGGAATGAGATGGAAGAATTTAGTCTCTGAATTATTGAATCTTTTATTAAGTTTACCTCACCCTGACTTTGTGATAATTCATCTTGGGGGAAATGATCTTGGGAAATGCAAATCTCTTGACCTTATGGTCAAGATGAGGAATGATATCTCAATTTTACGACTTAAATTTGCAAATACTTATTTTGCCTTTTCCGAGATCATCCCCAGTCTTTTATGGTCTAGCCCTAGGCTAGTTTTCTTAGAAAAAATTAGAAAGAGGGTCAATAAAAAAATGGAACATTTTATGCGATTAGTAAACAGCTTTTCTTTCAGACATGTGGATTTGGAGGGTTTTACCCCTGGGCTATATAGAAATGACTCAGTTCACCTTTCTGATATCGGTTTAGATATCTTCAACTTAGATTTACAAACAATGGTTGAGCATTGGCTGCTTTGTTTTGGGGGGCCATGCCTTGAGAGGCACGGCGTTTGGGGAAAGTCACCCAGATGTCTGGGTGGACTGGTGGTTTGGTGGTTCATATTTATTGGTACATGGTATTTTTATTTAATTTATTGGTATTTATTATGAACCTTCTTATGTCACCCTAAATAAACATCACGGCCAATGTTAATCCACAACTATTGTGTCTGAGTCGTTTTTTCTTAGCTATTTTAATTGGTTTTATAGTCCAAATGTGTTTTGTGTTCCCATGATATTACCACAAATAAGACACATATTAATGATAATATCTATATAGATACATTTCTAGTCTTATGTTATGGTCTGAATTTTACCTTTATGTTGGTGGCTTTGGAATATGACATATTCTTATGATTAGATCTATTTCTAATCTGTGTCCAGGAGCAGTGATCTACAGATCCTTAGCTTCACATAAAGCGATGGACAGCGATCCAGAGGACGATACCAAGGAATACATGGACATGATGTCGGACCTGCAGAACATCTACAAGGACTATGTCAGTGCCAGGCTCTTTCCTCTATTACATAGCTGTGTACTGTATGTTTGGTTTCGTCCTGGAAAACAGATGATTTTCTTCTCAGTTTTCATCTGTATGGCATATAAAAACTTGCATGACCAAATACAATTTCCTATAAAATTGTCGTGCTCCCTTACCTATGGCCCTGCTGGTATCTCCAAACTAGAACTCCTAGTGTGCAATAACATAGGGAATTCATAAAATGACTGAAATGAATGGGGTTGTTCAGCGCTGGTGTAATTTTTGGCAGAATGTGAACAGTATGTAACGTTCTGACCTGATCACTTGTATGTAAATCACTGACTTTTGGTCACATGACAATTGCTGGACCCGGCACACGTAGCTGAATCCTGACAGTGTGTTGGGGTACAATGATTTATGAAAATCCCACCGAGGCAACACAGCCCCTTTATAGTATTATAAACATAGATATAAGCCAACTAACTCTTATCTGTTGTATTGCAGCCGATTTACATGAAGTTGGATGATGGAGTCACGATCCCAGAGTAAGTGATGGGAGTGATGATCCAGCGTGTATCTTCATACTGAACTGACAGGGCATGATTTACATTAGCATCATGTAGAGGAAAAAAACGGAAATATTCTTGTGTTGGTTCTAGTAGTTGTATACAGATCCCCATCTCTGCGCAGCATTTCTACCTACACACAGTTATATGTCAGTATCACCTCTATCTCTCGGCTGATGCTTCTTAGCCTCTCGGATTATTACACATAGCCATTGGCTCCAGGTCAAAGGTTCTGATTCATCATTGACTTTGTGCCTGTTTTTTGTCTAGTTTTGTGTGTTTAACACCTTTTTTTGTTTGCACATAATTCGTTATTGTATTTGCACCTTTTTTGAAGTCATAGAATGGTAGAGTTGGAAAGGACCTCCAGGGCCATCTGGTCCAACCCCCTGCTCAAAGCAGGATTCACTAAATCATCCTGTCCAGCCTCTGTTTGAAGACTTCTATTGATGGAGAACTCACCACTTCTCGTGGCAGCCTGGTCCACTCATTGATCACCCTAACTGTCAAAAAGTCTCCTCCCATTCAGTTTCATCCCATTGCTTCTAGTCTTTCCTTGTGCAAATGAGAATAAAGTATCTTCTGTATGTACTTGCCTGTTTTTTTTGTTTTTTTTTTACTGTTTTTGCTTTGTGCGTGGAGTTACAGATATTTTATCCTGAGTCATCAATTTCTATGTTTGCCACAACCTTACTCCAGTCCAACCCTGCTGTATTTTTGGCAATTTTTGTGACTTGCCATCAAAAGTTACAAAATAAAAAAAAAACAGTTCAAGACCGAGCGAAAGCTTGATTTTTACTAAATGCCAAATTCATGAATCCCATGCAAAAATTTTGATGAATTTGGCTTCAAAAAAGATAAATAATACCACAAGACAAAAAAGAAAAGTAACACAACAAAAATGCACATGATGAATCGGGGCCACAATATTTACTTTTACTTCATTATGTCTATAGAAACAAATGACAGAGCAGATTCGAGGAGAATTCATCACTATTCCACTGGAGGAACCTGTCTCGGAAGAAGGCAGCACAAGCACAGAGGAGAAGGACGAAACAACCTGCTGTCAGTGCTGTGCCTGGCTCTGTATTAACACAGGAAGGATGATCAGGAGAGCGAGGGCCAGGATTGCCTCCTTCATAAACATTCTGTTTGATTATATATGCTTACTTAACTGTACTAAAGTATAAGTATATTTAACATTCAATAAAAATAAAAAAAAGTATAAGTATAGATGATATGGATAAATATATTTAACCCTGCTGTACTGTTCGGGTCAATATGACCCAAAATGATTTTTGAGACCCTGCAGATTTTTTTTAATGAGGATTTGAAACTAGTGGTTCCTTGACTTCTCCTCATTTGTGGAGCTCTACATTTTTTTTTTTTGCTTACTTTTTGCTACACGCTGATTGTTACACTTGTACTGTTCGGGTCAATATGACCCGATAGCATTTTATACTGTTCTACAGGTCTCTGATTATTTCTGACTGCAAAAGTTATGTTTTTTTATGTGTACTTCATCTCAAAATGGTGGTGGTTTCACTGTTCTTATCAGTAAGAAAGTCATTATCTAGTCTGTTTGTGAGAGAGGAGAAAGGTTTCATGAAATTTCTAGAGTACTGCGGTTTGATTCTAAAACAGATAGAATGGAAAGAAGAGCTAAAGATAAACTAGCCCCTATTAGAAATGTTTGGAATCAATGGGTAGAGATTCTACCAAAATTGTATAATAGTTGTGAAACTGTAACTGTTGATGAGCGACTGGTGGCATTCCGAGGTAGGTGCCCATTCAGACAATATATACCAAGTAAGCCAGCAAAATATGGCATCAAGATCTGGACACTTTGCGACAGCAAAAGTTCATATGCTCTAAATGTTCAAGTGTATACAGGAAAAACCCCTGATGAAAGTCCTGAAAAAAATCAGGGTATGCGTGTTGTTCTCGATTTGACTCATGGACTAAAAGGACAAAATGTCACATGTGACAACTTTTTTTTACATCGTATCAACTAGGCCAGATGTTGAAGAAAAAACAACTTACCATGCTGGGTACTATGAGAAAAAGCAAACCTGAACTACCGCAAGGTATCCTTAGCAAGAGAGAGGTGTACAGTTCTACTTTTTATTTTTCTGGAAATACAACTGTTGTTTCTTATGTTCCAAAAAAAAACAAACAGGTAATTCTAATGAGCACAATGCACCATGACAATGCCGTAAGTGATTGAGAAGACAGAAAGCCTGACATTATTTTGGATTATAATGCCACAAAGGGAGCAGTTGATACTTTAGACCAAGCAAAATCAACATATACATGCAAGCGCAAAACCAATCGGTGGCCAATGATTTTATTTTATAACGTTATGGACGTTTCTGCATACAATGCATTTGTCTTATGGAGAGAAATCGACCCCGATTGGAACCGGAATAAGCTGCAAAAAAGAAGATTATTTCTTGAGGAATTGGGAAAATCCCTGGTGAGGCCATATATTGAGAGCAGAAAAGTGACCCCCAGAAGTGATGGAGCAACAGCCATTGTAAAAAGTGTCCAGCATGCTCAAGAAAGAGACTCCACATCCACGACCTCCACCAGCACAGCTACCAGCAAAAAAAGGAAGAGATGTAGCTTCTGTCCATCTTCATGTGACAATAAGACTAATCTGACATGTGCTGAATGTTCAAAATATCTGTGTAAAGGACATGTGTCTTATTATTGTGTTCAGTGTAAAAACGCATTAACATTCCACTGGAGGAACCTGTCTCGGAAGAAGGCAGCACAAGCACAGAGGAGAAGGACGAAACAACCTGCTGTCAGTGCTGTGCCTGGCTCTGTATTAACACAGGAAGGATGATCAGGAGAGCGAGGGCCAGGATTGCCTCCTTCATAAACATTCTGTTTGATTATATATGCTTACTTAACTGTACTAAAGTATAAGTATATTTAACATTCAATAAAAATAAAAAAAAGTATAAGTATAGATGATATGGATAAATATATTTAAAATAACCAATAAATTTCCTTCAACTTCACAATTGTGTCCCACTTGTTGCTGATTCTTCACCAAAAATTTACATTTGGTATCTTTATGTTTGAAGCATGATATGTGGGAAAAAGTTGAAAAGTTCCAGGGGGACGAATACCTTCTTGCAAGGCACGGTGTATACAGTATATATATATATATATATTATATATATATATATATATATATATATATACACACACACACACACACAGGGTCGGACTGGGGTGCCTAGGGCCCACCAGGGGAACACTGACTCTAGGGGCCCACCCTATGGCTACCATAAACGGTTTTATTACGTGTTCATTTTTTGGCCTCTCCCACTAAAACGTGTGTCTTTTAGCAAGCTATACAGTGTGCAAAAGAGAACGCTCTCAGCCTCCTATATATCATACAGACCGCACTCTCAGCCTCCTATATATCGTACAGATCACACTCTCAGCCTCCTATATATCGTACAGACAGCACTCAGCCTCCTATATATCGTACAGACGCCTCCTATATATCGTACAGAACGCACTCTCAGCCTCCTATATATCGTACAGACAGCACTCTCAGCCTCCTATATATCGTACAGATCACACTCTCAGCCTCCTATATATCATACAGACACCTCCTATATATCGTACAGACCGCACTCTCAGCCTCCTATATATCGTACAGACGCCTCCTATATATCGTACAGAACGCACTCTCAGCCTCCTATATATCATACAGAACGCACTCTCAGCCTCCTATATATCGTACAGACAGCACTCTCAGCCTCCTATATATCGTACAGACAGCACTCTCAGCCTCCTATATATCGTACAGACAGCACTCTCAGCCTCCTATATATCGTACAGACTGCAGTCTCAGCCTCCTATATATCGTACAGACTGCAGTCTCAGCCTCCTATATATCGTACAGACCGCACTCTGTCTCCTATATATCATACAGAACGCACTCTCAGCCTCGTATATATCGTACAGACCGCACTCTCAGCCTCCTATATATTGTACAGATCACACTCTCAGCCTCCTATATATCATACAGACCGCACTCTCAGCCTCCTATATATCGTACAGACCGCACTCTCAGCCTCCTATATATCGTACAGACCGCACTCTCAGCCTCCTATATATCGTACAGACGCCTCCTATATATCGTAGAGACCGCACACTTGGCATCCTATATAGAACACACACCGCACTCTCTGTCTCCTATAACAGATACTTTCTATAAGAGGCTGAGAATGTGGTATGTACAGTATATAGGATGCCAATATTGTGGTATATAAGGCATATTGGCCTCGTATAGGACATACAGGCTGTCGGCCTTCTATGAAGCTTCGTATGAGACATACAGACTGTCGGCCTCCTATTAGACCCCTATAAGACATACTGAGTGTCGGCCTCCTATTAGGCCCCCTATAAGACATACTGAGTGTCGGCCTCCTATTTGGCCCCCTATAAGACATACAGAGTATTGGCCTCTTAGATACTGTACAGACCGCACTCTCTGCCTAGGTACGGCATACAGGAGGATGATAGTGCGGTCTGTACAGTTGGTATACAGGCACTTACTGGGAAATGCTTGTTTGTGGGGAATAACTGGAATCCCAGATTCCCATCACTAATGGTGTTCAGCGGTTTATCTGCACCTGTAAGCGACACACACTGGTCCTTTCAGTGTAGCGCACATGCAGCCACGGACATGTAAGGGCATGACAGACCTCTTATTGGCCGATCTCGCGTGCCAGAGCCTCGCGTGTCCCTCTAGTAAGCTGGACCGCGGGGGCATGACGGAGTCTCGTTCGTTAACGGAATTAAGCTTGCAATGTGTGCATCTTTTCTGTGGCTGGGTGGTTGAGGTTGCCTGTGTTGAGTCCAATTAAGCCACAGTCTCCACTCCTGGTGGTGCCCTTCTGGACATTCCTTTAAGGTTCAGCTTTGCAACCATACTGGCCCCGGAAACCAAACACTTTGCCTTCAAGGACGCTGTTTGGAGGGTCGTGACTCGTGGGAATAATGCCGCCCGATCGGTTTACCTGCTAGAGAGATCATTCGTTGCTCACAAGCATGACATCACACTCCCTAGGAGGAAGGTAATGCCACTGTGGCGAACATACTCCTTGGGGCGCCACAAGTGCACAGATGCCCAGCCAATGCTAGATGATTCTGCTGGAACATTGAGCCAGACCACTACATTCCCCTCGCACTCTACACAGTTGGTGTCAGGAGCACCGCACTGCACTTGCTCACTGAGCCAGTGCGCGTGTCCTGAGTACAAAGACTGTGCACAAAGATACCTGCGGAGCGGGCAGCAGTGGTGACAATGCATGCTCCAGGACCTGAAGCACGTGACTGCTGGGGGCGTGGCCTAAGCTCCACAGAGCTAGGAGTTGCAGGGAAACTCCTAGAAAGGTAACTACAGGACAATGTTACCAAGGGGCATAGACAGACAGAAACCAGATCAAGCCGAGGTCAAAGCACGAGATAGCAATACAGTACCAAAGGATTAGACAGAAAGGACAGTCAGGACGTAGCAATAGATCAGAAAACCAGAACGGGCATTAGACGGTACAATAGGGGTAACCTGTAACGGAGTAACGATAGCCAAGCCAGGAGGTCAGAACCAGAAAAGACAATTGTACAAAAACGAGAGACGGAGTACAGAGTGAAGGAACAAGCCAGGTCATACACGGGAAGCAAACAAACAACGCAGAGTAAATGCACACCAGGGGTCAGACACACCAGAACAGCAGTATAACTGACAGAGAATGCTAGTTTGGAGTGAGTATAAATACCCCTCCCAGATCCAAAGAGAGGCCGGCAAAAGTTAACCCTGTGAGAACAGGACATTAACCATGTCCTAACCATGATAGTACCCCCCTATTAATGGGGGGCCACTGGACCCCCAGGATTCTCAGGGTACCTGGCATGAAAAGCCCACACCAGTCGATCAGCGTGCACCGAACTGGCCGGAATCCACGACCGATCCTCAACTGAATATCCCTTCCAATGAATAAGGTACTGAAGTCTCCGGCGCACCCACCGCAAATCAATGATGCGCCCTACCTCGTACTCCAGTTGACCCTCTACCAACACTGGTGGAGCCACAGATGAGGGATCTTCTCTAACTGTCCCCACAGGTTTTAATAGGGACCTGTGGAAGACGTTAGATATTTTGAAGGAGGTGGGCAACTGTAATCTGTATGCCACCGGGTTGATGACCTCTACAATCTTGTATGGGCCAATAAATTTGGGGCCCAACTTCATAGAGGGTATTTTAAGTTTGATGTTACGGGTGGACAACCAGACTTTTTCCCCCACTGTCAACGCAGGAACCACCCCCCTCCTCCTGTCTGCAAAATGTTTGAACTTTTTCTGGGCTTTGGAGATGTTCCCCTGTACCTCCTTCCAGAGGGTTTTTAATTGTTGTACCATCCCCTCGGCACCAGGGCAATCCGAATCCATACGAGAAAATTCCCCAAACTGCGGAACAAACCCATAATTGACCAGAAAGGGAGACTTTCCGGTAGACTGATTAATCCGACAGTTGAATGCAAATTCTGCCATGGGCAATACCTCACACCAGTCTTCCTGTCTGGAGGAGGCCAGGCATCTCAGAATCTGCTCCAATGACTGGTTGGTGCGTTCCGTTTGTCCGTTGGATTCCGGGTGATAGGCAGAGGAGAATGACAACGTGACCCCAAACTTCATACAAAACGCTCTCCAAAACCTGGCCACAAATTGCACACCCCTGTCCGACACCACATTCACAGGCACTCCATGCAGTCGAACAATGTGCTGTATAAACAAGCGGGCCAAGGTTTCAGCGGATGGTAATGCAGGTAACGGCACAAAGCGGGCTTGCTTAGAAAACCTATCAACCACTACCCATACCACTGAGTTGCCCTTGGAAGGTGGAAGATTAGTGATAAAGTCCATGGACAGGTGTGTCCATGGTTTATCCGGAATTGGCAAAGGCACCAATTCCCCGGCCGGCCGGACCTGAGAGCTTTTAGAGTGCGCGCACACCCCAGAAGTATTCACAAACCTTTTTATATCAGTACCCATAGAGGGCCACCAAAAACCCCTAGCTACTGCCCCCCGGGAAGCTGCAATACCAGGGTGCGCACTTAACACAGAGTAATGAAATTCTTGAAGGAGTGTGGGACGGAATTGTTCAGGTACAAACAATTTACTTGGGGGTTTATTCCTGGGAGCTTGTGCTTCCAGAATCTCTCTCTGTAACTCAGAGGAGATTTCGGCTACAACCACTCCCAGTCGAAGAATGGAGGAAGGAGGTTCCGGAGGGGACACAGAATCAAAACTTCGGGATAAGGCATTAGCCTTTACATTTTTAGACCCTGGTCGGAACGTTATGGTAAAATGAAATCGAGAAAAAAAAAGTGCCCACCGAGCCTGTCTGGGGGTCAATCTCTTAGCAGACTCGATATAGGCCAGGTTTTTATGATCAGTGATAACCGTAATGGGATGAGCGGCCCCCTCCAAAAAATGCCTCCATTCTTCGAAGGCCAATTTAACTGCTAACAATTCCCTGTTACTGACATCATAGTTTCTCTCAGCCGAAGAGAACTTCATAGAGAAAAAGGCACAGGGTTTGAGGTTAGTCAGGGTAGAGGGGCCCTGTGACAATACTGCCCCCACCTCCACCTCCGAAGCTTCGACCTCGACGATAAAAGGTCTTGATGAATCGGGTTGTACCAACACAGGGGCTGTAGTAAAACACTTCTTTAATACCAGGAAGGAATTTTTTGCGGCCCCGGCCAATTTTTTACATCTGCCCCTTTAAGAGTGAGGTCCGTCTAAGGTTTTACCACCTGCGAAGCCCAGAAATCGCTGCAACCCCTTCAGGTCATGAGGCTGCACACAATCTGTAATGGCCTGAACCTTCCCTGGATCCATGCGGAATCCGTCCCCGGATACAATTACACCCAGAAAAGACAGTTCTTGCATAAAAAATGAGCACTTCTCCAGCTTAGCATACAAATGGTTCTCCCGGAGTCTCATAAGCACCGTACGCAGATGATGCAAGTGTGACTGACTGTCCTCAGAGTAAATCAAGATGTCATCCAGGTAAATGACTACGTAACGTCCAATCAAGTCAGAAAAACAACATTAATAAAATTCTGAAAAACCGCAGGAGCATTAGTGAGGCCAAAGGGCATAACCAGGTTTTCAAACAGCCCCTCAGTTGTCAGGAACGCTGTTTTACATTCTTCCCCCTCCCTGATCCCTGTTCTTTATAAGGTTATAAGCAGGGCTGTGGAGTCGGTAAGCCAAACCTGCGACTCCGACACCTCAATTTCCCTTACACCGACTCCGACTCCACGACTCCGACTCCCACACATATTGCTTATATTTAAGTGAAAAATTTATTGTAGTACAATGTGAACCTCAGACATTTAATCATTTTTATGATCCCATAATCAAGATATTTAGATAGAACAGAATATATATTGGTGTACTACCCGGTTTTCATTCTTTTTGGTACAGATACGATATGGATAGACAGATATGGATAAATGGATAGATAGAGCAGATTTCTAATCTGCTTTTGCTATTGAAAACATTATCTATGAGCTCAAAAACCTTTCAGGTGATGCGGTTTTTTAAATAGATGATCAGCTTTTGCAGCTGAAAAACGTATCCTCAAAAAACACAGGAAAAACGCTGTGTGTGAATGTAGCCTTAGATCAGGAATAGAACAGCCATTTATAGGACATTTCATAACTTTCCCAAATTCCTATGAAAAAATATTCAGCACATCCTGCATTGAATTACTGTACCCAATTTATTATATATTTTAGGAGTCGGAGTCGGTCCATTTTATACCGACTCCGACTCCACCAAAATGAGCACCGACTCCGACTCCACGACTCCGACTCCACAGCCCTGGTTATAAGCCCCTCGTAGATCGAGCTTAGGAAACCATTTGGCCCCCGTGAGCTGATTGCATAGATCAGGAATCAATGGGAGAGGGTACGTGTTCTTAACAGTAATTTTGTTCAGTTCTCGAAAGTCGAGGCACGGTCGCAACCCACCATCTTTTTTCTTTGCAAAGAAAAACCCCGCCGCCACGGGTGAGACAGAGGGCCGAATATGCCCCCTGCGAAGGCTTTCTTTAATGTACTCTTTCATAGCTTGGCGCTCAGGCCCGGACAAATTAAACAAACGAGCCTTGGGTAATTTGGCTCCAGGTACTAAATCGATAGCACAATCATATGGTCTATGTGGTGGGAGCGCCTCAGCCTCGCTTTCGGAAAACACATCTTTAAAGTCTCTCAGGTACTCCGGAATACCCTCCAGACCGACAGATGACACAGATACGGATTTTATCGGATTGACAAAAGGAACCGGGTTACAACACAGACCATTATCATTACATCCCCATCGGGTGATCTCCCCCTTCACCCAATCAATAAGAGGATTGTGACGTTGCAACCAAGGCATTCCCAATACCAGTCCTACAGGCAGATTATTCATAATGAAACAACTTAAAATTTTCCACATGAGTGGAACCCACTTTCATAGAAAAAACTTCAGACATAAAACAAATTTCATCCCGGGTAAGAGGGGATGAATCCACATCCACAATTTTAACAGGGTCTTTTAACCTGACTGTCCCTATCTTATTAAGAGTCACAACTTGGGCATCAATCAGATTAATGGAGGAACCACAGTCAACAAAGGCGGTGGTCATAACAGGACCGCCAGCAATCTCCAATTCAACCTGTAGCACCATTTTTGTATGTGAGAAAAAATGTACCTGGGAGTCTGGACAACCTCCTCGATTTTTGCCCAGACTAAGTCGTTTCTCTGATGGTTTCTCTGAAGAAGGGCAGGAGGGGCAATTCCTTTTCCAATGTCCAGAGGCTCCACAGTAAAAGCATAGTAGGTTGTCTCTATGGTGCCTTCTCTCTTTCTCCTTAACCGAGACTGACCCAACCTTCATGGGCTCAGATACAGGTGCAGAGTCACACAATTTGGGGTACAAGGGAGACTCTTGTTGCATCATTCTTCTAGCACGGAGTCTCCGGTCCATACGGACCGGCTGCATCATGGCGTCCTCCAGGGTATCAGGAGGCGGATGTAATGCCAGAGCGTCCGGCAGATGGTCAGAAAGGCCCCTGCGAAACAACCCCCTCAGGGCGTCGTCGTTCCAGGATACTTCGGCGGTCCAACGTCTAAACTCTGAGCAGAACCATTCAGCAGAGTGCCTCCCCTGTGTCACACTCATCACCATATCCTCAGCCAGACGCACTCTATCAGGCTCGTCATAGATGTGCCCCAGAGCCTCAAAGAACAAGTTCACTGACATACGTTCAGGAGCAGAGGAAGACAGTGAGAAAGCCCATGCTTGTGGAGCCCCCCGAAGTAGGGAAATAATGACCCCCACCCTCTGGAACTCATCCCCGGAGGAGCGGGGCCTTAGAGAGAAAAAAAGCTTGCATCCTTCTCTGAAAGATCTGAACTCCTTTTTATCCCCTGAGAAAGGGTCGGGCAATTTGACCGGATATTCGGGGGACGCTAATGACACATCTCTACCCCCAGAACTAGAAGCCCCTGCATCGACAGCCCCCTGCACAGTAACCACCAACTGTTGCTGGGTATGGGCCATCGTGCGCTGTTCCACATTGAGTTTATGGAACATTTGGGTCAGGTGTTTCACCTGATCAGCCAAAGCTTGTATGGGATCCATGACGATAACACACACTTTTTTTTTTTCTCTTCAGAGGAAGAAAAAGACTGAAATGGTCAGTTATAATGTCAGGAGCACCGCACTGCACTTGTTCACTGAGCCAGTGCGCGTGTCCTGAGTACAAAGACTGTGCACAAAGATACCTGCGGAGCGGGCAGCAGTGGTGACAATGCATGCTCCAGGACCTGAAGCACGTGACTGCTGGGGGCGTGGCCTAAGCTCCATAGAGCTAGGAGCTGCAGGGAAACTCCTAGAAAGGTAACTACAGGACAATGTTACCACGGGGCATAGGCAGAGACAGAAACCAGATCAAACTGAGGTCAAAGCACGAGAGAGCAATACAGTACCAAAGGATTAGACAGAAAGGACAGTCAGGACATAGCAATAGATCAGAAAACCAGAACGGGCATTAGACGGTACAATAGGGGTAACCTGTAACGGAGTAACGATAACCAAGCCAGGAGGTCAGAACCAGAAAAGACAATTGTACAAAAACGAGGGACGGAGTACAGAGTGAAGGAACAAGCCAGGTCATACACGGGAAGCAAACAAACAACGCAGAGTAAACGCACACCAGGGGTCAGACACACCAGAACAGCAGTATAACTGACAGAGAATGCTAGTTTGAAGTGAGTATAAATACCCCTCCCAGATCCAATGAGAGGCCGGCAAAAGTTAGCCCTGTGAGAACAGGACATAAACCATGTCCTAACCATGAGGCTGTGTTCACACACAGGGTTTTTTTAGCGGTTTTTACCGCGGTTTTCGCTATAAAACCGCTAAAAGTAAGTTGCACAGTCATTTCTATGCATTTTGCACTTTGTGCACATTGATGCGTTTTTTTACCGCGAAAAAACTGCATCGTGGTAAAAAACGCAGCATGCTCATTAATTTTGCGGATTTTTCCGCGGTTTTGGCTTCTTCCATGCGTTTAGAAACCGCTGCGGTAAAAGACGCATCAAAAACGCATCAAAACCGCGCAAAGAACGCGCAAAAACCGCAGCGGAAAAATAGGTGCGGTTTCTGGGAAGGGATTCAGGTTTTTGTGCAGAAATTTTCTGCAACGTGTGCACTTAGCCTGACAGTTGGGTTGCCCTCCCAGGGCTGTGGGGTACTCGGTACCGGGCCGGTGTCAGGGGGATGTGTCACAGCAGCGGTGACCCGGTCCGTGGCCCTGGGCGCCCAAGTAATGGGAGGGGTCATTGAATGATGGTTTGTAGTGAATGGAATAGTTCGTGACGCCACCTGTGGTGTTCGGCAAGTGAGATGTTAGGCCGACGCTGCATGCAGATCCTCTGTGTTGCAGCCAAGATGGTGAAGCTCCCCACTGGCGGAGCTGTAGTCCCAGGGCAGTGTAGATGTGATATCAGAGGAGAGGCACAAGCGGTGTAGAAGCTGGTACCCCGATGTAGCGGTGCTGAGTGCGTTGGCGCGAGGATGAATGGAGGACACCAGAGCTTGTAGTTCCAAAGCTTTACTCACAGTCTGTAGTACACACAGGTGCCTGCCTCTGGGCCAGAGACCCAGTCAACCTCCAGGCAAGATGGAATGCTCCCTTACAACACTCCACCAACATGTGCCTTTCTGAACGTCTCCTCTATAGCGCCTTTAAGTGTGAAGTACTCCCAGTACTGAGTTACACTGGAGTGCCTCCTGACAGATGTTCCCAAGAACTCTACTTGTACGGCAGACAGCTGCAGCCTGCTTCGGGGACTCCTTTCTCCTGAGTCCCGGCTCTCTATCCATGTTGCTGTTGTCCCCCCAAGTCTTAGATGGGAGTAGTGCATTTACAAAAATTGTTATTCGTGAATTGCAGTATACAGGGGGGACGGGAGCGCCGCGACAGCCCTGACTGGTAACACGGCATCAGTCATGTGAAGACCAGTACCCCTCAAGCTGTTAGCTTGGGATAGCACCTTTGATGCTGCATATGTGCTAAAACAATTTATCTAGGGGGAAATGTGAAGGGTTAATACTAAAATCAGAGCTGAAGTTTCACTTCTCCATTATTCCTGAAGGTTTCGTTTCTTCATTTTTGTTGCTGTAAGATACATTTTTGCAAATGGGATGGGCTGTCATGAAACCAGACTGTTCCCATCTGTACAAGACAAAGGAGGCGGGGGTGTAGAACTCTGAAGAATATGCCACTATATTACTTTCTATGCTGTTTGAATATGGACATTTATGTAGTTTCCGGTATTCTTGCAATATTATTGGCTTATAAAGTGAAGCATTACCATGATGTTATTGGTAGTTGAGAACTTTGCATAATTAAGCAAAAGATTATAAAAGAAGTGACTAAAATAAAGGGGCTTAGTGATCTGTCTCGATCCTCCCGTAGAGACCCCCGTCTCCGTGTGGTCATTCCCAGTTGCTTGCAACAGGAATAATTTGGAAATCACTGGATCAACCGTGAAGGGTTAATTTAGCCCTCCCTCAATAGCTACCCCAACAGCTGGCCGCCCAACGTGGGGCCCCCGAACAGGGACGTCTCTGCCTCCGGAGGACAACAAGACAAAGGACCCTCGGAGCGGACACGGGTGCTGGAAAATTGTGACTGATCATCCCCCACAACAACCACTGGAAGTTGGCAGTTATACTGTTCAGACTGACCGTTGGTGTGGTTTTCCTGTGCTTGTTGCTGCAAAGAGGATCTGAGGTTTGTCCCCGTGGTGGGGTGATTCATGGGTGGAATCATATAGAGGTGTAGTCCTGTTGGGGGCCCAGTGCTCGAACCGTACCTCATAAGGGACGGACACCCCGGATTGACCAGTGATTGTGACTCTCATTATAGTGAAAATATCCTGAATATTCCCGATCATTATTAGTAATCGGGTGTGGTGAAGTGATCGAAGACTGGGTAGGATACATAACTCAGGTATATATAGATATATATAACCAGAGGTGTCTGGAGGGATAGTCTGAGACACCCTCCTCCTTTCACTGAGTACCGCATTGAATCTTGGGCAATCCCAGAGGGGGATTATTGACCCGGTGGAACAGACTGATATGGCCGCTCCAGATCTGTGCACAACTTAAGTAAGGATATTTAGCTCTAAATGAGAGAATCCGTGGAAGGAAAAGAAGAATTTTGTAGCTTGGCACATGAATTGTGTGACGAAGGTGTTAGGAAGAACAGAGAAAGTAAATTCTGATTGTTTCTGTTACTGCTATGTTGAAGAAGGAAAAATTGTCTATTATGACAGGGACGGGATGTACTGTGGCTTAAGAAACTGACTGTGGTGTGAGAAAGTGATTAAAAGAAGGAACTGAGACTAACCCCTTCCTGACATCCGACGTACTATCCCGTCCATGGTACCCGGGCCCGTATGACCGTGGACGGGATAGTACGTCTACCGCTATCAGCGGCGCCCACGTGGTGAGCGCCGCTGATTGCGGCCGGGTGTCAGCTGATTATCACAGCTGACACCCGGCACAATGTGTCAGGGGCGGTCACGGACCGCCCCCGACACGTTAACCCCTTGCACACCGCGATCAAACATGATCGCGGTGTACCGGGAGTTAAAGGGAAGCATCGGCAGGGAGGGGGCTCCCTCCGTGCTTCCCTGAGCCCCCCACGGCAGCGCAATGTGCAGCGCTGCTGCGGGGGGCTCCTTTCCTCCAGGCCCCCGAATCCAAGATGGCGACGAGGGCCTTCGGGGGCCTGAGGAAGCTGGCTTCCTCAGTGCCTGCAAAGCGCAGGCATGAGGAAGCCTTCGGCACTGCCTGTGACAGATCGCTGATCTGTCACAGTGATCTGTGATGTGACAGATCAGCGATCTGTCACAGGACAGTGATGTCCCACCTGGGACTATGTAATAAAGTAAAAAAAAAATTAAAAGAATATGTAAAAATAAATAAAAAAAAAAAAAAAAAAAAAAAATCGCCAAATAAATTAGTAAAAAAAAAAAAATATTCCCCAATAAATTCATTTTTTGAAAATAATAATAAAAAAAACAATAAAAGTACACATATTAGGTATCGCCGCGTCCGTAACGACCTGCTCTATAAAACTGTCCCATTAGTTAACCCCTTTAGCGAACCCCTTAAAAAATAAAAATAAAAAACGAAGCAGAAAATAATGATTTATTATCATACCGCCAAACAAAAAGTGTAATAACGCGCGATCAAAAAGACGCATATAAATATCCATGGTACCGCTGAAAACGTCATCTTGTCCCGCAAAAAACGAGCCGCCACACAGCATCATCAGCGAAAAAATAAAAAAGTTATAGCTCGCAGAATAAAGAAATGCAAAAATAATTATTTTTTATATAAAATAGTTTTAATTGCATAAAACCGACAAAACATAAAAAAACGACCTAAATGAGGTATCGCTGTAACCATACTGACCCAAAGAATAAAACCGCTTTATCAATTTTACCGCACGCGGAACGGTGTAAACGCACCCCCCCAAAAGAAATTCACGAAACGCTGGTTTTTGTTCATTCTGCGTCCCAAAAATCGGAATAAAAAGCGATCAAAAAATGTCACGTGCCCGAAAATGGTACCGATAAAAACGTCAACTCGTCTCGCAAAAAATAAGACCTCACATGACTCGGTGGGTCAAAATACGGAAAAATTATAGCTCTCAATATGTGGTGATGTAAAAACTATTTTTACAATAAAAAGCGTCTTTTAGCGTGCGACAGCTGCCAAACATAAAAACTGCCATAAATAGTAAATCAAACCCCCCGTTATCACCCCCTTAGTTAGGGAAAAATAATAAAATAAAAAAAAAATGTATTTATTTCCATTTTTCCATTAGGGCTAGGGTTCGGGTTAGGGCTAGGGTTAGAGCTAGGGTTAGGGTTAGGGCTAGGGTTAGGGCTTGGGTTAGGGGTGTGTTGGGGTTCGGGTTGGAGTTAGAATTGGGGGTTTCCACTGTTTGGGCACATCAGGGGCTCTCCAAATGCAACATTGCGTCTGATCTCAATTTCAGCCAATTCTGAGTTGAAAAAGTCATATGGTGCACCTTCCCTTCCAAGCTCTGCCATGCGCCCAAACAGTGTTTTACCCCCACATGTAGGGTATCAGCCTACTCAGGACAAATTGCAAAACAATTTTTGGGGTCCAATTTCTCCTGTTACCCTTAGGAAAATAAAAAAAATGGGGGCAAAAATATCATTTTTGTGGAAAAAAATGATTTTTTTATTTTCACGTCCGAGCGTTATAAACTTCTGTGAAGCACTTGGGGGTTCAAAGTGCTCACCACACATCTAGATAAGTTCCGTGAGGGGGTCTAGTGTCCAAAATGGGGTCACTTGTGGGGAGTTTCAATAGTTTAGGTACATCAGGGGCTCTCCAAACGCACATGACACCCGCAGACCATTCCATCAAAGTCTGCATTCCAAAACGTCACTGCTTCCCTTCCGAGCCCCGACGTGTGTCCATACAGTAGTTTTCTCCCACATATGGGGTGTCAGCGTACTCATGAAAAATTGGACAACAACTTTTGGGGTCCAATTTCTCCTGTTACCCTTGGGAAAATGAAAAAATTGGGCACTAATTGATCATGTTTGTGGAAAAAATACGATTTTTTTATTTTCATGCCCGGGCATTATAAACTTCTGTGAAGCCCTTGGGGGTTCAAAGTGCTCACCACAGATCTAGATAAGTTCCTTAGGGGTTCTCGTTTCCAAAATGGGGTCATTTGTGGGTGTTTCCACTGTTTAGGTACATTAGGGGCTCTCCAAAGGCAACATGACACCCGCAGACCATTCCATCAAAGTCTGCATTCCAAAACGTCACTACTTCCCTTCCGAGCCCTGACGTGTGTCCATACAGTAGTTTTCTCCCATATATGGGGTGTCAGCGTACTCAGGACAAATTGGACAACAACTTTTGGGGTTCAATTTCTCCTGTTACCCTTGGGAAAATAAAAAAAATGGTGACTAAAAGATCATGTTTGTGGAAAAAATACGAATTTTTTATTTTCACGCCCGGGCGTTATAAACTTCTGTGAAGCACTGGGGGGTTCAAAGTGCTCACCACACATCTAGATAAGTTCCTTGGGGGGGTCTAGTTTACAAAATGGTGTCATTTGTGGGGGGTTTCCACTGTTTAGGTACATCAGGGGTTTTCCAATCGCGACATGGTGTCCGATCTCAATTCCAGCCAAAAACGTCAAATGGCGCTGCTTTCCTTCCGAGCTCTGCCATGCGCCCAAATAGTGGTTTACCCCCACATGTGGGGTATCAGCGTACTCAGGACAAATTGCACAATAACTTTTAGGGTGCTGTTACCCTTGGAAAAATAAGAATTGAGGGTGAAAAGATCATTTTTGTGGAAAAAATATGATTTTTTAATTGTACGGCTTTATGTTATACAGTAAACTTCTGTGAAGCCCTTGGGGGTTCAAAGTTCTCACCACACATCTAGATAAGTTCCTTAGGGGGTCTAGTTTCCAAAATGGTGTCATTTGTGGGGGGTTTCCACTGTTTTGGTACATCAGGGGTTTTCCAATCGCGACATGATGTCCGATCTCAATTCCAGCCAAAAACGTCAAATGGCGCTGCTTCCCTTCCGAGCTCTGCCATGCGCCCCAATAGTGGTTTACCCCCACATGTGGGGTATCAGCATACTCAGGACAAATTGCACAATAACTTTTAGGGTCCTGTTACCCTTGGGAAAATAAAAATTGGGGTGAAAAGATCATTTTTGTGGAAAAAATATGATTTTTTAATTGTAACGCTGTACGTTATAAACTTCTGTAAAGCCCTTGTGGGTTCAAAGTTCTCACCACATATCTAGATAAGTTCCTTGGGGGGTCTAGTTTCCAAAATGGGGTCACTTGTAGGGGGTTTCCACTGTTTAGGTACATCAGGGACTCTCCAAACGTGACATGGCGTCCGATCTGAATTCCAGCCAATTTTGCATTGAAAAAGTCAAACGGCGCTCCTTCCATTCTGAGCTCTGCCATGCGCCGAAACAGTCGTTCCCCCCCACAAATCAGGTATCAGCGTACTCAGGACAAATTGCACAATAACTTTTGCAGTCCAATTTCTCCTGTTACCCTTGGTAAAATAAAAAAAATTGAACCTGAAGTATTTTTTTTGTGAAAAAAAGTTAGATGTTCATTTCTTTTTAAATATTCAAAAAAATTCCTGTGACGCACCTAATGGGTTAATAAACTTCTTGAATGTGGTTTTGAGCACCTTAAGGGGTTCAGTTTTTAGAATGGTGTCACTTTTGGGTATTTTCTATCATATAGACCCCTCAAAGTGGCTTCAAATGTGATGTGGTCCTAAAAATAAAATGGTGTTGTAAAAATGAGAAATCGCTGGTCAACTTTTAACCCTTATAACTTCCTAACAAAAAAAAATTTTGGTTCCAAAATTGTGCTGATGTAAAGTAAACATGTGGGAAATGTTACTTATCAAGTTTTTTGTGTGCCGTATCTCTGTGATTTAAGGGCATAAAAATTCAAAGTTGGAAAATTGCGAAATTTTCGCCAAATTTCCATTTTTTTCACAAATAAACGCAAGTTATTTGAAAGAAATTTTACCACTAACATGAAGTACAATATGTCACGAGAAAACAATGTCAGAATCACCAGGATCCATGGAAGCGTTCCAGAGTTATGACCTCATAAAGGTACAGTGGTCAGAATTGTAAAAATTGGCCCGGTCATGAACGTGCAAACCACCCTTGGGGGTGAAGGGGTTAATGAGACTAATGTGTCAGGCAGATGAATAGTTAAAAGTGATGATTTGAAAGAAGAGGTCTCCCTGCTAGATGACAATCGTACAAGGAGACCGAGAGTCGCAGCCCCCACCTCTGCTGACGGCACCTATTATCATCCGCCGCCAGCCTTAGTCCCCGTTATTGCTAGTAGTCATGAGTATCCACCCCCTTCCATTTACCAGATCCAGAGGGAAAAAAAAAAGTTTTCAGAAGACTTTAACCCGCTCTGTTCAGCAGAGAGAGAGAGAGAGAGAGAGAAAAAAAAAGCAAACAGCAGCCTCCAGCCCCCACCGCAGCTGCGAGCACAGTGTGCCCTTCAGCCCACACAGCAAACTCTCGCCCCCCCTCAGACTTCAGCTACTGGGAACCTTGCTCCTCAGCGCCTCCCTGCTAAGTCTGGCGCTGTGCCCGACTCGGACACTTTCAGAGAGATTGTCATACCCCTGCTATTTTAATCAGAGTAGATGGCAGACCCAATTAATATACTTTAATAAACCCCATAAAACCCTTCCCCGAGGTTACTATTCAGTTTGTAATCTCTCCCACATGTCCAGTAAATTTACTAGGGGCAGATTTATTATGACAGTTCCGTTCCAGAATACAATTCCAAGATGATGGTCAGATGGTTCTTACGTTATATAATCCTTATGTAGATGAAGACAGTGAGGAAATCTGTATTTTGCATGCCCTTCCCACAGTTATGATGGCCCTGATAGGCCCAGATCACCCCATACCTCTCAGAGATACCATCTAAACTCTGGTCAAAAGGGCCAAATGATATAGGGGAAATGCCTGTAGAAACAGTAAAAGTGTTTCTCAAACCTGGTGCCCCTTTTCCCAAAGTCTATCGATATTCTTTGAAACATGATCAGGAGCGGGGCCTTCAGGAACAAATACAAACGTTACTTGATAACGGTGCTCTGGTACCCTGTGTTTCTCCATGTAATACGCCCTTGTTTCCCGTTAAGAAGAAGACCCCACCTGGCCAGCCCCCTGTGTACCGGCTGGTACAAGATCTACAGGCAGTTAATGCAGCTACTAATCTGGAAACTCCAGTGGTGCCTAATCCACATACTCTTTTGTCCCAAATACCCCAGGATGCTGCTTGGTTTACAGTTATCGTCTTTACCAGTGCCTTCTTTAGCATTCCGTTACACTCAGTTTGAAAAAAAAAAAAAAATATGAGCAGGTGTCTTTTGCCATTGCTGCCACTGTTAGCCTCCTTAAGTATCTGGCAGCACTGAACTGTCGGGTTTCGGCCTCGAGACTTCAGTTCTGCCTTGGTCAAGTGATATTCTTGGGTCACTGTCTCCTTTAGGGTGCCAGACACCTCGCAGAAGAAAAATAGCTGTCAGCTCCCATCCTTTCCCAAAAGATGAAAATGAACTCCAGTGTTTTCTTGGACTATGCACTTATTTTTGTCAGTGGATACCGGATGCATCCCGCATAATGCAACCACAGGATATGCTGTTACCACACTGCAGTGCACGCAGCTGCACTCCCGCCCTCACAGTCAGCACAAGAAACAGAACTCCAGGCTCTGTCTACTGCATGTACTTTGGCCAAGAACAGAAGGGCTAATATATACACGGACTCATGGTATGCATTTAGTATTGCTCATGATTTTGGGGCTCTATGGGCCAATCGAGGGTTTATTACTACTGCCGGAACTCCAGTGAAAATGCTGAAGCTGTTAAAACCCTCATGGACTCGACCAAATTACCTACTCAGGTGGCTATTATCAAAGTTAAGGTGCACGGTCCTAGGACCAGTCCACAGACTGTTGGCAACGCATTTGCGGATATGCAAGCAAAAGCCGCCGCTCTTTTACCTGTTGAACCAATCATACCAACTATGGTGACCACACGCTCTCAGCGTAAACAGTTACAAGATGCATTGACCCTACAAGAACCTGATGATCTACAACAGACTGAAGTTTTCTGTCGGACCCTGTGAGACCGCTTAATGACAACGCAGAGAATGTCTCCAAAGGAAGAGGTGAAGCAATGGAAGACTGACGGGGCACGAATGGATAATGGTCTCTGGAAAAAGGACCAACTCGTGTGTCTCCCTAAGCGGATGTACCCTGCTATTGCCACATGGGCACATGGACCTACACATCGAGGAAATAATTAGGCCCTCGCACTCACTGGTGCAAAAATTCTACTGGGCCCCGGTTCTCCAGTTGGCTGGAAGCATTCCCTGCTACCAACAAGACTGCAAAGACCACAGCGAAGAAACTGGTGATGGAAGTTATATGCAGATATGGGGTTCCAGAAGTTGTTGAAAGTGATCAAAATCTGGCATTTTCTTCTCATATGTACCAAGAAGTTCTGACAATGCTTGGATCCACTGTAGCCCTCCATACTCTGTACCACCCACAATCCAGTGGGGAAGTTGAGAGGCTGAACGGCACACTGAGGGGACAATTGACCAAAATGATGCAGGAGACTACGGCTCCATGGCCAGAGCTCCTGCCCATTGTACTATACCACATTCACGCTACCCCTATTGCAAAACATGGCCTGTCCCCATATGAGATATTGTTTGGTGCTAGGCCCCCAGTTGCAAATTTCCAGCCTCAGCAGTTATCAGAAGAAACTGACCGTGCTGTTCAATATGTTATTCAGCTTAGTAAAAATCTTGCTAACACCCATGTTCTAGTTTCCTCTTCTCTTCCAGATTCAGCAGAAACCGACACCTGTCATAACCTGAAGCCTGGTGATTTGGTAGTCGTGAAGAGGCATGTCAGGAAGCACGGACTAGAACCCTTGTTTGACAGTCCCTATCAAGTCCTCCTCATCACCCAACAAGCCAATAGCAAATAAAGGGGGCATAATGTTTTGGTTTTCCGCATTTTCCATATTATTATTATTATTGGTAGGAGTTAAAAGTTAAAGTTAGAAGATATTCAAAGACTCAGAGATCAATACGATAAAGACAATGATCGTAATAAGGACAGTTGGTGGTCAGACACCTTCTCCTTTCTCAATCCAGCCAGTTGGTTTAAGGGAATTCGGGGCTGGATAGCTGGGATCTTACAAAGCTTGTTACACACTGCTGCCTGAATCCTTGTTGTATATGTGATACTAAAACTTGTTCTTTGGTGTATTTCTGTATGTATTAGGAAATTCTGCACTAACACAGCTAATGATGATACCAAAGGCGTTGTTGCCCCTGCTCTTCTCTACACTGATCTCAAAAGGCTACTTGATGAAGATGTTGAAGCCAAGCACATGGCTACGTAAAAAAGATCTCCACCATCGTCATCAAAAAATTGTTATTCGTGAATTAAAGTATACAGGGGGCACGGGAGCGCCGCGACAGCCATGACTGGTAACACGGCATCAGTCATGTGAAGACCAGTACCCCTCAAGCTGTTAGCTTGGGATAGCACCTCTGATGCTGCATATGTGCTAAAACAATTTATCTAGGGGGAAATGTGAAGGGTTAATACTAAAATCAGAGCTGAAGTTTCACTTCTCCATTATTCCTCAAGGTTTCGTTTCTTCATTTTTGTTGCTGTAAGATAAATTTATGTAATTGGGATGGGCTGTCATGAAACCAGACTGTTCCCATCTGTACAAGATAAAGGAGGCGGGGGTGTAGAACTCTGAAGAATATGCCACTATATTACTTTCTATGCTGTTTGGATACGGACATTTATGTAGTTTCCGGTATTCTTGCAATATTATTGGCTTATAAAGTGAAGCATTACCATGATGTTATTGGTAGTTGAGAACTTTGCATAATTAAGCAAAAGATTATTAAAGAAGTGACTAAAATAAAGGGGCTTAGTGATCTGTCTCAATCCTCCCGTCTCCGTGTGGTCATTCCCAGTTGCTAACAACACTCTGGAATAATTTGGAAATCACTGGATCAACCGTGAAGGGTTAATTTAGCCCTCCCTCAATAGCTACCCTGACACCATTAGTGTTCATACAACCTCGGGGACCGGGCCCCGGCCTTGCGCTTAGAACTTCTAGGCAGGGTTCTTCCTTTAACCCACGTCCTCTATGTCCCCTTTACTCCTACGTTCCGTACTTGTCTTTCTTTCTTATGGAAGCTTAGGTTTCAGTTCAATGTCTTTCTCCTTCTTTCCTTTCCCGTGCCAACTGGCTCAGATCACTGAGGCAGCTGCAGCACTCCTTCCTCCATCCCTCTTCCAGGGATCTCCTCTCTCCGCCTATCCTCCTGACAGACTGACCTGTAATCCTACACCTTCCCACTCTTTTATGTATTCTCAACTCCACCCACCACCCAGCACGTTTAGTGTTCCAAGCAGAGAGCCACCAAAGGTGCTCTGCTACCCTCTAAGCATGGAGCCGCAATGTGGCTTTGCTGAACTACTCTGTTGTGTGGGATGCAGGTGTTGGAGCGTGGTTAGGAGTTCCCACCTTACCTGGATGGTGGGGCACCACACCTTAGGAGAAGGTGCAGTACCTCTGTGGCGACTGAGCCTCAAGGGCGACACACAGCCAGAATCTGACCCTGATGAAACTCAGGTTCCCCTTCTCACATACTATACCACCTTACACGGTGACAAAGAGGAAGGTGCAGATGAAAGTGCAGGTTCCTTGAGTAGGTGGGGGGGGCATACTCGTGGGTGACAGCAGTGGCACAGGGCCCCTCATAGTACGCAAAAGTGTCTCTGCCGGTGGGAGGGTCCACCCGCTGTCAGACACACGCCGTCAGACACACCGCCGTACTATGAAGGGCCCTGTGCCAGTGCCATCAACAACGAGTGGGCCCCCCTGCTTGGTAAGGATCGCAGCACTTACAAAGTTGAAATACTTACCTCTCCTTGCTCCTCCGCCGTGACGTCTTCCGCGTTTCCTGACAGTGACATTCTGGTCAAAGAGCGCGATGACATCACATCTGTACGCCCTCTGCCTAAACAGTCCAAGGGCAGAGAGAGGGAAGATGGGGATGACGAGGAGTCCAGACTAGTACAGGGATTCCCTAGCAAGGAGAGTTATTTAATTGTTTTAAAGGTTGAGAGCAATTTTTGGGGAGCACGATACTCTGGAGAATGATATCTGGGGCCCACCATACACTGGAGCATTCCAAAGATGGATATCAGTCACTGGAGCAGCATTTACAGGGCCCATTATACACTGGAGCATTAGAAATGGGGCCCATTATATATGGCGCATTATTTGGGCCCATAAGACAGAGGAGCTTCATCAATGGGGACCAACATATACTGTAGCATTATGTGGAGCTCACCATATACTGTATGGAACAATATATGGGACCAATGATTCTGTATGGAGAAATATATGGGCCTCATTACTCTGTATGGCGCACTACGCGGTGGCCATAATACTGTATGGAGGAAATACTGCCTGTTTTTGGAGCGATTGGAGAATTTAAAATGGATATCAGTCATGTGATGTAAGAATTGAAGTATTTTTCATTGTAGTGTACCGCTATTTCTCTGCCGTGTCAAAGGATCATGAATTGTGGCACGTGTTAAAGGAGCCCAGTGACACTCTTTGGTCCTGGGCCCATGAAAATCTGGAGCCATCCCTACCCCCCCCACAACTTTAGCCAAATAACCCCCAGTTTTCAATGCCTAACTATTATTATAAAGTAAATTAAGGTTGACAAGCTTAAGTTATAAGAATTGATGTTTTTGGCATTAAAATGGGCACTGTTGGTATGTTTCCTGTCCTCCACTAACTGCCGACTTTTCTTCCCCATTGACTTACATTGGGTTTCGTGTTTCAGTCGGCCTTCGACTTTTCACAAAAATCGGCCGATTTCGTTCGACCTCACTTTTGCGAAAGTCGGGTTTCATGAAACCCAACTCGACCCGAAAAAAGGCAAAGTCGCTCATCTCTACTCCTGATGCCTCCTGTAGACCATGAATGCGAGTAGGGCTTTTAGTTCCCACTCTGGCATAGATATCAACTAGAATAAATAGGTTTTATAATCAATTAATAAGAAAAAAAGTAGACAAACATGGGGAGAGTTACAGATTTTACTAGAAAAAGATAGCTGAAAATTTAGGGATAATTAACATATTGGCGATACCAGTATGGTATCACTTAACACTATATGGTTAATTAGGAATGTACAACAAAACATATTAGAGTGGTTTAAGCTGCCAACATTTTTTCCACCGATACCGATATTTCTGGCAGCTTTTTCCTGAATAAGAGCAAAGGGGCATAATCATCAATTTATGAATTATTGGAATCAGAAGGGCTGTTTCATGTGGGTATAATAGATAGATAATATTCTTGGATTTGTACGTTAAGATCTTTAAATATTAACACAGGAATTGAATACACCCCTTTGTGGGAAATATACAGTAAATATTACAACTGCACCATGGCACAATAAACAAACACAAGTGAGATCCCTAATTAAAATCATAAATTGATCAAATTGATCCATTGGGCCCCTATCCTGTAATAATGCCCCCCATTCTGCAATAATGTACCCAATCATGTAATGATGTCCCCATTCCTGTGCCCTTTCTTGTAATAATGACCTCTTTATTGGCTCCTATCTTGTCATAATTTCCCCTGTCTTGGCACCATGGCTATCATCTTGCAATAATGTCCTCTGTCCTGCCCCCATCCTGTAATACTGTCCCCCACCATCCTGGCCATTATCCTGTAATAATGTTCCTCATCCTGGCTCCTTCCTGCAATAATGTCCTACGTGCTGGCACCCATTCTGTAATAAAGCCCCCCATTCTGTAATAATGTTCTCTGTTCGGGCCCCTATACAGTAATAATGTTCCTCATCCTGGCTCCTACCTGTAATAATGTCCTACATGCTGGCACCCATTCTGTAATAAAGCCCCCCATTCTGTAATAATGTTCTCTGTTCGGGCCCCTATACAGTAATAATGTTCCTCATCCTGGCTCCTACCTGTAATAATGTCCTACATGCTGGCACCCATTCTGTAATAAAGCCCCCCATTCTGTAATAATGTTCTCTGTTCGGGCCCCTATACAGTAATAATGTTCCTCATCCTGGCTCCTACCTGTAATAATGTCCTACATGCTGGCACCCATTCTGTAATAAAGCCCCCCATTCTGTAATAATGTTCTCTGTTCGGGCCCCTATACAGTAATAATGTTCCTCATCCTGGCTCCTACCTGTAATAATGTCCTACATGCTGGCACCCATTCTGTAATAAAGCCCCCCCATCATGTAATAATGTTCTCTGTTCGGGCCCCTATACAGTAATAATGTTCCTCATCCTGGCTCCTACCTGTAATAATGTCCTATGTGCTGGCACCCATTCTGTAATAAAGCCCCCCATTCTGTAATGTTCTCTGTCCAGGCCCCTATACTGTATTAATGGCCCTCATCCTGGCCCTTTCTAGAAATAATGTCCCCTATTTTGGTGGTATTCTCCAACACATTTAAAAAATAAACAAATTATTCTTACGTGACCTTTCTCCCTCAGCCAGCAGTGTCTCTTTCTGCTCTATAGCTAGCACTTGCTCATGACATATGACCTTATGTGCCATATGCAATGGGAATGCCTCTGATTAGTCTGCAGCCTGTACCAGAGCAAGTGGTAAAAGCTGGACAAAGGCTGCGAGATGCTATTTTTAGGCTGGGAAGGGCCAATATTTATGGAAGCTTCCCAGTCAGAGAACACCAGCCAATAGCCATCTGCTTTAGCTTGGCTGCTTGCCAAAAATTCTGGGAACCCCACTCCATTTTTAAAAATGATTTATTAAAATAATTATAAAATATGGAGTGGGGACCCAACTGTTTCTGATAACCAGCCAATCCAAAGCTGACAGCTGGTCCTGTTGTGTTTGGACCTCATTATGTCAGATCCCAATGTTGGATCCTGTGGATCTCTGGTAGTCTGGTCAGTGATGTATTCTTCTCTAGTTTGAACCTATATTTGTAGTTTTATTGACTTTCCAGACTCCATGATTTTAGACCCCTCTCTAGTATGGACGTGAATACTGACATGCCTTATCAGCAAAATCATCAATTTTGAACCTCAAAAATAATATCTCTTCACTTCTTCATTTTCTGTGCAGATATGCCAATGTGCAAAATCCCTGGATGTTTCCTGGAAGACATCATATCGCCCAGTTCCATCTATATGACAAACTTCCAGGAGAATAAAGAGGAGCTGGTGAAAGATCTGTATCGGCTGTATAATGTAACCATCTTCAATAATCAGGTATCCTATCATCAGTATCTGGGTTATACATCACAAATCCATCCTCTCCCTCCTCCCACAATTATTTTGAAGAAAAGCAGCTTTAGCTTTCTGGAGGGCACGATAACACATTTGTCACTGTTTGGTAATTTGGTTATTGAAAATCCCAGGAAAGTCGTCATCTATTAAATGAGAGGAAACCTTACATGAGTGCCATAGACACAGAGTTTCAAACCTTTGCTTGACATTCAAAGGATTTTTATATTTATTAATGAAACCGTTTAGTTGTCATTTGGACTGTCACGTCGCCGTCAGACACAGGGACTGCTGTTCCTGCTTCGGCCACTGGGAGGCACCGGACTGTCACGTTGCCGTCAGATACAGGGACTGCTGTTCCTGCCTCGGCCACTGGGAGGCGCCGGACTGTCACGTCGCCGTCAGATACAGGGACTGCTGTTCCTGCCTCGGCCACTGGGAGGCACCGGACTGTCACGTCGCCGTCAGATACAGGGACTGCTGTTCCGGTCTCAACCACTGGGAGGCGCCGGGCGGTCACGTCACTGTCAGACTCAGGGACGGCTGTTCCTGCCTTGGCCACTAGGAGGCGCCGTGGTTTCTCCGTGGGTGGTGGTGACAGAGAAGGGGCTCCTGCGCAGGCATCTGGTGGGCGCAGGCTCCACTCCTCTCTCAGTCATGAAAGGGTTGAGGCATCACCATCTGGTCTGGTCCTGGGGGCGATCCAAATGGCATAATCAGACTGTGAACCTGTGAGGGATAGCCTGATCCTTCAAATACCTTGGGGCCTGTCTTGCAGGCCGCCAGATATAGTCTTGGTTTCCCCAGTGCGCTAGTTGTTATTTGCTATCTTTGATTCTGACCTTTGCCTGGATTTCTGACTCTGCTACTGCCTAACGATTCTGTACCTCTGCCGCCCTCCTGGTTTATGACTCTGACCTTGGCCTGGATTTGACTCTGCTACTGCCGTTTTTGTACCTTTGCTGCCCGCATGGTTAAGACTCGAATTCCTGACTACGCTTTTGGTCCCGTTTTTTAACCCCTCTCTGGCGACCGTCCTGCTCTGGCCCGCTGCTCATTCAGACAGCGCCTTCGGGGCTCTGCTGTAAATCCAGATAGGGGTAAAGGGTATCGGGGTTGCTCGGGGTGCTGTCTTACTGCAGCCCAGACTTGCAGGTGGACGTCACATGGACATTTTATAATAAGTTTATTTTTGTTGTTGCTCTTACAACTTGGATTTCTCAAAATACCCCATGCCCCATAGAAGGAGACCAGTGACGTAAATTACATATGAGCGGTGGGTACTTTGTTAGATTGGGATCAAAGAGCTTACAGATTAATGGAATTTGATGCCTCTTTTTAGCTTCCTGATGAAATGGAAATTGTGTGGAAAAAGACGATGACCCAAGTAAACGGTGAAACCGATAGGTATAAAGAGAAAAATCAACGTTACTCCAGGATAGTACTTTCAGATAATGTCGTAAATTCTGCAGGTAGGTTTCACATCACTTCCAGCAGCTTTATATGGTAACGTGTATACATGGGAACAAGCTGCTGCCTGGGTTGTATTACATCTTATGTACTCATTGTACATTCAGTCATGAGAAGAACTAAGTACACCCTCTTTGAATTCTATGGATTTACATATCAGGACAAAATAAAAAAGCATTTGATTCTTAGAATGTCTTAAAATTAGCTAAATACAACCTCAGGAAACAACAATTCATGATAAATATCATTGTGTCATTACCTATATGACAAAAACTAGGACACGGAAAAGCAGCATGTAAAAAACTAAGTACACCTTTGCTGGTTTCATAGGAATTAAGAGGGCAGTAGCAGCCATGTGCTGTTAATAATATGGACCTAAAGGAAGCCTGTCTGGTCTAATAATGCTATTAGCCTGCAGATATAGGGTTAAGGTGCAGGTTAACAGCGTTATAGCCGTAGTCCTGAAAGTGCAGCACATGGGAGAAAATATACGTTATCCAGGAGCTGCCGGCTTTCAGTGATGCTGTTGTAGCTCAAGCAATTACAGTCACCGGTCACTGAGAGTGATGACTGTATACACTCCCCGCCACTGACTGACAGCCAGCTCGACAGTGCACAGTTCAGTGTGGCTCTCAGTCAGCTTCAGGGCGTTTTTACAGCCACCACTTTCAGTGCGCTAAATGGTGACTGTAATTGCTCCCATCACACCTGTATTTCCCTTATTTGAAGACCTTCTAATGACCACATATTTTTTTATTATGTCCTGATATGTAAAGCAAAAATATTCAAAGAGGTTGTACTCAGGTCATCTCATGCCTGTACAATTTTATTTTATTTTCAGAGCTATTACGACTCACACTTGTACACGAGATGTGCCATGCTGCCTTCTGGATAATCAATGCAAGGAAAGACAATCGTGGTCCATTATGGAGGGCTTATGCAAAAAGGGTCACTGATATCCATCCTGAGCTGCCAGAGGTGAAGAGATTTAACATAGATAAGTCAGGATTCTACTATCCATGTACTTCATGTGATAACAGGTAAGTAAAGCCCCCGTTACACACTGCGATATCGCTAGCAATATCGCTGTAAAGTCACCGATTTTGTGACGTTGCAGTGATATTGCTAGCGATATCGCTGCATGTGATACTTACCTCCGACCGGCTCCCCCGCTGGTTATCGCTGATCGCGCGAGAAGCTCCAGGATCATTTCTCGTCGTCAGCTTCCTGCTGGGCTTCCTGCTGTGACGACGAGCGACGCGCGGAGCCGGGCGGGAGGACGCAGGATCGCCTAGTGTGACAGGTAAGTAGCGATCCCTGTCCCCAGCGATGTCGCTGGTGAGATCTGCCTGTGTGGCAGCTCACTAGCGACCACCTAGCGATGTACCAGCGATCCTGACCGCGTCATATCGCTGGGCGGGATCGCTGGTGAGTCGCTAGGTGTAACGGTACCCTAAATCTCATGACTCAATGCCTCATGAAACACAATCAGTGTGGAATGACACCGGTGTGGTTCTGTTGGTATTATGCTTTTATATTTTAGTACTATCAGAGTAGACTGACATCTGGAAGCTGTAGGGTTAAGGATGCCACATATTATATTTTGTTGTCTACAGAAAGTTCTTCATATATTGGTTACAATTTGTTCTTTTTCATACAATCCATGGTACTAACCAACATTCATAGCAGTCTAATATACCTCCTATCTTTGTAGATTCGGGCGTCGAAGAAAACTAGCCGAGAATGAACGTTATTGCGGCCTGTGTGGAGGCCAATTATATCAACTGGTCATCACGGAAGGATGTTACTCCAAGAGCAACTCAGGGTGAAGAGACAAGGCGGACAGCTCTCCACGCGACACAGTACAAGGCTGAAGAAGCGATGGATGAATCTGCTGTAATAGAAACAACTTGTCTGAATTTAGCTTGGGGCAGCACGGTGGCTCAGTGGTTAGCACTGCAGCCTTGCAGCAATGGGGTCCTGGGCTCCAATCCCAAGGACAACATTCGCAAGGAGTTTGTATGTCCTCCCCGTGTTTGCGTGGGTTTCCTCCGGGTTCTCAGGTTTCCTCCCACACTATAAAAACATATGGATATTGACTTTAGATATTCAGCCACAACAATATCAATAATTAGATTGTGAGCCATAACAATAATTCAAAAATATAATAAAATTTTACTTCTGAGCTGAATAAAGTATTAAATTACCTGATTTATTGCGTTCCCACCCATCTTATGATGATTAGAGCTCACAACTCCAGATAATAGGTGACAAACAGAAAACGTATCATCTACAAGAGGAATTACTTATTTGTACTCCTCAGTTTCAGAACCTGGTGCTCTATACCTTACCGGTCATCAGAGGTCTCACCCTAAACATTTCAGGACCAATCAGCCTCGTTTATAACTCCATTAGTAGCACAGCTCCAATATATTAGGATGTCTACTAGACAAGATGTGATGTTGACTGATAAGTGTCCAGTTGTCATATCACTACTGCTCGGAGTGCAGCTGTGGTGGACACTGGTCAAACAGCCCTCAGTTGTTTCACAACCCTAAGAATACCCAAGACTGAGTCTCTCCCAACCCTCACTACAATTCAACCTCCATCTATTGGAAACTTGATAACACAACTGTTATATACAAGACACGCAGCAACAAAGCTGTTATTCTAACCCAAGATATACAATATAGCAGCATTCTCTCCCCAACTGCAGAACATATTTGCATAGATGGACAACAATATCAGGGAGGCACAGATCAGAGAATATCACCTCCTAATCACCAGCACAAATAATTGGTAATATCTAGGTTAATAGAGTTATGGAGGTGCCAAGCCAGAGTACAGAACCCAGGTGAAAATTAACTTTACTCGTCACCACCCGGCGCATCCAGGCAAGTGCCGGCGCCCTGAGTAAGCAGGAGGTCCCACTCACCGTCGGGACACCGGCACGCTATGGGGCAAATTCTGTTTGGAGCATTATGTGAGCCCCATTATTCTGTATGGAGCAATATATAGGGTCCAACGTTCTGCATGGAGCGTTATATGGGGCCCTTTATTCAATATGGAACACTATATAGGGCTCATTATACTGCATGGAGCAATATATGGGGTCCATTATACAGTATGCAGGACTAAAGGGTGCCAAAAATACTGAATGGAAGACTATGTGGTGCCCATAAAACTGTATGGAGGACTGTGGTGCACATAATACTGTATAGAAGACTAAGTGGTGCCCATAATACTGTATGAAGAACTATACTGTCCTGTCTAAAATGAAAAGCCTGCAGTCACTCTGACTGCAGACTTTTAACCCCGTTGCGGGAGGTGCGATAATGCCCGGAGCAACACTAGTATGGTGCCGCGAACGCCGCGACCTCATGCTGAGTGCAGCGGCGATCGCATGCGGGTGTCAGTTGTATGTGACAGCAGACACCCCGCAGCAATGCTCACAATTGGTGCTATCACCGGTCGTAGGCATTTAACAGCTCTGATGCCGCTGTCAGTAGTGACAGTGGCAAAGAGAAACATCGCGCAGGGAGAGGTCTCCCTGCACGCTTCCACCAGAACAACGATGTCTGCGGAGTCCTTCCGGGTCCTGCAGGGAGGGGTGGCATGCCTCCTTCCCTGCTTGTCAGATCCTGATTTGACACTCTGTTGTGCAGTGTCAGATCAACGATCTGACATTATAGTGATGTCCCACACTGGGACAATGTAATGAAGTTAAAAAAAATACATGTTATAATGTGTAAAAATATTTTTTTTCTTAAATCCCCAAATAAAGAAAAAAAATTTTTTTAACCAATAAATATATTTAAGTAAATAAAAAAAAAATAAAAAGTACACACATTTGGTATCACCGCATCCGTAACGACCCACTCTCTAAAAACCCCTTCAGTGAACACCATAACATTTTTTAAAAAAAAGAGGCAAAAAAACTATGCTTTATCATTATACCACTGAACAAAAGTTCATTTGATTCACGTCACTCAGAGATTTAGATAGAAAATCCCAAAGTATGTGGTCAGGGTAGAGTGCCGGATAACTATGATCCCAAACATCAAGTAAAATGTTCCCAACGGAGGCGTAGCTAGGTTTTTGGTTCGGTTCTGGGGGCGAAACGTCTGAGTGGGCCCCTAACCAGAGAACCTCAGCAGATGACCGCGCTGTTGCCAAAAATATTCTATATATGAAAAGACCAATATTGATATTACCGCCATATGGTCAGTGGTAAATATTACCAGTCCTACAGAACAAATAATAGATTACAGCAGAGTTACAGATAATGACTTACCTCTGACGTTGTTTCTGATGGAATCGTTCACTTTTCCCGTCTCTTCCATCTGGCCCAGACCGACATGACGACTCCTCCAGCCAGGGCTCGGCTGCAGAGAATACATCAAAGACACGTTTCACTTCTCATATTTTCAGCACTGTCACCAATTGTACTATTCTCAACCTGCACAAACTGCTCATCCTGCTGATACCCCAATACTGAGCCGCTGCTGCCGTATGTGTCCCTATTACTGCACCTGATACCCCAATACTGAGCCGCTGCTGCCGTATGTGTCCCTATTACTGCACCTGATACCCCAATACTGAGCCGCTGCTGCAGTATGTGTCCCTATTACTGCACCTACTGTGTGGTTCTGTGTGACCTCTAAATTCTAAAGCAACTCTCTAGAATATAGTAATGCCTGGTGCAAGTGTCCTAGAAAACAGTGCCCACATTCAGGGTCGGAATGGGCCACCGGAGAAGTGGAGGATTCTCTGGTGGGCCCAGGCACTGACACCTGCTGGCATATAGGGTCAGCTGCCTAGGGCCCCTGCTGCTCCAGGGGCCCCCACCCAGTGGTGTGTCGCTAATAGCGGCACACCAGCAGCTGCTATGGGGGCCCCCGATGCCAGCAGAGCAGCAGCGGGTGACAGGAAGCCAAAGCCTGTTACCGCTGCTAAAGTGAAATGAATATTCACGCTTCCCAACGCCCCTATGGGCGTGTAGAGGAGTGAATATTAAGCGGCAGTGTTTGCGGCAGGCTGCGGCTAACACTGCCCGCTATAAGGGCCCATAGACCAGGGCCCCCACACCCCCAGGGGCCCCATAGACAGGGGGATGCCGCGTCATCGCAGCCCCCCAGTGCGCACCGCAATAATGGAAGAGAGAGCGTCACATGATGATCACTCTCCCATCATTACCCTCTGACACACACCGGGTGCGCGATGATGTCACTTCATCGCTTCCCGCTGTGTGTCGATCTGACTGCAGCGCAGCTCCTGACATCGGAGCAGAGCCGCCAGCAAAATCAGCGTGGGAGCGAGGAGGAGAGGTGAGTATAGTTGCTTTTTTAATTTATATATAGTGAGTCCTGGTTGCATGATTATGATACCCGTATGAGGCGGCAGCATGATATAACGGCAGCATGAAGTCCTGACAGGCCTCGTCAATACAGAGAGCAAACATCACTTTAAGCACAAATCAAACATAAATAAGGGGCTCTTTGGCTCATTCACACCATACTTGACATGTCTCTCTGCTAATCAAGCGCAGCAGGACAGGACAGGGCGGGCGTCAGGACAGGGCGCGTGGCAGCTGGTTTTTAGACCTTGCTTTCTCTCAAAATGTTTCAGACTAAAACACTTCTTTCTCTAAAGCAGAGTTCGCACAGGCGTATTTCATGGTCCGTATACAGAACACAATACCTGGACTGTGTGGTGCTAATAAAAATATGGATATCTTATAGCCTACATATTGTAATATATTGCTTATATGCTTTAATATAGTGTGGTCATTAGACCAAGGGTGGAAAGTATTGCAAATATGAAATATGGTTGTTTGAATCCAACCACTATATTGCAATATACTATGGTGTAATGTCATTAATGCTGAACTTTGATTCTGAGACACATATTTGCTTTGACCGAATACTTTCTCTTTACTATACCCTGCCAATTGGGGGGTGGTTGATGGGAAGGAGCTTTCCAACTAATTATGTGTGGTGTACTTACATATGTGCTAGGACAATAGGAATAACAATGTATAGATAATGAATAGTTATGCTGCTTGAACAAGGAAGTCTTGTGCTCAATAATAGTATGATTCTCGAAGACAAGAGAGACCAAAATGTTATGGTCTCATGCAGCAATGGTCATGCATGACATCAATAATCGAGGACCGATTGTGATACCCATGAGACATGTATGTGTGTGTGCCTGGGTTACGATAGGTATCCAGTTTTCAGAATAGGTGATTATGGAAGTCAAGCTGCCCATATGTTACCATCTTAGAGCGTTATGCTATGAGCATGAAGTGTTAACTTTGTAACAAGCAACATATGTTGAACTTTGAACAGTGATAGACAACTTTGACAAGTTGACCAGAGACAAACAGAGCCTGGGTTATGATCAGTAGCAAAACAACCCTGATGCATTGTGCTATTGTTAAGAGACATGCTAATGGCAAACAAATCTCTGGTTGGTGCAAACAAACTAAGATTGTAGTAGTCTATAACAAACAGACCTTGAAGTCTTGTGCTGTTATCAAGACAACAATGTACTGTGCAGATTCAAGATTCTGATGCAGACTAAACATACTGCACAGTTGTAATGTGGGAGTGTTGTGTATAAAAAGGTGGACCTCGTTCAGCGAGGGAGGGACATTTCCAGAAGGTATCGTGGGTCACGGTTTCTGTGATGACAAGACCAGAGTATTTCCTTCTCACTGACACTGTGGTCCCTCCAGTGGAGAAGTGATGTTACAATGCTTGGTAAAGTATAGTATGGATGCTTATTTCTCTATGTACTATAATTCATAATAATTGTATGATTCACATGAAATTAATTAACAAAACAGTGTATTATTATATCTGCCATTCCATTAATTTGGTGTTTTATCATTTAAATTAATCATTGCATAATAAAATTCTGTCATATCCAAGTGGTGCCTTCTATAAAGCCGTATCCGAACCTTATTGCTAAACAGTTGGCAATACAGACTGACGATGGCTCTCCCAACCTGAACTTGCAGACACACACAAGGCTGTAAATTGGGGTCGAGCATCGTGGCCTACATACAGATGGTGAAACATGCCTGTGTGAACCCGGCCTAATCAGGAGCCCTGTTGGGATGATTCATTAGCAAATAAGACATGGAGTGAGCTCCCCCCAGTGGCTATAGAAACGCTTCATGGTACTCAGTAAGCCTTGTGTTTCATATGCCAGTCTCGAACAGGAGATGCGCCATCTCAATAAATTTGGCATATCTTGTAGGTCCGGATGCCACAACCTGAAATTTCCACTAACAGTAAAAGTCCATTTCTTTCAAAAATGATAGTAAAACTGCTGGTCCTTTATTTTTTTTTAGAAAAATTTAGAAACTTTTCCCACCAGAAAATTTTCTCCAGCCCAGAATTTGGCGTCAGAAGAGTCGAAAAGACTGTACTGCACTGGGGGGAGGAGTACCACCTATGTTGTTGTGTAAGGTGGCTCCAGCAGGGGGCGCTGCACCTCCACTCCAGGTCTGTATCTATCATTACCTGAGAACGCTCATTACTTACCTTTTTCATCTACTGACAGTACAAGGACTCCGCAGACTCCAAGTAAGTCTGAGCTATGATGATCTCTCCTCTGTCCGCCCAAAGAATCCCAAGATTATTCTACAGAAAAATAAAATAAGACAATATATAACATTTATCGTATGCGGCAGATTACTATATGCGGTATTTGTCAGCTGCTTCAACAACTCCTTTTTTCAAACACAGCGAACCCTCCACGATAAAGCGTCGAGTCAGTCCAGCTCCAACACGCGGGGAACCAAACAACTGCTCAGTTTCCTTGCGGCGCCACCACAGGACAAATTACACATTACAACGTGATAACGACTTTATAGGAACTGCCCCCCCACAGCGTCTCAGCTAGTCACAGAGGGTGGGCACACAAGCCCTTATAATACAAACATCAGATAAATCCATCATACGGTACTGCAATGATAATGGGGGGTTATGTCAGTGCTAAGCAGTCAATCGTTTCTGGTCACCTTTAAATAAGAGAAGTTTATACGACGCCCAAAAAGAGTTAATCTCTATAGTTCTGCAGCGGCAGTGTGGAGGCGAGGGGCGATCTGCATGGAGTATCAGATCATGAGCACAGTCACCAATACGCGGCACGTCGTCCTCGCCTCTCTCACCCAGTCATACTCTCCCTCTATGGTAGACTCAGTACACACTAATGATAGATAAACCTGACAAACCCTCTCCACCTAATGTACATGGCGCCTCCACCCTCTTCCCTGACGATAATATCAGAAAGATGGATCACACATTGTATTATTCAACATCCCGGTTATCCCCATGGAGATCAGTTGTCTGGCCGTGTCCTACTTCTTTTTCCTATTGAAAACACATGCACACTTAGTAAACTGAGCATGCATGTACATACGGGTCAGCCACCTAAGGCCGGGCACACAGTGTTTGTGGGCGCTGCGGGCATAGGCCGATCAGTGCCCCGACTCAGGACAGACGCCTGGGCACACTATACTATAGAGGCTCTCTTTATACTGGCGGTATTTATTATTATAGCACCATTTACTCCATGGCGCTTTACATGTGAGGAGGGGTATACATAATACATAAAAGTACAGTAATCTTAAACAATACAAGTCACGACTGGTACAGAAGGAGAGAGGACCCTGCCCTGCCACCCATCACAATCTACAAGGGATGGGTGAGGATACAGTAGGTGAGGGTAGAGCTGGTCGTGCAGCGGTTTGGTGGATCGGTGGTTACTGCAGGTTGTAGGCTTGTCGGAAAAAGTGGGTCTTCAGGTTCTTTTTGAAGGTTTCCATGGTAGGCGAGAGTCTGATATGTTGTGGTAGAGAGTTCCAGTGTAGAGGGGATGAGCGGGAGAAATTTTGTATGCGATTGTGGGAAGAGGAGATAAGAGGGGAGTACAGAAGGAGATCTTGTGAGGATTGGAGGTTGCGTGAAGGTAAGTACCGGGAGACGAGGTCACAGATGTATGGAGGACTCAGGCAGTGGATGGCTTTGTATGTCATGGTTAGGGTTTTGAACTGGAGTCTTTGGGTAATGGGAAGGCAGTGCAGGGATTGACAGAGGGGAGAGGCCAGGAAATAGCGGGGGACAGGTGGATTAGTTTGGCAGCACATTGGAGGGGTGCGAGAGTGTTAGATGGGAGGCCACAGAGCAGGAGGTTGCAGTAGTCAAGGCGGGAGATGATGAGGGCATGGACTAGGGTTTTTGCAGAATCTTGGTTGAGGAATGTACGGCGCCGCAAAATATTTTTGAGTTGAAGTCGGCAGGAAGTGGAAAGGGCTTGGATATGTGTTTTGAAAGAAAGATCAGTGTCAAGGATAACCCCGAGGCAGCGAGCTTGTGGGACTGGAGAGAGTGGGCAACCGTTTACTTTAATGAATAGGTCCGTTGGGGGGGGGGGGGGTCACGTGAGATGGGGGAAAGATGATTAATTATGTTTTGTCCATATTAAGTTTTGGAAATCTAGCGGAGAAGGATAAAATAGCAGACAGACATTGAGGGATTCTGTTTAGTAGGGAGGTTATATCTGGTCCAGAGATGTAGATCTTTGTGTCATCAGCATAGAGCTGATACTGAAAGCCGTGAGATTCTACGAGCTGTCGGAGGCTGAAGGTGTAAATGGAGAAGAGCAGGGGCCCTAACACAGAACCTTGCGGGACTGCAATGGATAGGGGGCGTGGTGAGGAGGTGGTGTGCGAGTGGGAGACGCTGAATGTCTGGTCTGTTAGGTATGACGCAATCCAAGATAGGGCCAAGTCTGTGATACCAAGAGATGAGAGGGTCTGCAGTAATAGAGAATGGTCCACTGGGTCAAAGGCAGAGGACAGGTCCAGGAAGAGGAAGACAGAGTAGTGCCTCTTGGCCTTGGGGGCTAGTAGGTCATTGGTGACCTTAGTTACGGCAGTTTCAGTGGAGTGGTGTGGCTGGAAGCCAGATTGTAATTGGTCAAGGAGGGAGCAAGAAGAGAGGTGGGAGGACAGTTCAAGATGGACGCGTTGTTCTAGTAGTTTTTTTTTGAGGCATAGGGGAGAAGTGATATAGGGAGATAGCAGATACAGAGGATGGGTCAAGAGAGAGCTTTCTGAGGATAGGTGTGATTGAGGCATGTTTAAATCTTGAGGGGAAAATACCAGTTGTTAGTGATAGGTTGAAGAGGTGGGTTAGGGTTGGGATGAAGACTGTGGTGAGGTTTGGGATGAAGTGGGATGGGATTGGGTCAAGTGCACAGGTAGTAAGATGTGATCTTGAGAGTAGAGTGGAGATTCGATCTTCTGTAATGGTTGAGAAATTGGTTTTGGAGCAGGAGGGCAGGGCAGTAAGGGCACTGGGGGTTGTTGACCAAAACTGTCTCTGATGTTATCAATCTTTCCTTGAAAAATGAGGCAAAGTCTTCAGCTGAGATGAGTGGGGAGGGAGGAGGTGCTGGGGGGTGGGGAGAGAATTGAAGATGTTGAATAACTGTTTAGGGTTGTGAGACAGGGAGGATATGAGAGTTGAGAAGTAGGTTTGTTTTGCTGCAGCGAGTGTGACCTTGAAAGTAGTGAGGGACTGTTTGAATGCGATGAAGTCCTCATTGGAGTGGGATCTTTTCCCATCTCCGCTCAGCAGCCCTGAAAGCCCGCCTCAGTTCTTTGGTCAGACTGGTGTGCCAGGGCTGTCTGTTGATTTTGCGAGCTTTGGTATGTTTGAGAGGGGCAACTGATTCCAAAGCTACAGCTATTGTGGTGTTATATAGAGCGGCAGCGGCATCCGCATTGTGTAGGGAACTTATATCTGTAAGAGGGAGGAGGGATAGATCGAGGTGTTGAAGATTTCTGCGAGGGAGTGCAAGTTTTTGAAGTGGTGAGGGAAGAGAATGTAAGTAGGTTGTGGTCAGAGAGAGGAAGAGGTGAGTTAGAGGAGCTAGATAGGGAGCAGAGGCAGGTGAAGATGAGGTCTAGTGCGTGGCCATCTTTGTGAGTGGCTGCAGAAGACCATTGAGTGAGGCCGAAGGAGGAAGTGAGTGATAGAAGTTTAGTGGCAGCTGAGAGGGAAGTGTCAGTGGGGATGTTGAAGTCGCCCAAGATGATAGAAGGCACCAGTGGAAAGGAAATTAAGTAGCCAGGTGGTGAATTGGTCAAAGAAGGTGGTGGCTGGCCCTGGAGAGCGGTATATGACAGCTAGTTGGAGGTTGGAAGGGGAGTAGATGCGCATAGAGTGCACCTCAAAGGAAGGGAGGGTAAGAGGGTGGCAGTGGGATTGGGGTGAAGGAGCAGTTATCTGACAGGAGAAAACTAACTCCTCCACCATGCTCGCTGCTGGGCCGGGGGGTATGTCACTATATTTAATACTAGCTGGAGGACCGATGTTATCGCATCGGGAGGGCGGTAATGTCACGATGTGGGCAGGCTTTGCAGTGTTGAGAATCTCTCCCCCCATGTGCTCACCCGCCTATTAACTCTCTTTCACCAGCTGCCACCGGGATCAGCCGAACGATTCATTGCACCTGCGCGGAATTCGCGCAGGCGCAGTAAATCAGACCGCCAACATCTTTGTGCAGACAGATAGCAGCGGTCACATTAAAACTGCGCATGCGCTGTGTGGTGCGTACGGCATATACAGTGTGTGTGTGTGGAGCGACGGTGTTCCGCTGGTGGTACCGCGCAAGAGGCTGGTACCACCAGCAATTTCCATTTTGATACACCCATCACTTGGGTGTCCCAATATGGCGGTCAGTGAATTTCCGCCCCTTGGAATTCTGGGATCCGAACACATCTGGACGGAACATTATATACGGTAAGTATATATTAGATACATATATATTTGTAATATACTATATTTATATGATTATTATGTAACAGTTGAAGAGCCCAGCGTTGCCTGGGCATAGTAACCAACTGTGGTTAGTTATAACAAATTATGATGATTATATTGCACATAAAAACATTTCACATCATATATTCAACACTACAGATTTGCAACACAAATTAACTAAACAATTACCCAAGTATGGATAGTACTTTATTTTCAACTCATTCAAGATTTTTGGTTTTTCCTTTCGGTGCAAAGATGAACAGATTTTTGGCAGTTCCAACTCTTGAACAGACCATGTAAAGTTGACCATGAGAAAAGCATGGAGATTGCAAATCGATCCCTACTACTTTCAAGGACTGTCCCTGAGCATTGTTAATGGACATTGCAAATAGCAAATAAACTGAAAACTGGAGGCATTTAAAATAAAAAAGCAAATCAGATTGAATGAGTGGAGTTCTTGGAATGAAAATGTCCTCTCCTTTGGCACATCCTGTTTCTGAGCTGTGTATTTAACCCTATCCTGTGTGATAATGTCTGCTGAGCTGTGTACCTAATCCTCTCCTATATGATACTTTCTGCTGAGCTGTGTACCTAATCCTATCGTGTGTTACTGACTGCTCAGCCACGTATCTAATCCTATCCTGTGTAATACTGACTGCTGAGCAGTGTATCTAATCCTATCCTGTGTGATACCGTCTGCTGAGCCGTGTATCTAACCCTATCCTGTGTGATACTGACTGCTGAGCCGTGTACCTAATCCTATCGTGTGTTACTGACTGCTCAGCCGTGTATCTAATCGTATTGTGTGATACTGTGTGCTGAGCCGTGTATCTCATCCTATCCTGTGTGATACTTACTGCTGAGCTGTGTATCTAATCCTCTCCTGTGTGATACTGACTGCTGAGCCGTGTATATAATCCTATCCTGTGTGATACTGACTGGTGAGCCGTGTATCTAATCGTATCCTGTGTGATACTGACTGCTGAGCAGTGTACCTAATACTATTCTGTGTGATACTGTGTGCTGTGCGGCATATCTAATCCTATCCTGTGTGATACTGTGTGCTGAGCCGTGTGTCTAATCCTATCATGTGTGTTACTGACTGCTGAGCCGTGTATCTAATCCTATCCTGTGTGATACTGACTGCTGAGCCGTGAATCTTTTCCTATCCTGTGTGATACTGACTGCTGAGAAGTGTATCTTTTCCTATCCTGTGTGATACTGACTGCTGAGCCGTGTATCTAATCCTATTCTGTGTGATACTGACTGCTGAGCTGTGCATCTAATCCTATCCTGTGTGATACTGACTGCTGAGCTGTGCATCTAATCCTATCCTGTGTGATACTGACTGCTGAGCTGTGCATCTAATCCTATCCTGTGTGATACTGACTGCTGAGCTGTGTATCTAATCCTATCCTGTGTGATATTGACTGCTCAGCCGTGTATCTAATCCTATCCTGTGTGATACTGACTGCTGAGCTGTGTATCTTTTCCTATCCTGTGTGATACTGACTGCTGAGCTGCGCATCTAATCCTATCTGTGTGATACTGACTGCTCAGCCGTGTATCTAATCCTATCCTGTGTGATACTGACTGCTGAGCCGTGTATCTAATCCTATCCTGTGTGATACTGACTGCTGAGCCGTGTATCTAATCCTATCCTGTGTGATACTGACTGCTGAGCCGTGTATCTAATCCTATCCTGTGTGATACTGACTGCTGAGCCGTGTATCTAATCCTATCCTGTGTGATACTGACTGCTGAGCCGTGTATCTAATCCTATCCTGTGTGATACTGACTGTTGAGCCGTGTATCTAATCCTATCCTGTGTGATACTGACTGCTGAGCCGTGTATCTAATCCTATCCTGTGTGATACTGACTGCTGAGCCGTGTATCTAATCCTATCCTGTGTGATACTGACTGCTGAGCCGTGTATCTAATCCTATCCTGTGTGATACTGACTGCTGAGCCGTGTATCTAATCCTATCCTGTGTGATACTGACTGCTGAGCCGTGTATCTAATCCTATCCTGTGTGATACTGACTGCTGAGCTGTGTGTCTAATCCTATCCTGTGTGATACTGACTGCTGAGACGTGTATCTAATCCTATCTTGTGTGATACTGACTGCTGAGACGTGTATCTAATCCTATCCTGTGTGATACTGACTGCTGAGACGTGTATCTAATCCTATCCTGTGTGATACTGTCTGCTGAGCCGTGTATCTAAAGCTGTAGTCACACATAGCGACTTACCAGCGATATCGACACCGATATCAAGGTGTCAGGATCGCTGGTAAGTCGTTATGTGATCACTGGTGAGCTGTCACACAGACAGCTTCACCAGCGATCAGCACAGCGATGCCGAGCGGCCGGCATTGCTTGCCATCCCTGTAATAAATAGAATTAAAATAAAAAATATATTGTTATTCTCACCTTCCGACGTCCCGCGCAGCCATCCTGCCTCTCTCCATGTTCCGGTCCCAGGAATCCTTTGCGAGAATGACCACAAGACGTCACGGTCTCGCGGGAGCGCGAAGTCTCGCAGTCATTCGTGTAAAGGATCACTGGGACCGGAGCCTGGAGAGAGGAAGGTGAGAATAACAATATTGTTAATTTTAATTCTATTTTTTACAGCTGATCGCTGATCTCCTGTCTGTCACATGCAGCGATGTGTGGTGGCCAGCGGGAGACCAGCAACCAAAAAAATGTCCAGAGGTTTCTTGCAGCGATCGCGACAGAGGGGCCGTTCGCTGATCGCTGTCACACACAGCAATCTCGCTGGTGAGATCGCTGTTACGTCACAAAAGTTGTGACTCAGCAGCGATCTCACTAGCAAGATTGCTGTGTGTGACTTCCGCTTTATACTATTCTGTGTGATACTGACTGCTGAGCTGTGTATCTAATCCTATCCTGTGTGATACTGACTGCTGAGCCATGAGTCTAATCTTCTCCTGTGTGATACTGACTGCTGAGCTGTGTATCTAATCCTATCCTGTGTGATACTGACTGCTGAGCCGTGTATCTAATCCTATCCTGTGTGATACTGACTACTGAGCCGTGTATCTAATCCTATCCTGTGTGATACTGACTGCTGAGCTGTGCATCTAATCCTATCCTGTGCGATACTGACTGCTGAGCCGTGTATCTAATCCTATCCTGTGTGATACTGACTGCTGAGCCATGTATCTAATCGTATCCTGTGTGATACTGACTGCTGAGCCGTGTATCTAATCGTATCCTGTGTAATACTGACTGCTGAGCCGTGTATCTAATCCTATCCTGTGTGATACTGACTGCTGAGAAGTGTATCTATTCCTATCCTGTGTGATACTGACTGCTGAGCCGTGTATCTAATCCTATCCTGTGTGATACTGACTGCTCAGCCGTGTATCTAATCCTATCCTGTGTGATACTGACTGCTGAGCCGTGTATCTAATCGTATCCTGTGTGATACTGACTGCTGAGCCGTGTATCTAATCCTATCCTGTGTGATACTGACTGCTCAGCCGTGTATCTAATCCTATCCTGTGTGATACTGACTGCTGAGCCGTGTATCTAATCCTATCCTGTGTGATACTTACTGCTGAGCTGTGTATCTAATCCTATCCTGTGTGATACTGACTGCTGAGCTGTGTATCTAATCCTATTTTGTGTGATACTGACTGCTGAGCTGTGTGTTTGGTGAACTGAAACGCACGGGGTTAAAATTTCACCTCACAACATAGCCTATGACGCTCTCGGGGTCCAGACGTGTGACTGCAAAATTTTGTGGCTGTAACTGCGACAGTGCAGATGCCAATCCCGGACATACATACACACACATTGAGCTTTATATATTAGATTATTGATCGGTCTTAAGAAGCTTGTGACCCTTCATACTGTACTTCTTACCTTTTCTTGCTTTTTCTCTCAAGCTCCTTGCGCTGCCTTGTCCATGCACTGGAGCAGCAGTTTTGAACTCCAGGTCTACAGAATATCTGTGCTCCTTAACAGGCGCCTCGGCTCCCCTCCTCCGTGCTCAGACACTATTTACACACTCTGTCTGAGGACGGGGCAGGGGAGAGAGACGCCTGTTAAGGAGCACAGATATTCTGTAGATCTGGAATTCAAAACAGCTGCTCCAGTGCATGGACAAGGCAGCGTAAACATTCCAACAGCAAGAAGCTGGAGGGACAGGTCATGGAGTGCGGTACAAAGGCTCACGACTCAAAAGACCGATCAATATTAAAAAAATAAATCAATGTATAGCGGAGGTATAACTGTAGCTTCAGACCACAGCCCAAGGTCCTGTTGACACTGTACTTCATGCAGTGCATTCAGGTGATTCATTCTCAATCCACCAAACATTGATAAAGACGGACCCCCGACGGCCAGAGTGCAATGACAGGAAGGAAATTCATTTCCTGAAGGGGACACCGAAAGGTGGCAAGTTGCAACTCCTTTTGTGTCATCTCTATTGCCCCATTCGGGGTCTGTCTGCACACATTTAGGAGCATTCAGACAATCACCCAAACGCAATGCAGAAAACAATGTGAACAGGGCACAAAGAGCAGGGCCAGCCTTAAACATGAGCAACAAAGATACTGATCCCGTTTCCATTCAATGACAGCTGAACACGTTTGTAGCAGGAGCTCCGAGACCCTGACTGCGGGCACCCATCCTGGGTCCTGATCACCCACCCCCGGCTCCCTGCGGCACCCATCCTGGGTCCTGATCACCCACCCCCGGCTCCCTGCGGCACCCATCCAGAGTCCTGATCACCCACCCCCGGCTCCTGATCACCCACCCCCAGCTCCCTGCGGCACCCATCCTGGCTCCTGATCACCCACTCCTGGCTCCCTGTGGCTCCATCCTGGGTCCTGATCACCCACCCCCGGCTCCCTGCGGCACCCATCCTGGCTCCTGATCACCCACTCCTGGCTCCCTGTGGCTCCATCCTGGGTCCTGATCACCCACCCCCGGCTCCCTGCGGCACCCATCCTGGCTCCTGATCACCCACTCCTGGCTCCCTGTGGCTCCATCCTGGCTCCTGATCACCCACCTGCGCCTGGACGTAGATGGAGACGCAGTCGTGCTACATCCGGGAGCGCTCCAGTAACCGCACCGCCTTCACCAGGTGCTCCTCTCCCGCAGATAACTCCTCAGTCTCCGTGTGATTCACCGTGAATCAGGGCCGCCATCAGAGCATGACAGCCCTTACTGCTGTATGGGGCCCGATGAACAGCAGTACAGAAGGGGGCCCGCAGATCAGGGGCCCCGCTCCTGTGCTGCCAGTCATCGGGTCCCAAGTGCTGTGCGTCATAGGGGCGCCGGCAGGGCTGCCACTAGGAATTTTGGGGCCCCATACTGGCAAAATTTTCAGGGCCCCCTTGAGACTCCACCCCTCAAACTGTCCACAGCCCCACCGCTTTCTCTTAGAAAAATTCCACTTCTCACCAATCACACATTAACAGTTCCCATCTCCAGATCACACACATAGCCAGCAGCTCTTGTTATGACCAAAAGATTTTTTAAATCTGCCACCACAAGGTAGACTCTTTTGGCTGAGCCCTACTCTACTCTAACCTATTAAACATTTGCTAAAATATCCAATACAATTTAGGTATATTTTTTTATTTATTTTTCAATTTTTAAAATGACCAATAATATCACATCCAAAGGGACAAATACCACCACACCATGCCCAGACACCATATTACCACCACATGGTGACCAATAATACCACATACAAGGAACGAATACAGCCATACCTGTTGTGAGTTCATTTTCCCCTATCTTTCTGTCTGTGTTAGTGTTTTCATCTTGCTTCACCGTCATTATATGTTGGGGGCTGCCTTTTGCTTTGGGGTCTGCTCTGGGGCAGTTTAGATTTCCCCTTTCTTTCTTTAGGCCTATTTAATTCTCCGGCTGTGATCGAGGGGTCTAGGGCAACGTAGGAACCCCCCACGGCTACTGCTAGTTGTGTTGATAGGTTCAGGGGTCTGCAATCCGATAGCTGCCAACTTCTCTGGTTTTCTGGACTTAGCTAGCATTTCTGTTTTTGCCTCCTACGGTGACTCAATCATAACACATACCATGTCCAGACCACATATTACCACCAGTGACAGAATAATAGCACATACAAGGGACAAATACCACCACACCATGACCAGACCACATATTACCAGCACATGGTGACTGGATACTACAATACTGATCATTAATAAAAAAAACATATTACTATCACCATAAGTGCCATTATACACAGGAGATCTGTACTTAGTATGTAGTGTCTGTGTACACGTAATCAGGGCTGCCACTAGGAATTTTGGGGCCCCATACTGGCAAAATTTTCAGGGCCCCCTTGAGACTCCACCCCTCAAACTGTCCACAGCCCCACCGCTCTCTCTTAGAAAAATTCCACTTCTCACCAATCACACATTAACAGTTCCCATCTCCAGATCACACACATAGCCAGCAGCTCTTGTTATGACCAAAAGATTTTTTAAATCTGCCACCACAAGGTAGACTCTTTTGGCTGAGCCCTACTCTACTCTAACCTATTAAACATTTGCTAAAATATCCAATACAATTTAGGTATATTTTTTTATTTATTTTTCAATTTTTAAAATGACCAATAATATCACATCCAAAGGGACAAATACCACCACACCATGCCCAGACACCATATTACCACCACATGGTGACCAATAATACCACATACAAGGAACGAATACAGCCATACCTGTTGTGAGTTCATTTTCCCCTATCTTTCTGTCTTTGTTAGTGTTTTCATCTTGCTTCACCGTCATTATATGTTGGGGGCTGCCTTTTGCTTTGGGGTCTGCTCTGGGGCAGTTTAGATTTCCCCTTTCTTTCTTTAGGCCTATTTAATTCTCCGGCTGTGATCGAGGGGTCTAGGGCAACGTAGGAACCCCCCACGGCTACTGCTAGTTGTGTTGATAGGTTCAGGGGTCTGCAATCCGATAGCTGCCAACTTCTCTGGTTTTCTGGACTTAGCTAGCATTTCTGTTTTTGCCTCCTACGGTGACTCAATCATAACACATACCATGTCCAGACCACATATTACCACCAGTGACAGAATAATAGCACATACAAGGGACAAATACCACCACACCATGACCAGACCACATATTACCAGCACATGGTGACTGGATACTACAATACTGATCATTAATAAAAAAAAACATATTACTATCACCATAAGTGCCATTATACACAGGAGATCTGTACTTAGTATGTAGTGTCTGTGTACACGTAATACAGTGATCACCAGTGACATTATACACAGGAACTCTGTATATAGTGTCAGTGTACAGGTAATACAGTGATCACTGGTGACATTGTACAAAGGCACTCTGTATATAGTGTATAGTGTCATTGTACAGGTAACACAAACTCACCAGTGATGTCTCTAGGTGAAGTCCTTCATCTTTGCTTTTCATCTTTCATCCAGCACAGATCGCCATCACGTCTTCCAGCCAGGGCTCGTCTCTGCAGGAAATAACACAGTTATCTAGAGCTCCACTTGCAGAACACATTACTTAATTTTTTTCCCAACTTCTACACTACACCAGATGAAGAAAAAAGGCGACATAGTGTCGCTCTGCACAGTAACAGAACCTCCCCTCATTTAAAACAGTATCCTCAAAAAAATAAAATAAATACATCATTGCAGTAATAATATCCCTTAATTAGCCCCTATGGTAATAATATCCCCCATCCTGGCTCCAGCCATATTTTCTCTCATCCTGCCCTCATGAGTATCCATTCTGCCCCCACATGATCTCCAGATCCTGCCCCATCTGTCTACATCGTATCCATCCGGCCCCATGATCCTGCACCATGTGTCTCCCATCCTGCCCCCTCCTGTGTCTCACTGTCACATTCTGCCCCCTCCTGTGTCTCACTGTCAATTCTGCCCCCTCCTGTGTCTCACTGTCACATTCTGCCCCCGTGCCTCACATTCTGTCCCCTCCTGTTTCACTGTCACATTCTGTCCCCTGTGTCTCACTGTCACATTCTGCACCCTCCTGTGTCTCACTGTCACATTCTTCCCCTTCTTGTGTCTTACTGTCACATTATGCCCCCATGTCCATTCTGACCCCGTGTCTCACATTCTGCCCCCATGGTCATTCTGCCCCCTCATGTGTCTCACTGTCACATTCTGCCCCCTCCTGTGTCTCACTGTAACATTCTGCCCCATGTCTCACATTCTGCTCCTTCCTGTGTCTCACTGTCACATTCTGCCCCCATGTCTCACATTCTTCCCCCTCCTGTGTCTCAATGTCCCATTCTGCCCCCTCCTGTGTCTGTCACATTCTACCCCCATGTCTGCATACTGCCCCCATGTCTTGAATTCTGCCCTAACGTTCTACATTCTGCCCTCATGTCTCACATTCTGCCCCATGTCTCGCATTCTGCCCCCTCCTGTGTCTCACTGTCACATTCAGCCCCCTCCTGTGTCTCACTGTCATATTCTGCCTGCCCCCATGTCTTGAATTCTGCCCCTATGTCTTGCATTCTGCCCCCATGTCTTGCATTCTGCCCCCATCATGTGTGCATTCTGCCCCCATGTCTGCATTCTGCCCCCATCATGTGTGCATTCTGCCCCCATGTCTGCATTCTGCCCCATCATGTGTGCATTCTGCACCCATGTCTTGCATTCTGCCCTCATGTCTTGCTTTCTGCCCCCATGTCTCATATTCTGCCCCCATGTCTGCATTCTGCCCCCGTCTCACATTTTGCCCCATGTCTTGCATTTTGCCCCCGTGTCTAGATATTTGGCCCTGTGTCTCCAATCCTGCCCCGTCTCCATATTTGCCCCTGTGTGTCTCCAATCCTGCGCCCTGTCTCCATATTTGCCCGTGTGTCTCCAATACTGCCCCCTGTCTCCATATTTGCCCGCGTGTCTCCAATCCTGCGCCCTGTCTCCGTATTTGCCCCTGTGCGTCTCCAATCCTGCCCCGTCTCCATATTTGCCCCTGTGTGACTACAATCCTGCCCGCTGTCTCCATATTTGCCCCTGTATGTCTCCAATCCTGCCCCGTCTCCACATTTGCTCTTGTGTGACTCCAATCCTGCCCCCTGTCTCCATATTTGCCCCTGTGTGTCTCCAATCCTGCCCCCCGTCTCCACATTTGCTCTTGTGTGACTCCAATCCTGCCCCGTCTCCATATTTGCCCCTGTGTGTCTCCAATCCTGCCCCCTGTCTCCACATTTGCTCCTGTGTGACTCCAATCCTGCCCCCTGTCTCCATATTTGCCCCTGTGTGTCTCCAATCCTGCCCGCTGTCTCCATATTTGCCCCTGTATGACTCCAATCCTGCCCCCTGTCTCCATATTTGCCCGTGTGTCTCCAATCCTGCCCCCTGTCTCCACATTTGCTCCTGTGTGACTCCAATCCTGCCCCCTGTCTCCATATTTGCCCCTGTGTGACTACAATCCTGCCCGCTGTCTCCATATTTGCCCCTGTGCGTCTCCAATCCTGCCCCGTCTCCATATTTGCCCCTGTGTGACTCCAATCCTGCCCCCTGTCTCCATATTTGCCCCTGTGTGTCTCCAATCCTGCCCCCCGTCTCCACATTTGCTCTTGTGTGACTCCAATCCTGCCCCGTCTCCATATTTGCCCCTGTGTGTCTCCAATCCTGCCCCCTGTCTCCACATTTGCTCCTGTGTGACTCCAATCCTGCCCCCTGTCTCCATATTTGCCCCTGTGTGTCTCCAATCCTGCCCGCTGTCTCCATATTTGCCCCTGTATGACTCCAATCCTGCCCCCTGTCTCCATATTTGCCCGTGTGTCTCCAATCCTGCCCCCTGTCTCCACATTTGCTCCTGTGTGACTCCAATCCTGCCCCCTGACTCCATATTTGCCCCTGTGTGCCTCCAATCCTGCCCCCGTGTCTCAATTCTGCCAGGGATACATACCGCCCCTTTCAAAAATAAAAACTTTCTTCTTACCTGACCTCGCTCCTGCGCTGAAGATGGAGCTGATGCTGTGATGATGTGAGCTGAAAGGACCTGTGGTGACGTCATCGTCATGTGATCAGGGGCAGAGCTGATCAATGCTGAAGGCCTGTGATAATGATGACGTCACCACAGGTCCTTCAGCTCTTCTCTATCTTTCAGATGTCGGGCGCTGTGGCGGCTCTGCTGATGTGAGCGCTGCAGGCCCGATCGCAGCGCACACTTGGGGCCCGATCGCAGCGCACACTTGGGGCCTGCCCGGCGCCCAGGGCCGCCATCAGAGCATGACAGCCCTTACTGCTGTATGGGGCCCGATGAACAGCAGTACAGAAGGGGGCCCGCAGATCAGGGGCCCCGCTCCTGTGCTGCCAGTCATCGGGTCCCAAGTGCTGTGCGTCATAGGGGCGCCGGGCAGGCCCCAAGTGTGCGCTGCGATCGGGCCCCAAGTGTGCGCTGCGATCGGGCCTGCAGCGCACACATCAGCAGAGCCACCACAGCGCCCGACATCTGAAAGATAGAGAAGAGCTGAAGGACCTGTGGTGACGTCTTCATTATCACAGGCCTTCAGCATTGATCAGCTCTGCCCCCTGATCACATGACGATGACGTCACCACAGGTCCTTTCAGCTCACATCATCACAGCATCAGCTCCATCTTCAGCGCAGGAGCGAGGTCAGGTAAGAAGAAAGTTTTTATTTTTGAAAGGGGCGGTATGTATCCCTGGCAGAATTGAGACACGGGGGCAGGATTGTAGTCACACAGGGGCAAATATGGAGACAGGGGGCAGGATTGGAGTCACACAGGAGCAAATGTGGAGACAGGGGGCAGGATTGGAGACACACAGGGGCAAATATGGAGACAGGGGGCAGGATTGGAGTCATACAGGGGCAAATATGGAGACAGCGGGCAGGATTGGAGACACACAGGGGCAAATATGGAGACGGGGCAGGATTGGAGTCACACAGGAGCAAATGTGGAGACAGGGGGCAGGATTGGAGACACACAGGGGCAAATATGGAGACGGGGCAGGATTGGAGTCACACAAGAGCAAATGTGGAGACGGGGGGCAGGATTGGAGACACACAGGGGCAAATATGGAGACAGGGGGCAGGATTGGAGTCACACAAGAGCAAATGTGGAGACGGGGCAGGATTGGAGACATACAGGGGCAAATATGGAGACAGCGGGCAGGATTGTAGTCACACAGGGGCAAATATGGAGACAGGGGGCAGGATTGGAGACGCACAGGGGCAAATACGGAGACAGGGCGCAGGATTGGAGACACGCGGGCAAATATGGAGACAGGGGGCAGTATTGGAGACACACGGGCAAATATGGAGACAGGGCGCAGGATTGGAGACACACAGGGGCAAATATGGAGACGGGGCAGGATTGGAGACACAGGGCCAAATATCTAGACACGGGGGCAAAATGCAAGACATGGGGCAAAATGTGAGACGGGGGCAGAATGCAGACATGGGGGCAGAATATGAGACATGGGGGCAGAAAGCAAGACATGAGGGCAGAATGCAAGACATGGGTGCAGAATGCACACATGATGGGGCAGAATGCACACATGATGGGGCAGAATGCACACATGATGGGGCAGAATGCAAGACATGGGGGCAGAATGCAAGACATAGGGGCAGAATTCTAGACATGGGGGCAGGCAGAATATGACAGTGAGACACAGGAGGGGGCTGAATGTGACAGACACAGGAGGGGGCAGAATGCGAGACATGGGGCAGAATGGACATGGGGCAGAATGTGAGACATGAGGGCAGAATGTAGAACGTTAGGGCAGAATTCAAGACATGGGGGCAGTATGCAGACATGGGGGTAGAATGTGACAGACACAGGAGGGGGCAGAATGGGACATTGAGACACAGGAGGGGGAAGAATGTGAGACATGGGGGCAGAATGTGACAGTGAGACACAGGAAGGAGCAGAATGTGAGACATGGGGCAGAATGTTACAGTGAGACACAGGAGGGGGCAGAATGTGACAGTGAGACACATGAGGGGGCAGAATGACCATGGGGGCAGAATGTGAGACACGGGGTCAGAATGGACATGGGGGCATAATGTGACAGTAAGACACAAGAAGGGGAAGAATGTGACAGTGAGACACAGGAGGGTGCAGAATGTGACAGTGAGACACAGGGGACAGAATGTGACAGTGAAACAGGAGGGGACAGAATGTGAGGCACGGGGGCAGAATGTGACAGTGAGACACAGGAGGGGGCAGAATTGACAGTGAGACACAGGAGGGGGCAGAATGTGACAGTGAGACACAGGAGGGGGCAGGATGGGAGACACATGGTGCAGGATCATGGGGCCGGATGGATACGATGTAGACAGATGGGGCAGGATCTGGAGATCATGTGGGGGCAGAATGGATACTCATGAGGGCAGGATGAGAGAAAATATGGCTGGAGCCAGGATGGGGGAAATTATTACCATAGGGGCTAATTAAGGGATATTATTACTGCAATGATGTATTTATTTTATTTTTTTGAGGATACTGTTTTAAATGAGGGGAGGTTCTGTTACTGTGCAGAGCGACACTATGTCGCCTTTTTTCTTCATCTGGTGTAGTGTAGAAGTTGGGAAAAAAATTAAGTAATGTGTTCTGCAAGTGGAGCTCTAGATAACTGTGTTATTTCCTGCAGAGACGAGCCCTGGCTGGAAGACGTGATGGCGATCTGTGCTGGATGAAAGATGAAAAGCAAAGATGAAGGACTTCACCTAGAGACATCACTGGTGAGTTTGTGTTACCTGTACAATGACACTATACACTATATACAGAGTGCCTTTGTACAATGTCACCAGTGATCACTGTATTACCTGTACACTGACACTATATACAGAGTTCCTGTGTATAATGTCACTGGTGATCACTGTATTACGTGTACACAGACACTACATACTAAGTACAGATCTCCTGTGTATAATGGCACTTATGGTGATAGTAATATGTTTTTTTTATTAATGATCAGTATTGTAGTATCCAGTCACCATGTGCTGGTAATATGTGGTCTGGTCATGGTGTGGTGGTATTTGTCCCTTGTATGTGCTATTATTCTGTCACTGGTGGTAATATGTGGTCTGGACATGGTATGTGTTATGATTGAGTCACCGTAGGAGGCAAAAACAGAAATGCTAGCTAAGTCCAGAAAACCAGAGAAGTTGGCAGCTATCGGATTGCAGACCCCTGAACCTATCAACACAACTAGCAGTAGCCGTGGGGGGTTCCTACGTTGCCCTAGACCCCTCGATCACAGCCGGAGAATTAAATAGGCCTAAAGAAAGAAAGGGGAAATCTAAACTGCCCCAGAGCAGACCCCAAAGCAAAAGGCAGCCCCCAACATATAATGACGGTGAAGCAAGATGAAAACACTAACAAAGACAGAAAGATAGGGGAAAATGAACTCACAACAGGTATGGCTGTATTCGTTCCTTGTATGTGGTATTATTGGTCACCATGTGGTGGTAATATGGTGTCTGGGCATGGTGTGGTGGTATTTGTCCCTTTGGATGTGATATTATTGGTCATTTTAAAAATTGAAAAATAAATAAAAAAATATACCTAAATTGTATTGGATATTTTAGCAAATGTTTAATAGGTTAGAGTAGAGTAGGGCTCAGCCAAAAGAGTCTACCTTGTGGTGGCAGATTTAAAAAATCTTTTGGTCATAACAAGAGCTGCTGGCTATGTGTGTGATCTGGAGATGGGAACTGTTAATGTGTGATTGGTGAGAAGTGGAATTTTTCTAAGAGAGAGCGGTGGGGCTGTGGACAGTTTGAGGGGTGGAGTCTCAAGGGGGCCCTGAAAATTTTGCCAGTATGGGGCCCCAAAATTCCTAGTGGCAGCCCTGATTACGTGTACACAGACACTACATACTAAGTACAGATCTCCTGTGTATAATGGCACTTATGGTGATAGTAATATGTTTTTTTTATTAATGATCAGTATTGTAGTATCCAGTCACCATGTGCTGGTAATATGTGGTCTGGTCATGGTGTGGTGGTATTTGTCCCTTGTATGTGCTATTATTCTGTCACTGGTGGTAATATGTGGTCTGGACATGGTATGTGTTATGATTGAGTCACCGTAGGAGGCAAAAACAGAAATGCTAGCTAAGTCCAGAAAACCAGAGAAGTTGGCAGCTATCGGATTGCAGACCCCTGAACCTATCAACACAACTAGCAGTAGCCGTGGGGGGTTCCTACGTTGCCCTAGACCCCTCGATCACAGCCGGAGAATTAAATAGGCCTAAAGAAAGAAAGGGGAAATCTAAACTGCCCCAGAGCAGACCCCAAAGCAAAAGGCAGCCCCCAACATATAATGACGGTGAAGCAAGATGAAAACACTAACACAGACAGAAAGATAGGGGAAAATGAACTCACAACAGGTATGGCTGTATTCGTTCCTTGTATGTGGTATTATTGGTCACCATGTGGTGGTAATATGGTGTCTGGGCATGGTGTGGTGGTATTTGTCCCTTTGGATGTGATATTATTGGTCATTTTAAAAATTGAAAAATAAATAAAAAAATATACCTAAATTGTATTGGATATTTTAGCAAATGTTTAATAGGTTAGAGTAGAGTAGGGCTCAGCCAAAAGAGTCTACCTTGTGGTGGCAGATTTAAAAAATCTTTTGGTCATAACAAGAGCTGCTGGCTATGTGTGTGATCTGGAGATGGGAACTGTTAATGTGTGATTGGTGAGAAGTGGAATTTTTCTAAGAGAAAGCGGTGGGGCTGTGGACAGTTTGAGGGGTGGAGTCTCAAGGGGGCCCTGAAAATTTTGCCAGTATGGGGCCCCAAAATTCCTAGTGGCAGCCCTGGATTCACCCCCAATCGGAACTCAATGACCGCCAGCCGCGCAGCCTGCAGCCGCCCCTGCTCCTCCTCGTCCCCCTGTGAGCCGCCCTGCCGGCCGCTCTCCTCCTCCGCCCCCGGAGCCAGCAGCGCCCGCACCTCCCGCAGTAATTCTCGGGCGCGGTACTTGGAGCGGTACGGCTCATTCTCCGGATCAGTCTTGGACTCGACCTCGGAGGCGGTGATCGCCCGCTGGTAAACGTCGCACGCAGCCTGCCAGCTGTCAGCCATGATACAAGCGACGTCCGCGGAATACGGCAGGGAGGCGGCTTTGCGACAGAACGTTGGGGCTGTATCCGAGTTCTAAACACCATCCGGACAGTAATGTGACGGGCAGGGCGTGGTGGTCGTGGTGTCGGCTGATGTCCCCACTGCTCTGGCATTGCTGTTCGTCCCCTGTGAACGCTCCGCTTCCAGCCTGCATTGTACGGTCCGTGCTCCTGGCAGAGCTAGGCTGTATGTCAGCTCAGCATAGCAGGGGTTAAGCAGTCACGATCACACACAGGGTGCCCGATAAGATCTCGCCCATTCACAGGCTCATAGCTCAGTGTTGGTCAGTGATCGGCGCAGCGGGAGGCTGTCACCATTCATTTCCCTGCCGAGCGGTGGTGGAGTGTCAGCCTGTGCCATGTTGTAATGTCCCATTCTGCCGATCAGTGCTGATCCCAGCGGGTCGGACACTTCGGTGACCCACCAGTGAGCAAGTCGTCACCTAACCTGTGGAGAAGTGGGAACTTATTTTCACTGGACAACCCCTTTAAGGTGCCGTCCACATTAACTTTAGACGACCGAGTCCATATTTCAGACACAAAAGCCTTCGATGTTTCCGCCAATATGGCCGTGTGAGGGCTTTTTTTTGCCGGACAAGTTGCACTTTTGAACGACACCATTAGTTTTACCATATATGTGCTGGAACATGGGAAAAAAAATCCAAGTGCGGTGAAATTGCAAAAAAGAAAAGTGCAATCCCACACTTGTTTTTTGTTTGACTTTATTACTAGGTTCACTAAATGCTAAAACTGGCCTGCCATTATGATTCTCCAGGTCATTACGAGTTCATAGACACCAAACATGTCTAGGTTCTTTTTTATTTAACCCCTTAATGTCCAATGAATGGTCGTAAATGGCTGCACATCCAGTTGGAAGAATGTCTCAAGTGGGGTACCACAGGGCTCTGTCCTGGGCCCTGTATTGTTCAACATCTTTATCAATGATTTAGATGAAGGAATTGAGGGTAAACTCATTAAATTTGCTGTTGACACAAAGCTAGGAGGGATAGCTAATACTAGAGAAGAGAGGATTCAAAAAGATATAAATAAACTGGAGAAGTGGGCAGCAACTAACAGAATGGGTTTTTAACAGGTAAAAATGCAAAGTACTACATCTGGGCAATAAAAATGAAAATGCATATACAGAATGGGAGGAATAGGGCTAAGCAACAGCACATGTGAAAAAGACTTGGGTATACTAATAGATCACAGACTGAATATGAGTCAACAGTGTGATGCAGCAGCAAAAAAGGCAAATGCAGTTCTAGGATGTAGTAACAGAAGCATACAGTCCAGATCACGTGAAGTCATTATTGCCCTCTACTCCTCTTTGGTCAGACCTCATCTGGAATACTGCATCCAGTTTTGGGCACCACATTTTAAAAAAGACATCAACAAACTGGAGCAAGTTCAGAAAAGAGCGACCAGAATGGTGACCGGTCTGCAAATCCTGTCTTGTTGCAGGATGTGGGAATGTTTAGCTTGCAGAAGAGAAGACCGAGAGGAGACTTAATAGCTGTCTACAAATATCTCAAGGGCTGTCACATTGTAGAAGGATCAACTTTATTCTCATTTGCACAAGGAAAGACTAGAAGCAATGGGATGAAACTGAATGGGAGGAGACACAGATTAGACATTAGAAAAAACTTTTTGACCGTCACGTGATCGGGGGTCAGCGACGCGTTGGCATAACAACCAGAGGTCTCCTGGAGACCTCTATGGTTGTTTATGCCGCATTGCTATGAGCGCTGCTCGGTGCTCATAGCAATGCTGTAATTCTGCTACATATAGGCGATCTGCTCATCGCCTCTAAGAAGCAGAGCGATCAGGCTATGGCAGCTTCTAGCCTCCCATGGAGACTATTGAAGCATGAAAAGAAAAAGTGGAAGTTTAAATCACGCCCTTTTCGACCCATTCAAAATAAAACAATTAAAAAAAAAATCACACATAGACATATTAGGTATCGCCACGTTCAGAATCACCTGATCTATCAATTTAAAAAAAAAAAACCTTAACCTGATCGCTAAACGGCGTAGCGAGAAAAAAACGCCAGAATTAAGTTTTTTGGTCACTGTGACATTGCATTGAAATGCAATAACGGGCGATCAAAAGAATGTATCTGCACAAAAGTGGTATCCTTAAAAATGTCAGCTCGGTGCGCAAATTAATAATACTTCACCCAACCCCAGATCACGAAAAATGGGGACGCTACAGGTCTCGGAAGATGGCGCAAATTTTGTTTTTTTTAACAAACTTTGTAATTTTTTTTCACCACTTAGATAAAAAAGAGCCTAGACATGTTTGGTGTCTATGAATTCGTAATGACCTGGAGAATCTTAATGGCAGGCCAGATTTAGCATTTTGTGAACCTAGCAAAAAGCCAAGCAAAAAACAAGTGTGGGATTGCACTTTTTTGGGATTTCACCGTACTCGGAATTTTTTCCCCATTTTGTAGTACACGACATTGTAAAACCAATGATGTCGTCCAAAAGTACAACTCGTCCCGCAAAAAACAAGCCCTCACATTGCCATATTGACGGAAAAATAAAAAAGTTATGGCTCTGGAAAGGGGAGGGAAAAATGAAAATGCAAAACCAAAAAATACCACTGGTCATTAAAGGGTTGAAGTGGTGAAAAAAAAAATTCAAACTTTGTAAAAAAAAAAAAAAAAAAAAGTCACCATTTTCCGATACCCATAGTGTCTCCATTTTTTTACCCGCCGATCTGACGTTTTTATTGATACCATCTTGGTGCAGATACGATCTTTTGATCTTCCGTTATTGGATTTTACTGCAATGTTGCAGCGACAAAAAAAACGTAATTCTGGCATTTTTCTCACTACGCCGTTTACCGATTGGATTCTTTTTTTATATTGATAGATCGGGCAATTCTTTTAATATATGTAGATTTAAAAAAAAAAAAATAATTGTTTTATTTTGAATGGAGAAAATGGGGGATGATTTCAATTTTTATATTTAACCCCTTCACTACCAAGGGTGGTTTGCACGTTAACTCCCGGGCCAATTTTTACAATTCTGACCATTGTCCCTTTATGATGTAATAACTCTGAAACACTTCAAGGGATCCTGGTGATTCTGACATTGTTTTCTCGTGACATATTTTACTTCATGCTAGTGGTAAAATTTCATTCAAATAACTTGCTTTTATTTGTGAAAAAAATGGAAATTTGGCAAAATATTTTAAAATTTCGCAATTTTCCAACTTTTAATTTTTGTGCCCTTAAATCACAGAGATATGGCACATAAAAAACTTAATAAGTAACATTTCCCACATGTTTACTTTGCATCAGCACAATTTTGGAACCAAAATTTTTTTTTTGTTAGGAAGTTATAAGGGTTAAAAGTTGACCAGCGATTTCTCATTTTTGCAACGCCATTTTATTTTTACGGACCACATCACATTTGAAGCCATTTTGAGGGGTCTATATGATAGAAAATACCCAAAAGTGACACCATTCTAAAAACTGCACCCCTTAAGGTGCTCAAAACAACATTCAAGAAGTTTATTAACCCTTCAGGTGCATCACAGGAATTTTTTGAATATTTAAAAAAAAGAACATTTAACTTTTTTTCACAAAAAAAATACTTCAGGTTCAATTTTTTTATTTTGCAAAGGGTAACAGGAGAAATTGGACTGCAAAAGTTATTATGCAGTTTGTCCTGAGTACGCTGATACCTGATATGTGGGGAGGAACCACTGTTTCGGCGCATGGCAGAGCTCAGAAGGGAAGGAGCGCCGTTTGACTTTTTCAATGCAAAATTGGCTGGAATTCAGATCGGACACCATGTCACGTTTGGAGAGCCCCTGATGTACCTAAACAGTAGTAACCCCCCACAAGTGACCTCATTTTGGAAACTAGACCCCCCCAAGGAACTTATCTAGATATGTGGTGAGAACTTTGAACCCACAAGGGCTTCACAGAAGTTTATAACGTACAGCCGTACAATTAAAAAATCATATTTTTTCCACAAAAATGATCTTTTCACCCTCAATTCTTATTTTTCCAAGGGTAACAGGACCCTAAAAGTTATTGTGCAATTTGTCCTGAGTACGCTGATACCCCACATGGGGTAAACCACTACTTGGGCGCATGGCAGAGCTCGGAAGGGAAGCAGGGCCATTTGACGTTTTTAGCTGTAATAGAGATCGGACACCATGTCGCGTTTGGAAAGCCCCTGATGTATCAAAACAGTGAAAACCCCCCACAAATGACACCATTTTGGAAACTAGACCCCCCAAGGAACTTATCTAGATGTGTGGTGAACACTTTGAACCCCCCAGTGCTTCACAGAAGTTTATAACGTCCGGGCTGAAAATAAAAAAAATCGTATTTTTTCCACAAACATGAACTTTTAGTCACCAATTTTTTTTATTTTCCCAAGGGTACCAGGAGAAATTGGACCCCAAAAGTTGTTGTCCAATTTGTCCTGAGTATGCTGATACCCCATATGTGGGAGAAAACTACTGTATGAGCACACGTCGGGGCTCGGAAGGGAAGTAGTGACGTTTTGGAATGCAGACTTTGATGGAATGGTCTGCGGGTGTCGTTGCTTTTGGAGAGCCTCTGATGTACCTAAACAGTGGAAACCCCCCACAAGTGACCCCATTTTGGAAACTAGACCCCATAAGGAACTTATCTAGATGTGTGGTGAGCACTTTGAACCCCCCAGTGCTTCACAGAAGCTTATAACGCCCAGGCGTGAGAATAACATTTTTTCCACAAAAATGATATTTTTGCCCCCAATTTTTTATTTTCCTAAGGGTAACAGGAGAAGTTGGACCCCAAAAGTTGTTTTGCAATTTGTCCTGAGTAGGCTGATACCCCATATGTGGGGGGGTAAAACACTGTTTGGGCGCATGGCAGAGCTTGGAAGGGAAGGACCACCATTTGACTTTTTCAACGCAGAATTGGCTGGACTTGAGATCAGACGCCATGTTGCGTTTGGAGAGCCCCTGATGTGCCCAAACAGTGGAAACCCCCAATTCTAACTCCAACCCTAACCCCAACACACCCCTAACCCTAATCTCAGCCCTAACCCTAGCCCTAATGGGAAAATGGAAATAAATACATTTTCTTTTAATTGTATTATTTTTCCCTAACTAAGGGGGTGATAACGGGGGGTTTGATTTACTATTTATGGCGGTTTTTATGTTTGGCAGCTGTCACACGCTAAAAGACGCTTTTATTGTAAAAATAGTTTCTGTATCACCACATTTTGAGAGCTATAATTTTTCCATATTTTGACCCACCGAGTCATGTGAGGTCTTATTTTTTGCGTGACGAGTTGATGTTTTTATTGGTACCATTTTCGGGCACGTGACATTTTTTGATCGCTTTTTATTCTGATTTTTGGGATGCAGAATGAACAAAAACCAGCGTTTCATGAATTTCTTTCAAGGGGTGCGTTTACACCGTTCCGCGTGTGGTAAAATTGATAAAGCGGTTTTATTCTTTGGGTCAGTATGGTTACAGCGATACCTCATTTATGTCGTTTTTTTATGTTTTGGCGCATTTATGCAATGAAAACAATTTTATATAAAAATAATTATTTTTGCATCGCTTTATTCTGCGAGTTATAACTTTTTTATTTTTTAGCTGATGACGCTGTGTGGCGGCTCGTATTTTGTGGGACAAGATGGCGTTTTCAGCGGTACCATGGATATTTATATCCGTCTTTTTGATCGCGCGTTATTGCACTTTTTGTACGGTGGTATGATAATAAAGCATTATTTTTTTGCTTCGTTTTTTATTTTTTACGTGTTTCGCTAAAGGGGTTAACTAACGGGACATTTTTATAGGGTGGGTCGTTATGGATGTGGCGATACCAAATATGTGTACTTTTATTCTTTTTTTATTTTCAAAAAATGAATTTATTGGGGAATATTTTTTTTTACAATTTAGCGATTTTTTTAAAAATTATTTTTACACTTTTTTTTTTTTAACTTTATTACAATGTCCCAGGGGGGACGTAACTGTCATGTGACAGATCGCTGATCTGTCACATCACAGATCGCTGTGACAGATCAGCGATCTGTCACAGGCACTGCTGCAGGCTTCCTCATGCCTGCGCTCTGCGGGCAGTGAGGAAGCCAGCTTCCTGCAGGCCCCCGGAGGTCCCCGCTGCCATATTGGATCCGGGGAGCTGCAGGAAAGGAGACTCCCGCAGCGGCGCTGCACATTGCGCCGCTGTGGGGGTCGCAGGGAAGCACGGAGGGAGCCCCCTCCCTGCCGATGCTTCCCTTTAACCCCGGTACACCGCGATCGTGTTTGATCGCGGTGTGCCAGGGGTTAACATGTCGGGGGCGGTCCGTGACCGCCCCTGACACATAGTGCCGGGTGTCAGCTGTGATAATCAGCTGACACCCAGCCGCGATCAGCTGTGCTTCCCCCGCGAGCGCAGCTGATCGCACTAGACGTACTATTCCGTCCTTGGGACTTAGGTCCCAGGTCACATGGACGGAATAGTACGTCCAATGTAGGAAAGGGGTTAAAAAAATATTTATTTTTTTTACTTCAATAGTCTCCATGGGAGACTAGAAGCTGCAGTTGTTTGATCGTTTGTACTACATCGAGCAGGGCTGCAACCCTGCTCTATGTAGCAGAAATGGTCACTTGCTATGAGCACCAACAGCTGGGCGGCGCTCATCGTGATCCGGCAATAACAACCACAGGTGTCTCCTGCTGACCCTGGTTTGTCATTTCCAACCCATCGGCGACCCGCAGTCATGTGACACAGACACCGATGGGAGGAGGTAATGATGCGCTTCCTGCGCGTGCATGTTAAATGCCGCTGTTAGGGTATGTGCACACGTTGCGGATTTGGCCCTGCAGATCCGCAGCAGTTTTCCATGTGGTGTACAGTACCATGTAAACCTATGGAAAACCAAATCTGCTGTGCACATGCTGCGGAAAATTCAGCGCAGATTTACTGCGGTTTAATTTCCGCAGCGTGTCAATTCTTTGTGCGGAATCCGCAGCGTTTTTACACCTCATCCATTATAGGAATCCGCAGCCAAATCCGTGTGGAAAAATCCGCAACGTGTGCACATCCTTAGAGTTTGACAGCGGCATTTAACATGTCAGCAGCCACGGGTGGATCTCGATTCCACTCACAGCTGTTAGCTGATCAGATGAGCTGTCATGTGCCCCTATCATGGGCCGGAAAAGGTGCGGGCTCATCACCGGAGCCCACACCAAATGGGGAGGTGAATATATCAGACATCAAGGGGTTAAAACAAGAGTGTGATTATTTCCATTCACTTCTTAGGGACAGTGCGGGGTGGATGTGGATTGCAACTGGCTCTCAGGAAAAAGAAACAATGTTCGATAGGAAAAGAAAAATGTTTCTGTAAAATCTGAATTACAGAGCTATTCTTCACTAGACTCACAACATGGCAGTACAGTCGTATGCAAGGGCTGGACTTATCACTATAAAGTGAAGGTATGGCCATAATGGCGCTATTACACTTATTAAATTGATATTTTTTTTGAAGGAATCCGATCAGTGGTTCTTTTTTAATCCTGTTTAATAAGTTTTCTTTTGATGACTTCTGTGCATCGAGGCAGGGGTTGGGTCTTCTCCGGCCCCTCCATTTGCTCTTCAGTGTTTCTACAGATCCCTGTGACCTGCCTTGGTTTGGAAATTTCACGCCGTTGCCATCATTCGGTGAGCGGTGCAAATGCAGTGTGAGATTCCACATCTGGTCTTCAATAAAATGGCGCCAGAATCTGTGCATGCGCAGATCCAAGATCTGAGCTGAGGTCTCCATCTACGTATGCGCCGACTCAGTGCCATTTTGTAGAAGACACAGAGATCAGACATGTAAATCGGGAACTGCGCATGCGCCACCCACCCAATGATGGCGGCATGAAGTTTCAAAACGGAGGCAGATCACTGAATAATCAGTGACCTGTAGAAACGCAGAAGGCGGAATAGAAGACCCAAGTCCCCCATTGCTGCCCCCTGCCCCAATGTACTGAAGATGTCATAAAAACATAGGGAACTAGTTCAAGGGAGCTAGTCAGATAGTTTGTGGAACGTTGAGGAACTTTACCCACCAACATGAGGAAATTATTACCTACCTCATGGGATTTTACTCCCAGATCATTAGTACACCATGTTCCAAATTATTATGCAAATTATATTTTTCTCTCATTTTCCTAAGTGGTCGGTGCAAATAACAGTCAGTCTAATAAAAGTCATCACCGGTTAGAGTATACATCGAATTTTATTGAAGAAACCTCCCAATGATAACAGTATAATCTCCAAAATGAATAAAAGCTCAAAATGCACTGTTCCAAATTATTAGGCACAGTAGAATTTCTAAACATTTGATACGTTTTAAAGAAATGAAAATGATCATTTGTGGAATTTGCAGCATTAGGAGGTCACATTCACTGAACAAAAAAGCTATTTAACTCCAAAACATCCTAACAGGCCAAGTTACATGTTAACATAAGAACCCTTCCTTGATATCACCTTCACAATTCTTGCATCCATTGAACGTGTGAGTTTTTGGAGAATTTCTGCTTGTATTTCTTTGCATGAAGTCAGAATAGCCTCCCAGAGCTGCTGTTTTGATGTGAACTGCCTCCCACCCTCATAGATCTTTTGCTTGATGATACTCCAAAGGTTCTCTATAGCAGGGTTTCCCAACTCCAGTCCTCAAGGCCCACCAACAGATCATGTTTTCAGGATTTCCTTAGTATTGCTCAGGTGATAGTTGCTTCACTTGAGCAATACAAAGGAAATCCTGAAAACATGATCTGTTGGTGGGCCTTGAGGACTGGAGTTGGGGATCCCCGCTCTATAGGGTTGAGGTCAGGGGAAGATGGTGGCCACACCATGAGTTTATCGCCTTTTATGCCTGTAGTACTCGCAGGTATGCGGGATGCATTGACCAGGTGCGAGACGGTTTAAACTGTAACTTTTATATATATATAGATGCCTATAGGGCAGGGGTGGGGAATCTTTTTTTCTGCCAAGGGCCATTTGGATATTTATACCATCCTTCAGGGGCCGTACAAACTCTGCCCACAAATTACATCCTGACTCTGGCACTGGTGTCAGGACGTAATCTTTTATTGCATGCCCTTCAGTGTTCAGTAGTGAACACTGTGTGTATGTGCTAACAGAGCAAGAAGAAATTAATTAGTTTGTGGCAATCAAATACAGCTCCCTGCACAAGAATGCGGTCCCTGAGAATCTGCTTGGGGGCCTGATAAAAGGTCATCAAGGGCCGTAAATGGCCCTGGGGCCTGAGGTTGCCCATCCCTGCTATAGGGGCTATCTTGAGCAACCAAACAAGCTAACAATAATTGTCCTCGCAGGGATCAACACAATAATACACTGGTAATGCAAACACGACTAACCTGACAAAGGCAGCGGCCCTATAGTGACCGGTATGGCCTGCTATGGGTCCTTAGTTACAATGTGTCACTTATCTTCTCTGACGTCCGGCAGAGTACTGGTCGGCGATGCTTCGGCGTTTCAGCCACTAGGCCCAGCCGACGAGGGTTTGGCGAAGACTTCGGGCATTCCCACGCCCAGGCGAGGTGGGGAACAGCAGGCTCTTGGAGAGTTTCCCGGCGTAGCGGAGGCGGTGTCGCCTGGAGAATGGAGGCCGCAGCCCCAAGATGGGAACGGGCAGCGGTGGCCTCGAGTGGCTGCAGGCAGGCCGCAGTCGCAGCCCAGAGCTGCGCTATGGTGACCGCAGGTGGCAACGGTGAAGCCTCGAGCTGGAGTGTGGCGGCGACCGCAGATAGCGGTGGGTAGGATGCGGGCTGAGGTGAGGCGGCCGCGGGCTGTAGTGGAGCGGCGACGGCCGTGGGCGGCAGCAAACCGGCTGCAGCCACGGGCTGAAGTGGGACGTCAGTGGACAGGCCGCAGCCGCGGGCTGAAGTGGGGTGGCGACGGCCGTGGGCGGCAGCGGACAGGCCGCAACCGCGGGCTGAATTCGGGTGGTGGCGGCCGCTGGGAGTGCGGGCGGACGGTCGGTGTTCCTCTGCTGGATGGCTTGGTGCTGTTTCCCTTCTGCCCATGGTGAGTCTCCCTTCCGTCTCTCCTGTCGCTGCTCTCCTCTCTGGTCTCTGGCGAAGGCCCTTGCTCTGGCTCCCTTGCTTCTTCTCTCCTGCTCTGTCGACTGCCCTCTGCTGGCGTCCTCAGCCCCTTTTAGCTCCTCCCCCAACCTTTCTAGAAGTCTCTGCGGTCCGTCCCCTAATTATGTCCCCTGGAAACAGTCCCCCTAGGAACCTTGTTGACGGCCCCCTTGGTTTCGGCCCGGACTCACAGCGGGGACTCCTCCTACACATCCCCCGTCATGTATGCTCGCCAGTCCTCGGGCGAGGGCTTGGTGAGGCCTGGGTCGGCTTTTTGAGACAAAGTTTCCTCTGCCATACGAACTGATCCTGTTCGTAGCGTTCAAGGGGTTTCCCAGCTGTTGACCGCTCGGAGCGTCCCGGAGGGGCCCCGCCCACCAAACTGGGACCCGGAGGGGCCCCGCCCACCAAACTGGGACCCGGAGGGGCCCCGCCCACCAAACTGGGACCCGGAGGGGCCCCGCCCACCAAACTGGGACCCGGAGGGGCCCCGCCCACCAAACTGGGACCCGGAGGGGCCCCGCCCACCAAACTGGGACCCGGAGGGGCCCCGCCCACCAAACTGGGACCCGGAGGGGCCCCGCCCACCAAACTGGGACCCGGAGGGGCCCCGCCCACCAAACTGGGACCCGGAGGGGCCCCGCCCACCAAACTGGGACCCAGAGGGGCCCCGCCCACCAAACTGGGACCCAGAGGGGCCCCGCCCACCAAACTGGGACCCAGAGGGGCCCCGCCCACCAAACTGGGACCCAGAGGGGCCCCGCCCACCAAACTGGGACCCAGAGGGGCCCCGCCCACCAAACTGGGACCCAGAGGGGCCCCGCCCACCAAACTCAAGCCCTGTGGAGCCCAGGCCACCGAATCGGATCCTGAGTGGCCCCACCCACCAAATCAGACCCTGAGGGGCCCCACAGGCCAAAGTGGCCCCTGAGAGGCACTCACAGTTAAAACGGATCCTGAGTTAAAAGTCTTGCAGGGGCAGCAGGCAAGTCTCTCTTAAAGGGGCAGCCCGGGCACCATTTCAAAGCACTATCTATACTTCCTTCAGGAAATACACATCTAGTTATAGTGCTTTGAAAAAAGCACTATCTTGTAATCCGAACGCTGCTAACTTCTTATTATTATTCAGTCGATTTTCCGCAATTAATGTGGCCCGAACCGCTACACGCACAGACTCCATTGAGGTGTCGTTTCGAAGCCAGCGTCCACGAGAGGTGTGCTAAGTAATTTTTGTGTCGATCGGATTTGGAGTTTTTGCGCAATTTGCGTTTGAAAAAACATTTTCCTCAATGCATTTCAATGGGAAAATGTTGCCAGTCAAAACATGCCCTGAGGCGATTGAAATGGCAGTTAAGCTCATTGATATGCGCAGGCACACCCAGTTACTATGCCAACGCCTACGAACTTCACATGACACCCCCAGGACAGAGCTTCTGCCACATAATATCAGCTCTTAAAGCGAAACCCACAGCACAAATGCAAATCTAGCTTCAAAACGTGACGCATGCCCCTGAGAGAGAATATGCACCAAAGTGGATTTAGAAGCCCAGTGCGCCAAACTGGCTCTTAAACGGCTGACGCGCCTAAGTGATTCTTAAAGGGCCGATACACCAAAATGAGTCTTAAAGGGCCAGCGCGCCAAATTGAAAGCTGAGTGACCCCAGGCTCCAAATCGGAGGCAGATCGACCCTGGCCTACAAATCGGAGGCTGAGCCACCCTGGCCTCCAAATCGGACCCAGAGTGGCCCCGCCCACCAGATCGGACCCAGAGTGGCCCCGCCCACCAGATCGGGCCCAGAGTGGCCCCGCCCACCAGATCGGACCCAGAGTGGCCCCGCCCACCAGATCGGACCCAGAGTGGCCCCGCCCACCAGATCGGACCCAGAGTGGCCCAAAGGCCAAAGTGGCCCCTGAGAGGCACCCACAGTTAAAACAGATCCTGAGTTGAAAGTCTTGCAGGGGCAGCAGGCAAGTCTCTCTTAAAGGGGCAGTCCGGGCACCATTTCAAAGCACTATCTGTACTTCCTTCAGGAAATACACATCTAGTTCTACTTCTCCGCGTTTTCTGCAATTAATGCGGCCCGAACCGCTCGGCGCAGAGACCCCGTTCAGGCGGCGTTTCGAAGCCCTCGGTGGGGACAGGTGTGCTATGTATTTTTGGAGTTGATCCTATTTGTAGTATTTAAAAAAATCGCATTTTAAGCAAAAATTTTCCCATAGGAATTAATGGCAACCTTTCCATGACCCCCAACTAAAATGGATTGAAGCCACAGTGCAGGTGCAGTGACCTTACAAAGATGGCAGCTATGCAAATGCAGCTTTCACACATGACCCGTATTAGCTAATAGAAGCTGATAGATCGCTGATTCAAGGTCTTAAAGGCGCAGCACGCCAATGGCTTCTGAGAAGCCCCACCCAGTGATGGCTAACCTTGGCACTCCAGCTGTTGTAAAACTACAACTCCCAGCATGCCCTTGCAACAAATAAGCGAGGGGGAGGTGTGTGTTTATATGTAAAATCATCCTTAAAACCCATCCTTTGTGATAATATATATGAATCTAATGAAAATGTAGAGTCCCTGTGGGTGGAGATAAGGGGAGGGGGAAAAAATAATAAATTACTGATAGGGGTTTGTTATAAGTCTCCAAAAATAATGGAGGCAACAGAGAATATCCTCATAAAGCAAATAGATGAAGCGGCGACTCAAGGAGAAGTCATTATTATGGGGGACTTCAACTACCCTGAAATACATTGGGGAACCGAAACCTGCAGTTCCAGCAAAGGTGATAGGTTTTTGACAACTATGAGAGACAATTACCTTTCACAACTGGTTCAGGACCCTACAAGAGGGGGGGCACTGCTAGACCTAATATTAACCAACAGGCCAGACCGCATATCGAATATAAGGGTTGAGGGTCACTTGGGTAATAGTGATCACAAATTAATAAGTTTTCATGTATCCTTTAATAAGATGTGTAGTAGAGGGGTTACAAGGACACTAAACTTCAGGAAAGCAAATTTCCAACGGATGAGAGATGATCTTGGTGCAATTAACTGGGACGATATCCTGAGACATAAAAATACACAAAGAAAATGGGAGACGTTTATTAGCATCCTGAATAGGACCTGTGCACAATATATACTGTATGGGAATAAACATGCTAGAAATAGGAGGAAACCACTATGGCTAAATAGAGCTGTAAGGGGCGCAATAAGTGACAAAAATAAAGCATTTAGAGAATTAAAGCAAGTAGGTAGTGATGAGGCATTAAATAAATACAGAAGATTAAATAAATTCTGTAAAAAGCAAATCAAGACAGCAAAGATTGAGACAGAGAGACTCATTGCCAGAGAAAGCAAAAATAATCACAAAATATTCTTTAACTACATAAATAGTAAGAAGCTAAAAAATGATAGTGTTGGTCCCCTAAAAATAGTCTGGGTGAAATGGTGGATGAGGATGAGGAAAAAGCCAATATGCTAAATGACTTTTTTCAACAGTATTTACACAAGAAAATCCCATAACGGATAACGTTATCAGGGATAAAAATTCTCCATTAAATGTCACCTGCTTAACCCAGCAGGAAGTACGGCGGCGTCTAAAAATCACTATAATTGACAAATCCCCGGGCCCAGATGGGATACACCCCCGAGTACTGCAGGAATTAAGCACAGTCATAGACCATTATTTTTAATCTTTAAAGATTCCATAATAACAGGGTCTGTACCACAGGACTGGCGTATAGCAAATGTGGTGCCAATATTCAAAAAGGGGGCAAAAACTGAACTTGGAAATTATAGGCCATTAAGTTTAACCTCAACTGTGGATGAAATCCTGGAGGGTTTTCTACGAGATACTATACTGGAGTATCTGGAGAAGAATAACCTCATGACCCAATATCAACATGGGTTTACAAGGGACCGTTCCTGTCAGACTAATCTGATAAACTTTTATGAAGAGGTAAGTTCAGGACTGGACCAAGGGAATGCAGTGGACGTGGTGTACATGGACTTTTCAAAAGCTTTTGATACGGTGCCACACAAAAGGTTGATACATAAAATGAGAACAATGGGGATAGGGGAAAATATGTGTAGGTGGGTTAAGAGCTTGGTCAGGGATAGGAAACAAAGGGTGGTTATTAATGGAGCACACTCGGACCGGGTCATGGTTAGCAGTAGGGTACCACAGGGGTCAGTTTTGGGCCCGCTTCTTTTTAACATATTAATGATCTTGTAGGGGGCATAGAGAGTAGAATTTCAATATTTGCAGATGACACTAAACTCTGCAGGGTTATCAATACAGTGGAGGACAATTTTATATTACAGGAGGATTTATGTAAACTAGAAGCTTGGGCTGATAAATGGCAAATGAGCTTTAATGGGGATAAATGTAAGGTCATGCACTTGGGTAGAACGAACAAGATGTATAATTATGTGCTTAATTGTAAAACACTGGGCAAAACTGTCATTGAAAAAGACCTAGGTTTATGGGTGGACGACAAACTTACATTTAGTGGCCAGAGTCATGCAGCTGCTGCAAAGGCAAATAAAATAATGGGATGCATTAAAAGAGGCATAGATGCTCATGAGGAGAACATAATTTTACCTCTATATAAGTCACTAGTGCGACCACACTTAGAATGCTGTGTGCAGTTCTGGTCTCCGGTGTTTAAGAAAGACATAGCTGAACTGGAGTGGGTGCAGAGAAGAGTGACCAAGGTTTTTAGGGAACTGGGGGGTCTGCAATACCAAGACAGGTTATTACACTTGGGGTTATTTAGTTTGGAAAATCGAAGGCTCAGGGGTGATCTTATTACAATGTATAAATATATGCGGGGACAATACAAAGACCTTTCTAATGATCTTTTTACTCTTAGACCTGTGACTGGGACAAGGGGGCATCCTCTACGTCTGGAGGAAAGAAGGTTTAAGCATACTCACAGACGCGGATTCTTTACTGTAAGAGCAGTGAGGCTATGGAACTCTCTGCCATATGATGTTGTAATGAGTGATTCTCTAATAAAATTTAAGAAGGGACTGGATGCCTTTCTTGAAAAGTATAACATTACAGGGTATATACACTAGTTTCCTTGATATTGCGTTGATCCAGGGAGCTAGTCTGATTGCCGTATGTAGAGTCGGGAAGGAATTTTTTTCCCCAATGTGAAGCTTACTGTTTGCCACATGGTTTTTTTTTGCCTTCCTCTGGATCAACATGTTAGGGCAAGTTAGGATAGGATATGGGTTGAACTAGATGGATTTAAAGTCTTCCTTCAACCTTAATAACTTTGTTACTATGTTACCTGCAGCAGCTGAGGCATGCTGGGAGTTGTAGTTCTCCAACAGCTGGAGTGCCAAGGTTTGCCATCACTGCAGTCGGATGCCAAAGTGGCTTTAGAAGCCCAGTGTGCCAAAGTGGCCCCTGAGGGGCCCGGAGCGCCAAAGTGGCCCCCAAGGCAAAGTGGCAGCATATGTCAACATGGCTATAGTGGCTACCAAGCGGCCAAAGTGGCTACCAAGGTGCTGAATGTGCCAAAGTGGCTACCGGGTGCCGAATGTGCCGAAGTGGCTACCAAGTGGCCAAAGTGGCTCCTGAGGTGCCAAATGTGCCCAAGTGGCTACCAAGTGGCCAAGTGGCTACCGAGGGGCCGAATGTGCCCAAGTGGCTACCAAGTGGCCAAAGCGGCTACTGAGGTGCTAAATATGCCAAAGTGGCTACCGAGGTGCCGAATGTGCCAAATTGGCTACCAAGTGGCCAAAGTGGCTACAGAAGTGCTGAATGTGCCCAAGTGGCTACCGAGGTGCCGAATGTGCCCAAGTGGCTACCGAGGGGCCGAATGTGCCCAAGTGGCTATCAAGTGGCCAAAGTGGCTACAGAGGTGCCGAATGTGCCAAAGTGGCTACCAAGTGGCCAAAGCGGCTACTGAGGTGCCAAATATGCCAAAGTGGCTACCGAGGTGCCGAATGTGCCAAATTGGCTACCAAGTGGCCAAAGTGGCTACAGAGGTGCCGAATGTGCCAAAGTGGCTACTGAGGTGCCAAATATGCCAAAGTGGCTACCGAGGTGCCGAATGTGCCAAATTGGCTACCAAGTGGCCAAAGTGGCTACAGAGATGCTGAATGTGCCCAAGTGGCCAAAGTGGCTACCGAGGTGCCGAATGTGCCAAAGTGGCTACCAAGTGGCCAAAGTGGCTACTGAGGTGCCAAATGTGCTAAAGTGGCTACCAAGTGGCCAAAGTGGCTACCAAGTGGCCAAAGTGGCTATCGAGGTGCCGAATGTACCAAAGTGGCTACGAAGTGGCCAAAGTGGCTACCGAGGTGCCGAATGTGCCAAAGTGGCTATACACAACATTCATATTCTAACTTTACTTTCTTACAGTCGACACCTGATACACTGCTGTAAAGCTAGCAGCGCTGTTCAAGCACCATGTATTTCCTTCAGGAAATGCCTATCTAGTTGCATTTTTTTACTGGTGACAAAACAAACCCCACATTTCTAATATTGTAATTGTTTTCTCATTACGGCTTTTACCGAACGGGATAATTAATTTTGCAATAGATCAGTCTTTTATGAATTTGGCAATACCTCATAGTAGCTTGGCCTGTGCAATATTTTCACACATTGGTCGTCAGGGGCGTGGGCAATTTCAGAAAAAGCAAGCCGGTCAAATGTAAATATATTTCATGAGCTGATGAACACAGACAGGTATTTATATATGTAGATTGGTAATACAGTAAATTGTTTTTATAAGCAGAGGCCAAAAAATGTCTTCCGTTTGAGGTGCCACCTGCAGGTCATTGTGTCTTTCTGCAGGTTTATGAAAATTAATGTTTAAACTGCATTTAGTGATAAAATCGTGGATGTGTGGTTTGTTTGGCTGTTTTCCTGCTTAGGGAAGAAAGTTTACCTTTCAAATGGTGTATCGTGTGTGTGGGGCGAAGTAATCAATGAAAAAGCAGTGCATGTATATAAATGTGTTGGTAGTGTGCATTGGGGTACTGTGGTGCCACCTGCAGGTCATTTTTCCTTACTGCAGCAGGTTTATGAAATGTAATGTTTAAATTGTATTTTGTGATCAAATCGTGGATGTGTGGTTTGTTTGGCTATTTTCTTGCTGAAGGGGGCAAGTTTACCTTTCAAATGGTGTATCATTTGTGATGTGGGTGCAGTATGAATGGGGATACGAAGGAATCACTAAAAAACTGTTTAGAAATAATAAAACAGATGTTTATTTTTTCACATTTTTTATTTATTTTGATTGGAGGAAAATGTGGATGATTTTAACTTTTATTATCTTTTTTTATTCTTTTTTTTTTTTACTTTTCACTTTGTTAGTCCTATTAGGACACTTGGACCTGTGATTGTCTGATCTCTTATACTATTAGTATATGGTGTAAAGTCTTTTTTGAAGCTCAGCACATAGATGAGCTCAAGAGGAGCACCAAAATGGCAGCAAATAGGGGCCTGCGGTAGGGCTCCTGCTACCATAGTAACCCAGCGGTGCCCCGAGAGCATGTCACAGGGCACCGATGGGAGAGGGTAATTTGAAGCAGCAGCAGCATTCGTTCCATTTAAATGCCGCACTCTGAGATTGACAGCAGAATTTAAATGATTATCAGCCGCTGCCGGAGCTTATCTTCATCCGTGTCTGTTAGAGACAATCTCCGGCTATATAATATAGCCAGTATCTGCCACGTGTGGAGAGAGCTCAGCTCCTGCACCTTCTACACAAGCTATCACCAACACAATTATGGACATGAATGTGGTATTGTATTAAGGGGTTAAACCAAAGATTTCAATCTCAAATACACAAAAGGCCAAAATTGAGACTTGTTAAAAGATATGTGAGTTTTGGTGCTGAAAAGGTGAAAAACAATTAAGAACAACAATAAAAAACATTGTTGCTTTTGCTCCAAATTCATGGACCATGTGCCACTATTCTGAAGAATTAGATGCAAAAAATGTCAGTAAATGCCACAAGGCAAAAAAAGAAAAGTGACTTCAATAAATCACAAATGATGACTCGGCCCACAGTGGTTTGTAGAGTATTTAATGAATCTCCAGACTCTGCTATAACAACAGGGAAACCTCCATCAGCTCAGTATTAGCTGATTAGTATTAGTATGAGCTGTCTTACACCACGAGCCCATAGTAGGAGGCGCCTGTCTCTATCCTGTCTATTTAGACACTGTTCACATGTTCAGGTTTTAAATACATTAGATAGGGACTGCTCCGTGAAGGGTTACTGTGACGTGGTGAAGTGGCTTGGTATACATTTTTTGCAAAAAACGTATCAACTAAATACCCTGTATTTGTTATCCAGCACTTGCTGATTACTGTCATATTTTTTATTGCAGAGTATTTTTGCAAATTTGTCATTTTGTGTTTTCTTGTTGTGTTTCAGTCAGTGGGTGGTGTGAGCACTGTCCGACCGACTTGTTCACATTTGTGCATGTCACATATGTTTTTAATCTGTTTTTTCCTTGCTTAGCATGGTTTGGGAGACCCCACCCCTCTCTTGTGTGACATGCACATAAATGAGCTGTCTTACACCACGAGCCCATACTAGGAGGCGCCTGTCTGTATCCTGTCCATTTAGACACTGTTCACATGTTCAGGTTTTAAATACATTAGATAGGGACTGCTCCGTGAAGGGTTACCGTGACGTGGTGAAGCGGCTTGGTATACATTTTTTGCAAAAAACGTATCAACTAAATACCCTGTATTTGTTATCCAGCACTTGCTGATTACTGTCATATTTTTTATTGCAGAGTATTTTTGCAAATTTGTCATTTTGTGTTTTCTTGTTGTGTTTCAGATGCCCAAAAAAGACTCAGGAGCTCATGAAGGCACAATGTCTGGCCAATAAACCTCAGCCTAAGGCCCAGAAACCAGCACATTCCGACATGGAAACTGCCAGTCTTGGGGAATCGGGGAAAAATCTTTCCTTGTAGGATCCACATGTAAGAAATGAGCTGGATGCAGTGAGGAGGTCATGTGACTGCAGTGAAGAGGTCATGTGACTGCAGTGAGTGGCAGTTATTGGTTATCATTTGAATCTCAGGTGACAGTTGGGAGAGAGCGACGGGAGCGACTTGTCTACAAGGAGCATCGGGAGAGATTTTAGCCTCAGAGCCACCAGATTTTGTATTTTTACCTTTCCTTTTCCCATTTCTAACCTTCCCCATTTCCCCTTTTTTCATTTTTTGCTGGATTTGTTGGATTCCATCATCTTTACCGGTCATCTTGTGGCAAGTATCATTCTTTGTACCCCGTATACAGTTCCCAGAGCACAATACATTCACATTACACATTGTACACAGAGAGAGGAGCAGAGCTGCGCACATTATGTGATCGGGAAGGAGCTCGATAACAGATTTATAGTTTTAGAGTCTTAAAACAAACCTCTGTGCCAAAAAATAGTCTGCAGCTAAATACTGTTTTATGCAATGGGGGCCACCTAATTGGAAGTGGGGAAACATGCTTGTGGCCTAGGCGCAGGCGATGTAGGTCACACTTTGTGCGAGCTCCTGAGGTAACCCTCTTACGCTACTTACAAGGCAACCTTTTTTTTGAAAATTTTTATTCACATTCAAATTTATTTTTATTCAGAAATTTATTCTGCACATTTTGAGATGTTTTTCGCCTGATTCGGATAATCCTGCGATATTTTATCCGGATTTGAAGACTGTGGCCTGTTAAAATGGCGTCAGTTGACGGTTGGCCCCTGTGACATCTTGCTTTCTGAGGTAAAATAAATTTCAAGAACACAATTTTTCCTTTTAAAATATTTTTTTTTATTTATTTTTATTACATACAATTATATAACTTTCTGGCATTTTTTAATCCATTTTTGCTCTGAGGTGATTACTTCCATATAATTCTTTATTTTTAATTTTATAGTCCTTCTTAACATAAAGGATTTCTTTTTTCTTGCCTGGAGTTTGTTTTATCCTATAGCCAGACATACTCGCATAGGTTGCATTACTGACGGCTAGTTACCATAGCAATGCGGTCTATACTTATTAATACTGATTTTTCAATTGTGGATCTTTCTTTCAAAACACCCCTGCTGGGCTTCTTTGGGCTTGCCCCTTGCTAACCTGACCGGGGGGTTTTCGCCATCTGTGGACCTCATTTATACACACCGGCTCCAAAGATCCTGTCACGGCTGCATCGCTCCTGCATTAATCCTCCTCCCTGTGACGTCACTGTGGTACGCAGCCGTTATACCTGTTTTACCCTGCAGGGCTGTGGAGTCGGAGCTCATTTTGGTGGAGTCGGTATAAAATGGACCTGACTCCTAAAATATATAATAAATTTGGTACAGTAGTTCAATGCAGAATGTGCTGAATATTTTTTCATAGGAATTTGGGAAAGCTATGAAATGTCCTATAAATGGCTGTTCTATTCCTGATCTAAGGCTACATTCACACACAGCGTTTTTGCTGCGTTTTTTGAGGATACGTTTTTCAGCTGCAAAAGCAGATCAGCTTTTTAAAAAACCACATCATCTGAAAGGTTTTTGAGCTCATAGATAATGTTTTCAATAGCAAAAGCAGATTAGAAATCTGCTCTATCCATTTATCCATATCTGTCTATCTATATCTTATCTGTACCAAAAAGAATGAAAGCTGGGTAGCACAGACTAACACTCCCTTTTTTTTTAGCACCAGTCAGGTACACCTCATAGCTGCCCAAAAGGACGCCCAGGACAGGCATTTCTCTTCTTCAGTAACACATAAACATCAATTGACAGTTGGAATAAATAGACTGCATTCACCACATCTTAAGGTGCAGGCTTTATTTTCAAGTGTAGGGGTGTGCAGTATAAGGTTCTGCAGCAGCTGGGGTGTGCAGTATGAGGTTCTGCCCCCCCCCCCCGTAGTTTTGATCCTGGCTAAAACCGTTTCTTATAGATGTGGCGAACCCTCAGATAACCCTAAATGAAGGTCAATAGACACAGGTGGCTGAATTGAAGAAATTGCTTAATCACCTATTTACCGTGACTAAAAAATTACAAGCTGAGGATTTAACTCCTGGCATTTTCATAAGGGAGTGGAAGAACTTGCTATTTTGCCTGTCCCAAAGAGGAAATTTAATCGCAGATGGCATTTCTGCTTCAATGAAACGGAGCGAGACACAGCTATTGGAAAATAAAATTTTTCTGGCAGCTGTTTAGGTGGACCCAAGTCATGGTATATTGCTTGATGATCAACAGCTTACTAAAGGAAAAGAAGCTCTGGCTGAGGGAGCAGTTAGGACGAGTGGCCTACAGGAGGACTGCCAGGCGCAAGAGGACTTGGGTCCTGACAGTGCTACTGCTGCCATATCTTCATCCTCATCAGATGAGGAGTTTGACTGTGACAAGTATTTGGATGACATGGAGCAGGCAAAGCGTTGCTGCAAGGAAAAAGATTTCACTCCGTCTCCTATAGCAAGCAGATTGACCATATTTCAGCAAAATGTTTCACTTGCTCTCAAAGAAAAAGAAAAATTCAACCGTTCATCAAAACTGACTGTGCATGAGGCAATTCCTTTATACTTGGAAATTGTTAGAGATGTTGCCCATGTGGTTACGGCTTTGCCTCCAACCCAAGTTAGTGTAGAGAGGTTGTTCTCTGGCCTTAAAATTATTAGGTCAGATTTTAGGTAATCTATGAAGGAGGATCTGATGGAGGCAATTCTATTTCTTAGAACAACTTCATAGACTGCACAAATCTTATTTAGTATGTTTTTGTTGAAAACTGTTTTTTGCCACTTACATAGTTTATTACATAGTGTTATATACTGTGTGTATATATATATATATATATATATGTAATCGATATTACATAGTGTATTACATATTTACAATTTATTACAGTTTTTTGTGTTCTAAAGTTGTATTCCAATAAATATATATTATGTTCTATCTAAATGTCATGATTATTGTATCATAAAAGTGATTAAATGTCTGATGTTCACATTGTACTACAATAAATTTTTCACTTAAATATAAGCAATATATGGTGGAGTCGGAGTCGATGGAAGGGAAATTGAGGAGTCGGAGTCGCAGGTTTGGCTTACCGACTCCACAGCCCTGGTACCCTGGATTGCTGCTGAACTCCTTCCTACGCCTTCTCTGGACATGCCCCTAACCTCCCGGGAGGTTTTCGTCAGCTTCTGTCAGCGATTACACAGGGCACACCGGTGTTGAAGATCCTGCGGTGACCGGCTGAAAGCGCCATCTTCTCCCCACCCTGTGACGTCACGTCGGCCATATTGCCAGAGGTGCAGCCATCAACGTACATCTCTCTCCAGGTTGCTGCTGGTTGGACAGATTGTTATTGGACTCTGTGTGACTGCGTAATCACTGGCCACGCCATTGCTGCTTCTCCTCGCTCCTCCGGCCGTTTTTTCTATCCCCCCTGCTGATGTCGCTGCCGCTGGTCGCGGCCATCTTCTTGGTGGCGTTGGTGTCGCAACCACTGGTGGCTGCCATTTTGTTGGTGGGTTTAGATGACATACTGGATGTCAAGGGCGGGTGCATCACAATTGAATAAAGAGAGCAGGATCCAACCCAGGCCTATATGCAAAAGCTATAACAAACACAAGAAGAGAAATAGGCCATAAAAGATGGATCACCATAAGCCAAGAGATAGAATTTGCTTCTAAGCGCTATTTAGATGACATACTGTCATTGAGAGGGAGGAGGGGGAGTGTAATGCTCTGTCAGGGTTCCCCAACTCCAGTCCTCAAGGCCCACCAACAGATCATGTTTTCAGGATTTCCTTAGTATTGCTCAGGTGATAATTGCTTCACCTGTGCATTACAAAGGAAATCCTGAAAACATGATCTGTTGGTGGGCCTTGAGGACTGGAGTTGGGGAACCCTGCTCTAGGTGGTTACATCTAACGCATTGTTTCTATTACTTACATTAGGAAAATTTTATTTATTTTTTTGGGGGAGGTATATTATATATTATACATTATAGTTTGCAAATTTCCTTTTTTTTATACTCTGACTGAACTCTTATTAACCAACAGGTCACTTTTATTTGTTTCCTCTTAGAGGATTCTATTATTAGAGAGGGGGCTGGTTCTGATTTTGGTTTTAAATTAAGAATATAAAAATTAACCAATATATATATAAAAATAATAAAATAAATAAATTATTTAACATACATAAAAATATTGGATAAAAATTAAAATATAAAAAAAGAATAATTAATAATTATAACAGGATTATACAGTATATTTATCTGCGGGTAAATATCATACCTAATTTAATATTTATAGGGCATTAAATACAGATTCTGATAGTTACAACTTTAATATTTTACCTTTCTTCAGTTCTTGGTACTTTCGCTTGGCAAAATGAGTCACTTCGACTCCAAATTGCCTACAGTTAAATCCACAGGTGCTTCTAGATCTCAAAAGCAAAATTCAGACCCCAAGTCTAGTCGTGTTTCCTCCAGGGACTCGGTTAATCTATTGAGCCCGACTAAATCCAGCTCTCTTATTGAACAGGCGTCCTCGCCTTCATCTCTCAGGACCCTCTCTTCTCCCTCGTCCACACGTAAGGCTTGCTCATCAGAGTCAGTTGTGGCACATCTCTCTTCACCTGTCCATCCTGAGACCATGGATCTCTCTTCCTCCTCGAAGAGGAAGGGTCCCTCGGGTTGGGGAAGTGTGCAGTCCTCCGTTGCCAATTCCTCGGAGGATTGTAGTTCTTCGCCCAACCCTAGTCCAGAAAAGTGTAACTCAAGGCCTGAGGAAACATCACTGCCTTTTTTGTCTTCTGGGTTCTTCCCTGATGCAACCTCTCTTGAGGCGTGTATGAACGCTCTAGTTGAAAAACTTAGTGCCAGGTTGCGTGTGGACATGGCTAACCAGACAAAGATTTTCCAAGAGACTCCAGAGCATTTTACTTCAAGGTTGGATAACCAAGAGGTCCGGTTGGGTGAATTGGATAACTCAAATAAGTTATCTCTGAAACTCCAGTCTGATTCCAAATCTGAAATACAACAGTTAAAGCTTAAATTGGCGGATCTGGAGGACCGTTTTCGTCGTAATAAAATCAAGATTAGGGGAATATTGGAGGATGTATTGTCCATTAAGTTCTCTGACTATGTTAAGGGAATTTTTAGGAGATTTCTCTTTCAGATACGGATCTTATCATTAATCGTATCCATCGCCTCCCTAAACCTCCTTCCATCCCTAAAGACCTACCCAGAGATGTCATATTGAAAATTCAAAACTTCAACTTTTACTCTTAGAATTTTCAAAGATCTCATACTTCAAGGTAAACAAATCTAAATCTAAAATATTGCTTTTAAACATAACTAATGCTTAAATAGAGGAAATACAGTATATTTCCCCATGGAGTTGGACATGTAATCATATTACTTACCTAGGTTTAAAATTTTCTAACAATGTCAACTCATTAATACCCCTAAATATGTCCTCATTCAAACCATTTCCAAGGAAATGGCATCATACAGTGATAGGGAACTCTCGTGGTGGGGTAGGATCTCCACCTTTAAATCACACATTTTATCCAAAATTTAATGTTTTTCGCTCCCTTCCCCTACCAATATCCACACCATATCTTACCAGCTTACAAACCCGAGCCCATAACTTTATATGGGGAGATAAAAAAGCGAGGACGTCATCAAATATTTTATCCAAACCTAAGCGTTTTGGCGGAGTCGGGCTACCTAACATTTCAGCTTACTATTACTTTTCTGATCAATTACTTACCTAGGTTTAAAATTTTCTAACAATGTCAACTCATTAATACCCCTAAATATGTCCTCTCTCATTCAATCCATTTCCAAGGACATGGCATCATACAGCGATAGGGAACTCTCGTGGTGGGGTAGGATCTCCACCCTTAAATCACACATTTTACCCAAAATTTAATATGTTTTTCGCTCCCTTCCCCTACCAATATCCACACCATATCTTACCAGCTTACAAACCCGAGCCCATAACTTTATATGGGAAGACAAAAAAAGCGAGGATGTCATCAAATATTTTATCCAAACCTAAGCGTTTTGGCGGAGTCGGGCTGCCTAACATTTCAGCTTACTATTACACTTTTCTTATCAAACAAAGTCTTGCTTGGTGGCCACAATCCAATCCTCCAGCCTGGTATGATCTGGAATACTTTTTTAATAATAGCGTCCCCCCTTGAACTGTCTTCTTATTAAGAAAGATCTCCCCCCCCCCCACTCGCATCCCATTTTTCAGGCCACAATAGAGGCCTGGAAGATTTTATCTAGACCCAAAAGAGGACAGAATAGATTTGACTTTATTAAAAATTTGTCTCTTCATACTATCTGCTCACTTTTTCAGCAGGATATTAATCCTTTGTGGGCAGATTTAGGTATCACTAAACTCAAGGATCTTTATTCTGATTAACTCGTATCCCCTTTAGCCAAATTAAAGAAAAGTTCAAAATCCCCTTTTCATAATTCTGCCCCTATACAATTCTAAAAGACCTAATTGATTGCTTTTTACAGGCAAAATCCAGAATTTCTGAACCGGTGGCTAATCTTTTTGACAATATTAATCATAGTATATTTTGGTCTTCTAACTATCTATATAATTGGCTGAATAAAAGTTTTGAATTTGTAAAAACACAACATTCTGAAATGGGAATCAGAATTTCGCATAAATCCAGACCCTGCTGAGTGGGAACATGCCTGTGAAATTTCTTACGCCTCCTCCATCTCAATGTCCTTGCAGGAGACTCATCATAAAATTCTGTCGAGATGGTACTATACTCTTGCTAAGCTCTCCAAGATCAATCCCGAATTCTCCCCAGATTGCTGGAGGGGTTGTGGTCACTACGGTACCATATCTCATATCTTTTGATTTTACCCCCTTATTAAGCCCCTATGGAAAGATATATCAAACCTTATTAATTCATTGCTCATCAAACCCATCTCCATCACTCCCCAACTAGCTCCCCTAAATTCAGACATTATAGATCATCCAACAATCCCCCTAATTATTCACATACTACTAGTTACGGAAAACTCAAATCGCTTTTTACTGGAAGCGGCCCGATCCACCCAAATTTCAGGATATCAAAGACATGTTAACCCTCCTTAAATCCTTTGAACATAAGATCGCTACAATCAATAACAGCCTCACTAAATTCACCAAAAAGCGGTCAGGCTGGACAGAGTTGTTTCCCTAGGGAGTACTCCATTCACTTCGCCTTTTATTGTAATTATGGTCAAATGAGTATTCATTGTAGTTGCTGTTCACATTGTTATATGTTACAAGTGATTTATATGACTTGTTATCTTTTGTCTATTTTGACATTTGGGATCCCGCTCTCCTTTCCCTACCCTGATATTGTTAAAACCCCAATAAAATGTTTGGAAAAGGAAGTGGGGAAACATGAAGGTGTGTTCTCCCTGCAGCCGCTCGCTTCCTGTTCCTGGGGCAGCACCAGAGCAGTGATCAGTCAGCGATCATTACAATGTGAGCTGTAATCTCTCCCCTTCTCTGTCACTGATATCCTGCTCTATGGATGTCAGAGCGGTGGGTGTGATTACAGAGCACTCAGTGTGCATCACTGACTATTCACTGTCCGAGCGCCGGTGACTGGAGCGAGCGGCTGCAGGGAGAGTGTAACTATATTTTCTCCCTGCAGCCGCTCTTCCAAATAGATGGCTACACATGTTTAATATAGTATTTATCTACAAATGACTTCTCTGCCTGCAGGGAAATGCCATCTGTCTGCAGACAGGTTCCTTCTATGGCAGGTAAACCCCTCATGTTTGACGTTTTTCTGGGACCAGTAAGACAATGTTCACATCATACCTGGACATCTGTTAATGCATACACTAGTTATGTTTTATGTGTTTATGCTGAAAGGATGCATCTGACTGGTATATAATAATTCTATTAATTCTATTTTTTTTTATCCATTCCTTTTTTTGCTTTCTTTTTCAAACTCCGTCCTGTTTATTGGGGGCAGGTGGGGAAAATAATACATAAAGTGTAAAGTTGTAAAGTGTAAATGTTTCTACATAGCTCTTTTATTGGTAATAAAATTACTCTTAATAATTTAGAAAAAATAAAATATAATTGTATACTATTTTTTGCAATGGATTCCTATGGTGACAGATGCCAGTCTGCATCATCCATCAGAGGTATCTGTGTATCTTATATGTCCCAGCAAATACATTAAATGGAGGCCTTAATGTGATGGAAAAACAGCCTAACACTGATCATGGAAAGAAAGGGAAAAGGGAGCAGGAAACTCTATATGCATATACCCACAAAAAGCTTTATAGGAAAGTAATGTGCATAACTGACATTACATGTATAATGATAGCAGTGTGTGCACGTATATCTCGAACATGGCGCCAACAGACTATTCAGTAAAAAAATGTATAGAAAAGACCCAAAAAAAGATAATTAATCCCTTCGCACCGCAACTCTTTCGTTATTGCGTTTCTGATTTTTGACTTGGGGGTGCACATGGGGGGGGTGACATGGTGCAGCACATGGGGGGGTGACATGGTGCAGCACATGGGGGGGTGACATGGTGCTGCACTTGCTGCTGCATATGAGGGTGACATGGTGCTGTACATGGGTGACATGGTGCTGCACATGGGAGTGACATGTTGCACATGGTGCTGCATATGGAAGTGACTTGCTGCACATGGGGCTGCGTATGGGGGGACATGCTGCACATGGTGATGCACATGGGGGCAACGTGCTGAACATGGGGAGGCTATGGGGGTGACATGTTGGACATTGGGAGGCTATGTGGGTGACATGCAGTGTATATAAGGAGGCTGTGTGGGTCTCATGCATTATATGGGGAGGCCGTGTGGGGCTCATGCAGTGTATATAGGGAGGCTGTGTGGGTCTCATGCAGTGTATATAGGGAGGCTGTGTGGGGCTCATGCAGTGTATATAGGTACGCTGTGTGGGTCTCATACATTATATGGGGAGGCTGTGTGGGGCTCATGCAGTGTATATAGGGAGGCTGTGTGGAGCTCATGCAGTGTATATAGGTACGCTGTGTGGGTCTCATACATTATATGGGGAGGCTGTGTGGGTCTCATGCATTATATGGGGAGGCTGTGTGGGGCTCATGCAGTGTATATAGGGAGGCTGTGTGAGGCTCATGAAGTGTATATAGGGAGGCTGTGTGGGTCTCATGCATTATATGGGGAGGCTGTGTGGGGCTCATGCAGTGTATATAGGGAGGCTGTGTGGGTCTCATGCATTATATGGGGAGGCTGTGTGGGGCTCATGCAGTGTGTATAGGGAGGCTGTATGTGACACATGCCGTACATGGAGAGGCTGTGTGGGGCTCACGCCACATATGTGGGAGGCTGTGTGGAGCTCACGCTGCATATGGGGGAGGCTGTGTGGCGCTCATGCCACATATAAGGGACTGTTGGGGGTTCGTACGATGTACAGAAGGGGCTGTACTCTAGTTCAAATGATATAAAGGGGAATGTCAGCATACTTAATTCTGCTCAATATTAAGTGATACAATTAATATTAATATAATTATCAATGATATAATAATTATAATATATCAATATTAATATTGAGCAGAATTAGTTTGGTCCTATTGGTTCAGCCCTCATGTGGCCCCTGCTCTATAATATAGTAATGCCATTTGCAAGTGCCCTAGAAAACAGTGCCCACATTTAGGTCCCCTAAAAAGTAATACTGCCCTGTGTGTGCCCCTTTAATAGTCACAGTAACCGGAGTTCCCCTATAACAATACGTGTCCACTTTACATTTAATAATGTCCCGAGTCTCCCCCCTGTACAGCTTCTCTAAACACAGTATAATGACCCCTCACTGTATGCTGTATTTTTCAGATTATAAGACGCTCCAGATTATAAGACGCACCCCAAATTTTGAGGAGAAAAATAGGAAATATTTTTTTTAATAAAATGGTAGTGCTTCTTATAATCCATGCATCTTATTGCTTACCGGGGGTGGTAGCTGCAGTGAAGCGGGGTCCCAGGGTTGCTGCTGGAGGAGACAGGAGTGGGGTGATGCTGCAGGCCGCAGGCTGGGATGAGGGATTGTTCCGATGTGCAGCGCCGCTGCGAGTGTGCTGCTGCTGAGTTGTCCGGTGCTGCTAAGGGTGTCTGGCGCTGCTTCCCAGTGCTGCGGGTGTCTCCGGTGCTGCAGGTGCACGGCGGTGCTGCAGGGGTGTCCGGCGGTGCTGCCCGGTGCTGCGGATGTCTCCGGTGCTGCGGATGCCCAGCGCTGAAATCTTATCTCTAGAGATCTTGGTGCCGAGATCTCCATCTGCGCATGCGCCTCCCCGGCGGCCATTTTCCCGGAGTCCACCGCACAGGAAACCATTTTCCCGGAGACACCCACAGCAGCACCTCCCAGCGCCGGACACCCCTGTAGCACGGCCGGGCACCTGCAGCACCGCTGGACACCCCCTCATCCCAGCCTGCAGCCTGCAGCAATGGTACCGTGTTGTGAGTTCATTTTCCCCTTCACTACTGAGGCCCGAGGAACTCCCTCTTCTGGTAAAGAAAGGTAGTGAGCCTGATTATCAAACACCTGAGGCTGATCATGATGACTGGCTGAGTGGAGTTACTGACTGGATATAAGGCTGCCGACGCCCTTCTGCCCTGCGGGTGATTTCTCTGTGGGATCCTTGGAGACCAGTCTGAATTCCTGCTCCTCTAAAGCTAAGTTTGCTGCTCGGCTTTTTGCATTTGTGCTTTGACTTTGTTTTGCTTTGTTTTTCTGGATTTCTGTCATTCCCTGCTGGGGTGTGCTGAATTCCTTTAGCTCTGTCTTCTGAAAATACCTGAGTGCTGATTTAGTTTTTGAAGCCTAGCTGCTTCAGGGCCTTTTTCATATCAGCTTGTTGGCTTATGTCTTTGATAGGGTTTTGGCAGATTGCAGACAGCAGCCTTCCTGTCCTTTCCTAGCTAGGTAGTTTTGGGCCCTGTCTTTGCTCAGTCTATCTTTCTGTCTGTGTTAGTGTTTTCATCTTGCTTCACCGTCATTATATGTTGGGGGCTGCCTTTTGCTTTGGGGTCTGCTCTGGGGCAGTTTAGATTTCCCCTTTCTTTCTTTAGGCGTATTTTATTCTCCGGCTGTGATCGAGGGGTCTAGGGCATCGTAGGAACCCCCCACGGCTACTGCTAGTTGTGTTGATAGGTTCAGGGGTCTGCAATCTGATAGTTGCCAACTTCTCTGGTTTTCTGGACTTAGCTTGTATTTCTGTTTTTGCCTCCTACGGTGACTCAATCATAACAGAATCACCCGCCATACCGCAGATCCTAGGGTACTAAATAGCAGGAAAGAATTGTAAAAAAAAAAAAAAAAAAAGTGTGTATATTTTTTCCTCTATATCTCTGAGGCCGTAGGGGGAATTTTTTTTTCTCTCAATGGAGATAAAGCAATTGTCTGATCATGTGGAGCAGCTCGCTGCGGAAGTGCGGGGAATTTCCGCCTACCTTGCTCATTCACATGCTGCTGAACCAAAGATTCCTACACCTGATGTATTTTTTGGGGATCGGTCTAAATTTTTGAATTTCAAAAATAATTGTAAATTATTTTTTGCCTTGAAGCCTAACTCGTCAGGGAGCTCCGTGCAGCAGGTTAAAATTGTCATCTCTTTGCTGCGTGGCGATCCCCAGGATTGGGCGTTTTCTTTGAAACCAGATGATCCTATTCTGACTAATGTGAACGCATTTTTTCAGGCCTTGGGGTTGTTGTATGATGAACCTAATGCCATTGATCAGGCTGAAAAGACCCTGCTGGCATTGAACCAGGGTCGTGATTCTGCAGAATTGTACTGTCAAAAATTCCGAAAGTGGGCAGTACTTACTACCTGGAATGATAATGCCTTGGCTGCTCTCTTTCGGAAAGGGTTGTCAGAAGCCGTAAAAGATACTATGGTGGGATTTCCTGTTCCCTCTGGTCTTGACGATTCTATGTCATTAGCCATTCAGGTTGATCGGCGTTTACGCGAACGCAAAGCTGCACGAGAGGTGTTGCCACCTGTTGAACAAATGTCTGAACCTATGCAATGTGATAGAGTTTTTTCCAGAGAGCAGCGTCAGGAGTTCAGAAGGCGTAATAAGTTGTGTTTTTTCTGTGGAGATGCCTCGCATATTATTTCTGTCTGTCCTAAACGAGAGAAACACTTTGCACACACGTTTTCTGTTGGGGGTGTTCAACCTAAGTTTCTTCTGGCTATTACTCTGATCTGCTCCCTGTCCACATTTTCCGCCAAGGCTTTTGTGGATTCGGGAGCAGCCCTAAACCTAATGGACTTGGATTTTGCTAAACGTTGTGGATTTCCGATGACACCTCTGCAGACGCCTATTCCTTTGAGGGGGATTGATGCTACTCCTTTGGCTAAAAATAAACCTCAGTTTTGGACCCAGGTGGTAATGCGGGTCGCCCCATACCATCAAGAAAATTGCAGATTTTTGGTGTTGCATAATCTGCATGATACTATTGTTCTGGGGTTTCCCTGGTTACAAATTCATAATCCAGTTTTGGATTGGAAATCTGTGTCTGTGGTTAGTTGGGGTTGTCGGTGTGCCTTTAGTGAGGCTCCAGTGTTTTCCACCTCTCCTCAGTCGCATGATGTTCCTGATTATTTGGCGGACTTTTATGATGTATTTAGTGAGAATGAGTCTGCGTCTCTGCCTCCTCATAGGAGTTATGACTGTGCAATTGAACTGAGCCAGGGGTGTAAATTTCCCAAGGGTCGGCTCTTCAATTTATCTGTACCCGAGCACGAGGCTATGCGATCCTATATTAAGGAGGTGTTGGAGAAGGGTCATATTAGACCATCCTCATCACCCTTAGGTGCCGGGTTTTTTTTTGTAGCCAAAAAGGATGGATCATTAAGACCTTTTATTGATTATCGTGCCCTCAACAAAATTACTGTTAAATATCAGTATCCGTTACCCCTGATTTCTGATCTATTCTCCAGAGTTAAAGGTGCTTGTTGGTTTACCAAGCTTGACCTCAGGGGGGCGTATAATCTTATTCGCATTAAGCATGGGGATGAATGGAAGACGGCGTTTAATACTCCGGAGGGACATTTTGAGTACCTGGTGATGCCTTTTGGGCTCACTAATGCCCCTTCTGTCTTCCAGTGCTTCATGAACGATATTTTCCGAGATTTTGTCGATAAATTTTTGATTATCTATCTGGATGATATTTTGATCTTCTCCAAGGATTGGGATTCTCATGTGGAACATATTCGGAATGTGTTCCAGATCTTGAGGGAGAATTCTCTGTATGTCAAAGGATCTAAATGCCTTTTTGGAGTACAGAGGATTTCTTTTTTGGGATTTATTTTGTCCCCGTCAACTATTGAAATGGACCCAGCCAAGGTACAGGCCATTTACGATTGGGTTCAGCCCACTTCTTTGAAGGCCCTCCAGAAGTTTTTGGGTTTTGCTAATTTTTATCGGAAATTTTATAGCAAAATTTTCTAGTATTGCCAAGCCATTGACTGATTTGACTAAGAAGGGTGCTGATGTGTTAAATTGGTCTCCGGAGGCTGTTTCTTCCTTTCAGGAGCTGAAGCGAAGATTCACCTCCGCCCCGGTTTTGCGGCAACCTGATGTCTCACTTCCATTCCAGGTAGAGGTGGATGCTTCTGAGATTGGTGCAGGAGCTGTTTTGTCCCAAAAGGATCCTGTAACATCTAAAATGAATCCCTGTGCTTTCTTTTCCCGAAAGTTCTCTCCATCTGAACGTAACTATGATGTGGGGAATAGGGAACTGTTGGCCATGAAATGGGCATTTGAGGAGTGGAGACATTGGTTGGAGGGAGCTAAGCATCAAGTCGTGGTCCTCACTGACCACAAGAATTTGATTTACCTAGAGTCGGCTAAGCGCTTGAACCCTAGACAGGCTAGGTGGGCCTTGTTTTTTACACGTTTTGATTTTGTGGTTTCTTTTCTTCCTGGAACGAAGAATGTCAAGGCAGACGCCCTCTCTAGGAGCTTCTTTGCTGATTCTCCTGTGGTGACCAAGCCTGCTACCATCTTAGGCGAAGGGGTAGTTTTTTCTGCCATCTCGCCCGATTTGAGACGTGCTCTGGAAGAGTTCCAGGAGGACAAACCTGAGCGTTGTCCCAGTGGAAAGTTGTATGTTCCTGACCAGTGGAAGAAGAGAGTGATGTCTGAAGTTCATTGCTCTGCTTTGGCTGGTCATCCAGGTATTTTTGGTACTAGAGATCTGGTGAGTCAGTTTTTTTGGTGGCCCTCCTTGTCTCGTGATGTCAGGAATTTTGTGCAGTCCTGTGGGATGTGCTCCCGGTCTAAATCGTGTTCTCGCTCTAGTGGGTTGTTGATGTCTTTGCCTGTCCCCAAGAGGCCATGGACCCATTTTTCAATGGATTTCATCTCTGATATGCCTGTCTCTCAAAGGATGACTGTTATTTGGGTGATTTGTGAGAGGTTCTCTAAGATGGTTCATCTTGTACCACTCCCTAAGTTGCCGTCTTCCTCTGAGTTGGTGCCCCTGTTTTTACAACAGGTGGTTCGTTTGCACGGGATTCCTGAGAACATTGTATCTGACAGAGGAGTCCAGTTTGTGTCTAGGTTTTGGAGAACTTTCTGTTCCAGGCTGGGAATTCAGTTGTCCTTCTCCTCTGCTTTTCACCCTCAGACCAATGGGCAGACAGAGAGAACAAACCAGACCTTGGAGTCATATTTGAGATGTTTTATTTCTGCTGATCAGGATGATTGGGTTTCATTTTTGCCCTTGGCCAAATTTGCTTTAAATAATAGAGCTAGTTCTGCCACTTTGATGTCACCTTTTTTTTGTAACTTTGGGTTTCATCCTCAATTTTCTTCAGGGCAGGTGGAGCCCTCTGCCTGCCCAGGTGTTGACACTGTGGTGGAGAGAATGCACCAGATCTGGGACCAAGTGGTGGATAAGTTATCTCTCTCCCAGGAAAAGGCCCAGCGGTTTTCCAACCGACATAGGACCATTGGTCCCCAGTTTAAGGTTGGTGATATGGTGTGGTTATCATCAAAAAATATTGCTATGAAGGTGGCTTCTCCTAAGTTTAAGCCTAGATTTATTGGACCTTACAAGATTGTGGAGATTATTAATCCGGTCTCTTTTCGTTTGGCTCTTCCTGTCACATTTAAAATCCATAATGTGTTCCATAAATCTTTATTGAAGAGGTTTGTTGAACCTGTTGTTCCGGGGGTGGCACCCCCAGACCCTGTATTGGTTGAAGGTAACATGGAATATGAGGTAGAGAAAGTACTGGATTCCCGTCTGGCTAGACGGAGACTCCAGTATTTGGTTAAGTGGAAGGGTTATGGTCAGGAGGATAATTCCTGGGTCTCTGCCTCTGATATTCATGCCAAAAGATTGGTGCGTGCCTTTCATCGGGCTCACCCTGATCGCCCTGGTGGCGTAGTTGAGGGTTCGGTGACCCCTCCTCAAGGGGGAGGTACTGTTGTGAGTTCATTTTCCCCTTCACTACTGAGGCCCGAGGAACTCCCTCTTCTGGTAAAGAAAGGTAGTGAGCCTGATTATCAAACACCTGAGGCTGATGATGATGACTGGCTGAGTGGAGTTACTGACTGGATATAAGGCTGCCGACGCCCTTCTGCCCTGCGGGTGATTTCTCTGTGGGATCCTTGGAGACCAGTCTGAATTCCTGCTCCTCTAAAGCTAAGTTTGCTGCTCGGCTTTTTGCATTTGTGCGTTGACTTTGTTTTGCTTTGTTTTTCTGGATTTCTGCCATTCCCTGCTGGGGTGTGCTGAATTCCTTTAGCTCTGTCTTCTGAAAATACCTGAGTGCTGATTTAGTTTTTGAAGCCTAGCTGTTTCAGGGCCTTTTTCATATCAGCTTGTTGGCTTATGTCTTTGATAGGGATTTGGCAGATTGCAGACAGCAGCCTTCCTGTCCTTTCCTATCTAGGTAGTTTTGGGCCCCGTCTTTGCTCAGTCTATCTTTCTGTCTGTGTTAGTGTTTTCATCTTGCTTCACCGTCATATGTTGGGGGCTGCCTTTTGCTTTGGGGTCTGCTCTGGGGCAGTTTAGATTTCCCCTTTCTTTCTTTAGGCGTATTTAATTCTCCGGCTGTGATCGAGGGGTCTAGGGCATCGTAGGAACCCCCCACGGCTACTGCTAGTTGTGTTGATAGGTTCAGGGGTCTGCAATCTGATAGTTGCCAACTTCTCTGGTTTTCTGGACTTAGCTTGTATTTCTGTTTTTGCCTCCTACGGTGACTCAATCATAACAGTACTGGTTAGGTATATATGCATTATAAAATGCACCCCCATTTTCCCACCAAATTTTTTGGGGAAAAGTGCGTCTTATAATCCGAAAAATAAGGCATATACTGACCCCTTAATATCCCTCAATCTGTTTAATGGCCCCCGTCACTGTAATCTTCACACTGTATGATGGCCCCCTAGATAGCCTCCATATAGTATAATGCACCAGATAGTCCTCAATATAGTATAATGCACTCCCCATAGGCAGCTTCGATAGTGTAATGATCCCCCATAGGCAGCCTCTATAGTATAATGCATGCCCATAGGCAGCCTCTATAGTATAATGCAGCTCCCCATTGGCAGCCTCTATAGCATAATGCAGACCCATAGGTAGCCTCTATAGTATAATGCATGTCCATAGGCAGCCTCTATAGTATAATGCAGCTCCCCATAGGCAGCCTCTATAGTATAAGGCTAGTTTCACATTTGCATCTTTGTGCGCTGCACATCGTGCGCAAGTAGAAATGCATGCAAAAACGCATCATACGTTTTTGAATGTGGTTACATTTTTTATGCGCATTCGTTCTCTAGGGGTTAAAACCAGTGTCTACACATGTTTACTTGTAAAACACAGGCATACACATGTCCATGCGCACATCTGCATTCCCATAGACTGTAATGTGTTGTTATGACGCATTCCGTGCACAATTGGAACGCATGCAGGGTTTTTTACGCCTTTGGACGGACCCAAAAATGCAACAGGTTGCGTCTGGCGCATCTAGATGCACACCTTGAAAAAAGGCATGCACACAAAAACGCAGATGAACGCGTGCAAATGCAAGACCATGCATACGCCATGTTAAACATAGGTACGCATGACGCATGCGCATGGACGCGCACGATGCGCTGTGCAAAAAAAACGCTAATGTGAAACCAGCCTAATGCAGCCCCATAGGCAGCCTCTATAGTATAATTCACCCCCATAGGCAGCATATACTTTATAGTTTAATGCACCCCATAGGCAGCCCCTATAGTATAATGCACCCCATAGGCAGCCTGTATAGTATAATGCACCCCATAGGCAGCCTCTATAGTGTAATGCAGCCCTATCGGCAGACTCTATAGTATAATGCATCCCCACAGACAGCCTCTATAGTATAATGCATTCCCCATAGGCAGCCTTTGTAGCTTAATTCAGCCTCATAGGCAGCCTCTATAGTGTAATGTACCCCCATAGGCAGCCTCTATAGTGTAATGCAGCAACATAGGCAGCCTCTATAGTGTAATGCACCCCCATAGGCAGCCTCTATAGTGTAACGCACCCCCATAGGCAGCCTCTATAGTGTAATGCAGCTCCCCATAGGCAGCCTCTATAGCATAATGCACCACTATAGGCAGTCTCTATAGTACAATTCACCCCCCATAGGCAGCCTCTATAGTAGAATGCACTCAGTAAACCTCGTACACATGCGGCTCTGCTCTGTACACCTTTTACACACGTGGCCACGCTCTGTACACACACGGCTCCACTCAGTAAACTTGTACACATGTGGCTTTGCTCCATACACCTCGCATACACGCAACTCCGCTCCTTATACCCCGCACACACGCTGCTCTGCTCTGCACAGACGTGGCTCTGCTCTGTACACCTCGCACACACACGGCTCCACTCAGTACACACATGGCTCCACTCCGTAAACCTCGCACACATGCTGCTCTGCTCCGTACACCTTTTACACACGTGGTCACGCTCTGTACACCTTGTACACACATGGCTCCACTCTGTAAACCTCGTACACATGCGGCTCTGCTCTGTACACCTTTTACACACGTGGCCACGCTCTGTACACCTTGTACACACATGGCTCCACTCCGTAAACCGTGCACACATGCGGCTTTGCTCTATACACCTCGTACACACGCGGTTCCACTCCATACACATGTGGCTCCACTCCGTACACACATGGCTCTGCTCCGCTCCATACACACACGGCTCTGCTCCGCACACAAACGGCTCAGCTCCGTACACTTCTTTCACACAGGGCTCCGTTTTGTATATCCCATACACACACAGCTCCACTCCGTACAACCCTTCACACGTTGCTCCACTCCGTACACCTCGTACACACGCGGCTCCACTCAGTACACACATGGCTCCACTCCGTAAACCTCGTACACATGCGGCTCTGTTGTGTACACCTTTTACACATGTGGCCACGCTCTGTACACACACGGCTCCGCTCCGTAAACCTTGTACACATGCGGCTTTGCTCCATACACCTCGCACACACGTGGCTCCACTCCGTACACCCCGTACACACGCTGCTCCGCTCTGCACAGACGTGGCTCTGCTCTGTACACCTCGCACACACGGCTCCACTCAGTACACACATGGCTCCACTCCGTAAACCTCGCACAAATGCTGCTCTGCTCCGTACACCTTTTACACACGTGGCCACGCTCTGTACACCTTGTACACACATGGCTCCACTCCGTAAACCTTGTACACATGCGGCTCCGCTCCATACACACGCGACTCCACTCCATACACACGCAACTCCACTCTGTACACACACGGCTCAGCTCCATACACTTCATACACACAGGGCTCCGTTTTGTACGCCCCATGCACACACAGCTCTACTCTGTACAACCCGTACACGAATGGCTCCACTCCGTACACCTCGCACATGCGTGGCTCCGCTCTGTACACCTCGCACACGCGTGGCTCCACTCCGAACAACTTGTACACATGGGTCTGCTCTGTACACCTCGCACACGCACAGCTCCACTCCATGCACACGCACGGCTCCACTCCGTACACCTCGCGCACACATGGCTCTGCTCCGTACACCTCACACACGTGCGGCTCCGCTCCATACACCTCACACACGTGCGGCTCCACTCCGTACACCTCACACACATGGCTCTGCTCCGTACACCTCACACACGTGCAGCTCTGCTACATCCACCCTGTAAACCCCTCCTGACCCCACACATAAACTTCCCTCATTCAGCATGATGATAACCAGCACAGCAGAGTCTTGCATACACTGAGGCCCCTGAGCATGTGACTCCTGACTCCTCCCCTCCTGTGACCTCATCACAGGTCCTGTGGCAGAGAATAGAACATAGCGGCAGAGCAGGGTCGGAGATGATCGATAGACCGAGGGCTGATGTGCACAGGACCTATGATGAGGTCACAGGAGGGGATGAGTCAGGGGTCACATGATCAGGGGGCCCTGACTCCTTCCCTCCCGTGACCTCAATTACAAGCCTTTGCACGCTACCCGCAGCACCAGTGTGCAGGCTAAATTGTAGGTGCTGCGGGTAGCAGAGTGCATAATGCCACCCCTGTGCACAGCAGCTGTCTGCCGCCTGAGCCACAGGCTCAAATGGCCTCATTATAGGTGTGGCCCTGGCTGCTGTGGTAGGGCCTCTCCTGACTCCCTCTGTGCCGCTGTAGCAGGGCCTTTCCTCACACCATCTGTGCTGTTGTGACAAGGCCTCTCTTGACACCCTTTGTACTGTTGTGGCAGAGGCTTTCCTGACACCCTCTGTGCTGCTGTGGCAGGGCCTCTCCTGACAACCCCTGTGCTACTGTGGCAGGGCCTTTCCTGACACCCTCTATACTGCTGTGGCCGGGCCTCTCCTGACACCCTCTGTGCTGCTGTGGCAGGGTCTCTGGAGGGGGCTGTGCACAGGATTAGTTGATGTAGATGAGAGAGCTCACACAGAGTCCAGCTCACAGAGGGTTCCCTGCGCTCTCAGCAGGGGTATTCCCGGCTTCAATGCTGAATGTGGCTCAGAGGATTCACATGAGCTCATTACAGGGACCCGAGCATGCTCGCCATTCACTAATAAAAGTAGGTCATAAAAGAAGAACTTACAGAAAGAGGGCACACATAACAAATATGACGACTAGTAAAATAGTGTATAGAAAAAAAAAGGAGACTCACTGCTTAGTACAAATACACAAATATAGTATATATAATGTAACCATCAGAAATATATATAAGCAAATCTGTACAAATATACGTATATAATATTGGTGATGTAATTAGAATATACGGGGTACGGTGAGTAAACAATGGTGAAGTATACAAGGTTGGGGTAAAAGGTAAATATATTCCCATATATAGCACAATGAAATATTCAGCATACACTCAGGATGGATGATGAAAAAATGAGTTTAGTAAATTCTTGGGGGTCATCACAGGAAGAAGGAGTATAACAATGCAGCACTAGCCAATAGGAGAGGGACGTGACATGTAGTGACACAGGCTTGAACTGGTTAAGTTTGGGAGCTTGCTCCGATCCGAGTCACAAGCCCGACCGTGTCACAAACTAGGTTGTGACACTGAAAGGCACATATGATACAGGATGAGGAGAGCCGGCCGGGCACCAGATCTGCATGTGTGCTGCTGGGCCGATCAGCAAGAGTAGCCGAGCATTCATAGAGGGCGTGTAATACTCAAAAAAGGCCACAAGATGGTGGAAGAGAGCACCATAGTAACTGTATACAGTGAAGAGACCACATTGTGCCATATTATGACAAGGATATTCATATTACCACAAATAAGACACATATTAATGATAATATCTATAGTGATACATTTCTAGTCTTATGTTATGGTCTGAATTTTACCTTTATGTTGGTGGCTTTGGAATATGACATATTCTTACATGATTAGATCTATTTCTAGTCTGTGTCCAGGAGCAGTGATCTACAGATCCTTAGCTTCACATAAAGCGATGGACAGCGATCCAGAGGACGATACCAAGGAATACATGGACATGATGTCGGACCTGCAGAACATCTACAAGGACTATGTCAGTGCCAGGCTCTTTCCTCTATTACATAGCTGTGTACTGTATGTTTGGTTTCGTCCTGGAAAACAGATGATTTTCTTCTCAGTTTTCATCTGTATGGCATATAAAAACTTGCATGACCAAATACAATTTCCTATAAAATTGTCGTGCTCCCTTACCTATGGCCCTGCTGGTATCTCCAAACTAGAACTCCTAGTGTGCAATAACATAGGGAATTCATAAAATGACTGAAATGAATGGGGTTGTTCAGCGCTGGTGTAATTTTTGGCAGAATGTGAACAGTATGTAACGTTCTGACCTGATCACTTGTATGTAAATCACTGACTTTTGATCACATGACAATTACTGGACCCGGCACACGTAGCTGAATCCTGACAGTGTGTTAGGGTACAATGATTTATGAAAATCCCACCGAGGCAACACAGCCCCTTTATAGTATTAAAAACATAGATATAAGCCAACTAACTCTTATCTGTTGTATTGCAGCCAATTTACATGAAGTTGGGTGATGGAGTCACGATCCCAGAGGATGACGTAAGTGATGGGAGTGATGATCCAGCATGTATCTTCATACTGAACTGACAGGGCATTATTTACATTAGCATCATGTAGAGGAAAAAAATGGAAATGTTCTTGTGTTGGTTCTAGTAGTTGTATACAGATCCCCATCTCTGCGCAGCATTTCTACCTACACACAGATATATGTCAGCTCTTGGCTGATGCTTCTTAGCCTCTCGGATTATTACACATAGCTATCGGCTCCAGGTCAAAGGTTCTGATTCATCATTGACTTTGTGCCTGTTTTTTGTCTAGTTTTGTGTGTTTAACACCTTTTTTTGTTTGCACATAATTCGTTATTGTATTTGCACCTTTTTTGAAGTCATAGAATGGTAGAGTTGGAAAGGACCTCCTGGACCATCTGGTCCAATCCCCTGCTCAAAGCAGGATTCACTAAATCATCCTGTCCAGCCTCTGTTTGAAGACTTCTATTGAAGGAGAACTCACCACTTGTCGTGGCAGCCTGGTCCACTCATTGATCACCCTAACTGTCAAAAAGTCTCCTCCCATTCAGTTTCATCCCATTGCTTCTAGTCTTTCCTTGTTCAAATGAGAATAAAGTATTTTCTATATGTACTTGCCTGTTTGTTTGTTTTTTACTGTTTTTGTTTTGTGCGTGGAGTCTAGTAATTACAGATATTTTATCCTGATTCATCAATTTCTATGTTTGCCACAACCTTACTCCAGTCCAACCCTGCTGTATTTTTGGCAATTTTTGTGACTTGCCATCAGAAGTTACAAAATAAAAAAAAAGTTCAAGACCGAGCGAAAGCTTGATTTTTACTAAATGCCAAATTCATGAATCCCATGCAAAAATTTTGATGAATTTGGCTTCAAAAAAGATAAATAATACCACAAGACAAAAAAGAAAAGTGACATAACAAAAATGCACATGATGAATCGGGGCCACAATATTTACTTTTACTTCATTATGTCTATAGAAACAAATGACAGAGCAGATTGGAGGAGAATTTGTCACTATTCCACTGGAGGAACCTGTCTCGGAAGAAGGCAGCACAAGCACAGAGGAGAAGGACGAAACAACCTGCTGTCAGTGCTGTGCCTGGCTCTGTATTAACACAGGAAGGATGATGAGGAGAGCGAGGGCCAGGATTGCCTCCATAAACATTCTGTTTGATTATATATGCTTACTTAACTGTACTAAAGTATAAGTATATTTACCATTCAATAAAAATAAAAAAAAGTATAAGTATAGATGATATGGATAAATATATTTAAAATAACCAATAAAGTTCCTTCAACTTCACAATTGTGTCCCACTTGTTGCTGATTCTTCACCAAAAATTTACATTTGGTATCTTTATGTTTGAAGCATGATATGTGGGAAAAGGTTGAAAAGTTCCAGGGGGACGAATACCTTCGCAAAGCACTGAACATATACATATATATATATACATATACAGTGGGGAAAGAAAGTATTTAGTCAGTCAGCAATAGTGCAAGTTCCACCACTTAAAAAGATGAGAGGCGTCTGTAATTTACATCATAGGTAGACCTCAACTATGGGAGACAAACTGAGAAAAAAAAATCCAGAAAATCACATTGTCTGTTTTTTTTAATTTTATTTGCATATTATGGTGGAAAATAAGTATTTGGTCAGAAACAAAATTTCATCTCAATACTTTGTGATATATCCTTTGTTGGCAATGACAGAGGTCAAACGTTTTCTGTAAGTCTTCACAAGGTTGCCACACACTGTTGTTGGTATGTTGGCCCATTCCTCCATGCAGATCTCCTCTAGAGCAGTGATGTTTTTGGCTTTTCGCTTGGCAACACGGACTTTCAACTCCCTCCAAAGGTTTTCTATAGGGTTGAGATCTGGAGACTGGCTAGGCCACTCCAGGACCTTGAAATGCTTCTTACGAAGCCACTCCTTCGTTGCCCTGGCGGTGTGCTTTGGATCATTGTCATGTTGAAAGACCCAGCCACGTTTCATCTTCAATGCCCTTGCTGATGGAAGGAGGTTTGCACTCAAAATCTCACGATACATGGCCCCATTCATTCTTTCATGTACCCGGATCAGTCGCCCTGGCCCCTTTGCAGAGAAACAGCCCCAAAGCATGATGTTTCCACCACCATGCTTTACAGTAGGTATGGTGTTTGATGGATGCAACTCAGTATTCTTTTTCCTCCAAACACGACAAGTTGTGTTTCTACCAAACAGTTCCAGTTTGGTTTCATCAGACCATAGGACATTCTCCCAAAACTCCTCTGGATCATCCAAATGCTCTCTAGCAAACTTCAGACGGGCCCGGACATGTACAGGCTTAAGCAGTGGGACACGTCTGGCACTGCAGGATCTGAGTACATGGTGGCGTAGTGTGTTACTTATGGTAGGCCTTGTTACATTGGTCCCAGCTCTCTGCAGTTCATTCACTAGGTCCCCCCGTGTGGTTCTGGGATTTTTGCTCACCGTTCTTGTGATCATTCTGACCCCACGGGGTGGGATTTTGCGTGGAGCACCAGATCGAGGGAGATTATCAGTGGTCTTGTATGTCTTCCATTTTCTAATTATTGCTCCCACAGTTGATTTCTTCACTCCAAGCTGGTTGGCTATTGCAGATTCAGTCTTCCCAGCCTGGTGCAGGGCTACAATTTTGTTTCTGGTGTCCTTTGACAGCTCTTTGGTCTTCACCATAGTGGAGTTTGGAGTCAGACTATTTGAGGGTGTGCACAGGTGTCTTTTTATACTGATAACAAGTTTAAACAGGTGCCATTACTACAGGTAATGAGTGGAGGAAAGAGGAGACTCTTAAAGAAGAAGTTACAGGTCTGTGAGAGCCAGAAATCTTGATTGCTTGTTTCTGACCAAATACTTATTTTCCACCATAATATGCAAATAAAATGAAAAAAAAACAGACAATGTGATTTTCTGGATTTTTTTTTCTCAGTTTGTCTCCCATAGTTGAGGTCTACCTATGATGTAAATTACAGACGCCTCTCATCTTTTTAAGTGGTGGAACTTGCACTATTGCTGACTGACTAAATACTTTTTTTCCCCACTGTATATATATATATATATATACACACAGGGTCGGACTGGGGTGCCTAGGGCCCACCAGAGGAATTGTCTCTAGGGGCCCACCCTATGGCTACCATAAACGGTTTTATTACGTGTTCATTTTTTGGCCTCTCCCACTAAAACGTGTGTCTTTTAGCAAGCTATACAATGTGCAAAAGAGAATGCTCTCAGCCTCCTATATATCATACAGAACGCACTCTCAGCCTCCTATATATCGTACAGATCATACTCTCAGCCTCCTATATATCGCATAGATCACGCTCTCAGCCTCCTATATATCGTACAGATCACACTCTCAGCCTCCTATATATCGTACAGACCGCACTCTCAGCCTCCTATATATCGTACAGACCGCACTCTCAGCCTCCTATATATCGTACAGACCGCACTCTCAGCCTCCTATATATCGTACAGATCACACTCTCAGCCTCCTATATATCATACAGACACCTCCTATATATCGTACAGACCGCACTCTCAGCCTCCTATATATCGTACAGACCGCACTCTCAGCCTCCTATATATCGTACAGACCGCACTCTCCGCTTCCTATATATCGTACAGACGCCTCCTATATATCGTACAGACTGCACTCTTGGCATCCTATATCACATACAGACCGCACTCTCGGTCTCCTGTAACAGATACTTTCTATAAGAAGCTGAGAATGTGGTATGTACAGTATATAGGATGCCAATATTGTGGTATATAAGGCATATTGGCCTCGTATATGACATACAGGCTGTCGGCCTTCTATTAGGCTTCATATGAGACATACAGACTGTCGGCCTCCTATAAGACATACAGACTGTCGGCCTACTATTAGGCCCCCTATAAGACATACAGACTGTCGGCCTCCTACAGGACATACTAAGTGTCGGCCTCCTATTAGGCCCCCTATAAGACATACTGAGTGTCGGCCTCCTATTAGGCCCCCTATAAGACATACAGAGTATTGGCCTCTTAGATACTGTACAGACCGCACTCTCTGCCTAGGTACGGCATACAGTAGGATGATAGTGCGGTCTGTACAGTCGGTATACAGGCCTCATATGACATATTAGGCCATATAAGAGTGTCGTGTGTGTGTATCTTATATAGGAGGCACTGGCAGAGATTGTGATCTGTGATGCTGCATCATGTCATGTGTATGAGCAGGGCCGGTTTTAGGTAAAGTGGGGCCCTAGGCCAAGTTTAAAATGGGTCCCCAAATGCTAACATATTGCACATCACACAGAAGCATTTCGATTGTATTCACATGGGCTGAGTTCACGACGCCAAATGAGTGTGATCGACAATATTGTAGTCATTCAACACTTGTTTTCCGGCCTCTTTACACCATCTGAGAAAGAATGATGGAGACAGAACAATCACTAATGGATCAATCTGTCCCCATACAGTATCATGTTATCAGCAGCACATCTACAGTTTACATCCCATAGTCCTCAATATAATATAATGTGCCCCATAGTCCCCCTGTCACGCTCAGAGTGACTAAAGTTAGAGACAGCGTGACTGACTGGTTACCCAGCTGCCCTAGACACTGATAACAAATATAAGGCGGCTTCTTACACACAACGTTGCCAGGCAGGAGCGCAGCGTTGGTGTGAGGAATCCAGCTCCAGGACCTGCGGGAGGGGCGGAGCGATAGTGAAGCCCTCGATGCCCGCAGGACCTGTGACCACGCGTCAGAGGGGTGGGCAGAGCTGCCCCCGGGCTCCAGCAGCACCGGTCACAATGCTGGTAAAGAAGCGGCACTGAGCAAAGGACAATAGTCGGGCGGGCAATAGGTCATACACGGGGCAGGCAGCGAAGTACAGAAGGGATATCCAGAGAAGGGTAAAACGTAGCAGGGGTCATACACAGAGCGGGCATAAAGGTACAGAATCAGAATTCAAGAGACGTTAACCGTGACAAAACCGGATCAGACACCAAACAAGCATACAGGGACAGGCATGAAGCACAGACAGAACAGGGTCAGGCACACTCAACTAGGAGTATAAACGACAGGGGAAGGCTCTACCCTGAGGCTATAAGAACCCTCCCTGGACCCACAGAGAGGTTCTCCATGTTAACTCTTCCCACACCTACCCTGATATCTCAGTAAACCATGACACCTCCATATAGTATAATACACTCCTCAGTCCTCCATATAGTATAATATACTATATGGAGGACTATGGGGAGTGTATTATACTATATGGAGGACTGAGGAGTGTATTATACTATATGGAGGACTATGGGGAGTGTAATAGCCCTCCATATATTAAAATACACTCAGTCCTCCATAGAATATAATACACTCCTCCATATATTAAAATACACTGCTCAGTCCTCCATATAGTATAATACACTCCTCATAGTGCTCCATATAGTATAATACACTGTCAGTCATCCATGTAGTACAATTCACTTCCCATAGTATAATGCACCCCATAGTTCTTCATATAGTATAAAGTATTCCACATAGTCCTCGATACAGTATAATGCAGCCACCCCATAGAGCATAATGCAGCCACCCCAGCGAGTATAATGCAGCCCTGCCATGCAATATAATGTAACCCCCCATAGAATATAATGCAGCCCCCCTCATATAGTATAATGCAGCCCCTCCATAGAATATATAGCAGCACCTTATATAGTATAACATAGCCCCTCAATAGAATACAATGTAGCCCTTCTCATAGTATAATGCAGTCCAAATAGAATATAATGTAGCCCCCTCAAAAAAGGGTCGGGCAATTTGACCGGAGATACGGGGGACGCTAATGACACATCTCTACCCCCAGAACTAGAAGCCCCTGCATCGACAGCCCCCTTCACAGTAACCACCAACTGTTGCTGGGTATGGGCCATCGTGCGCTGTTCCACATTGAGTTTATGGAACATTTGGGTCAGGTGCTTGACCTGATCAGCCAAAGCTTGTATGGGATCCATGAGGATAACACACACTTTTTTTTTTTTTCTCTTCCGAGGAAAAAAAGACTGAAACGGTCAGTTATAATGTCAGGAGCACTGCACTGCACTTGCTCACTGAGCCAGTGCGCGTGTCCTGAGTACCAAGACTGTGCACAAAGATACCTGCAGAGCGGGCAGCAGTGGTGACAATGCATGCTCCAGGACCTGAAGCATGTGACTGCTGGGAGCGTGGCCTAAGCTCCACAGAGCTAGGAGCTGCAGGGAAACTCCTAGACAGGTAACTACAGGACAATGTTACCAAGGGGCAAAGGCAGAGACAGAAACCAGATCAAACTGAGGTCAAAGCACGAGAGAGCAATACAGTACCAAAGGATTAGACAGAAAGGATAGTCAGGACGTAGCAATAGATCAGAAAACCAGAACGGGCATTAGACGGTACAATAGGGGTAACCTGTAACGGAGTAACGATAACCAAGCCAGGAGGTCAGAACCAGAAAAGACAATTGTACAAAAACGAGAGACGGAGTACAGAGTGAAGGAACAAGCCAGGTCATACACGGGAAGCAAACAAACAACGCAGAGTAAATGCACACCAGGGGTCAGACACACCAGAACAGCAGTATAACTGACAGAGAATTCTAGTTTGGAGTGAGTATAAATACCCCTCCCAGATCCAAAGAGAGGCCGGCAAAAGTGAACCCTGTGAGAACAGGACATTAACCATGTCCTAACCATGACAGTTGGGTTGCCCTCCCAGGGCTGTGGGGTACTCGGTACCGGGCCGGTGTCAGGGGGATGTGTCACAGCAGTGGTGACCCGCTCCGTGGCCCTGGGCGCCCAAGTAATGGGGGGGTCATTGAATGATGGTTTGTAGTGAATGGAATAGTTTGTGACGCCACCTGTGGTGTTCGGCAAGTGAGATGTTAGGCCGACGCTGCATGCAGATCCTCTGGGACTGATGGTGTGTTGCAGCCAAGATGGTGAAGCTCCCCACAGGCGGAGCTGTAATCCCAGGGCAGTGTAGATGTGAAATCAGAGGAGAGGCACAAGTGGTGTAGCAGCTGGTACCCAGATGTAGCGGTGCTGAGTGCGTTGGCGCGAGGATGAATGGAGGACACCAGGGCTTGTAGTTCCAAAGCTTTACTCACAGTCTGTAGTACACACAGGTGCCTGCCTCCGTGCCGTGTCCTCCGGGTGAGAGACCCAGTCAACCTCCAGGCAAGATGGAATGCTCCCTTCCAACACTCCGCCAACATGTGCCTTTCTGAACACCTCCTCTATAGCGCCTTTAAGTGTGAAGTACTCCCAGTACTGAGTTACACTGGAGTGCCTCCTGACAGATGTTCCCAAGAACTCTACTTGTACGGCAGACAGCTGTAGCCTGCTTCGGGGACTCCTTTCTCCTGAGTCCCGGCTCTCTATCCATGTTGCTGTTGTCCCCCCAAGTCTTAGATGGGAGTAGTGCATTTACAGCCCACTACTCCACCGGTGTCTGCTGCAGAACCATTGTGAAGGGTTAATACTAAAATCAGAGCTGAAGTTTCACTTCTCCATTTTTCCTGAAGGTTTCGTTTCTTCATTTTTGTTGCTGTAAGATAAATTTTTGCAATTGGGATGGGCTGTCATGAAACCAGACTGTTCCCATCTGTACAAGATAAAGGAGGCGGGGGTGTAGAACTCTGAAGAATATGCCACTATAGTACTTTCTATGCTGTTTGAATACGGACATTTATGTAGTTTCCGGTATTCTTGCAATATTATTGGCTTATAAAGTGAAGCATTACCATGATGTTATTGGTAGTTGAGAACTTTGCATAATTAAGCAAAAGATTATAAAAGTGACTAAAATAAAGGGGCTTAGTGATCTGTCTCGATCCTCCCGTACAGAGACCCCCGTCTCCGTGTGGTCATTCCCAGTTGCTAGCAACACTCTGGAATAATTTGGAAATCACTGGATCAACCGTGAGGGTTAATTTAGCCCTCCCTCAATAGCTACCCCGACAGCTGGCCGCCCAACATGGGGCCCCCGAACAGGGACGCCTCTGCCTCCGGAGGACAACAAGACAAAGGACCCTCGGAGTGAACACGGGTGCTGGAAAATTGGGACTGATCATCCCCCACAACAACCACGGTAAGTTGGCAGTTATACTGTTCATACTGACCGTTGGTGTGGTTTTCCTGTGCTTGTTGCTGCAAAGAGGATCTGAGGTTTGTCCCCGTGGTGGGGTGATTCATGGGTGGAATCATATAGAGGTGTAGTCCTGTTGGGGGCCCAGTGCTCGAACCGTACCTCATAAGGGACGGACACCCCGGATTGACCAGTGATTGTGACTCTCTTTATAGTCAAAATATCCTGAATATTCCCGATCATTATTAGTAATCGGGCGTGGTGATGTGATCGAAGACTGGGTAGGATACATAACTCAGGTATATATAGATATATATAACCAGAGGTGTCCGGAGAGATAGTCTGAGACACCCTCCTCCTTTCACCGAGTACCGTATTGAATCTTGGGCAATCCCAGAGGGGGATTATTGACCCGGTGGAACAGACTGATACTGCCGCTCCAGATCTGTGCACAACTTAAGTAAGGATATTTAGCTCTAAATGAGAGAATCCGTGGAAGGAAAAGAAGAATTTTGTGGCTTGGCACATGAATTGTGTGACGAAGGTGTTAGGAAGAACAGAGAAAGTGAATTCTGATTGTTTTTGTTACTGATATGTTGAAGAAGGAAAAATTGTCTATTATGACAGGGACGGGATGTATTGAGGCTTAAGAAACTGACTGTGGTGTGAGAAAGTGATTAAAAGAAGGAACTGAGATTAATGAGACTAATGTATCAGGCAGACAAATAGTTAAAAGTGATGATTTGAAAGAAGAGGTCTCCCTGCTAGATGACAATCGTACAAGGAGACCGAGAGTCGCAGCCCCCACCTCTGCTGACGGCACCTATTATCTTCCGCCGCCAGCCTTAGTCCCCGTTATTGCTAGTGGTTATGAGTATCCACCCCCTTCCATTTACCAGATCTAGAGGGAAAAAAAAAGTTTTCAGAAGACTTTAACCCGCTCTGTTCAGCAGAGAGAGAGAAAAAAAAAAAGCAAACAGCAGCCTCCAGCCCCCACCGCAGCTGCGAGCACACAGTGTGCCCTTCAGCCCACACAGCAAACTCTCGCCCCCCCTCAGACTTCAGCTACTGGGAACCTTGCTCCTCAGCCCCTCCCTGCTAAGTCTGGTGCTGTGCCCGACTCGGACACTTTCAGAGAGATTGTCATACCCCTGCTATTTTAATCAGAGTAGATGGCAGACCCAATTAATATACTTTAATAAACCCCATAAAACCCTTCCCCGAGGTTACTATTCAGTTTGTAATCTCTCCCACATGTCCAGTAAATTTACTAGGGGCAGATTTATTATGACAGTTCCGTTCCAGAATACAATTCCAAGATGATGGTCAGATGGTTCTTACGTTATATAATCCTTATGTAGATGAAGACAGTGAGGAAATCTGTATTTTGCATGCCCTTCACACAGTTATGATGGCCCTGATAGGCCCAGATCACCCCATACCACCCCATACCTCTCAGAGATACCATCTAAACTCTGGTCAAAAGGGCCAAATGATATAGGGGAAATGCCTGTAGAAACAGTAAAAGTGTTTCTCAAACCTGGTGCCCCTTTTCCCAAAGTCTATCAATATTCTTTGAAACATGATCAGGAGCGGGGCCTTCAGGAACAAATACCAACGTTACTTGATAACGGTGCTCTGGTACCCTGTGTTTCTCCATGTAATACGCCCTTGTTTCCCGTTAAGAAAAAGACCCCACCTGGCCAGCCCCCTGTGTACCGGCTGGTACAAGATCTACGGGCAGTTAATGCAGCTACTATTCTGGAAACTCCAGTGGTGCCTAATCCACATACTCTTTTGTCCCAAATACCCCAGGATGCTGCTTGGTTTACAGTTATCGACCTTACCAATGCCTTCTTTAGCATTCCGTTACACCCAGTTTGCAAAAAAAAAAAAAAATATGAGCAGGTGTCTTTTGCCATTGCTGCCACTGTTAGCCTCCTTAAGTATCTGGCAGCACTGAACTGTCAGGTTTTCGGCCTCGAGACTTCAGTTCTGCCTTGGTCAAGTGATATTCTTGGGTGACTGTCTCCTTCAGGGTGCCAGACACCTCGCAGAAGAAAGAAAAATAGCTGTCAGCTCCCTTCTTTTCCCAAAAGATGAAACTGAACGCCAACGTTTTCTTGGACTATGCACTTATTTTGTCAGTGGATACCGGATCCATCCCGCATAATGCAACCACAGGATATGCTGTTACCACACTGCAGTGCAAGCAGCTGCACTCCCGCCCTCTCAGTCAGCACAAGAAGCAGAACTCCAGGCTCTGTCTACTGCATGTACTTTGGCCAAGAACAGATGGGCTAATATATACACGGACTCACGGTATGCATTTGGTATTGCTCATGATTTTGGGGCTCTATGGGCCAATCGAGGGTTTATTACTACTGCCGGAACTCCAGTGAAAATGCTGAAGCTGTTAAAACCCTCATGGACTCGACCAAATTGCCTACTCAGGTGGCTATTATCAAAGTTAAGGTGCACGGTCCTAGGACCAGTCCACAGACTGTTGGCAACGCATTTGCGGATATGCAAGCAAAAGCCGCCGCTCTTTTACCTGTTGAACCAATCATACCAACTATGGTGACCACACGCTCTCAGCGTAAACAGTTACAAGATGCATTGACCCTACAAGAACCTGATGATCTACAACAGACTGAAGTTTTCTGTCGGACCCTGCGAGACCGCTTAATGACAACGCAGAGAATGTCTCCAAAGGAAGAGGTGAAGCAATGGAAGACTGATGGGGCACGAATGGGTAGTGGTCTCTGGAAAAAGGACCAACTCGTGTGTCTCCCTAAGCGGATGTACCCTGCTATTGCCACATGGGCACATGGACCTACACATCGAGGAAAGAATTAGGCCTTCGCACTGGTGCAAAAATTCTACTGGGCCCCGGTTCTCCAGTTGGCTGGAAGCATTCCCTGTTACCAACATGACTGCAAAGACCACAGCGAAGAAACTGGTGATGGAAGTTATATGCAGATATGGGGTTCCAGAAGTTGTTGAATGTGATCAAAATCTGGCCTTTTCTTCTCATGTGTACCAAGAAGTTCTGACAATGCTTGGATCCACTGTAGCCTTCCATACTCCGTACCACCCACAATCCAGTGGGGAAGTTGAGAGGCTGAACGGCACACTGAGGGGACAATTGACCAAAATGATGCAGGAGACTACGGCTCCATGGCCAGAGCTCCTGCCCATTGTACTATACCACATTCATGCTACCCCTATTGCAAAACATGGCCTGTCCCCATATGAGATATTGTTTGGTGCTAGGCCCCCAGTTGCAAATTTTCAGCCTCAGCAGTTTTCAGAAGAAACTGACCGTGCTGTTCAATATGTTATTCAGCTTAGTAAAAATCTTGCTAACACCCATGTTCTAGTTTCCTCTTCTCTTCCAGATTCAGCAGAAACCGACACCTGTCATAACCTGAAGCCTGGTGATTTGGTAGTCGTGAAGAGGCATGTCAGGAAGCACGGACTAGAACCCTTGTATGACGGTCCCTATCAAGTTCTCCTCATCACCCAACAAGCCAATAGCAAATAAAGGGGGCATAATGTTTTGGTTTTCCGCATTTTCCATATTATTATTATTATTGGTAGGAGTTAAAAGTTAAAGTTAGAAGATATTCAAAGACTCAGAGATCAATACGATAAAGACAATGATCGTAATAAGGACTTGGTGGTCAGACACCTTCTCCTTTCTCATTCCAGCCAGTTGGTTGAAGGGAATTCGGGGCTGGATAGCTGGGATCTTACAAAGCTTGTTACACACTGCTGCCTGTATCCTTGTTGTATATGTGATACTAAAACTTGTTCTTTGGTGTATTTCTGTATGTATTAGGAAATTCTGCACTAGCACAGCTAATGATGATACCAAAGGCGTCGTTGCCCCTGCTCTTCTCTACACTGATCTCAAAAGGCTACTTGATGAAGATGTTGAAGCCAAGCACATGGCTACCTACAAAAGATCTCCACCACCGTCATCAAAAATTGCTATTCGTGAATTGCAGTATACAGGGGGGACGGGAGCGCCGCGACAGCCATGACTGGTAACACGCCATCAGTCATGTGAAGACCAGTACCCCTCAAGCTGTTAGCTTGGGATAGCACCTCTGATTCTGCATATGTGTTAAAACAATTTATCTAGGGGGAAATGTGAAGGGTTAATACTAAAATCATTATACACTGGAGCATTAGAAATGGGGCCCATTATATATGGAGCATTACTTGGGCCCATAAGACAGTGGAGCTTCATCCATGGGGACCAACATATACTGTAGCATTATGTGGAGCTCATCATATACTGCATGGAACATTATATGGGACCAATGATCCTGTATGGAGAAATTTATGGGCCTCTTTACTACGTATGGCGCACTATGCGGTGGCCATAATACTGTATGGAGGAATATACTGTCTGTTTTTGGAGCTATTGGAGAATTTAAAATGGATATCAGTCATGTGATGTAAGAATTGAAGTATTTTTCATTGTATTGTACCGCTATTTCTCTGCCGTTTCAAAGGATCATGAATTGTGTCACGTGTTAAAGGAGCCCAGTGACACTCTTTGGTCCTGGGCCCATGAAAATCTGGAGCCAGCCCTACCCCCCCACAACTTTAGCCAAATAACCCCCAGTTTTCAATGCCTAACTATTATTATAAAGTAAATTAAGGTTGACAAGCTTAAGTTATAAGAATTGATGTTTTTGGCATTAAAATGGGCACTGTAGGTGTGTTTCCTGTCCTCCACTAACTGCCGACTTTTCTTCCCCATTGACTTACATTGGGTTTCGTGTTTCAGTCGGCCTTCGACTTTTCACAAAAATCGGCCGATTTCGTTCAACCTCACTTTTGTGAAAGTCGGGTTTCATGAAACCCAACTCGACCCGAAAAAAGGCAAAGTCGCTCATCTCTACTCCTGATGCCTCCTGTGGACCATGAATGTGAGTAGGGCTTTTAGTGCCCTCTTTGGCATAGATATCAACTAGAATAAATGGGTTTTATAATCAATTAATAAAAAAAAAAGTAGACAAACATGGGGAGAGTTACAGATTTTACTAGAAAAAGATAGCTGAAAATTTAGGGATAATTATCATATTGGCGATACCAGTATGGTATCACTTAACACTATATGGCTAATTAGGAATGTACAACAAAACATATTAGAGTGGTTTAAGCTGCCAACATTTTTTCCACCGATACCGATATTTCTGGCAGCTTTTTCCTGAATAAGAGCAAAGGGGCATAATCATCAATTTATGAATTATTGGAATCAGAAGGGTTGTTTCATGTGGGTATAATAGATAGATATTATTCTTGGATTTGTACTTTAATATCTTTAAATATTAACACAGGAATTGAATACAACCCTTTGTGGGAAATAAACAGTAAATATTACAACTGCACCATGGCACAATAAACAAACACATAAGTGAGATCCCTAATTAAAATCATAAATTTTAGCATACATTCAAAATATATGTCTATAGATCAGGAGGCAGGCTCAGACGGTGTCAGGCCCAGTATGGATTACACGTGATTGCACAAAGGTGAGAAAGGGTACCGTATCACCGGATAACATGTATGGATAGCATAGTGTACACATTCAAAATATATGTCTATAGATCAGGAGGCAGGCTCAGACGGTGTCAGGCCCAGTATGGATTTGACGGCCCAGACTACACAGCGGAGAAGCAGGGAGAGGCAAAGATTGCAAATGCTGGGGCCCTGCCCAAGCAAAGGGGGCCCACTCGTGGGCGTCTGTACTGGCACTGGGCCCCTCATAGTACAGCGGTGTGTCTGACGGCGGGTGTGCACCACCACCGTCAGAGACACTTGATTGCACTATGAGGGACCCTGTGCCAGTGCCCGCGCCCAAGAGTCGGCCTACCCACCTGTCCAGGGCAACGGCACTCGCACGGTTTCGTGCGTTAGGTGGTGACCCCGGCCATGGGGGGGAGGCAGCACAGTTAGGGAGTTTTAGAAAGTGGCATATGTTGATGTTGGACATTCAGCTGATGCAAAAGGCGAAATTGTTCAAGTCCCAGGAAGAGGAGGACCAAAGCAAGCCTTTTTTCTGTCAACCTATGTGTCATCAGGGGAAGGTGGGACAAAATCCTTGGAAACCCATGCATGGTTCATTTTAATGAAGGTTAGATCATCCATATTTTGGGTCGACAGACGGGTCCTTTTTTCTGTCAGGATTGATCCAGCAGCACTGAAGACTCTTTCCGATAGCACACTTGCAGCTGGGCAAGCGAGCTCCTGTAGCGCATATTGTGCCAATTCAGGCCAGGTGTCCAGTTTAGTGGCCCAATAGTCAAAGGGGAATGACCTGTGAGGGAGAACATCGACATTGGAGGAAAAGTAGTTTGTAACCATAGTTGACAAGTGCTGTCTCCTGTCACTTTCCATCGATGCAGTATTACCAGTCGTGTGAGCGGGACTTGAAAAATCAGTCCACAACATGGTCATGAAACCCCTGTCTCCAACGCCACTTCTGATGTGTGCACCACGAACACCTCTTCCAAGCTTCTGGACACTGATGTATTGTGTGAGGCCCAATGTATATCACACCGCTGTATGACAGACTGAATTAGGCTGGTGTGAAAAATGTGACATAGGACGGCAGAAATGGATTGTCCTTACACACTTCTGGACACTGATCTATTGTGTGAGGCCCAATGTATATCACACCGCTGTATGACAGGCTGAATTTGGCTGGTGTGTAAAATGTGATATATGACGGGAGAAATGGAATGTCCTTACACACTTCTGGACACTGATGTATTGTGTCAGGCCAGTGTATATCACACCGCTGTATGACAGACTGAATTAGGCTGGTGTGAAAAATGTGACATTGAACGGTAGAAAAGGATTGTCCTTACACACTTCTGGACACTGATGTATTGTGTGAGGCCCAATGTATTTCACACTGCTGTATGACAGGCTGAATTTGGCTGGTGTGTAAAATGTGATATATGACGGGAGAAATGGAATGTCCTTACACACTTCTGGACACTGATGTATTGTGTCAGGCCAGTGTATATCACACCGCTGTATGACAGACTGAATTAGGCTGGTGTGAAAAATGTGACATTGGACAGTAGAAAAGGATTGTCCTTACACACTTCTGGACACTGATGTATTGCGTAAGGCCCAATGTATATCACACCGCTGTATGACAGGCTGAATTTGGCTGGTGTGTAAAATGTGATATATGACGGGAGAAATGGAATGTCCTTACACACTTCTGGACAGTGATGTATTGTGTCAGGCCAGTGTATATCAAACCGCTGTATGACAGGATGAATTTGGCTGGTGTGTAAAATGTGATATATGACGGGAGAAATGGAATGTCCTTACACACTTCTGGACACTGACGTATTGTGTGAGGCCCAGTGTATATCACACCGCTGTATGACAGGATGAATTTGGCAGGTGTGAAAAATGTTATATAGGAGGGGAGAAATGGAATGTCCTTACACACTTCTGGACACTGATGTATCGTGTCAGGCCCAGTGTATATCACACCGCTGTATGACAGGATGAATTTGGCAAGTGTGAAAAATGTTATATAGGACAGGGCAGGATTGGAATCTCCCTAGAGTGTAGGTCTGTAAGAACGGAACAACTCCTTGACTTATCCTTACAGAGTGACACCCTTAGCTTCACTGTGGCCGTGATAACAGCCGTTACATGGTACTGAGAGAGCAGCGTGCACGTACACCGCTGTCCGGTGTATGTTAAATTGTCAAGTTCCGTGTTTTTTTAGTATACGGACTGACACACGCTGTCTCTCTATAGTTTTGAATGTAATCAAACAGCAAATAGACTAGACTGAAAAACAGACAAAACTATAAGGTGGAGGTCTGTAAGAACGGAACAACTCCTCGACTTATTCTTACAGAGTCACACACAGATAGCTTCACTGTGGCCTTGATAACAGCCGTTACACGGTACTGAGAGAGCAGCGTACACCACTGTACGGTGTGAAAAAATGCACGCTCAGTATCTCACAAGGACAAAAAAAAAAAGGATTGCTTTTAAAAAAGCAGTTTGCAAAGCAGTGTGAAACCAGTAATGCAGCTATCAGGTAGCCTTATAAGGCAGCCTAACAAGCAACAGAGCTGATCCACCAAAATATAGCCTCCCCTTGCACTGCACAGTGACTGGTGTGTTGCACAGGCAAAATCGCTAGCAGCAGCTGATTTTTTTTCTTCTTCCCTGCCTAACGCTCTCCCTACAGAATCTGCAGCAGCAGCATCTCTCCCTATACTGAGATCAGCAGAAGTAAGATGGCGGTCGGCGTGCACGCCCTTTTATACCCCATGTGACGCCCCCCCAAAGCAAGCCAATCACTTGCATGCCCTTCTCAAAGATGGTGGAGACCGCTGCCTATGTCATCACGTTGCCCACAGTGTCCGTTCTTCCTCATTGGCTGAAAAAGGGCGCTGAAGCATGTTGTGAAATGCGACTTTGGCGCTAAAGTCGCCAACCTCGTGGCTGACCTCACGCTGAGGTCAGGTTTCGTTTCATGAAACCCGACTTTGGCGAAAGTCGGTGACTTTTGAATTTTTTCGACCCGTTTCGCTCAACTCTAGTTAGGAGTGTTCAAATCAAGAAAATGATCCGGGTGCCCATACCTTTGCACCAGTCAAATTTTGTTTAAATGCAGATTGCACATTTTCTGTTAGTACAATAAACCTCATTTGAATCCAGAAATATAACTAAGTCCATCAGTTATTAGATATATGAAACTGAAATAGCTGTTGCAAAAACCAAAATTGTTATAAAGAAAAAAGGTTAACATTAATAGGGGTGCCCAAACTTTAACATATGACTGTAATTGGAAGTGGGGAAACATGCTTGTGGCCTAGGCGCAGGCGATGTAGGTCACACTTTGTGCGAGCTCCTGAGGTAACCCTCTTACGCTACTTACAAGGCAACCTTTTTTTTGAAAATTTTTACTCCCATTCAAAATTATTTTTATTCAGAAATTTATTCTGCACATTTTGAGATGTTTTTCGCCTGATTCGGATAATCCTGCGATATTTTATCCGGATTTGAAGACTGTGGCCTGTTAAAATGGCGTCAGTTGACGGTTGGCCCCTGTGACATCTTGCTTTCTAAGGTAAATTAAATTTCAAGAACACAATTTTTCCTTTTAAAATATTTTTTTTATTTATTTTTATTACATACAATTATATAACTTTCTGGCATTTTTTAATCCATTTTTGCTCTGAGGTGATTACTTCCATATAATTCTTTATCTTGCTTTTTACCTTTTATTTTTATTTTCTATTTTCCTTATTTTTAATATTTATTTTTAATTTTATAGACCTTCTTAACATAATATAGCTTTTCTTTTTTCTTGCCTGGAGTTTGTTTTATCCTATAGCCAGACATACTCGCATAGGTTGCATTACTGACGGCTAGTTACCATAGCAACGCGGTCTATACTTATTAATACTGATTTTTCAATTGTGGATCTTTCTTTCAAAACACCCCTGCTGGGCTTCTTTGGGCTTGCCCCTTGCTAACCTGACCGGGGGGTTTTCGCCATCTGTGGACCTCATTTATACCGGGCACACCGGCTCCAAAGATCCTGTCATGGCTGCATCGCTCCGGCATTAATCCTCCTCCCTGTGACGTCACTGTGGTACGCAGCCATTATACGTGTTTTACCCTGCAGGGCTGTGGAGTCGGAGCTCATTTTGGTGGAGTCGGTATAAAATGGTCCGACTCCTAAAATATATAATAAATTGGGTACAGTAATTCAATGCAGAATGTGCTGAATATTTTTTCATAGGAGTTTGGGAAAGTTATGAAATGTCCTATAAATGGCTGTTCTATTCCTGATCTAAGGCTACATTCACACACAGCGTTTTTCCTGTGTTTTTTGAGGATACGTTTTTCAGCAGCAAAAGCAGATCAGCTTTTTAAAAAACCCCATCATCTGAAAGGTTTTTGAGCTCATAGATAATGTTTTCAATAGCAAAAGCAGATTAGAAATCTGTGTAATTATTTAGCTTACCGCGCTATACTGAGCAGATGTATGAAGCAGGAAAGAAGTCTGTAGTGGACAAAAAGGGATTATTTATGCAGTTATCAATACTTACTTTTAAATGAAGGGGTTGTAGAATATTCTTTATCGTTTAAGGCGCTTATCTGGCGGATACCTCGCCAATGGTATTGTGTTGGTGATTTGTTGTAGTGGTCAGTGATGCTAATAAAATAATAAGGATAGAATTAAAATAACAGTAATATTAATATCCCATACTGAACCTTTTATATTCACTGTACTCACTAGTATTTTCTAAGTATTTCTATTCCCTTCGGGGTGGTACCGTGGTGCTTGCTGATAGCCCAGTTTCACAGTGCTGTACAGATAAAATTGATCTAATTAATACTAGTAACCGTGAACTGGATAATGAGTCACAGCTATAAGGGTACCTCTGCACTTACTTGCACTTGGTTTTAGTGTTGAAAAAAGTAAGCAGGAAAAATATCCTCTCATATGAGCATTGTAATGGAGCTTTAGCTATAAAAAGTTTGCTTTTACTACATAATAGTAGTGGCCACCGAATCATCAGTGGATTCTGATAGAATGCTTGTGGTAATTCCTGCTAGCTGAACGGAGCAGGAGCGATGTTTGCTGGTTATGGCAAGGCACTAAACAGAAAAGCTTACAGCTATTGCCTCGCTAAGGCTATGTGCACACGTTGCGGATAATCCCGCGTTTTTTTCTGCACTAAAAACCGCATCTGCTGGCAGAAACCGCAGGTGCGGTTTTGCTGCGGTTTTGATGCGGTTTTGCTGCGGAAAACATGCGTTTTTAGCTGCGTTTTTGGAATCTGGAATTGTCTGCGTTTTCAACAGCATCACATATCAATAAAGTTTTACAAAGTAGACTTGTTTGAGCAAAAAAAAAAAAAAGGATAATTTCCTGGTCCAACCCTTTTTGCAATTTACGCACACATACTCACATTACACGTACTCAAAGATGTACTCACACACGTACTTAACATGTACTCACACACACACATAAACACGTACTCACACATGTACTTAGAAACACGTACTTCACATGCACTCACACACACGTACTCACACACACACGTACTCACACACGTACTTCACATGCACTCACACACACGTACGCACACACGTACTTCACACGTACTCACACACGTACTTCACATGCACTCACACACACGTACTCACACACACATACACACGTACTCACACACTTCACATGCACTCACACACACGTACGCACGTACTCACACACATACTTCACACGGACTCACACACACGTACTCACACACTCGTACTCACACACGTACTTCACACGTACTCACACACATACACACGTACTCACACACGTACTTCACATGCACTCACACACACGTACTCACACACACATACACACGTACTCACACACTTCACATGCACTCACACACACGTACGCACGTACTCACACACGTACTTCACATGGACTCACACACACGTACTCACACACACAAACGTACTCACACACGTACTTCACATGCACTCACACACACATACACACGTACTCACACACTTCACATGCACTCACACACACGTACGCACGTACTCACACACGAACTTCACATGGACTCACACACACGTACTCACACACTTCACATGCACTCACACACACGTACGCACGTACTCACACACGTACTTTACATGGACTCACACACACGTATTCACACACACACATACTCACACACGTACTTCACATGCACTCACACACACGTACTCACACACACATACACACGTACTCACACACTTCACATGCACTCAAACACACGTACGCACGTACTCACACACGTACTTCACATGGACTCACACACACGTACGCACACACGTACTTCACACGTACTCACACACGTACTTCACATGCAATCACACACACGTACTCACACACGTACTCACACACGTACTTCACATGCAGTCACACACACGTACTCACACACACATACACACGCACTCACACACTTCACATGCACTCACACACACATACGCACGTACTCACACATGTACTTCACATGGACTCACACACACACACGTACGCACACACGTACTTCACACGTACTCACACACACATACACACGTACTCACACACGTACTCACACATGTACTTAGACACATCCCATAGTTTAAGGTTAATATGACGGTCTCTTTTGCTGTTGACGATCTAGGTTGTGGCACACACTCAACCAGGGAGAGCTGACACTGTGAGGAACCACCACCAATACATGGAGTGTCTCAGGGGCAATAAAAATGGTGTGAGTCACTATGACTGCTGTAACTAGAAGGCCGGCTCAAGAAAGACACAAGTGTGTCTGACAAAAGAGTATGTGCATCATACAAGACAAGACCTGGGTTCGAATCCCACCAAGGCCAACATCTGCAATGAGTTTGTATGTTCTCCACCTGTTTGCGTGGGTTTCCTCCGGCTTCTACGGTTTCCTCCCACATTCCAAAGACACACTGATAGGTAATCTAGATTGTGAGCCCCCTTGGGGACAGTGATGATAATGTGTGCAAACTGTAAGCTCTGTGGAATATGTTTACGCTATCTAAAAATAAAGATTATTATTAAAGATTATTATTCTCGTCATTAAAGCGTGTATTAAGGGTAACAACTGTGTAAATACTTAATGATGAGGACAAAGTGATACACATCAAGGTGCGTGCGACTGCACGCCAACATCCAAGGCATGTTATGCTAGGTGGCACGCCTGGGTTCAGACAAGGGTTAGGTGGCATATGACTCCTGACATCTGGCAACGATCAACCGGTCCAGACATCATGATGTGGACATCATCTCCGGACATCAGGCCGCAGTCATCACTCTCCGGGCCTGTGTCAGCCAACGCCAGACTACGTGCATCCGGCAGGCAATCCAGGGTTCAAGGGTTCATTCAAGGAGGTGCGTCAGTTCAAGACATGGTCCAAGGCAGGATTCAACACAATGTCCTGAAGAGACACATGCCAGGGGCAGGTTTCTGGGCAAAGAGTAGAACATAGGCAGTAACAGGTGGGTACGGACAACACGTAAGGTTTCAAAGCAGCTCATACAGCTCAGAACACAACAGAGATTAAAGGTAGCAATAAGCGAAAAAGCCTTCTGATAAAGAAGCACAAAACGCACAGTGCGAGAAACAGTGTGGGTGCAAGAAAGCATGGAAAACCCGGCTGAGGCACATAGAGGAGGGCACGGTTACAACCAGGCGCATGCAAGGGGCACACAGCGACAACGTAGGGCTAAGGTACAGAAGACGCATGCAAGACGTCACGGCAAAGCTTGTTCCAAAAGGTGAAAGTGAAAATGCACGTGCCTTCAAAAGCATACACAAAAAGTACACTAGGAACACAGGCAAGGTACAAGAGCTAGGGAACGTAACCTGAAGAACAGAGCAGAGTCTACGACAAATAAGCATAACGTAAGGTAGAGCATAGAGACTGGAAAAGACAGATCATAGGAAGGAGCAAGAAGGACAACAAAATAATTTTGGAAACGTATAAATTTATTTATGGATAAATACCATTTGACAAACATGTCAACCTCTTTTTTTTCAATTTGAAAAAACATTGTGGACACAAATGAGTCCATTTCAGAACAACAGAACAAAAACTGATAAAACAAAAAGATAACTTTAATTTAAGTTGTAGTACTGGGGGTAATAGCCATACCCAGTACTGCAATCTGATATGGAGTCTCCTGCTGCCTGCAACTGCTGGGTGAAGCTGTGGTGTTGACTGTCTTGGCGCACAGGGGCTGTAGGTTGCGGGCCTTGTTGTCTGACCCTGAATAGGCCAAAAAGCCCCGTCCAAATCTGTTCATAGTTGAAGATCGGAGCAGGGTCCTTTAGAGCCGTTAGGGACATCTGGACCACACTCATGAAAATTGACTGCCTGTCCGGTGGCAATGATCGAGTTTGGCTTGCAATTTGCAGCGCAAAGAAATCATACTGGTCCTCTGAAGTGGAATTTTTAATCAACTCCAGAGTATCCGTCGCTGCCTTGACAGTAGGATCTTCATTTTTTTTTTTTTTTTTTTTTTTTTGTCGGCTCTCCTGCCACCGGACAGGCAGGTTGGTGTCGAACAACAGGTTCTGCCGAACCAGATGTTCCTGCAGCTGGTGTTGCAGATGTTACATCAGATGCAGAGCATGTGGCAACAGCAGAAGGTGGTTCGACACTTGGTGAACAGATCTCCCCAGCTCCAGAGGATCCTGCTCCATCTTCTCACTCTTGTCCGGTCTGTTTAGACGGTTCAATGTTCCCTTGAGTGCTGGAAAGAAAAAATAAAATACATTAGCATGGTATGTAGCCTTGCGGCATAGAAGCTACACTTTGGACACAGCCAACATCCCACTCATCGAAAAGTGCTGCTCCCTTTTTCTTGCACCATGGTGATAAAGCCTGTTTTCAATAAAGACATGACAAATAACATGATGCTATAATTTGACGTTTAAACTTAGCTTGCGTAGCAAGAACGCCTACGCAAGCTAGCTAGACATGCTGCGTTGTACAATAAACGTGCAACATGTCGTGTTAGGTAGTCCTCATCCCTACATCTTTGGACGCATAGTGTTGAAAGCATTTACGGAAATACACTTAAATGTCCTGGAACATCTGTATCCTGGCAATTGAACGATGTAACATGACGCAGCGTTAATTACGCAACGCACCCAATTTTTACTGTACACATGGCTAAACACATTTCAAGTTTTTTTTGGGCTTTTTCAAAAAAATACCTCTGCACATTCCTGCTTGATATAACAAACTGGAGTTCTTCAAAAAAGGGAAAGTGCTTCTTGCTTGGCGATGATCCACTTTTGGAACAGTTAACCAGAAACTTGGTAAAACGGTCCCTTCCCGACCGCCAACGCTGCTTGAGATCTTTCTCTACAGAAGAAATAAAAAGAAAAACTTGAGTACATTTTCGAATATATATAATATTAGACATCATAAAAAGTTAGCAAATTACCAATTTGAGACTGTACGGCATTGGTTAATTGATCCCAGTCGGGAAACATCTGGCGGCAAATTTTTGTCCAGCACAGGTCCCTATAATATCGGTCCTTGTAGGTCTCCTCTGCCTGGTCCCAGACAGCTGGATAGTCCCGGACCGAAAATGTATAGACAGTAATGTGTTAACATGCTGTAACCAACACAAAATAGTTGATATTTTAAATTTAGGGAATATGCCACCGATTTTGAGTACAATTACCTGCCTGTACCGCCATCAGAGGATTATCTACAGCATTCTGCCATGCTCTAGATATGCCACCGATGTTTGCATATGGATCTTGATACCCCCCCCCGCATGTACATATGAGTCCGCCTCTGCCAAAGAAAGTCCGCATCTATAAGATGCGGAAATACTTGGGCCTAGCCACTCTCTTCCCACTACCATGTAGCGGCAGGAAATGTGGTAAAATAGGGCTTAATGTCACCTTTTCTGATAGGTGACATTAGGCACGGTTAAGAATGGATAAGCGTCAATAAGACGCAGATCCATTTTAAATCATAAACTGTTCAAAAGCAAATGACCCCAACATCAATAAAAATAATTGTAAGGAAAAAAAAAAAAGGGAGGGCCAGAAAAAAAAAGAAAAAACATGCATGACGATATTTACAGCCTTGGAAAGGGTTAATATCCATGTCCCCTTTCCCAGGCTACGAATATGAGCCCGCAGCTGTCTGCGTAGCCTCTCTGGCTCCAAAAAAAAGGGAAGCAATAAAGTAAACCCCGGCACTCAAATGAGGACAAAGGAATAAATGCATAAGTGAATTTATTGACACACTGCAAAGGGAACCTAACCAGAGCAACAGCACCGACGTTTCGGCATAAAGCCTTTCTCAAGGTAGTTACATTACTGGTTAGAGCAGGACAACACGTGTCTCACAGGACAACCGAGTATTTTCAAATGGAGGTAAGGTTCCATACATTTCGCAGAGTGTGCGTGGGTGGAGGAGTGATCAGGTCACTATGCTAGGTGAGTGGATGATGGATGGACGCCTGCAGTAGAGGTCCGGGACAGGCACATGTGGCGGTCGGAACGGCTGCGGCCGCCTGTCCCGGAGCTCTACTGCAGGCGTCCATCCATCATCCACTCACCTAGCATAGTGACCTGATCACTCCTCCACCCACGCACACTCTGCGAAATGTATGGAACCTTACCTCCATTTGAAAATACTCGGTTGTCCTGTGAGACCCGTGTTGTCCTGCTCTAACCAGTAATGCAACTACCTTGAGAAAGGCTTTATGCCGAAACGTCGGTGCTGTTGCTCTGGTTAGGTTCCCTTTGCAGTGTGTCAATAAATTCACTTATGCATTTATTCCTTTGTCCTCATTTGAGTGCCGGGGTTTACTTTATTACTTGTATATAGTTTCTTACCCCCAGAGCACCCTCAACGGGTGGTAGAGCCTGGAATTTCTATACTCTTGCACCAAAAAAAAGGGAGACCCCCCCAAAAAAAAATGACGTGGGGGTCCCCCATATTTTGGGCCCAGAAAGGCTAAGCAGACAACTGCGGGCTGATATTTACAACCTGGGAAGGGGTTAATATCCATGTCCCCTTTCCCAGCCTACAAATATGAGCCCACAGCTGTCTGCGTAGCCTCTCTGGCTCCAAAAAAAGGGAGACCCCCCCAAAAAAAATGACGTGGGGTCCCCCATATTTTGGGCCCAGAAAGGCTAAGCAGACAACTGCGGGCTGATATTTACAACCTGGGAAGGGGTTAATATCCATGTCCCCTTTCCCAGGCTACGAATATGAGCCCGCAGCTGTCTGCGTAGCCTCTCTGGCTCCAAAAAAAGGGAGACCCCCCCAAAAAAAATGACGTGGGGGTCCCCCATATTTTAGGGCCAGAAAGGCTATGCAGACAGCTGCGGGCTCATATTCATAGCCTAGGAAGGGGTCATGGATATTGCCCCCCCTGGCTACAAATATGAGGCCGCAGCCGCCCCAGAAATGGCGCATCTATAAGATGCGCCAATTCCGGCACTTAGCCCCTCTCTTCCCACTCCCGCACTGCGGTGGCGGGATGTGGGGTAATAAAGGGGTTAATGCCACCTTTGATTGACAGGTGTCATTAACCCCGGTTAATAATGGAGAAGCGTCAATAAGACGCCGATCCATTATTAAGCCCATAGAGAAAGTTTGAAAAAAAAAACAGACACATTTAAAAAAAATTTTTTAATGAAATAAAAGTTTTTTTTGACCAAAAATTTATTTTGCGCGCAATCCTATGCGACGCCCTCGATCAACCTAGAGAAAAAATAAAACAACAAAACAATTCTATACCTACCGTTCCGTCGCAGTCCATTTAAACGAGTGTCCCACGATGATCTGACATGGAGAACAGTCACATCAGGTGATGTGACCATTCTCCTTGGCAACAGAAACACACTGCCAGGAGCTCAGCTCCTGTAGTGTGTTACTGCGCATGTGCCCAGAGTTTACCTGAGTTCAGTGACTCAGGTAACCTCCTTTACGGCACTGCTGCGTGGGAAACTTCACACGCAGCAAGAGGGCCGTAAAGTGAGGTCCCGGAGCCGCCGAACACCGGGAAACTCGGCGATACACTGCAGGAGCACCGCTCCTGCTAGTGTAACGCCCGAGGACAGAAGAGATCGCCGTGGGACAATCGATTATGGATTTCTGCGGACAGGGAGTATAGATTTTGTTTATTTTTTTCATTTTATTGTAGGGGAACAATGGCTTTGGGGAACAACATGTTCTGTATGGTGAGTATGTAATGTATGTTTTATGTTGTATGTCATGTCTTACATGTGTGTAATGTTACATGCATTGTACTTTTTTTTTTTACATGCACAATTGTGCTCGGTCACCGCAGGGACTACTCCCCAATCCTATAGCCGGATGGGGGTACCAGTCCCATACGGCGACTGAGCACAATTGTGGGGCTACTGTCGCATGGGGACTGACGCACACAGACTGACGCACACTACAGACAGACACACAGACAGACACACAAACATACATACATGCATACATACCAAATCGATCAGACGCCCCACATCGATCCCCATGCGACGGTAGCCTTCCATGACAGCGACTTCCTGCTTTTTCCCAACACTACACTCCGCCTACACACTTCCTCCCGCCTGACATCACTTCCCTATGCAGCGGTTTTGACACCCAAATCCGCAGCAAAAACCGCACATATGCCGAATTTGCTGCGGATTGTAAAGACTCTATACAAGTCTATGGGTGAAGAACCGCTGCGGAATCGCAGAAATAATTGACATGCTGCGTTTTGTAATCCGCCGCGAAACCGCGCGGTTTTTACCGCACCATGTGCACAGCGGTTTCGTTTTACCATTAACTTTAATGGTACTGTACCTTGTTGCGGAAACCGCAGCGGTTCTGCAGGGTTAAAACCGCTGCGGAATCGCGGGTAAAACCGCACCGTGTGCACACAGCCTAACAACACTACACTAAGTGGTTGTTTTTTTCTGCTTAGTGCCTTGTCATAACCAGCAAACATCACTCCTGCTCCGTTCAGCTAGCAGGAATTACCACAAGCATTCTATCAGAATCCACTGATGATTCGGTGGCCACTACTATTATGTAGTAAAAGCAAACTTTTTATAGCTAAAGCTCCATTACAATGCTCATATGAGAGGATATTGTTCCTGCTTACTTTTTTCAACACTAAAACCAAGTGCAAGTAGGTGCAGAGGTACCCTTATAGCTGTGACTCATTTTCCAGTTCACGGTTACTAGTATTAATTAGATCCAATTTTATCTGTACAGCACTGTGAAATTGGTCTATCAGCAAGCACCATGGTACCACCCCGAAGGGAATAGAAATACTTATAAAATACTAGTGAGTACGGTGAATATAAAAGGTTCAGCATGGGATATTAATATTACTGTTATTTTAATTCTATCCTTATTATTTTATTAGCATCACTGACCACTACAAGAAATAGAAATACTTAGAAAATACTAGTGAGTACGGTGAATATAAAAGGTTCAGCATGGGATATTAATATTACTGTTATTTTAATTCTATCCTTATTATTTTATTAGCATCACTGACCACTACAAGAAATCACCAACACAATACCATTGGCGAGGTATCCGCCAGATAAGCGCCTTAAACTATAAATAATATTCTACAACCCCTTCATTTAAAAGTAAGTATTGATAACTGCATAAATAATCCCTTTTTGTCCACTACAGACTTCTTTCCTGCTTCACACATCTGCTCAGTATAGCGCGGTAAGCTATATAATTACACAGTTCTTCAGTTTTAAATAGGAACTGACACAGTCCTGTCTCCATACCAGCTGCATCTGAGCTATAATTTGTAGCTAGGTAGTGCCCGTGTATACTCCACCCCAGATTAGAAATCTGCTCTATCCATTTATCCATATTTGTCTATCCATATCTTATCTGTACCAAAAAGAATGAAAGCCAGGTAGCACAGACTAACACTCCTTTTTTTTTTAGCACCAGTCAGGTACACCTCATAGCTGCCCAAAAAGACGCCCAGGACAGGCATTGCTCGTCTTCAGTAACACATCAGCATCAATTGATTGTTGGAATAAATACACTGCATTCACCACATCTTAAGGTGCAGGCTTTATTTTCAAGTGTAGGGGTATGCAGTATAAGGTTCTGCAGCAGCTGATGTGTGCAGTATGAAATTCTGCGGAACAGTAAGAGGTTCTGCCCCCCCCCCCCGTAGTTTTGATCCTGGCTAAAACCGTTTCTTATAGATATGGCGAACCCTCAGGCAACCCTAAATGAAGGTCAATGGACACAGGTGGCTGAATTGAAGGAATTGCTTAATCACCTATTTACAATGACTAAAAAAATTATGAGCTGAGGATTTAACTCCTGGCATTTTCACAAGGGAGTGGAAGAACTTGCTATTTTGCCTGTCCCAAAGAGGAGATTTAATCGCAGATGGCATTTCTGCTTCAATGAAATGGAGAGAGATACAGCTATTGGAAAATAAAATTTTTCTGGCAGCTGTTTATGTGGACTCAAGTCATCGTATATTGCTTGATGATCAACAGCTTACTAAAGGAAAAGAAGCTCTGGCTGAGGGAGCAGTTAGGATGAGTGGCCTACAGGAGGACTGCCAGGCGCAAGAGGACTTGGGTCCTGACAGTGCTACTGCTGCCATATCTTCATCCTCATCAGATGAGGAGTTTGACTTTGACAAGTATTTGGATGACATGGAGCAGACAAAGCGTTGCTGCAAGGAAAAAGATTTCACTCCATCTCCTATAGCAAGCAGATTGACCATATTTCAGCAAAATGTTTCACTTGCTCTCAAAGAAAAAGAAAAATTCAACCGTTCATCAAAACTGACTGTGCATGAGGCAATTCCTTTATACTTGGAAATTGTTAGAGATGTTGCCCATGTGGTTACGGCTTTACCTCCAACCCAAGTTAGTGTAGAGAGGTTGTTCTCTGGCCTTAAAATTATTAGGTCAGATTTTAGGTCATCTATGAAGGAGGATCTGATGGAGGCAATTCTATTTCTTAGAACAAATTCATAGACTGCATAAATGTTATTTAGTATGTTTTTGTTGGAAACTGTTTTTTGCCACTTACATAGTTTATTACATAGTATTAGACCGGTTTCACATTTGTGCTTCAGGGCGCAGCGACGGCCTGCGCACGGCTGCCGCTAAGCCCCGCCCCCTGCCATGTTGCAATTTGGTTGCGCTCGGCGCACCGTCAAAAGGACGCAGGCGCCGCCAAACGCATACTGCTCACGGCCTACGTCCTCACTGATAAAGATAGGGGATGCATGATGCATGCAGCGTCATGCGCCCGGAGGCGGAGCTACCGGCGGAGGCGCGGCAGGGGGCAGGGCTTAGCGGCGGCCGTGTGCAGGCCGTCGCTGCGCCCTGCAGCGCAAATGTGAAACCGGCCTGTATATATATATGTAATCGATATTACATAGTGTTTTACATATTTACAATTTACTACAGTTTTTTGTGTTCTAAAGTTGTATTCCAATAAATATACATTATGTTCTATCTAAATGTCTTGATTATTGTATCATAAAAATGATTAAATGTCTGATGTTCACATTGTACTACAATAAATTTTTCACTTAAATATAAGCAATATATGTTGGAGTCGGAGTCGTGGATTCGGAGTCGATGGAAGGGAAATTGAGGAGTCGGAGTCGCAGGTTTGGCTTACTGACTCCACAGCCCTGGTACCCTGGATTGCTTCTGAACTCCTTCCTATGCGTTCTCTGGATGTGCCCCTAACCTCCCGGGAGGTTTTCGTCAGCTTCTGTCAGCGATTACACAGGGTACACCGGTGTTGAAGATCCTGCGGTGACTGGCTGCAAGCGCCATCTTCTCCCCGCCCTGTGATGTCACTGCTGACGTCGGCCATATTGCCAGAGGTGCAGGCATCAACATACATCTCTCTCCAGGTTGCTGCTGGTTGGACGGATTGTTATTGGACTCTGTGTGACTGCGCAATCACTGGCCACGCCATTGCTGCTTCTCCAACTCTTTGTGACTGCGTAATCACTGGCCACACCATTGCTGCTTCTCCTCGCTCCTCCGGCTGTTTTTTCTATTCCCCCTGCTGGTGTCGCTGCCGCTGGCTGCGGCCATCTTTTTGGTGGCGTTTGTGTCGCTACCGCTGGTGGCGGCCATTTTGTTGGTGGGTTTAGATGACATACTGGATATCAAGGGCGGGGGCACCACAGTTGAATAAAGAGAGCAGGATCCAACCCAGGCCTATATGCAAAAGCTATAACAAACACAAGAAGAGAAATAGGCCATAAAAGGGGGATCACCACAAGCCAAGAGATAGCGTTTTGAAGCAAATTCTATTTAGATGACATACTGTCATTGAGAAGGAGGAGAGGGAGTGTAATGCTCTGTCAGGGTTCCCCAACTCCAGTCCTCAAGGCCCACCAACAGATCATGTTTTCAGGATTTCCTTAGTATTGCTCAGGTGATAATTGCTTCACCAGTGCAATACAAAGGAAATCCTGAAAACATGATATGTTGGTGGGCCTTGAGGACTGGAGTTGGGGAACCCTGCTCTAGGTGGTTACATCTAACGCATTGTTTCTATTTCTTACATTAGGAAAATGTTATTTATTTATTTTTGGGAGGTATATTATATTATATATTATACATTATAGTTTGCAAATTTCCTTTTTTTTATTCTCTGACTGAACTCTTATTAACCAACAGGTCACTTTTATTTGTTTCCTCTTAGAGGATTCTATTATTAGAGAGGGGGCTGGTTCTGATTTTGGTTTTAAATTAAGAATATAAAAATTAAACAATATATATAAAAATAATAAAATAAATAAAATTATTTAATATACATAAAAATATTGGATAAAAATTAAAATATAAAAAAAATAATAAAAAAATGCATAATTAATAATTATAACAGGATTATACAGTATATTTATCTGCGGGTAAATATCATACCTAATTTAATATTTATAGGGCATTAAATACAAATTCTGATAGTTACAACTTAATATTTTACCTTTCTTCAGTTCTTGGTACTTTTGCTAGGCAAAATGAGTCACTTCAACTCCAAATTGCCTACGGTTAAATCCACAGGTGCTTCTAAATCTCAAAAGCAAAATTCAGACCCCAAGTCTGGTCGTGTTCCCTCCAGGGACTCGGTTAATCTATTGAACCCGACTAAATCCCGCTCTCTTATTGAACAGGCGTCCTCGCCTTCATCTCTCAGGACCCTTTCTTCTCCCTCGTCCACACGTAAGGCTTGCTCATCAGAGTCAGTTGTGGCACATCTCTCTTCACCTGTCCATCCTGAGACCATGGATCTCTCTTCCTCCTCGAAGAGGAAGGGTCCCTCGGGTTGGGGAAGTGTGCAGTCCTCTGTTGCCAATTCCTCGGAGGATTGTAGTTCTTCGCCCAACCCTACTCCAAAAAAGTGTAAATCAAGGCCTGAGGAAACATCACTGCCTTCTTTGTCTTCTGGGTTCTTTCCTGATGCAACCTCCCTTGAGGCGTGTATGAACGCTCTAGTTGAAAAACTTAGTGCCAGGTTGCGTGTGGACATGGATAACCAGACAAAGATTTTCCAAGAGACTCCAGAGCATTTTACTTTAAGGTTGGATAACCAAGAGGTCCGGTTGGGTGAATTGGATAATTCAATTTCCCTGAAACTCCAGTCTGATTCCAAATCTGAAATACAACAGTTAAAGCTTAAATTGGCGGATCTGGAGGACCGTTTTCGCCGTAATAATATCAAGATTAGGGGAATATTGGAGGATGTATCGCCCATTAAGTTCTCTGACTACGTTAAGGGGATTTTTAGGAGATTTCTCTTTCGGATACGGATCTTATCATTAATCGTATCCATCGCCTCCCTAAACCTCCTTCCATCCCTAAAGACCTACCCAGAGATGTCATATTGAAAATTCAAAACTTCAACTTTTACTCTTAGAATTTTCAAAGATCTCATACTTCAAGATAAACAAATCTAAATCTAAAATATTGCCTTTAAACATAACTAATGCTCAAATAGAGGAAATCCAGTATATTTCCCCATGGAGTTGGACATATCCTATTACTTACCTAGGTTTAAAATTTTCTAACAGTGTCAACTCATTAATACCCCTAAATATGTCCTCTCTCATTCAATCCATTACCAAGGACATGGCATCATACAGCGATAGGGAACTCTCGTGGTGGGGTAGGATCTCCGCCTTTAAATCACACATTTTATCCAAAATTTAATGTTTTTCGCTCCCTTCCCCTACCAATATCCACACCATATCTTACCAGCTTACAAACCCGAGCCCATAACTTTATATGGGGAGATAAAAAAGCGAGGACGTCATCAAATATTTTATACAAACCGAAACGTTTTGGCGGAGTCGGGCTACCTAACATTTCAGCTTACTATTACACTTTTCTGATCAATTACTTACCTAGGTTTAAAATTTTCTAACAATGTCAACTCATTAATACCCCTAAATATGTCCTCTCTCATTCAATCCATTTCTAAGGACATGGCATCATACAGCGATAGGGAACTCTCGTGGTGGGGTAGGATCTCCACCTTTAAATCACACAGCGATCATTACAATGTGAGCTGTAATCTCTCCCCTTCTCTGTCACTGACATCCTGCTCTATGGATGTCGGAGCGGTGGGTGTGATTACAGAGCGCTCAGTGTGCATCACTGACTATTCACTGTCCGACCGCCGGTGACTGGAGCGAGCGGCTGCAGGGAGAGTGTATCTTTATTTTCTCCCTGCAGCCGCTCTTCCAATTAGATGGCTGCACATGTTTAATATAGTATTTATCTACAAATGACTCCTCTGCCTGCAGGGCAATGCCGTCTGTCTGCAGACAGGTTCCTTCTATGGCAGGTAAACTCCTCATGTTTGACATTTTTCTGGGACCAGTACGACAATGTTCACATCATACATGGACATCTGTTAATGCATACACTAGTTATGTTTTATGTGTTTATGCTGAAAGGATGCATCTGACTGGTATATAATAATTCTATTAATTCTATTTTTTTTTTTCATCCATTCCTTTTTTTGCTTTCTTTTTCAAACTCCGTCCTGTTTATTGGGGGCAGGTGGGGAAAATAATACATAAAGTGTAAAGTTGTAAAGTGTAAATGTTTCTACAAAGCTCTTTTATTGGTAATAAAATTACTCTTAATAATTAAAAAAAAATAAAATATAATTTGTAACAGGGTCTTTCAAGCTGGGGTACCTCTTTTAGTACCACCCTGTATTTTCGGAGGTCCGCTCTGCGTTGGCTGGAGTCTGAATGAATGACGCTGGCTTCAATTCCTCTGAGTGCATGGGCGCATATAAAAGATCACTGCTTCTCCATGTATTTCCAGTCTGACAACACTTTACTCACAGGACACAGAATATATCACACAGATACAGAGGGCCGGCCAATAGACAAGCGTCAGGCCAGACATGCATTACAAAAGCCACAGGTGGCCGGAGCCTGCGTATGTTTACTGTGGGAATTACAAAGGTGGGGGGAGGGCGGACACTGCTGATACATTAGGAACATGCATCTCACATGGAACCTATTATATATGAATATAACTGCACAACATATTCTGGGTGCTGAGTGGTTCTGTAACATAATTGTATACTATTTTTTGCAATGGATTCCTATGGTGACAGATGCCAGTGTGCATCATCCGTCAGAGGTATCTGTGTATCTTATATGTCCCAACAAATACATTAAATGGAAGCCTTAATGTGATGGAAAAACAGCCTAACACTGATCATGGAAAGAAAGGGAAAAGGGAGCAGGAAGCTCTAGATGCATATACCCACAAAAAGCTTTATAGGAAAGTAATGTGCATAACTGACATTACATGTATAATGATAGCAGTGTGTGCACATATATCTCGAACATGGCGCCAACAGACTATTCAGTAAAAAAAGTATAGAAAAGACCCAAAAAAAGATAATTAACCCCTTCGCACCGCGACTCTTTTTCGTTTTTGCGTTTCTGATTTTTGACTTGGAGGTGCACATTGGTGTGACATGCTGCAGCACATGGGGGGGTGACATGGTGCTGCACATGGGGGGTGACATGGTGCTGCACTTGCTGCTGCATATGGGGGTGACATGGTGCTGTACATGGGTGACATGGTGCTGCACATGGGGGGTGACATGGTGCTGCACTTGCTGCTGCATATGGGGGTGACATGGTGCTGTACATGGGTAACATGGTGCTGCACATGGGAGTGACATGTTGCACATGGTGTTGCATATGGAAGTGACTTGCTAATCATGGGGCTGCGTATGGGGGGACATGCTGCACATAGTGATGCACATGGGGGCAACGTGCTGAACATGGGGAGGCTATGGGGGTGACATGTTGCACATTGGGAGACTATGTGGGTGACATGCAGTGTATATAAGGAGGCTGTGTGGGTTTCATGCATTAAATGGGGAGGCTGTGTGGGGCTCATGCAGTGTATATAGGGAGGCTGTGTGGGGCTCATGCAGTGTATATAGGGAGGCTGTGTGGGGCTCATGCAGTGTATATAGGGAGGCTGTGTGGGGCTCATGCAGTGTATATAGGGAGGCTGTGTGGGGCTCATGCAGTGTATATAGGGAGGCTGTGTGGGGCTCATGCAGTGTATATAGGGAGGCTGTGTGGGGCTCATGCAGTGTATATAGGGAGGCTGTGTGGGGCTCATGCAGTGTATATAGGTACGCTGTGTGGGTCTCATGCATTGTATGGGGAGGCTGTGTGGGGCTCATGCAGTGTGTATAGGGAGGCTGTATGTGGCACATGCCATACATGGAGAGGCTGTGTAGGGCTCATGCCGCATATGGGGGAGGCTGTGCGGAGCTCATGCCACATATAAGGGACTGTTGGGGGCTCATACGATATAAAGTGGAATGTCAGCATACTTAATTCTGCTCAATATTAAGTGATACAATTAATCTAATATATAAAGCTCAAAGAGTGTGTGTGTATGTGTGTGTGTGTGATGTCCGGGATAGGCATCCGCACCGTCGCAGCTACAGCCACAAAATTTGGCACAGTCACATGTCTGGACCCCGAGAGCGTCCTAAGCTATGTTGTGAGGCAAAATTTTAACCCCACGCATTCCAATTCACCAAACAATTTTGCCCCTATCTACAAACCGGGGGGAAAAAGCGTGTGCGTGTCAAGCTCCGCCCCTCATTGTGATGTCATAATGCCCCTATTTGCATACTGGGGAAGCAGTGTGTGCGTATCAAGCCCCACCCCTCATTATGATGTCACAATGGTTGCCATGGCGACGCTGATGTCATCAAAGGCTGCAAGCCCTGCCGCTGCTCATTATGATGTCATAATGGTTGACTATGGAATGGAGGATGTGTGATGGGTATATGGGCACTGGACTATGGGATGGAGGATATGTATGACGGGTATATGGGAATGAGACTATGGGATGGAAGATGTGTGATGGGTATATGGGCACTGGACTATGGGATGGAGGTGTGACGGACTCAGCTTCTGCTGAGCCCATCTTTTGAGTGGACCCTCTGGGTCATGGCACCCACCCACCTAGGGCAAGCTTACCTTGTGAGAAACCACCCCCTATACAGGGAGCGTCAGGGGCAAGACCAAGGGGGTGAGCCACCGCGACTACTGGGACCAGACGGCCGGCTCAGGGGAACACTATGTGCAAGTGTCTGAAGACAAGGACGAACAGGGAGCAAGACAAGACGTAGGTGCACGGTATCTTCATTAGGATAACTCAGGATCACATACAGTGTAAAAATGTGAGAAAGCAAACACGGAAAGGTGCGTGCGTGGGCACGCCAAGGTCCATAGCATGGTACGTGCCAGGTGGCATGCCAAGGTACAGGTAACGGCACGATGGCATCGGACTCCGGACTGCTGGCAACGATCGACATCATCAAGGCATCAGGCTGCGGACATCAGGCCGCAGTCATCCAGCTCATGATCTCTGGCAGCGATCGGCAGGTTCCGGGCATCCGGCAGGCAAACCAGGTTTCAGGCACGGAGGCACGACAGATATCCAGGCATGGTGCGTGTTAGGGAACACGCCGAGGTCCGAGGGGATACGCCAGGGTTCAAGACTAGGTGCAGGGCAAGGTGCTTGTGTAGGGGACACGCCAGGGTTCAAGGCTAGGTGCGAGACAAGGTGCGTGTGTAGAGACACACGAAGGCACAAGGTCACAAGGCAGAGTCCTGCGCGTGCAGAGAGGCACGCCAGGATCAGGCGAGGCAGAGTCCTGCGCGTGCAGAGAGGCACGCCAGGGACAGGTTCCAGGACAGGGTTAGGGCCTGTGCGTACAAGAGGGCACGACAGGGGACATGGCAAAGCTTGCGCGTACTTTTACAGAAGCACGGGGAGGTATGCCATGGGCAGGCGAGTGCCTGCGCGTGCTTTAGAGAGCACGCAGAGCACAGTGCGGAAACAGCGTGAAGTGCAAGGGAGCACGGAGGGCACGGCTGGGGCACTGGCTAGCTGATCGGGCTGCGGCACTGACAGACGGGCAAGACACCAGCAAACCCGACTGAGGCATGGCAGGCAACACAGCTGTCACTGACCGACGAGCACGGCAGAGGCACAAGCAGGCGGGCACAAACAGGAGGCTAGGAAGGCCAGAAAAAAGGGAAGAAAGTTCCAGCGCCAGGAATGGAAAATTAAAAATCCATTTTATTGTGCCAATGCTTATTAAAATTCCAGCAGGTACAGCATATCAGTAGGATGACTGCAGAACAACGCGTTTCGACGTTGCAAAACAGGCGTCGAAACGCGTTGTTCTGCAGTCATCCGACTGATATGCTGTACCTGCTGGAATTTTGATATGCATTGGCACAATAAAATGGATTTTTAATTTTCCATTCCTGGCGCTGGAACTTTCTTCCCTTTTTTCTACTATTGATTGACTGCCTAGTCAAATCCGTGCGCAGGATTTGGATCCTACCAGCAAGGCAGTGCGGTGAGCTGGATTATTCTGTTCTTTTACTTCATTTACCTTGGCTAGGAAGGCCAGGCGCATGCAAAGAGCATACGAAGCAAGAGCAAGGGAAGACAAGACGAGAAACAAGGCAGGCTTAAGCAGAGTACAGAACCAGGAACGGAAGCATAGGCAAAAACACGGAATCAGATCAGAGCAAGAACAGAGCTAGCAGCGGAGCGTAGGCCGAAGCCCAGAGCCGGGCCAAGGGAGAACCTTGGGGCTAGCCTGGAAACGTGCAAGAGAGCACAATAGGATAGAGTCTAGCAGAGGAGCGTAGGCTGAAGCCCAGAGCCGGGCCAAGGCAGAGCCTTGGGACTAGACATGGAAAAGAGCATGAAAGGAAAGAAAGGAGGGATGGTGCGTGTGCCAGGGAGCACTACAGAGCACCATAGGAGAGAGCGAGGCAGAGCAAGCAAAGACAGACCATAGGGAGGAACAAGGCAGAGCAAGGCAAGGTACGAAACAAGGCATAGCGAAAACAGGCAAGGCAGAGAATAACAGAAGGACTACAAGTCCAAGCAGGACAAGGACGAACATGGCACAACAGACAAACATAAGACAAGGCACGGGACAAGAGATGGAGTACGAGCACGGAGCGTGTGCAGAGAGGCATGACAGGGCAGAGTGCAAGGGCACAGAATAGAGGGCGCGCCCTGCAGACCAAGCAGCCATGCAGGGACACCATACAATACTCTGGCCCTGAGCATAGGAAGGGACGGCCTGATATAGGGCATAGCAATTCTTCCAGGTCAGGACCAGGGGAGCACTTCCGGGTTCAGATCCACAGGATAACAGAGCATAGTCACATGATCAGAGTTTCAGACATGACGAGATGATCACAGAACCAGACAGTGCAGGATCTTAGGAAACATCACATGATCAAGGTTTCAGACATGACGAGATGATTGCAGAACCAGACAGTGCAGGATCCTAGGAAAGACACATGATCAGGGATTCTAGACATGACGAGAAGATCACAGAAGGCAAAGCAGAAACGCAGGCATCTTGCAACTCAGCAGACATGAGGTGAGTGTGCACACTGCTCTAGGGAACAAGCAGCATAGCAGACATGAGATGCGCTTGCACACCGCTCCAGGTCATGAGGCACAACAGACATGGCGGAAATAACAGACATGGCGAGCATGACAGGAGGATATGTATGATGGGTATATGGGCACTGGACTATGGGATGGAGGATATGTATGATGGGTATATGGGCACGGGACTATGGGATGGAGGATGTGTGATGGGTATATGGGCACTGGACTATGGGATGGAGGATATGTATGAGGGGTATATGGGCATGGGACTATGGGATGGCAGATATGTATATGGGCACGGGACTATGGGATGGAGGATGTGTGATGGGTATATGGGCACTAGACTATGGGATGGAGGATATGTTTGACGGGTATATGGGCACGGGACTATGGGATGGCGGATATGTATATGGGCACAGGACTATGGGATGGAGGATGTGTGATGGGTAAATGGGCACTGGACTATAGGATGGATGATATGTATGACGGGTATATGGGCACGGGACTATGAGATGGCGGATATGTATGATGGGTATATGGGCACGGGACTATGGGATGGAGGATATGTATGATGGGTATATGGGCATGGGACTATGAGATGAAGGATGTGTGATGGGTATATGGGCACTCGACTATGGGATGGCGAATATGTATGATGGGTATATGGGCACGGGACTATGGGATGGAGAATAAGTATGGGTATATGGGCATGGGACTATGGGATGGAGGATGTGTGATGGGTATATGGGCACTCGACTATGGGATGGAGGATATGTATGATGGGTATATGGGCACGGGACTATGGGATGGAGGATAATTATAATTTTCTATAACTAACCTCAGTTAGTTACTATGCCCGGGCAGCGCCGGGCTCTTCAGCTAGTATTAATATAATTATCAATGATATAATAATTATAATATATCAATATTAATATTGAGCAGAATTAATTTGGTCCTATTGGTTCAGCCCTCATGTGGCCCCTGCTCTATAATATAGTAATGCCATGTGCAAGTGCCCTAGAAAACAGTGCCCACATTTAGGTCCCCTAAAAAGTAATATTGCCCTGTGTGTGCCCCTTTAATAGTCACAGTAACCGGAGTTCCCTTCTAACAATACGTGTCCACTTTACATTTAATAATGTCCCGAGTCTCCCCCCTGTACAGCTCTAAACACAGTATAATGACCCCTCGCTGTATACTGTATTTTTCAGATTATAAGATGCTCCAGATTATAAGACGCACCCCCAAATTTTGAGGAGAAAAATAGGAAATATTTTTTTTTTAATAAAATGGTAGTGCTTCTTATAATCCATGCATCTTATTGCTTACCGGGGGTGGTGGCTGCGGTGAAGCGGGGTCCCAGGGTCGCTGCTGGAGGAGACAGGAGTGGGGTGATGCTGCAGGCCGCAGGCTGGGATGAGGGATTGTTCCGATGTGCAGCGCCGCTGCGAGTGTCTGCTGCTGCTGAGGTGTCTGGTGCTGCTAAGGGTGTCTGGCGCTGCTTCCCAGTGCTGCGGGTGTCTCCGGTGCTGCAGGTGCACGGAGGTGCTGCAGGGGTGTCCGGCGGTGCTGCCCGGTTCTGCGGATGTCTCCGGTGCTGCGGGTGCCCAGCGCTGAAATCTTACCTCTAGAGATCTTGGTGCCGAGATCTCCATCTGTGAATGTGCCTCCCCGGCGACCATTTTCCCGGAGTCCACCGCACAGGAAACCATTTTCCCGGAGACACCCACAGCAGCACGGCCGGGCACCTGCAGCACCGCTGGACACCCCCTTATCCCAGGCTGCAGCCGGCAGCAATGGTACCGGTTAGGTATATATGCATTATAAGATGCACCCCCATTTTCCCACCAAATTTTTTGGGGAAAAGTGTGTCTCATAATCCGAAAAATAAGGTATATACTGACCCCTTAATATCCCTCAAACTGTTTAATGGCTCCAACACTGTATGATGGCCCCCGTCACTGTAATCTTCACACTGTATGATGGCCCCCTAGATAGCGTCCATATAGTATAATGCACCAGATAGTCCTCAATATAGTATAATGCACTCCCCATAGGCAGCTTCGATAGTGTAATGATTCCCCATAGGCAGCCTCTATAGTATCATGCATGCCCATAGGCAGCCTCTATAGTATAATGCAGCTCCCCATAGGCAGCCTCTATAGCATAATGCAGACCCATAGGTAGCCTCTATAGTATAATGCATGCCCATAGGCAGCCTCTATAGTATAATGCAGCTCCCCATAGGCAGCCTCTATAGTGTAAGGCTAGTTTCACATTTGCATCTTTGTGCGCTGTGCATCGTGCGCAAGTAGAAATGCATGTAAAAACGCATCATACGTTTTTGCATGTGGTTGCATTTTTTATGCGCATTCGTTCTCTAGGGGTTAAAACCAGTGTCTACACATGTTTACTTGTAAAACACATGCATACACAAACGCAGGCATACGCATGTCCATGTGCACACCTGCATTCCCATAGATTGTAATGTGTTGTTATGACGCATTCCGTGCACAAGTGAACGCATGCGTTTTTTTTACGCCTTTGGACGGACCCAAAAATGCAACAGGTTGCGTCTGGCGCATCTAGATGCACACCTTGAAAAAAGGCATGCACACAAAAACGCAGATGAACGCATGCAAATGCAAGACCATGCATACACCATGTTAAACATAGGTACGCATGACGCATGTGCACGGATGCGCACGATGCGCTGCGCAAAAAAAACGCTAATGTGATACCAGCCTAATGCAGCCCCATAGGCAGTCTCTATAGTATAATTCACCCCAATAGGCAGCATATACTTTATAGTTTAATGCACCCCATAGGCAGCCACTATAGTATAATGCACCCCATAGGCAGCCTGTATAGTATAATGCACCCCATAGGCAGCCTCTATAGTGTAATGCAGCCCTATCGGCAGACTCTATAGTATAATGCATCCCCACAGACAGCCTCTATAGTATAATGCATTCCCCATAGGCAGCCTTTGTAGCATAATTCAGCCTCATAAGCAGCCTCTATAGCAGGGGTCCTCAAACTTTTTAAACAGGGGGCCAGATCACGGTCCCTCAGACCATTAGTGGGCCGGAATATAGTTTAAAAAAAATTAGGACCAAATTCATATGCACACTGCACATATCTTATTTGGAAATAATAGAAAAAATACAATATTAAAAATGAAGAAGTAAAGTGAAATCATCGAACTTACGTTTTTTTGTTTTTTTTTTGGTTCTTCGAATATCCTACACTTCGAGTCAATTTTTTCTCTTTCTTGATATCATTGTTTCCTAGGGATTCAAAATTGCTATTCGTAAAATACCAACATATATACAGCGCTACAAAAACAATATACCAGCAATAAAATTGCCCATACAGAGACATACAGACTGCACTGCCCATCAATGCAGCCTGATCAGTGCCCATTAACGCAGCCTGATCAGTGTCCATCAATGCAGCTTCACCAGTGCCCATATTGGTGGAACTCCACTTTTACCTCAGGCTCAGACTGGTGTGGTGCAAGAATCCCCAATAGGCAGCATTGGTCTCTAAAAGGCAGGTAAATGTCCCCAATAAGCAACACAAGTCCCCAATAGGTAGCACAGGTCCCCAATAGGCAGGTAAATGTCCCCAATAGGCAGCACAGGTCCCCAATAGGCTGGAAAATGTGCTCAGTATGTAGCACAGGTCCCCAATAGGCAGGTAAATGTGGCCAATAGGTAGCTCAGTTCCCCAATAGGCAGGTAAATGTGCCCAATAGGTAGCACAGGTCCCCAATAGGCAGGTAAATGTGCCCAATAGGTAGCACAGGTCCCCAATAGGCAGTAAAATGTCCTCAATAGGCAGGAAAATGTCCCCAATAGGCAGCTTAGGTCCCCAATAGGCAGCATAGGTCCCCAATAGACAGGTAAATGTCCCCAATAGGCAGCACAGGTCCCCAAAAGGTAGCACGGTCCCTAATAGGCAGGTAAATGTCCCCAGTAGGTAGCACAGGTCCCAAATAGGCAGGAAAATGTCCCCAATACGTAGCACAGGTCCCCAGTAGGCAGGTAAATGTCCCCATTTTGCAGCACAGGTCCCCATTAGGCAGCACAGGTCCCCAATAGGACCCGGCGTTAAAAAGAAAAAAAAAAAATGCAGTACTCACTTATGTCCCCCGCTGCTCTGAAGAGGCGCCCGCTCATCTCCGTCTTCTTCCGGCACAGGCACAGGCGGCGTGACATCATCAGGCCGCGCAGGTGGCGTGATGACACTCGCTCGTCTGTGTGCACTGTGCTGCATACGGTGGGCTGCGCAACGCCTTTCTTCAGCGCCTCGTCCCTCCCGCGATTACGGGGCCCGCCGGCCCTGTAATCAGTGCAGTTTAATGTCAGCCTGGCCAGGGGCCAGATAAAAGTCCTTCGCGGGCCGCATGTGGCCCACAGGCTGTAGTTTGAGGACCCCTGCTCTATAGTGTAATGTACCCCCATAGGCAGCCTCTATAGTGTACAGTCATGGCCAAAAGTTTAGAGAATGACACAAATATTATATTTTCACATGATCTGCTGCCCTCTGGTTTTTGTTTGTTTGTCAGATGTTTTTATCACATACAGAAATATAATTGCAATCATATTATGAGTAACAAAAGGTTATATTGACAGTTAGAAAGAGTTAATGCAGCAAGTCAATATTTGCAGTGTTGACCCTTCTTCTTCAGGACCTCAGCAATTCTCCCTGGCATGCTCTCAATCAACTTCTGGATCAAATCCTGACTGATAGCAGTCCATTCTTGCAAAATCAATGCTTTTATTTTGTCTGAATTTGAAGGTTTTTGTTTGTCCACCCGTCTCTTGATGATTGACCACAAGTTCTCAATGGGATTAAGATCTGGGGAGTTTCCAGGCCATGGTCCCAAAATCTCTATGTTTTGTTCCCTGAGCCATTTAGTTATCACCTTTGCTTTATGGCAAGGTGCTCCATCATGTTGAAAAAGGCATTGTTGATCGCCAAACTGCTCTTGGACGGTTGGGAGAAGTTGCTCTTGGAGGACATTCTGGTACCATTCTTTATTCATGGCTGTGTTTTTAGGCAAGACTGAGAGAGAGCCCATTCCCTTGGCTGAGAAGCAACCCCACACATGAATGGTTTCAGGATGCTTGACAGTTGGATGAGACAAGACTGGTGGTAGCGCTCACCTGGTCTTCTCCAAATAAGCTGTTTTCCAGATGTCCCAAACAATCGAAAAGGGGATTCATCAGAGAAAATGACTTTACCCCAGTCCTCAGCAGTCCACTCCCTGTACCTCTTGCAGAATATCAGTCTGTCCATGATGTTTTTTCTGGAGAGAAGTGGCTTCTTTGCTGCCCTCCTTGAGACCAGGCCTTGCTCCAAGAGTCTCCGCCTCACAGTGCGTGCAGATGCACTCACACCTGCCTGCTGCCATTCCTGAGCAAGCTCTGTACTGCTGGTAGCCCGATCCCGCAGCTGAAACACTTTTAAGAGACGGTCCTGGCGCTTGCTGGTCTTTCTTGGGCGCCCTGGAGCCTTTTTGGCAACAAGGGAACCTCTCTCCTTGAAGTTCTTGATGATGCGATAGATTGTTGACTGAGGTGCAATCTTTCAAGCTGCGATACTCTTCCCTGTTAGGCCATTTTTGTGCAGTGCAATGATGACTGCACGTGTTTCTTTAGAGATAACCATGGTTAACAGAAGAGAAACAATGATGCCAAGCACCAGCCTCCTTTTAAAGTGTCCAGTGGTGTCATTCTTACTTAATCATGACAGATTGATCTCCAGCCCTGTCCTCATCAACACCCACACCTGTGTTAATGGAGCAATCACTGAAATGATGTTAGCTGGTCCTTTTAAGGCAGGGCTGCAATGATGTTGAAATGTGTTTTGGGGGATAAAGTTAATTTTCTAGGCAAATATTGACTTTGCAAGTAATTGCTGTTAAGCTGATCACACTTTATAACATTCTGGAGTATATGCAAATTGCCATTAGAAAAAATGAAGCAGTAGACGTTGTAAAAATTAATATTTGTGTCATTCTCTAAACTTTTGGCCATGACGGTAATGCAGCCCCATAGGCAACCTCTATAGAATAATGCATTCCCATAGACAGCCTCTATAGTATAATGCACCACCATAGACAGCCTCTATAGTGCAATGCACCCCCATAGGCAGCCTCTATAGTGTAACGCAGCCCCATAGGCAGCCTCAATAGTATAGTTCACTCCCATAGGCACCCTCTATAGTGTAATGCAGCTCCCCATAGGCAGCCTCTATAGCATAATGCACCACCATAGGCAGTCTCTATAGTACAATTAACCCCCATAGGCAGCCTCTATAGTATAATGCACCCCCATAGGCAGCCTCTATAGAGTAATGCAGCCTCATAGGCAGCCTCTATAGTATAATGCACCGCCATAAAATAAAATAAATACTCACTTCTCTTCCCCCTGGTTCCTGCGCTGCTCCGAGCTCCCACTCATCTCCGGACCGCAGGCGCCGATTAGTGACATCATTGCGCCCGTTGTCAGTGTCAGCGACATCAGACACTGACAGGGGATGAAGGGAGAGGGGGCGTAGCGCTCCTTCTCTCATCAATGCGGTCAGCTGTATCAGCATCCAGCCGATACAGTTGAACCTGTGATGACGGATGGGGGAGCCCAATGCTGGCACTAGGGCCCCCCGACATCTCTGGGGCCCTATAGCGGACGGGTGGCAGAGCAGGGAGATCGAATGTAACTGTATCCACGCGAAGTGCAGTTACAGTAACGTAGCTCTGGGTGGGCCCCCTCTGAGCACGGGGCCCGGGGTGATTGCCTCCTCCGCCCCTGTTAGCTTCGCTACTGCTTCTCAGGCTCTCAAATCAAGCAAGTTTAGACTGCTCTTGTGCTTGACTCGAGCATAATGCAAGTCAGTGAAGCAGTCAGAAATTTTTCCAGGAGACCTGTACTCAGCGGCCAGGCAGGAGAGAGAGAAACTCCGATCCCCGAAATAAGATTGCAGCACTGAAGCTGGGAATTTCACTGCTGGGAGAGCAGTGATTCCTCTGTCATCTGGACTCTTTTGTAATCATTCTCTCTCTATCTCTCTTGACACCCTTTGTACTGTTGTGGTAGAGGCTTTCCTGACACCCTCTGTACTGCTGTGGCAGAGGCTCTCCTGACATCCTCTGTACTGCTGTGGCAGGGCCTCCCATGATACCCTCTGTGCTGCTGTGGCAGGGACTCTCCTGACACTCTCTGTGCCGCTGTCGGGGGTGAACCTAGCCTCTCTGCTGCCTGAGGCGAACAGCAAAATGACGCACCCCCCCCGCACACAGAGTAAATTTTTATATCTATATTGTAAAACTGAGTAGAATAGTGGACATTTTCATTTAGATAAATAGAAAAAAAAGGTGTCCAAACACAAGGATGTCAGCACCATCACACGCACATACAAGAGCAACACAGAAGTATCCAGAACAAGGATCATTAATGGCAATAATAGGCCTGGCACAGGGCTCGATAGCCGGACTGGGACAAAAATGCAGCCCTGCCACACAAATCCCACCAGCCCACAAACTATAACACTCATCAGCCCCAATCAGTGAATTTTTGCTATACTTTGTCATCCCCTCATCACTCTCTTAAAGGATTTATTTGAAGAGCAACATGTGAATAGCACCACAGTGCGTATGATTGGCAACAGCTCTATTTACATGGTGCTCTTCAAAGCTACGTTTCCCAGGATCATGGGGGTCCCAGCGGTCAGATCCACAACAAAGAGAAAGTCATCCCCTATCCCCACATAATGCTCCATACAGTATTATGGGCCCCATATATTACTGTATACAGTATTATGGGCCCCATATAATGCTCCATACAGTATATTGGGCCCCATATATTACTTCATACAGTAAAATGGGCACCATATATTACTTCATGCAGCATAATGGGCCCCATATTATTCTTCTCTCCATACCCCGCTGCTCTGGTCTCCTCAGTGTATTTTGATCCTCCGCACTGCTTGGCACAGGGACATCATTAAATTTATGTATATAATTGTCCACTTGGACTGATAGTAATAGTGATTTGTTTGTACCCTGTTGTCTGGGGCTGGCCCACTTTATGGGGGGTACTCAGGACATATGATTATACACCAGTAAAAAGTATGAAAGGCTCAATGTGACCAGTGCCACCTAGTTTCCTACCCCTCTTATTCTACCGGTACTGTGGGCACACTGACTGGTAATGAGGAAAAGAAAGAAAGAACAGAGAGAGAAAAAGGAAAACAGAGAGAGAAAGAAAAAGAAAGAAGAGAGAGAAAGAGGGGAAAGAAAGAAAGGACAGAGAGAGAAATAAGAAAGAAAGAAACAGAGAGAAAGAACAGAGAAAGAAAGAGGGGACAGAAAAAAGGAACAGAGAGAGAGAACAGAAGAAAAGAACTGAGAGAGAGAAAAAAAGAAAGAGGGGAAAGAAAGAACAGAGAGGGAGAGAGAAAGAAAGAGGGGAAAGAAAGAAAGGGTGTTGTGAGTTCATTTTCCCCTTCACTACTGAGGCCCGAGGAACTCCCTCTTCTGGTAAAGAAAGGTAGTGAGCCTGATGATGACTGGCTGAGTGGAGTTACTGACTGGATATAAGGCTGCCGACGCCCTTCTGCCCTGCGGGTGATTTCTCTGTGGGATCCTTGGAGACCAGTCTGAATTCCTGCTCTTCTAAAGCTAAGTTTTCTGCTCGGCTTTTTGCATTTGTGCTTTGACTTTGTTTTGCTTTGTTTTTCTGGATTTCTGCCATTCCCTGCTGGGGTGTGCTGAATTCCTTTAGCTCTGTCTTCTGAAAATACCTGAGTGCTGATTTAGTTTTTGAAGCCTAGCTGCTTCAGGGTCTTTTTCATATCAGCTTGTTGGCTTATGTCTTTCATAGGGTTTTGGCAGATTGCAGACAGCAACCTTCCTTTCCTGTTCTGTTTAGTTAGCTTGGGCCCCATCATTTGCTCAGCCTATCTTTCTATCTGTGTGAGTGTTTTTTCATCTTGCTTCACCGTCATTATATGTTGGGGGCTGCCTTTTACTTTGGGGTCTGCTCTGGGGCAGTTTATATTTCCTTTTCTGTCTTTAGGCTATTTATCTCTCCGGCTGTGATCGAGGGGTCTAGGGCATCGTAGGAACCCCCCACGGCTACTGCTAGTTGTGTTGATAAGTTCAGGGGTCTGCAATCTGATAGTTGTCAACTTCTCTGGTTTTCTGGACGTAGCTTCTATTTTTGTGTCTGCCTCCTACGGTGACTCAATCATAACAAAAGGGGAAAGAAAGAACAGAGAGAAAGAAAGAAAGAGGGGAAAAGAAAGAAACAACAGAGAGAGAAAGAAAGAAAGGGGAAAGAACAGATAGAGAAAGAAAGAGGGGACAGAAAAAAAGAACAGAGAGAGAAAAAAAAGAACGAAGGGAAAGAAAGAACAGAGAAAGAAAGAGAAATAAAGAAAGAACACAGAGAGAAAGAACAGAGAGAGGGAAATAAAGAATAGAAAGAAAGAAAGAGGGGAAAGAAAGAGAACAGAGAAAGAAAGAACAGAAAGAAAGAAAGGAAGAACAGAGAGAGAAAGAAAGATTAGAGAGAGAAAGAAAGATTACAGAGAGAAAGAAAGAGGGGAAAGAAAGAACAGAGTGAAAGAAAGAACAGAGAAAGAGGGGAAAGAAAGAACAGAGAGAAAAAAAGAAAGAGAGAAAGAAAAAGAACATTGAGAGAAAGAAAGCGTGGACAGAAAAAAAGAACAGAGAGAGAGAAAAAAAAAGAAAGAGGAGAACGAAAGAACAGAGAGGGAAAGAGAGGGGAAATAAATAAAAAACAAAGTGAGAAAGAAAGAGGGGAATGAAAGAAAAGAGAGAGAGAGAAAGAAATAGGGGAAGGAAAGAAAGAAAGAACAGAGAAAGAGAAAGAAAGATGGGAAAGAAAGGGAACAGAGAGAGAGAACAGAGAGAAAAAGAACAGAGAGAGAGAGAAAGAGAGGAAAGAAAGAACAGAGAAAGAAAGAATGAGGGGAAAGAAAGAGAACAGAGAGAGAAAGAAAGAACAGAGAGAGAGAAAGGAAGAACAGAGAGAAAGAAAGAAAGAACAGAGAGAGAAAGAAAAAGCAGAGAGAAAAAGAAAGAAAGATTAGAGAGAGAAAGAAAAAGGGGAAAGAAAGAAAGAACAGTGAGAGATAAAGGAAGAGGGGAAAGAAAGAAAGAAAGATTAGAGAGAGAAAGACAGAAAGATTCTATAAAGAAGCTATAGCAGCCCGGCTCCCATTGTAGTGCCCACCTGAGCCTACCGATGCAGGACATATCATGATCCGCTCACATGGCTGGCATCCCCGAGTCCAAGGCGATCCTCTGTCGGAGGACACAGTGATGGATCTGAAGCATTCACTGAAGTGCCTCCATAGTTCCGTCACAATCTCCTCCCGAAATTACCTCATTTCCGGTCAGCTTCTAGCACGTCACTTCCGGTGGAACATCATGTGCGAATTTTAAAGTGCTCCTCGGGGCTCCTCCTTGTACTCCTGTGTCCATGGGAAAAGTAAGCTCCCGACGGGGCAGAGGGGCAGACTCTCTCAAAATCGGGACTGTCCCGCTGGGAGGTATGGATGTTCCCCACCATACACCTTGTACACGTATGGCTCTGCACACCTCACACACACACGGTTCCGTTTTTTATGCCTCGCACACACACGGCTCCACTCAGTACACACATGGCTCCACTCCGTAAACCTCGTACACATGCGGCTCTGCTCTGTACACCTTTTACACACGTGGCCACGCTCTGTACACCTTGTACACACATGGCTCCACTCCGTAAACCTTGCACACATGCGGCTTTGCTCTATACACCTCGTACACACGTGGTTCCACTCCATACACACGTGGATCCACTCCATACACACATGGCTCTGCTCCGCTCCATACACACACGGCTCTGCTCCGCACACAAACGGCTCAGCTCCGTACACTTTGTACACACAGGGCTCCGTTTTGTACACCCCATACACACACAGCTCCACTCCGTACAACCCTTACACACGCTGCTCCACTCCGTACACCTCGTACACACGCGGCTCCACTCAGTACACACATGGCTCCACTCCGTAAACCTCGTACACATGCGGCTCTGCTCTGTACACCTTTTACACACGTGGCCACGCTCTGTACACACACGGCTCCACTCCGTAAGCCTTGTACACATGCAGCTTTGCTCCATACACCTCGCACACACGCAGCTCCGCTCCTTACACCCCGTACACGCTGCTCCACTCTGCACAGATGTGGCTCTGCTCTGTACACCTCGCACACACACGGCTCCACTCAGTACACAAATGGCTCCACTCAGTAAACCTCGCACACATGCTGCTCTGCTCCGTACACCTTTTACACACGTGGCCACGCTCTGTACACCTTGTACACACATGGCTCCACTCCGTAAACCTTGTACACATGCGGCTCCGCTCCATACACCTCACACACGTGCGGCTCCACTCCGTACACCTCACACATGGCTATGCTCCATACACACATGCGGCTCTGCTACATCCACCCTCTAAACCCCTCCTGACCCCACACATAAACTTCCCTCATTCAGCACGATGATAACCAGCACAGCAGAGTCTTGCATACACTGAGGCCCCTGATCATGTGACTCCTGACTCCTCCCCTCCTGTGACCTCATCACAGGTCCTGTGGCAGAGAATAGAACATAGCAGCAGAGCAGGGATGGAGATGATCGATAGACCGAGGGCTGATGTGCACACGACCTATGATGAGGTCACAGGAGGGGATGAGTCAGGGGTCACATGATCAGGGGGTCCTGACTCCTTCCCTCCCGTGACCTCAATTACAAGCCTTTGCACGCTACCCGCAGCACCAGCGTGCAGGCTAAATTGTAGGTGCTGCGGGTAGCAGAGTGCATAATGCCGCCCCTGTGCACAGCAGCTGTCTGCCACCTGAGCCACAGGCTCAAATGGCCTCATTATAGGTGTGGCCCTGGCTGCTGTGGTAGGGCCTCTCCTGACACCCTCTGTGCCGCTGTAGCAGGGCCTTTCCTGACACCATCTGTGCTGTTGTGACAAGGCCTCTGTTGACACCCTTTGTACTGTTGTGGCAGAGGCTTTCCTGACACCCTCTGTACTGCTGTGGCAGAGCCTCTCTTTATACCCTCTGTGCTGCTGTGGCAGGGCCTCTCCTGACACCCCCTGTGCTGCTGTGGCAGGGCCTTTCCTGACACCCTCTGTGCTGCTGTGGCAGGGACTCTCTTGACACCCTCTATACTGCTGTGGCCGGGCCTCTCCTGACACCCTCTGTGCTGCTGTGGCAGGGTCTCTGGAGGTGGCTGTGCACAGGATTAGTTGATGTAGATGAGAGAGCTCACACAGAGTCCGGCTCACAGAGGGTTCCCTGCGCTCTCAGCAGGGGTATTCCCGGCTTCAATGCTGAATGTGGCTCAGAGGATTCACATGAGCTCATTACAGGGACCCGAGCATGCTCGCTTATCACTAATAAAAGTAGGTCAAAAGTAGGTCAAAGAAGAACTTACAGAAAGAGGGCACACATAACAAATATGACAACTAGTAAAATAGTATATAGAAAAATAAAGGAGATTCACTGCTTAGTACAAATACACAAATATAGTATATAGAATGTAACCATCAGAAATATATATAAGCAAATCTGCATAAATATACGTATATAATATTGGTGATGTAATCAGAATATACGGGGTACGGTGACTAAACAATGGTGAAGTATACAAGGTTGGGGTAAAAGGTAAATATATTCCCATATATAGCACAATGAAATATTCAGCATACACTCAGGATGGATGTTGAAAAAATGAGTTTAGTAAATTCTTGGGGGTCATCACAGGAAGAAGGAGCATAACAATGCAGCACTAGCCAATAGGAGAGGGACGCGACATGTAGTGATACAGGCCTGAACTGGTTAAGTTTGGGAGCTTGCTCCGATCCGAGTCACAAGCCCGACCGTGTCACAAACTAGGTTGTGACACCGAAGGGCACATATGATACAGGATGAGGAGAGCCGGCCGGGCACCAGATCTGCATGTGTGCTGCTGGGCCGATCAGCAAGAGTAGCCGAGCATTCATAGAGGGCGTGTAATACTCAAAAAAGGCCACAAGATGGTGGAAGAGAGCACTGTAGTAACTGTATACAGTGAAGAGACCACATTGTGCCATATTATGACATAAGGATATTGATATTACCACAAATAACACACATATTAATGATAATATCTATAGTGATACATTTCTAGTCTTATGTTATGGTCTGAATTTTACCTTTATGTTGGTGGCTTTGGAATATGACATATTCTTACATGATTAGATCTATTTCTAATCTGTGTCCAGGAGCAGTGATCTACAGATCCTTAGCTTCACATAAAGCGATGGACAGCGATCCAGAGGACGATACCAAGGAATACATGGACATGATGTCGGACCTGCAGAACATCTACAAGGACTATGTTAGTGCCAGGCTCTTTCCTCTATTACATAGCTGTGTACTGTATGTTTGGTTTCGTCCTGGAAAACAGATGATTTTCTTCTCAGTTTTCATCTGTATGGCATATAAAAACTTGCATGACCAAATACAATTTCCTATAAAATTGTCGTGCTCCCTTACCTATGGCCCTGCTGGTATCTCCAAACTAGAACTCCTAGTGTGCAATAACATAGGGAATTCATAAAATGACTGAAATGAATGGGGTTGTTCAGCGCTGGTGTAATTTTTGGCAGAATGTGAACAGTATGTAACGTTCTGACCTGATCACTTGTATGTAAATCACTGAAAACGGAAATGTTCTTGTGTTGGTTCTAGTAGTTGTATACAGATCCCCATCTCTGCGCAGCATTTCTACCTACACACAGTTATATGTCAGTATCACCTCTAACTCTCGGCTGATGCTTCTTAGCCTCTCGGATTATTACACATAGCCATTGGCTCCAGGTCAAAGGTTCTGATTCATCATTGACTTTGTGCCTGTTTGTTGTCTAGTTTTGTGTGTTTAACACCTTTTTTTGTTTGCACATAATTCGTTATTGTATTTGCACCTTTTTTGAAGTCATAGAATGGTAGAGTTGGAAAGGACCTCCTGGGCGATCTGGTCCAACCCCCTGCTCAAAGCAGGATTCACTAAATCATCCTGTCCAGCCTCTGTTTGAAGACTTCTATTGAAGGAGAACTCACCACTTCTCGTGGCAGCCTGGTCCACTCATTGATCACCCTAACTGTCAAAAAGTCTCCTCCCATTCAGTTTCATCCCATTGCTTTTAGTCTTTCCTTGTGCAAATGAGAATAAAGTATCTTCTATATGTACTTGCCTGGTTTTTTTTTTTTACTGTTTTCGCTTTGTGCGTGGAGTCTAGTAATTACAGATATTTTTTCCTGATTTATCAATTTCTATGTTTGCCACAACCTTAATCCAGTCCAACCCTGCTGTATTTTTGGCAATTTTTGTGACTTGCCATCAAAAGTTACAAAATAAAAAAAAACAGTTCAAGACCGAGCGAAAGCTTGATTTTTACTAAATGCCAAATTCATGAATCCCATGCAAAAATTTTGATGAATTTGGCTTCAAAAATGATAAATAATACCACAAGACAAAAAAGAAAAGTGACATAACAAAAATGCACATGATGAATCGGGGCCACAATATTTACTTTTACTTCATTATGTCTATAGAAACAAATGACAGCAGATTCGAGGAGAATTCATCACTATTCCACTGGAGGAACCTGTCTCGGAAGAAGGCAGCACAAGCACAGAGGAGAAGGACAAAACAACCTGCTGTCAGTGCTGTGCCTGGCTCTGTATTAACACAGGAAGGATGATGAGGAGAGCGAGGGACAGGATTGCCTCCTTCATAAACATTCTGTTTGATTATATATGCTTACTTAACTATACTAAAGTATAAGTATATTTAACATTCAATAAAAATAAAAAAAAGTATAAGTATAGATGATATGGATAAATATATTTAAAATAACCAATAAATTTCCTTCAACTTCACAATTGTGTCCCACTTGTTGCTGATTCTTCACCAAAAATTTACATTTGGTATCTTTATGTTTGAAGCATGATATGTGGGAAAAGGTTGAAAAGTTCCAGGGGGACGAATACCTTCTTGCAAGGCACTGTACATATATATATATATATATATATATATATATATATATACATATACATACACACACACACACACACACACACACACACACACACACAGGGTCGGACAGGGGTGCCTAGGGCCCACCAGGGGAATTGTCTCTAGGGGCCCACCCTATGGCTACCATAAACGTTTTTATTGCGTGTTCATTTTTTGGCCTCTCCCACTAAAACGTGTGTCTTTTAGCAAGCTATACAGTGTGCAAAAGAGAACGCTCTCAACCACGTATATATCATACAGAACGCACTCTCAGCCTCCTATATATCGTACAGACCGCACTCTCAGCCTCCTATATATCATACAGACCGCCTCTCAGCCTCCTATATATTGTACAGACCGCACTCTCAGCCTCCTATATATCATACAGACCGCCTCTCAGCCTCCTATATATCGTACAGACCGCCTCTCAGCCTCCTATATATTGTACAGACCGCACTCTCAGCCTCCTATATATCGTACAGACAGCACTCTCAGCCTCCTATATATCGTACAGACCGCCTCTCAGCCTCCTATATATCGTACAGACCACACTCCCAGCCTCCTATATATCGTACAGACGCCTCCTATATATCGTACAGACCGCACTCTCAGCCTCCTATATATCATACAGAACGCACTCTCAGCCTCCTATATATCGTACAGACAGCACTCTCAGCCTCCTATATATCGTACAGACAGCACTCTCAGCCTCCTATATATCGTACAGACAGCACTCTCAGCCTCCTATATATCGTACAGACAGCACTCTCAGCCTCCTATATATTGTACAGACCGCACTCTCAGCCTCCTATATATCGTACAGACAGCACTCTCAGCCTCCTATATATCGTACAGACCGCCTCTCAGCCTCCTATATATCGTACAGACCACACTCCCAGCCTCCTATATATCGTACAGACGCCTCCTATATATCGTACAGACCGCACTTTTGGCATCCTATATCACATACAGACCGCACTCTCGGTCTCCTATTACAGATACTTTCTATAAGAGGCTGAGAATGTGGTATGTACAGTATATAGGATGCCAATATTGTGGTATATAAGGCATATTGGCCTCGTATGAGACATACAGACTGTCGGCCTCCTATAGGACATACTAAGTGTCGGCCTCCTATTAGGCCCCCTATAAGACATACAGAGTATTGGCCTCTTAGATACTGTACAGACCGCACTCTCTGCCTAGGTACGGCATACAGGAGGATGATAGTGCGGTCTGTACAGTCAGTATACAGGCCTCATATGACATATTAGGCCATATAAGAGTGTGGTGTGTGTGTGTGTATCTTATATAGGAGGCACTGGCACAGATTGTGATCTGTGATGCTGCATCATGTCATGTGTATGAGCAGGGCCGGTTTTAGGTAAAGTGGGGCCCTAGGCCAAGTTTAAAATGGGGCCCCAAATGCTAACATATTGCACATCACACAGAAGCATTTCGATTGTATTCACATGCGCTGAGTTCACGACGCTAAATGAGTGTGATCGACAATATTGTAGTCGTTCAACACTTGTTTTCCGGCCTCTTTACACCATCTGAGAAAGAATGATGGAGACAGAACAATCACTAATGGATCAATCTGTCCCCATACAGTATCATGTTATCAGCAGCACATCTACAGTTTACATCCCATAGTCCTCAATATAATATAATGTGCCCCATAGTTCCCCTGTCACGCTCAGAGTGACTAAAGTTAGAGACAGCGTGACTGACTGATTACCCAGCTGCCCTAGACACTGATAAATATAAGGCGGCTTCTTACACACAACGTTGCCAGGCAGGAGCGCAGTGTTGGTGACCTGCGGGAGGGGCGGAGCGATAGTGAAGCGCTCAATGCCCGCAGGACCTGTGGCCACGTGACCACGTGTCAGAGGGGTGGGCGGAGCTACCGCCGGGCTCCAGCAGCGCCGGTCACAATGCTGGTAAAGAAGCGGCGCTGAGCAAAGGACAATAGTCGGTCGGGCAATAGGTCATACACGGGGCAGGCAGCGAAGTACAGAAGGGATATCCAGAGAAGGGTAAAACGTAGCAGCGGTCATACACAGAGCGGGCATAAAGGTACAGAATCAGAATCCAAGAGAGGTTAACCGTGACAAAACCGGATCAGACACCAAACAAGCATACAGGGACAGGCATGAAGCACAGACAGAACAGGGTCAGGCACACTCAACTAGGAGTATAAACGACAGAGGAAGGCTCTACCCTGAGGCTATAAGAACCCTCCCTGGACCCACAGAGAGGCTCTCCATGTTAACTCTTCCCACACCTACCCTGATATCTCAGTAAACCATGACACCTCCATATAGTATAATACACTCCTCAGTCCTCCATATAGTATAATATACTATATGGAGGACTATGGGGAGTGTATTATACTATATGGAGGACTGAGGAGTGTATTATACTATATGGAGGACTATGGGGAGTGTAATAGCCCTGCATATATTAAAATACACTCAGTCCTCCATAGAATATAATACACTCCTCCATATATTAAAATACACTGCTCAGTCCTCCATATAGTATAATACACTCCTCATAGTGCTCCATATAGTATAATACACTGCCATTCATCCATGTAGTACAATTCACTTCCCATAGTATAATGCACCCCATAGTTCATCATATAGTATAAAGTATTCCACATAGTCCTCGATACAGTATAATGCAGCCACCCCATAGAGCATAATGCAGCCACCCCTCAGAGTATAATGCAGCCTTGCCATGCAATATAATGTAACCCCCCATAGAATATAATGCAGCCCCCCTCATATAGTATAATGCAGCCCCTCCATAGAATATTTGACAGCACCTTATATAGTATAATGTAGCCCCTCAATAGAATACAATGTAGCCCTCCTCATAGTATAATGCAGCCCAAATAGAATATAATGTAGCCCCCTCAAAAAAGGGTCGGGCTATTTGACCGGAGATTGGGGGGACGCTAATGACACATCTCTACCCCCAGAACTAGAAGGTCCTGCATCGACAGCCCCCTGCACAGTAACCACCAACTGTTGCTGGGTATGGGCCATCGTGCGCTGTTCCACATTGAGTTTATGGAACATTTGGGTCAGGTGCTTGACCTGATCAGCCAAAGCTTGTATGGGATCCATGAGGATAACACACACTTTTTTTTTTTTTTCTCTTCCGAGGAAAAAAAGACTGAAACGGTCAGTTATAATGTCAGGAGCACCGCACTGCACTTGCTCACTGAGCCAGTGCGCGTGTCCTGAGTACCAAGACTGTGCACAAAGATACCTGCGGAGCGGGCAGCAGTGGTGACAATGCATGCTCCAGGACCTGAAGCACGTGACTGCTGGGGGTGTGGCCTAAGCTCCACAGAGCTAGGAGCTGCAGGGAAACTCCTAGAAAGGTAACTACAGGACAATGTTACCAAGGGGCATAGACAGAGACAGAAACCAGATCAAGCCGAGGTCAAAGCACGAGAGAGCAATACAGTACCAAAGGATTAGACAGAAAGGACAGTCAGGACGTAGCGATAGATCAGAAAACCAGAACGGGCATTAGACGGTACAATAGGGGTAACCTGTAACGGAGTAACGATAACCAAGCCAGGAGGTCAGAACCAGAAAAGACAATTGTACAAAAACGAGGGACGGAGTACAGAGTGAAGGAACAAGCCAGGTCATACACGGGAAGCAAACAAACAACGCAGAGTAAACGCACACCAGTGGTCAGACACACCAGAACAGCAGTATAACTGACAGAGAATGCTAGTTTGGAGTGAGTATAAATACCCCTCCCAGATCCAAAGAGAGGCCGGCAAAAGTTAACCCTGTGAGAACAGGACATTAACCATGTCCTAACCAAGACAGTTGGGTTGCCCTCCCAGGGCTGTGGGGTACTCGGTACCGGGCCGGTGTCAGGGGGAGGTGTCACAGCAGCGGTGACCCGGTCCGTGGCCCTGGGCGCCCAAGTAATGGGGGGTCATTGAATGATGGTTTGTAGTGAATGGAATAGTTTGTGACGCCACCTGTGGTGTTCGGCAAGTGAGATGTTAGGCCAACGCTGCATGCAGATTCTCTGGGACTGATGGTGTGTTGCAGTCAAGATGGTGAAGCTCCCCACAGGCGGAGCTGTAATCCCAGGGCAGTGTAGATGTGAAATCAGAGGAGAGGCACGAGCGGTGTAAAAGCTGGTACCCAGATGTAGCGGTGCTGAGTGCGTTGGCGCGAGGATGAATGGAGGACACCAGGGCTTGTAGTTCCAAAGCTTTACTCACAGTCTGTAGTACACACAAGTGCCTGCCTCCGTGCCGTGTCCTCCGGGTCAGAGACCCTGTCAACCTCCAGGCAAGATGGAATGCTCCCTTCCAACACTCCGCCAACATGTGCCTTTCTGAACGCCTCCTCTATAGCGCCTTTAAGTGTGAAGTACTCCCAGTACTGAGTTACACTGGAGTGCCTCCTGACAGATGTTCCCTAGAACTCTACATGTACGGCAGACAGCTGTAGCCTGCTTCGGGGACTCCTTTCTCCTGAGTCCCGGCTCTCTAGCCATGTTGCTGTTGTCCCCCCAAGTCTTAGATGGGAGTAGTGCATTTACAGCCCACTACTCCACCGGTGTCTGCTGCAGAACCATTGTGAAGGGTTAATACTAAAATCAGAGCTGAAGTTTCACTTCTCCATTAATCCTGAAGGTTTCGTTTCTTCATTTTTGTTGCTGTAAGATAAATTTTTGCTATTGGGATGGGCTGTCATGAAACCAGACTGTTCCCATCTGTACAAGATAAAGGAGGCGGGGGTGTAGAACTCTGAAGAATATGCCACTATATTACTTTCTATGCTGTTTGAATACGGACATTTATGTAGTTTCCGGTATTCTTGCAATATTATTGGCTTATAAAGTGAAGCATTACCATGATATTATTGGTAGTTGAGAACTTTGCATAATTAAGCAAAAGATTATAAAAGTGACTAAAATAAAGGGGTTTAGTGATCTGTCTCGATCCTCCCGTACAGAGACCCCCGTCTCCGTGTGGTCATTCCCAGTTGCTAGGAACACTCTGGAATAATTTGGAAATCACTGGATCAACCGTGAAGGGTTAATTTAGCCCTCGCTCAATAGCTACCCCGACACCAATAGTGTTCATACAACCTCGGGGATCGGGCCCTGGCCTTGCGCTTAGAACTTCTAGGCAGGGTTCTTCCTTTAACCCACGTCCTCTATGTTCCCTTTACTCCTACGTTCCGTACTTGTCTTTCTTTCTTATGGAAGCTTAGGTTTCAGTTCAATGTCTTTCTCCTTTCCCGTGCCAGCTGGCTCAGATCACTGAGGCAGCTGCAGCACTCCTTCCTCCATGCCTCTTCCAGGGATCTCCTCTCTCCGACTGTCCTCCTGACAGACTGACCTGTAATCCTACACCTTCCCACTCTTTTATGTATTCTCAACTCCACCCACCTCCCAGCACGTTTAGTGTTCCAAGCAGGGAGCCACCAAAGGTGCTCTGCTACCCTCTAAGCATGGAGCCGCAATGTGGCTTTGCTGAACTACTCTGTTGTGTGGGATGCAGGTGTTGGAGCGTGGTTAGGAGTTCCCACCTTACCTGGATGGTGGGGCACCACACCTTAGGAGAAGGTGCAGTACCTCTGTGACGACTGAGCCTCAGGGGCGCCACACAGCCAGAATCTGACCCTGATGAAACTCAGGTTCCCCTTCCCACATACTATACCACCTTACACGGTGACAAAGAGGAAGGTGCAGATGAAAGTTCAGGTTCCCTGAGCAGGTGGGGGGGCATACTCATGGGCAACGGCACTGGCACAGGGCCCCTCATAGTACGCAAAAGTGTCTCTGCCGGTGGGAGGGTCCACCCGCTGTCAGACACACGCCGTCAGACACACCGCCATACTATGAGGGGCCCTGTGCCAGTGCCGTCACCAACGAGTGGGCCCCCCTGCTTGGTAAGGATCGCAGCACTTACAAAGTTGAAATACTTACCTCTCCTTGCTCCTCCGCCGTGACGTCTTCCGCGTTTCCTGACAGTGACATCCTGGTCAAAGAGCGCAATGACATCACATCTGTACGCCCTCTGTCTAAACAGTCTAAGTGCAGAGAGAGGGAAGATGGGGACGACGAGGAGTCCAGACTAGTACAGGGATTCCCTAGCGTGGAGACTTATTTAATTGTTTTAAAGGTTGGGAGCAATTTTTGGGGAGCACGATACTCTGGAGAATGATATCTGGGGCCCACCATACACTGGAGCATTCCAAAGATGGATATCAGTCACTGGAGCAGAATTTACAGGGCCCATTATACACTGGAGCATTAGAAATGGGGCCCATTATATATGGAGCATTATTTGGGCCCATAAGACAGTGGAGCTTCATCCATGGGGACCAACATATACTGTAGCATTATGTGGAGCTCATCATACACTGTATGGAACATTATATGGGACCAATGGTCCTGTATGGAGAAATATATGGGCCTCATTACTCTGTATGGCGCACTATTATGCGGTGGCCATAATACTGTATGTAGGAATATACTGTCTGTTTTTGGAGCTATTGGAGAATTTAAAATGGATATCAGTCATGTGATGTAAGAATTTAAGTATTTTTCATTGTATTGTACCGCTATTTCTCTGCCGTGTCAAAGGATCATGAATTGTGTCACGTGTTAAAGGAGCCCAGTGACACTCTTTGGTCCTGGGCCCAAGAAAATCTGGAGCCAGCCCTACCCCCCACAACTTTAGCCAAATATCCCCCAGTTTTCAATGCCTAACTATTATTATAAAGTAAATTAAGGTTGACAAGCTTAAGTTATAAGAATTGATGTTTTTGGCATTAAAATGGGCACTGTAGGTATGTTTCCTGTCCTCCACTAACTGCCGACTTTTCTTCCCCATTGACTTACATTGGGTTTCGTGTTTCAGTCGGCCTTCGACTTTTCACAAAAATCGGCCGATTTCGTTCTACCTGTCTTTTGGGAAAGTCGGGTTTCATGAAACCCGACTCGACCCGAAAAAAGGCAAAGTCGCTCATCTCTACCATCTCTCTCCTGTGGACCATGAATGTGAGTAGGGCTTTTAGTGCCCACTCTAGCATAGATATCAACTAGAATAAATGGGTTTTATAATCAATAAATAAAAAAAAAGTAGACAAACATGGGGAGAGTTACAGATTTTACTAGAAGATAGCTGAAAATTTAGGGATAATTATCACATTGGCGATACCAGTATGGTATCACTTAACACTATATGGTTAATTAGGAATGTACAACAAAACATATTAGAGTGGTTTAAGCTGCCAACATTTTTTCCACCGATACCGATATTTCTGGAAGCTTTTTCCTGAATAAGAGCAAAGGGGCATAATCATCAATTTATGAATTATTGGAATCAGAAGGGTTGTTTCATGTGGGTATAATAGATAGATAATATTCTTGGATTTGTACTTTAATATCTTTAAATATTAACACAGGAATTGAATACACCCCTTTGTGGGAAATATACAGTAAATATTACAACTGCACCTTTCTTGTAATAATGACCTCTTTATTGGCTCCTATCTTGTCATAATTTCCCCTGTCTTGGCGCCTTGGCTATCATCTTGCAATAATGTCCTCTGTCCTGCCCCCATCCTGTAATACTGTCCCCCACCATCCTGGTCATTATCCTGTAATAATGTCCCTCATCCTGGCTCCTCCCTGTAATAATGTCCTACGTGCTGGCACCCATTCTGTAATTAAGCCCTCCATTCTGTAATAATGTTCTCTGTCCAGGCCCCTATACTGTATTAATGGCCCTCATCCTGGCCCTTTCTAGTAATAATGTCCCCTATTTTGGTGGTATTCTCCAACACATTTAAAAAATAAACAAATTATTCTTACCTCACCTTTCTCCCTCAGCCAGCAGTGTCTCTTTCTGCTCTATAGCTAGCACTTGCTCATGACATATGACCTTATGTGCCATATGCAATGGGAATGCCTCTGATTAGTCTGCAGCTTGTACGAGAGCAAGTAGTAAAAGCTGGACAAAGGCTGCGAGATGCTATTTTTAGGCTGGGAAGGGCCAATATTTATGGAAGCTTCCCAGTCAGAGAACACCAGCCAATAGCCATCTGCTTTAGCTTGGCTGCTTGCCAAAAATTCTGGGAACCCCACTCCATTTTTAAAAATGATTTATTAAAATAATTAAAAAATATGGAGTGGGGGCCCCATTGTTTCTGATAACCAGCCAATCCAAAGCTGACAGCTGGTCCTGTTGTGTTTGGACCTCATTATAATGTCAGATCCCAATGTTGGATCCTGTGGATCTCTGGTAGTCTGGTCAGTGATGTATTCTTCTCTAGTTTGAACCTATATTTGTAGTTTTATTGACTTTCCAGACTCCATGATTCTAGACCCCTCTCTAGTATGGACGTGAATACTGACATGCCTTATCAGCAAAATAATCAGGTTTGAGCCTCAAAAATAATATCTCTTCACTTGTTCATATTTCTGTGCAGATATGCCAATATGCAAAATCCCTGAATGTTTCCTGGAAGACATCATATCGCCCAGTTCCATCTATATGACAAACTTCCAGGAGAATAAAGAGGAGCTGGTGAAAGGTCTGTATTGGCTGTATAATGTAACCAGGGCCACCATCAGGGCATGACAGGCATTACACCTGTATGGGGCCCCGCCACCCCGGGGGCCCTCCCGGGCCCGGCAGCCGCGGCAGTGCCTGAGCAAGCTGGGCGTTGCAGCCTGGTCCGCGCCCGCCGCTCGGGTCCTGGCCGGGCCCCCCTACAAATATTTCAGCGGTTTGGGCACCCCCGTTCTCCCCCAGGCCTCTGCGCCTCTGCGCCTCTGCCTGTACATTCCGTTCACTCAGTCTGACTGTGACAGGACAGCCGGCCAGCGCTTGGCTCCTCCTCCCCAGTCCCCAGTGCACCATGGTTGGATCATGGTCACTCCCAGCACCGCCCCCGGCTCACCACGTGATGTGACGTCACACGCTGCCTCTTCACTTCCTCATTCCTGAGAAAGCTGAAGAGCGGTGTGCACGTGGCATCAGTGTGGGAGCGGCTGCAGGCCTGCACCAGTGCAGAAGAAGACGTCGGGTCCCGGGGACGGCGGGTCACGGTCTGATGGTGCTGTGGAGGAGTGGACGGCCAGCGAGCAGGTAAGTGAATTCTTTTTATGTCTGTCTGGCTGCAGCCTGCTGATCATGATTCATGGGGATGGGAACATTGGGGGCCGAGGGGGGCCTGTTGTCTCAGTCTAAAGTTGGGGGGAGTCTCTGGGGGCCCCGGCGCCGGGGGCCGGTTGTTTTGGGGAGTCTCTGGGGGCCCGGTTGTGTCATATCATGGGGGAGTCTAGGGGTCCTGTGGGGACCCACAGGCCCGGCTGATGGTGGAGGACCCGGGGGCCTGCCTGGCTGTCTGTGGGGGGTCACCCAGGGGCCCGCCTGGCAGTCCGTGGGGGGCCTGGGGGACCCAGGGGCTCAGCTGATGATGGTGGGGACCCAGGGGCCCGCCCGGCTGTCCGTGGGGGGTCACCCAGGGGCCTGGGGGACCCAGGGGCCCAGCTGATGATGGTGGGGACCCAGAGGCCTGCCCGGCTGTCCGTGGGGGTCACCCAGGGGCCCACCCGTCTGTCCGTGGGGGGTCACCCAGGGGCCTGGGGGACCCAGGGGCCCAGCTGATGATGGTGGGGACCCAGGGGCCCACCCGGCTGTCCGTGGGGGGGTCACCCAGGGGCCTGGGGGACCCAGGGGCCCAGCTGATGATGGTGGGGACCCAGGGGCCTGCCCGGCTGTCCGTGGGGGGGACCCAGGGGCCTGCCTGGCTGTCCATGGGGGGGTCACCCAGGGGCCCGCCCGGCTGTCCGTGGGGGGTCACCCAGGGACCCGCCCGGCTGTCCATGGGGGGTCACCCAGGGGCCCGCCCGGCTGTCCGTAGGGGGTCTGGGGCACCAAGGGGCCCGGCTGTCCGTGGGGGGGTCTGGGGGGCCCAGCTGATGATTGGGGGGCCTGGCTGTTCACAGGGGGGGTCTGAGGGGCTGATGATGGGGGGGACCCAGGAGGCCCGGCTGATGGGGTGAGCCAGGGCCCAGGGGGACAGATCTCCAGTGCCAAGATTAGTAGGCACATTGTCTCCACCTGCAGTTCAGCCTGTAGTCAGGACAAATAGCAGAAGTACACTTGGGGGAAAACAAACATTGGGGGTGAAAAGATCATTTTTGTGAAAATAAAATTAGATTTTAGATTGGCAGCTAATAAAAATCAAATACAAGCAGTTAGTATGTTAATCAAAAGCCCAAGACAATAGAAAAGGCTGCTTTGTAAAAAGGGTTAAAGTTAGAGTAGAAAAAAAGGGGTTACTAGAAATACTATGATAATACCCTTTTCTTATGAAAAGTGACTTCTTCCACTCCTGATGAAGTCACGTTAGTGACAAAACGTGTCAAGTAACAAGAGTGGCATCCCGTTCCTGGGACCAGAGCATTCATTATGGCTCGTCCTGTTCAGTGAGCATGTCTTTGTTCTGCTAGTAGCAAGGGTGGCTTATCATAAAAAAAGGGTATTACAAAGCGGCCTTTTCTATTGTCTTGGGCTTTTGATTAACATACTATCCACTTGTATTTGGTTTTTATTAGGTGCCAATCCTATTGCTAACATGGCTGTTTGTTATTTATAAGGTGGCTTGTTGTAATATCATCAATATTTCTTGTTTAAGCATAAGACTTTTTTGATTGTAGAGTTATTTGAAATTCGGAGGATTTCATTGGCCACAACTAATACACTGAATATATGTGTTTATTATATACTTGTTGCTCTGGCATGCTACATAGAATACTGAACTTTTATTGAATATTGTTGTACATTTACTGTATATATTGCCCAGGACCGTCTAGCCACTCCCTTATATACAGGTCATGTTTGGTGACACCTGCATATATTTTACATGTTTTTATCATTTGTGGTGTTTTCCTGCACATCTGTATGTACTAAAAATTAACTTTATAAGGGTGATCCCTGCATGTGTGTATGTCTACTTTGCTTTCTTTTTTTTCTATTTGGATCTACTTTTTGACATACAGCGGTTGGATCCCCGATATATTTGGTCTGTTTTTCCTGATGGTGCCCTCCCTGTTCTGGTATTATACAACGTTTACTGACCGTGGGAACATAGCTAAAAGAGTTTTTGAATTCTGACTGTATAATGCTATGTGCACACGGTGCGGATTCTGCTGCGGATTTTTCTGCGCAGATTTTACTAAATCCGCAGGTCAAATGACCAGCATTTTTCCTGCGGATTTAGTGCATATTTTGTGCAGATTTACTGCAGTTTTTGTGCAGTTTTTCCCTGCGGATTTCAAGAATGGAGCAGGTGGAAAACTGCAGCAAAACCGCCCAAAAGAAGTGACATGCTGCTTCTTTTAATTCCGCACAAAATCCGTGCAGAAAAATCCGCAGCATGTGCACAGCGGATTTTGTTTTACATAGCCAATAATGGTACTGTACATCACCTGCAGTTCTGCTGCGGATCTGCAGCAGAATCCGCACCGTCTGCACAGGGCCTAAAAGTTAGTAAACTAAATGGGGTGATCAGCCCTATACTCTTGACTCCTAATTTATTAATTGTATTTGTTTGACATAATCACTTACAGTTAAGTTTTGAGGTGTATTTACGTTCTATAATTTATCGGTTTTTAATAATTACCAATAAAGGTATTTTTGGTAGTGTCTAATCATTTATTATATATGCAATAATATACCCTTTCCATTTATTTGGTGAGGCAGCAGCGGTGGGCAGGCTGAGACGACCATTAGATTCTTCTTGACTGGGTGGTGGGCGCGGCGGCAAAACCGGCTGTGTGAGTAAATAAGTCCATGTATTCGTTTGTCCACCATTTTAGTATGTGATTGTACATACCGTATATATACATTGCTATTGTGGAGTCGAAGTGGGATGGGGAAGGAATGAATGTATAATTATTCCTTCCCCATTGCCCTTCGACTCCACAATAGCAATGTATATACACTCACTGGCCACTTTATTAGGTACACCTGTCCAACTGTGTGTTAAGACTTAATTTCTAATCAGCCAATCACATGGCGGCAACTCAGTGCATTTAGGCATGTAGACATGGTCAAGACAATCTCCTGCAGTTCAAACCGAGCATCAGTATGGGGAAGAAAGGTGATTTGAGTGCCTTTGAACGTGGCATGATTGTTGGTGCCAGAAGGGCTGGTCTGAGTATTTCAGAAACTGCTGATCTACTGGGATTTTCACGCACAACCATCTCTAGGGTTTACAGAGAATGGTCCGAAAAAGAAAAAAAATCCAGTGAGCGGCAGTTCTGTGGCCGGAAATGCCTTGTTGATGCCAGAGGTCAGAGGAGAATGGGCATACTGGTTCGAGCTGATAGAAAGGCAACAGTGACTCAAATTGCCACCCGTTACAACCAAGGTAGGCAGAAGAGCATCTCTGAACGCACAGTGCGTCGAACTTTGAGGCAGATGGGCTACAGCAGCAGAAGACCACACTGGGTACCACTCCTCTCAGCTAAGAACAGGCATCTGATGGCTACTTTCAGCAGGATAATGCGCCATGTCATAAAGCTCGAATCATCTCAGATTGGTTTCTTGAACATGACAATGAGTTCACTGTACTCAAATGGCCTCCTCAGTCACCAGATCTCAATCCAATAGAGCATCTTTGGGATGTGGTGGAACGGGAGATTCGCATCAGGGATGTGCAGCCGACAAATCTGCGCCAACTGTGTGATGCCATCATGTCAATATGGTCCAAAATCTCTGAGGAATGCTTCCAGCACCTTGTTGAATCTCTGCCACGAAGAATTGAGGCAGTTCTGAAGGCAAAAGGGGGTCCAACCCGTTACTAGCATGGTGTACCTAATAAAGTGGCCAGTGAGTGTATAAGCTACTGAATGATCCTGACCTGCCTAATGATAACATAAGGCAGCAGTGCTCAGGATAATCCAGTAGCTTAGAAGTTGTGTTTGGGGTTTGGAAGGGCTGGGGTGTGGGAATTATTGATGCAAGTGAGTTTATATGATTGGGAAAAATCTTTATTATGGCAGTGTACTTTTTTTGAAAGGGGAAATCTGTCTGCGCTTGCTCAGCAGTGCATGGACTGGGCGCCAATCTCCTGACCAGCATCCTCATACATGGATTTTGGAAGGTTCGCATGGTGAAGGAGGAGCTAGGGTGGAGGCGGAACTGGGGTGGAGCCTGGGCGGAGTCTCAAGGGGGCCCCATAAATTTTGCCAGTATGGGGCCCCGAAATTCTTAGTGGCAGCCCTGGGGCCACGGACTGGGTCACCGCTGCTGTGACACATCCCGCCGACACCGGCCCCGTACCGAGTACCCTACAGCCCTGGGAGGGTGACCCACATACATACATACCTACACACATTGAGCTTTATATATTAGATAGGTCTGTGAAAATGATTTCTACTAAATTATTATTAGTATGGAATATAGGGATATTGTTTGTAAATTGCCGTATCCTTGTGCCACTGCTGTTCTCCCTGCTCATGTTTTTTGTATTTCTTGGTTTGAAGCAACGGTATATATGTGTTTATTCTTTAATAAAATTGAGTTTTATAAAAATTGTATTCACTCTTGATCTATGCGCCACTGAATAGTAACATGATCTTTGTAATATAATGAGTTGTTAGGACATGTAAGGCTTCGTGCACACGCTGCGGAATCTGCTGCGGATTCATCCGCGCGGATTTTGCAAAATCCGCAGATAAATCCGCAGGTCAAAAGACCTACGGTTTATCTGCGGATTATCCTGCGGTTTTGTCCTGCGGTTTCACCATCCCCACAATGGTGGAGATAGGAAACCGCTGCGGATTACGCAGAAAGAATTGACATGTCAATTATTTCTGCTGTTTCAAAACCGCAGGAATACCGCGCGGAAAAATCCGGACCATCTACACAGCGGTTTTTTTTTGCATTCATTTGAATGCTACTGTACACCACAGCTAAAACTGCTGTGGTTCCGCAGCGGCCAAATCCGCTGCAAAACCGCAGCAGAATCTGCAGCGTGTGCACACACCCTAAAACTTAGCTGGCTACAGTTAGGAAAGTGTGAACCGCTTACAATTCCTACCACATGCCCTTTATACCGGAAAACCTACCATCAAGTTCTTCAGAGGGCACATTCTGTGTATCTTTGAATCAATGTCTTCTCCCATTTGTTCTTTGATTGAATGCCAAACATAGGAAAGGTTGTGGATGGCTACTGAACTCTCCAATATCACTGTAACAAAGCCCTTAAAAAAAATAAAAATAAAAAATGAACATACAGTAGAGTCCGGCAAATTTCAAAGAATATAATAATATGGCCGACAATCTTGCATATAAATCACTTAAAAAAAAAAAAACACATAGGAAACTGAGCCGGAGTATGACTTGAAAACATGCATGATGTAAAGGCATGTTCACACTGGCCATAGAAACAAGCAAAATCAAACAATCTTTGCGTGCATATACCCTGAGAAAAATAAGTAAAAAAGCAAGTGCATTAAATAAATAACATAGGGTATTTAGTAAACACTTTTTTGATAAAAAAAAAAAAGGCACCACGACAAGGTATACCCAAATTGGGACAGTAACTACACTCTCTAATTTTAAAACCTAGCTAGCGTGAACAGTGGCAGAGAATCACCAGGTCCCAAACGGACACCCAGTTTTGGAAGAACTATATATGAACTGCCCAGCTCACCAGGATAGGACATGGTGATTCTCTGCCACTGTTCACACTAGGTAGGTTTTAACATTAGAGAGTGTAGTTACTGTCCCAATTTGGGTATACCTTGTTGTGGTGGGGCAGCTTTATGCTTTTTTTTTATCAAAAAAGAGGGATTTTCTGGTACTCACCATAAAATCTCTTTCTTAGAGCCTTCATTGGAGGACACAGGTTACAATGGGTGTATGCTGCTGCTGCTGCTAGGAGGCTCACACCATGCAAAATAGGAAAAGTAGCTCCTCCCTGGCAGTATACACCCACCGACAGGCACCAAGTACCTCAGTTGGTAGAAAAAGTAGTAGGAGAAATAACATGAACTCACAAAATATGTACCAACCCAACAAGAGGCTCGTAGGCCCAACACGGTACAACTTAAACAGGGAGGGTGCTGTGTCCCCCAATGAAGGCTCCAAGAAAGAGATTTTATGGTGAGTACCACAAAATCCCTCTTTCTTTATCGCTTCATTGGGGGACAAAGGTTACCATGGGACGTCCCAAAGCATTCCCAAGGGTGGAAAAATGAACTTAGGCAACGTGAAGAAAGGACTTAGGTCGGTCGGTGTGCTACCGCCACCTGCAGTACCTTCCTATCTAAACTTGCCTTGGACGAGGCCTGGGTATGAACCCTGTAGAACCTCGCAAAGGTTTGCAGCCCTGCAAATCTGTAATGCCGAAGCTTGGTGACGGACAGCCCCTACAGCTCGGGTGGAGTGGGTTCTCACTCCCAGAGGGGGCCGTTTCTCCTGAACACGTTATGCTTCCAGTATCGCAGAACGAATCCAGTGAGCGATTGTGGAATTGGAAGTTGGGAGCCCCTTCCTGCTACATTCAGAGAGACTTGTCCTAGAAAGATAGACTCAAATGGCTCTGACCACATCCAGCTTGTGGAGAGACTTCTCCAGCGGGTGAACAGGAGAGGGACAAAAGGAGGAAAGGAAGATGTCCTCGTTGATGTGGAAAGAAGAAACCACCTTGGGAAGAAACAATGGAACGGGTCTGAGAAATACCTAGTCCTGATGAAGAGCCAAGTACGAGAAACGACAGGATAAGGCCGCAAGCTCAGAAACTCTCCTAATGGGCGTAATGGCAATTAGGAATGTCACTTTCCATGAAAGGAGGGAGAGTGGAATGTTCTGAATGGCGCACTTTAGAGAGCGCTAAGGACGAGGTTAAGATGCCACGGATCTATTGGGGGGAAGGTGGGGAGGGGCCAAGCGGGCAACTCACTGGAGAAAGGCTTTAACCTGTGGCATAGATGCCAGATTCCTCTGGAAAAGACTAGACAAGATGAGATCTGGCCCTCTAGGGTACTGAGGGACAGGTCTGAGTCTAGACCAGATTGAAGGAAGCCAAAAATGGATGGAAGGGAGAAAAACATTGAGAAAACATTGTTGACATCGCACCAACGGACAAATGCTTTCCAGTACCTATGGTAAATGTGGGAGGAGGCTGGTTTACTAGCCCTGATCATGGTCTGAATGAACTGGTGGGAAAAAACCCGATTCCCTCGGAACCTTGGCCTCAACGGCCATGCTGTTAAACTCATAGACTGAGAACTCTGGTGGTAGAGGGGGCCTTGTGAGAGAAGATCTGGACGGTCTGGAAGCCTCCAGGAGATGTCCGAGAGCATGCTCACCAGCTCCACATACCAAGGTCAACTTGGTTAGTCTGGATCTATCAGTGTTGTGAGTTCATTTTCCCCTTCGTCACTGAGGTCTGGTGAACTCCCTATTCTGGTAAAGGAAGGTAATGAGCCTGATTATGAGGCACCTGAGCCTAATGAGGATGACTGGCTGAGTGGAGTCACGGACTGGATATAAGGCTGCCGACGCCCTTCTGCCCTGCGGGTGATTTCTCTGTGGACTTCTAGGACACCAGTCTGATTCCTGCTCCTCTAAAGTTAAGTTTTCTGCTTTGCCTGTTAGCATTTGTGTTTTGTTTTTGTTTTCCTTGCTTTTCTGGATTCTGCCATTCCCTGCTGGGGTGAGCTGAATCTCCTTTTGCCTGTTGCTCTGTCTTCAGAATATTCCTGAGTACTGACATAGCTTTTTTGAAGCCTAGCGTCTTCAGGGCCTTTTTCTCTGTCAGTCTGTTGGCTCTTATTTTCATAGGGTTTTTCACGGATTGCAGACAGCAGCCTTCCTGTCCTTTCCTACCTAGTTAGCTTGGGCCCCGTCTTTGCTCAGTCTATCTTTCTGTCTGTGTTAGTGTTTTCATCTTGCTTCACCGTCATTATATGTTGGGGGCTGCCTATTGCTTTGGGGTCTGCTCTGGGGCAGTTTAGATTTCCCCTTTCTTTCTTTAGGCCTATTTAATTCTCCGGCTGTGATCGAGGGGTCCAGGGCATCGTAGGAACCCCCCACGGCTACTGCTAGTTGTGTTGATAGGTTCAGGGGTCTGCAATCCGATAGCTGCCAACTTCTCTGGTTTTCTGGAATTAGCTAGCATTTCTGTTTTTGCCTCCTACGGTGACTCAATCATAACAGAATCACCCGCCATACCGCAGATCCTAGGGTACTCAATAGCAGGAAAGAATTGTGTTTAAAAAAAAAAAAAAAAGTGTGTGTATATTCTTTCCTCTATATCTCTGAGGCCGTAGGGGGAATTTTTTTTTTCTCTCTCAATGGAGATAAAGCAATTGTCTGATCGTGTGGAGCAGCTCGCTGCAGAAGTGCGGGGAATTTCCGCCTACCTTGCTCATTCGCATGCTGTTGAACCAAAGATCCCTACACCTGATGTATTTTTTGGGGATTGTTAAATATTAATAATCCGTTAAATATTTCTTATTACACCCAGTTCTGTACATTGCTAGCTGAAATGACATAGGCTATTTTTAAGCTTGGCTCATGGTAGAAAGACAGCTCCATATATGTAGAGACCACGTGCTTTAGGAGACGTATATAATTCATGGCTAACTGTAGAGGTCGCTGGATCCTTTCCTCACCATCATGAGACACAGAGGCAAGATGACATAACTAAACAACTGGTATGTTACTTTACTACAAAGAAGCCTAAGGCCTCTTTCACACATCAGGTTTTCGCCGTCAGGCGCGATCCGGCGCTTTTGACAGAAACCGGATCCGGCGAAATGCAATGCCGGATCCGGTTTCCCCCCCATTGACTTGCATTTGCGCCGGATCGCGCCGGATGGCCATGCGTTTCATCCGGTTTTCGCCGGATCCGGCAATGTGTCACAATGTGTCGCGATCCGGCGTCTGGAAAAAACGTCTACTGTAACGTTTTTTGTCTCCGGCGAAAAAGCCGGACACGCCAGATCCGGCGCGTCTGGCTTTTTCACACAATGAAAGCCTATGAGCGCCGCAATGCGCCGGATCCGGCGAAAGCCTGATCCGGCGGCCGGATCCGGTTTTTTGGTCTGAGCATGCTCAGTAGCTCTGCCCACAAGACATATATAAAAGCAAGACAGTGGGACCCACAGCCACACCCAACATGCCACCCAAGACAGCAACCAGGCGCAGGAGAAGGCAGGAGACATCTGCAGCAGCACCATCAGCACCACCCCAATTGGAGCAGCATGCTGAACAACGGGAGGGGAGTCCAGCAGCAGATGAGAGACGGTAATTATCAAATCACCCATTCCTCCAAACTAGGGCTATTGAATATCAAGATATTCATTGGCCCTTTGTTTCTCTTTATTCAACAGCCGCCCAATAGATGCAGCAGCAGCAGCAGCAATGGCAGCAGCAGTAACACCACCCACAGGCATGGAGTGTGGCCACCAGGAAGACAGCACATCATCTTCTGGGAGCCCTCCCTCGCATCGTCAGCGTTTGACGGTAAGTTTTTATTTCCAAAATCCATCTTCTCTGTAATATATGTCTATTCATGGCCTTTTATTTCAAAACAGGAATCACAAGATGAAGAGGAGCTCCCAGAAGAAGAAGGAAGGGGTGGACAGACACCTGGAGTGGGCTCACAATTGATAAGTTTTTTGCATCAAACGCAGAAACACAACATCACACTACACACAACACATAGAAAACAATGTTCTGCAGACCACACACAGCAAACAAATGCCTACATCCAAAGACATAACTTTTTTTGTTTTCTTCTCTAGTCTTCCCAATCTGGTGCTTGGCCAAGAGGTCCTCGCAGTGCCTCCCAGGGTCGTCGGCGACAGCAACGCGGCGGTCACCAGCGTGTAAGTATAAATATTTTTGCTTTGTTTTTTTGCACTTTTTATTTCATTTCTTTTGTGGAGGCTAATTATGTTATTTTTGTCTTTTTCTTTAACAGCCTTCACAGCGTGCTCCCGACTCTGACGTTGAGGATGGAGGGATTGATGTGGACCGCCTCATCGATCTCGTCAGAGAAAGGGAGTCGCTCTGGAATATGGCTGACCGCCGCCACGCTGACCTGATCGTTACCCGACGACTCTGGGAGGAAATCTGTTCGCTCCTTGTGGGCCGCTGGGAGGACCTCGATGTTCGGGCCCAGATTACAGAGCGTAAGTATATACAGTACCGGTTGCTTGATTTAAACCAGTGTTTCCCGAACTCCAGTCCTCGTGGTCCCCACGGATCATGTGTTCAGGATTTCTATTTACTATGGAAATCCTGAAAACATGACCCCTGGGGACCATGAGGACTGGAGTTTGGGAAACACTGATGTTGTATACTAACCACTCCTTTCTCGTTTCAGGGAACAGAATTGTGAATCGGTGGCGGTCTGTGAGAGATCGTTTCAAGAAGGAGTTCAATAAAGAGATGCGGGCCCCGAGTGGATCTGGAGGACGCAGGAGCAAGTACAAGTACGCAGAAGCCCTGTCGTTCCTCCGGGAAACAATGGTCACCAGAAGGTAAATATTACACACTACATGTGAAAAAAAATGTTAGATGTAAATTTTTTTTTCAGCCAGGGCCATACCTTGTCAGTATTTTAATTGTTTTTTTTTCTCTTTATTCCACAGCACGGTGAGCAGCACTCGGGAGCCTGCACAATTGGACCCTTCTGAGGCGATCCCTGAGGAGACCGGCACCGAGGGACACTTCGACCGCCCCGGTACATCTGCACCTTCCCAGCCTTCCAACACATTCGACCCATCTGTCCCATCCACCAGCACAGGAGCATCGTGGCCGCCTACATTACATGAAGCTGCTGGTGAGGAGATCGCTTTCCCTTTACCCCACCCTTCTGCCCCTGCCACCTCTAGTACACCTGCGGGTACTGGGCGGCAGCGGCAGAGGGGTCAGGAAAAGACTTATGCGCCAGAGTTCTTGCATCTGAATGCATCTTTCCAGAACTGTCTAAAAGTCTTGTCAGAGCAAATCTCCGCAGGCTATCAGCAGATCAACTCCAGCATTCTGGAGGTGAAGACACTTCTGCAAACCATGCATTCAGAAGCAAGATCTTCGCCAAACCACACCTTTTTCAGGTCTGTTGTGGAGCGCATGGAAACGCTCTCTCCTGCCCAGCAGATGCATGTAATGCATTCATGCCACGCTGCTCTCCAGCAAGTTACCTCCCAACCTCCTCCTCCTCCCACCACAGTAGTTCCTCCACCTGCACCCCCTCCAGCCACTTTCCATCCTCCCCCTCCTATTACATCTACACCCCCTCCAGCCACTTTCCATCCTCCCCCTCCTATTACATCTACACCCCCTCCAGCCACTTTCCATCCTCCCCCTCCTATTACATACCATCCACCTCCAGCCACTTTCCATCCTCCCCCTCCTATTACATACCATCCACCTCCCCAGCACCATCCACCTCCCCAGCACCATCCACCTCCCCAGCACCATCCACCTCCCCAGCACCAGCCACCTCCCCAGCACCAGCAACCTCCCCAGCACCAGCAACCTCACCAGTACCAGCAACCTCCACAGTACCTGCAAACTCCCCAGTACCAGCAACCTCCCCAGTACCAGACATCTCCCCACTTCCAGCAACCTGCCCCGTACCAGACATCTCCCCACTTCCAGCAACCTGCCCCGTACCAGACATCTCCCCACTTCCAGCAACCTGCCCCGTACCAGACATCTCCCCACTTCCAGCAACCTGCCCCGTACCAAACTCCTTCCCCATACAACTTGCCATCAACATCATCTGCTCCTACAGTCCCTGCCCAACTCTCCACTCCACCACCCACCACCTCTTCTGCTTCCCACATGTCCACCCATTCTGTAGTTTTTTCCACACCTTCACCTCTAACTGTTCCTTCCCCACCACGATCCCAGTCCTCTCTCCACACTCCCAGTGTCGAAGTGTCCCGCAGCCCCTACAGCAGTATTTCCACCACACACTACACAGAATTATAATGTGTGTATTTAAATAAAAATGACCAGTTTTATGGTTTCAGTTTTATAGTTTCAAATTTTTATTAAACATGTTTATTAAAATTTTAAAAAAGTTTACTAAAAAAAACATTTTTCAATAAAAGTTAAATTATTTTACACTGGTTGTCTGTCATTTCTTTCTGCGGCGAAAAAGGTTAAATACAGGGTATTTAAAAGGTGAAATGGTATTCAAAACTAGGTATATAACTGTGGGTAAATTTTAGCTTTTTGCCACAGTTGTGTTCCTGGTTGTGTTTGAAGCAAAGTATTTCACCTAAAAAGTTGTGTTTATTGTTGGTGATTTCCTAACAATGTACACAACTTTTGTTAAAAGGTGAAATACTTTGCATAAAACACAACCAGGTACACACCTGTGGCCTAAAGCTAAAAATAGAGACCATGACAAGATAGCCAACTTTGGTTGGCAAAGGTATATACTGTTGGTACAGAAGGTACACAAGTTTGGTTAGGGCACAAATCTTTCACACTCTGTCATCCTGCCAGTGTACTCTGCCTTGAGGTGACATAAAGTATAGTGCAAAATTGTCCCTCATTACTGAAACCGTCACAGAACTTCTAGTGGTAATGTCATGGTAATCTTGCAAGGTGGTTTCTTCAGAGGTGTCCTCAATGGAAATGGGTTCCTTGCAGATAACAAAATTGTGGAGTACCACGCACGCTTTGATCACCTCGTCCACAGTTTCTGTCTTGAGGTTGATCGCAGTCAATAGGACCCGCCATTTGGCTGTCAGAATACCAAAGGTACATTCAACCATTCTTCTTGCTCTTGTGAGGCGGTAATTAAAAATGCGTTTTGGTCTTGTCAATCCTCTGCTAGAGTACGGTTTCAAAAGGTGTTCTGACAGCTGGAAGGCTTCATCCCCTACACAGACAAATGGCATAGGTGGACCAGATGTTTGCGGCAGCGGTCTAGGTGGTGGGAACTGGAAGGTGTTTCCATACAGTTTACGCCCCATGGCAGACAGTTTGAAAACTTGAGAGTCATTGGAGCGGCCATAGGCCCCAATATCAACCGCAATAAATTTGTATTCCGCGTCAGCGATGGCCATGAGGACAATTGAAAAATATTTCTTGTAATTGAAATATTCCGATCCCGATCCAGCTGGCTTTACAATGCGGATATGTTTCCCGTCCACAGCGCCCAAGCAGTTTGGAAACTGACATATCTGTTGAAACTTGTCAGCAATTTCAATCCACCTCTCTGTTGTGGGCTCTGGTAAAAACTCTTCAGCTAAGGAGTCCCACAGTGCACGGCATGTGTACTTCACAATTCCAGATATGGTGGAAATCCCGAGTCTGTACTGGAAATGCAGTGACGAAAGGGATTCTCCAGTTGCAAGAAATCTGTGGGGAATTAACAAACAATAAATTAGTTTTAAATCACAGCATTACATACCAAAACTGACCTATAACACTTGGAGATACAAATTACCACCAACAAGATTGCAGTGAAAGTGTGCTCTGATGCGATCATATCCAATAAATGTGGCTTACCTTAAAGTCACCATCAGACGCTCTGCGGGTGAAACTGAGAAGCGGCAATAGGTGTCCGCTTTTCTTATGAGGTGTGCAATGCGCTCCACCAAGTAATCAAAATTCTCCATTTTCATCCTAACATATCCAAAAAATTTATCCGGGTTTTGTCGAAGGTCCATGCATAGTGTAGAATAGACCCCACGCGTCATTCTCTTGGCTGTGATGGGGTGGATCCACAAACGTAGTCTACGATGCCTGATGCGCTGCTGTCTCGCTCTCTCCTTCTCCAGAACAATCACCCTCAAACGATTTGCCTCCGCTGTAAAATCCGCCAAATTCTTCAAAATATTTCCAATGACAACATCCATCTTCGCCAGTAACTTGCTCTTCTCTCCAACCTGCACTTTCTCCTCTACAACCTGTCAAAGAAGGGCTGTAGGAACATGCTATATATAGTTTTCCAGTAGCCAATCCCGTTCGGAAGGCCACAAGGGTCAATTTTAAAAACCGGATCCGGCATAATCCGTCGAAAAACGGATAGAAAAACGGATGAACCGGATGAGACGGATCCGGTTTTGTCTGTCAAGAAAAAGACGGATCCGGCAGAAAACCGGATCCGTCACATCCGGTTTTACTAAACATTTGCCGGATCCGGCGTTCCGGCACGACACCGGATCGCGCCTGACGCCGAAAACCTGATGTGTGAAAGTAGCCTAAGAGAGACAGAGGCCATTTGCCATGTGGGATCTTAGAGAAAGAAGATGACAAGCTTTTGCAATAACGGACAATTTCTCTTTCACCTATTTTTATGTTTTTCTGTAATAATCTTTTCTTTGATGGAAGAAACCAAATAAACCACTACATTTTTATCTGGTAACTAGTCCTGAGTATTTTACAGGATAAGCATTATTTTACAGGGATCAATCTAAATTTTTGAGTTTCAAAAATAATTGTAAATTATTTTTTGCCTTGAAGCCTAACTCGTCAGGGAGCTCCGCGCAGCAGGTTAAAATTGTCATCTCTTTGCTGCGTGGCGATCCCCAGGATTGGGCGTTTTCTTTGAAACCAGATGATCCCATTCTGACTAATGTGAACGCATTCTTTCAAGCTTTGGGGTTGTTGTATGACGAACCTAATGCTATTGATCAGGCTGAAAAGACCCTGTTGGCATTGAACCAGGGTCGAGATTCTGCAGAGTTGTACTGTCAAAAGTTCCGAAAGTGGGCGGTCCTTACTACCTGGAATGATAATGCCTTGGCTGCTCTCTTTCGGAAGGGTTTGTCAGAAGCCGTAAAAGATACTATGGTGGGATTTCCTGTTCCCTCTGGTCTGGACGATTCTATGTCGTTAGCCATTCAGGTTGATCGGCGTTTACGTGAACGCAGGATTGCACGACAGGTGTTGCCACCGGTTGAACAGACGTCTGAACCTATGCAATGTGATAGAGTTTTGTCTAAGGCGCAACATCAGGACTTCAGAAGGCGTAATAAGCTGTGTTTTTTCTGTGGAGATGCCTCGCATATTATTTCTGTTTGTCCTAAACGAGAGAAACGCTTTGCACGTTTTCTGTGGGTGGTGTTCAACCTAAGTTTCTTCTGGCAATTACTCTGATCTGCTCCCTGTCCACATTTTCCGTCAAGGCTTTTGTGGATTCGGGAGCAGCGCTAAACCTAATGGACTTGGATTTTGCTAAACGTTGTGGATTTCCGATGACACCTCTGCAGACGCCTATCCCTTTGAGGGGGATTGATGCTACTCCTTTGGCTAAAAATAAACCTCAGTTTTGGACCCAGGTGGTCATGCGGGTCGCCCCAGACCATCAAGAAAATTGCAGATTTTTGGTGTTGCATGGTCTGCATGATGCCGTTATTCTGGGGTTTCCCTGGTTGCAGATTCATAATCCAGTTTTGGATTGGAAGTCTGTGTCTGTGGTGAGTTGGGGTTGCCGGTGTACCTTTAGTGAAGCTCCGGTTTTTTCCACCTCTCCTCAGTCGCATGAGGTTCCTGACTATTTGGCGGACTTCTATGATGTATTTAGTGAGAATGAGTCTGCGTCCTTGCCTCCTCATAGGAGTTATGACTGTGTAAATTTCCTAAGGGTCGGCTCTTCAATTTATCTGTACCCGAGCACGAGGCTATGCGGTCCTATGCGGTCCTATATTAAGGAGGCGTTGGAGAAGGGTCATATTAGACCATCCTCTTCACCCTTAGGTGCCGGGTTTTTTTTTGTGGCCAAGAAGGATGGTTCTTTAAGGCCTTGTATTGATTATCGTGCCCTCAATAAAATTACTATTAAATATCAGTATCAGTTACCCCTGATTTCGGATCTATTCTCTAGAGTCAGAGGTGCTTGCTGGTTTACCAAGCTTGACCTCAGGGGGGCGTATAATCTTATCCGCATTAAGCAGGGGGATGAATGGAAGATGGCGTTTAATACTCCGGAGGGACATTTTGAGTACCTGATGATGCCTTTTGGGCTCACTAATGCCCCTTCTGTCTTCCAGTGCTTCATGAACGATATTTTCCGAGACTTTGTCGATAAATTTTTGATTATCTATCTGGATGATATTTTGATCTTCTCCAAGGATTGGGATTCTCATGTGGAACATATTCGGACTGTATTCCGGATCTTGAGGGAGAATTCCCTGTATGTCAAAGGATCGAAATGCCGTTTTGGATTACAGAGGATTTCATTTTTGGGATTTATTTTGTCTCCGTCAACTATTGAAATGGACCCGGCCAAGGTACAGGCCATTTATGATTGGGTTCAGCCCACTTCTTTGAAGACCCTCCAGAAGTTTTTGGGTTTTGCTAATTTTTATCGGAAATTTATAGCAAAATTTTCTAGTATTGCCAAGCCATTGACTGATCTGACTAAGAAGGGTGCTGATGTGTTGAATTGGTCTCCGGAGGCTGTTGCTTCCTTTCAGGAGCTGAAGCGAAGATTTACCTCCGCCCCGGTTTTGCGGCAACCTGATGTCTCACTCCCATTCCAGGTAGAGGTGGATGCTTCTGAGATTGGTGCAGGAGCTGTTTTGTCCCAAAAGGATCCTGTAACATTTAAAATGAATCCCTGTGCTTTCTTTTCCCGAAAGTTCTCTCCATCTGAACGTAACTATGATGTGGGGAATCGGGAACTGTTGGCCATGAAATGGGCATTTGAAGAGTGGAGACATTGGTTGGAGGGAGCTAAACATCAAGTTGTGGTCCTCACTGACCACAAGAATTTGATTTACCTAGAGTCGGCTAAACGCTTGAACCCTAGACAGGCTAGGTGGGCCTTGTTTTTTACACGTTTTGATTTTGTGGTCTCTTTTCTTCCTGGAACTAAGAATGTCAAGGCAGACGCCCTCTCTAGGAGTTTCTTTGCTGATTCTCCTGTGGTGACCAAGCCTGCTACCATCTTAGGCGAAGGGGTAGTTCTTTCTGCCATCTCGCCTGATTTGAGACTTGCTCTGCAAGAGTTCCAGGAGGACAAACCTGAGCGTTGTCCCAGTGGAAAGTTGTATGTTCCTGACCAGTGGAAGAAGAGAGTGATGTCTGAAGTTCATTGCTCTGCATTGGCTGGTCATCCAGGTATTTTTGGTACTAGAGATCTGGTGAGTCGCTCTTTTTGGTGGCCCACCTTGTCTCATGATGTCAGGAATTTTGTGCAGTTCTGTGGGACTTGCTCCCGGTCTAAATCTTGTTCTCGCTCTAGTGGGTTGTTGATGCCTTTGCCGGTCCCCAGGAGGCCATGGACCCATATTTCAATGGATTTCATCTCTGATATGCCGGTCTCTCAAAGAATGACTGTTATTTGGGTGATTTGTGATAGGTTCTCTAAGATGGTTCATCTTGTACCACTCCCTAAGTTGCCATCTTCCTCTGAGTTGGTGCCCCTGTTTTTGCAACAGGTGGTTCACTTACACGGGATTCCTGAGAACATTGTATCTGACAGAGGAGTTCAGTTTGTGTCTAGATTTTGGAGGACTTTCTGTTCCAAGCTGGGAATTCAGTTGTCCTTCTCCTCTGCTTTTCACACTCAGACCAATGGGCAGACAGAGAGAACAAACCAGACCTTGGAGTCGTATTTGAGATGTTTTATTTCCGCTGATCAGGATGATTGGATATAAGGCTGCTGACGCCCTTCTGCCCTGCGGGTGATTTCTCTGTGGACTTCTAGGACACCAGTCTGATTCCTGCTCCTCTAAAGTTAAGTTTTCTGCTTTGCCTGTTAGCATTTGTGTTTTGTTTTCCTTGCTTTTCTGGATTCTGCCATTCCCTGCTGGGTTGAGCTGAATCTCCTTTTGCCTGTTGCTCTGTCTTCAGAATATTCCTGAGTACTGACATAGCTTTTTTGAAGCCTAGCGTCTTCAGGGCCTTTTTCACTGTCAGTCTGTTGGCTCTTATTTTCATAGGGTTTTTCACGGATTGCAGACAGCAGCCTTCCTGTCCTTTCCTATCCAGTTAGCTTGGGCCCCGTCTTTGCTCAGTCTATCTTTCTGTCTGTGTTAGTGTTTTCATCTTGCTTCACCGTTATTATATGTTGGGGGCTGCCTATTGCTTTGGGGTCTGCTCTGGGGCAGTTTAGATTTCCCCCTTCTTTCTTTAGGCCTATTTAATTCTCCGGCTGTGATCGAGGGGTCCAGGGCATTGTAGGAACCCCCCACGGCTACTGCTAGTTGTGTTGATAGGTTCAGGGGTCTGCAATCCGATAGCTACCAACTTCTCTGGTTTTCTGGAATTAGCTAGCATTTCTGTTTTTGCCTCCTACGGTGACTCAATCATAACATATCAGAATGACTTGAGGGCCTTCTGACTTTATTTTTTTTTTTTTTTTTGATCCCTCTTGAGATCAAGGCAAGGTGGAAACAGAAGGGAGTCGAAACTGGGATCACGGAATCACCAGTGAGTTGAAATCGATAGCCAGAGGGTCCCTGTCCTAGCTACAAATCGAGGAACCCTGTGGTTCATTCGAGATGCCATGAGGTCGACATCCGGAGTACCCCAACGTTGACAGATCGAGCTGAAGATCGCAGGGTGGAAAGACGACTCGCCTGATGCTAAGCCCTGGTGGCTTAGGAAGTTGGCTGCCCAAATTTCCACCCCCAGGATGTGAATGGCTGAGATGGCTGGAACGTAACGTTCTGACCAACGTAGGATCCTTGCACTTCTGCCATTACCCGTTTGCTGCAAGTTCCGCCTTGGTGGTTTATGTACGCCACAGCTGTGGCATTGTCCAATTGAATGCGGACTGGTTTGCCTGCGAGAAGAGCCTGGCAGCAGAAGAGGGCAAAGAAGATTGCTTTGATTTCCAGAAGGTTGATGGAGAGAAGGGCTTCTTGAGGGATTCAGCGACCTTGCGCTGTTTTCCGATGGAAAACCGCTCCCCACCCGAGAAGACTGGCGTCGGTGGTGATGACCTGCCACTGAAGAGGGAGAAGGATCTCCTGTGCAGGACTGACAAAGGCAACGTCCCCCAGGTCAGGGATTGGCTCACCTTGAGAGGCGGGAGTATGGGTCGGTCCAGATAGGGATTGGCCGTTTCAGGGATCGGATTCCCTTCGAGAGAGTGGAAACCTTGTTCCTCATAAGGAATACCTGGGCCAGGTTCGAGTGGAACTCCATGCCCAGGAAAAGTAGTCGCTGAGTAGGGTATGGAGTGGACTTCTCCCTGATGATTATCCAGCCGATGCTAGGCCTAAGGGAAGAGCTGTGAATTGGTAGTGATCCTCCTGGATCGCAAATCGAAGGAACCTTTGGTACTGTACATTGGGCAGCACGGTGGCTGGGTTCGAATCCCACCAAGGACAACATCTGCAAGGAGTTTGTATATTCTCCCTGTGTTTGCGTGAGTTTTCTCCGGGTACTCCGGTTTCCTCCCACATTCCAAAGACATACTGATAGGGAATTTAGATTGTGAGCCCCATCGGGGACAGTGATGATAATGTGTGCAAACTGTAAAGCGCTGTGGAATATGTTAGCGCTATATAAAAATAAAGATTATTATTAAAGATTACTGTACACAAATAGGGATGTGGAGATACGCATCCTGAATGTGTATGGAGCAGAGGAATTCCCTGGCTCCATGGAGGCGATCACCGAGCGTATGGACTCCATCCTGAAGTGGCGGGTCCGAACAAGGGGATTCAGAAGTTTGAGGTCCAGCACTGGGCGGGGCGAGCCGTCTTTTTTCGGGATTACAAAGAGATTCGAGTAGAACCCTGAAAACAGTTTGTTTGAAGGAACGGGTACGATTACTCCGGTGGATAGGAGGGAAGAGACAGCCTGGAGGAACCCTGGTGTCTGAGCCGGCTGTTTTGGTGGGCGAGACAGAAAGAAGCGTCTCTCTGGGAGGGAAGAAAATTCTATCTTGTAACCGGAAGTGATGATTTCCCTTACCTAGGTGTCATCGACAACCGACAGCCACTCATCTTTGAAGGAAAGAAGTCTGCCTCCCACCCTGGAAATACTTCCAGGTGGGGGTGACCCAACATTTGGAAGAGAATCTGTTGGAGCGGGAACCAAAGGGCTTGGGAGTCCTGCCCTTTGGTCTCCAGTGGTGAGAGGGATTGAATGAGAGTCTCTTCCACACTCCGGAGGTAGAAGGACGGTCCTGCTGTGAGGAACTTTCCGAAGAAGGGAAAGGTTGAAAGGACCTAAAAGGCCGGGGAGCCTTCCTGTTAAAAAAGCACTTGGGCCTGGCCTGAGGAAGAGTGGTACTCTTACCCCTGTTGCATCAGATATTATGGCTCCAAAGAGCCTGGAACCTTGAAAGGCCAGGTTGGAGAGCGACTTCTTAGAGATGGTGTCTGATTCCATGGTTTCAACCAAAGGATGCGGCGTATGGCCATGCTGATATTGTTTGCTCGTGCGGAACACCCAGCTGCATCCAATGAAGCAGCTAGAAGGTATTTGCCGGCATGATCAATTTGGTCCGCTAATTTAGCTAGCTCATCTTGAAGAGCTGACGCTAAGATGCCCTTACGAAGCATCTTTGCCCAGGTTAAGATGGCTTTCGCCACCCAAGTTGAGGCAAAGTTGAGACAGAGAGGCACCAGTGGCCTTAAAAATAGATTTGGCCAGTGATTTGATCTGTCTGTCTGTCGAATCCTTCAGTGACACACCGTCCGGTATAGAGCTGTCTTGAAAGACAGGCGAGAAACCGGCGGATCCACCTTAGGGGACTCAGCACACTTTGTGGGGAGCACGTCTAGATGTTTTCATCCTGAAAAAAAAGCTTTTCCGGATGTTCCCAGTGTTTGGTCAAAGTAGCCTCGAACTCTTTGTGATTGGGAAAGGTTCGGGAGAGAGGAGGGAACTCATCCTCCTTTATCTTGGGCGTTTGGGTAATAGCCAATATAAGGCTATCTACACTGTACATGAGGACTGTATCTGAGTCAGAGCCAGACCGTGAATCTATATCTGACCCAAGGTCCTCCTCAGAGAGGGCATTTGGGAAGAAGAGAGCAGCCTGGATGCTGCACAGAGTCCTCATGAGCTGAAAGAAGAGCCAGACAGAGCCCTCTTCCTTTAACTCCTACCCAGTCTGTCCCTTTGGAGGACGCGGTCAGGTGCTGGTGTGGCGCCCCCAGGGGTATGGTCGCCACACGGGCTTTGCCTTCCTCCAGGGGAGGGTAATGCCAGGCTTGGAAGCAGTGATGGTTCTCTCCAGCAGTTTACCTATACATGCAACACAGTTCCACTCCAGGCCAGCAGGGGGAACTCTGAACCAGGATGTAGGGGAAGGGTGTCCTCTGAGGGCCGTGAGGCAGGAGTGGTCAGTCAGTCTGCGGAGGGTGAAGTGTGCAGACGTGGAGAACGAAGCTGAGAGGTTGAGCTGCAAAAGTCGAGCTCCCTCAGCTTGAGAGCGCAAAGACTGGAGACTGGTCTCCAAGGTGGTACGGATACTAACGGTCCTGCCACAGATACCAGCGGAGTAGGAGGCTGTAAATGCCCTGCTCCCATCAGAGACTTGGGACACAACATCAATTGAATAGCGAGCCAGGACTAAAGAGAGGAGTCCCCGAGAGAGGCTACAGCTGTCTGTCGTACAAGTTTAGTTCTAGGAACATCCGAAGACAGGCATTTCAGAGTAACTAAGGACTGGGGTGCTTCACACTACAAAGCGCTAGGAAGGAGACTGCACAGCCCTTCTGCTGAGAATCCTGATCTGCTTCCAGGCTAACCTGCTCCAATAACATCTGTAATCAGGATCCTGGACTGCATATACTCAGTAAAGGTACAGAAACTACAACCGCTGTGTCTTGTCTGTTCCCTACGCTCCCGGCATTGCTACATCCCCACGCCGGCTACATCTAGTCCTGGGACTACAGCTCCGCCTGTGGGGAGCTACATCACCTATAGCTGCACCACACCATCAGTCCCAGCGGATCTGTATGCAGCGTTGGCCTAACACCATACTTGCCAAACACCACGGGTGGTTTCACGAACTATTCTACCATTAATCACATCTCCCCATTGCTTGGGCGCCCATGGCCACGGACCGGGTCACCGCTGCTGTGACACATCCCCCTGACACCGGCCCAGTACCAAGTACCCCACAGCCCTGGGAGGGCGATCCACTGGCGACTCGCCATGAGAGGCGGTCGGAGCACTGGTGGCTGTAGATAGCTGTGGAAGAGATTCTAGGACCTGGACCAGGGACTGTGATACATTAGTCAGCTCTGCGAGACATTGCAGCGGCCGACTGAGACACTGTAACTGTTACGGTTGCTGTAGCAGAGAGGCACGTAGAGGCAACCCGGAAGTGGACCCTCTGGGTCACGGCTCCAGAGCCCCCGAAGGCGAGCGCCCAGGTGAGGATCACCCCCTATACAGGGAGTGTTAGGGGCAGACCCCCAGGGGATAGAACCGCGACAGCCGGAACCAAAGGGACGACTGGGGCTAGGCTGGAGTGGAGGCACAGGCGTATCCGCACAGTGGGCACAGATAGCGTGGAAACCGGGCAGAGTGCAGGACCGGAGCGTAGCGGGTGGCAATGGCTGGAGGCTGCAAAAGAAGAAGCACGGATAACACAAGCGGAAGGATGTAAGAAGCAGGACAGGGAAGGAGTAGGTGCAACTGAGGGCACCGTATAGCAGGAGAGCAGAGGGAGAACTGACGGAGGCAGCGCAGGCAGAGGCAAGGGAAGAGGGAGCCGAAGATACAGCACAAAGCAAAGGCAGAGGCAAGAATAGGAGTGCAAGGACTAGGAACACAGCGCAAACAGAGGCAGGGTAGAAGGGCCTGGAACACGGAGAGTGCTGCAATGAGACAGCGTCACCGCATTAGAAGAACAGGCGTCTTACCTGTCCAGACGCCGGCCATAAGTAGCGCTGGGCGCCGCCATGTTGGAGGCGGGGCCAGCGCGTCATATTACCCAGGGGGCTGCGCGCCAGGAGGGAGGCAGTGCGCAGGCGCCTGACACCGGGGGAGCCGGAGGCCGGGCGCGAGGACGCGCCGGAGAGCAGGAGCGCGCCGGGAAGTGCGCACCGCAGGGTAAGTGGAGCCCGGGGGCGTAACAGTAATGTCCCACTCTGGAGAAGTGCTCTCATCCCTGGAGTCAGTGTGCTCCTGTGGGGCCGACATGGTAGAGTTACTGCAGGACGGGCAGAAAGGAGACGATTGACCTGACGTCCACTTTCTTTTACAGCGTGCACAGGCGTAGTGAGTTATTGTGCTGCGTTATAGCAGGACGTGTTGAGGTAAAAGTCCTGTAAAGGAGCGCTATTTATTGGCGCAGGGAAAAGTTCAGAGCCCACCCGGTACTAGGGATCCGCAACACACAGGTTGTGTCCCCAAAGCTGTGGGCTGCAAGAACGAGATGCTGAGCTAAATTGTAGAAAGGAAAGGACCTTTGTGGTGGGCGTGATTTAGCAGCCGAGCTGCGTGATAGGCTGTTGGCTGTAGGGGCGGTGACTCAGTAAGTAAGGCGCCCCCGAGACATGCTGAGCTGGAAGGGCGCGTGCACTATGCAGCCATCTTGCTTCTAGTATGAGGAGAAGAGGCGCCAAAGGAGTGCGCGCAGAGCAGGGGGCGTGGCTAAAAGAAGCCCCTGTGAAAATGAAAGTGCCGAAGCAGGCATCTGATACTGAGGCATCGCGCCTGTGTGGGCGCGATGCTGCAATGGTGTTGCCGATGCCCGGTGGGCGATATATGCGGCGCGGATACCGGTCGGGCCGGGAGCTGGGTGAGCTATGCGGCTGCTATTAAGATAGGGCAGGAATTTTTAAAATTAGCGCGGGCCAAAGGAGGAGTTGGGGGCTCACTGATCAAAGTCAACGGCACCAGCGCAGCTCTACGTGGAGTGTCTTGAAAGGCATCTTCCTTCCGTTAGGTATATGCTGAGGAGGCATACCGCAGGGGCCCACAGGTGGAGAGGGTCGTTGGGGAAAAGATCCTCCATCCGGCACTGTGTGTTAGGCGTCGGGTTCCGGGTGCTGCATAGCCGGAATCCCGAGTCTTGCCATCTGCGGTCTTCCATTCCCCTCCGGCCGCAGTGGAGCCTGCTCAGCAGACTCCACGATCTCGGCATTCTGCCCACACCAGCATCGTGGGTTCGGTTGCTGCTGCTGCCACCTCTGGTCCAGTTATGGCAATGCAGCCTGTCCAGCAGCAAAAGACTCCAGAGTCTAAGTTTTCCCTTTGCTCCACTGAGCATGCTCAGGAGAGGATCTTCCATTGCGGATCGGGAGTCACATACTCAGGTCCTTCTCCAGTTCCGATTGGTCCATCTGCAGGATCAGGAAGGTCCCGGAAGGGCTCATAGACTCTGAGGCTAATGCATTTAGTGTATGTGTGATGATGGATGAATGAGCCTGGTGACTGACGCATTATAATTCCCCCCTCCTTGGATATTACGTATGTGTTAGTGTGAGGGATTAGAGTCAGTACGTGAGCTCTACACTGCATAGCGCTGCAGTGTTGCTCCACATCCACCGCTAGCGCCTGGGGCGTCGGCCAGTGTAGGCCTCCTTGGCTACTGCTATCGCAGCATCCGCTAGTTACGTGCGCTTTAGTAGCGCCTTCCAGCCCGGTTATTAGGCTGGTTAGTGGCGTCCATCAGGGCGGATACTGCACACGTTGCAGCAGTGGTTTACACCCCGTGACCTGTGACGTAAACAGGTTGCGGTTGTTCGCCGGCAGGCACGTGTTAGTGAAGTAACGGCGCACGTGTCTGTTAGCACCGGCTCAGTGGTTACGCACCGGTGTCCGGCTTTACTCCTACATGCCTTTCTCTCATTGTTTAGCAACAGTTGGTCACCTCTGCACGGTGGGCCCTGGGCTGCGAACGCACCTTATATATTATTTCATCTTTATTATTTGGTGCGTTCCGCCAGCCCCGTAACACTGTGCATACAGTGCAGAAGACGGCATCAACCCCTTCAGCAAAGGGGGAGGTCACTGGTGACTACCATCTTGCTCTCAGCCCTCTCCAGTGAGAGAGTTGAGGAGGGAAATCGGCAAGGACTAGGCACAGGTCATGCCCAGGAGCACTTGTGAGGGTGGTAGGGGATAGAGTCCTGCCTGCGGCCTGAGAGATGCGATGTGGGCGACACCACACTGTTTGCTCAGCAGCATAATATGGGAAGGCAGGGTGAGAATTTACACCCTGTTTCCTCGAAGCTCTATCTGAAAGATAAATGGAAAAAGGTTAATAAAACACAACAAAACCTGAAAGACAAAAGGGTTAGCTACGGATCTGGGAAGATCCAGGTCAGCTTCCTACAGACACTAAGCACAAACTGATGTACTTGATGCCTGTCGGTGGGTGTATACTGCCGGGGAGGAGCTATTTTTCCTATTTAGCATAGTGTCAGCCTCCTAGCAGCAGCAGCGTACACCCATGGTAACCTGTGTACCCCAATGAAGCGATAAACAGTGTTTACTAAATACCCTATGTTATTTATTTAATGCATTTACTTTTTCTACTTATTTATTTCATTACGGTATATGCACACATTGTCTTTTCTTTGGTTCTGCACACCTTGTACACACACACCTTGTTCAAGCAAGTCAACCTGCCAAGGTTTGTCTGAGCAGAATGCCAGTTTTTCTAGTTTGTTTGCTTTTTTTAAACAATTACTCATTTTGCCTTTCTACCCAGTTAATTATTTTTTCCATTAGGTCTATAACATCACATGATTAAAAACAGATTAGCCGAATCTTAGCTCTGTGTAGAAACAGGAAGTCTCTTCTCCCCGCATGAGTCATCATCAGAATCACAATCTTACATTACTGCAAAGTCCCTTGAGGGAGAAGTAGTGGAACAGCTGGGTCAGGAGTTAAAGAGGGGGATGACTCATGCAAGGAAGAGACTTCATGTTTCTACACATAGTTTAGAAGGATTCAGTTAGTCTATTTTTAATAATGTGATGTCACAGACTTAATAAGAACAAACAAAAAAAATTAACTGAATAGAAATTGAAAAAGAGCAATTATAGATACACAGTGCCATACATTATGATGACTGCAAAATATTAAGAGGATAAAAACTTTGATGGTAGTGCTTCTTTAAAGCAAAATTTCTCACCGGTTCCAAGTTAAGAAGTGATCGCTGCTTCAGAGATGAGGCCCCAGAAATATGAGCCAATGCTGCAGCCAATGCATCCAGGGCTCCCTTCTTCTCAATTAGCTCTTCAGCATAAGGTTTAAAATGCTCAATGACATCAGCTGGAACAGAGTCTAATGACCTGGGGGGAAGGTGGGGAGGATAGAAGAGTTACCAAGCTGCGACAACAGCTACCTAGTCATCTATCCACTTGTAAAAAATAAATAAATTAAAAAAAATATATATATATCTAATATATAAAGCTCAATGTGGGTGTGTATGTATGTATGTGTGTGTGTCTGTGTGTGTGTGTGTGTGTGTATGTCTGGGATTGGCATCCGCACCGTCGCAGCTACAGCCACAAAATTTGGCACAGTCACACGTCTGGACCCCGAGTGCGTCATAGGCTATGTTGTGAGGTGAAATTTTAACTCCGCGTGTTCCAATAAACCAAGCAATTTTGCCCCTGTCTTCATAATGGGGAAAAAGTGTATGTATTGGCATCTGCACCGTTGCAGTTACAGCCACAAAATTTTGCACAGTCACACGTCTGGACCCCGAGAGCATCATAGGCTATGTTGTTAGGCGAAATTTTAACCCCGCGCGTTCCAATTCACCAAACAATTTTCCCCCTATCTACATAATGGGGAAAAAGTGAAAGGAAAAGTGATGGAGGCAAATTGACAGCTGCCAGATGTGAACAAGGGGGACTTAAAGAATGAGAGCGATGGCACCAAAGAGTATATACCGTACAGTTGCTAAGGTGGGGCCCTGACATGGGATACTCACCACACACGGGGATATGAACACACACACAAAATGCGCCACACACTACCACGTGCTTCAACACATATACCACCCTCAGCACACATTTCACCACACATACACCAACCTCGCCACATAAAAGTCAAAACACAAAAGTTGCCACTCAAAACTTGCCACGCTGTCCCAGAGCTGTTTAAAAGATGAAAAATGAGCTGTGATTGGTTGCTATCAGCAACAGTTTTCTTTGTAGACAGTTGTGGTAACTGAGGCCTATTATTCTTATCATTTCTATGGTGTTATCGTCCTTCTGTAAAGCTGGAAATAACACAATTTAATACCGTGCTAACACAGACCACCCTCTGACACAGACTGCAGGGGGAGCCCAGCATGACACAGGATAGGATTAGATACACGGCTCAGCAGTCAGTATCACACAGGATAGGATTAGATACACAGCTCAGCAGTCAGTATCACACAGGAGAGGATTAGACACATGGTTCAGCAGTCAGTATCACACAGGATAGGATTAGATACATGGCTCAGCAGTCAGTATCACACAGGAGAGGATTAGATACATGGCTGAGCAGTCAGTAACACACATGATAGGATTAGGTACACGGCTCAGCAGTCAGTAACACACAGGATAGGGTTAGATACACGGCTCAGCAGACGGTAATAATAATAAATAATAATTTTTATTTATATAGCGCCAACATATTCCGCAGCACTTTACAATTAAGCGGGGACATGTACAGACAATAAATTCAATACAAGTTAAGACAATTCAAACAATGACATTAGGAGTGAGGTCCCTGCTCGCAAGCTTACAATCTACAAGGAAATGGGGGGACACAGTAGGTGAGAAATGCTTGTTAATTCAGGTCTGGCAATTATAATAGGGATTTTCATATAAAGCTGCATGATCCGGTCATCAGCCCGTGTGTTTAAGCGCAATAGACAAGTATCAAGTGCAGTTATCATGTGCATGAAGGGTGTGGAGACAGATGAATAGTAGGGTGCAGATTCAGAATAATATTTGGAAGGAGGGAACAGGGCAAAGTTAGCTTGCTGAGTAGTTGATGTGATAGGCTTCTTTGAAGAGATGGGTTTTCAAAGCGCGCTTGAATAGGTCAGGGCTAGGTATCAGTCTGATCGTCTGGGGAAGTGCATTCCAGAGAGCTGGAGCAGCACGAGAGAAGTCTTGGAGACGGAGGTGCGAGGTTCGGATTACGGGGGATGTTAGTCTTAGGTCATTTGTAGAACGGAGGGCACGTGTAGGGCGATAGACAGAGATGAGAGAGGAGATATAAGGCGGTGCAGAACAGTGGAGAGCTTTGTGGGTGAGAGAGATGAGTTTATACTGGACCCTGTAGCGAATAGGTAGCCAGTGTAATGACTGGCACAAGATGGAGGCATCGGTGAAGCGGCTGGACAGAAATATGACCCTGGCTGCCGCATTCAAGATGGATTGGAGAGGAGAAAGTTTGGTAAGAGGGAGACCGATCAGAAGAGAGTTGCAGTAGTCCAGACGAGAATGAATAAGAGCGACAGTAAGAGTCTTAGCAGTTTCAAAGGTGAGAAAAGGTCGGATTCTGGAGATGTTTTTAAGATGCAGGTGACAAGAGCGACTGAGTGATCGGATGTACGGAGTAAAGGAAAGTTCAGTGTCGAATATGACCCCAAGACAGCGGGCATGCTGCTTGGGAGTTATGGTTGAACCCTCCAGGGTTATTTCGATGTTAGGTAGAGTGAGGTTAGTAGAGGGGAGAAACACAAAAAGTTCAGTTTTAGAGAGATTTAGTTTCAGATAGAGGGAGGACATGATGCTAGAGACAGCAGACAGACAATCCTTGGTATTTTGAATTAGGGTAGGGGTGATGTCAGGGGAAGAAGTGTATAATTGGGTGTCATCAGCATAGAGATGATACTGGAACCCAAATCTGCTGATTGTTTGTCCAATAGGGGCAGTGTATAAAGAGAAGAGGAGGGGGCCTAGGACTGAGCCCTGCGGGACCCCGATAGTAAGGGGACGAGAAGAGGAAGAGGAGCCGGAAAAAGATACAGTGAAGGAGCGGTCAGAGAGGTAGGAGGAGAACCAGGAGAGGGCTGTGTCCTTGAGGCCTATAGAGCGGAGCATAGTGAGGAGGAGCTGGTGATCCACAGTGTCAAATGCGGCAGAGAGATCCAGGAGAATCAGCAGGGAGCAATGACCTTTCGATTTAGCTGTTACTAAATCATTAGAGACTTTAGTGAGGGCAGTTTCAGTAGAGTGTAAAGAGCGGAAACCAGATTGTAAGGGGTCGAGAAGAGAGTTATCCGAGAGATAGCGGATTAGACGGGAGTGGACCAGGCGTTCCAGGAGTTTAGAGATGAAGGGAAGGTTAGAGACAGGTCTGTAGTTAGCAGTGCAGTTCTGGTCCAGGGATGGCTTTTTAAGTAAAGGGGTTATGATGGCATGTTTAAATGAAGAGGGAAATATACCTGAAGAAAGAGAGAGGTTAAATATTTTAGTCAGGTGAGTGGTGACCACTGGTGAGAGAGACTGCAGGAGCTGTGAAGGAATAGGGTCACTGTTGCAGGTTGTAGGCCGAGCAGAAGCGAGGAGCTTGGAAACTTCTTCTTCTGAAACAGGCTCAAAGATGTCTAGTGAGCTTGAGGTGCGGCAGGGAAGGGGATCCAGGCACTGAGGAGATAGGGCTGAGATATCCTGATGGATGTGGTTGATTTTTTCTAGGAAATAAGTGGCCAGATCCTCACCGCTGAGGTTGGTGATGGGGGCCTGTACTTTAGGTTTCAGGAGGGAGTTTAAGGTTTCAAAAAGTCGTCTTGGGTTGTTGGATAGTGAGGTGATGAGGGTGGTGAAGTAGGATTGTTTGGCCAGATGAAGGGCAGAGTTATAGGTTTTGAGCATGAACTTATAGTGGATGAAGTCTTCTGCTAAGAGAGATTTTCTCCACTGCCGCTCTGCACACCTCGAGCAGCGCTGAAGAGAGCGTGTTTGTGTTGTGTGCCAGGGCTGCTTTTGTCTGTGTCGGGTCTTTCTGCGTATAGAAGGTGCTGCTTCATCTAGGGCATTCTTCAGTGTATTATTGAAGTGTGACAATGCTATGTCTGGACAGGAGAGGGTGGAGATGGGGGCTAAAGATGTGTGGAGATTGTCCCTAAGCTGTTGGGTATTAATGGTACGTGTATTCCGATAAGTGTGGTAAGTGGGGGTGTCCCGGTTGAGGAGACAATTCTTGACAGAAAAGGAAAGAAGGTTGTGGTCCGAGAGCGGGAGAGGTGAATTAGTAAAGTTGTGCAGCGAGCCGGGACGGGAGAAAACCAGGTCCAGAGTATTCCCGTCCTCATGTGTAGGAGAATTAGTAAACTGTGAGAGGCCGAATGAAGAAGTTAGAGAAAGAAGATGAGAGGCAGACTGGGAGAGCGGATCATTGATGGGGATGTTAAAGTCTCCCATGATGAGGGTGGGGATGTCACAGGACAGAAAGTGAGTAAGCCAGGTGGTGAAGTGGTCTAGAAACTGGCGGGAGGAGCCTGGAGGGCGATAAACGACCGCCACTCGTAAGGAGAAGGGCTTAAAGAGTCTGACGGCGTGGACTTCAAAGGAAGGAAATGTAAGTGATGGAACCGGGGGGATGACCTGGAAAGCACATTGTGATGAAAGGAGCAAACCAACACCTCCACCCTGTCTGTTCTCAGGTCTGGGGGTATGTGAAAATTTCAGACGGTATCACACAGGATAGGATTAGGTACACTGCTCAGCAGTCAGTATCACACAGGATAGGATTAGATACACAGCTGAGCAGTCAGTAACACATGATAGGATTGGGTACACGGCTCAGCAGTCAGTATCACACAGGATAGGATTAGATACACAGCTCAGCAGATGATATCACACAGGATAGGATTAGATACACGGTTCAGCAGACAGTATCACACAGGATAGGATTAGATACACGGCTCAGTAGTCAGTATCACACAGGATAGGGTTAGATACACGGCTCAGCAGATGGTATCACACAGGATAGGATTAGATACATGGCTCAGCAGACAGTATCACACAGGATAGGATTAGATACACTGCTCAGCAGTCAGTATCACACAGGATAGGATTAGATACACGGCTGAGCAGTCAGTAACATATGATAGGATTAGGTACACGGCTCAGCAGTCAGTATCACACAGGATAGGGTAAGATACACGGCTCAGCAGTCAGTATCACACAGGATAGGATTAAATACACAGCTCAGCAGTAAGTATCACACAGGATAGGATTAGATACATGGCTCAGCAGTCAGTATCACACAGGATAGGGTAAGATACACGGCTCAGCACACAGTATCGCACAGGATAGGATTAGATACACAGCTAAGCAGACAGTATCACACAGGATAGGATTAGGTACACGGCTCAGCAGTCAGTATCACACAGGATAGGATTAGATACACGGCTCAGCACACATTTATCACACAGGATAGGATTAGATACACAGCTCAGCAGACAGTATCACACAGGCTAGGATTAGGTACACGGCTCAGCAGACAGTACCACACAGGATAGGATTAGATACACGGCTCAGCAGTCAGTATCACACAGGATAGGATTAGATACACGGCTGAGCAGTCAGTAACACACGATAGGATTAGATACACAGCTCAGCAGAAAGTATCACACAGAAGAGGATACTTAGGTAATCGTTTAGTTAATTTGTGTTGCAAATCTGTATTGTTGAATATATGATGTGAAATGTTTTTATGTGCAATATAATCATTATAATTTGTTATAACTAACCACAGTTGGTTACTATGCCCAGGCAACGCCGGGCTCTTCAGCTATATATATATATATATATATATATATATATATATATATATACACTCACTGGCCACTTTATTAGGTACACCATGCTAGTAACGGGTTGGACCCCCTTTTGCCTTCAGAACTGCCTCAATTCTTCGTGGCAGAGATTCAACAAGGTGCTGGAAGCATTCCTCAGAGATTTTGGACCATATTGACATGATGGCATCACACAGTTGGCGCAGATTTGTCGGCTGCACATCCCTGATGCGAATCTCCCGTTCCACCACATCCCAAAGATGCTCTATTGGATTGAGATCTGGTGACTGAGGAGGCCATTTGAGTACAGTGAACTCATTGTCATGTTCAAGAAACCAATCTGAGATGATTCGAGCTTTATGACATGGCGCATTATCCTGCTGAAAGTAGCCATCAGATGCCTGTTCTTAGCTGAGAGGAGTGGTACCCAGTGTGGTCTTCTGCTGCTGTAGCCCATCTGCCTCAAAGTTCGACGCACTGTGCGTTCAGAGATGCTCTTCTGCCTACCTTGGTTGTAACGGGTGGCAATTTGAGTCACTGTTGCCTTTCTATCAGCTCGAACCAGTATGCCCATTCTCCTCTGACCTCTGGCATCAACAAGGCATTTCCGGCCACAGAACTGCCGCTCACTGGATTTTTTTTCTTTTTCGGACCATTCTCTGTAAACCCTAGAGATGGTTGTGCGTGAAAATCCCAGTAGATCAGCAGTTTCTGAAATACTCAGACCAGCCCTTCTGGCACCAACAATCATGCCACGTTCAAAGGCACTCAAATCACCTTTCTTCCCCATACTGATGCTCGGTTTGAACTGCAGGAGATTGTCTTGACCATGTCTACATGCCTAAATGCACTGAGTTGCCGCCATGTGATTGGCTGATTAGAAATTAAGTCTTAACACACAGTTGGACAGGTGTACCTAATAAAGTGGCCAGTGAGTGTATATCTACAATAATATATACCTGACAGGAGCCCGTACTGTCTATATCTACAATAATATATACCTGACAGGAGCCCGTACAGTCCGTATCTACAATAATATATACCTGACAGGAGCCATACAGTCTATCTACAATAATATATACCTGACAGGAGCCCGTACAGTCTATACTATAATATATACCTGACAGGAGCCCGTACAGTCTGTATCTACAATAATATATACCTGACAGGAGCCCATACAGTCTGTATCTACAATAATATATACCTGACAGGAGGCCATACAGTCTATATCTACAATAATATATACCTGACAGGAGCCCGTACAGTCTAGATCTACAATAATATATACCTGACAGGAGCCCGTACAGTCTATATCTATAATAATATATACCTGACAGGAGCCCGTACAGTCTGTATCAACAATAATATGTACCTGACAGGAGCCCGTACAGTCTATATCTATAATAATATATACCTGACAGGAGCCCGTACAGTCTATATCTACAATAATATATACCTGACAGGAGCCCAGACAGTCTATATCTACAATAATATACTGTATGCCTGACAGGAGCCCGTACAGTCAAGATTCAAGATTCAAAGAAGCTTTATTGGCAGGACTAAATACATATTCGTTTTGCCAAAGCAGGTGTACAGAAGGGAATAGGGATAGGAACTGTAGGGATGTTGGGTAGGGGCTGTAGGAAAGGTGGATGGGGCAGATCCAGGATGGGGCTATAGAAGTCCATGGCATAGGGAAGGCGGATGGGGGCATGGGGGCAGATCCAGGTTGAGGCTATATCTACAATAATATATACCTGACAGGAGCCCATACAGTCTATATCTACAATAATATATACCTGACAGGAGCCCGTACAGTCTGTATCTACAATAATATATACCTGACAGGAGGCCATACAGTCTGTATCTACAATAATATATACCTGACAGGAGCCCAGACAGTCTATATCTACAATAATATATACCTGACAGGAGCCCGTACAGTCTATATCTACAATAATATATACCTGACAGGAGCCCGTACAGTCTGTATCTACAATAATATATACCTGACAGGAGCCCGTACAGTCTATATCTACAATAATATATACCTGACAGGAGCCCATACAGTCTATATCTACAATAATATATAAAAAGCAAAAAACACAAATATCCTGAACTAAAAGTAAAAAATATACTGCAAATAATGCATAAAGGTAATAATAATAATAATAATAATAATAAGGGTATTTAGTAAACATAATTTTGATCAAAATAATGTACAAGCCATCCCGCCACGTCACGGCAACCCTTGTGGGACAGTCCCTACTCTAGTATTTAAAACCTTACCACTTGCCAAGTGGCGTGAATGTGAATAAGGGTCGAGCGGCTGAACCACTTGTAACAGCTTAGGCCAGACTGGATGGCTTTCCCAGCTCAGAAAGAGGGCGGTCACACCCATATATGCACTGAATGCACAATGAAATGAATAAAAAACAAATCTGAACTGAGAAAAGTAAGTTAATGTGTATGCACAATGTAAGTGCATATTAACACATGACCATTAACCAGAGAAAACAAAAAGCAAAAAACACAAATATCCTGAACTAAAAGTAAAAAATATACTGCAAATAATGCATAAAGGTAATAATAATAATAATAAGGGTATTTAGTAAACATAATTTTGATCAAAATAATGTACAAGCCATCCCGCCACGTCACGGCAACCCTTGTGGGACAGTCCCTACTCTAGTATTTAAAACCTTACCACTTGCCAAGTGGCGTGAATGTGAATAAGGGTCGAGCGGCTGAACCACTTGTAACAGCTTAGGCCAGACTGGATGGCTTTCCCAGCTCAGAAAGAGGGCGGTCACACCCATATATGCACTGAATGCATTTTTTTGTTTTTTGTTTTTTGTTTTTAATTTTTTTTCTACAATAATATACTGTATACCTGACAGGAGCCCATACAGTCTGTATCTACAATAATATATGCCTGACAGCAGCCCGTACATTCTATATCTACAATAATATATACCTGACAGGAGCCATACAGTCTATATCTACAATAATATATACCTGACAGGAGGCCATACAGTCTATATCTACAATTATATATACCTGACAGGAGCCATACAGTCTGTATCTACAATAATAAATACCTGACAGGAGCCCATAAAGTCTATCTACAATAATATATACCTGACAGGAGCCCGTACAGTCTATATCTACAATAATATATACCTGACAGGAGCCCGTACAGTCTATATCTACAATAATATATACCTGACAGGAGCCCGTACAGTCTGTATCTACAATAATATATACCTGACAGGAGCCCGTACAGTCTGTATCTACAATAATATATACCTGACAGGAGCCCGTACAGTTTGTATCTACAATAATATATACCTGACAGGAGCCCGTACAGTCTGTATCTACATTAATATATACCTGACAGGAGCCATACAGTCTATATCTACAATAATATACACCTGACAGGAGGCCGTACAGTCAAAGATTCAAAGATTCAAAGATTCAAAGAAGCTTTATTGGCAGGACTAAATACACATTAGTTTTGCCAAAGCAAGTGTACAGAAGGGAATAGGGATAGGGACTGTAGGGATGTTGGGAAGGGGCTGTAGGAAAGGTGGATGGGGCAGATCCAGGATGGGGCTATAGAAGTCCATGGCATAGGGAAGGTGGATGGGGGCATGGGGGCAGATCCAGGATGAGGCTATAGAAGTCCATGGCATAGGGAAGGTGGATGGGGAATTGGGGCATATCCAGGGTGGGTGCCATAGAAGTCCATGGCATATCATAGTTCTCTTTCTCGCAGTCTATGGCATTCGCTCACATATTGCGCTGCTATCTCCACTGCTCTCTCTTCTTCCCCCAGCAGGATGTATGTTTTCTCTTCCTCCTTCATGGTGGTGAAATCCGGGAAGAGATGTGAGAGTCTCCTGAAGTGAGTGTCCCTCACTGCTGAGTACTTGGAGCAGTGTAGCAGGAAGTGGGTCTCATCCTCCAGGGCCTCCTGGTCACAGTGTTGGCACAGTCTTTCCTCCCTGGGCTTGTAGCTCTGCCTGTGTCGGCCGGATTCGATGGCCAGACTGTGGGCACTGAGTCTATACCGGCTCAGGATCTTCCAGTCTTTGGGGTCCGGGAGTTTCTCCAGGTATAGAGTCAGTCTGTAGTCTCTCTGTAGACTCTGGTACATGGTCAGTTTCTGTGAGCTGATGATGTCGTTCTTCCAGTCACTTACGTACCTCTCCTGGCCTTCGTCTACCATCTTCCTTATTCCGGCTTTTGTCAGGTTGTTGTGATTGGTTTTCTGGTCAGGTTGGGTTTGGGTGAGCTGTTCCGAGGGTCCTGGTTTTTCTGTTTCCCCTACATGTGTCAGGGCTTTATGGTGATGGGAGCTTGGATTGCTCCTACGTAGGTGAGCCCGGAATGACAGTGCCCTCTTTAGAACCGTTAGGTGTAGAGGGAATCTGCCCAGCTCGGCCCGGCAAGCACTGTTGGAGGTGCTCCGATGGACTTGGAGAAGGTGCTTGCAGAATTCCAGTGGAATATTTCTGTTGGGCTTGAATCCCACCATGACCAGTCTGGGTAGGTGTGAGGACCCCAGACTTCGCTGCCATACAGAAGGATTGGGGCGATGATAGAATCGAAGATTTTTAACCAGACCCTCACTGGTGGCTTTAGATGGTAGAGTTTCCTTCGGATGGCATAGAAGGTTTTGCATGCCTTGTCTTTCAGGGTCTCTATGGCTTGTTTGAAGCTCCCTGATCGGTGAATCTCTAGGCCCAGATAGGTATATTTGTCCGTTCCTGTAAGGGCGCAGTTGTTGAGGATAAATGAAGGGTGCTGGTCTGATTTTCTCTTTCTCTTCTGGAACACCATGATGTTGGTTTTCTTTAGGTTGACCGGTAGAGCCCAGGTGGAGCTGAATTTCTCTAAGATTTTCAGGTTGTCTTGGAGGCCTTTTTCGGTTGGTGACAGAAGCAGCAAGTCATCTGCATACAGCAGGAATTTCACCTGCACGTCGTGGAGGGTGAGACCTGGTGCTGTGGAAGATTCCAGAGCGGTAGCCAGCTCATTGATGTAAATGTTGAAGAGCGTTGGGCTTAGGCTGCAGCCTTGTCTGACTCCCCGGCTCTGCTGGAAACAAGCCGTTCTTCTGCCGTTCACACTCACACTGCAGAGGTTCTCGGTGTAGGAGCTTTTGATAACATCATAGGTCTTTCCTCCTATTCCGCTCTCCAGAAGTTTCAGGAATAAGCCTGGGTGCCACACCGAATCAAAGGCCTTTTTAAAGTCCACGAAACAGGCGTATATCTTCCCGTTCTTTGTATTGTGGACGTGGCTCTGAATGAGGCTGTGCAGGGTGTAGATGTGGTCCGTAGTGCGGTGGTTTGGCATGAAGCCTGCTTGGCTCTTGCTGAGGACGTTGTGCTCGGTGAGGAAACTGAGGATCCTCTTGTTCAGGATGCTGTTGAACAGTTTTCCCAGGTTGCTGCTGACACATATTCCTCTGTAGTTGGCTGGGTCATACCTGTCCCCATTCTTGTGGATGGGTGTGATGAGGCCTTGATTCCAGGTAGGAGGGAAGTAGCCGGCACTTAGCACAATATTGAAGAGTTTAACCATTGCGGCCTGTATTTCTGGTGGGCTGTACTTCAGCATTTCTGGTAGGATTCCATCCAGGCCACCGGCTTTTCTACATCTTATGGAAGAGATTCTCTCTGCTACTTCCTGTAATGTAATAGGTGCATCCACGGGGTTTTGGAAATTTTTTACTTTTTGCTCCATTGCTTTTAGTTTTGCCATTATGTTTTCCTGTTCTTGGCTTAGTTCTTCCTTTGGAATGTCTTTATAGAGGTCTCTGAAGTACTGGAGCCAGATGTTGCCATTTTGGATATGGATGTTGTTTTTCTTGTCTTTTGTGCCCATGTGGTTCCATAGTTCCCAGAAGGAGTTGTCTTGGAGGGCGTCTTGGAGTTGGTTAAGTTTGGTGGAGATGTAACTCTGCTTCTTCCTCCTGAGGATGGTTTTGTACTGCCTTTGTATGGTTTCATAGGCTTCCCTCAGACCCGGGTGGTTGGGGTCTCTGTGTTTCTTGTTTGAGGCTGTTCTCAGGGTCTTCCGTACGGCTTTACATTCTCTGTCAAACCATCCATTGATCTGTTTTTCTTTTGGTCTCTTGTAGTTGACTTTTTTAAGGTCGGACAGTCTGGCCATTGCATAGAATATATTGTTGAGGTCTTTTGCAGCTTGACTCACTCCCTTTGGGTTAGGCTGGTACTCGTAGTTGTAGAAGTGGTGGAGCATCCGCTGTATTTCAGGTCTGCTGGGAACCTCTTTATACTTTAATGCCGACGTTTTGTGCCATTTATAGGATGGAGGCCGGGTGAAGAGGCCGCTCTGCTGTGGCTTTTGAGTGGATGGTTTCTCTGTAGATTTCAGGTATATCTATATCTATAATAATATATACCTGACAGGAGCCCGTACAGTCTGTATCTACAATAATATATACCTGACAGGAGCCCATACAGTCTATCTATAATAATATATACCTGACAGCAGCCTGTACAGTCTGTATCTACAATAATATATACCTGACAGGAGCCCGTACAGTCTATATCTACAATAATATATACCTGACAGGAGCCCGTACAGTCTGTATCTACAATAATATATACCTGACAGGAGCCGTACAGTCTCTATCTACAATAATATATACCTGACAGGAGCCAGTACAGTCTATATCTACAATAATATATACCTGACAGGAGCCCATACAGTCTATATCTACAATAATATATACCTGACAGGAGCCCGAACAGTCTGTATCTACAATAATATATACCTGACAGGAGCCGTACAGTCTCTATCTACAATAATATATACCTGACAGGAGCCAGTACAGTCTATATCTACAATAATATATACCTGACAGGAGCCCATACAGTCTGTATCTACAATAATATATACCTGACAGGAGCGCGAACAGTCTGTATCTACAATAATATATACCTGACAGGAGCCCATACAGTCTATATCTACAATAATATATACCTGACAGCAGCCCGTACATTCTATATCTACAATAATATATACCTGACAGGAGCCATACAGTCTATATCTACAATAATATATACCTGACAGGAGGCCATACAGTCTATATCTACAATTATATATACCTGACAGGAGCCATACAGTCTGTATCTACAATAATATATACCTGACAGGAGCCCATACAGTCTATATCTACAATTATATATACCTGACAGGAGCCATACAGTCTGTATCTACAATAATATATACATGACAGGAGCCCGTACAGTCTGTATCTACAATAATATATACCTGACAGGAGCCCGTACAGTCTGTATCTACAATAATATATACCTGGCAGGAGTCTGTATAGTCTATATCTACAATAATATATACCTGACAGGAGCCCGTACAGTCTGTATCTACAATAATATATACCTGACAGGAGCCCGTACAGTCTGTATCTACAATAATATATACCTGACAGGAGCCCATACAGTCTATATATCTACAATAATATATACCTGACAGGAGCCCGTACAGTCTATATATCTACAATAATATATACCTGACAGGAGCCCATACAGTCTGTATCTACAATAATATATACCTGACAGGAGGCCATACAGTCTATATCTACAATAATATATACCTGACAGGAGCCCGTACAGTCTGTATCAACAATAATATGTACCTGACAGGAGCCCGTACAGTCTATATCTATAATAATATATACCTGACAGGAGCCCGTACAGTCTATATCTACAATAATATATACCTGACAGGAGCCCAGACAGTCTATATCTACAATAATATACTGTATGCCTGACAGGAGCCCGTACAGTCAAGATTCAAGATTCAAAGAAGCTTTATTGGCAGGACTAAATACATATTAGTTTTGCCAAAGCAGGTGTACAGAAGGGAATAGGGATAGGAACTGTAGGGATGTTGGGTAGGGGCTGTAGGAAAGGTGGATGGGGCAGATCCAGGATGGGGCTATAGAAGTCCATGGCATAGGGAAGGCGGATGGGGGCATGGGGGCAGATCCAGGTTGAGGCTATATCTACAATAATATATACCTGACAGGAGCCCATACAGTCTGTATCTACAATAATATATACCTGACAGGAGGCCATACAGTCTGTATCTACAATAATATATACCTGACAGGAGCCTGTACAGTCTGTATCTACAATAATATTTACCTGACAGGAGGCCATACAGTCTGTATCTACAATAATATATACCTGACAGGAGGCCATACAGTCTGTATCTACAATAATATATACCTGACAGGAGGCCATACAGTCTGTATCTACAATAATATATACCTGACAGGAGCCTGTACAGTCTGTATCTACAATAATATTTACCTGACAGGAGGCCATACAGTCTGTATCTACAATAATATATACCTGACAGGAGGCCATACAGTCTGTATCTACAATAATATATACCTAACAGGAGCCCGTACAGTCTATATCTACAATAATATATACCTGACAGGAGGCCATACAGTCTGTATCTACAATAATATATACCTGACAGGAGCCTGTACAGTCTGTATCTACAATAATATATACCTGACAGGAGCCCATACAGTCTGTATCTACAATAATATATACCTGACAGGAGGCCATACAGTCTGTATCTACAATAATATATACCTGACAGGAGCCTGTACAGTCTGTATCTACAATAATATTTACCTGACAGGAGGCCATACAGTCTGTATCTACAATAATATATACCTGACAGGAGGCCATACAGTCTGTATCTACAATAATATATACCTAACAGGAGCCCGTACAGTCTATATCTACAATAATATATACCTGACAGGAGCCCGTACAGTCTATATCTACAATAAAATATACCTGACAGGAGCCCGTACAGTCTGTATCTACAATAATATATACCTGACAGGAGCCCGTACAGTCTATATCTACAATAATATATACCTGACAGGAGCCCGTACAGTCTGTATCTACAATAATATATACCTGACAGGAGCCCATACAGTCTATATCTACAATAATATATACCTGACAGGAGCCCATACAGTCTGTATCAACAATAATATATACCTGACAGGAGCCCGAACAGTCTGTATCTACAATAATATATACCTGACAGGAGCCCATACAGTCTATATCTACAATAATATATACCTGACAGGAGCCCATACAGTCTGTATCTACAATAATATATACCTGACAGGAGCCCGAACAGTCTGTATCTACAATAATATATACCTGACAGGAGCCCATACAGTCTATATCTACAATAATATATACCTGACAGCAGCCCGTACATTCTATATCTACAATAATATATACCTGACAGGAGCCATACAGTCTATATCTACAATAATATATACCTGACAGGAGGCCATACAGTCTATATCTACAATTATATATACCTGACAGGAGCCATACAGTCTGTATCTACAATAATATATACCTGACAGGAGCCCATAAAGTCTATCTACAATAATATATACCTGACAGGAGCCCGTACAGTCTATATCTACAATAATATATACCTGACAGGAGCCCGTACAGTCTATATCTACAATAATATATACCTGACAGGAGCCCGTACAGTCTGTATCTACAATAATATATACCTGACAGGAGCCCGTACAGTCTGTATCTACAATAATATATACCTGACAGGAGCCCGTACAGTCTGTATCTACAATAATATATACCTGACAGGAGCCCGTACAGTTTGTATCTACAATAATATATACCTGACAGGAGCCCGTACAGTCTGTATCTACAATAATATATACCTGACAGGAGCCCATACAGTCTGTATCTACAATAATATATACCTGACAGGAGGCCATACAGTCTATATCTACAATAATATATACCTGACAGGAGCCCATACAGTCTAGATCTACAATAATATATACCTGACAGGAGCCCGTACAGTCTATATCTATAATAATATATACCTGACAGGAGCCCGTACAGTCTGTATCAACAATAATATGTACCTGACAGGAGCCCGTACAGTCTATATCTATAATAATATATACCTGACAGGAGCCCGTACAGTCTATATCTACAATAATATATACCTGACAGGAGCCCAGACAGTCTATATCTACAATAATATACTGTATGCCTGACAGGAGCCCGTACAGTCAAGATTCAAGATTCAAAGAAGCTTTATTGGCAGGACTAAATACATATTAGTTTTGCCAAAGCAGGTGTACAGAAGGGAATAGGGATAGGAACTGTAGGGATGTTGGGTAGGGGCTGTAGGAAAGGTGGATGGGGCAGATCCAGGATGGGGCTATAGAAGTCCATGGCATAGGGAAGGCGGATGGGGGCATGGGGGCAGATCCAGGTTGAGGCTATATCTACAATAATATATACCTGACAGGAGCCCATACAGTCTATATCTACAATAATATATACCTGACAGGAGCCCGTACAGTCTGTATCTACAATAATATATACCTGACAGGAGGCCATACAGTCTGTATCTACAATAATATATACCTGACAGGAGCCCAGACAGTCTATATCTACAATAATATATACCTGACAGGAGCCCGTACAGTCTATATCTACAATAATATATACCTGACAGGAGCCCATACAGTCTAGATCTACAATAATATATACCTGACAGGAGCCCGTACAGTCTATATCTATAATAATATATACCTGACAGGAGCCCGTACAGTCTGTATCAACAATAATATGTACCTGACAGGAGCCCGTACAGTCTATATCTATAATAATATATACCTGACAGGAGCCCGTACAGTCTATATCTACAATAATATATACCTGACAGGAGCCCAGACAGTCTATATCTACAATAATATACTGTATGCCTGACAGGAGCCCGTACAGTCAAGATTCAAGATTCAAAGAAGCTTTATTGGCAGGACTAAATACATATTCGTTTTGCCAAAGCAGGTGTACAGAAGGGAATAGGGATAGGAACTGTAGGGATGTTGGGTAGGGGCTGTAGGAAAGGTGGATGGGGCAGATCCAGGATGGGGCTATAGAAGTCCATGGCATAGGGAAGGCAGATGGGGGCATGGGGGCAGATCCAGGTTGAGGCTATATCTACAATAATATATACCTGACAGGAGCCCATACAGTCTATATCTACAATAATATATACCTGACAGGAGCCCATACAGTCTATATCTACAATAATATATACCTGACAGGAGCCCGTACAGTCTGTATCTACAATAATATTTACCTGACAGGAGGCCATACAGTCTGTATCTACAATAATATATACCTGACAGGAGCCCAGACAGTCTATATCTACAATAATATATACCTGACAGGAGCCCGTACAGTCTGTATCTACAATAATACATACCTGACAGGAGGCCATACAGTCTGTATCTACAATAATATATACCTGACAGGAGGCCATACAGTCTGTATCTACAATAATATATACCTGACAGGAGCCCGTACAGTCTATATCTACAATAATATATACCTGACAGGAGCCCGTACAGTCTATATCTACAATAATATATACCTGACAGGAGCCCGTACAGTCTGTATCTACAATAATATATACCTGACAGGAGCCCGTACAGTCTATATCTACAATAATATATACCTGACAGGAGCCCATACAGTCTATATCTACAATAATATATAAAAAGCAAAAAACACAAATATCCTGAACTAAAAGTAAAAAATATACTGCAAATAATGCATAAAGGTAATAATAATAATAATAATAATAATAATAAGGGTATTTAGTAAACATAATTTTGATCAAAATAATGTACAAGCCATCCCGCCACGTCACGGCAACCCTTGTGGGACAGTCCCTACTCTAGTATTTAAAACCTTACCACTTGCCAAGTGGCGTGAATGTGAATAAGGGTCGAGCGGCTGAACCACTTGTAACAGCTTAGGCCAGACTGGATGGCTTTCCCAGCTCAGAAAGAGGGCGGTCACACCCATATATGCACTGAATGCACAATGAAATGAATAAAAAACAAATCTGAACTGAGAAAAGTAAGTTAATGTGTATGCACAATGTAAGTGCATATTAACACATGACCATTAACCAGAGAAAACAAAAAGCAAAAAACACAAATATCCTGAACTAAAAGTAAAAAATATACTGCAAATAATGCATAAAGGTAATAATAATAATAATAATAATAATAAGGGTATTTAGTAAACATAATTTTGATCAAAATAATGTACAAGCCATCCCGCCACGTCACGGCAACCCTTGTGGAACAGTCCCTACTCTAGTATTTAAAACCTTACCACTTGCCAAGTGGCGTGAATGTGAATAAGGGTCGAGCGGCTGAACCACTTGTAACAGCTTAGGCCAGACTGGATGGCTTTCCCAGCTCAGAAAGAGGGCGGTCACACCCATATATGCACTGAATGCATTTTTTTGTTTTTTGTTTTTTGTTTTTGTTTTTAATTTTTTTTCTACAATAATATATACCTGACAGGAGCCCATACAGTCTGTATCTACAATAATATATGCCTGACAGCAGCCCGTACATTCTATATCTACAATAATATATACCTGACAGGAGCCATACAGTCTATATCTACAATAATATATACCTGACAGGAGGCCATACAGTCTATATCTACAATTATATATACCTGACAGGAGCCATACAGTCTGTATCTACAATAATAAATACCTGACAGGAGCCCATAAAGTCTATCTACAATAATATATACCTGACAGGAGCCCGTACAGTCTATATCTACAATAATATATACCTGACAGGAGCCCGTACAGTCTATATCTACAATAATATATACCTGACAGGAGCCCGTACAGTCTGTATCTACAATAATATATACCTGACAGGAGCCCGTACAGTTTGTATCTACAATAATATATACCTGACAGGAGCCCGTACAGTCTGTATCTACATTAATATATACCTGACAGGAGCCATACAGTCTATATCTACAATAATATACACCTGACAGGAGGCCGTACAGTCAAAGATTCAAAGATTCAAAGATTCAAAGAAGCTTTATTGGCAGGACTAAATACACATTAGTTTTGCCAAAGCAAGTGTACAGAAGGGAATAGGGATAGGGACTGTAGGGATGTTGGGAAGGGGCTGTAGGAAAGGTGGATGGGGCAGATCCAGGATGGGGCTATAGAAGTCCATGGCATAGGGAAGGTGGATGGGGGCATGGGGGCAGATCCAGGATGAGGCTATAGAAGTCCATGGCATAGGGAAGGTGGATGGGGAATTGGGGCATATCCAGGGTGGGTGCCATAGAAGTCCATGGCATATCATAGTTCTCTTTCTCGCAGTCTATGGCATTCGCTCACATATTGCGCTGCTATCTCCACTGCTCTCTCTTCTTCCCCCAGCAGGATGTATGTTTTCTCTTCCTCCTTCATGGTGGTGAAATCCGGGAAGAGATGTGAGAGTCTCCTGAAGTGAGTGTCCCTCACTGCTGAGTACTTGGAGCAGTGTAGCAGGAAGTGGGTCTCATCCTCCAGGGCCTCCTGGTCACAGTGTTGGCACAGTCTTTCCTCCCTGGGCTTGTAGCTCTGCCTGTGTCGGCCGGATTCGATGGCCAGACTGTGGGCACTGAGTCTATACCGGCTCAGGATCTTCCAGTCTTTGGGGTCCGGGAGTTTCTCCAGGTATAGAGTCAGTCTGTAGTCTCTCTGTAGACTCTGGTACATGGTCAGTTTCTGTGAGCTGATGATGTCGTTCTTCCAGTCACTTACGTACCTCTCCTGGCCTTCGTCTACCATCTTCCTTATTCCGGCTTTTGTCAGGTTGTTGTGATTGGTTTTCTGGTCAGGTTGGGTTTGGGTGAGCTGTTCCGAGGGTCCTGGTTTTTCTGTTTCCCCTACATGTGTCAGGGCTTTATGGTGATGGGAGCTTGGATTGCTCCTACGTAGGTGAGCCCGGAATGACAGTGCCCTCTTTAGAACCGTTAGGTGTAGAGGGAATCTGCCCAGCTCGGCCCGGCAAGCACTGTTGGAGGTGCTCCGATGGACTTGGAGAAGGTGCTTGCAGAATTCCAGTGGAATATTTCTGTTGGGCTTGAATCCCACCATGACCAGTCTGGGTAGGTGTGAGGACCCCAGACTTCGCTGCCATACAGAAGGATTGGGGCGATGATAGAATCGAAGATTTTTAACCAGACCCTCACTGGTGGCTTTAGATGGTAGAGTTTCCTTCGGATGGCATAGAAGGTTTTGCATGCCTTGTCTTTCAGGGTCTCTATGGCTTGTTTGAAGCTCCCTGATCGGTGAATCTCTAGGCCCAGATAGGTATATTTGTCCGTTCCTGTAAGGGCGCAGTTGTTGAGGATAAATGAAGGGTGCTGGTCTGATTTTCTCTTTCTCTTCTGGAACACCATGATGTTGGTTTTCTTTAGGTTGACCGGTAGAGCCCAGGTGGAGCTGAATTTCTCTAAGATTTTCAGGTTGTCTTGGAGGCCTTTTTCGGTTGGTGACAGAAGCAGCAAGTCATCTGCATACAGCAGGAATTTCACCTGCACGTCGTGGAGGGTGAGACCTGGTGCTGTGGAAGATTCCAGAGCGGTAGCCAGCTCATTGATGTAAATGTTGAAGAGCGTTGGGCTTAGGCTGCAGCCTTGTCTGACTCCCCGGCTCTGCTGGAAATAAGCCGTTCTTCTGCCGTTCACACTCACACTGCAGAGGTTTTCGGTGTAGGAGCTTTTGATAACATCATAGGTCTTTCCTCCTATTCCGCTCTCCAGAAGTTTCAGGAATAAGCCTGGGTGCCACACCGAATCAAAGGCCTTTTTAAAGTCCACGAAACAGGCGTATATCTTCCCGTTCTTTGTATTGTGGACGTGGCTCTGAATGAGGCTGTGCAGGGTGTAGATGTGGTCCGTAGTGCGGTGGTTTGGCATGAAGCCTGCTTGGCTCTTGCTGAGGACGTTGTGCTCGGTGAGGAAACTGAGGATCCTCTTGTTCAGGATGCTGTTGAACAGTTTTCCCAGGTTGCTGCTGACACATATTCCTCTGTAGTTGGCTGGGTCATACCTGTCCCCATTCTTGTGGATGGGTGTGATGAGGCCTTGATTCCAGGTAGGACGGAAGTAGCTGGCACTTAGCACAATATTGAAGAGTTTAACCATTGCGGCCTGTATTTCTGGTGGGCTGTACTTCAGCATTTCTGGTAGGATTCCATCCAGGCCACCGGCTTTTCTACATCTTATGGAAGAGATTCTCTCTGCTACTTCCTGTAATGTAATAGGTGCATCCACGGGGTTTTGGAAATTTTTTACTTTTTGCTCCATTGCTTTTAGTTTTGCCATTATGTTTTCCTGTTCTTGGCTTAGTTCTTCCTTTGGAATGTCTTTATAGAGGTCTCTGAAGTACTGGAGCCAGATGTTGCCATTTTGGATATGGATGTTGTTTTTCTTGTCTTTTGTGCCCATGTGGTTCCATAGTTCCCAGAAGGAGTTGTCTTGGAGGGCGTCTTGGAGTTGGTTAAGTTTGGTGGAGATGTAACTCTGCTTCTTCCTCCTGAGGATGGTTTTGTACTGCCTTTGTATGGTTTCATAGGCTTCCCTCAGACCCGGGTGGTTGGGGTCTCTGTGTTTCTTGTTTGAGGCTGTTCTCAGGGTCTTCCGTACGGCTTTACATTCTCTGTCAAACCATCCATTGATCTGTTTTTCTTTTGGTCTCTTGTAGTTGACTTTTTTAAGGTCGGACAGTCTGGCCATTGCATAGAATATATTGTTGAGGTCTTTTGCAGCTTGACTCACTCCCTTTGGGTTAGGCTGGTACTCGTAGTTGTAGAAGTGGTGGAGCATCCGCTGTATTTCAGGTCTGCTGGGAACCTCTTTATACTTTAATGCCGACGTTTTGTGCCATTTATAGGATGGAGGCCGGGTGAAGAGGCCGCTCTGCTGTGGCTTTTGAGTGGATGGTTTCTCTGTAGATTTCAGGTATATCTATATCTATAATAATATATACCTGACAGGAGCCCGTACAGTCTGTATCTACAATAATATATACCTGACAGGAGCCCATACAGTCTATCTACAATAATATCTACCTGACAGCAGCCTGTACAGTCTGTATCTACAATAATATATACCTGACAGGAGCCCGTACAGTCTGTATCTATAATAATATATACCTGACAGCAGCCTGTACAGTCTGTATCTACAGTAATATATACCTGACAGGAGCCCGTACAGTCTGTATCTATAATAGATACTCCCGACTCCAAGACTTCTCCCGTGCTGCGCCAAACCTCTGGAATGCTCTACCCCAAGATATTAGGACCATCCACAATTTGCATAGTTTTAGGCGCTCGCTCAAAACACATTTGTTCAGAGCGGCCTATCACATTCAGTAATCAAAGTCATGTTATGTTTGTGTGTGTGTAGCCAATTCACTATCTCCATCTGACCCCCACCCCCTGAAGATGGCTGGACCGTCATTGTAAATACATCATTGTAAATACAAACCTATGCTTTGTATCTCCCCCACCTGACAGGAGCCCGTACAGTCTGTATCTATAATAATTTATACCTGACAGGAGCCCGTACAGTCTATATCTACAATAATATATACCTGACAGGAGCCCGTACAGTCTGTATCTATAATAATATATACCTGACAGGAGCCCGTACAGTCTGTATCTATAATAATATATGCCTGACAGAAATCCGTACAGTCTGTATCTACAATAATGTGTACCATGTTCGCTCCTAGTTATGCTAATTTATATGTTGGGAGATGGAAACAAGAAACAATCTATCCGGACGGTAGGCTAAGGGCGAATCTGGTGCTATGGCACCGTTTCATAGATGATATTATTTTTATATGGTCTGGTCATTAAATAAAAATTCTTGTTTTTTAAATTTTTCTATGACTACCAGCTCAAAAGGAATTAATTTTTTAGATCTAAAAATTTTTGTAGAAAATAATGCCATTGGCACGCAATTATTTCATAAGCCCACCGATTCTAATAATTTTATTTCACTCGACAGCTGTCATCTACCTACAGTAGCTGGTTGCTAAATGTTCCAAAAAGCCAATTTATCAGAGCTCACCGCAACTGCTCCAGAAGGGAGGATTTTAATAGAGAGGCAGAAACATTGATGAAAATGTTCTCCAATAAAGGTTATGATCCAATTTCTTTGCAAAAAACAAAAGAATTAGTGGAGAAGATACCAAGGGATCAATTATTGGTACAACGGAAGAGAAGTAAGGATAATTCCATTATGGAAGAAATCCCCATAATTACAAAATATAATGCTAATAGTATAATCCTCAAAAAAATTGTTAAGAGACATTGGAATATTCTGTGGAACGGTAAAGTTATAGTGGAATCTCTACCACTACATCCTAGGTTTATTTTCAGGAAGGCGCAAAATCTGGGAAATATGATAGCCCCTCCTATCTCTAATCCACTGAGCAATTCTATATTAAATTCAGAAAAACTACCAGTTGGTCTTTTTCCCTGCCGAAAGTGTGGCCCCTGTAAAAAATTGGATACTAAGAAGCAATTAGTGATCACAAATAAATTTGCGGGGGTACAAATTAAAGATTTTATAACATGCGATACTACAGGGGTCATATATGGTATTACTTGTCCCTGTGGGAAATTGTACATTGGGCGAACTATATGCCCGATGAATGTTCGGATAGCTGAACATTTGCGCAACATTGGGAATAGATTTACTGGTCACCCCCTCTCACACCACTTTATCAATCATCATGGAGGCTCCATTAAGAATATTCAAGTTACTGGTATAAGACTGGTTAAAAAAAGTTGGAGGAAAGGGAACTTCATCCAACAAATGTCGAGGGAAGAAAGTAGATTAATATTTGAAATGAACACACTGTTCCCTAATGGCTTAAACAGTGAGATTGAATTGTTTGCATTTAATGTATGAATATAGAGGCAGGAAATCATGGGTATATAAGTGCTCATCTAATCCCTATGGACCATCTCTGAGGAAGGAATCCGACGATTCCGAAACGCGTAAGATAGCTTTGTGGTCCAATTCGCGCTCACTAGCCAGTCACGTGATTCCTCACGTGACCGTGACGTCACGCCAGGTCCTGCGGGGTTCGCCGTACCTTGCTGGCTCTGAACCTACACACGCCGCTTATCTCGCCGCTTAATAGCGTCTGCCACGCGGGTAGGTGGACGTCTGTCACCGGCCAGGACAGCGTCCAAGTATCACGGTTTTATCCTACGCTCCAAGGATTTGAAAGCCGGTACTTTTCATTGGACTCTTTCCGTCTTAACTGTTGCCTCCACACGGGGAACTGCGCTCCAAGGATCTGGAATCCGGTTTTGCCGTGTGAACTGTTGCAGTTTGTACTGTCGCTTCTGCACTGGGACCCTTTTGGAGCCGGGATCTCTCCACTATCCCTTACTCCATTGGAATGAAGGTACTGCTCTGTCTGTTTTGAGACTTACTTTATTATCACTCTCTGCAATTATTGCTGGACGGCACTATTCCTTTTGCAAGAAGGGGATAGGGTGTATTCATTATCTATACATATTTCTATATGCAGACTTTTCCCTGGTCTACCTTGCTAGCGCAAATAATTTTTACATGTTAATTGACTTTTACTATAGGACAAATTAGGTGGTTTTGTCCATATTTGCTGCTGCAGGTATCGGGATTTAGCGTTTTGCGCCTCTGTGTATATGGTTTTATTTTTAGAATAATATATGCCTGGCAGGAGCCCATACAGTCTGTATCTACAATAATATATACCTGACAGGAGCCGATACAGTCTTAGTGTCTTCACCAGTGAGCCGACTAGACTGTATGGGCTGCAGTCAGGACTTGTTAGGAGCCCATATATTCTGCTGGCTTTAATAGTTTATACCTTGAAGAGCACATACATTCTAGTGTCATGTATGGGCTGCAGTCAGGGCCAGGCAGCAGCCCATAATGTCTGCTATCTTCAAGAATATACACCTGGTAGGAGCCCATACAGTCTAGCACCTTCAGTAGTGAGCCAGCTACACTGTATGGGCTGCAGTCAGGCTCCTGGAAGGAGCCCATACAGTCTAGCCGGCACACTACTGAAGATGCTAGACTATGGGCTCCTTCCAGGTCCTGACTGCAGCCCATACAGTCTAGCGTCTTCAGTATTGAGCCGGCTAGACTGTATGGGCTGCAGTCAGGACCTGGAAGGAGCCCATAAAGTCTAGGCTCAATCGTCAGCCATGATGCTGGCACAAGCGACGTCCGCGGAATACGGCAGGGAGGCGGCTTTGCGACAGAACGTTGGGCCGTATCCGAGTTCTAAACAACATCCGGACAGTAATGTGACGGGCAGGGCATGGTGGACATGGTGTCTCCTGATGTCCCCATTGTTCTGGCATTGCTGATCGTCCCCTGTGAGCGCTCCGATTCCAGCCTGCATTGTACGGTCCGTGCTCCTGGCACAGCTAGGCTGTATGTCAGTGTCAGCTCAGCATAGCAGGGGTTAAGCAGTCATGATCACACACAGGGTATCCGATAAGAACAAGATATCGTCCATTCACAGGATCATAGCTCATTGTTGGTCTCTGACCGGTGGAAGCTGCACTGATCGGCTGTCACCATTCATTTTGGCAGGCACTGCACTGGTTAAGGAGAGTGCCTCTAACTGGGGTGCTCATGCCTCCTTGTCTCTCAGGTGCACAGCGTGCTTTTCCTGCCCACTTTTGTAATTGGCGGGTGTGGGGTTAATAGTTTGGGCAGGTCTGAGCCAATAGGGCCAGCAAAGGAGTTGTCCCAGCCCCTTCCTGTAGTATATAAGGTTGGCACAAGGTTTCTCCCCCCTCTTTCCCCGGGTATCCAGGTCCTGGAAGCGTTTGTGCTAGCGCTGTCCGGTTGGGAAGGATGGCTGACCCCCTGGTTGAGGCCCTGAGATTGAGAGCGGAGCAGGAAGGTGAACACTGGCTGCAGTCCGTGATTGCGGGGCTCACTGGTGGCTTTAGATGGTAGAGTTTCCTTCGGATGACATAGAAGGTTTTGCATGCCTTGTCTTTCAGGGTCTCTATGGCTTGTTTGAAGCTCCCTGATCGGTGAATCTCTAGGCCCAGATAGGTATATTTGTCCATTCCTGTAAGGGCGCAGTTGTTGAGGATAAATGAAGGGTGCTGGTCTGATTTTCTCTTTCTCTTCTGGAACACCATGATGTTGGTTTTCTTTAGGTTGACCGGTAGAGCCCAGGTGGAGCTGAATTTCTCTAAGATTTTCAGGTTGTCTTGGAGGCCTTTTTCGGTTGGTGACAGAAGCAGCAAGTCATCTGCATACAGCAGGAATTTCACCTGCACGTCGTGGAGGGTGAGACCTGGTGCTGTGGAAGATTCCAGAGCGGTAGCCAGCTCATTGATGTAAATGTTGAAGAGCGTTGGGCTTAGGCTGCAGCCTTGTCTGACTCCCCGGCTCTGCTGGAAATAAGCCGTTCTTCTGCCGTTCACACTCACACTGCAGAGGTTCTCGGTGTAGGAGCTTTTGATAACATCATAGGTCTTTCCTCCTATTCCGCTCTCCAGAAGTTTCAGGAATAAGCCTGGGTGCCACACCGAATCAAAGGCCTTTTTAAAGTCCACGAAACAGGCGTATATCTTCCCGTTCTTTGTATTGTGGACGTGGCTCTGAATGAGGCTGTGCAGGGTGTAGATGTGGTCCGTAGTGCGGTGGTTTGGCATGAAGCCTGCTTGGCTCTTGCTGAGGACGTTGTGCTCGGTGAGGAAACTGAGGATCCTCTTGTTCAGGATGCTGTTGAACAGTTTTCCCAGGTTGCTGCTGACACATATTCCTCTGTAGTTGGCTGGGTCATACCTGTCCCCATTCTTGTGGATGGGTGTGATGAGGCCTTGATTCCAGGTAGGAGGGAAGTAGCCGGCACTTAGCACAATATTGAAGAGTTTAACCATTGCGGCCTGTATTTCTGGTGGGCTGTACTTCAGCATTTCTGGTAGGATTCCATCCAGGCCACCGGCTTTTCTACATCTTATGGAAGAGATTCTCTCTGCTACTTCCTGTAATGTAATAGGTGCATCCACGGGGTTTTGGAAATTTTTTACTTTTTGCTCCATTGCTTTTAGTTTTGCCATTATGTTTTCCTGTTCTTGGCTTAGTTCTTCCTTTGGAATGTCTTTATAGAGGTCTCTGAAGTACTGGAGCCAGATGTTGCCATTTTGGATATGGATGTTGTTTTTCTTGTCTTTTGTGCCCATGTGGTTCCATAGTTCCCAGAAGGAGTTGTCTTGGAGGGCGTCTGGGAGTTGGTTAAGTTTGGTGGAGATGTAACTCTGCTTCTTCCTCCTGAGGATGGTTTTGTACTGCCTTTGTATGGTTTCATAGGCTTCCCTCAGACCCGGGTGGTTGGGGTCTCTGTGTTTCTTGTTTGAGGCTGTTCTCAGGGTCTTCCGTACGGCTTTACATTCTCTGTCAAACCATCCATTGATCTGTTTTTCTTTTGGTCTCTTGTAGTTGACTTTTTTAAGGTCGGACAGTCTGGCCATTGCATAGAATATATTGTTGAGGTCTTTTGCAGCTTGACTCACTCCCTTTGGGTTAGGCTGGTACTCGTAGTTGTAGAAGTGGTGGAGCATCCGCTGTATTTCAGGTCTGCTGGGAACCTCTTTATACTTTAATGCCGACGTTTTGTGCCATTTATAGGATGGAGGCCGGGTGAAGAGGCCGCTCTGCTGTGGCTTTTGAGTGGATGGTTTCTCTGTAGATTTCAGGTATATCTATATCTATAATAATATATACCTGACAGGAGCCCGTACAGTCTGTATCTACAATAATATATACCTGACAGGAGCCCATACAGTCTATCTATAATAATATATACCTGACAGCAGCCTGTACAGTCTGTATCTACAGTAATATATACCTGACAGGAGCCCGTACAGTCTGTATCTATAATAGATACTCCCGACTCCAAGACTTCTCCCGTGCTGCGCCAATCCTCTGGAATGCTCTACCCCAAGATATTAGGACCATCCACAATTTGCATAGTTTTAGGCGCTCGCTCAAAACACATTTGTTCAGAGCGGCCTATCACATTCAGTAATCAAAGTCATGTTATGTTTGTGTGTGTGTAGCCCATTCACTATCTCCATCTAACCCCCACCCCCTGAAGATGGCTGGACCGTCATTGTAAATACATCATTGTAAATACAAACCTATGCTTTGTATCTCCCCCACCTGACAGGAGCCCGTACAGTCTATATCTATAATAATTTATACCTGACAGGAGCCCGTACAGTCTATATCTACAATAATATATACCTGACAGGAGCCCGTACAGTCTGTATCTATAATAATACATACCTGACAGGATCCCGTACAGTCTGTATCTAAAATAATATATGCCTGACAGAAATCCGTACAGTCTGTATCTACAATAATATGTACCATGTTCGCTCCTAGTTATGCTAATTTATATGTTGGGAGATGGAAACAAGAAACAATCTATCCGGACGGTAGGCTAAGGGCGAATCTGGTGCTATGGCACCGTTTCATAGATGATATTATTTTTATATGGTCTGGTCATTAAATAAAAATTCTTGTTTTTTAAATTTTTCTATGACTACCAGCTCAAAAGAAATTAATTTTTTAGATCTAAAAATTTTTGTAGAAAACAATGCCATTGGCACGCAATTATATCATAAGCCCACCGATTCTAATAATTTTATTTCACTCGACAGCTGTCATCTACCTACAGTAGCTGGTTGCTAAATGTTCCAAAAAGCCAATTTATCAGAGCTCACCGCAACTGCTCCAGAAGGGAGGATTTTAATAGAGAGGCAGAAAGATTGATGAAAATGTTCTCCAATAAAGGTTATGATCCAATTTCTTTGCAAAAAACAAAAGAATTAGTGGAGAAGATACCAAGGGATCAATTATTGGTACAACGGAAGAGAAGTAAGGATAATTCCATTATGGAAGAAATCCCCATAATTACAAAATATAATGCTAATAGTATAATCCTCAAAAAAATTGTTAAGAGACATTGGAATATTCTGAGGAACGATAAAGTTATAGTGGAATCTCTACCACTACATCCTAGGTTTATTTTCAGGAAGGCGCAAAATCTGGGAAATATGATAGCCCCTCCTATCTCTAATCCACTGAGCAATTCTATATTAAATTCAGAAAAACTACCAGTTGTTTTTTTTCCCTGCCGAAAGTGTGGCCCCTGTAAAAAATTGGATACTAAGAAGCAATTAGTGATCACAAATAAATTTGCGGGGGTACAAATTAAAGATTTTATAACATGCGATACTACAGGGGTCATATATGGTATTACTTGTCCCTGTGGGAAATTGTACATTGGGCGAACTATATGCCCGATGAATGTTCGGATAGCTGAACATTTGCGCAACATTGGGAATACATTTACTGGTCACCCCCTCTCACACCACTTTATCAATCATCATGGAGGCTCCATTAAGAATATTCAAGTTACTGGTATAAGACTGGTTAAAAAAAGTTGGAGGAAAGGGAACTTCATCCAACAAATGTCGAGGGAAGAAAGTAGATTAATATTTGAAATGAACACACTGTTCCCTAATGGCTTAAACAGTGAGATTGAATTGTTTGCATTTAATGTATGAATATAGAGGCAGGAAATCATGGGTATATAAGTGCTCATCTAATCCCTATGGACCATCTCTGAGGAAGGAAACGCGTAAGATAGCTTTGTGGTCCAATTCGCGCTCACTAGCCAGTCACGTGATTCCTCACGTGACCGTGACGTCACGCCAGGTCCTGCGGGGTTCGCCGTACCTTGCTGGCTCTGAACCTACACATGCCGCTTATCTCGCCGCTTAATAGCGGCTGCCACGCGGGTAGGTGGACGTCTGTCACCGGCCAGGACAGCGTCCAAGTATCACGGTTTTATCCTACGCTCCAAGGATTTGAAAGCCGGTACTTTTCATTGGACTCTTTCCGTCTTAACTGTTGCCTCCACACGGGGAACTGCGCTCCAAGGATCTGGAATCCGGTTTTGCCGTGTGAACTGTTGCAGTTTGTACTGTCGCTTCTGCACTGGGACCCTTTTGGAGCCGGGATCTCTCCACTATCCCTTACTCCATTGGAATGAAGGTACTGCTCTGTCTGTTTTGAGACTTACTTTATTATCACTCTCTGCAATTATTGCTGGACGGCACTATTCCTTTTGCAAGAAGGGGAGGGTGTATTCATATCTATACATATTTCTATATGCAGTCTTTTCCCTGGTCTACCTTGCTAGCGCAAATAATTATTACATGTTAATTGACTTTTACTATAGGACAAATTAGGTGGTTTTGTCCATATTTGCTGCTGCAGGTATCGGGATTTAGCGTTTTGCGCCTCTGTGTATATGTTTTTATTTTTAGAATAATATATGCCTGGCAGGAGCCCATACAGTCTGTATCTACAATAATATATACCTGACAGGAGCCGATACAGTCTTAGTGTCTTCACCAGTGAGCCGACTAGACTGTATGGGCTGCAGTCAGGACTTGTTAGGAGCCCATATATTCTGCTGGCTTTAATAGTTTATACCTTGAAGAGCACATACATTCTAGTGTCATGTATGGGCTGCAGTCAGGGCCAGGCAGCAGCCCATAATGTCTGCTATCTTCAAGAATATACACCTGGTAGGAGCCCATACAGTCTAGCACCTTCAGTAGTGAGCCAGCTACACTGTATGGGCTGCAGTCAGGCACCTGGAAGGAGCCCATACAGTCTAGCCGGCACACTACTGAAGATGCTAGACTATGGGCTCCTTCCAGGTCCTGACTGCAGCCCATACAGTCTAGCGTCTTCAGTATTGAGCCGGCTAGACTGTATGGGCTGCAGTCAGGACCTGGAAGGAGCCCATAAAGTCTAGGCTCAATCGTCAGCCATGATGCTGGCACAAGCGACGTCCGCGGAATACGGCAGGGAGGCGGCTTTGCGACAGAACGTTGGGCCGTATCCGAGTTCTAAACAACATCCGGACAGTAATGTGACGGGCAGGGCATGGTGGACGTGGTGTCTCCTGATGTCCCCATTGTTCTGGCATTGCTGATCGTCCCCTGTGAGCGCTCCGATTCCAGCCTGCATTGTATGGTCCGTGCTCCTGGCACAGCTAGGCTGTATGTCAGTGTCAGCTCAGCATAGCAGGGGTTAAGCAGTCATGATCACACACAGGGTATCCGATAAGAACAAGATATCGTCCATTCACAGGATCATAGCTCATTGTTGGTCTCTGACCGGTGGAAGCTGCACTGATCGGCTGTCACCATTCATTTTGGCAGGCACTGCACTGGTTAAGGAGAGTGCCTCTAACTGGGGTGCTCATGCCTCCTTGTCTCTCAGGTGCACAGCGTGCTTTTCCTGCCCACTTTTGTAATTGGCGGGTGTGGGGTTAATAGTTTGGGCAGGTCTGAGCCAATAGGGCCAGCAAAGGAGTTGTTCCAGCCCCTTCCTGTAGTATATAAGGTTGGCACAAGGTTTCTCCCCCCTCTTTCCCCGGGTATCCAGGTCCTGGAAGCGTTTGTGCTAGCGCTGTCCGGTTGGGAAGGATGGCTGACCCCCTGGTTGAGGCCCTGAGATTGAGAGTGGAGCAGGAAGGTGAACACTGGCTGCAGTCCCTGATTGCGGGGCTCACTGGTGGCTTTAGATGGTAGAGTTTCCTTCGGATGGCATAGAAGGTTTTGCATGCCTTGTCTTTCAGGGTCTCTATGGCTTGTTTGAAGCTCCCTGATCGGAGAATCTCTAGGCCCAGATAGGTATATTTGTCCGTTCCTGTAAGGGCGCAGTTGTTGAGGATAAATGAAAGGTGCTGGTCTGATTTTCTCTTTCTCTTCTGGAACACCATGATGTTGGTTTTCTTTAGGTTGACCGGTAGAGCCCAGGTGGAGCTGAATTTCTCTAAGATTTTCAGGTTGTCTTGGAGGCCTTTTTCGGTTGGTGACAGAAGCAGCAAGTCATCTGCATACAGCAGGAATTTCACCTGCACGTCGTGGAGGGTGAGACCTGGTGCTGTGGAAGATTCCAGAGCGGTAGCCAGCTCATTGATGTAAATGTTGAAGAGCGTTGGGCTTAGGCTGCAGCCTTGTCTGACTCCCCGGCTCTGCTGGAAATAAGCCGTTCTTCTGCCGTTCACACTCACACTGCAGAGGTTCTCGGTGTAGGAGCTTTTGATAACATCATAGGTCTTTCCTCCTATTCCGCTCTCCAGAAGTTTCAGGAATAAGCCTGGGTGCCACACCGAATCAAAGGCCTTTTTAAAGTCCACGAAACAGGCGTATATTTTCCCATTCTTTGTATTGTGGACGTGGCTCTGAATGAGGCTGTGCAGGGTGTAGATGTGGTCCGTAGTGCGGTGGTTTGGCATGAAGCCTGCTTGGCTCTTGCTGAGGACGTTGTGCTCGGTGAGGAAACTGAGGATCCTCTTGTTCAGGATGCTGTTGAACAGTTTTCCCAGGTTGCTGCTGACACATATTCCTCTGTAGTTGGCTGGGTCATACCTGTCCCCATTCTTGTGGATGGGTGTGATGAGGCCTTGATTCCAGGTAGGAGGGAAGTAGCCGGCACTTAGCACAATATTGAAGAGTTTAACCATTGCGGCCTGTATTTCTGGTGGGCTGTACTTCAGCATTTCTGGTAGGATTCCATCCAGGCCACCGGCTTTTCTACATCTTATGGAAGAGATTCTCTCTGCTACTTCCTGTAATGTAATAGGTGCATCCACGGGGTTTTGGAAATTTTTTACTTTTTGCTCCATTGCTTTTAGTTTTGCCATTATGTTTTCCTGTTCTTGGCTTAGTTCTTCCTTTGGAATGTCTTTATAGAGGTCTCTGAAGTACTGGAGCTAGATGTTGCCATTTTGGATATGGATGTTGTTTTTCTTGTCTTTTGTGCCCATGTGGTTCCATAGTTCCCAGAAGGAGTTGTCTTGGAGGGCGTCTTGGAGTTGGTTAAGTTTGGTGGAGATGTAACTCTGCTTCTTCCTCCTGAGGATGGTTTTGTACTGCCTTTGTATGGTTTCATAGGCTTCCCTCAGACCCGGGTGGTTGGGGTCTCTGTGTTTCTTGTTTGAGGCTGTTCTCAGGGTCTTCCGTACGGCTTTACATTCTCTGTCAAACCATCCATTGATCTGTTTTTCTTTTGGTCTCTTGTAGTTGACTTTTTTAAGGTCGGACAGTCTGGCCATTGCATAGAATATATTGTTGAGGTCTTTTGCAGCTTGACTCACTCCCTTTGGGTTAGGCTGGTACTCGTAGTTGTAGAAGTGGTGGAGCATCCGCTGTAATTCAGGTCTGCTGGGAACCTCTTTATACTTTAATGCCGACGTTTTGTGCCATTTATAGGATGGAGGCCGGGTGAAGAGGCCGCTCTGCTGTGGCTTTTGAGTGGATGGTTTCTCTGTAGATTTCAGGTATATCTATATCTATAATAATATATACCTGACAGGAGCCCGTACAGTCTGTATCTACAATAATATATACCTGACAGGAGCCCATACAGTCTATCTATAATAATATATACCTGACAGCAGCCTGTACAGTCTGTATCTACAGTAATATATACCTGACAGGAGCCCGTACAGTCTGTATCTATAATAGATACTCCCGACTCCAAGACTTCTCCCGTGCTGCGCCAATCCTCTGGAATGCTCTACCCCAAGATATTAGGACCATCCACAATTTGCATAGTTTTAGGCGCTCGCTCAAAACACATTTGTTCAGAGCGGCCTATCACATTCAGTAATCAAAGTCATGTTATGTTTGTGTGTGTGTAGCCCATTCACTATCTCCATCTAACCCCCACCCCCTGAAGATGGATGGACCGTCATTGTAAATACATCATTGTAAATACAAACCTATGCTTTGTATCTCCCCCACCTGACAGGAGCCCGTACAGTCTGTATCTATAATAATTTATACCTGACAGGAGCCCGTACAGTCTATATCTACAATAATATATACCTGACAGGAGCCCGTACAGTCTGTATCTATAATAATATATACCTGACAGGAGCCCGTACAGTCTGTATCTATAATAATATATGCCTGACAGAAATCCGTACAGTCTGTATCTACAATAATATGTACCATGTTCGCTCCTAGTTATGCTAATTTATATGTTGGGAGATGGAAACAAGAAACAATCTATCCGGACGGTAGGCTAAGGGCGAATCTGGTGCTATGGCACCGTTTCATAGATGATATTATTTTTATATGGTCTGGTCATTAAATAAAAATTCTTGTTTTTTAAATTTTTCTATGACTACCAGCTCAAAAGAAATTAATTTTTTAGATCTAAAAATTTTTGTAGAAAACAATGCCATTGGCACGCAATTATATCATAAGCCCACCGATTCTAATAATTTTATTTCACTCGACAGCTGTCATCTACCTACAGTAGCTGGTTGCTAAATGTTCCAAAAAGCCAATTTATCAGAGCTCACCGCAACTGCTCCAGAAGGGAGGATTTTAATAGAGAGGCAGAAACATTGATGAAAATGTTCTCCAATAAAGGTTATGATTCAATTTCTTTGCAAAAAACAAAAGAATTAGTGGAGAAGATACCAAGGGATCAATTATTGGTACAACGGAAGAGAAGTAAGGATAATTCCATTATGGAAGAAATCCCCATAATTACAAAATATAATGCTAATAGTATAATCCTCAAAAAAATTGTTAAGAGACATTGGAATATTCTGAGGAACGATAAAGTTATAGTGGAATCTCTACCACTACATCCTAGGTTTATTTTCAGGAAGGCGCAAAATCTGGGAAATATGATAGCCCCTCCTATCTCTAATCCACTGAGCAATTCTATATTAAATTCAGAAAAACTACCAGTTGGTTTTTTTCCCTGCCGAAAGTGTGGCCCCTGTAAAAAATTGGATACTAAGAAGCAATTAGTGATCACAAATAAATTTGTGGGGGTACAAATTAAAGATTTTATAACATGCGATACTACAGGGGTCATATATGGTATTACTTGTCCCTGTGGGAAATTGTACATTGGGCGAACTATATGCCCGATGAATGTTCGGATAGCTGAACATTTGCGCAACATTGGGAATACATTTACTGGTCACCCCCTCTCACACCACTTTATCAATCATCATGGAGGCTCCATTAAGAATATTCAAGTTACTGGTATAAGACTGGTTAAAAAAAGTTGGAGGAAAGGGAACTTCATCCAACAAATGTCGAGGGAAGAAAGTAGATTAATATTTGAAATGAACACACTGTTCCCTAATGGCTTAAACAGTGAGATTGAATTGTTTGCATTTAATGTATGAATATAGAGGCAGGAAATCATGGGTATATAAGTGCTCATCTAATCCCTATGGACCATCTCTGAGGAAGGAAACGCGTAAGATAGCTTTGTGGTCCAATTCGCGCTCACTAGCCAGTCACGTGATTCCTCACGTGACCGTGACGTCACGCCAGGTCCTGCGGGGTTCGCCGTACCTTGCTGGCTCTGAACCTACACATGCCGCTTATCTCGCCGCTTAATAGCGGCTGCCACGCGGGTAGGTGGACGTCTGTCACCGGCCAGGACAGCGTCCAAGTATCACGGTTTTATCCTACGCTCCAAGGATTTGAAAGCCGGTACTTTTCATTGGACTCTTTCCGTCTTAACTGTTGCCTCCACACGGGGAACTGCGCTCCAAGGATCTGGAATCCGGTTTTGCCGTGTGAACTGTTGCAGTTTGTACTGTCGCTTTTGCACTGGGACCCTTTTGGAGCCGGGATCTCTCCACTATCCCTTACTCCATTGGAATGAAGGTACTGCTCTGTCTGTTTTGAGACTTACTTTATTATCACTCTCTGCAATTATTGCTGGACGGCACTATTCCTTTTGCAAGAAGGGGAGGGTGTATTCATTATCTATACATATTTCTATATGCAGTCTTTTCCCTGGTCTACCTTGCTAGCGCAAATAATTTTTACATGTTAATTGACTTTTACTATAGGACAAATTAGGTGGTTTTGTCCATATTTGCTGCTGCAGGTATCAGGATTTAGCGTTTTGCGCCTCTGTGTATATGTTTTTATTTTTAGAATAATATATGCCTGGCAGGAGCCCATACAGACTGTATCTACAATAATATATACCTGACAGGAGCCGATACAGTCTTAGTGTCTTCACCAGTGAGCCGACTAGACTGTATGGGCTGCAGTCAGGACTTGTTAGGAGCCCATATATTCTGCTGGCTTTAATAGTTTATACCTTGAAGAGCACATACATTCTAGTGTCATGTATGGGCTGCAGTCAGGGCCAGGCAGCAGCCCATAATGTCTGCTATCTTCAAGAATATACACCTGGTAGGAGCCCATACAGTCTAGCACCTTCAGTAGTGAGCCAGCTACACTGTATGGGCTGCAGTCAGGCACCTGGAAGGAGCCCATACAGTCTAGCCGGCACACTACTGAAGATGCTAGACTATGGGCTCCTTCCAGGTCCTGACTGCAGCCCATACAGTCTAGCGTCTTCAGTATTGAGCCGGCTAGACTGTATGGGCTGCAGTCAGGACCTGGAAGGAGCCCATAAAGTCTAGGCTCAATCATCAGCCATGATGCTGGCACAAGCGACGTCCGCGGAATACGGCAGGGAGGCGGCTTTGCGACAGAACGTTGGGCCGTATCCGAGTTCTAAACAACATCCGGACAGTAATGTGACGGGCAGGGCATGGTGGACGTGGTGTCTCCTGATGTCCCCATTGTTCTGGCATTGCTGATCGTCCCCTGTGAGCGCTCCGATTCCAGCCTGCATTGTATGGTCCGTGCTCCTGGCACAGCTAGGCTGTATGTCAGTGTCAGCTCAGCATAGCAGGGGTTAAGCAGTCATGATCACACACAGGGTATCCGATAAGAACAAGATATCGTCCATTCACAGGATCATAGCTCATTGTTGGTCTCTGACCGGTGGAAGCTGCACTGATCGGCTGTCACCATTCATTTTGGCAGGCACTGCACTGGTTAAGGAGAGTGCCTCTAACTGGGGTGCTCATGCCTCCTTGTCTCTCAGGTGCACAGCGTGCTTTTCCTGCCCACTTTTGTAATTGGCGGGTGTGGGGTTAATAGTTTGGGCAGGTCTGAGCCAATAGGGCCAGCAAAGGAGTTGTCCCAGCCCCTTCCTGTAGTATATAAGGTTGGCACAAGGTTTCTCCCCCCTCTTTCCCTGGGTATCCAGGTCCTGGAAGCGTTTGTGCTAGCGCTGTCCGGTTGGGAAGGATGGCTGACCCCCTGGTTGAGGCCCTGAGATTGAGAGCGGAGCAGGAAGGTGAACACTGGCTGCAGTCCCTGATTGCGGGGCTCAGCACTCACCTTTCTAGCGCTCAGCCGCAGGTTTCTGCGCAGTTGCTCCCCGCCCCCCCGCACCCAGCTGCTGACCTTGCCGCCGCTGCGTCGCCGCTTCAGGGACAGGTGGCGGCGGGTTTGAGTGGAGGCAGGTGGTCCGTTCGGCGCTCCCGCCCTCCAGCGCGTCTGAGGGACATGTTGCCGGTGGCCCCTGGTGCTCCTCGGCGTCGCTCGGGCAGGAGGAAGTCCCCGCCCCCTCACTTCCTGCCGGCCAGTCAGACGCACGAGGCTGCAGCGTCTCACTGATCCGGTGTGTACAACAGTACAGCGGCGCCTTTACAGTCCCCTGTCCCCTCCATCCAGCCCTGGCAGGTGCATGACACTAGCGCGGGCCTCAGGGGCAGTATACAAGCACAGCCCATTAGATTGATTAACCCCATCCACTCCTCAGCGTTGACCATGGGGAATAGTCAGGATAGTTCCTCCACTGCTTCAGTGGAGGAACAAGTTGCTTTACAGCCTGTGGGGAGTGCAGTATTACCCCCGGGGGTGGCCAGCTTTCCGCGACTCCTGGGCAGGGGCAATCACAGGTGTCTGGGGTTAATCAACCCCTATTGCCCCTTTTGATTTGTCAGTCCCTAGTTAATACGGGGTTGACATCAGTCACTCAGTCCTGCCCTGTGACCATGAGCCAGGGGCAGGTGGATACAACAGTGGCTCCTGCTACTGCGGGACCTAGTACGAGCAGGGGAGGGTCGGGTTCACATGCCTTAGGGGAACAGTTACACAAGAGGAAGCGCAGGGCAGGCGTAGATGCCGGAGATCCTCTTCCTCATCCTCTTCATCCCCCCATTCTCGCCGTGGTCATCATGCTCCGGATAGGCATCAGAAAAGATCCAGGCGTGGAGGCCGTAGGGTGTCGTCCCATAGGGGCCATGAATCTCGGTCCTCAAGGTATGGCTCTCCATCGTCATCCTCGTCGGTGTCAAGCGCGTCTGTGAGCCCCAAGCTGGTGCAGCGCCCTTCTTCTGGTCGCAGGGAGTCGAGGGCGCAATCAAGGACTTCCAGCCGGGTTGAGCCGAGCGCGCCGCCTGAGGCTTCAAGTCATGGTGTTCCTTTCCACGCGGGTTATCCGGGAGCCGGAGTTCCTCCGCATATGGGAGTCCCTCCTCCGCCGACGGTGGTTTCTGGTGAGTGTTCTTTATCGGGTATGAAGAATGTTGACAATGTGGCATTTATTTCAGCGCTAAGGGCGCTAAAAGGGCAGCTTCCCGCACCACCAGGCGAGGTGAAGGAAACTAACAGGGGTGATTCCTCGCTGGCGGGGGTGCATAAGGATGCTATGTTTTGTGGAGTTAGTGCGCTGGGATCGCACATAGATGAGGATACTAAGCTGAAAATATGGAACAACGATTACATTGATATCTGGGCGTTGATTTCCGTGGATCAGCACACGGTTGACAAGGAACGGAGACCTGCTTAGAGGTTTCTGGATCGGGTACGGCAAAAGGTGGCAAAAACTATGAACAACTGGTTGCAGGCCTTCGCCGTACTGGGTTGTGTTATGGGTCAGCGGCACCCGGAACGTTGCTCGGAGCTGTTTATATACCAAGATATGATTTATAATTCTTATAAGGCTCACGGTGGTTCCGCCTGGTGGCGGTATGATGAAGAATTTCGGAGGTGCCTGGCTCTGCATCCAGAGATAGATTGGGGTGTTAAAGCGACGGAAGTTTGGTTGCGTCTGATGATGACGCAAAAGCAGTACCCCTTTCCAGCGGCGACTGCTGGACAAGGCTCAACAGGCCCAAATTCAGTGGTCGTGCGTAGACCAGGTGCCTGTTGGTTATTTAACGAGGGACACTGTCGATTTTATGGCCTATGCAAATTTAAACACGAATGTTCAGCATGTGGGGGATCACACCCGGCGGCCCGGTGCAACCGGCCCGCTGGAAAATTGCCAGTTAAGCCGCAAAAATCGGATCGGAAGGACTCCAGTGAACGTGGCCGCGATGGAACCGTGGCTCGACCGGTATCCTAACAAGGAGGCTGCAGGTCAGCTTCGGTTTGGTTTTTCTTTCGGTTTCTTCATTCCGTTTAAACTGCACGATGCCAATAGCTTTCCGTCTAATTTGAAATCCGCGCGTGAACATCCAGAGGTTCTTCTCGCAAAAATTAGTAAGGAGGTTGCCCTCGGTAGGATGGCTGGCCCCTTTTCTTGTCCGCCATTTCATAATTTTAGAGTATCTCCTTTGGGCGTTGTTCCGAAAAAAGAACCAGGTTCTTTTCGTTTGATTCATCATTTATCACACCCAAAGGGGTTTTCGGTTAATGACGGGATCTCGCCGGAGGATGCGTCGGTGTCTTACGCATCTTTCAACAGGGCGGTTGCCTTGATTTGTGATGCAGGTGAAGGGGCTTGGTTGGCCAAATCAGACATTGATTCAGCTTTCCGTTTGTTGCCAGTGCACCCCGATTGTTTTCATCTGTTGGGTTGCCAGGTTAATGGTGAATTTTACTACGATATGTGTCTCCCAATGGGATGTTCCATCTCCTATTATTATTTTGAACTTTTTAGTTCTTTTTTGGAATGGGAAGTAAGATTTGAATCAGGAAGCAGATCCATTACTCACTATTTGGATGATTTTTTGTTTGTCGGCCCTAAAGATTCGGATCTCTGTTCCAGATTGCTAGGCACATTTAAGTCATTGTCGGAGAGCTTGGGCGTGCCTTTATCGGGTGAAAAAACCATTGGCCCGGTTCAGGTTTTGTCTTTTTTGGGTATTGAAATTGATACGATTGAGATGGTTTATCGTTTGCCTCAGGAGAAGATCCAAAAGATGGTTTCTTTAATCGAAGGTTTCATGTCAGTTCGAAATGACCCTGGCTCAGATGCAATCTTTGTTGGGCTTGCTGGTTTTCGCCAGCAGAGTAATGCCGGTGGGCAGGGTTTTTTCGCGGCGGTTGTCGCTGGCCACGAAAGGCATATCTAATGCAAATCACAAGCTTCGGGTTACGAAGGTGATGAAGGCGGATTTGGAGGTATGGTCGTCATTTTTACATTCTTTTAACGGTCATACTTGTTTTTTGCTACCCAGTCGGACGGCAGGGGATTTGGAATTGTTTACGCATGGAGAAGCGTCGTCGGGTTTTGTGTCAGTTTTCGGTAACCGCTGGTGTCGTGAGTCATGGCCGGAGGCATGGATTGGTTCTGGTTTGTGTCATGACAGAAACTTGTGCGAGATCTTTCCTATCGTAGTTGCTGTTGAACTTTGGGGTGGTTTGTTGTGCAATCGGGAAATTCATCTACAAACGTCCACGTTGAGCGTTTCTCGTTGTATCAATCACATGTCGTCTAAGTCTTTGCCGGTTTTGAGCCTTTTGCATAGATTAGCTCTATTGTGCCTTCGTTTCAACATTTGGTTTCGGGCTCATCTCATTCAGGAGGCTGATCATGCAACAATTAACCTATTGTTTCATTTTGTTTGGCAGGATTTCAGAGCTACTTTTCCCAATGCCCTCCTGGTGGGTTCGCTTTGCCCTCAGCTTCTATGGGACCTGGTCGCGAACAGCTGATGCCTCTGGTACGGTCCTCGGTTTCCCCTTCAACTTGGCAAGCGTATGGTAAGGCTTGGGATGAGTGGTGTCTTCTGGTTGGTCGCAGACCGGTTCAGGTTTGTGATCACGCGAGATTGCAAGTTACAATGGAATATCTTGGTCAGCTTCACGTTCGAGGCTTGTCCGGTACATCGGCGCAGCAGCGTCTGTCAGGTTTGGCTTTCCATTTTCAATTACTGGGCTGGTCGGATGTTACCAAGTCTTTCATTATTAGGCAGTCTATGAAAGCTTGGAAGAGACTTCAGCCTAGCAATGAGTGTAGGCGTCCCATTTCACTAGCTTTATTGGGTCGCCTTTTATCTGTTACTGACTCCGTGTGTAGTTCCGATTTCGAATCGGCTTTGCTATCGGCGGCTTTTGCGTTGGCATTTTTTGGAGCGTTAAGAATTAGTGAATTGGTTCCACGGTCGAAGTTCAGTTCGTCGGGTGGTTTATTATTTGGGGATGTTGTGTTTTTGGATCTGCGGGTTCGGGTTCGGATTCGGAAGTCGAAAACTGACCCTTTGGGTCGGGGTACCTGGCTTTTGTTACACGCTGCGGCTTCTTCGACGTGTCCGGTGTTTTTGTTGTCTGCATATTCGTCTGTCAGGCGAGGGGGTGAATTTTTCCTTACACATGATGACTCTTCTCCCTTAACAAGGTACCAATTTCAGTCGTTATTTAATAAATGTTTGGTGGCTGCGGGGGTCCCGGTTGGGGATTATGGCACGCATTCGTTCCGCATTGGGGTTGCCACCGAGGCCGCTAAGGCGGGCTTGCCGGATGCTGAGGTACAGCGAATAGGGAGATGGCGTTCAGCATGTTTTGCTCGGTATATTCGTCCTGATTTGTTGCACTAACACTTTGTTTTACCCGCAGATGCAGTGAGGCCAACGGTCTGGTAGCTCGGCCATTCGTACATTTTCAGGGCAGCGCAACGGGCCGAATGTCGCCCAGGTGGGAAGCACTTGGGATTTCGGGAGGTGAACGTTATGTGGCGAGGCATCAGGGGTTTGCTATGGCCTCAAGTTTTGCCAGAAGTCGTGTCCATCGCAAGAGGAGCTACAGGGACGGTAATATTGGTCCTACATGCTGGGGGAAACGACTTGTGTGCGCACAAGGTGGCGGAACTCATTACCATGATGAGGTCGGATATGGAGCATTTTGCTGTTTTTTTCCCAGAACTTGTTTTGGTATGGTCCGAAATTATTCCGAGGGCTGTTTGGCAAGGAGCCAGAGATGGGATTGCTGTCGAGCGAACCAGGCGGACAATTAATGCACGTATTTCAAAGTTCATGAGGGATAAGTTTGGAGTGGTTATACGTCATAGGCAGTTGGAGGGTGATAATGCGGGTCTTCTAAGGCCTGATGGGGTCCATTTGAATGACATCGGGCTTGATATTTTTCTCTCAGGGTTACAAGATGGTGTCGAGCAAGCATTGTTGTTGATGGGTGGGGTCGGAGTCCTGTTTGAGAACAGGATCCTCTGTGGCGGTGAAAGGAATAAAGGCACAAAAGTTACGGCTCGTTGGCTGACTTGCCTGCGGATTGGCAGCAGGGCATTAGGCGGCGAGCGCGTGTTAATTAAAGTTAAGTGCCATTTAAATGGTTGTGTTAAAAGTTTTCAATAAAAGCTGTGACCGACCTTCACCCATCAATTTTTGGTTTAAGAGTTTTATTTGATATCAAAGTGGGTAATTGGTTGCGCGCCAGGGGGGTTCTTGGTTTCAAGTCACCACAGTCTGGCAGGCACTGCACTGGTTAAGGAGAGTGCCTCTGACTGGGGTGCTCATGCCTCCTTGTCTCTCAAGTGCACAGCGCGCTTTTCCTGCTCACTTTTGTAATTGGCGGGTGTGGGGTTAATAGTTCGGGCAGGTCTGAGCCAATAGGGCCAGCAAAGGCGTTGTCCCAGCCCCTTCCTGTAGTATATAAGGTTGGCACAAGGTTTCTCCCCCCCTCTTTCCCCGGGTATCCAGGTCCTGGAAGCGTTTGTCCCACCCTCCCTCCCTATGTTGGTTATTTCGTGTAATTTATGTGTACTATTCTTGTTTTTTAGACTTTCAAGTCACAGCGGCGGTGAAAGGAATAAAGGCACAAAAGTTACGGCTCGTTGGCTGACTTGCCTGCGGATTGGCAGCAGGGCATTAGGCGGCGAGCGCGTGTTAATTAGGGTGGTTTGCACGTTCATGACCGGGCCAATTTTTACAATTCTGACCACTGTCCCTTTATGAGGTCATAACTCTGGAACGCTTCCATGGATCCCGGTGATTCTGACATTGTTTTCTCGTGACATATTGTACTTCATGCTAGTGGTAAAATTTCATTCAAATAACTTGCGTTTATTTATGAGAAAAACGGAAATTTGGTGAAAATTTTGAAAATTTCGCAATTTTCCAACTTTGAATTTTTATGCCCTTAAATCACAGAGATACTGCACACAAAAAACTTGATAACTAACATTTACCACGTTTACTTTACATCAGCACAATTATGGAACCAAAATTTTTTTTTGTTAGGAAGTTATAAGGGTTAAAAGTTGACCAGCGATTTCTCATTTTTACAACACCATTTTATTTTTAGGACCACATCACATTTGAAGCCACTTTGAGGGGTCTATATGATAGAAAATACCCAAAAGTGAAACCATTCTAAAAACTGCACCCCTTAAGGTACTCAAAACCACATTCAAGAAGTTTATTAACCCTTTAGGTGCGTCACAGGAATTTTTTTGAATATTTAAAAAAAATGAACAGCTAACTTTTTTTCACAAAAAAAATACTTCAGGTTCAATTTTTTTTATTTTACCAAGGGTAACAGGAGAAATTGGACTGCAAAAGTTATTGTGCAATTTGTCCTGAGTACGCTGATACCTGATATGTGGGGGGGAACGACTGTTTCGGCGCATGGCAGAGCTCAGAATGGAAGGAGCGCCGTTTGACTTTTTCAATGCAAAATTGGCTGGAATTCAGATCGGACGCCATGTCACGTTTGGAGAGCCCCTGATGTACCTAAACAGTGGAAACCCCCTACAAGTGACCCCATTTTGGAAACTAGACCCCCCAAGGAATTTATCTAGATATGTGGTGAGAACTTTGAACCCACAAGGGCTTTACAGAAGTTTATAACGTACAGCGGTACAATTAAAAAATCATATTTTTTCCACAAAAATGATCTTTTCACCCCAATTTTTATTTTCCCAAGGGTAACAGGACCCTAAAAGTTATTGTGCAATTTGTCCTGAGTACGCTGATACCCCACATGTGGGGGTAAACCACTATTTGGGCGCATGGCAGAGCTCGGAAGGGAAGCAGCGCCATTTGACGTTTTTGGCTGGAATTGAGATCGGACATCATGTCGTGATTGGAAAACCCCTGATGTACCAAAACAGTGGAAACCCCCCACAAATGACACCATTTTGGAAACTAGACCCCCTAAGGAACTTATCTAGATGTGTGGTGAGAACTTTGAACCCCCAAGGGCTTCACAGAAGATTATAACATAAAGCTGTACAATTAAAAAATCATATTTTTTCCACAAAAATGATCTTTTCACCCTCAATTCTTATTTTTCCAAGGGTAACAGGACCCTAAAAGTTATTGGGCAATTTGTCCTGAGTACGCTGATACCCCACATGTGGGGGTAAACCACTATTTGGGCGCATGGCAGAGCTCGGAAGGGAAGCAGCGCCATTTGACGTTTTTGGCTGGAATTGAGATCGGACACCATGTCGCGATTGGAAAACCCCTGATGTACCTAAACAGTGGAAACCCCCCACAAATGACACCATTTTGTAAACTAGACCCCCCAAGGAACTTATCTAGATGTGTGGTGAGCACTTTGAACCCCCCAGTGCTTCACAGAAGTTTATAACGCTCGGGCGTGAAAATAAAAAATTCGTATTTTTTCCACAAACATGATCTTTTAGTCACCATTTTTTTATTTTCCCAAGGGTAACAGGAGAAATTGGACCCCAAAAGTTGTTGTCCAATTTGTCCTGAGTATGCTGATACCCCATATGTGGGAGAAAACTACTGTATGGGGACACGTCGGGGCTTGAAAGGGAAGCAGTGATGTTTTGGAATGCAGACTTTGATGGAATGGTCTGCGGGTGTCATGTTGCCTTTGGAGAGCCCCTGATGTACTTAAACTATTGAAACTCCCCACAAGTGACCCCATTTTGGACACTAGACCCCCCACGGAACTTATCTAGATGTGTGGTGAGCACTTTGAACCCCCAAGTGCTTCACAGAAGTTTATAACGCTCGGACGTGAAAATAAAAAAATCATTTTTTTCCACAAAAATGATATTTTTACCCCCAATTTTTTATTTTCCTAAGGGTAATAGGAGAAATTGGACCCCAAAAATTGTTTTGCAATTTGACCTGAGCAGGCTGATACCCTACATGTGGGGGTAAAACACTGTTTGGGCGCATGGCAGAGCTTGGAAGGGAAGGAGCACCATTTGACTTTTTCAACTCAGAATTGGCTGGAATTGAGATCAGATGCCATGTTGCATTTGGAGAGCCCCTGATGTGCCCAAACAGTGGAAACCCCCAATTCTAACTCCAACCCGAACCCCAACACACCCCTAACCCTAATCTCAGCCCTAACCCTAGCCCTAACTCTAGCCCTAACCCTAACCCTAGTCCTAACCCTAACCCTATCCCTAACCCTAACCCTAGCCCTAACCCTAACCCTAATGGAAAAATGGAAATAAATACATTTTTTTTATTTTATTATTTTTCCCTAACTAAGGGGGTGATAACGGGGGGTTTGATTTACTATTTATGGCGTTTTTTATATTTGGCAGCTGTCGCACGCTAAAAGATGCTTTTTATTGTAAAAATAGTTTTTGCATCACTACATATTGAGAGCTATAATTTTTCCGTATTTTGACCCACTGAGTCATGTGAGGTCTTATTTTTTGCAGGACGAGTTGACGTTTTTATTGGTACCATTTTCGGGCACGTGACATTTTTTGATCGCTTTTTATTCCGATTTTTGGGAAGCAGAATGAACAAAAACCAGCGTTTCATGAATTTCTTTTGGGGGGGTGCGTTTACACCATTCCACGTGCGATAAAATTGATAAAGTGGTTTTATTCTTCGGGTCAGTACGGTTACAGCGATACCTCATTTATGTCATTTTTTTATGTTTTGGTGGTTTTATGCAATGAAATCTATTTTATATAAAAAATAATTATTTTTACATCGCTTTATTCTGCGAGCTATAACTTTTTTATTTTTTCGCTGATGATGCTGTGTGGTGGCTCATTTTTTGCGGGACAAGATGATGTTTTCAGCGGTACCATGGATATTTATATGCGTCTTTTTGATCGCGCGTTATTACACTTTTTGTTTGGCGGTATGATAGTAAATCATTATTTTTTGCTTTGTTTTTTATTTTTATTTTTTAAGGGGTTCGCTAAAGGGGTAAACTAATGGGACAGTTTTATAGGGCGGGTCGTTACGGACGCGGCGATACCTAATATGTGTACTTTTATTGTTTTGTTTTTTTTTATTTCCAAAAAATGTATTTATTGGGGGAATATTTTTTTTTTTTTTCTAATTTATTTGGCGATTTTTTTAAATTTATTTTAACACTTTTTTTTATTTTTTTTTACTTTATTAAATAGTCCCAGGTGGGACATCACTGTCCTGTGACAGATCGCTGATCTGTCACATCACAGATCACTGTGACAGATCAGCAATCTGTCACAATCTGTCACAGCAATCTGTCATCAGCAATCTGTCGCCATCTTGGATTCGGGGGCCTGCAGGAAAGGAGCCCCCCGCAGCAGCGCTGCACATTGGCATAGCCCATCATTGGACGTCTCCCCCGCTTTGATGTGGGCTCCGGCGGCGAGCCTGCATCAAAGCCAGGACATGTCAGCTGTTTTGAATAGCTGACATGTGCCCGTAATAGGCACAAGTGGAATCGCAATCCACCTGCGCCTAGTAACCTGTTAAAAGCCACTGTCAAACTCTGACAGTGGCATTTAACCGGCGCTTCTGGTCGCGCAGCCGGAAATGCGCTCATCGCTGTCCCCCGTCACGTGATCGGGGGTCAGCGACACGTTGGCATAACAACCAGAGGTCTCCTGGAGACCTCTATGGTTGTTTATGCCGCATTGCTATGAGCGCCACCCGGTGCTCGGCGCTCATAGCAATGCTGCAATTCTGCTACATATAGGCGATCTGCTCATCGCCTCTATGTAGCAGAGCGATCAGGCTATGGCAGCTTCTAGCCTCCCATGAAGACTAATAAAGCATGAAAAAAATACAAAAAATATTGAAGTTTAAGTCACGCCCCTTTAGCCCCATTCAAAATGTAACAATTTAAAAAAATCACACATACACATATTAGGTATCGCCGCGTTCAGAATCGCCTGATCTATCAATGAAAAATAAGCATTAACCCGATCGCTAAACGGCGTAGCGAGAAAAAAAGAACTCCAGAATTACGTTTTATTGGTCACTGTGACATTGCATTAAAATGCAATAACGGGCGATCAAAAGAATGCATCTGCACAAAAGTGGTACTATTAAAAATGTCAGCTTGGTGCGCAAAAAATAAGCCCTCACCCAACCCCAGATCATGAAAAATGGAGACGCTACGGGTCTCGGAAGATGGCGCAATTTTTTTAACAAACTTTGGAAAAATTTTTTCACCACTTAGATAAAAAAGAACCTAGACATGTTTGGTGTCTATGAACTCGTAATGACCTGGAGAATCCTAATGGCAGGTCACTTTTAGCATTTAGTGAACCTAGCAAAAAAGCCAAGCAAAAAACAAGTGTGGGATTGCACTTATGCAATTTCACCGCACCTGGAATTTTTTTCCTGTTTTGCAGCTCACGACATGGTAAAACCAATGATGTCGTTCAAAAGTACAACTTGTCCCGCAAAAAACAAGCCCTCACATGGCCATATTGATGGAAAAATAAAAAAGTTATGGCTCTGGAAAGGGGAGGGAAAAATGAAAATGCAAAACCAAAAATTCCTCTGGTCATTAAGGAAAAAATCAAACTTTGTAAAAAAGGGAAAAAAAGTCACCATTTTCCAATACCCAAAGTGTCTCCATTTTTCGTGATCTGGGGTTGGGTGAGGGCTTATTTTTTTGCACAGCAATCTGACGTTTTTATTTATACCATCTTGGTGCAGATACGATCTTTTGATCTTCCGTTATTGGATTTTAATGCAATGTTGCAGCGACCATAAAAAACGTAATTCTGGCATTTTGATTCTTTTTATCACTGCGCCGTTTACTGATCGGATTCTTTTTTTATATTGATAGATCGGGCAATTCTGAACGCGGCAATACCAAATATGTGGATTTAAAAAAAAAAAAATAATTGTTTTATTTTGAATGGGGAAAATGGGGGATGATTTGAATTTTTATATTTAACCCCTTACCTACAATTGACATAATATTCCGTCCATGTGACCATGGACCTAATTACCATGGACGGAATATTACGTCATCGCGATCAGCGGCGCCCACGTGGTGAGCGCCGCTGATCGCGGCCGAGTGTCAGCTAATTATCATAGCTGACACCCGGCACAATGTGTCAGGGGCGGTCACGGACCGCCCCCGACACGTTAACCCCTTGCACACCGCGATCAAACGCGATCGCGGTGTACCGGGGGTTAAAGGGAAGCATCGGCAGGGAGGGGGCTCCCTCCGTGCTTCCCTGAGCCCCCCACGGCAGCGCAATGTGCAGCGCTGCTGCGGGGGACTCCCTTCCTCCAGGCCCCCGAATCCAAGATGGCGACGGGGGCCTGAGGAAGCTGGCTTCCTCAGTGCCTGCAAAGCGCAGGCATGAGGAAGTCTGCAGCAGTGCCTGTGACAGATCGCTGATCTGTCACAGTGATCTGTGATGTGACAGATCAGCGATCTGTCACAGGACAGTGATGTCCCACCTGGGACAAGGTAATAAAGTAAAAAAAAAAAAAAAAAAAGTGTTAAAAATAATTTAAAAAAAATCGCTAAATAAATTAGTTAAAAAAAAAAAAATATTCCCCAATAAATCCATTTTTTGAAAATAAAAAAAAAACAAAACAATAAAAGTACACATATTTGGTATCGCCGCGTCCGTAATGACCTGCCCTATAAAACTGTCCCATTAGTTAACCCCTTTAGCGAACCCCTTAAAAAATAAAAATAAAAAACGAAGCAAAAAATAATGATTTATTATCATACCACCGAACAAAAAGTGCAATAACGCGCGATCAAAAAGACGCATATAAATATCCATGGTACCGCTGAAAACGTCATCTTGTCCCGCAAAAAACGAGCCACCATACAGCATCATCCGCAAAAAAATAAAAAAGTTATAGCTCGCAGAATAAAGCGATACAAAAATAATTATTTTTTATATAAAATTGTTTTCATTGCAAAAAACCGACAAAACATAAAAAAACGACCTAAATGAGGTATCGCTGTAACCGTACTGACCCGAAGAATAAAAACGCTTTATCAATTTTACCGCACGCGGAACAGTGTAAACGCACCCCCCAAAAGAAATTCATGAAAAGCTGGTTTTTGTTCATTCTGCATCCCAAAAATCAGAATAAAAAGCGATCAAAAAATGTCACGTGCCCGAAAATGGTACCAATAAAAACGACAACTCATCCCGCAAAAAATAAGACCTCACATAACTCGGTGGGTCAAAATATGGAAAAATTATAGCTCACAATATGTGGTGATGCAAAAACTATTTTTACAATAAAAAGCGTCTTTTAGCGTGCGACAGCCGCCAAACATAAAAACCGCCATAAATCGTAAATCAAACCCCCCGTTATCACCCCCTTAGTTAGAGAAAAATAATAAAACTAAAAGAAAATGTATTTATTTCCATTTTCCCGCTAGGGTTAGGGTTAGGGTAGGGTTAGGGCTAGGGTTAGGGTTAGGGCTAGAGTTAGGGCTAGGGTTAAGGCTAGGGTTAGGGTTAGGGCTAGGGTTAGGGCTAGGGTTAGGGTTAGGGATAGGGTTAGGGCTAGGGCTCAGATTAGGGTTAGGGGTGTGTTGAGGTTAGGGTTGGAGTTATAATTGGGGGTTTCCACTGTTTGGGCACATCAGGTGCTCTCCAAAGGCAACATGGCGTCTGATCTCAATTCCAGCCAATTCTGCGTTGAAAAAGTCAAATGGTGCTCCTTCCCTTCCAAGCTCTGCCATGTGCCCAAACAGTGTTTTACCCCCACATGTAGGGTATCAGCCTACTCAGGACAAATTACAAAACAACTTTTGGGGTCCAATTTCTCCTGTTACCCTTAGGAAAATAAAAAATTGGGGGCAAAAATATAATTTTGCGGAAAAAAATGTTTTTTTTATTTTCACGCCCAGGCGTTATAAACTTCTGTGAAGCACTTGGGGGTTCAAAGTGCTCTCCACACATCTAGATAAGCTCCGTGGGGGGTCTAGTTTCCAAAATGGGGTCACTTGTGGGGAGTTTCAATAGTTTAGGTACATCAGGGGCTCTCCAAACGCACATGACACCCGCATACCAATCCATCAAAGTCTGCATTCCAAAACGTCACTACTTCCCTTCCGAGCCCCGACGTGTGCCCATACAGTAGTTTTCTCCCACATATGAGATATCAGCGTACTCAGGACAAATTGGACAACAACTTTTGGGGTCCAATTTCTCCTGTTACCCTTGGGAAAATAAAAAAAATGGGGACTAAAAGATGATGTTTGTTGAAAAAATACGATATTTTTATTTTCACGCCCGGTCGTTATAAACTTCTGTGAAGCACTGGGGGGTTCAAAGTGCTCACCACACATCTAGATAAGTTCATTAGGGGGTCTAGTTTCCAAAATGGGGTCACTTGTGGGGGGTTTCCACTGTTTAGGTACATCAGCGGCTCTCCAAACGCAACATGACACCCGCAGACCATTCCATCAAAGTCTGCATTCCAAAACGTCACTACTTCCCTTCCGAGCCCCGACGTGTGCCCATACAGTAGTTTTCTCCCACATATGAGGTATCAGCGTACTCAGGACAAATTGGAAAACAACTTTTGGGGTCCAATTTCTCCTGTTACCCTTGGGAAAATAAAAAAATGGGGACTAAAAGATCATGTTTGTGGAAAAAATACGATTTTTTTTATTTTCACGCCCGGTCGTTATAAACTTCTGTGAAGCACTGGGGGGTTCAAAGTGCTCACCACACATCTAGATAAGTTCATTAGGGGGTCTAGTTTCCAAAATGGGGTCACTTGTGGGGGGTTTCCACTGTTTAGGTACATCAGGGGCTCTCCAAACGCAACATGACACCCGCAGACCATTCCATCAAAGTCTGCATTCCAAAACGTCACTACTTCCCTTCCGAGCCCCGACGTGTGCCCATACAGTAGTTTTCTCCCACATATGAGGTATCAGCGTACTCAGGACAAATTGGACAACAACTTTTGGGGTCCAATTTCTCCTGTTACACTTGGGAAAATAAAAAAATGGGGACTAAAAGATCATGTTTGTGGAAAAAATACGATTTTTTTATTTTCACGCCCGGACGTTATAAACTTCAGTGAAGCACTGGGGGGTTCAAAGTGCTCACCACACATCTAGATAAGTTCCTTGTGGGGTCTAGTTTCCAAAATGGTGTCATTTGTGGGGGGTTTCTACTGTTTTGGTACATCAGGGGCTTTCCTAATGCAACATGGTGTCCGATCTCAATTCCAGCCAAAAACGTCAAATGGCGCTGCTTCCCTTCCGAGCTCTGCCATACGCCCAAATAGTGGTTTACACCCACATGTTGGGTATCAGCGTACTCAGGATAAATTGCACAATATCTTTTAGGGTCCTGTTACTTTTGGAAAAATAAGAATTGAGGGTGAAAAGATCATTTTTGTGGAAAAAATATGATTTTTTAATTGTACTGCTGTACGTTATAAACTTCTGTGAAGCCCTTGGGGGTTCAAAGTTCTCACCACACATCTAGATAAGTTCCTTGGGGGGTCTAGATTCCAAAATGGTGTCATTTGTGGGGGGTTTCCACTGTTTTGGTACATCAGGGGTTTTCCAATCGCGACATGGTGTCCGATCTCAATTCTAGCCAAAAACGTCAAATGGCGCTGCTTCCCTTCCGAGCTCTGCTATGCGCCCAAATAGTCATTTACACCCACATATGGGGTATCAGCGTACTCAGGACAAAATGCACAATAACTTTTACGGTCCTGTTACCCTTGGAAAAATAAAAATTGTGGGTGAAAAGATCATTTTTGTGGAAAAAATATGATTTTTTAATTGTACCGCTGTACGTTATAAACTTCTGTGAAGCCCTTGTGGGTTCAAAGTTCTCACCACATATCTAGATAAGTTCCTTGGGGGGTCTAGTTTCCAAAATGGGGTCACTTGGGGGGGTTTCCACTGTTTAGGTACATCAGGGGCTCGCCAAACGTGACATGGCGTCCGATCTGAATTCCAGCCAATTTTGCATTGAAAAAGTCAAACGGCGCTCCTTCCATTCTGAGCTCTGCCATGCGCCGAAACAGTGGTTCCCCCCCACATATCAGGTACATGACACCCGCATACCAATCCATCAAAGTCTGCATTCCAAAACGTCACTACTTCCCTTCCGAGCCCCGACGTGTGCCCATACAGTAGTTTTCTCCCACATATGAGATATCAGCGTAGTCAGGACAAATTGCACAATAACTTTTGCAGTCCAATTTCTCCTGTTACCCTTGGTAAAATAAAGAAAATTGAACCTGAAGTATTTTTTTTGTGAAAAAAAGTTAAATGTTCATTTTTTTTTTAATATTCAAAAAATTCCTGTGACGCACCTAAAGGGTTAATAAACTTCTTGAATGTGGTTTTAAGCACCTTGAGGGGTGCAGTTTTTAGAATGGTGTCACTTTTGGGTATTTTCTATCATATTGACCCCTCAACGTGGCTTCAAATGTGAAGTGGTCCCTAAAAATAAAATGGTGTTGCAAAAATGAGAAATCGCTGGTCAATTTTTAACCCTTATAACTTCCTAGCAAAAACAAATTTTGGTTGCAAAATTGTGCTGATGTAAAGTAAACATGTGGGAAATGTTATGTATTAAGTTTTTTGTGTGCCGTATCGCTGTGATTTAAGGGCATAAAAATTCAAAGTTGGAAAATTGCGAAATTTTCAAAATTTTCGCCAAATTTCCGTTTTTTTCACAAATAAACGCAAGTTATTTGAATGCAATTTTACCACTAACATGAAGTACAATATGTCACGAGAAAACAATGTCAGAATCACCAGGATCCATGAAAGCGTTCCAGAGTTATGACCTCATAAAGGTACAGTGGTCAGAATTGTAAAAATTGGCCCGGTAGTTAACGTGCAAACCACCCTTGGTAGTGAAGGGGTTAAAAAAATATTTTTTTACTTCAATAGTCTCCATGGGAGACTAGAAGCTGCAGTTGTCCGATCGCTTGTACTACATCGAGCAGGGCTGCAACACTGCTCTATGTAGCAGAAATGGTCACTTGCTATGAGCACCAACAGCTGGGCGGCGCTCATCGTGATCCGGCAATGACAACCACAGGTGTCTCCTGTTGACCCTGGGTTGTCATTGCCAACCCATCGGAGACCCGCAGTCATGTGACACAGACACCGATGAGAGGAGGTAATGATGCGCTTCCTGCGTGTGCATATTAAATGCCGCTGTTAGTTTGACAGGCTGGATCTCGACTCCACCCACAGCTGCTAGGGGCACATGACAGCTCATCAGATCAACTATCATGGGCCGAAAAAGGTGTAGGCTCATCAGCGGAGCCCACACCAAATGGGGAGTTGAATATATCAGACATTAACCCCTTCCTTACCGATGACGGAATAGTACGTCATTGGTAAGGATCCCCGCTTTGAGATGGGCTCGGGCGGTGAGCCCACCTCACCGCTGCGACATGTCAGCTGTTATGAACAGCTGACATGTACCCGCAATAGGCGCGAGCAGAATTGCCGTCCACCCGCACCTATTAACTAGTTAAATAGCGGGCATTTAAATAGCACTTCCGGCCGCCGGGCCGGAAATGAGCTAATCGCCGACCCCCTTAACGTGATCGGGGGTCGGCATCATGTTGCCTGGACAACCACAGGTCTCAAAGACCTCTATGATTGTTCCAGGCAGATGGCTTTGAGCGCCTCCCAGTGGTCAGCGCTCAAAGCACAGCAGTAAATCTGCTACATATGGGCGATCTGCTCATCGCTCATATGTAACAGAGCCAATCGGGTTGTGCATGCTTTTAGCCTCCTATGGAGGCTATTGAAGCATGCCAAAAGTAAAAAAAAAAAAGTTTAACCCCTTAGTGATGGAGACAAATTTTAAAAAAAATTAAAAAAAAACCTAAAAGTTCTAATCCCCCCCATTTCGCCCCAATCAAAATGAAACAATAAAAAAAATCCCACATTCACATATTAGGTATCGCCGCGTTCAGAACCGCCCAATCAATTAAAAAAAAAGCATTAACCCGATCGCTGAACGGCGTAGGGAGAAAAAGATTCAAAATGCCAGAATTACGTTTTTTTTGGTCGCCGTGACATTGCATTAAAACGCAATAACGGGCGATCAAAAGAACGTATTTGCACAAAAGTGGTATAATTGAAAATGTCAACCCAGCGCGCAAAAAAGCCCCCACCCGACCCCAGATCACGAAAAATGGAGACGCTACGAGTCTCAGAAAATTACGAAATTTATTATTTTTTTTTTAGCAAACTTTGGATTTTTTTTCACCACTTAGATAAAAGAGAACTTAGAAATGTTTGGTGTCTATGAACTTCGTAATGGCAGGTTAGATTTAGCATCTAATTAACCAAGCAAAAAAGCCAAGCAAAAAATAAGTGTGGGATTGCACTTTTTTTTGCAATTTCACCGCACTTGGAATTTTTTTCCCGTTTTTGAGTACAAGACATGGTAAAACCAATGATGTCGTTTAAGAGTACAACTCGTCCCGCAAAAAATAAGCCCTCACATGGCCATATTGATGGAAAAATAAAAAAGTTGTGGCTCTGGAAAGAAGGGGAGCGAAAAACGGAAACAAAACAAAAAAAATCGAAAAACGCTCCGGGGGTTAAGGGGTTAAAACAAGAGTGTGATTATTTCCATTCACTACCTAGGGACAGTGCGGGGTGGATGTGGCTTGCAACCAGGGCCGGCGTTATGGCCAGGCAGACCAGGCAGCTGCCTAGGGCCCCCGCTCCTCCAGGGGCCCCCAGCCAGCGGCACATCACACAGCCGCTATGGGGCCCCTGTCAGGCAGGGGGGCCCGCCTGCCCCCAGCGCCGACTCCCGCCACCGCCACATTGAAGGAGGCAGTGATGGAGGAGAGAGCGTCAGCTGATGCTCCCTCTCCCATCATTCCCCGCTCTGCCTCTGACACAGCGGGAGCGCGATGACGTCATCGCGCTCTCACTGTGTGCCAGACAGAGCAGGAGGAGACAGGAGCAGCCAGCAGTGCGGGCACAAGGAGAAGGTAAGGAGTGTTTTTTTTTTTTTTTTTTTTAAATCAGTGTGAGTACTGGACTGTGGGGTCATGCTTGGGGGGGGGCTATATACCATGCTGGGCTGTGTTATACCATGCTGGGGGGGGCTACATACCATGCTGGGCTTTATTATACCATTCTGGGGGGGAGGCATATACCATGCTGGGCTGTATTATACCATGCTGGGGGGCTATATACCATGCTCGGCTGTATCATACCATTTTGGGGGGGCCTGTATTATACCATGCTGGGGGGCTATATACCATTCTGGGCTGTATTACACCATTCTAGGGGGGCTATATACCATGCTGGGGGGGGCTATATACCCTGCTGGGCTGTATTACACCATTCTGGGGGGACTATATACCATGTTGGGCTGTATTATACCATGCTCGGCTGTATCATACCATGCTGGGGGGGCTATATACAATGCTGGGCTGTATAATACTGTGATGGGCTGTGTTATACCATTTTGGGGGGGCTATATACCATGCTGGGCTGTATTATACCATGCTGGGGGGGCTATATACCATGCTGGGCTGTATTGTACCATACTGGGCTGTATTATTAAATTCTGGGGGGCTATATACCATGCTGGGGGGGCTATATACCATGCTGGGCTGTATTATACCATGCTGGGGGGCTATATACCATGATGGGCTGTATTATACCATTCAGGGGGCTATATACCATGCTGGGCTGTATTAGACCATGATGGAATGTATTATACCATTCTGGGGGGGCTATATACCATGCTGGTCTGTATTATACCATGCTGGTCTGTATTATACCATGCTGGGCTGTATTATACCATTCTGGGCTGTATTATACAGCCCACCATGGTACACAGCCCAGCATGGTATACAGCCTGTATACCATGGTGGGCTGTATTATACCATGGGGGGCTGTATACCATGCTATGCTGTATACCATGCTGGGCTGTGTTATACCATGCTGGGGGGGGCTACATACCATGCTGGGCTTTATTATACCATTCTGGGGGGGAGGCATATACCATGCTGGGGGGCTATATACCATGCTCGGCTGTATCATACCATTTTGGGGGGGCCTGTATTATACCATGCTGGGGGGCTATATACCATTCTGGGCTGTATTACACCATTCTAGGGGGGCTATATACCATGCTGGGGGGGCTATATACCCTGCTGGGCTGTATTACACCATTCTGGGGGGACTATATACCATGTTGGGCTGTATTATACCATGCTCGGCTGTATCATACCATGCTGGGGGGGCTATATACAATGCTGGGCTGTATAATACTGTGATGGGCTGTGTTATACCATTTTGGGGGGGCTATATACCATGCTGGGCTGTATTATACCATGCTGGGGGGGCTATATACCATGCTGGGCTGTATTGTACCATACTGGGCTGTATTATTAAATTCTGGGGGGCTATATACCATGCTGGGGGGGCTATATACCATGCTGGGCTGTATTATACCATGCTGGGGGGCTATATACCATGATGGGCTGTATTATACCATTCAGGGGGCTATATACCATGCTGGGCTGTATTAGACCATGATGGAATGTATTATACCATTCTGGGGGGGCTATATACCATGCTGGTCTGTATTATACCATGCTGGTCTGTATTATACCATGCTGGGCTGTATTATACCATTCTGGGCTGTATTATACAGCCCACCATGGTACACAGCCCAGCATGGTATACAGCCTGTATACCATGGTGGGCTGTATTATACCATGGGGGGCTGTATACCATGCTATGCTGTATACCATGCTGGGCTGTGTTATACCATGCTGGGGGGGGCTACATACCATGCTGGGCTTTATTATACCATTCTGGGGGGGAGGCATATACCATGCTGGGGGGCTATATACCATGCTCGGCTGTATCATACCATTTTGGGGGGGCCTGTATTATACCATGGTGGGGGGCTATATACCATTCTGGGCTGTATTACACCATTCTAGGGGGGCTATATACCATGCTGGGGGGGGCTATATACCCTGCTGGGCTGTATTACACCATTCTGGGGGGACTATATACCATGTTGGGCTGTATTATACCATGCTCGGCTGTATCATACCATGCTGGGGGGGCTATATACAATGCTGGGCTGTATAATACTGTGATGGGCTGTGTTATACCATTTTGGGGGGGCTATATACCATGCTGGGCTGTATTATACCATGCTGGGGGGGCTATATACCATGCTGGGCTGTATTGTACCATACTGGGCTGTATTATTAAATTCTGGGGGGCTATATACCATGCTGGGGGGGCTATATACCATGCTGGGCTGTATTATACCATGCTGGGGGGCTATATACCATGATGGGCTGTATTATACCATTCAGGGGGCTATATACCATGCTGGGCTGTATTAGACCATGATGGAATGTATTATACCATTCTGGGGGGGGCTATATACCATGCTGGTCTGTTATACCATGCTGGTCTGTATTATACCATGCTGGGCTGTATTATACCATTCTGGGCTGTATTATACAGCCCACCATGGTACACAGCCCAGCATGGTATACAGCCTGTATACCATGGTGGGCTGTATTATACCATGGGGGGCTGTATACCATGCTATGCTGTATACCATGGTGGGCTGTATACCATGTGGTGCTGGGCTATATACCATGTGGTGCTGGCAGGGCCGGCGTTATGGCCAGGCAGACCAGGCAGCTGCCTAGGGCCCCCGCTCCTCCAGGGGCCCCCAGCCAGCGGCACATCACACAGCCGCTATGGGGCCCCTGTAAGGCAGGGGGGCCCGCATGCCCCCAGCGCCGACTCCCGCTGCCGCCGCACTGAAGGAGGCAGTGATGGAGGAGAGAGCGTCAGCTGACACTCCCTCTTCCATCATTCCCCGCTCTGCCTCTGACACAGCGGGGGCGCGATGACGTAATCGCGCTCTCACTGTGTGCCAGACAGAGCAGGAGGAGACAGGAGCAGCCAGCAGCGCAGGCACGAGAAAAAGGTGAGAATTTTTTTTTTTTTTTTTTTTTACATCATTGTGAGTACTGGACTGTGGGGCCACACTGGGGGAGATATATACCATGCTGGGCTGTATCATACCATGCTTGGGGGACTATATACCATGCTGGGCTGTATCATACCATTCTAGGGGGCTATATACCATGATGGGCTGTATTACACCAATCTGGGGGGGGCTATATACCATGCTGGGCTTTATTATACCGTGCTGTGCTGTATTATACCATTCTGGGGGGGGCTATATACCATGCTGGGCTGCATTATACCATGCTGGGCTGTATTAAAACAATCTGGGGGGGCATATACCATGCTGGGCTGTATTATACCATTCTGGGGGGGCTATATACCATACTGGGCTGTATTACACCATTCTGGGGGGGCTATATACCATGCTGGGCTGTATTATACTGTGCTGGGCTGGCTGTATTATACCATTCTGGGGGTGCTATATACCATGCTGGGCTGTATTATACCATGCTGGGCTGTATTATACCATGCTGGGCTGTATTATACCATTCTGGGGGGGCAAAATACCATGCTGGGCTGTAGTATACCATGCTGGGCTGTATTATACCATTCTGGGGGGGTGCTATATACCATGCTGGGCTGTATTATACCATCCTGGGCTGTATTATACCATTCTGGGGGGCTAAATACCATGCTGGGCTGTATTATACCATGCTGGGCTGTATTATGCCATTCCGGGGGGCTATATACCATGCTGGGCTGTATTATAGCATGCTGGGCTGTATTATACCACTCTGGGAGGGCTATATACCATGCCGGGCTGTATTATACCATGCTGGGCTGTATTATACCATTCTGCGGGGACTATATACCATGCTGGGCTGTATTATACCATGCTGGGCTGTATTATGCCATTCTGGGGGGCTATATACCATGCTGGGCTGTATTATACCATGCTGGGCTGTATTATACCATTCTGGGGGGGCTATATACCATGCTGGGCTGTATTATACCATGCTGGGCTGTATTATGCCATTCTGGGAGGGCTATATACCATGCTGGGCTGTATTATACCATGCTGGGCTGTATTATGCCATTCTGGGGGGGCTATATACCATGCTGGGCTGTATTATACCATGCTGGGCTGTATTATACCATTCTGGGGGGGCTATATACCATGCTGGGCTGTATTATACCATGCTGGGCTGTATTATACCATTCTGGGGGGGCTATATATCATGCTGGGCTGTATTATACCGTGCTGGGCTGTATTATACCATTCTGGGGGGGCTATATACCATGCTGGGCTGTATTATACCATGCTGGGCTGTATTATACCATTCTGGGGGGGCTATATATCATGCTGGGCTGTATTATACCGTGCTGGGCTGTATTATACCATTCTGGGGGGGGGCTATATACCATGCTGGGCTGTATTATACCATGCTGGGCTGTATTATACCATTCTGGGGGGCTATATACCATGCTGGGCTGTATTATACCATGCTGGGCTGTATTATACCATTCTGGTGGGCTATATACCATGCTGGGCTGTATTATACCATGCTGTGCTGTATTATACCATTCTGGGGGGGGCTATATACCATGCTGGGCTGCATTATACCATGCTGGGCTGTATTAAAACAATCTGGGGGGCCATATACCATGCTGGGCTGTATTATACCATTCTGGGGGGGCTATATACCATACTGGGCTGTATTACACCATTCTGGGGGGGCTATATACCATGCTGGGCTGTATTATACTGTGCTGGGCTGGCTGTATTATACCATTCTGGGGGGGCTATATACCATGCTGGGCTGTATTATACCATACTGGGCTGTATTATACCATGCTGTGCTGTATTATACCATTCTGGGGGGGCAAAATACCATGCTGGGCTGTAGTATACCATGCTGGGCTGTATTATACCATTCTGGGGGGGTGCTATATACCATGCTGGGCTGTATTATACCATCCTGGGCTGTATTATACCATTCTGGGGGGCTAAATACCATGCTGGGCTGTATTATACCATGCTGGGCTGTATTATGCCATTCTGGGGGGCTATATACCATGCTGGGCTGTATTATAGCATGCTGGGCTGTATTATACCACTCTGGGAGGGCTATATACCATGCCGGGCTGTATTATACCATGCTGGGCTGTATTATACCATTCTGCGGGGACTATATACCATGCTGGGCTGTATTATACCATGCTGGGCTGTATTATGCCATTCTGGGGGGCTATATACCATGCTGGGCTGTATTATACCATGCTGGGCTGTATTATACCATTCTGGGGGGGCTATATACCATGCTGGGCTGTATTATACCATGCTGGGCTGTATTATGCCATTCTGGGAGGGCTATATACCATGCTGGGCTGTATTATACCATGCTGGGCTGTATTTTGCCATTCTGGGGGGGCTATATACCATGCTGGGCTGTATTATACCATGCTGGGCTGTATTATACCATTCTGGGGGGGCTATATACCATGCTGGGCTGTATTATACCGTGCTGGGCTGTATTATACCATTCTGGGGGGGCTATATATCATGCTGGGCTGTATTATACCGTGCTGGGCTGTATTATACCATTCTGGGGGGGCTATATACCATGCTGGGCTGTATTATACCATGCTGGGCTGTATTATACCATTCTGGGGGGGCTATATACCATGCTGGGCTGTATTATACCATGCTGGGCTGTATTATACCATTCTGGGGGGCTATATACCATGCTGGGCTGTATTATACCATGCTGGGCTGTATTATACCATTCTGGGGGGCTATATACCATGCTGGGCTGTATTATACCATGCTGGGCTGTATTATACCACTCTGGGAGGGCTATATACCATGCTGGGCTGTATTATACCATGCTGGGCTGTATTATACCATTCTGGGGGGCTATATACCATGCTGGGCTGTATTATACCATGCTGGGCTGTATTATACCATTCTGGGGGGGCTACATACCATGCTAGGCTGTATTATACCATGCTGGGCTGTATTATTCCATTCTGGGGGGGCTATATACCATGCTGGGCTGTATTATACCGTGCTGGGCTGTATTATACCATTCTGGGGGGCTATATACCATGCTGGGCTGTATTATACCATTCTGGGGGGGCTATATACCATGCTGGGCTGTATTATACCTTGCTGGGCTGTATTATTCCATTCTGGGGGGGCTATATACCATGCTGGGCTGTATTATACCATGCTAGCCTGTATTACACCATTCTTGGGGGGCTATATACCATGCTGGGCTGTATTATACCATGCTGGGGGGCTATATACCATACTGGGCTGTATTATTCCATTTTGGGGTGCTATATACCATGCTGGGCTGTATTATACCATCCTGGGCTTTATTATACAATTCTGGGGGGGCTATATACCATGCTTGGCTGTATTATACCATGCTGGGCTGTATTCCATTCTGGGGGGCTATATACCATACTGGGCTGTATTATACCATTCTGGGGGGGGCTATATACCATGTTGGGCTGTATTAGACCATGCTGGGCTGTATTATACTATTCTGGGGTGGCTATATACCATGCTGGGCTGTATTATACCATGGTGGGCTGTATACCATGCTGGGCTGTATTATACAGCCCAGCATGGAATACAGCCTGTATACCATGGTGGGCTGTATTATACCATGGTGGGCTATATACCATGCTGTGCTGTATACCATGGTGGGCTGGGCTGTATACCATGGTGGGCTGGGCTGTATACCATGGTGGGCTGGGCTATATACCATGTGGTCCTGGGCTATATACTATGCGGTTGTGTTATATAACCTTATCCGAAAGACCTTAATGACTATAGACCTGTAGCATTGACATCACACCTGATGAAGGTATTAGAGAGATTGATTCTCACACGTCTCCGTCCTCTAGTGAGCTCGGATATGGACCCTCTCCAGTTTGCCTACAGGCCGGGCATTGGTGTGGATGATGCCATTATCCACCTTCTAGATAGGACTCTCTCTCACCTGGAGAAACCTGGGAACACTGAGAATAATGTTCTTCGATTTCTCTAGTGCTTTTAACACCATACAGCCAGGTCTACTGAGAGACAAGCTGGGCCTTGTTGGTGTGGACCTCCAACTCTCCACCTGGATCCTTAACTACCTCACGAACCGACCTCAGTTTGTAAAGGTTCGGGACAGTGTGTCAGACACAGTGATCTGCAATACAGGGGCACCTCAAGGTACAGTTCTTGCCCCTTTTCTCTTCACACTGTACACTGCGGATTTTAGGTGCAACTCATCTAGCTGCTACTTGCAGAAGTATTCTGATGATTCTGCAATAGTAGGCCTCATCACAGGAGGAGATGAAAGAGAGTACAGAGATACTAACCAAACGTTTGTGGAGTGGTGTCAGAGGAACCACCTTAGGATTAATTCCGGGAAGACCAAGGAATTGGTGGTGGACTTTCGCAAGGGCAAAAATCCACCAGTAGTGGTGAACATTCAGGGAAAGGACATTGAGATAGTCGACACCTATAAGTACCTTGGTGTGATCCTCAATAATAAGCTTGACTGGGCCCATCACTTGGATGCAGTGTACAGGAAGGGCCAAAGCAGGCTTTATCTGCTCAGAAGGCTGAGAGCCTTCGGAGTTAGAGGGGCACTCCTTGCATCCTTCTTCAACTGATGCCACAACTCTGTTGTGGCATCAGTCATCTTCTTTGGTGTGGCGTGCTGGGGTAGTGGCATATCAACCAGGGACAGGAATAGGCTGGACAAACTGATTAGAAGGGCCAGCTCTGTCCTGGGATGCCCCCTTGACCCAGTTCAGGAAGAAGGCGACAGGAGGATACTGACCAAGGTGAGCTACATGGTGCAGAATGATTCCCATCCCATGCATGAGACCGTGACAAAGCTGTGCAGTACTGTCAGTGACCAGCTACTTCATCTTAAATGTGAGAGGGAGCGCTATCAAAAGTCCTTCCTTCCTGCTGCAGTTAGGCTGTATAACCTATGGGGGGCTGTATTATATTATATTCGATGGGGGCTGCATTATACTATATGAGGAGGGTTACATTGTATTCTATGGAGGGGTTACATTATACTATATAAGGGGCTGCATTATATCCTAGGAGGGGGTTGCCATATATTCTATGGAGGGGCTGCATTATACTATATGGGGGGTGAGGCTGCATTATATTCTATGGGGTGTTACATTATATTCTGTGGAGTGGCTGCATTATACTCTGGGGTAGCTGCATTATTCTCTAAGGGGTGGCTGCATTATACTATAAGAGGGGGGCTGCATTATATTCTATGGGGGTTACATTATATTGTATGGCAGAGCTGCATTATACTCTGGGGTGGCTGCATTATGCTCTATTGGGTGGCTGCATTATACTATATGTGGACTGCATTATACTGTATCGAGGACTATGGGGAATACATTATATGAAGAACTATGGGGTGCATTATGCTATGGGAAGTGAATTGTACTACATGGGTGACTATGGCGGTGCATTATACTATATGGAGAACTATGAGGAGTGTACTATACTATATAGAGGACTGAGCAGTATATTTTAATATATGGAGGGCTATGAGGAGTGTATTATACTATATGGAGGACTGTGGAGTGTATTATACTATATGGAGGACTATGGGGAGTGTATTATACTATATGGAGGACTGAGCAGTGTATTTTAATATATGGAGGGCTATAAGGAGTGTATTATACTAAATGGAGGACTGAGGAGTGTATTATACTATATGGAGGACTATGGGGCAGATTATATTATATGGAGGACTATGGGGTGTAAACTGTAGATGCTGCTGATAACATGATACTGTATGGTGATCTGTTAGGGTGCGTGCACACGTTGCGGATTAGTCTGCGGCTTATTCTGCAGAGAATCCATATCTCTTGGCAGAAACCGCAGGGTAAAACACATGCATTTTTCCTGCGGATTCCTAGCATGTGTACAGCGGATTTGATGCAGGTTCTAGTGCGGTTTGGCAGTGTGGTTGAGAGGGAGAGATTGATTTGTATGTCCCGGAACGTACACTGCAGCTGCGGTTCCGCAAAAAAGAAGTAACATGCTGCGGAAAATAAACCGCAGCAAATCTGCCCGGAATTTTCCGCAGCATGTGCACGGCGGATTTGGTTTTCCATAGGATTACATGGTACTGTAAACCGCATGGAAACTGCTGCGGATCCGTAGAACCAAATCCGCTGCGGATCCACAGGATCAAATCCGCTGCGGATCCGCAGGACCAAATCCGCTGTGGATCCACAGCAAAAACCGCAATGTGTGCACACATCCTTAGCGATCCATTAGTGATCGTTCTGTCCCCATCATTCTTTCTCAGATGGTGGAAAGAGGCTGGGAAACAAGTATTGAACGACTTCTTCAATTTTGTCGATCATTTAGCGGCCTGAACTCAGCGCATGTAAATACAACCGAAATGCTAATGTGTGATGTGCAATATGTTAGCATTTGGGGCCCCATTTTAAACTTTGCCTAGGGCCCAACTTTGCCTAAAACCGGCCCTGGGTGCTGGGCTATATACTATCGGACTGTGTTATATACCATGGGGGGTACATTTTACATCATATTCTATAGGGGGAGGCTGTGTTATATAATATGGGGGGCTACATTATATTCTATGGGGAGGTGGGCTGTATTATATTCTATTTGGGGCTACATTATATTCTATGGGGGAGCTGTATTATATTTATTATATTCGATGGGGGGCTGCATTATACTATGAGGAGGGCTACATTGTATTCTATGGAGGGGCTACTTTATACTATATAAGGGGCTGCATTATTTCCTATGAGGGGTTTGCCATATATTCTATGGAAGGGCTGCATTATACTATATGGAGGACTATGGGGCAGATTATATTATATGGAGGACTATGGGGTGTAAACTGTAGATGCTGCTGATAACATGATACTGTATGGTGATCTGTTAGGGTGTGCGCACACGTTGCGGATTAGTCTGCGGCTTTTTCTGCAGAGAATCCATATCTCTTGTCAGAAACCGCAGGGTAAAACACATGCATTTTTCCTGCGGATTCCTAGCATGTGTACAGCGGATTTGATGCAGGTTCTAGTGCGGTTTGGCAGTGTGGTTGAGAGGGAGAGATTGATTTGTATGTCCCGGAACGTACACTGCAGCTGCGGTTCCGCAAAAAAAGAAGTAACATGCTGCGGAAAATAAGCCGCAACAAATCTGTGCAGAATTTTCCACAGTATGTGCACGGCGGATTTGGCTTTCCATAGGTTTACATGGTACTGTAAACCGCATGGAAACTGCTGCGAATCCGCAGGACCAAATCCACTGCGGATCCGCAGCAAAACCCGCAACGTGTGCACACACCCTTAGTGATCCATTAGTGATTGTTCTGTTCCTATCATTCTTTCTCAGACTGTGGAAAGAGGCCGGGAAACAAGTGTTGAACAATTTTGTTGATCACACTCATTTAGCAGCCTGAACTCAGCGCATGTAACTACAATCGAAATGCTTCTGTGATGTGCAATACGTTAGCATTTGGGGCCCCATTTTAAACTTTGCCTAGGGCCCCACTTTGCCTAAAACCAGCCCTGCTTGCAACCCTCTCAGAGTTGAATCTGGCTCTCAGGAAAAAGAATCACTGTTCTATAGGAAAAATGTTTCTGTAAAATCTGAATTACAGAGCTATTCTTCACTAGACTCACAACATGGCAGTACAGTCGCATGCAAGGGCCATACCTATAAAGTGAAGGTATGGCCATAATGGCGCTATTACACTTATTAAATTGATATTTTTGTTGAAGGAATCCGATCAGTGGTTCTTTTTTTAATCCTGTTTAAGCTTTCTTTTGATGACTTCTGTGCATCGGGGCGGGGGTTGGGTCTTCTCCGGCCCCTCTATTTGCTCTTCAGTGTTTCTACAGATCCCTGATTATTAAGTGACCTGCCTTGGTTTGGAAATTTCACGCCGTTGCCATCATTCGGTGAGCGGTGCGAATGCTGTGTGAGATTCCACATCTGGTCTTCAATAAAATGGCGCCAGAATCTGTGCATGCGCAGATCCAAGATCTGAGCTGAGGTCTCCATCTGCGTATGCGCCAACTCAGTGCCATTTTAGAGAAGACACAAAGACCAGACATGCAAATCAGGCACTTCGCATGCACCACCCACCCAATGATGGCGACGTGAAGTTTCAAAACGGAGGCAGATCACTGAATAATCAGTGACCTGTAGAAACGCAAAAGCCGGAATAGAAGACCCAAGTCCCCCTTTTCTGCCCCCTGCCCCAATGTACAGAAGGTGTCATAAAAAAATAGGAAACTAGTTCAAGGGAGCGAGTCAGATAGTTTGTGGAACGTTGAGGAACTTTACCCACCAACATGAGGAAATTATTACCTACCTCATGGGATTTTATTCCCAGATCAGTAGTATGTCGGGTTATTGGATGAACTCAATAGACATACATCTCCCTTCATCCATGACTGAGAAGAGTCCCAATTTTAGCAATTAGGGTATGTGGATCCGCAGCGGATTTGGCCGCTGCGGATCCGCAGCAGTTTTTGATGCGGTGTACAGTAGCATTCTACTCTATGGAGAAAAAAAAACGTGCAGACGCTGCGGAATTTTCCGCGTGGATTTGCTGCAGTTTCAAAACCGCAGAAAGAATTGACATGTCAATTCTTTCTCCGTATTCCGCTGCGGTTTGCCATCTCCTCCATTGTGGAGATGAAAAACCGCAGGGCAAAACCGCAGGTAAAACCGCAGGTCTTTTGACCTGCAGATTTACCTGCGGATTTTACAAAATCCGCGCAGCCAAATCTGCAGAGCATTCCGCAGCGTGTGCACATACCCTTAAGGGCCAAGTCTGAATGTGTCTGACTAGACAGAGCATGGACAGCAGCTGAATTGAGACGCTGGTTACAAAACATAATAAATACTAGACCAATTCAAGCACAGCTGCTAACTCGGCTAAGGGTACCGTTACACCTAGCGATGCACCAGCGATCCCGACCAGCGATATGACACAGTCAGGTTCGCTGGTGCATCGCTGGGTGGTCGCTAGTGAGCTGCCACACAGGCAGATCTCACTAGCGACATCGCTGGAGACGGGGATCGCTACTTACCTGTCAGACGCGGCGATCCTGCGTCCTCCCGCCCGGCTCCACGCGTCGCTCGTCGTCACAGCAGGAAGCGCCGCAGGAAGTGGCCGACGAGAAATGGTCCAGGAGCTTCTCGCGCGATCAGCGATAACCAGCGGGGGAGCCGGTCGGAGGTAAGTATCACATGCAGCGATATCGCTAGTGATATCGCTGCAACGTCACAAAATCGGTGACTTTGCAGCGATATTGCTAGCGATATCGCAGTGTGTAACGGGGGCTTAAGCCAAGTTCCAACTAATGAGGCGAACTTGGCTCCAGAGACATGAGGTCACTCTAACCAGAGACAAGGCTAGAGACACAAGGTGTGAAATGCGAGCCAGGAGGCGTGAGACACTAGGGGGCCGCTGGGCACAGGCCTATAGTTCTTTCAGACTAGCACCACCCTGAAGGACCCAATTAATGAGACGCAGCTGAAGGGCAGTTTTCATAGAGGTAATGTGCTTTATTAACTACCTCCTACAGATAAACCAGAAAAGAAAAGTATATGCATCAAAAATTGGGATCACCACAATGATAGTTTCAATACAAATATAACAATTTTTATTGTAAACACCACATAAAACATTGTTAAAAACATTTAAAAAGTCCCAAACTGGGCACATACATGGGAAATTTGGGTCCAAATAATAATGAGTAAAATACTCAAAAAGCACCTCACAGTCCAATTGATATAAATAACTGTTTAAGGCTAGTTTCACACTAGCGTTTTTCCACGCACATCAAACGCATGACAAAAACGCATACACACGCTTGTAAACGCTGCTTTTTTTGCGCATCATCATACGCGATAAGGCAAAAAAACGCAGCGTTTGTATGCGTTTGCAAGCGTTTTTCATGCTCATGATGTCACAATCATAGGAGGAAAAATCCTTGACCAATTAGTGCAACAGACTCCACCAATTGGATATCAGTGGGCGTGTTATGGGAAATCTTTATATAGACCCTGTTTACAGCTATTCTTCACATTTGCTTGCTGTTTTTCTTGACGACATGGATCTGCGCTGGAAGAGTTTTCATTTCAACTTGGATCTGGACATCAGGATGGCTCAGGCTTATGCAGTTGCTTGCCATGAACAAAGGGAGAGAGAGAGACAGCGAAGGCAGCAGTGTCATCGTTTGTGGATTCATCCGATTGCTGAACTCCGTGAGAGCCGTGGAGCGTACCACACCCTCTACAGCGAGCTCCAGGCAAACCCGGATAAATTTATGGACTATACACAGATGTCCAAACCAAGCTTCATGTATTTGCTTGGTCGTGTCCACGATGTCATCCGGACACAGGACACACAGCTCCGTCATGCGATTCCTCCTGAGGAACGGCTCCTGGCCACATTACGGTACGTAGTATTGCAAAAACAATGACTGCATAATTTTATTTGTTCTCAGATGTACTATTCTAAAGCTCGCAGAATTTTTGATCTGCCATGTAGTTAACCAAAGGCTGCAGCATTCTCTTTATGCCATTTTGTAAAGAAAAGGCTGATATTTATTTTTATGCCCATTTTTTTTTGTTTTTACATTTTTTTTGGGGTGTGGTAAAAATCCATATACACAAATATTAATTTTTGTTGTTTCTTTGTGTCACAAATTCCTGGCTACTGGAGAGACCCTCTCTTCACTGCACTTCCAGTACCGTCTTGGAATATCCACCTTGTCTGGAATAGTTGCGGACACCCGCTGCGCTTTGTGGGATGTTCTCTGTCCAGAATTTCTGCCCCTGCCCACCGTGGAAAAGTGGATTGAAAACGCAGAAAGATTCTGGTCTGTCTGCAATTTTCCTAACTGTTTGGGTGCGGTGGATGGGAAACACATCAGGATTATAAAACCCAAGAGAACTGGATCAGAGTACTGTAACTATAAAAAGTACTTCTCTACAGTACTCATGGCTATTTCTGATGCAGACTGTAAGTTTGTTGCAGTGGACATTGGGGCATTTTGCCGTGGGAATGACTCCCAGGCTTTTAAGAACTCTGACATGGGCCGGAGGTTGTATGGCAACCAGTTCAATTTTCCCATGCCACGGCCTCTTCCCAACATCGAAGGTCCGCCACAGCCCTTTGTAATGGTTGGGGATGAGGCATTTCAAATGTGCCAAAACCTCCTCAAACCCTACGCCAGCCGTGACCTAGACCATAACAAAAGAATTTTTAATTACAGGCTGACCAGGGCAAGAAGAACTGTAGAGTGTGCCTTTGGTATACTTGTCTCCAGATGGCGCATTCTCGCCACAGCCATTAATCTGAAACTGGAAACAGTGGATGAGGTGGTGAAGGCCTGTGTTGTTCTACACAATTTTGTCATGGTTAGAGAGCACCCAAATTTTGAACTCGATGATGCTGCTCCTAACCCCTTGCCTGAATTTAATCAGCACCCTCTTCGGTCATCCGTTGAAGTAGGGCAAATGAGGGACCAATTTGCGGCCTACTTCAACTCAGATGTAGGACGGGTGGCCTGGCAAGAGCAAATGGTGTAAATTATTTTTTTACGTGTATGTTCATAAAAAGCCTGTGTTTATACCTGTACCGAGTCTACTGTCTTTTTCCACTTCAAGTTATGATACAAGGCCAGGTTCTTGCACATATGGCGTGTATTTTCCACCTCATCTCCTCAGTTTCTAAACACACACTAAATAGAGGATGAGGTTAATTACAAGGTTTATCTATAATAACCTTGGATTGTATCCCAAAAAGTTAAATGATGGTAAAACACACCATAGAAAATTAACTCTTTAGGCAAGGTAACAATAGATAGGCCTTGCACTCAACGACATCCTCTATTCAGTCTGTGCTATATTACCTGACTGAAGAGACTGTTTTGGTAAATGCAAGTCAGATAGATTTGTGTTTTTGACAACACATATCTCCAAGATTGACACACAAAACATGTGTCATTAATGGAGCTATGTGTTCACAAAAACGCAAAATGTACGGAGCAGTGTGTGTAGGCGGCGAAAGACACATTAACCAAACCTTTTTTGAACAATAAAAAGTCCACAATTTATTTGTTTAGGACAAAAAAAAAATATTTTCCTTTTGAAGGACGTTTGGGGGAAGATTGGGATACTTTGGGGGTGTGGAGAGACGAGGAACGGCTGGAAATTTAGGAAGGGGTTCTAGGTGAAGGGGCTACTAAATCAGTTGGGGAAGGGAGCTCAGGCATGGAAAAGGAGGCAGGTTGAGAAACATTGGAAGGAGAGGGGGGACTGACTAACAAAGTCTTTTGTTTTTTTGTCTTCTTTGGGGCAGAGTCACCTGCCTGGACCGACTACCAGCGTGTGATCGCCTTACATAGCTTGACCACCTAGAGCTGTTGGACCGTGAACATGAGGAAAAAAATACTGAATGGGGGTCTCCCCTAGGGTGCTCGGTGGTGGCGCTGGCGGTGCTCCTTGTTGGAGAAATTGTGGTGTCGGTGCTCATCGAAGGTGAACTGTGCCCGGTGCTTCTGGTGGGAGAAGTGGGGGCGGTGCTCCTATCAGGCGAAGTGGTGGTGGTGCTATGAGGCGAAGTGGTGGCGGTGCTCCTCTGAAGAGTAGTGGTGCTCCTATGAGGAGATGTGGTGGCGGTGCTCCTCTGAAGGGGGGTGGTGGCGGTGCTCCTCTGATGAGGAGTTGTCGCGGTGCTCCCATACTGATGAGAAGTGGCGGTGCTCCGATCCGGAGATGATGGTGTCTCTGTGGTAGGAGAAGAGGTGGCGGTGGCCCAAGCAGATTTTGCGCTGTAGGTGTGCCAAGATGTGATAACGGTGGCAGTACTGGTGCTCCAGACAGGAGCACCGCTTGACATGGTGGTGGCGGGGGTGGAGTGTCCAGCAGCACTCGGCATTGGTGTGGTGTAGTGTTGTCCGGCTTGGCTAGGAATGCAGGTGGCCGTGCAGTGATATGCAGCAGAAGTCGGTACTGTGGTGAAGCGAGTCAGTGGTGGGACAGGTGGGAATGACAACACTGACTGCTGCACGTACTGATTCTGCTGCATAGCCTGCAAGTAATAAGCAGTGTTGCAGGCGTGTAACACAGTCAGCTGTTGCTCAGGACCAGGGCCGCCATCAGGGCATGACAGCCCTTACTGCTGTATGGGGCCCGATGAACAGCAGTACAGAAGGGGGCCCGCAGATCAGGGGCGGTATGTATCCCTGGCAGAATTGAGACACGGGGGCAGGATTGGAGGCACACAGGGGCAAATATGGAGACAGGGGGCAGGATTGGAGTCACACAGGAGTAAATGTGGAGACAGGGGGCAGGATTGGAGACACACAGGGGCAAATATGGAGACAGGGGGCAGGATTGGAGTCACACAAGAGCAAATGTGGAGACGGGGCAGGATTGGAGACATACAGGGGCAAATATGGAGACAGCGGGCAGGATTGTAGTCACACAGGGGCAAATATGGAGACGGGGCAGGATTGGAGACGCACAGGGGCAAATACGGAGACAGGGCGCAGGATTGGAGACACACGGGCAAATATGGAGACAGGGGGCAGGATTTGAGACACACGGGCAAATATGGAGACAGGGCGCAGGATTGGAGACACACAGGGGCAAATATGGAGACAGGGGGCAGGATTGGAGACACAGGGCCAAATATCTAGACACGGGGGCAAAATGCAAGACATGGGGCAAAATGTGAGACATGGGGCAAAATGTGAGACATGGGGCAGAATGCAAGACATGGGGGCAGAATGCAGACATGATGGGGGCAGAATGTAAGACATGGGGGCAGAATGCAGACATGGGGGCAGAATGCAGACATGATGGGGGCAGAAAGCAAGACATGAGGGCAGAATGCAAGACATGGGGGCAGAATGCAGACATGGGTGCAGAATGCACACATGATGGGGGCAGAATGCAAGACATGGGGGCAGAATGCAAGACATGGGGGCAGGCAGAATATGACAGTGAGACACAGGAGGGGGCTGAATGTGACAGTGAGACACAGGAGGGGGCAGAATGCGAGACATGGGGCAGAATGGACATGGGGCAGAATGTGAGACATGAGGGCAGAATGCAGAACGTTAGGGCAGAATGCAAGACATGGGGGCAGTATGCAGACATGGGGGTAGAATGTGATGGTAAGACACAGGAGGGGGCAGAATGCGAGACATGGGGCAGAATGGACATGGGGCAGAATGTGAGACATGAGGGCAGAATGCAGAATGTTAGGGCAGAATTCAAGACATGGGGCAGTATGCAGACATGGGGGTAGAATGTGACAGTAAGACACAGGAGGGGGCAGAATGGGACATTGAGACACAGGAGGGGCAGAATGTGAGACATGGGGGCAGAATGTGACAGTGAGACACAGGAGGGAGCAGAATGTGAGACATGGGGCAGAATGTTACAGTGAGACACAGGAGGGGGCAGAATGTGACAGTGAGACACATGAGGGGGCAGAATGACCATGGGGGCAGAATGTGAGACACGGGGTCAGAATGGACATGGGGGCATAATGTGACAGTAAGACACAAGAAGGGGAAGAATGTGACAGTGAGACACAGGAGGGTGCAGAATGTGACAGTGAGACACAGGGGACAGAATGTGACAGTGAAACAGGAGGGGGCAGAATGTGACAGTGAGACACAGGAGGGGGCAGAATTGACAGTGAGACACAGGAGGGGGCAGAATGTGACAGTGAGACACAGGAGGGGGCAGAATGTGAGACACAGGGGGCAGGATGGGAGACACATGGTGCAGGATCATGGGGCCGGATGGATACGATGTAGACAGATGGGGCAGGATCTGGAGATCATGTGGGGGCAGAATGGATACTCATGAGGGCAGGATGAGAGAAAATATGGCTGGAGCCAGGATGGGGGATATTATTACCATAGGGGCTAATTAAGGGATATTATTACTGCAATGATATATTTATTTTATTTTTTTGAGGATACTGTTTTAAATGAGGGGAGGTTCTGTTACTGTGCAGAGCGACACTATGTCGCCTTTTTTTCTTCATCTGGTGTAGTGTAGAAGTTGGGAAAAAAATTAAGTAATGTGTTCTGCAAGTGGAGCTCTAGATAACTGTGTTATTTCCTGCAGAGACGAGCCCTGGCTGGAAGACGTGATGGCGATCTGTGCTGGATGAAAGATGAAAAGCAAAGATGAAGGACTTCACCTAGAGACATCACTGGTGAGTTTGTGTTACCTGTACAATGACACTATACACTATATACAGAGTGCCTTTGTACAATGTCACCAGTGATCACTGTATTACCTGTACACTGACACTATATACAGAGTTCCTGTGTATAATGTCACTGGTGATCACTGTATTACGTGTACACAGACACTACATACTAAATACAGATCTCCTGTGTCTAATGGCACTTATGGTGATAGTAATATGTTTTTTTATTAATGATCAGTATTGTAGTATCCAGTCACATGTGCTGGTAATATGTGGTCTGGTCATGGTGTGGTGGTATTTGTCCCTTGTATGTGCTATTATTCTGTCACTGGTGGTAATATGTGGTCTGGACATGGTATGTGTTATGATTGAGTCACCGTAGGAGGCAAAAACAGAAATGCTAGCTAAGTCCAGAAAACCAGAGAAGTTGGCAGCTATAGGATTGCAGACCCCTGAACCTATCAACACAACTAGCAGTAGCCGTGGGGGGTTCCTACTTTGCCCTAGACCCCTCGATCACAGCCGGAGAATTAAATAGGCCTAAAGAAAGAAAGGGGAAATCTAAACTGCCCCAGAGCAGACCCCAAAGCAAAAGGCAGCCCCCAACATATAATGACGGTGAAGCAAGATGAAAACACTAACACAGACAGAAAGATAGGGGAAAATGAACTCACAACAGGTATGGCTGTATTTGTTCCTTGTATGTGGTATTATTGGTCACCATGTGGTGGTAATATGGTGTCTGGGCATGGTGTGGTGGTATTTGTCCCTTTGGATGTGATATTATTGGTCATTTTAAAAATTGAAAAATAAATAAAAAAATATACCTAAATTGTATTGGATATTTTAGCAAATGTTTAATAGGTTAGAGTAGAGTAGGGCTCAGCCAAAAGAGTCTACCTTGTGGTGGCAGATTTAAAAAATCTTTTGGTCATAACAAGAGCTGCTGGCTATGTGTGTGATCTGGAGATGGGAACTGTTAATGCGTGATTGGTGAGAAGTGGAATTTTTCTAAGAGAGAGCGGTGGGGCTGTGGACAGTTTGAGGGGTGGAGTCTCAAGGGGGCCCTGAAAATTTTGCCAGTATGGGGCCCCAAAATTCCTAGTGTCAGCCCTGCTCAGGACTAAGGTGCTCCGCCATGCCCTGTTCAATTTTACTAAAGGAATGGTACGCTGGTCTATTGAGGTCGGCCTCCAGCCGGTCAAGGCTCTGTGCGGAAGAGTGGAAGAGGTGTTCCATGTGGTTAAAACCATGTTCCATTAGTGAGAAACCACTTTCCACTCTATTGGACAGCGTCTTGAAGCTGGCATGAAAGGCCTCGCTCAAGTGCATGAACTCGGGCAAGACAGGCCTGTCCGAGGCCCTCTGCCGCTGGCAGGTAGGCCCGCATAACCAGTGGCAGAGACCTGGGACAGGGGAACACCTGATTGACCAGCTTCCTGGTCACCAGCTGTCTGTGTTTCTGACCTGCAACTTAACATAGTTAACATAGTTAACATAGTTTTGAAGGCTGAAGGAAGACCTTATGTCCATCTAGTTCAGCCTATTTTTGGTGCTGCTGTTCTGCATTGTTGATCCTGGGGAAGGCAAAAAAACCCACAGAGTAGAAACCGATTTTCTCCATAGGGAAAAAAATTCCTTCCCCTAAGCTGGGTCAACCATCTACCTATAATATTATGTTATTCGTAACCTTCTATACTGTTACTCACAAGAAAAGCATCCATTCCTTTCTTAAATTCATTCAGTGAGTTGGCCATCACCACTTCCTCAGGAAGAGAATTCCAGAGCCTCACTGCTCTTACCATGAAGAACCCTCTTCTATGCTGGTGCAGAAATTGTCTTTCCTCCAAACGAAGAGAATGCCCCCTTGTTCTTGTCACTGTCCTTGGTACAAACAGTTCATTGGAGCGATCTCTGTATTGCCCTCTGATATACTTGTACATATATATATTAAGTCTCCCCTAAGTCTTCTCTTTTCTAGGGTAAATAGACCTAATTTTGATAACCTTTCTGGGTATTGTAGTGAACCAACTCCATTTATCATTTTAGTAGCCCGCCTTTGAACCCTTTCAAGTTCAGTAATGTCTTTCTTGAGCACCGGCGTCCAAAATTGCACACAATACTCCAAGTGTGGTCTGACGAGTAATTTGTACAGAGGGAGAATTATGTTTTCATCTCGTGTCCCAAGACCTCTTCTAATGCATCCCATGACCCTATTTGCTTTGGTGGCAGCTGCCTGACACTGGGCACTCCAATTTAGCTTCTTATTGACTAAGATGCCTAAGTCTTTTTCCATGTCTGATTTCCCCAGCAGTTTCCCATTTAGTAAGTAATTTTAGCATCTGTTTCTCCTTCCCATGTGCATAACCTTACACTTATCTGTGTTAAACCTCATTTGCCATTTTTCAGCCCAATTCTCCAATTTACTCAAATCTGTCTGTAGTTGCAAACTGTCCTCCTTTGTGTTAACTACCTTACATAGTTTTGTATCATCTGCAAATACTGATATTTTACTGTGTAAGCCATCCACTAGATCATTAATAAATATATTAAATAGTAGGGGGCCCAATACAGAACCCTGTGGTACCCCACTAGTAAACCTGGCCCAATCTGAGTATGCCCCATTAATAACCATTCTTTGTTTTCTATCATTAAGCCAGCTACCTACCCATCTACACACATTTTCCCCTAGCCCAAGCTTTCTCATCTTACTTACCAATCTTTTATGTGGGACAGTGTCAAATGCTTTAGAGAAGTCGAGATAAATGACATCCAATGATTCTCCTTGGTCCATTTGAGAGCTTACATCCTCATAGAAGCTGATCAGGTTAGTTTGACAGGAGCGATCCTTCATAAATCCATGTTGATATGGAGTTAAACATTTATTAACATTGAGATATTCCATAATGGTATCCCTTAGAAACCCTTCAAAAATGTTACCCACAACAGATGTTAAGCTTACCGGCCTATAGTTTCCAGGTTCCCTTTTACACCCCTTTTTGAATATTGGTACCACATTTGCTTGCCGCCAATCAAAAGGAACAGACCCTGTTTCTATAGAGTCTTTAAATATAAGGAATAGAGGCCTGTCTATCACATTACTTTACTCCCTTAATACCCGAGGGTGAATGCCATCAGGGCCTGGTGATTTGTCAATTTTAATCTTACTAAGGCGGTTCTGCACTTCTTCCTGGGTTAGGCAGGTAATAATTAATGGGGAGTTTACATTATCACTCTGCATTTCCCCTGGCAAATCCTTTTCCTGTGTAAACACTGTTGAGAAAAAAGTATTTAAAACATTTGCTTTTCCCACATCGCTCTCTATGATTTCACCCTCATTGTTCTTTAAAGGGCCGACACCATCAATTTTAATCTTTTTACTGTTTATATAATTAAAGAATAGTTTGGGGTTTGTTTTACTTTCCTTAGCAATGAGTCTCTCAGTTTCCACTTTTGCTAAATGTATTTATTTTTTACACATTTTATTTTTTTCTTTATAACTTTTTAATGCTTCTTCATTGCCTTCTTGTTTTAGCTTCCTAAATGCATTGTTCTTATTATTTATTGCCCTTTTTACATCCTTATTTAGCCACATTGGTGTTCTCCTGTTCCTAGCCCTTTTATTTCTGTACGGTATGGCTAGCTCGCAGTGGGTGTGTAAAACTGATTTAAATATTTCCCATTTATTTTCTGTGCTCCTATTTTTGAGGACATTGTCCAAATCAATTCGGCGAAGGTCCTCTCTAAGCTGATCAAACTTTGCTTTCCTGAAATTCAGCATTTTTGTAACCCCCTTCCAGGGTACCTTACTGAAGGACAAGTGGAATTGTATTATATTGTGGTCACTGTTCCCTAGGTGCCCATCGACTCGTACCTCTGTTATTCTGTTAACTTGCTTCCAGGCTCTCGGATGGCTGGGACGGGTCCGAGGTCAATCGATGAAGAACCGCTCCCGGGACAGGTTGCAGGGTGCTGCTCCGGGTGCTGTGGAAACAAAAGTTAAACATTAGTATCCAGCATTTACAAGACCGATCAGCTGTGGAATATAAAAGGAGCGATTAGGTTAAATAAAAACCAAAAAAAAAATATATATACTTACGCTCTGGTGGCAAGGACTGGTTGTAAGAATTCCAACGCGTGATGATAGCGGTACTTGGTTCTTGTGTTTGCCGCTGAGCCACTGCGAACCTCTCCCTCAGCTCGAACATCAGTGGTGAAGCGGTCCTTCATCAAGCGCCAACGTGTGCTGACTTTGCTCACTGTTGAAAAAATTAAAAAAAAAAAAATTGTATTACAATGCACTGATGGTAACATCTGTATCAGACACACCTGAGTGACCTTGTCAGTCAATGCGGCATCCAAAAAAAATTGAATACACAATGCTTTCACTGTTGAACCTGAGGACACTTGTGTGTTTACTGCAAGTATATTTTGTGCACTAAACACACAAGTATCATCAGGAACAAGAGTGAAGCATGAAATATACAGCATGACAATACACAATGCATACACTATTGAACCAGAGGACTCGTGTGTTTAATGCAAGTGTATCTCTTGCACTAGACACACAAGTATCATCAGGATCAAGAGTCAATGCAGCATCACACAACAGAGAAATACTTACTGAACGCCTTTTTTACAGTTGCAGAGGCGCTGTCCCAGCCCTCTATCAATGCTGCTGCCACCTCATTTCAGAGCTGCCGGGTCACCAGAATGTCCTTGTACTGCTGGTCACGGCTGTCCCACAACGGGACACGCTCCTGGACAAGGAGGATCATTGTCTTCATCCCGTTGTGGAACCTAGAAAAGAAATACATTTAGAATCTTGGAATTTGTGGAGAAAGATCTAGATGCACAAAAAAAAAAAAAAAATAAAGGGAGAAAATCAGGGCAGAAAACCATGACTAGAACAAATTACTCTAAAAGCAAAAAAAGGCAGAATGTATCCTTACATTGTGTCTCCTTCCCGCCGTGCCTTATGTACGCTGCTCCGGCTGTTCACGCTCATTTGCCTGGTCCGATGCTGAGGTCTGTAAAAAAGAACAGAAATAATTACACATTTGTATTGACAGGTATACTTACACAAAGGCAGCAAAATACTCACCTCACGCTCTGCCTCATCCAATTCTTCCTGTGGAGGTGAATATTCGGATCCAGAAGACATGCTGGCAAAAACAAAACAAAACATTAGTACATTATCTTTTTTAAATGACAGGCTCACATACATTGGTTTTAGAATACTCATATTAAAGCTGCTGTGTTCTCCAAAGTAGGGGATTCTCTCTGGCTGGGTGGGTGTCTTGTCTTGCAGTCTGTCTGGAGAGTGATGATCTGGCACTACAAAGACCTTCTTTTATCTCCCCTCCTCAAAAACAATGTTGCTTGTTTAGGGGGTGGATTTACAAAGTGTCTAGACATTGTTTACTCTGAAATCGCACGCGCTCGGAAAGCGCTGACATGCACACTACACAGCGCATGTCAGCACCACCATAGACTCTAATGCTATTTTTTTGCACATTGTGTGCGCTGACGCACGCATGCGCATTTTTAACGACGTTGGGCGGAGCAAAAAATGCAACATGTAGCGTCCGGCGGGTCTGATCGCACACCTGGAAAATACGCAGCGCACTGAAACGCTGAGGCCCGCATGCAGTCGCTAGACACTGCGCCCGTCATTTTAAAGATAGGAGACAATTGCGCGTGCGACCGATAGCGCACGATGCGCTGCGTGATAAAACGCAAGTGTGAAACCAGCCTAAGTCCCATAATAAATATCCCTTAGAAACAAATCCAATGAATATAGTGCAATAAGATACCCAACACTGCCGCCGGCACTCAGGACCGGAGCGATCAGCTGCACAGAAATACGTGCAGTCGCACACTCCGGTCACGAGTGCCGGCGGCAGTACTGGTATTGACGTGCGAGTTTCTCGCACGTCTCACCCCGGCCTCAGAACGGGAAGCTGGTAATACAGCGAGCCCACCATGGAGGGAAGCGGCAACACAACCAGGGATACTACAGTAATGCAGAAGGTGCACTGACTGGCTGTTGGATGAGGGACCTCTACACAGAGATGTGTCAGCCCCGACTGCTGACAGGGAATGAAGGACAGGACCCCCCCCTGTCCCCGAATCCATACAATGAACCTCTACAGGATAAAATATCTTCACTCTAGGAGCAACCTCTCATGTGACTACCTCCAGTAGGGACAGGAAAAACACAGTATGGTGGAACTGGGAAGAGCCTTTATCCTCTCTGTGATCCAGTCCTGTCATAGGTCGAGGAGGGTCTACCTGCTGGTGTGCTGTTCAGAGGGACGTACCGGAAAAAAAAACTTAGGATTAAAAAAAAAGCCACTGATCAGATTCCGTCAACAAAAAGTATCAATTTAATCAGTGTAACGGCACCATTATGGCTATATTAGTTTATTACTTTATTAGTGACATCCTGCTGACAGGTTCTCTTTAATACATAATCAGTTACCAAACAAGTGCCCAAGGAAAGATGCTCCATGGTGATGGTGCTGTTAGTATTGGAGCTTTGTAACTAACATAATGAATTTGCAAGAAAAAAAAAGTCACAGTTTTGCCATCTTATTTCCCACTTAGTTCATTATCCGTTTTGCATTTTTAAGGCCTTTGCCATTTTTCTTTTTTGTACATCCATGTAGGTATCGATAGCCAATTCTAGATTTTTTTTTTTTTCATTTGATTCATCACTTGTTACTTTGAAAGATGTACTTCACCCCCAGTGTTTTTATGCACACTAACGTCACATTTTATAAGGCTTGTGCAAATTGAACAGCAAAAAATAAATTCTGCATTTGGTGAAATAAAGACTAACTCCTTAGTGACCAGGCCAATTTTTTTAAATTCTGAACAATGACACTTTATGTGGTGATAGCTCTAGACCGCTTCAACGAACCCCGGTGATTTTGAGATTGTTTTTCGTGGCACATTATAGTTTATGATTGTAAATTTAGGTCAATATGTTTTTGTGTTTATTTATAAAAAAAAAAAAAAAAAAATCAGATATTTGACAAATTTAAAAAAAATTTCCAATTTTCAAACTTTGAATGATTATCCCTTTAATCCAGATATTCATATAATAGAAAAACATTAATCAATAATATTTCTCACATGTCTGCTTTACATCAGTGTGACAACCCTGCCAGCATAACTGCATGGCCTCCCATGCCCCACACACCAACTTAATCACTGCTCCAGGCCATGCTGTGAGTTCTGTCTGCTGCTAGCTCCATGCTGTTTGCCACTTGCTTCCTGCCAGCTCTCTGCATGCTTCCTGGCTGTGTGCATAGGGGGGTTGCGCCGGCACTCTCTGGTTCTTATGGAATCAGGGTGCACCTGTCTAATGTGTCCCTGGCCAAACAGCAAGAGGCCTCTAGTATTTAGGGCAGCTCCACCTAGTGGTAGCGGCCTGAGCAAAACCTTAACTCAGTGTCTTGCTGCTGAGTTGCCAGGTCCTGTGTTTCGCCTTCTCTGTAGGCTTGATTCCTAGTCCTGTGTCTGTGCCGGTCTTGCAGCCCTCCAGGAGGCAGAATGTCCTGGTCTCTGTGTCCTTGTTCCTTGCACCTCTCCGTCCGCCCTCCACGAGGCACAATATCCTGGTCTCTGTGCCCTTGTTCCTAGCCTTGCCTTGTACCTGTATGTCCACCCTCCAGGAAGCAGTATATCCTGGTCCCTATGCTATTGTTCCTTGCCTTGTACCTGTCCTGTCCATCCTCCAGGAGGCAGTATATCCTGGTCCCTGTGCTTTCGTTCTTGGTACCTTGTCTCGTACCATTACATTGTCAAACTTTGAATGATTATTCCTTTAATCCAGATATTCATATAATAGAAAAACATTAATTGATAATATTTCTCACATGTCTGCTTTACATCAGTGTGACAACCCTGCCAGCATAACTGCATGGCCTCCCATGCCCCACACACAACTTAATCACTGCTCCAGGCCATGCTGTGAGTTCTGTCTGCTGCTAGCTCCATGCTGTGTGCCATTTGCTTCCTGCCTGCTCTCTGCTTGCTTCCTGGCTGTGTGCATAGGGGGGTTGCGCCGGAACTCTCTGGTTCTTATGGAATCAGGGTGCACCTGTCTAATGTGTCCCTGGCCAAGCAGCAAGAGGCCTCTAGTATTTAGGGCAGCTCCACCCAGTGGTAGCGGCCTGAGCAAAGCCTTAACTCAGTGTCTTGCTGCTGAGTTGCCAGGTCCTGTGTTTCACCTTCTCTGTAGGCTTGATTCCTAGTCCTGTGTCTGTGCCTGTCTTGCAGCCCTCCAGGAGGCAGAATATCTAGGTCTCTGTCCTTGTTCCTTGCCTTGTACCTCTCCATCCACCCTCCATGAGGCACAATATCCTGGTCTCTGTGTCCTTGCTCCTAGCCTTGCCTTGTACCTGTATGTCCACCCTCCAGGAGGCAGTATATCCTGGTCCCTGTGCTTTTGTTCCTGGTAACCTATCTCGTACCATTACCTTGTCTGAACTTAGTCCTACCTCTGTCTCTCAGCCTCCTTGTCTGTGACTCTGCCTGTGCTTCGCACTCTTGCGGTTCTGCCTGCTCCGTACTCGTGTGACTCTGCCTGCTTCGTACCCTTGCGGCTATGCTTATGCTCCGTACTCTTGCGGCCCTGCCTGCTCCATTCTCTTGCGGCTCTGCTTATGGCTCCGCACTCTTGCGGCTCTGCTTATGCTCCGCACTCTTGCGGCTCTGCTTATGCTCCGCACTCTTGCGGCTCTGCTTATGCTCCGCACTCTTGCGGCTCTGCTTTTGCTCCGCACTCCTGCGGCTCTGCTTTGTTCTGCTTCTAGTGCTGCTGAACCTCTTGCTGCTAACTACAGGTCCTCTCCGCAGCCTTATGGCTCTCCTCCAGTGTGAACAGGTCCAAACTTGTTCCTTTATACACCACTCCTTCCTGCCAGTACCTGCTGTGTGAACAGGTCTCTACCTATTCCATACACCACTTCTTCCTGCCCATGTCCCTGTGTCTCAGCCGTGCCCGCCTGCCAGTGTCTCAGCCGAGCCCGCATGCCAGTGTCTCAGCCGTGCCCGCCTGCCAGTGTCTCAGCCGTGCCCGCCTGCCAGTGTCTCAGCCGTGCTCGCCTGCCTGTGACCCCGCCGTGCCCACCTGCCTGTGTCTCAGCCGTGCCCGCCTGCCTGTGTCTCAGCCGTGCCCGCCGTGCTCACATGCCTGTCAGTCGCACCTGTCCTAGCGTCCTGTTTCCCACCCAGTGAGATCAGCAGCCACAGCCAGACATGACCCTGGAGTGGCACCTAGCAGCTACCTGCCGTACAAGCCTGACCTCACCATCAGAGGCTCCAGCGAAGACCGAGGTAGCTGTCCTAGTCATGCCCCTTCCAGGGTAGTCTGGTTTGTGGCACAGTGGGGCCACAACCCCCTCGCTCGCACCAATCTGCCAAGGCGCGAGCACGACAATCAGCACCATTTTAAAAACATTAATTTTTATTTTTTTAGCCTTTTAGGAGGCTTAAAAATGTAGCAGTAATTTTTCATTTTTCAAGGAAATTTATGAAACAGGGATTTTTGTGTACTCACCGTTAAAGAGAAATTTTCTGGTACTCACTGTAAAATCTCTTTCTTGGAGCCTTCATTGGGGGACACAGATAACCATGGGTGTATTGCTGCTGCCAGGAGGCTGACACTATGCAAAAAAGAAAAATAGCTCCTCCCCAGCAGTATACACCCACCGACAGGCACTAAGTAGCTCAGTTGGTGAAAAAGCAGTAGGAGAAGCAACAAGAACTCAGAAATATGTACCAACCCAACAAGAGGCGCGTAGGCCCAAACACGATATAATAAACAAATAGAGGGGGTGCTGTGTCCCCCAATGAAGGCTACAAGAAAGAGATTTTACGGTGAGTACCAGAAAATCCCTCTTTCTTTATCGCTTCATTGGGGGACACAGGTTACCATGGGATGTCCTAAAGCATTCCCAAGGGAGGGAATATGAAACAAGGCAACCCTGTTATGAATGGGTCACCGAGGAGGATAACAGGCCCAGGCTAAGCCACAGAAAACCAGAGAGGTTGGAAACTAAGCAGATTGCAGACCCTTGATCCTATCCACACAACTAGCAGTAGCCGTGAAGAGTACCTATGATGATCCTAGATGCCTCGGCACAGCCAGAGAGCTAACTAAGCCTAAAGCAAGAAAGGGGAAATCTAAACTGCCACAGAGAAGACCCCAAAGGAATAGATAGCCCCCAAACATATATTGTCGGTGAGACAAGATGAAAACACAAACGCAGGAAAAAAGACTGAGCAAATGATGGGGCCCACACTGACTAGACAGGACAGGAAAGACACTGTCTGCAATCACGCAAAAAACCCTGCAAAAAGTCCAACACGTCTGATGCACAAAAAAGTCGTAGTTACTCACCGGTTAACGGTATTTTTCGGAGTCCATGACAGCACCACCTGAGAGAGGGGATCCACCCTTCAGGAACAGGAAACCTACAGATACAAAAGGGCGGCACCTCTCCCACGCATCAGTTGGATTACAGAGCACAAGAGGACCACAATGGTTAATAGAATAATTTATATACAATACTTTACATGACTATTTAAATTACCCGTGTACATATAAGAGGGAGAAGTGCACACCCCAATTTTAAACTAAAGGGAGGGAATATACGGGTGCTGTCATGGACTCCGAAAAATACCGTTAACCGGTGAGTAACTACGACTTTATTCGGTCGTCCAAGACAGCACCACCTGAGAGAATTACAGAGAGTAATAACTATTTAGGGAGGGAAAACAGCCTGCACCACCCTTATACCAAAAGAGAGGTCTGTGGAAGCACCCAAGTCTAGCCTATAATGACTAAAAAAGGTGCTTGGAGAGGACCAAATAGCCGCCTTACATATCTGGTCGATGGAGACTTCTGATCTCTCGGCCCACGAGGTCGCCATGACTCTGGTCGAATGCGCTCTCAGCTTCCCAGGTGGCGACCAGCTTTTTGAGGTGTATGCTATTGAAATCGCCTCTGTAATCCACCTAGCTAGTGTGTTTTTTGACACTCTACATCCTTTCCTAGGGCCTTGATGGGAGACAAACAGGGCATTATCTTTTCTCCAGGGATCGGTAACTGCCAGATATTCTATGAGGCATTTCCTAACATCTAGGGTGTGTAGTTTCTCTTCTTATTAGCTTGATTAGGGAGGAAGGATGGAAGGACTATTTCCTGTGTCCTGTGAAAGCTAGAAACTACCTTAGGTAAGTACGCCGGATCAGGTTTGAGTATTACCCTATCGTCCTTAAACTGTATATAAGGAGGACGCCTAGATAATGCCTGGATGTCGCTTACTCTACGAGCTGAGGTTAGAGCTACCAGGAAGGCTACTTTAAGGGACAGGTTTTTTTAAGGAAGCTGATGAAATAGGTTCGAATGGAGCCTCTGTCATAGCTGTGAGGACTAGGTTCAAGTCCCACGGCATGAACCTATCTTTCACTATTGGCCTGGATCTACCTGCTGCCTTAATGAATCTACTGATCCAGTAATTACCCACGATGTTGCAGCTACAGAGGGCCCCCAAGGTTGATACCTGTACTTTAAGGGTACTAGTGGAAAGCCTCATATCCAGACCTTTCTGAAGAAACTCTAAAATTTGATTTATAGGTGCTGAACCCCCAGCGACTGTTCCAGAGTCCTGAAGGAATTTCTTCCAAATTCTGACAGATTTTGGTAGTAATGATTTTTCTACTTTTAAGTAGGGTGTTAATCAGGTCTGGGGAGAAGCCTTTCTCTTTTAGCATTGTCCGTTCAAACTCCACGTCGTCAGATGTAGGCCAGCCACCTGAGGATGAAAGACTGGGCCCTGGGATAGGAGATCCGGGATGTCCGGAAGGACCCAAGGATCGGACACCGACATGGTGCTGAGGCATGAGAACCATGCCCTCTTGGGCCAAAATGGAGCGATAAGTATAATCCTTGCTCTGTCTCTCCTGATTTTCCTCAATCACTAGGGGTAGTAGCGATAGGGGAGGGAAGGTGTATGCTAGCCTGAAGTCCCACTTTATCAGAAAGGCATCTACCGCCAGGGGGTTCTCTCTGGGATTTAGGGAGCAGGATTGTCTTAATTTTCTGTTTTCCATGGTGGTGAAGAGATCTACCTCTGGTTGTCCCCACTTTTGTACAATCAGGTCGAAGATGGAGGTTTTAGGGACCATTCTCCTTGTTTTAGCAGATTGCGGCTTAAGAAATCTGCCGTGATATTTTCTTTCCCTTTTATGTGTAGAGCTGTTAAAGATAGAAAATGCTGCTCTGCTAGCCGGAGCAACCATTCTGCCACATTCATCAGGGGTTTGGAACGAGTCCCGCCTTGGTGGTTGATATAAGCCATGGTGACCTGATTGTCGGAGAACACTCGCACATGATGGCCCTGTAGATACACAAGTAGCCTCTTAGCTGCCTGTTCTACTGCTGTCAATTCTTTCAGGTTAGATGACATTTCTATCTGATGATGCTCCCATAGGCCCTGGACCAGAATCTCACCATATGAGCCCCCCAACCGGAAGGGCTAGCATCCGTGGTGATTATGCGGGATATGTAATACTCCCAGGGAACCCCTCTGGATAAATTATCCTTGTCTAGCCACCACTCTAGGGACTCCTTTGTGTTTCGGGACAAGGTTAGCTGGCCCTCTAAGTAACCCCCAAGGATTCTTTGATGCACTAAGACTTCGCCCTGTAGTGTTCTTGAATGAAACTGGGCCCACTGGACCGCCGGGATGCAGGATGAAAGAGAACCCAGAAGGGACATGGCTTTCCTGAGGGACATGGTAGGGTTATTGGAAGCGTTCAGGACCTGATAGTGTAGGCGAACAAGCTTCTCCGGAGGCAGACGGCATTCCTGTTTCTCAGAATCTAGGATTAGGCCCAAGAATTGTTGGACTCTCACCGGCTGTAACCGAGATTTTTTAATGTTAAGCAGCCATCCTAACCGCTCTAGGGCAGACATTGCCTTTTGTAGCTGTTCCACACAATGTTTCGCCGTTTTCCCTACAATCAGGAAGTCATCTAAGTAGGGGACTACTAGAATGTCTGATTCACGTAGATGGGCCATAACTTCCGCTACCACTTTAGTAAACACTCGGGGAGCGACTGCCACCCCAAAGGGGAGGGCCGCATATTGGAAATGTTGAACTGACCCATCTAACTGAATCGCCACTCTGAGGAAACGCTGATGAGCTGGATGAATGGGTATATGGTAGTAGGCATCTTTTAAATCTAACACTACCATAAAGCAATTTTGAAACAGCAATTTTATTGTTGAATTAATTGTCTCCATTTTGAACGGGCGTATGACCAGGAATTCGTTGAGGGACTAAGATTTATTATAGTCCTAAAGGAGCTGTCTGGCTTGCTGACCAGGAACAGAGGGGAGTAGAAACCTTTCCCCTTTTCTCCCTCTGGAACCATAGTTAGGACCTACTTGCGGCAAAGATCATGAACCTCGGCCTCCAGGGCAGCTTGTTCTGACGTGGAAGTCCTGAGTGGGGTGACCTTAAATCGATCTTGGGGAACCCGGGTGAATTCTAGTCGTAGACCCGCAGCTATCACCCCCAGTATCCAGTTACTACTAGAAATCATACACCAGGCTGGGTAGAAGGCAGCTAGTCTCCCCCCTACCGGAGCAACTAGTCATTGGGGCAGCTTTTTAGTGTCACGTGCTGGACCTTCCTGGCGCCCCTCCTCCGAACATGAATCCTGTACCTCTCCTTTTGTCATCCCATCTGCCCTGATACCTGGATGGCCTTCTACGGAAATATCCTTTCCTGGTAAAGGGACATCTATAAGAAGGATTCAGCAGACTGGGGAACTTCTTTTTATCATCCCCGGCTTTCTCTAAAAGTTCATCCAAGACGGGCCAAACAGATACTCCCCTTCACATGGAATGGAGCAGAGTCGTGACCTGGCCTGGATATCTCCTGGCCAGCATTTTAACCAGAGAGCCCTTCGTGCTGCGTTAGATAAACCCGCGGTCCTAGCCGCCATCCTCGCAGAGTCTGCTGAAGCATCAGCCAAAAAAGCAGCAGCACTTTGGATGATTGGTAGAGTTTTTCGAATGGATGCTCTTGAGGCTCCGTCCTTCAGTTGGGAATCCAATTGATCTAGCCAGACCATCATGGATCTGGCCGTACATGTGGCAGCTATTGCTGGTCTTAGCGCGCCTGCTGACATCTCCCATGTTCCCTTTAGGAAAGAATCCGCTTTTTTATCCAGCGGGTCTTTTAAGGAGGCCATGTCATCGAACGGTATGGAGGATTTTTTGGAGGCTTTGGCTACTGCCACATCCAGCTTAGGGGCCTTATCCCATCTGTTTACCACTGGGTCATCAAACGGGTACCTCCGCTTGAAGGCAGGTGGTAAGGAGCCCCTTTTTTCAGGTCTCTTCCATTCCCTCTCTGTTCGCTCGTTTGTTTCTGTTTCTTCTGCTGGCCACTCGCATGAGGCTTTACCGTGGCCTGTTTCTGTGAGCGCTCCTGCACCTTGTCCTGCTGCTCTATGGGGGCTTCTGTCGTATCCATTGCTGGGCCTTCAGAAGCACCCTAGCAGCATCACCTCCTGCCTTTTAAGGCCTCCTAGTGTCCGGGTCAGCAGGGTTCTGGCGCGGCACCTCCCACCCGGGACCCCCCCGCGACCTCCCCCCTCGCCCTGGGCACCGCGCGCTACCCCGGACAGCCGTGCACACGTGGCGCACACTGGAAGCCGGCCGGCACCTGACTTCCGGTTTCGGCGTTCCCGGCCCCGCCCCTTCCGCCGCTCGTCTGAGACCGCGGGAGCGCGTGGAAAGGAGCTGGCACGGCGCCCCCGGCTCAGACATGCCCGCAGCCCCCACGCGCGCCGCCCTGCGCCCGCCGACCGGGCGCAACCGCCGGCCCGGACGGAAAGGGAGACCGGACCCCGGGGGAGCGCACCAGGAGGGGCCCAGCATACATACCTCCTGGTGCCGGCACTCTGGAGGCGGCTGTCCACCGGACCCTCTGCTCCACCTGCTCCAACCACTGCCGTGGAGACCTACCCGGCCCCACCGTGGCGCTTCCAGGGACCCAGAGCTTGACCGAGGTAGGAGATCCCCCCGCTACCTGGGTCGGTCAGCCGGCCTGGGAATCCCTCGACGACTCCATGACGGACGATCTGAAGGAAGTCCCGTCCTCTAGGAACAGGAAACCAACTGATGCGTGGGAGAGGTGCCACCCTTTTGTATCTGTAGGTTTCCTGTTCCTGAAGGGCGGATCCCCTCTCTCAGGTGGTGCTGTCATGGACGACCGAATAAACATTGCATTCGCACGACTTCGCCCCACTATATCAGCACTCTGGTATATTCTGAAAGCAAAGCAAAGAGAGACCAAAATAACAGGGGACAAAATGAACTGGCACAAGCAGTAACATATGGGCGGTGATTCAGCACAGCCCCAGCTGGAGCTAGCTGACCCGCACAAAGTAGAGATAGAAAAAACCAGATCAAATGCAAACAGAATAGCAAATGAACCACTTAGCTGAACCATGCAGGGACAGAGCAGGAAACATCTGACCTCAGAAGGCACAGGAAGAAAATCACCAGCAGTGATAGAGGGAGTCAGCTGTCTCAAATCCCAATCAGAAGCCACAGATCTCCAATCGTCATCCTGATTCTCAGGTGGCAAGCCTCTGTCAATCAGATCATCTCCACTACCTCCAGTAACCACCAGAGGGAGTCCAGAAAGAGAACTTGCAAAACAACCCGGAGAAAGGATTTAGGTTGGCTGGTGTGCTACCCCTGCCTGCAGTACCTTACTACTAGAGTTGAGCGACTTTTGGTTTTTTAGGGTCGAGTTTCGTTTCGTGAAACCCGACTTCTCCAAAAGTCGGGTCGAGCAAGATCGGACGATTATAGGGAAAAGTCGGGGTCGTCCCGAAACACGAAACCCAATGTAAGTCAATGGGGAATAAAAGTCGGCAGTGAGAGGACAGGAAACACACCTACAGTGCTCATTTGAATGGCAAAAGCATCAATTCTTCTTACTTAAGCTGGTCAAACTTAATTAACTTCATAATACAACTTACGCACTGAAAAATGGGGGTTATTTGGCTAAAGTTGTGGGGGGGTAGGGTTGGCTCCAGGTTTTCATGTGCCTTGGGCGAAAGAGCTCCCCTTTAACACATACCACAACTCATCATGCTCCGATACGGCAGAGAAATAGCGGTATAGTACAATGAAAAATACTTCACTTTTTACATCTCATGACGAGGCCCATCTATTTCTCCATACAGAATCATTGGTCCCATATAATGTTTGAAACAGTATATGATGAGCTCCACATAATGCTACAGTATATGTTGGTCCCCATGGATGAAGCTCCACTGTCTTATGGGCCCAAATAATGCTCCAAACGTAATGGGCCCCATTTCTAATGCTCTAGTGTATAATGGGCCCTGTAAATGCTGCTCCAGTGTCTGATGTCCACCTTTGGAATGTTCCAGTGTATGGTGGGCCCCATCTATCATTCTCCAGAGTATAGTGCTCCCCAAAAATTGCTGTCCCAACATTGAAAACAATCAAATAAGTCTCCTCGCTAGGGAATCCCTGTACTAGTCTGGACTCCTCGTCGTCCCCATCTTCCATCTCACTGCACAGTATTTCAACCTTGCAAGTGCTGTGATCCTGAGCAAGCAGGGGGGGCCCACTCGTTGGCGATGGCACTGGCACAGGGCCCCTGATAGTACGGTGGTGTGTCTGATGGCGGGTGGGCCGAACCTGCACTTTCATCTGCAGCTTCCTCTTTGTCACCGTGTAAGATGGAACTGTATATGGGAAGGGTAACCTGAGTTTCATCAGGGTCAGATTCAGGCCGTGTAGCGTGCGAGGGGAATGTAGTGGTCTGGGTCAATGCACCAGCAGATTCATCGAGCAGTGGCTGGGCATCAGTGCACTTGTGTCGCCCCCAGGAGTACGGTCGCCACAGTGGCATTACCTTCCTCCTAGGGAGTGTGATGTCATGCTTGGGAGCAACAAAGGATCTCTCTAGCAGGTTAACTGATTGGGCGGCGTTATTCCCACGAGTCATGACCCTCCAAACAGCGTTCATGAAGGCAAAGTGTTTGTTTTACGTGGGCAGTATGGTTGCAAAGCTGAACCTTAAAGGAATGTCAAGAAGGGCACCACCAGGAGTGGAGCCTACGGCGTAATTTGACTCAACACGGGCAACCTCAAACATGCCAGCTACAGAACAGATGCACACATTGCAAGCTTAATTCCGTTAACGAACGAGACTCCGTCATGCCCCGCGGTCCGAGTCCGGCTTACTAGAGGGACACGTGAGACTCTGGCACATGAGATTGGCCAATAACTGGTGTGTCATGCCCTTACATGTCCACGGCTGCATGTGCGCTACACTGAAAAGGACAGTGTTTGTCGCTTACAGGTGCAGATAACCCGCTGAACAACGTTAGTGATGGGGATCACTGATTACAATTATTACTCATGAACGATGATTTCCCAGTAAGTGCAGGTCAACCGCAGTTCCGGAATTAGGCCTAACCGTCATTCCTGAAAAAATGAAAAACTTACGTGTGCAAACCACAGGTGCTGTAGCTTGCTTAACAGCTCGCCAGCCGTTCTCACGCCCAGTATGGATTACACGTGATTGCACAAAGGTGAGAAAGGGTACCGTATCCCCGGATAACATGTATGGATAGCGTACACATTCAAAAGATATGTCTATTCATCAGGAGGCAGGCTCAGACGGTGTTAGGCCCAGTATGGCTTGCACATGATTGCACAAAGGTGAGAAAGGGTACCGTATCCCCGGATAACATGTATGGATAGCGTACACATTCAAAAGATATGTCTATACATCAGGAGGCAGGCTCAGACGGTGTTAGGCCCAGTATGGCTTGCACGTGATTGCACAAAAGTGAGAAAGGGCACCGTATCCCTGGATAACATGTATGGATAGCGTACACATTCAAAAGATATGTCTATACATCAGGAGGCAGGCTCAGACAGTGTTAGGCCCAGTATGGCTTGCACGTGATTGCACAAAGGTGAGAAAGGGTACCGTATCCCCGGATAACATGTATGGATAGCGTACACATTCAAAAGATATGTCTATACATCAGGAGGCAGGCTCAGATGGTGTTAGGCCCAGTATGGCTTGCACGTGATTGCACAAAGGTGAGAAAGGGTACCGTATCCCCAGATAACATGTATGGATAGCGTACACATTCAAAAGATATGTCTATACATCAGGAGGCAGGCTCAGACGGTGTTAGGCCCAGTATGGCTTGCACGTGATTGCACAAAGGTGAGAAAGGGTACCGTATCCCCGGATAACATGTATGGATAGCGTACACATTCAAAAGATATGTCTATACATCAGGAGGCAGGCTCAGACGGTGTCAGGCACAGTATGGATTTGACGGCCCAGACTACACAGCGGAGTAGCAGGCAGAGGTAAAGATTGCAAATGCTGGGGCCCTGCCCAAGCAAGGGGGGCCCACTCGTGGGCGTCGGTACTGGCACTGGGCCCCTCATAGTACGGCGGTGTGTCTGACGGCGGGTGTGCACCACCACCATCAGAGACACTTGATTGCACTATGAGGGACCCTGTGCCAGTGCCCGCGCCCAAGAGTCGGCCTACCCACCTGTCCAGGGCAACGGCACTCGCACGGTGTCGTGCGCTAGGTGGTGACCCCGGCCATGGGGGGGGAGGCAGCACAGTTAGGGAGTTTTAGAAAGTGGCATATGTTGATGTTGGACATTCAGCTGATGCAAAAGGCGAAATAGGTCAAGTCCCAGGAAGAGGTGGACCAAAGCAAGCCATTTTTCTGTCACCCTATGTGTCATCAGGGGAAGGTGGGACGAAATCCTTGGAAACCCATGCATGGTTCATTTTAATGAAGGTTAGATCATCCACATTTTGGGTTGACAGACGGGTCCTTTTTTCTGTCAGGATTGATCCAGCTGCACTGAAGACTCTTTCCGATAGCACACTTGCAGCTGGGCAAGCGAGCTCCTGTAAGGCATATTGTGCCAATTCAGGCCAGGTGTCCAGTTTAGCGGCCCAATAGTCAAAGGGGAATGACCTGTGTGGGAGAACATTGATATGGGAGGAAAAGTAGTTTGTAACCATAGTTGACAATTGCTGTCTCCTGTCACTTTCCATCGATGCTGTATTACCAGTTGTGTGAGCGGTACTTGAAAAATCAGTCCACAACATTGTCATGAAACCCCTGTCTCCAACGCCACTTCTGCTGTGTGCACCATGGACACCTCTGCCAAGCTGCCCCCGGCCCGTACGGCTCGTGTGAGAACCATCACCGCTGCTATGTGCTGGGAATGCCTCAAGCAACCGATTTACCAGAGTTGCTTGTTTATTAGCCAATATTAGGTCAAGGTTCTCCTGTGGCATGATGTTTTGTAATTTGCCTTTATAGCGTGGATCCAGGATGCTGGCCAACCAGTAGTCGTCATCGTTCATCATTTTGGCAATGCGGGGGTCCCTTTTTAGGATCCGCAAGGCATAATCTGGCATGTGGGCCAATGTTCCCGGTGTCAATGATGCACTGCGAGTGCTGGTTGGAGGAGCACTTTCTGGCAAATCCACATCCCTCCAGTCACACACAAACCCTGTACCAGACCTTGCCACGCCAACATTTTCACTTGCCCCACGAGATGCATCCTCCTCCCCTAAGTAATCATCCCCATCATCATCCTCCTCCTCCTCTTCTTCTTCCAACCCGTCCAGGAGAGGTCCCTAAGCAGACAATGGCTGAATGTCATCAAGGATTCCCTTCACCTCTTCCTCCTCGTCAACATTGGCTGCAGACGCCTGCTCCTTAAGGTGCGTCAAAGTTTGCATGAGCAGACGCATAAGTGGGATGCTCATGCTTAGGATGGCGTCGTCTGCGCTTACCAGCCGTGTGCATTCCTCAAAACACTGAAGGACTTTACAGAGGTCTTTCAGCTTCGACCACTGCACACCTGTCAACTCCATGTCTGCTCTCAAAGTGCCTGGCCGTGTATCCTCCCACAAATGCATTATGGCCTGCCTCTGCTCGCACAGCCGCTCCACCATGTGCAGGGTGGAGTTCCACCTTGTTGCAATGTCGATAATGAGGCGGTGGTTGGGAAGGTGGAGCAATCGCTGCAGCTTCTGCATACGAACGGAGTGTACAGGCGACCGGCGGATGTGCGCGCACAGTCTTCGCACCTTATGGAGCAGGGCTGTTAACTCCGGATAATTTTTGAGGAAGCACTGCACCACCAGGTTCAAGGTGTGAGCCAAGCAAGGTATGTGGCTGAGTTTTGAAAGGGCTATGGCTGCCACAAAATTACGGCCGTTATCACTAACTACCTTGCCTGCCTCAAGATGTACACTGCCCAGCCATGACTCAGTTTGTCGCTTCAAGTACTCGGCCAGCACCTCGGCGGTGTGTCTGTCGCCCAAACACATCATCTGCAACACAGCCTGCTGACGCTTTCCACTAGCTGCTCGATAGGGGGACACCTTGTGTGCAACAGTGGCAGCTGCAGATGGAGTGCTCGTACGACTGCGCTCTGTGGACGAGCTTTTGCTTCTGGAGGAGGAGGAGGAGGAGGGTCGAACGCCTACAGCCAACTGTTTCCTATACCGTGGGCTAGGCAGCACTGTCCCACCACCGCTGTCCCCTGTGGACCCTGCATCCACCACATTAACCCAGTGCGCAGTGATTGACACGTAACGGCCCTGGCCATGCCGACTGGACCATGCATCAGTTGTGAGGTGCACCTTTCCACTCACTGACTGCTTGAGTGCATGGACAATGCGGTCTTTCACATGATGGTGGAGGGCTGGGATGGCTTTGCGAGAGAAGAAGTGGCGACTGGGTAGGTCATAGCGTGGTACTGCATAGGCCATGAGTTCGCGGAAAGCTGCCCTTTCCACCAACCGATAGGGCATCATCTCAAACGAGATTAGTTTGGCAATGTGGGCGTTCAAACCCAGTGTACGCGGATGAGAGACTGAGTACTTTCTTGACCTACTCATAGTGTCTGGGAGGGTGAGCTGGACTTGAGAGCTGCATATGGTGGAAGTAGCGGTGGACAGGGCGGACTGAGAGAGGGTTGATGATGGTGATGGAGTTGGTGTTCTTTCTGATGGCCTAGATTCAGTATTTCGTTGATATAACAGTGGGATTCCCTGAGTGCTGTGGCCTTGCAACGACACCTCAACATTTGCTGCTGTGCTAACCGGTGGGCTTACAGTGGGGGAAACAATGTAGCGTTGCTGACTACGTTCTTTGTGATCAGTTGCATATGTGGCACTTGAGGTTTGGTGTTGTGTCCACGCTTGCAAGTGCATGCTGGTTAAATGTCTAAGCATGCAACTGGTATTCAAATTTTTCAGATTTTTCCCTCGGCTAAAGGTCTTTGCGCACTTCTTACAGATAACCTTGGCCTGATCATGAGGATTTTGTTCAAAAAAGTGCCACACTGCACTCTTCCTACTTTGGCAGACATTTTGCGGCCTAGCACGCTGTGATGTTTTGACCCTCTGGAGAAGCTGTCCAGCAACTCTTTTGATTTTTGGAGCCTATCTTTGGAGTGCTCCGGGCCTGCCAGATAACAGCTGTTGCGATGTCGATGTCTGCTGTGGATGCTCCTCATCTGAGCTATTGGAAGCAGCACCCTCTTCCCCCAATGGATGCCAATCTGGGTCAACAACTGGGTCATCCATCACCTCCTCTTCAATGTCATGTGCACCTTCCTCTGTGTCACCGTGTATGGTGGTATAGTGTGCGGGAAGGGGCACCTGAGTCTCATCAGGGTCAGAATCTGGCTCTGTACACTGCGAGGACAATGTAGTGCTCTGAGTGAATGTACCAGCAGAATCATCCATCAGCGGCTGTGCATCAGTGCACTCCATGTCAGATTCATCTTGGCCTGGGTAATTCAACATTTCACTTGATAATCCAGGCATGGTATGTGAAAACAGCTCCATGCAGTAATCAGTAGTATGGCCTGCGTCATCTTTCAATCTTGGTTGGGGTGAAGGACACAAGGAAAGGTGTGGTTCATGAACATGAGTCTCCAATGACGACTCAGTGCTTTTACTTTTTACAACTTCAGAAGAGGAGCCGATAGAGCTGGAGGCTGAGTCAGCAATGTAAGACAAAACTTTTTCCTGATGCTCTGGCGTTAAAAGCGGTTTGCCAACTCCTAGAAAACTAAGCCTTCGAAGCCTTATGGAGCCAGACGATGACGCAGGCTCAACACCTCCTGCATTCGGTCCTATTTTGCTTTTGCCACTACCATCAGATCCACCACCAACACCATCATTACCAGCTGCCAACCCCCGCCCAATTCCATGGCCTCTTCCACCAGCCTTCCTCATTTTTGGTAGAAATGTAGACAAAATCCAACAAACTATAAAGTAATGTAAAACAAGGTACAAGGTGTCTATAGGACAGGGGAGATTTAGATTTTCTGCACACACTAGTGGACACTGGACACTTTTGGATTGTGTGAGGCCCACTGAATATCAGAGCGCTATGTCACAGGCTCGATGCAACAGGTGTGAAAAAAGTGACTACAGGATAAGGGAGATTTTGAATTTCTGCAGACACTTGTGGACACTGGACACTTGGATTGTGTGAGGCCCACTGAATATCAGAGCGCTATGTCACAGGCTCGATGCAGCAGGTGTGAAAAAAGTGACTACAGGATAAGGGAGATTTTGAATTTCTGCAGACACTTGTGGACACTGGACACTTGGATTGTGTGAGGCCCACTGAATATCAGAGCGCTATGTCACAGGCTCGATGCAGCAGGTGTGAAAAAAGTGACTACAGGATAAGGGAGATTTTGAATTTATGTAGACACTTGTGAACACTGGACACTTGGATTGTGTGAGGCCCACTGAATATCAGAGCGCTATGTCACAGGCTCGATGGCACAGGTGTGAAAAAAGTGACTACAGGATAAGGGAGATTTTGAATTTCTGCAGACACTTGTGGACACTGGACACTTGGATTGTGTGAGGCCCACTGAATATCAGAGTGCTATGTCACAGGCTCGATGCAGCAGGTGTGAAAAAAGTGACTACAGGATAAGGGAGATTTTGAATTTCTGCAGACACTTGTGGACACTGGACACTTGGATTGTGTGAGGCCCACTGAATATCAGAGCGCTATGTCACAGGCTCGATGCAGCAGGTGTGAAAAAAGTGACTACAGGATAAGGGAGATTTAGAATTTCTGCAGACACTTGTGGACACTGGACACTTGGATTGTGTGAGGCCCACTGAATATCAGAGCGCTATGTCACAGGCTCGATGCAGCAGGTGTGAAAAAAGTGACTACAGGATAAGGGAGATTTTGAATTTCTGCAGACACTTTTGGATTGTGTGAGGCCCACTGAATATCAGAGCGCTATGTCACAGGCTCGATGGCACAGGTGTGAAAAAAGTAACTACAGGATAAGGGAGATTTTGAATTTCTGCAGACACTTGTGGACACTGGACACTTTTGGATTGCGTGAGGCCCACTGAATATCAGAGCGCTATGTCACAGGCAGAAATTGGCGAGTGTATCACAAACTACAAGATGTATGTAGAATTGGGCAGAATAGAAATCTCCCTAGAGTGTAGGTCTGTAAGAACGGAACAAGTCCTCCACTTATCCTTCCACAGTGACACACAGATAGCTTCACTGTGGCTGTGATAACAGCCGTTACACGGTACTGTGTGAGGAGCGTACACCGCTGTATGGTGTGAATAAATGCACGCTCAGTACCTCAGCAGGACAAAAAAAAAAAATTGGGATTGCTTTTAAAAAAGCAGTTTGCAGAGCAGTGGGGAAACAGCAATGCAGCTGTCAGGAAGCCTTAGAAGGCAGCCTAACAACCAACACCGCTGATCCACCACAATATAGCCTCCCCTTGCACTGCACACACAGTGACTGGTGTGTTGCACAGGCAAAATCGCTAGCAGCAGAAGCAGTTTTTTTTTCTTCTTCCCTGCCTAACGCTCTCCCTACAGAATCAGCAACCTCTCCCTATGCTAAGATCGGCAGAAGTAAGATGGCGGTCGGCGTGCACGCCCTTTTATAACCCCTGTGACGCCCACCAAAGCAAGCCAATCACTTGCATGCCCTTCTGAAAGATGGTGGTGACCCCTGCCTATGTCATCATGTTGCCCACAGTGTCAGTGGATCCTGATTGGCTGAAAAAGAGCGCAAAACAAACTTTTGAAACGCGACTTGGGCGCGTAAGTCGCCGACCTCGTGGCCGACCTCATCCTAGGGTCGGGTTTTGTTTCATGAAACCCGACTTTGCCAAAAGTCGGCGACTTTTGAAATTTTTCGACCCGTTTCGCTCAACTCTACTTACTACCTATGCCTGTATCGGACGAGGCCTGGATATGAACGCTGTAGAACCTCGCAAATGTGTGCAAGGACAATCAGGTCGCAGCCTTGCAAATCTGTAAAGCCGAAGCCTGGTGACGAACAGCCCAATAAGCTCCCACAGCCCGGGTGGAGTGGGCTCTCACTCCCAGAGGAAGCCGTTTTTCCTGAACGCGGTAGGCTTCTAGTATCGCCAAACGAATCCAACGAGCCATTGTGGACTTGGAAGCTGGGAGCCCCTTCCGGCGACCTTCAGAGATGACAAACAGGGAATCGGATTGACGAAGAGAGGCGGTCCTAGAAAGATAGACACGAATGGCTCTGACCACATCCAGCTTGTGGAGAGACTTCTCCAGCGAATGAACTGGTGAAGGACAAAATGAGGGACGGACAAAGTCCTCATTAATGTGGAATGAAGATACCACTTTGGGGAGGAACGAAGGAACGGTTCTGAGAACCACTTTGTCCTGATGAAGAATCAGGTACGGGGAACGACAGAATAAGGCTGCTAACTCAGAGACCCTCCTAATAGACGTAATTGCTATAAGAAAGGTCACCTTCCAGGAGAGGAAGGAAAGTGAAAGGTCCTGAATAGGTTCGAAAGGTGCACATTGAAGAGCACCAAGAATGAGGTTAAGGTCCCATGGATCTATCGGAGGATGGTAAGGAGGAGCTAAGTGGGCAACTCCCTGGAGAAAGGTCTTCACTTGCGGTATGGAGGCCAGATCCCTCTGGAAAAGGATCGACAGAGCGGAGATCTGGTCCATTAGGGTACTGAGGGACAGGCCTGAGTCGGGGCCTACTTGAAAGAAACCAAGGATAGAAGGAAGGGAAAAGGACATTGGAAACACATTGTTATCCTCGCACCATCGGAAGAAGGCTTTCCAGTACCTGTGGTAAATGCAGGAGGAAGCTGGTTTTCTAGCTCTGATCATGGTCTGAATGACCTGGTGGGAAAAACCCGACTCCTTTAGAACCGCGGCCTCAACGGCCATGCCGTTAAACTCAGAGACTGAGAACTCTGGTGGAAGAGGGGGCCTTGCGAGAGAATTTCTTGACGGTCTAGGAGCCTCCAGGGAATGTCCGAGAGCATGTTTACCAGCTCCGCATACCAAGGTCAGCTTGGCCAGTCTAGGGCTATCAGGATTACTGGAATCTCTTCTGACTTCATCTTTTTTATGACCCTCGGAAACAAGGGAAGAGGTGGAAACAGGTAAGGGAGCTGAAACTGGCACCACGGAATCACCAGGGCGTCGCAACCGATGACCAGTGGGTCCCGGGACCTGGCTACGAACAGGGTAACCTTGTGGTTCATTCGAGACGCCATGAGGTCAACGTCCAGAGTGCCCCAACACTGGCATATCTGATTGAAGATTGTGGGATGGAGAGACCACTTGCCTGATGCTAAGCTTTGAATGCAGACTGGTTTGCATGCAAGGAGAGACTGCCAGTGGAGGAGGGCAAGGAAGACTGCCCTGATTTCCAGAAAGTTGATGGGGAGAAGGGCTTCCCAGCGACCTTGCGCTGTGTGCCGAAGGAAAACCGCTCCTCACCCGAGGAAACTGGCATCGGTGGTGATGACCTGCCACCAAAGAGGAAGGAAGGACCTATCTCGCAGGACTGAGGAAGACAGTGTCCCCCAAGTCAGGGATTGCCTCACCTTGAGAGGCAGAAGCACATGGCGGTCTAGAGAGACCGAAGTCTTGTCCCAGACAGACAGGAGGGACAGCTGAAGAGGACGGATGTGGAACTGGGCAAAGGTCACAGCTTCCATGGAAGCAATCATCTTCCCCAGGACCCTCCTGCAGGACCGAAGGGGGAGGGGGGTTGGGCGCTTCAGGGATCATATTCCCTTGCAGAGAGCTGAAAACTTGTCCTTCGGAAGGAACACCTGGGCCAGGTTCATGTTGAACTCCATGCACAGGAATACCAGTCGCTGATTTGGGTTCAGTCTCGACTTTTCCCTGTTGATTATCCAGCTGAGACGGGACGAGCCTTTGATTAGCAGATTGTCCAGGTAAGGGATTATGAGAATTCCCCTGGAGCGAAGGATGGCCATGACAGCCGCAATGACCTTCGTGAAGACCCTGGGGCAGACGCCAGGCCTAAAGGAAGGGCCGTGAATTGAAGGTGATCCTCCTGGATCGCAAACCGAAGGAATCTCTGATGCTGCACACAAACAGAGATGTGGAGATAAGCATCCTGAATGTCTACAGAGCAGAGGAATTGTCCCAGCTCCATGGAGGCGAACACTGAGCGTAAGGACTCCATCCTGAAGTGGCTGATTCGAACGTGGCGATTCAGCAGTTTGAGGTCCAAGATCAGTCAGATCAAGCTGTCTTTTTTCGGGACTACGAAGAGATTCGAGTAGAACCCTGAAAACCGTTCGTTTGGAGGAACGGGTATGACTGCTACGGTGGTTAGAAGGGAAGAGACAGCCTGGAGGAACCCTGGTGTCTGAGACGGCTGCTTTGGTGGGCAAGACAGAAAGAAGCGCCTCTCTGGGGGGGGAAATAAAATTAGTTAATGCAACCGGAAGTAATGATCTCCCTGACCCAGGTGTCGTCGACCACCGACAAACATGCATCCCAGAAGGAAAGAAACCTGCCTCCCACCCTGGAAAAACTTCCAGGTGGGGGTGACCTGTCACTTAGAAGGGAATCTGTTGGAGCGGGACCCAGAGGACTTGGAAGGTCAGTCCTTTGGTCTCCAGTGGGGTGGAGGCTTGAACGATGGTCTTCTCCGTTCTCCTGAGGTGGAGGGACGGTCCTGTTGTGTGGAGGCTTCTGAAGATGGGAAAGGTCGAAAGGACCTAAAAGGCTGAGGACTTTTCTTGTTGAAAGGGTGTTTAGGTCTGGACTGAGGTAGAGAGGTACTTTTACCCCTAGTAGCGTCTGAAATTATCTGGTGCAGCCTGGCTCCAAAAAGCCTGGAGCCTTGGAAGGCTAGGTTGGTGAGAGACCTTTTAGAGGTGGTGTCTGCATTCACGCCTTCAACCAAAGGATGCGGCGTATGGCCACGATGTTGCTGTTTGCACTGGTGGAACAGCCGGCTCCATCCAAGGAGGCAGCCAGAAGATATTTGCCGGCATGATCAATCTGGTCTGCCAACTCTGCTAGCTCATCTTGAAGGGCTGACGCTAAAGGGCATGTCACACTAAGCGATATCGCTAGCAATATCGCTATAACTTGTGACGTTATAGCGATATTGCTAGCGATATCGCTATGTCTGATACTTACTTACGACCCGCTCCCCCGCTGATTATCGCTGATCGCGCGAGAACGTCCTGGACTGTTTCTCGTCATCAGCTTCCTGCGGCGCTTCCTGCTGTGACGACGAGCGACGCGTGGAGCCGGGCGGGAGGACGCAGGATCGCCTCGTCTGACAGGTAAGTAGCGATCCCCGTCCCCAGCGATGTCGCTGGTGAGATCTGCCTGTGTGGCAGCTCACTAGCGACCACTTAGCGATGTACCAGCGATCCTGACCGTGACAGTAGTGTGACAGTACCTTTAGATGCCTTTGTGAAGTATTTTGGCCCATGCTGAGATGGCTTTCGCCACCCAGGTGGAGGCGGAACTGGGGAAGAGGGATTCGCCAGTAGGTCAAAAGCCGATTTGGCCAGTGACTCGATCTGCCTGTCACGTCTTTAAGCGACGCACCGTCCAGTAGAGATAGGACCGTCTTGGAGGACAGACGAGAAACCAGTGGATCCACCTTAGGGGACTCAGCCCATTTGCTGAGAAGGTCTGGGTTAAAGGGATATAGCACATCTAGGTGCTTCCTTCCCAGAAAACGCTTTTTGGGATGTTCCCAGTGCTTGGTCAAGGTAGAGTCAAACTCCTTGTGACTGGGAAAGATTCGGGAGGGATGCCTTAACCGTTTAAATGAGACAGAGGAGTCTTGGGAGGGCATCTTGTCCTCTTATGTTGAGACTTTGGGTAATAGCCGAGATAAGGCTATCTACCATGTCCTGCATCTTGGAAGTGTGGTCTGTATCTGAGTCAGACCCAGACTGGGAATCTATGTCCGACCCAAGGTCTTCCTCCGAGGATGGGAGGTGGGAAGAGAGCAGCCTGGATTCTGCGGAGGAGCCCGGTGAGCTGGAAGAGGAGCCAGAGTCCGCTTCCTAGAACTCCTACCCGGCCTGTCCCTTTGGAGGTCGTGGTCAGGTGCTTGCGAATCGTCGTGAAAGGCGTTCGGAGCACTGGTGGCTGTAGATAGCTGCAGAAGGCGTTCTAGGACCTGGACCAGGGACTGGGATACTTTAGTCAGGTCTGAGACCGACTGAGACATGGCAACGGCCCACTCTGGGGAAGGGGGAATGCTCTCATCCCGGGAGTTGGTGTGCTTCTGTGGGGCAGACATGATGGAATGGGCATAAAGACGACGACTGCTCTGACGTCCACTTTTTCTTGCAGCGTGCGCAGGCGTAATGAGTTATAGTGGGCTTAGGATAAGGAGCCCTTGTAGAGTTGGGCATAGGTAGAACCTGTGATATAGCATAACGTATCTATAAATGGAGATACTGCAGAGAAGTGCTATTTAGTTGCACAGACTATATGGAGAAGGGCAGAGCCTACCCGGTACCAGTGATCCGCAGCAGACCGGAATTTAGCTATGTCACCCGAGCCGTGAGTCCGCAGGCTGTGATGAACGGTGCACAAGGTGCTGCACAGCGTCCAAGATGGAGAAACGCAAGGACCTTCGTGATGTGAGCGGTGGGCATGGTTTGCTGAGCAGCGCAACAGGCTACTCGCCAAAGGGGACGCGGCCAGGCAGGGGAAATGTGTGACTTAAAAAAGAAAGTACCCCTGTGATAGGCTGGCCGGGAAGAGGGGTGTGCACCATGCAGATATGCTGGCTCTGATTAAATGAAAAATGCAGAGCAGGGGGCGTGACAGAAGGAAGCTCCTGTGAAAGTGAAAGTAAAAAGTCGAAGCCGGAACCCGGCGAGGGAGAAGCGAGCGCATGAGGGCGCGATACTCAAAAGCCAAAGACAGTACACCGGCGTGGTCTTAGTGTGACACAGACACCGCAGGGCCCGGCGACTGACTGAGCCGGAGACACGCGCCTAAAAGGGTGCGAAAAGTCGTAGTTACTCACCGGTTAACGGTATTTTTCGGAGTCCATGACAGCACCACCTGAGAGAGGGGATCCGCCCTCCAGGAACAGGAAATCCTACAGATACATAAGGGCGGCACCTCTCCCACGCATCAGTTGGTTTACAGAGCACAAGAGGACCACAATGGTTAATAGCATAATTTATATACAATACTCTACACGACTATTAATTACCCGTGTACATATAAGAGGAAGAAGTGCACACCCAAATTAAACTAAAGGGAGGGAATATACGGGTGCTGTCATGGACTCCGAAAAATACCGTTAATCGGTGAGTAACTACGACTTTATTCGGTCGTCCATGACAACACCACCTGAGAGAATTACAGAGAGTAATAATTACTTTAGGGAGGGACTACAGCCTGCAGAACCCTGACACCAAAGGAGAGGTCTGAGGAATCACCCAGGTCTAGTCTATAATGGTTGTAGAAGGTGCTCGGAGAGGACCAAGTAGCTGCCTTACATATCTGGTCGATCGAGACCTCCGATCTCTCTGCCTAAGAGGTTGCCATGGCCCTGGTGGAATGCGCCCTCAGCTTGCCAGGGGCCGGTTTGCCTTTTGTGGTGTATGCTAAAGAAATGGCCTCCCTAATCGATCTTGCTAGCAAACTTTTTGAAGCCCTAAGGCCCTTTCTAGTGCCCTGATAGGAAATAAATAAGGCATTATCTTTTTTCCAGGGGTCGGTAACTGTCAGGTACTCTAGGAGACATCTCCTAATGTCTAGAGTGTGTAATTTCCTTTCCTTATCGTTCGTGGGATTAGGGAGGAAGGATGGAAGAACTATCTCCTGAGTTCTATGGAAACTGGAGGCTACTTTAGGCAGGTATGCTGGATCGGGTGTAAGAATTACCCTGTCATCCCTGAATTGTATGTAAGGAGGAAGTCTAGATAGCGCCTGGATGTCACTCACTCTATGGGCTGATGTCAACGCTTAAGGGACAGGTTTTTCGTGGAAGCTGATGAGATAGGTTCAAACGGGGCCTCTGTCATGGCTGTAAGAACTAGGTTTAGATCCCATGGCATAAATTTATTCCTCACTATCGGTCTAGACCTGCCTGTTGCTTTAATAAACCTATTGATCCAATGGTTACTGGTGATGTTGCAGTTGAACAGTGCCCCTAGAGCAGACACCTGTACCTTAAGGGTGCTGATGGAGAGTCCCATGTCCAGACCTTTTTGCAAGAACTAAAAAGTTTTTTCTAATATCTAATCTGTGTCTCCTCCCATTCAGTTTCATCCCATTGCTTCTAGTCTTTCCTTGTGCAAATGAGAATAAAGTTGATCCTTCTACAATGTGACAGCCCTTTAGATATTTGTAGACCGCTATTAAGTCTCCTCTCAGTCTTCTCTTTTGCAAACTAAACATTCCCAAATCCTGCAACCTTTCCTCATAAGACAGGGTTTACAGACCGGTCACCATTCTGGTCGCTCTTTTCTGAACTTGCTCCAGTTTGTTGATGTCTTTTTTAAAATGTGGTGCACAAAACTGGACACAATATTCCCTGGGATTCAGAGAGCAGAACTGAGGCACCTTCCTGTTCTCTCTGGTGGCGAAGAGGTCCACTTCTGGCTGCCTCCATTTTTGTACTATCTGGTTGAAGATGGACGCTTATAAGGACCATTCCCCTTGCTTTAGAAGGTTGCGGCTTAAGAAGTCTGCTGTTGTGTTTTCTCTTCCTTTTATGTGCAGAGCTGTTAAAGATAGGAGATGTTTCTCTGCCCACTGGAACAGCCGTTCTGCTACCTCCATCAGGGGCCTGGACCGAGTGCCGCCTGGGTGGTTGATGTAAGCCACGGTGACCTGATTGTCGGGAGAATACTCGAACATGGCGACCCTGTAGATACACTAGAAGGTTTTTAACTGCCTGCTCTATGGCTGTTAGCTCTTTCAGGTTGGAGGACATTCCCAACTGATGGCCCTCCCACAGGTCCTGGATCAAGATTTCCGCCATGTGGACTCCCCAACCCGTAGGGCTTGCGTCTGTGGTGACTACTTGGGTTATGTTATATTCCCAGGGTACCCCTCTGGCTAGATTGTTCTCGTTTAGCCACCACTCAAGTGATCTCAAAGTGTGTTGGGATAGAGTCAACTGGCCTTCTAGATAACCGCCCAGGATCTTTTGATGTCGTAAAACCTCGCCTTGTAGCCCCCTTGTGTGGAACTGGGCCCACCGGACAGCGGGGATGCAGGATGAGAGAGAGCCCAGGAGGGACATTGCCTTCCTGAGAGACATGGTAGGGTTATTGGAGGCGTTCAAGACCTGCTGACGTAGGCGAACTAATTTTTCGGGTGGAAGACGACATTCCTGATTCTGCGAATCTAGGATTAAGCCCAAGAACTGCTGGACCTTCATGGGCTGTAGATGGGACTTCTTAATGTTTAATAGCCACCCTAACAGTTCCAAAGCCGATTTTGCTTTTTGCAATTGATCCAGACAATGGACTGCTGTTTTGCCTACAATAAGGAAGTCATACAGGTAGGAGATTACTAGGATGTCTGCTTCCCATAGGTGGGCAATAACTTCCGCTATAACCTTAGTGAACACCCGGGGGGCGACTGCTATACCAAAGGGAAGGGCGACATATTGAAAATGCTGTAACGACCCCTCCAAATGAACTGCCACTCTAAGAAAATGCTGATGAGATGCATAGATGGGTATATGGTAATAAGCATCTTTTAAATCCAACACCACCATAAAGCAATTTTCGAACAGCAATTTTATTGTGGAACTGATCGTTTCCATTTTGAAAGGCCGAATGACAAGGTATCTGTTGAGTGCTTTCAGATTAATTATGGTCCTGTAGGAATTCTGGTTTACGGACCAAAAATAGGGGGAAGTAGAAGCCTTTCCCCCTTCTCCGCCTCTGGTACCTTTATCAATACTCCATTCTGACATAGGTCAACAACTTCGGTTTCTAGGGCAGTCTGTTCCGCCAAGGAAGACCTGAGCGGGGTGACCCTAAAACTGTTCTGGGGGACACAGGCAAATTCGAGCTTTAGGCCTGAGCCTACCAATCCCAGGATCCAGTTACTGTTCGAGATCCGCGACCAGGCTTGGAAGAAGGCCGATAGTCTACCTCCCACCGGGGCCTCTAGTCATTAGGGAGGTTTCTTGGTCTCACGGGATGATTCTTGGTGTCCCCCTCCAAACATAAAACCAGTACCTTTCCTCTTCTTATGTTCCCATCGGCCCCGGTCCCTGGATGACCTCCTCCGAAAAAATCTCTTCCTAGCAAAGGGACGTCTATAGGAAGGGGTGGGCAGGGAAGGGAATTTCTTTTTATCATCGCCAGCCTTCTCCAGGAGTTCATCTAGGACTGGTCCGAATAGATATTCCCCCTCACACGGGATGGAGCACAGCCGGGATCAGGCCTGGATATCCCCGGGCCAGCATTTTAGCCATATAGCCCGTCAGGCTGCATTTGATAGCCCTGCGGCCTTGGCCGCCATTCTTGCGGAATCTGCCGAAGCGTCTGCTAAAAAGGCTGCCGCATCCTGGATGGTAGGTTGGTAGGTAGGATTTTCAAGATAGATTCCCTTGAGGCTCTGTCCTCTAACTGCGTTTCTAGCTGGTCCAGCCAGACCATCATAGATCTGGCCATGCAGGTAGCTGCGACCGCCGGTCTCAGGGCGCCAGCCGACATCTCCCATGTGCCTTTCAAGTAGGAGTCGGCCTTTTTATCCAGCGGATCCTTTAAAGAGACCATGTCATCAAAGGGGATAGCGGATTTTTTGGACGCCTTAGCCACTGCTGCATCTAATTTCGGGGCTTTATCCCATTTATTCACCACAGTGTCCTCAAAGGGATATCGCCGTTTAAAGGCTGGTGGTAGGGAGCCTTTTCTTTCAGGTTTCCTCCATTCCCTGTTAATCAAATTTTGGACCTTGTCGTTTAACGGGAACGACTTACGTTTCCTGGGGTCTAAACCCCTGAACATTAGGTCCTGTGCAGACCGTTCAGGTTTGGTGTCTGTTACCCCCATGGTAGCCCTGACTGCCTTGACACAGACACAGAGGTGGAGGGCTCTGAGGACTCTTCATTCCCTCTAGGGTCAGCTGAAGAGCCTGACCCTGAGAAACTTGCCCTCTTTCTTTTCCTAGACGACTCCCCCTGGGGTACGGATTTTAGGGCTTTAACCTCCGTCCTGATTATTTCCCTTAGACTTGTAGCGAAGTCAGGGGTTTCTTCCGCCACCTACAGGAGGGGGACAGAGTAAGGAAGTATGCCTGTAATTTTTTTGGGACTACGCCCCCCCTTTTTTTTTTTTTTTTTAGTTTGCCGTATGCATGACTGGCACAGCCTCTTAGGGTAGGCATCCGGCAAGGGCGCATTCCCTGTTTTTTGCCTTGTCAGTGCATTTCTTTCCCTATAGGAGGAAAACATAAGGGGAACACTGCGTCAGGGTACATTCACGAAGATCTCTTACCCTGAGCAGAAGGCGTAGGTACCGGATCACAGGGGGGGGGCGAGCTGGATCCTTCGGCCTGGAGGAACTTCTATGGCCGGATTGTCCAGTTCGCTTCTTCTTTTGCTGGGAGCTGGTTTGGGACCTCTCTGAGGTACGTTCCTGCTCTTTGCCCAGCTGGGGCACGGGAGCTTCCTGCTCATCCATCCTGCATCTGAGCTGAAGCCGCTCGTCAGTGCCTCTGTGCCCTTTTCCTTCCCCCTGGTAATCCGGGTTCACAGGTGACGTGGCCAGGGGCTGATTTTTGCCCCCCTCCCCCATTTTCCCCGACGTCCATCCCTCTGCGTGCCGCGCAAACCCCCCCAGGCCCCACCGCTCTGCCGGCGCCCGCGCTGCCGCACGGGGAGAGAGAAAACCACCGGCACCCAACTTCCGGTCCCACCCCCCGCTGCGTCACTTCCGGTCTGGGCACGCGCGAGGACGCACAGGCCACCAGCGTCACCGGCCCCGCCGCGTCACTTCCGGTATAGCGCATGCGAGGATGCGCAGGCCACCGGCCCCGCCGCGTCACTTCTGGGCCGGACGCGCAGACCACCAGCGTCACCGGCCCCGCCCCATCCCTTCCGGTACGGGCGCGCGAGGACGCGCAGGCCACCAGCGCCACCCGACACCCAGCGCCCCCCCGGACGCCACCGAGGTGCAGCCGCATGCCCCCAACCGCGATTTAGGCAGAAGGGACCGCACCAGCCAGAACAAGGATCAGGGAAGGAGAGGCCATACTTACCTGCCAGCACCGGCCCAGGAGATGGGCATCCGCCGGACCCCGCTCCCACCTGCCCCGCACACTGATGTGGAACCCTGCGCGGGCCACCATGGCGCTTCCAGGGGACTCCGCACTGCCTGAGGTAGGAGACCCCCCCGCTACCTGAGTCGGACAGCCGGCCTGGGGATTCCTCATCCATGATGTAGGGAATCCTGTCCTCCAGGAACAGGAAACCAACTGATGCGTGGGAGAGGTGCCGCCCTTATGTAACTGTAGGATTTCCTGTTCCTGGAGGGCGGATCCCCTCTCTCAGGTGGTGCTGTCATGGACGACCGAATAAATTTAAATTGCAGCATGGGCACCAGTAGGAGCTAGGGTGACCAGAGGACTGACAGTGCTGGCGCGAACACCATTGATTTCTATGGGGCTCGAGAGGGGAGTCTCTGAAGAGCATCCGCTTACCTGAAAGATGTCCGGCTCCGCTACTGGGATGAGGTGAGGATTACCACAGGGGACCTCGGGTGGAGAGGGTCGCTGAGAATGAAGATCCTCCTTCCCGCACCATCTCCGGACAGTGCAGAAGACTGTGTCAACCCGTTTCGAGAAGGGGGAGGTCACCGCTGGTGACCACCGTCTTCCTCTCAGCCCTCTCCCTCTTAGCCCTCTCCAAGAAGAGGGGTAAGGAGAGGAAGTGGCAAGGACCAGCCACCGGAATTCACCCTGGAGCACCCGTGAGAGTGACAGGGTATAGGGTCCTGCCTGTGGGCCTCAGAGTTGCGATGTGGATGACACCACACTGCTCACTCAGCCGCATAGATATGGGAAGGTAGGGTGAAAATTTACACCCTGTTTCCATGAAGCTGTATCTGAAAAACAAAGGGAAAACATTAGTCACACACACACACACACAAGACCTGAAAGGAAAAACGGATTAGTTGCGTATCTGGGAACAGATCCAGATCCACCTCCTACAGACACTAAGCTCAAACTGAGGTACTTAGTGCCTGTCGGTGGGTGTATACAGCCGGGGAGGAGCTATTTTTTCTTTTTTGCATAGTGTCAGCCTCCTGGCAGCAGCAGCATACACCCATGGTTATCTGTGTCCCCCAATGAAGCGATAAAGAAATCCTTTTCTCCAAGCCACTCATTGGGGGACACAAGACCATGGGTGTTATTGCTGCTGCCACTAGGAGGCTGACACTAAGTAAACGCAAAAAGATTAGCTCCTCCTCTGCAGTATACATCACACACACTGGCTCCAGCCGAACCAGTTCTGTGACAAAGCAGTAGGAAATCAAGAACATTACATAAGGGTATAAAGACGTCAAACCAAAAAACATACTCAAGCCGTCAGGCCAACAGGGTGGCTGCTTGAGCGAGCTAAGTGCGAGGACTGATTTTAATCCAGATTGAAGGAATTCCAATATGGCCAGAATCGAAAACACCAGAGGTGATCGACCATGATCCTTGCACCCCGAAAAGGTTTTCCAGGTGCGGTGATAGATGCGCATGGACACAGGCTTCCTAGCACTAATCATGGTGGAAATCACATCGTGAGAGAACCCAGCCTGTGCTAATATCCAGGATTCAATGGCCACGTCGTCAAAGACAGGGCCCCGGAGTTCTGGTGGTAAATCGGGCCCTGCGAGAGTAGATCCATGCAATCTGGAAGTCGCCAGGGGAAGTCGGCGACTAGTTGTATTAGTTCTGCATACCATGCTCGGCACGGCCAATCTGGCGTGACTAGGATCACTGGTACTCCCTCCACTCTGATCTTCTTGATGACCCTCGGAAGCAAGGGAAGAGGGGGGGGAGATGTATGGGAGCTGGAGCCATGGCAGAACGAGGGCATCCGCTCCGATGGCGCATGGATCGCGCGATCGGGAAATGAACCAAGGAACCTTGTTGTTTAGTCTTGAGGCCATGAGATCCACATCCGGAGTCCCCCAATGATGCGTTGTCGGATTGAATCCTGATGGAGTGATCTGCGAGGAGATGGTGGAAACTCCGTAGAGCTAATCTGATCGCTCGTATCTCCAAAATGTTAATGGGGAGACGTGAATCTCGGAGTGACCAATGACCCTGTGCCGTGTGGCGACGAGAGACCGCACCCCAGTCGAGGTGACTTGCGTCGGTGGTTACTACCAACCATCTTACTGGGAGAAAAAACCTCCCTTGATTCAGGGAGGACTTCAGTGTCCACCATCTGAGGGCTTGCCTGACCCGCAGGGACAGAGGGATCCGTCGGTCCAGGGAGAATGGGTTCTTGTCCCAAGCTAACAGCAACGCATGTTGTAAGGGACGGAAGTGGAACTGTGCAAATGGAACTGCTTCCATCGCTGCCACCATCTGTCCGAGAACTCTCATGCTGAAACAAATGGAGTGAGAAACCGGTCGGGAAAGAGTCTGCGCTGCCTGTTGTAAGGCTTGGGTCTCTCCTGGAGGGAGAGTGACCAACCCGCAGGAAGTGTCCAAGATCATTCCTAAAAGGGAAATCTGCTGAGCCGGTTTTGGGAAAGACTTTTCGAAGTTTATCTTCCACCCCAGGCGAGAAAGTGTATTTACTGTTATCCACGGATTCTTCGCAGGGTGGAAGGGACGGACCCTTGATGCACAGGCCATCCAGATACGGTAACACCACTACTCCCCGAGAGAGGAGAATGGCCATGACAGCCGCCATGACTTTGGTAAAGACCCTGGGAGTGGTGTCGAGTCCGAAGGGCAAGGCCACGAACTGGAAGTGTTCCTCATGAATTGCAAAATGCAGGAACTGCTGGTGGGACGGGCAGATCGGAATGTGAAGGTAAGCGTCCTTGATGTCGATGGATGCTAGGAACTCTCCTTTCTCCATGGAAGCGACAACTTATCGAAGAGATTCCATTCGGAATCGCAGTACCTTGACAAACTGATTTAACAGTTTGAGATCCAGAATGGGTCGCATCGTCCTGACCTTTTTTGGAACCACAAAAAGGTTTGAATAAAATCCCCTGAACCTTTCGTGAAGAGGGACCGGAATGACTCAGTCCCTTAGAGCCTGAACAGCCCGAAGGAAGGCTCTTGTCTTTTTCTTGGGGGGAGAAGAAAGGAAAAACCGAGTTGGAGGGGGAGAAGAAAATTCTATATTGTATCCAGAGGACACCAGCTCCCTGACCCACTTGTCGACATTGGGTAGATCTATGAGATCTGGCTCCCCTAGATCCAGAAGCCCTAGGCCTGGGTTTCCAAGAGCGGTTAGGTCTGTATGAGACCTGGGAGCCTCTGTCTCCTTGCGGGGACCAACCTGATCCGAAAGAAAAAGTAGAGGAGGACCAACCGGAATTGTTGCGAGAAGATCGAAAACGCGTCGGCTGTTGGTTGAGAAACGGCCGAACAGCCCTTTTGTTGAGGAAGGAATTTACTTTTTCCCCCGGTAGTATCAGAAATGAGCTGGTCCAGTTTCTCTCCAAAAAGGCGACCCGTTTGAAAGGGGAGAGAAGTCAACGATCTTTTATATGTGGCATCCGCCCGCCAGCCACGGAGCCATAGGGCTCTTCTAATGGAGATCGCGTTAGCGGCAGTTTGAGCCGCGCAATTGACGACATCAAAAGAAGAGTCTACTACAAAGTCTGCTGCGTGAATCATCTGCCTGGCGACAGTGGTTGCCTCCGGAAGATTGGTGCCCTGGAAGGAAGTAATCAAGACTTCTGCCCAAGCGGCCATTGCCTTAGTGACCTAAATTGCTGCGAAAGATGGAAAAAGCGCTGCTCCTGAAGCTACAAAAAACTGAACGGGCAAGGTAGTCAAATTGACGATCGGAGGGGTTTCTGACTGAGGAACCCTCAGAAACAGATAGGAGCATTTTAGAAACAAGATGCGGTACAGGAGGGGACTGTAACCAATCCTTCATTAGGTCTGGATTAAAATGGTATTTAGCCTGAGTAGACTTTTGCCCAGCGAACCGCTTATGTGGCCGATCCCTATGTTTCTGGACGACTGGTAAATAACCTGCGCACACGCTTGGTTTTCTTAAATGAGATAGGGAGTGCTGGAGTGGGAATATTTTCCTCATCCAACTTCAGAATCCTGTTGACTGATTCTATATGAGAATCAAGTGACTCTTGATCAGTTGGGGGATTCTGAGGGGCTGACGTGTCAGATTCGAATTCATTGTCGTGCTCGCTGTGAACCTCAGGAGAGGGCGAGCGAGAGACAGGAGTCGCCGATGCTGAGGAACGAACGGGACTAGGGGATGCGTCTTGGGTCCGCTTTCTAGAGACATGACCATCCCTTGAACGAGTATGGCCCCTGCTGGTGGATGTTTCCTGGCCGACGCCAGAGCCCTCCTCGGGAAGTAAGGATGTTTTCTAACTTAAAGAGTCCTCCCGGAGGGAAAATATAGCCTGGGTCAGAGACTCCACCAACCGTGACAGGGACGCAGCCCACTCAGGGGTACTAAACGCAGGAGGCCAGTCAGCAGCGGCGGCGAGGGGCATTGGAGCGCAAGTTGGGGCGCAGGCCGGGTCGCAGTCCGTGCATAACGGATTAGTCTGTGCACTGGGTAAGGCAGACTTGCAAGTGGTACACACGGTAAGAAACGCAGTGTGCTTAACAGCCCGTTTAGCCTCCTTAGATTGAGGCATAGCGCTTCTGTAAGGGTTAACGGCAGAGTCTGTGTGCAGCTGCACTCAATTTGCCAGGAAGGGGTTAAAGGGGTTGTCCAGGCTTTTCCCATAATCTCATTGTCAGCATTCTGCAGCCCAGATATGCACTAAGTAATTTACCTTCTGTGGCCAGTTTGCAGGGTTTCCAAGATATGATCTCTTGCTTCTAAGAAAAACACCCAGGGGGGGTGTGTTCTGGCATTGAAATGAGAACTGGTCGTTTCCTCCTACTTTACAAAAAACATGTCCTCTATAGCAACAACCCCACCCTCCATAGCAACAGGCCCAACCCGACCACATGAACAAGCCTATCCCTCCTCACACAGCAACAAATCCTCCCCCTCTAGCAGCCTCAGTGCAGAGAGCAGCTGCTCCTCCCCCTGACACGCGCTGAACAGTGATCTATGGAAAGTGAAACTAGTGAGGAGGAAACGACCAGTTCTCATTTCAATGCCAGAACACACCCCCCCCTGGACGTTTTTCATAGAAGCAAGAGATCATATCTTGGAAACGCTGCAAACTGGCCACAGAAGGTAAATTACTTATTGTCAACATTCTGCAGCCCAAATATGTGCTGAGATTGTGAAAAGCCCGGACAACCCCTTTAAGCTTTAGTCTGAGGGCAGATTCAGCATACCCACGGTCCTGTGCTGTGTCCCCCGGGAGGAAAGCGGTGGCCCTGTGGTGTCACCCGGTATTCGGCTGTCCAGAGCAGGCATAGTGCTCCTGAAAGGGTTAACGGCAGCTGAGGTAACAGACATGGCCCCCCGAGATTAGTATTGCACGTCTCGTAAGGAATGAGAGGCGCCAAGAGGAGGGGGCGGCGACGTTAACGCGGGCGGCGCTATTCAAATTAGGGCCTAGTAGGCCGGAAAAGCCGGTGACTAAATTTTTCGCCTACCCGCGGTAGGCGCAGGCGGCACTAGCGAGGGCGGCGCTATATAAATTGTGGCCTAGTAGGCCGGAAAAGTCGGGGACTAAATTTCTGGCCTCCTCGCGGTAAGGGCCGGGCGGGCCGCGACCGGGCGCCAGTGTACCGCCGCTGACGCTAAGTCGGCACTTCTCCCAGGGACAAGGACCCGACCCCATACCTCCACTCCTGTGCTCAGGCAGGTTGTTGCTGTCTGGGGTCGTTGTCTCATCCTCCAGGCGATGTAGCAGAGCTGAAGGAGGTCTTAAAGGGGTATTGCTCAATCGATCCACCCTGTGGTAGGGGGATGGAGAGCTCTGGGGCTGATTTAGGGCATCAGAAAAAGCGCTGCTCAAGTCCTTCTCCATACACTCCTGTGCTACGTCCTGTTGCCCTTGCCCTCATAAACGTGGAGTACCGACCGTAAGGGAACCATCGTCAGAGGAATCAGCCCCATTTGTCGTGTGAAGGGTTAATACTAAAATCAGAGCTGAGGTTTCGTTTTATCCATTCTCTGTAAGGTTTCGTTTCTCTGTTTTTGTTGTTGCAAGATAAATTTTTATAATTGGCATGGGCTGTCATGAAACCAGACTGCTCTCATCAGGTACAAAGATAAGGGGCTCGGGGGGGGGGGGGGGGGGGTGCATTGCTCTGAATATGCCATTATACTACTTTCTACGCTATCTAGGTACGGACATATATGTAGTTTCCGGTTTTCTTGTAATATTATTGGCTTATAAAGTGAAATGATGCTATTGGTACTTGAGAACCTTGCATAATTAAGCAAAAGATTATAAAAGATGCGACTAAAATAAAGGGGCTTAGTGATCTGCCTCGATCCTCCCGTACAGAGACCCCAGTCTCCGTGTTGTCATTTGAGTTGCTAGCAACACTGGAATAATTTGGAAATCACTGGCTCAACCGTGAAGGGTTAATTTAGCCCTCCCAAAATAGCTACCTCGACAGTCGCAGGAAAGTGTACAAGGGAGGTATACTCCGCGTGCTTGCCTGTTGGTTTGGGGGAGAGCGGGCCGTAGAAAGGAACCGTCGCCCCCTTCACTCCGTTAATTAAAAAATAAAAATTTACAGAAAATTCAAAAATAAAATAAAAACGGTGGGGTCTGAAGTCAGACCCAGGTGCCTCCTACAGATACTAAGCAAAGAACTGGAGAAATCTCAACCAGCGAGAGGGTGTATACTGCATGGGAGGAGCTAACTTTTTTTCTGGTTTACTTAGTGTCCTCCTAGTGGCCAGCAGCATAACACCCACTGTCTGTGTCCCCCAATGAGGCGTAGGAGACATAGGGGACACAGGACCATGGGACATCCTAAACAGTCCCTGAGTGGGGAACAGAGAGAACAAACCGCCATGCACCAGCTGCCTAGAGATGCGCTACCGCCACTTGCAGGATCCGTCTTTCCAGGCCCACATCTGCGGAAGCCTGAGTGTGAATATTGTAGTGCTTCGAGAAAGTGTGCAGACTGGACCAAGTTGCAGCATTGCAAACCTGTTCCGTCAACGCCTGGTACTGAATCCTGATAATCCGGTGAGTCTAGATTGAGGGGCATGTCGGTATCGGACTTCAGAGTCCTGGTTACTGCAAACAAGAGCCCTCGGATGCCAAGGCGCGAGTCGGTCTGGGAGATGTGCTATGAACTCGTTTCCTATAAGTCTGTGGAGTATTCAACAGAGAACGGTCAATGCTGGCCGACGGTTTCCGTGAGGTAAAGGAACCTTCTAAGGCAGGTAGACAAATGCCCCAATCCATGGAGGGACTCAATTGCTTTAGCCAGTGAAGCCATGGACTGCAAGCCTACTCAGGGGGACTAGATACACTGGGTTTGGCAGCAGTGGAGAGCTCCTGAGCGCATTCAGGATAACAGGCCTTGCAGAGTGGCTACTCTGTCCCCGTGGCAACACAGTCTGGCAAGTGGTACATGAGGTGAAAAACACTATGCGTTTTCTTGGATGTCTTGAGAGTGACGTGGTGTACGCTACAAAATTCGATTCTGCTGATATGCTCCAATAAGGGGGATTGTGGCTTGTAAGCCTCAGTGACTACTGTAGAGAAGGGCCAATGAGGGTATCTGGCACAGCACAGAGATCTTACCCAGGGGTCCTGTGTGAGCGATCCTCCCGGTGTACTGCGCTGTAGGGAGCCGGCTGGTGGATGATGTCCTCCGGGAATTGCAAGAGAAGCCGTGTGATGTAGATAGAAGCCTCACTGAATGCAGTGTGACCAGGCTGCATGTGTAGAGAGGCGGCCGGTAGATAAAGATGGCTGCTGAGAGTTGCCAGAGGGAAGTCTCACTGTGTGCGAGAAGCGCCAAGACTTGGGCGTAGCTGCTACGACGTCATAAGTGGGCAGAGCTTCAGGTTACGGCTGAGAATAGGCCCAAGCCGGGGCCTAAATTTGATGCCGGGTGGAACGTGCCCAGGGGAGAGGGGACGCCATGGGGGATAGCGCTTAAAGCCCTCTGCCGGAGTTACTATTCGTGTCCCGAGTCCACACTTACATACCGGGACGCACACTGCTGGTAACTGCCGCAGAGAAGCAAGTGCTTGACCCGGGCTGCTCTGCATACAGGTCAGTTGCTGTAATGTGGACGGTGCAGGGAACCCTCCATCCGCCATGCCTTTGATAGAGGTGGAGAGGGACCGTCCGCCTTCCTCTTCGCTGCTGTTCATCAGAGGCGATGCAGTAGGGGCCGCACGGACACCATAAGAGCCTCTGGACATCCGAGGGGTTAACTCCCCCAGGATGGGACAAGGCTGTTGGTCCAGCTGTAATAAGCCTGGATGCTGAGGGGGGGGGGGGGGGTACATGGAAGGCACCACTCCATGTTCCCATCGGTTGTTAGTGTGGGGAGAGCGGTGCCCTGGAGCGACCCATCGCCCCTTAAAGATCTCAGGCATACCGTAGCAAGCAATGCAGAAGGGGGTACGGTGAGGTGACAGTCCACGTTCCCATCTATTGTAGGTTTGGGGAGAGTGAAGCCCTTAAGGGGATCCATCGCCCCTCTGTAATCCTTAGAAAAATATTGAGAAAAAAAAAAAACTACAGATATGGTCTGAGGATCAGAACACATGTGCCTCCTACCTACACTAAGCTTGACCTGGTTCAGCTGGAGTCAGTATTTGGGTGTATACTGCAGAGGAGGAGCTAATCTTTTTGTGTCTACTTAGGGTCAGCCTTTTAGTGGCAGGAGAGGCAAAGGAGAAATTTAGTTTTTTTTAAGGGACCTATTAAGGTTTGAAGTGTCCTATATATTGGAAAACCCATAAAATTGTTAACATTTTAAAAACAGCACCCCTCAACATATTGAAAACTTGTCAGGTAGTTTATTCACCCTTCAGGTGATTTTCAGGAATACAAAGTTGCCTAGGAGGAATGAAAGTGTTTTTTTAACCACCTAAATGTCAACTAACTTCTGAACCAGCCGCTATCGTTGGGAGACTAAGGTCTCTATTTGGCCATGAATTGCCATGGCAAACATCAGGACCACAAAATCATGATATCGGGGTGTCAATTACATTAAAGTGGAAGCCCCTACAATCTATTAACCATTTATATGATGCCACTTTTGACAGCAGCAACTAAGGGGTTAAACAGATATGGTGCCAACACTGATCGTTGGTGATACAGCAAGTTGTCAGATATAGTGTTGAGCCGACAGCTGCTGGATTGTCACCTGTATGGGGATGCTCGTCTCATGGTCACTAAAAAGACGTATTGGCCGTCATTAAGGGGTTAAAAAAAAAAAGCACACAAGTGAACTTGGACCATAGCATTCACATACACTAAATACATTAACACAAAGATTTATTCCAATAAAGCAATTTTTATTAAGGGCAGGAGTACACAGCTATACATGGCATAGAAAAGGTGTGGCAGGCTTAACTTATGTCCTGTAAAACTCAGCAGTACATCACTGGTCCTTGAGAGAATAAGTTAAAACAATAATAACTTTGCTGCAAAGTATTGAAGTCCATTAGCGTCTCCTAAAACCACCTCCACGTCTGTTTCCTCCTCTTTGGAATGAATTCCTGCTGTTGCCACCACGTCTTCGGTCAAAAGATCGTCCTCCTCTTCCTCTGCCTCCAAAACCTCTGCCACGTGGTCCTTCTGTGTCTCTCCTTGATTCTTGAAGTTCAGGTAATTCTGTAGCAACTGAAAGCTTCCAGCGTCTTGAATTGTTCCAGGCGTCCTAAAAGAAATGCACACCGAATTAGCTTAACGCATTCAAAAAAGGACAATACCAGGCAGCGTCAGATATGTAATATTTGGTATAGAGCTGAATTACATTTTACAACAAACACAGGATTAGACAAGTTTTTGGCTACTACAGTATTTTATGAGAAATATCAATTACTTACTTGCATTTCCTTAAGAGTTTCTGGCTGAACATCAAAACACACACCCTGATGGAAGAGAGACAATAGCTTAATATCAAAAAGAAGACTGTGTGTTATGTATATCCAAAGAATAAGACTTCAACGATCTTCAGTGATGCAGTTGTTTGGACATGTAAGCACAATACCCAAGTCCTTTGTGCCAAAAGGGGACAGGCTACACTCCAACAAACTTATATTACAAAGATCATGTCACAACTCAGTGGCACATAGATCAAGAGTGAAAACAATTTTTATAAAAGACTCAATTTTATTTAAGAATAAACTAACACATATATACCCGTTGCCTCACACAAAAAATACAAAAAACATGAGCAGAGAGAACAGCAGTGGCACAAGGATACAGAAATTTATAAACAATATCCCTATATTCTATACTATGTTGAATAATAATAATATTTATTTTTATATAGCGCTAACATATTCTGCAGCGCTTTACAGTTTTGCACACATTTTCATCACTGTCCCCGATGGGGCTCACAATCTAAATAGTAGAGATCATTTGCTCAGACCTATTATAATATAATTTTTTTTTTTTTTTTTAAAGGCTACGAATATCTTCCACAATACAACATGACAAGAAATTAGATAAGGTGCCAAGCGCAAAACAATAGGTTTCTACATATAATATGCAAAAAATTTTTTAAACCTTTAAAAGAATTCTAAGCCACAAAGATATTATAGCAATCATAAATAAATTACCAAAATGTCTTGTGCAAAAAAATAAATTCCTATATAACAGCACCATATCAAACTCATGCTACATGGGGTGGGTAAATATATTTGTACCCGGATAATTTAAGTGAAAAAAATGGCTATATCGGAGAAATTTCTCTTGCTAAGATTCATTAAATAAGTGTTATAATATAAATACACAATTCATTGGCATAGATAAATCACCGGCTATACTGCCATATCCTCCTGTGTTCACATGAATGAGTAGTTCTGGTGAGCAGAGAAATTGAAAAAGGACAGACACATTACCTGAGCCTAAAAAGTTCTCCTGGACACCATTAAACGCTGTCTCCCCGCACCCGGACGAGCGTTTCGCCCGTGCTTCTTCCACCGGGACTATTCAATCATTATGTGTATTTATATTGTAACACTTATTTAATGAATTTTGCCAGAGAAATATCTCTGATATAGCCATTTTTTTCACTTAAATTATCTGGGTACAAATATTTACCCACCCCATGTAGCATGAATTTGATATGGCGCTGTTATATAGGAATTTATTTTTTGCAGAAGACATTTTGTTCATTTAGGATTGCTATAATTGCGATAATATCTTTGTGGCTTAGAATTCTTTTAAGGGTTTAAACATTTTTTTTGCATATTATATGTAGAAACCTATTGTTTTGCACTTGGCACGTTATCTAATAATTTCTTGTCATGTTATATTGTGGAGGATATTTGTAGCCTTTTAAAAATTTATAATATAATAGGTTTGTGCAAATGATCTCTACTAAATTATTAATCAACATAGTATGGAATATAGGGATATTGTTTGTAAATTTATGTATCAGTTCTCCATGCTTATGTTTGTGTTTTTTGGTTTGAGGCAACGGGTATATATATGTGTTTATTCTTTAATAAAATTGAGTTTTATAAAAATTGTATTCACTCTTGATCTATGTGCCACTGAGTAGTGACATGATCTTTGTAATATAATGAGTTGTTAGGACATGTAAAACTCAGCTGGCTACAGTTAGGAAAGTGTGAACCGCTTACAATTCCTACCACATGCCCTTTATACCGGAAAACCTACCATCAAGTTCTTCAGAGGGCACATTCTGTGTATCTTTGAATCAATGTCTTCTCCCATTTGTTCTTTGATTGAACGCCAAACATAGGAAAGGTTGTGGATGGCTACTGAACTCTCCAATATCACTGTAACAAAGCCCTTAAAAAAAATAAAAATAAAAAATGAACATACGGTAGAGTCCTGCAAATTTCAAAGAACATAATAATATGGCCGACAATCTTGCATATAAATCACTTAAACACAAAAAAAACAAAACACATAGGAAACTGAGCCGGATTAGGACTTGAAAACATGCATGATGTAAAGGCATGTTCACACACTGGCCATAGAAACAAGCAAAACCAAAGAAGAGAGAGTGTGTGCATATACCCTGATGAAAATAAGTAAAAAAGCAAGTGCATTACATAATTAACGTAGGGTATTTAGTAAACACTTATATGATTGAAAAAAAAAAAAAAGAAAAAAAAAAAAAAAGGCACCACGACAAGGTATACCCAAATTGGGACAGTAACTACACTCTCTAATGTTAAAATCTAGCTAGCGTGAACAGTGGCAGAGAATCACCAGGTCCCAAACTGATCTTGCAATGTGTTACCATCTTTTCAGTTAGCCATTAAAAGGTATCAGCTACTGAGGACTCTCAATCCTGAATATTTTTCAGGTCCCAAACTGACACCCAGCTTTGGAAGAACTATATATGAACTGCCCAGCTAACCAGGATTAGGACATGGTGATTCTCTGCCACTCTTCACACTAGGTAGGTTTTAACATTAGAGAGTGTAGTTACTGTCCCAAATTGGGTACACCTTGTCGTGGTGGGGCAGCTTTATGCTTTTTTTTTTTTTTTTTTTTTTTTTTATTAATCAAAAAAATGGATTTTCTAGTACTCACCGTAAAATCTCTCTTGGACCTTCATTGAGGGACACAGGTTACCGACAGGCACCAAGTACCTCAGTTGGTGAAAAAAGTAGTAGGAGAAGTAACATGAACTCACAAAATATGTACCAACCCAACAAGAGGCTCGTAGGCCCAACACGGTACAGCTCAAACAGGGAGGGTAATGTGTCCCCCAATGAAGGCTCCAAGAAAGATTTTACGGTGAGTACCAGAAAATCCCTCTTTCTTTATCGCTTCATTGGGGGACACAGGTTACCATGGGACGTCCCAAAGCAATCCCAAGGGTGGGAAAATGAACGTAGGCAACATGAAGAAAGGACTTAGGTCGGTCGGTGTGCTACCGCCACCTGCAGTACCTTCCTATCTAAACTTGCCTCGGACGAGGCCTGGGGATGAACCATGTAGAACCTCGCAAAGGTGTGCAAGGACGACCAGGTCGCAGCCCTGCAAATCTGTAGTGCCGAAGCTTGGTGACGGACAGCCCCTACAGCTCGGGCGGAGTGGGCTCTCACTCCCGGAGGGGGCCGTTTTTCCTGAACACGTTATGCTTCCAGTATCGCAGAACGAATCCAGTGAGCGATTGTGGAATTGGAAGCTGGGAGCCCCTTCCGGCTACCTTCAGAGAGCCTTGTCCTAGAAAGATAGACTGAAATGGCTCTGACCACATCCAGCTTGTGGAGAGACTTCTCCAGCGGGTGAACAGAAGAGGGACAATAGGAGGAAAGGAAGATGTTCTCGATGTGGAAAGAAACCACTTTGGGAAGGAACGAAGGAACGGGTCTGAGAAATACCTAATCCTGATGAAGAACCAAGTACGAGAAACAGGATAAGGCCGCAAGCTCAGAAACTCTCCTAATGGACGTAATGGAAATTAGGAATGTCACTTTCCATGAAAGGAGGGTGTGAATGGGCTCGAAAGGTGCGCTTTACAGAGGGCTGAGGATGAGATTAAGATGCCACGGATCTATTGGGGGAAGGTGGGGAAGGGCCAAGCGGACAACTCCCTGAAGAAAGGCTTTAACCTGTGGCATAGATGCCAGATTCCTCTGGAAAAGAATCGACAAGCTGAGACCTGGCCCTGTAGGGTACTGAAGGACAGGCCTGAGTCTAGACCAGATTGAAGGAAGCCAAGAATGGATGGAAGGGAGAAAGACATTGAGAAAACATTGTTGACGTTGCACCAACGGACAAATGCTTTCCAGTACCTATGGTAAATGCGGGAGAAGGCTGGTTTACTAGCCCTGATCATGGTCTGAATGAACTGGTGGGAAAAAAACGATTCCCTCCAAACCTCGGCCTCAACGGCCATGCCGTTAAACTCAGACTGAGAACTCTGGTGGTAGAGGAGGCCTTGAGAGAGAAGATCTGGACGGTCTGGAAGTCTCCAGGAGACGTTCGAGAGCATGTTCACCAGCTCCGCATACCAAGATCAACTTGGTCAGTCTGGATCTATCAGAATGACTAGAGTGCCTTCTGACTTTTTTTTTTTTTTTTTTCGATCACTCTTGAGATCAAGGCATGGTGGAAACAGAAGGGAGTCGAAACTGGGACCACGGAGTCACCAGTGCGTCGCAATCAATGGCCAGAGTGTCCCTGGCCTGGCTACAAATCGAGGAACCCTGTGGTTCATTCGAGACGCCATGAGGTCGACATCTGGAGTACCCCAATGTTGACAGATCGGGCTGAAGATCGTGGGGTGGAGAGACCACTCACCTGATGCTAGGCCCTGGTGGCTTAGGAAGTTGGCAGCCCAAATTTCCACCCCCGGGATGTGAATGACTGAGTTCTGACCAACGTAGGATACTTGCACTTTTGCCATTACCCGTTTGCTGCAAGTTCCGCCTTGGTGGTTTATGTGGCTGTGGCATTGTCCAATTGAATGCGGACTGGTTTGCCCACGAGAGGAGCCTGCCAGCGGAGGAGGGCAAGGAAGATTGCTTTGATTTCCAGAAAGGTTGATGGAGAGAAGGGCTTCTTGAGGGTTTCAGCGCCCTTGCGCTGTTTTCCGATGGAAAACTGCTCCACACCCGGGAAAACTGGCATCGGTGGTGATGACCTGCTACTGAAGAGGGAGAAGGATCTCCCGTGCAGGACTGACAAAGGCAACGTCCCTCAGGTCAGGGATTGCTTCACCTTGAGAGGCAGGAGTATGGGTCAGTCCAGATGGGGATTGGCGGTTTCAGGGATCGGATTCCCTTCGAGAGAGCGGAAACCTTGTTCCTTATAAGGAACACCTGGGCCAGGGTTCGAGTGGAACTCCATGCCCAGGAAAAAGTAGTCGCTGAGTAGGGTACAGAGTGGACTTCTCCCTGATGATTATCCAGCCGAGGCGGGTCCGAGTGCCCAGAGTAATCTGAAGATTCTGAACGCATTCTCGGTGGTGCAGCCTTTGATTAACAGATCGTCCAAGTAAGGGATTATTAGAATCCTCCTGGAGCGAAGGACGGCCATGACACCTGTCATGACCTTTGTAAGGACCCTGGGAGCCGATGCTAGGCCTAAGGGAAGAGCCGTGAATTGGTAGTGATCCTCCTGGATCGCAAATCGAAGGAACCTTTGGTACTGTGCACAAATAGGGATGTGGAGATACGCATCCTAAATGTGTACAGAGCAGAGGAATTCCCTCCGACTCCATGGAGGTGATCACCGAGCGCAAGGACTCCATCCTGAAGTGGCGGGTCTGAACGTGGCGATTCAGAAGTTTGAGGTCCAGCACTAGGCGGGGCGAGCAGTCTTTTTTTGGGATTACGAAGAGATTCGAGTAGAACACTGAAAACAGTTTGTTTGAAGAAACGGGTACGATTACTCCGGTGGATAGGAGGGAAGAGACAGCCTGGAGGAACCCTGGTGTCTAGCCGGCTGTTTTGGTGGGCGAGACAGAAAGAAGCGTCTCTCTGGGAGGGAAGAAAATTCTATCTTGTAACCGGAAGTGATTTCCCTTACCCAGGCGTCATCGACAACCGACAGCCACTCGTCCCTAAGGAAAGAAGTCTGCCTCCCACCCTGGAAAGACTTCCAGGTGGGGGTGACCCGACACTTGGAAGAGAATCTGTTGGAGCAGGAACCAGAGGGCTTGGGAGTCCTGCCCTTTGGTCTCCAGTGGTGCGAGGGTTTGAATGATGGTCTCTTCCGCACTCCGGAGGTAAAGGACGGTCCTGCTGTGAGGAACTTTCCGAAGGGAAAGGTTGAAAGGACCTAAAAAAGCCGGGGAGCCTTCCTGTTAAAAAAGCGCTTCGGCCTGGCGAAGACAGGTACTCTTACCCCCGCCGTTGCATCAGATATTATCTGGTCCAGCCTGGCTCCAAAAAGCCTGGAACCTTGAAAGGCCAAGTTGGAGAGCGTCTTCTTAGAGATGGTGTCAGATTCCATGGTTTCAACCAAAGGATGCGGGGTATGGCCACACTGATATTGTTTGCTTGTGCAGAACACCCGGCTGCATCCAATGAGGCAGCTAGAAAGTATTTTGTCGGCATGATCAATTTGGTTCGCTAGTTTAGCTAGCTCATCTTGAAGAGCTGACGCTAAGATGCAATCACGAAGCATCTTTACCCAGGTTAAGATGGCTTTCGCCAACCGAGTTGAGGCGAAGTTGAGACAGAGAGGCACCAGTGGCCTTAAAAATAGATTTGGTCTGTCTGGTGAATCCCTCAGTGACGCACCGTCCGGTAGTGATAGAGCTGTCTTGGAAGACAGACGAGAAACCGTCGGATCCACCTTAGGGGACTCAGCCCACTTTGTGGGGAGCACGTATAGATGTTTTCGTCCTGAAAAGAGCTTTTCCGGATGTTCCCAGTGTTTGGTCAAGGTAGCCTCGAACTCTGATTAGGAAAGGTTCGGGAGGGAGGAAGGAACTCATCCGCCTTTAGCTAGAGCATTTGGGTAATAGCCTTATATTGGCTATCTACAATGTACGTGATGACAGTATCGGAGTCAGACCCGGACCGTAAATCTGTATCTGACCCAAGGTCCTCCACAGAGAGGGGATTTGGGACTAAGAGAGCAGCCTGGATGCTGCGGACGGTCCTCGTGAGCTGGAAGAAGAGCCAGACAGAGCACTCTTCCTTTAACTCCTACCCGGTCTGTCCCTTTGGAGGACGCGGTCAGATGCTGGTGACTCGTTATGAGAGGAGGTCGGAGCACTAGTGGCTGTAGATAGCTGTGGAAGTCGTTCTAGGACCTGGACCAGGGACTGTGATACCTTAGTCAGGTCTGCGAGATATTGCAGCGGCCGACAGACATTGTAATGTCCCACTCTGGAGCAGTGCTCTCATGCCTGGAGTCAGTGTGCTCCTGTGGGGCCGACATGGTAGAGTTACTGCAGGACGGGCAGAAAGGAGACGATTGACCTTACGTCTACTTTCTTTTACAGCGTGCACAGGCGTAGTGAGTTATTGTGCTGCGTTATAGCAGGACGTGTTGAGGTAAAAGTACTGCAGAGGAGCGCTATTTATTGGCGTGGGGAAAAGTTCAGAGCCTACCCAGTAATAGGGATCCGCATCAGACAGGTTGTGTCCCCCAAGCTGTGGGCTGCAAGAACAGCGCACGAGATGCTGAGCCGAGTTGTAGAAAGGAAAGGACCTTTGTGGTGGGCGTGATTTAACAGCCGAGCTGCGCGATAGGCTGTCGGCTGTAGGGGCGGTGACTCAGTAAGGAAGGCGCCCCCAAGACATGCTGAGCTGGAAGGGGGCGTGTACTATGCAGTCAACTTGCTTCTAGTATGAGAAAAAAAGGTGCCAAAGGAGCGCACGCAGAGCAGGGGGCGTGGCTAAAGGAAGCCCCTGTGAAAAATGAAAGTGAAAGTGCCTGGTACTGAGGCAGTGCAACTGTGTGGGCGCGATGCTGCAATGTTGTTGCCGATGCCCGGTGGGCGATATATGCGGCGCCGACATTGGTCGGGAGCTGGGCGGCTGCTATTAAGAAAGGGCGACAATTTTTAAAATCAGCGCGGACCAAAGGAGGAGTTGGAAGGGGGGGCTCGCTGATAGAAGTCAACGGTACCAGCTCGGCTCTATGTGGAGTGTCTTGAAAAGGCATCTTCCTTCCGTTAAGTATATGCTGAGGAGGCATACCGCAGGGGCCCACGGGTGGAAAGGGTCGCTGGGGAAAAGATCCTCCTTTCCGCACTGTGCCTGCAGTGCAGAAGACGGCATCAACCCCTTCAGCGAAGGGGGGAGGTCACGACCGGTGACTACCGTCTTGCTCTCAGCCCTTTCAGAGAGGGATGAGGAGAGGAATCGGCAAGGGTGGTAGGGGATAGAGTCCTGCCTGCTGCCTTAGAGATGCGATGTGGGCGACACCACACTGCTCGCTCAGCCGCATAACATGGGAAGACAGGGTGAGAATTTACGCCCTGTTTCCCCGAAGCTGTATCTAAAAGATAAATGGAAAAAGGTTAATAAAACACAACAAAACCTGAAAGACAAAAGGGTTAGCTACAGATCTGGGAAGATCCAGGTCCGCCTCCTACAGACACTAAGCACAAACTGAGGTACTTGGTGCCTGTCGGTGGGTGTATACTGCCGGGGAGGAGCTATTTTTCCTATTTTGTATAGTGTCAGCCGCCTAGCAGCAGCAGCGTACACCCATGGTAACCTGTGTACCCCAATGAAGCGATAAAGAAACAGTGTTTAATAAATACCCTATGTTAATTATTTAATGGACTTACTTTCTTTACTTATTTATTTTCATTAGGGTATATGCACACATTGTCTTTTCTTTGGTTCTACACACCTTGTACACACACACACACACACACACACACCTTATTCAAGCAAGTGAACCTGCCAAGATTTGTCTGAGCAGATTGACAGTTTTTCTAGTTTGTTTGTTTTTTTTTTAAACAATTACTCATTTTGCCTTTCTACCCAGTTAATTATTTTTTCCATCAGGTTTATAACATCACATGATTAAAATTACTGCAAAGTCCCTTGAGGGAGAAGTAGTGAAACAGCTGGGTCAGGAGTTGAGGGGATGACTCATGCAAGGAAGAGACTTCATGTTTCTACACATAGTTTAGAAGGTTTCAGTTAGTCTATTTTTAATAATGTGATTTCACAGACCTAATAACAAAAAAAAAATTAACTGAAAAGAAAGATAAAAATAGGGATTTTTGTGAACTCACCGTAAAATCCTTTTCTCCGAGCCAGTCATTAGGGGACACAGACAGTGGGTGTTATGCTGCTTGCCACTAGGAGGACACAGAGAAAAAAGTTAACTCCTCCCCTGCAGTATACACACTCACTGGCTGGGAATTCCCCAGTTCGGTGAAAAAAGAAGTAGGATCATTAAACGAATGACAATCATAACTTTGTCAAACAGGGTGGGTGGTGTGTCCCCCAATGATTGGCTCGGAGAAGAGGATTTTACGGTGAGTACACAAAAATCCCTATTTCTCCTACGCCTCATTGGGGGACACAGACAGTGGGACGTCCTAAAGCAGTCCCTGGGTGGGGAGCATACAACTGCTAATAACCAATGTACCACTGGCTTAACACTGTGGTACTGCCGATTGCAGGATGCGTCTGCCAAGAGCTGCATCCGCAGAGGCCTGAGCATGAATTTGGTAATGTTTTGTAAAGGTATGCAGGCTAGACCAAGTCGCAGCCTTGCAGACAGGCCTGAGAAAGAATTGGGTAATGTTTTGTAAAGGTATGCAGGCTGGACTAAGTCGCAGCGTTGAAGACCTGTTCTGCCGACGCCTGGTGCCGAATGGCCCAAGAAGCGTCGCGCCCACTGAGCGGATAGAAGTCGCCTGAATCCCTGTTGGGATAGGTGTGTCCCAGACACGGTAGGATTCCTGAACAGCCAAGCAAATCCACCTGGCTATCGTGGTTTTTGATGCGGTTAGACCCTTCCTATGCCCCTGTGGAAGTACGAACAGGGCATCTGACTTGTGGAAGGGAGCCATCCGCGAGATGTACCGTCTCAGAGCCCTGACCACATCAAGGGTGTGGAAGGCCCTCTCAATGCAATGGACTGGAGCCAGACAGAAGGAAGGCCAAACAATTTTTTCATTGAGATGAAAAGACGACCCGACTTCGGGCAGGAAAGACGGGGACGTCCTGAGAGCTGCCTCGTCCTGATGAAAATTCAGGAACGGAGGATGGCAGGACAGGGTTGCCAATTCAGAATCTTGTGTAACTGACGTAATTGCCGCTAGAAAGACCACCTTCCAAGAGAGAATAGCTAGTGGTACGTCCTGCAGTGGGTCGAAAAGAGCCTCCTGTAAAGCTCCGAGAACCAAGTTAAAGTCCCATGATTCCAATGGCCCTTAAAATATAGAGGCGCCACCTGGTAGACACTCTGAATGAATGTCTTCATCTGAAGTCCGGTGGCAATTTTGCATTGGAATAGCACTGACAAGGCTGAAATCTGGCCCTTGAGCGAGCTAAGCGCGAGACCTGACGTTAATCAGGATTGTAGGAATTCCAATATGGAAAGAAAAGAAAAACACCAGTGGGGATCAACCATGGTCCTTGCACGACGAGAAGAAGGTTCTCCAGGTGCGGTGGTAAGTGCGCATGGACACGGGCTTCCTAACATTAATCATGGTGGAGATCGCATCGGGAGAAAAAAAAAAAAAAAAAAAACAGCCTGTGCTAAAAACCAAGATTCAAACGCCACGCCGTTAAAGACAGGGTCCCGGAGTTCTGGTGGTAAATCTGGCCCTGTAAGAGTAGATCCATGCGATCTGGAAGTCGCCAGGGAACGCCGGCGACTAGTTGTACTAGTTCTGCATACCATGGCCGGCGCGACCAGTCTGGCACGACTAGGATCACTGGTATTCCCTCTGCTCTAATTTTCTTGATGACCCTCGGGAGCAAGGGAAGAATGCACAGGAGCCGGAACAGATGCCACGGCAGAACTAGGGTGTCCGCTCGGATGGCGCATGGATCGCACGATCGGGTAATGAATTGAGGAACCCTGTTTAGTCTTTAGGCCATGTGATCCACATCCGGAGTCCCCCAGCGATGGCAGATGTGCTGAAAAAAAACTTCCAGATGAAGAGGCCACTCCCCTGAGGCAAGGCCTTGGCGACAGAGAAAAGCCACCGCCCAATTGTCCACACCTAGGGTGTGGATTGCGGAGATGGGCGAATAGCTTAGTTACTAACCGATAACGGTGTTTCTCGGAACCATGACAGCACCACGGAGAGAGGGGGTCCGCCCATCAAGGACAGGAACCTACAGACAAAAGAGCGGCACCTCTCCTCCGCCCCCAGTTGGTTACAGAGCATCAGAGGGTCTCCCGGTTAGTTAACAACAAAAGTATATACATAACATTATAATTTGTATACTTATAGAGAAGCCTCGTGTCTAAGAACACACTCTACACACATTAAATCGTGCTCACCGCACACGTGAAAAAGGGGGGGGGGGGGGGGAATTAAGCGGGTGCTGTCATGGGTTCCGAGAAACACCGTTATCGGTGAGTAACTAAGCTATTCTCCCTCACCCATGACAGCACCACGGAGAGAATTTCAGAGATTGGTAGCTTAAGGAGGGACCACCGCCTGAAGGACCCTTCTCCCGAAGGTCAGGTCAGACGCAGAGGCTAGATCTAGGCGATAGTGTTTGAAAAAGGTAGAAGGTGTTGACCAGGTGGCCGCCTTACAGATCTGCTCTATTGATACCTCTGATCTTTCTGCCCATGAGGTCGCCATTGCTCTCGTAGAGTGGGCTTTTAGACCCTCCGGGATGGTATTCCCACTGCATGAGTATGCCAGGGCAATCGCATCCCTTATCCATCTTGCCAGGGTACTTTTGGACGCCCCGAGCCCCTTCCGAGGTCCCTGGAAACACACAAAGAGAGATCCTTCCTTCCTACATCCCTTGGTGGCCTCTAGGTAGTGCACTAAGCACCTCCTCACATCTAATGTGTGAAATTTCTCCTCTCCCCTATTCGTAGGGTTTGGGCAGAAGGAAGGAAGGACTACCTCCTGTGATCTATGGAAGTGTGTTGCTACCTTAGGCAAATATGCAGGGTCAGGTTTCAATATAATTCTATCCTCCATAATTTTAATGAATGGGGGTATTGCCGATAAGGCTTGAATGCACTCACTCTGCGAGCAGATGTTAGGGCCACTAGCAGTATCGTTTTTAATGATAGGGTCTTTAGTGGAGCTGACTGGATAGGCTCGAATGGGGGTCCTGTTAGGGCTGACAACACTAAGTTCAGATCCCATGATGGTACTTTCTGGGTAGTTATTGGTCTAGACCTGGCTGCGGCCCTCAAACCGTGATACCCAAGGGTCGCTCGCCACCTCCTGATTATAGAGGGCGCCTAGGGCCGCTACCTGTACCCTCAAGTGTGTTAGTCGCTAGTCCCTGTTCTAACCCCCTTTGGAGGAATTCCAGGATTTTATCCATTTGTATTCCATCCTGAACCTTTGCCCCCGAACTGGATAGGAATTTCCTCCAGGTTCTACCATAGGCTCTGGTTGTAATTGGTTTTCTACTTTTTTGCAACGTGGAAAATTAGATTTTCTGAAAATCCTTTCCCCCTCAGCAGTGACCTTTCAAATTCCATGCTGTTAAATGGAGGTTCACTGCTTGGGGGTGTAGCACAGGACCCTGCGATAGAAGGTCGGGGAGATCTGGTAGAACCCAGGGGTCGGTTACTGACATTATTCTGAGCCATGAAAACCATGTTCTTTTTGGCCAGAAAGGGGCTATAAGTATTACCCGAGCCCCCTCTTCCCTGACTTTCCTTATCACCGCCGGGAGGAGAATGGTCGGTGGGAAGGCATACAGTAGTCCCCGTGTTCATGGGAGCATAAATGCGTCCAGGGTCCGAGGATTCCCTTTGGGATTTAGAGAACAGAATGCTTCCACTTTTTTGTTTTTGTGGTCTGCAAATAAGTCTATGTCTGGGGTTCCCCACATTTCCACAATCTTCTGAAAAACGGACCCTCCTATTTCCGGGGCAGCGCCATCTTGGTACACCTCTGTACCCGGCGCTGCCCCTATACCGGCGTCCCCCGGCCCCTACTCCTCCCGGAGCGGCGGCCCGGTCCTCCCCGCCCGCTCACCCTGGACAGCCCCTCAGCTGCAGCGGTGGCGGCTTCGGCAACCGACCCCTCCGCGACAGGGGCCTCCCCGCTGTCTGACCGCGGACGGACGGTCCCGGATCTTCACCCCGGTAAGTGCTGCGCTCCTGCTGCCGTGGTTCACCCGTCAAGGACAGGAACCCAACTGGGGGCGGAGGAGAGGTGCCGCTCTTTTGTCTGTAGGTTCCTGTCCTTGATGGGCGGACCCCCTCTCTCCGTGGTGCTGTCATGGGTGAGGGAGAATGGTTGGTCTCGGCCCAATGGAGGATGTGACTCACTTCGTGCAGGTCCATCCTGCTCGGAGTACCTCCCTGACGGATTGGATCCTGATGAGGTGACCTGCGAGGAGATGGTGGAAACTCAGTAGAGCTAATTTGATCGCTCGAATGTCCAAGATGTTGATGGGGAGACATGACTCTCGAATTAACCAACGACCCTGTGCTGTGTGGTGACGAAGAAAAAACCGCAAACCAGCCTAGGGAACTGGCGTCGATGGTCACCACCAACCATCGTACTGGGAGAAAGAACTTCCCTTAACTCAGGGAGGATTTCAGTGTCCCCCGCTTGAGGGCTCGTCTGACCCGCAGGGACAAAAGGAACCGGCGGTCCAGGGAGAACGGGTTCTTGTCCCAAGTTAACAGCAACGCATGTTATAAAGGGCGGAAATGGAACCGCTCCCATTGCTGCCACCATGTTTCAGAGAACTATCAAGCTGAAAACGTATGAAGTGAGAAACCGGTCGGGAAAGAAGTCCGCGCTGCCTGTTGTAAGCTCGGGCCTTTTCTGGAGTGAGAATGACCAACCCGCGGGAAGAGTCCAAGATCAATTCCAAAAAGGAACTCTGCTGGAGCGGTGTTGGGGAAGACTTTTCGAAGTTTATCTTCCGACCCAGGCAAGAAAGTATTTACTGTGATATCCACGGATTTCTCGCAGGCTCGAAGGGATGGACCCTTGATCAGCAGGTCGTCCAGATACGGCAGTACCACCACTTCCCGAGCGTGGAGAATGGCCATAACAGCCGCCATGGCCTTGGTATAGACCCTGGGGGCGGTGGCGAGACCAAAGGGCAAGGCAATGAACTAGAAGTGTTTTTCTCGAATTGCAAGACTGCTGGATGATAGGGACTCTCCCTTTTGCATGGAGGCGATACCGATTGGAGGAATTCCATTCGGAATCGCCTTACTTTGACAAACTTATTTAACAGCTTGAGGTCCAGTATGGACCGCATCGTTCGTTCCTTCTTTGGAACCAGAAAGAAAGGTTTGATTAAAAAAAAAAAAAAAAAAAAAAAAAAAACAGCGAAAGGATGACTCCGTCCCTTTGCGGCGCATGAACGGCCCGAAGGAAGGCTGTGACTGAATGACAGCAGACGGCTGCCTACTTTGTCGGTTTCTGCCAGATACCACAACAAGTCACTGAGTGGGGGGATCTATGGGATCTAGTTCCTTAGATCCAGAGGCTGTCGGCCTGGGTTTCTAAGAGCGGCTAGGTCTGTGAGAGACCTGGGAACCTCTGTCTCCACACGGGGACCGACATGATCCGGAAGAGATGGTTGTGGAGGACCAGCTGGAGCGGTTGCGAAAAAGGTCAAAAAAACGAGTCGGCTGCTGTTGATTACGAAAACGGACGGGCAGCCCTTTGTTGGGGAAGAAACCTACTCCCCCCCCCCCCCGGAAGTGTCAGAAATGAGCTGGTCTAGTTTCTTCTCCAAACAGGCGACCAGTTTGATACGGCAGAGAAGTCTGTGGTGGTGGAATCTGCCCGCCAGTCGCGTAGCCATAGGGCTCTTCTGATGGGAGGCTGCATTAGCGGTTGGCTTAGCAGCGCAATTAGCGGCATCTAAAGAGGCGTCTACTGCAAAGTCCCCTGCGTGAATTATCTGCTTGGCGACACTGGTCGTCTCCGGAGGAGGATTGCTACCTTGGAAGGCAGTAATTAAGCCTTCTGCCCAAGTGGCCATTGCCTTAGCCACTCAAGTCGCCGCGAAAGATGGGGAAAAAAAAAGAGCCGCTCCTGAAGCTCCAAAAACTGAACTGGCGAGGTAGCCAATTTGACAATTGGAGGGGTTTCTGACTGAAGAGCCCTCAGAAATGGATCGAAGCGTTTTAGGTGCAAGGCACAATACAGGAGGAACCACCAAGGGGGACTGTAACCAATCCTTCAATAGATTTGGAGTAAAGGGGTAATTAGCCTCGATAGGCTTTTGCCCTGTGAACCGCTTATGTGGTCGGTTCCTAAGTTTCTAGACAATGTCCTTCAACTCCGGATGGCTGGCAAATACCCTGCGTACACGTTTAGTCTTCTTAAAGGAGATAACGTGTTCCGGAGCGGGAATATTCTCCTCGTCCAACGTCAGAAACTTGTTGACTGACTGTCAAGAGAATCAAGCGATTCATGGACATTTGGGGAATTCTGAGGGACTGACATGTCAGACACGAATTCAGAGACATGTTCTCTGCGAACATTAGGAGAGGGAGAGCGAGAGACAGAACTCGCCGATGCTGAATCGCGAGCGTGACTAGGGGATGCGTCATGGGTCCGCTTTCTAGAGACCTGAGGATCCCTTGAACCAGCACGGCCCCTGCTGGCGGACGGTTCCCAGCCATCGCCAAAGCCCTCCTCGGGCGGTAAAGACACGTTCTGACTTAAAGAGGATTCCCGGAGGAGTCTATAGCCTTGGTCAGTGACTCCACAGACCGTGACAAGAACGCGGCCCACACAGGGGAACTAAACGCAGGGAGAACCTTGCAGAGGCGTCGTTTTAGCACAAGTCGGGTCGCAATCCGTGCATAGCAGATTAGTCTGGGTACTGGGCAAGGCAGTGTTACAATAGGTACCAGCGGTACCCCCCTTTTTGCTTCCTTAGACTGAGACATAGTGCCCGTGAAAGGGTTACAAGCAGAGCCTGGGCTGCAGCTGCAAGGAATGTGCAGCGAAGGGGTTAAGCTTTTCTCTGAGAGCAGCTGCAGCTTACCCGCGGTCCTGACGCTGTGTCCCTGGGAGGAATATCGGTGGCCCTGTAGCGTCACCAGGTGTTGTCCGTCCATGCGCGCACCCCCGCAGCCGTCACACAGCCTGAGGAGCAGAAAAGGAGTTAAGGACATGCCCCGCGAGACTAGCAGGGCACCTCTCGTACAGAGCGAGAGGCGCCAAAGACGTGGGTGGCGTTGCTAACAGTGGGCGGCGCAATGTAAATACGGCCTAATAGGCCGAAAAGCCGGGGACTAAATTTTTGGGGCCTACCCGTGGCGAGCCGCGACAGGGTGCCGGTATGCCACCGTTGAGACTCTGTCAGCGCTTTTCCCAGGGACCAGGACCCGTCCCCATACCTCCAATCCAGTGCTCGCTCCGTCTGCGCTGTCTAGTAGCCTGCAGTTTCATTCCATCTCAGATTCTGAGGTAAAAAAAAGCTCCTGGGCGATGTAGCAGAGCCGGAGAGGTTGTTACAGGGGTATTGCTCAATCGATCCACCCTATGGGCAGGGGGATGGAGAGCTATGGGGCTGATTCAGGGCATCCGAAAGCGCCAGTCAAATCTTCTCCGTGCACTCGCCCTTGTATCAGTGAGGGGTACTGGGACCGTAAAGGAACCATCGCCAGAAGAATCAGCCCCAGTCGTCGCAGGAAAGTGTACGGCGAGGTATACTCCGCATGCTTGCCTGTTGTTGGTTCGGGGGAGAGCGGGCCGTAGAAAGGAACCGTCTCCCCCTTCACTCCGTTAATTAAAAAATAAAAATTTACAGAAAATTCAAAAATAAAATAAAAACGGTGGGGTTTGAAGCCAGACCCATGTGCCTCCTACAGACACTAAGCAAGAACTGGGGAATTCCCAGTCAGTGAGAGGGTGTATACTGTAGGGGAGGAGTTAACTTTTTTCTGTGTTTACTTAGTGTCCTCCTAGTGGCAAGCAGCATAACACCCCACTGTGTGTCCCCCAATGAGGCGTAGGAGAAAGAGCAATTATAGATACACAGTGCCATACATTATGATGACTGCAAAATATTAAGAGGCTAAAAACTTTGATGGGAGTGCTTCTTTAAAGCAAAATTTCTCACCGGCTCCAAGTTAAGAAGTGATCGCTGCTTCAGAGAGGAGGCCCCAGAAATATGAGCCAATGCTGCAGCCAACGCATCCAGGGCTCCCTTCTTCTCAATTAGCTCTTCAGCATAAGGTTTAAAATGCTCAATGACATCAGCTGGAACAGAGTCCAATGACCTGGGGGAAGGTGGGGAGGATAGAAGAGTTACCAAGCTGCGACAAAAGCCAAGTAGTCATCTATCCACTTTTAAAAAAAAAAAAATATATATATATATATATATATATATATATATATATATATATATATATATATATATATATATATATATATATATATATACACACATACATACACACACACACACTGTATATAGTCACATCTGCTATACCAAGAGATCACTCAGCACACCAGTCATCCAGTCATCTCAAAGGTCTGTCAAGCAACCCCCATTTTGCACCTAAATAACACTCCTAGAGATATTATTAATTGACTTGCAGTACACGGTCCATCGATTATGTCAGTCATTTTTGGCCACTGGACAGGAGCTACAAGAGCCATGCTTTACTTCTGGCATTGGAAGTTCCTCTTGATTAGCCTGCCTGGCGTGACATTGTTGCAGACACAAACATGTTATATCACAATGGACTGGATAATCAAAAGAGCTACGGTTGCCGGGACTTTAAAAAAAAAACAAACAAAAAAAAAAAAAAAAACCTAGAGGCAGGGCTGTGTAGTCTGAGTCTTGGAGTCGGAGCCCATTTTGGTGGAGTCGGAGTCATGGAAATTTTGAAGTTGGAATCGGAGGTTTGGCTTACCAACTCCACCGGCCTCGTATGAGGGAGTCGGAATCGTGGAGTCAGTGTCATAGAAATTGAGTCGTCGAAGGTTTGGCTTACCAACTCCACAGCCCTGCCTAGAGGGTCTGAGAAGTCAGACAGGGAGGATAGGACCCTGTGTACATTCCAGCTCCTGTGCACAGAAAGCCAATTAGCAGAAAACTTCAAATGCCGATTAAAAATGTTATGGCTTTTAAGTGGATTTTTTTTTATCAAAAGATATCAGCTTAATGTGTATTACAGCCATATCTTTACTGTAAGTTACAGTCATGCTGACAGGTTCTCTTTGAGAGGCAGTTCTTAGGGCACCCATACAGACTGCATTCAGCAAATCAATTCGCACCAACTCTAAACACTCCTTACATTGTGCACAAACTATTAATAGCAGACATATCAGTGTTGTGATAAGAAAATATATATAATTACTTGATAGCATCAGCACTGGATGACTTGGCGACATTCAATACAGTTGGGGCAGCAACTCTCTTGAAGGTGATTCCCTACAAGAAGACAAATATCGTTATATTACATACTAATGTCAAGAAGACAAATATCGTTATATTTCAGTTTACATACTAATGTCACAGTTCATCAGGGTAAGAGCTGTAGACACTAGATCTCAGTACATTGGTCTTTAAGAGTCCAAATAAATCACAAGTTGAAGCTTACTGAAAGGGTTTAGTATAGTCACCAATTATCTTACTATAAGTCATCATCTGTGCACTGTGTATAAAGAGAAACGATTTACTTTTACATACCGTACTTCTCTCAACATTTTGCAAGTAATATCTGTCTCTGGGTTCATAAAGAGAAATGCAAATTCCTGTGCGTCCTGCTCTGCCAGTACGTCCTGATCGGTGAACATAAGCGTCAGCTTCCTGTGAGGTTGATAGGTAAATTAACAATGGTACAGTTGTCAGTGTTACACAATATAACATTCAAATCATTTCCGAATTCCCCCTTACCTCACTAAACTATAAACTCCAACAACACAAGTAACGCCACTCACCTTTGGTGCAGAGTATAACACAACAAGATCAACTTCGGGAATGTCCAGACCACGGGCAGCAACATTGGTAGCAATTAAAACATTAAAAGATCCATTTCTAAAGCCTTTCATGATGACTTCACGCTCTTTTTGTTGAAGATCCCCATGTAATGCTTTGGCAGACTGAAAAGAAATGATAAAAAAAAATTAAGGCTCTTTGCTTATCTTTATAGTCCACTGTTAGTACATTGCAAATATCAGCCATGCTAACCTGTTTTAATGAGCCGCAATTTGTTGACAACTCATGAGCTTCTAACTTGGAGTCACAGAAGACGATGGTTTTTCCATGGCTTCCACTGTACACCTGAATGATATCACCGAGGACTACTTCTTTCTGGTATCTGCCACACTCGATGGCCAAATGCTGCAAAAAAGAAGTCACACCATCTCAAAATGCAGTAGAGAATGATAACTACCCTGCACAATAATCAAGTAAGGCTACTCTCTAAAAAGCAAAATCAGAAAATAAATGTATTCACCAGCATGGTTCATGTAGCCAATACTGACTGCACTAAATTAAGCTTTTTCTCTTCATTGGGGGACACCGGTAACCATTGGGTGCATGCTGCTGTCACTAGGAGGCTGACACTAAGCAAAAAAAGGAAATAGCACCTCCCCAGTAGTATACACCCACTGACAGGAACCAAGTACCTCAGTTTAATCTTCGTATCTGTAGGAGGCAGACCTGGATCTGATCCCAGATCCGCAGTTTTTTTTTTTTTTTCAGGTATCTTGTTGTGTTTTATTAATCTTTTTCCTTTGTTTCTCAGGATCTTTGTATTCAGGGTAACAGGGTGTAAATTCTTACATTGTTTTCCCACACTCATGCGACAGAGAGAAGTTTGGTGTCACCCACATCGCCCACTCAGACTCGCAGGCAGGACCTTATCCCCTGTCACCTTTACAGGTGTTTCAGGGTGATTTCCGGTGGCCGGTCCTTTGCATATTCCCCTTGGAGGGCTGAGAGGAAGACTGTGGACACCAGCGGTGGCCTCCCCCCTTCTCATAAGGGGTTGATGCAGTCTTCTACACCGTCCGAAGACGGTGCGGGAAGGAGGATCCCTGTTCCCAGCGACCCTCTCCCACCAGAGGTCTCCTGATGCAATCCTCATCAGTGAAGAGAACCATGGACACACCAGCAGGTCTGTACATCTCCCCCCAGCAGCGGCGCATGGCACCTTCCCTTAGCTGGGGACAAGCTGGCTTGTTTCCCGTACAGCCCCGGCCACTGTCAGTCCCACGGCTTCCCCAGCCTATGGGACTCACCAGACTCCTCGCCGCGCATTTGAATTTTGCACCTTTATTATCCCGGTTTCCGCACGTCTTCTCGGCCTCCTCCCGGAAGGGACACACCTCCCCGATGTGTCTTCAGAGAGGCGCCTTCATTCTTGCTGACCGGCTCATTCCCCTGGCTGGACACGCCTCCCCAGCGCCTCAACCATTCTGTTCCCCCCTTTTCCTTTTCTCTGGCCGGTGATTCTCGCCCACGTCCCTCGCTCTGTGCGTGTATTCGGCGGCCATAGCATCATATTCCTGGCCATGTCTGGCTTCCTCCGGCCGCCCATCTCTGCGTTTTTGAATCGCATGCCCTTTTTTCAGCCAATAGAAGGGCTTCTCTTGGCTGCAGACCTGGCCACGCCCCCAGCTTCAGTGCGCGTCTTCCTGACACGCTTTTGCTCCTATCATGGAGCTTCCTCTCCCTGCTGGTACACACCCCCAGCAATGCGGCCAGAGGGGTACTTTAGCTTCCCTCACAGGCCGGCTTTTAGGCACTCCAACCGCAGCATCGCACTTACCTGGGCTCAGCACACCATTCGGCTTTTCAGGCACGCCCACCGCAGTGCGCCGTGCTTGCTGTGGCTCGGCACAGCCGATGCTCTGCTTTTAGCTTGTGCCCCGGCAGATAGGACTACCCATCAGAACCTCTCCATGTCTGCTAACACATGGACACAGGCACCCACATGATCACCGCTGGTCATCCGGATATGGGTAGGATCTATTCTCTCTGTTGCCCTTCCCAGATGATTTATGCCCAACCCTAAAAAGGCTTCTCGTTGCCCCTCTAAGCCGAAACCAGACCCAAGTGCCTCCTATAGACACTAAGCAAGAACTGGAGAAATCTCATCCAGTGAGAGGGTGTATACTGCAGGGGAGGAGTTAACTTTTTTCTGGTTTAGTGTCCTCCTAGTGGCAAGCAGCACAACACCCAATGTCTGTGTCCCCCAATGAGGCGTAGGAGAAAGGCTTCTCGTTGCCCCTCTAAGCCAACTATTTCCAGTATGCATGTGCCCTCTGCAAAAGAAAGTAGTCTTCAGGCCCGCTTTCCCCTTCCTGCGCAGTCCTGCACCACGTCCACCCCACAGGAGCACCAACGCCTGGGATGAGAGCACACCCCTCCCTCCGGAGTGAGCTGTTGCCATGTCACAGTCGGTCTCCAACCTGACAATGTATTAAGAGTCCCTGGTCCTGGATCGTCTTTCAAATCCGTCTGCAGTCACCACGGCACACGTCTCTCACGGTGATTTGCATGCACCTGACCATGACCTTAGCAGGGACAGATCGGGTATGTAGCACAGGAAGCGGGCTCTTTCCATTTCCCCTTTAGGATGCCCTCCTCTCCCCAGGCCCCCTCCTCGGAGGTGACCTTTGGATCGGATGCGGATTCCCAGTCTGAGTCCAATTTGGACCAGATCTCAAAGACACAGGATATGGTCAATAGCCTTATCTTGGCAATTATCCAAACCCTGAATCTCAAGGAGAACGAGGCACCTGCTCAGGAGCACTCAGTTTCCCTCAAGCGAGTAAACCGCCCCTCCCAGACTTTCTCCTATGAAAGGGAATTTGAAGCCATCGTGGCTAAACTCTGGGAACATCCTGAAAAGTGCTTCCTGGGAAAGAAGAATCTAGGCACTCTTTATTCCTTTAGCGCTGACCTCGTTGGTAGATGGGCAGAGTCCCCTAAGGAGGACCCGTTGGTTTTGCGCCTGTCTTCCAGGACAGTCTTGTCCCTGCCATTCGGTGTGTCTCTTAGGAGCACTAAAGATAGGCAGTTTGAGTCTTTGGCCCATCTTTGCCTCAGCCTGGTAGCAAAGTTCATATCTGCTTGGGCAAGAATGCTTCGCCAGGGCATCCTAGAGGCAGCTTCTCTGGATGAGATGGCAGATTTGGCAGACCAGATTGAGCAGGACGGCAAATACCTTTTGACTGCCTCTTTTGATGCGGCCAGTTGCTTCGCTGGGGAGAACAGCGACATCAATGCTGTGTGCCACACCCTCTGGTTGAAGGTGTGCATAACAGTGGGCAGCACGGTGGCTTAGGGTTCGAATCCTGGGTCCTGGGTTCGAATCCCCCCCAAGGACAACATCTGCAAGGAGTTTGTATGTTCTCCCCGTGTTTGCGTGGGTTTCCTCCGGGTACTCCGGTTTCCTCCCACACTCCAAAGACATACTGCTAGGGAATTCAGATTGTGAGCCCCCATTGGGGACAGTGATGAAAATGTGTGCAAAAACTGTAAAGCGCTGCGGAATATGTTAGCGCTATATAAAAATAAAGATTATTATTATAACCGATCCACCCTCAAAAAACACCAGCACCTGGTGTTTCTAGGAATGAGGTTTGACATGGCACAAGCAGTGTATTCTTTCCAATGGTGAAGTTCTTAACCCTCTGACGAGGGTTCCGTACTCTAAGCGACCAGCTTCTCTCTCCCTATGGTACGACATAAGTTCTGGGCAGATAATTACTGCCATGGAGGCATTCCCCTTTGCCCAGTTTCATACCCGTTCCCCTTCAGCTGGCCCTCGTGTCGGCTTGGGACAAGAGGACCACTTCCCTGGACCGGCCCATTCTACCGCCTCTTAAAGGGAGGCAGTCCCTGACCTGCAGAGGCTATTAGCGTCAGTCCTACGAGGGAGGTCCTCCCACCCTCTCTGGTGGCAGGTCATCACTACTGCCGCCAGCCTCCTTGGTTGGGGATCGTTTTTTTCTTCATCAATCAGCGCAGGGTCACTGGAATGCCTAAGTAGCCGCTCTCCCAATCAATCTCCTGGAGATCAGGGCAATTTTTTTCTTGCCCTTCGCCGCTGACCATCCTTCCTAGCAGGCCAGCAGGTCCATATAAAATTGGACGACACCACTGTCGTGGCTTAAAACATCAAGAAGGGACTCGCAACAAACAGGAGATGGCAGAGGTAACATACTGCGACAGGCGGAGTGTCTCGTTCCCGCCATATCAGCGGTACACATTCCTGAGGTGAAAAATTGGGCAGACGATTTTCTGAGTCTTCAGGGTCTCACATTTGGTGAGTGGTCTTTCAATTCCACCATTTTCAATCAAATATGCCAAGGATGGGGCTCACCGGACGTCATCCTCCTGGTGTCTCAGACGAACCACAAGGTTCCTTTATTTGTAGCCAGGTCTCGGGATCCGCTACTCATAGGTTTTGATGCACTAGTGACCCGGTGGTCACATTTTCAGTTGCCTTATCCTTTTCCGCCTCTCCCCTTTATTCCAAGAGTCATGAAAAGGATATAGGCGGAAGGAACGCCTGTAATCCTGGTAGTTCCAGACAGACCAAGAAGGGCCTGGTATGAGGAGCTGGTGAACATGCTCATCAATGCCCTCTGGAGGCTTCCAGACCTTCTCTCGCAGGGCCCCTTCTTCCACCAAAGTTCTTAGACTCTGATTTCAACAGCATGACCGTTGAGGCCGCAGTCCTGAGGGAGACCAAACTTTCCCCATCAGGTTATTCACATCATGATTAGGGCAAGAAAACCAGCATCCTCACGTATCTATCACAGATACTGGAAGGTCTTCTTTCAATGGCGTGTGGACAGGGTGGATAAAAATCAATGTTTTTTTAAAAAAATAAAAAAAAAAAATAAAAAAAAACGAATTTTTTTGATTTAAATCGGATTTTTTTCAATAAACTGCTTTTTGAGGAAAATATTTTACCATCCAAAGGTTCTTCCATCATGAGATAAAGCTGAGTTGTTTAACTCAGTAGAATAAAGGCTGTATATGTGTAACATTCACAATGCCATGCTCTTCCAGAGGTTTCTGTAGGATTAGTGGGCAGTTTCTCTCATATATTATCACAGACGCTCGCTTTACTTACGCAGTTCTCAAAACTGAATTTGACTCCGCAGAGGTCCCAGCCTCTTCTTCACGGCAAAAATGTTACAACATGAACAGAGTTGAGAAAAAGACCTTAATCCTATTCTACAAACCTATGAGTACAGAATCAACCCCTTCAGTGCCAAGTCCAAGAAGTTAGACAATATGTTTCTGATTGTTTGGAGTGGAATAGATCTGCACAACACAAGAAGAATGTGAATCTAAGTGTGAGGAGGAGGAAGGGCAAGCAGACAAGAAAATGAAAGTGAAACTTTGAGCACAATACTGCAGCATAGCCACAGACAGACAAGTCTGGATCTGTTTGTGTGTACGATCTGAGGTTTATTACATTCTTTCCTTATAATGGCAGCAGGCCGTAAAAGAGACCCAGTTTGGGAATATTTTAATGAAGCTCCTTCGCCTATCGGTAAGGCAGGCATGCGTGCAAAATGCAAACGATGCAACAAAGAGATGCAAGGCCTGGTGGCGCGATTGAGGCAACATCATGAGAAGTGCGGTGATGAAGATGACCAAAGAAACACTTCTGAACAGGCAGGATCTTCAGGTTGGTAAACATTTTTATTGAATCCTATTTCTAAAGACTGAACTGTCATGTGTGAGAAAAATTATATTTCTTATTATTACTGCATGTTACTGTTATTTGGTACAGTTATGAAGAAAAACATTCCTTTTGGGGCAGGGGCAGTGATGTGTTGTGTACAATAAGCAGAAATTGTATAAACAATAAAATAACACCATTGACTTTTTTTGTTTAGGGGAATTCATGGATTCTGGAAACTATCCACCTCCAAGATCACCATCATCCTGTTCTACAGTTTGAGAGTTATCCATCCAGGATAGTGCTTCATTAGCAGCAGCAGCATCATCAGACACCCACAGCCACATATCACCATCACCCAAAAGGAAGAAAAAAACCTTTACCTCCTGGAACCACCATAGATAGGTTTGTGATAAGAACAAGCAGATTAGAAAAAGAGTTGATTGATGAAAAAATTGCCCAGTTTATTTATGCAACGAACTCTTCTTTCCGTCTGACTGAGAACCCACATTTCATTAATATGGTTCAGTCACTGAGACCAGGATACAGTCCACCCAGCAGAGCTGATGTTGCAGGGAAACTGCTGGATCAAGTGTATTACAGAGAAATGGAGCAATGTGCAACAACTCTGGAGGGTAAAATTGTTAACCTAAGTATTGATGGGTGGAGTAATGTCCACAATGATCCTATTGTATGTGCTTGTATAACAACAGAAGGTAAAGTCTTCCTTGCACAAACAACTGATACGTCAGGAAATGCACACACAGCAGAATACTTACAAAAAGTGGCAGTAAAAGCTATAACGACATGTGAACAAAAATTCAAATGTCTAGTACGCAGTTTGGTCACTGACAATGCTGCAAACGTATCCAAGATGAGAAGAGATTTAGAAGAGCAGGGAGGGAATACAAAGCTGCTAATAACATATGGTTGCAGTGCTCATTTGCTGCACCTCTTAGCCAAAGACTTAAGTGTTCCAGAAATAAAGGCTAATGTTGTTGAAATTGCTAAATACTTCCGTAATAATCATTTTGCTGCAGCAGCTCTGAAAAGGATGGGTGGAACCAAGCTAACGCTCCCACAAGATGTTAGATGGAACTCTGTGGTGGACTGTTTTGAGCACTATATCAAAAACTGGCCTATTCTGATGACACTTTGTGAAGAAAATCGAGATAAAATAGATTGCACTGTCACGGCCAAAATCCTCAACATTGGGCTTAAGAGAAATGTTGAACATATGCTGAGCTTCCTGAAACCCATCTCTCAAGCTTTAAACAAAATACAGAAAAATAGCTGTTTTATTGCGGATGCTGTTGAAATTTGGAAGGAACTGAGTGAACACTTAAAAACAGAACTACTCATGGACAGAATTAAATTACAAGCAGTAAACAAACGAATGGGACAAGCACTGACTCCAGCTCATTTTTTGGCAAATATTGTCAATATCCAATATCAGGGTCAAAACCTAAGTGCTGAGGAAGAGGAGTTAGCTATGACATGGGTATCCAGCAATCATCCATCTTTAATGCCAACTATAATAAACTTCAGAGCTAAGGGGGAACCATTCAAGAAATATATATTTGCTGAAGATATTTTAAGGAAGGTCACACCAGTAAACTGGTGGAAGTCACTTAAGCGCTTGGATTTAGAGACTGTTCAAGTAATGATTTCACTTTTAACAGCAGTAGCTTCTTCTGCAGGCGCTGAAAGAATATTCTCTTCCTTTGGACTCATTCATTCTAAATTGAGAAATCGGTTGGGACCCAATAAAGCAGGAAAGCTTGTTTTTCTTTTCCAGATTATGAATAGGAACAAAGAAGAAGATGATGATGAAGATGACGACAAGTGAGCTACAGAGGACAGCAGGGACAGTAGTATTTAAGTTTTTCATGTGTCGGCTGGGCTGACAGTCTAAGTTTCTTAAAATATATATATATATATATATTATATTTTTTTTTTTTTTTGTTTAGCCAAATTAGTTAACAAACATGGATGTTTGTTTAAGCAAATAACTTATGCTGTAATGTTATTGTTTCAGTTGAATAAATCTATTTAAATTGTTATTAAGGTCAGGATTATTTTTCTCCTTCCTAAGTACAACAGAACAGTGGTGTCCAAATATGAATGATTAACCCATTAAACTGGGGAGAAAAAATAGGTATTAGACCTACCGGTAATGATGTTTCCAGGAGTCCATCCTGACAGCACCATGGAGGACGTCCTCCTCCTCCTTACAGGGACAGGAAGCACACGAGAGGTTAAAGGTCACGTCCCACCCCCTCTCCCTCAGTGATTTAACAAGTACCGCAAGGTGGATGATGCTAGTAACAGTTTAATGAAATCATATTACAGCATATGACATATCAAAATACAACATAGCATAACAGGGAGGGAAATACCCGTGCTGTCAGGATGGACTCCTGGAAACATCATTACCGGTAGGTCTAATACCTATTTTCCAGGACGTCCACCTGACAGCACCATGGAGAGTACCAAAGCACCTCCTCAGGGTGGGATTACCGCCTGGAGAACTTTTCTCCCGAATGCGGTCTGCTGACCAGCCAACACGTCAAGCTTGTAGTGCTTGCAGAATGTATTCAGATTGGCCCAGGTTGCTGCTCTACAGATTTGGTCAACCGAGGCCCCCGCCCGTTCAGCCCATGAGGCTGATACCGCCCTCGTAGAGTGGGCTTTTATGGACCCTGGCGGGCTAACGCCTTCGGCTTGGTAGGCGTCAGAGATTACTGAGGTAATCCAGCGCGCGATAGACGCCTTAGAGGCTTTCTTCCCCTTATTTTTACCCCCAAAAAGGATGAACAAGTTTGGGTCAATGCGCCAGCTATCGGTGGCTTCTAGATAGTCTAGCACCGCGCGCCTCACATCCAGCGAGTGAAGACGCTGTTCTTTTTTATTACGGGGATTGTCGCAGAACGATGGTAACACTACCTCCTGGTTTAGATTCTTTGAGGAGACTACCTTCGGGTAAATGCCGGGTCTAACCTTAGGATTATACTATCCCCTCATATCTGTAGATATGGGTCCTTAGTGGACAGGGCCTGGATCTCCCCTATCCTTTTGGCCGTGGTAATGGCTACTAGGAAGGCCGTTTTACGGGTGAGGGCAGAGATGTTATTTTCTCCCATAGGGCATAGTGGTCTGTACAGAGGGACCTGAGTACCAGACCCAGATCCCACGGCGGGGTGAGCTGCCTAATCGTGGGGCGCAGGCGCTGCGTGGCCTTTATAAATCTTATTACCCAGGGATGAGCCGCTAGCTGGTAATCGAAGAAGGCGCATAAGGCTGAAATATGGACCTTTAGCGTGCTAGGCTTAAGGCCTTTATTAAAACCTGCCTGCAAAAAACTTAGTATGCTAGGGAGGTCAGGGGTGCCTGCCACGAGATCGGACCTGCCACCCTCCAGACAGAATCTTTTCCATATCTTTCTATAGATTGCGGATGTCACCGGTTTCCTACTGGCCAGTAGGGTGGATATGACCTGGTCCGACAATCCCTTTGTCTTCAGGATGTCCCTCTCAGGATCCAAGCCGATAGATGAAGTCTTGCTGGGTTTGGATGGTAGATCGGGCCCTGGTGGATGATGTCCTTCCACAGGGGTAGCTCGACTGGATTTCCGACTGCCATGGCTCCTAGAAGGGGAAACCAGCTTCTCTTTGGCCAGTATGGAGCGATCAACATCACTCGTGCGTGGTCCTCGCGTATTTTCCTGAGCACTGTCGGTATGAGGGCCAGTGGCGGGAATGCGTAGGAGAGGGATTCTCCCCAGGTCTGACTCAGGGCATCCACACCTTCTGGGTGGTCCATCGGATTCAGGGAATAGAATCTGGGGACTTTCGAATTCTTTCGGCTTGCAAAGAGATCTATACTGGGGGTCCCCCAACGCTGACAGAGATGGTTGAAGATCTCTTCGTTCAGTTCCCATTCTGTCGGGAGGATCCGTTGTCTGCTCAAGTAGTCTGCTACTTCGTTCTGGGAACCCTCTAGGTGTACTGCAGTCACTGATCGGACTGTTCTTTCTGCCCAAGCGAATATTTTTCCCGCTAGGTCCTGTAGTGGTTGATGTCTGGGTCCTCCCTGGTGCTTCAGGAATGCCACTGTCGTCATATTGTCGGATAGTATACGGACATGACGATTCTCTAGTATCGACTGGTTCCGCCGTAGCGCTTCCCAGACCGCGTAGAGTTCTCTGAAATTGGAGGATCTGGTCTTGATGTCTACTGGCCATCTCCCCTGGAAGATTTTCCCTTCTATGTGGGCTCCCCAACCCCACACACTGGCGTCCGTGGTGACTACCACGTATGGAGAGGCTGTCCAAAATACGCCCACCTGAAGGTTTCTGGACCGTGTGCACCACCGAAGGGACTCTCTTACTCGTTCTGGCAGCCTTAGAGGTCTGTCTAGCGACGCCTGACTTCTCTGTCCCACCTCGCAAGGATCTCTTTCTGCAGTGATCTTGAGTGGAATTGGGCCCATCGGACGCACTGGATGCAGGCCGTCATGAGGCCCAGGACCTCCATTGCCTCTCTTATGGAGCACTGACGTCTCAACAGGTCTCTGGTTCTGGTCTGAATAGTCCTCTGCTTCTGTTCGGGTAGCCAGGATATTCTGTCGGTTGAGTCTAGGAGGACCCCAAGAAATATTTTCCTGGTTTCTGGTCTGATGTTCGACTTCTCCCAATTGATCACCCATCCAATGAACTCCATTACCGCAGTTGCTCGGTTTCTGTCGCGAACGAGCGCTTCCCTGGATCTTGCCACCAGTAGGAAGTCGTCTAAATAGGGTATGATCACAATACCCTGATCTCTCAGGTAGGCCACTACTTCTCCCACCAGCTTTGTAAAGATTCTGGGAGCTGAGGCCAACCCGAATGGAAGACACTGGAACTGGAAGTGGCAGGTCCGGGCTGGTAAACTGACCGCAAACCTTAGCAGTCTCTGGGATGAGGGATGGATAGGGACCTGGTAGTAGGCCTTCTTTAGGTCTAGGGTGCACATGACGGCGTCCCGATCTATCAGGAGGGTTGCGGATCGGACCGATTCCATCCGGAATCTCTTGTACTTGACCCAGGCATTTAGTGGTTTCAGGTTTATGATGGTACGGGCCTCGCCAGACGGTTTTGTGATCGAGAACAGGGACGAATAGTGCCCTTTCCCTCTTTCTGACGGGGGAACTGGTACTATGACCTTTGATTTTACCATGTCCTGTAGATCCGTCCACATTGCGGAGTCCTCCAGGACGACAGTGGGGGTAATTTATCTTTCGGGGGGAGGTGAATAAAGCTCTATATTGTAGCCCTCCGCGATGGTTCTGAGGACCCACTGATTGTGGGTGACTCGGGACCAGTTTGTTGCGAAGTGGCGAAGTCTCCCCCCAATACCTATGGCGTCATTGCCTCCTCGATCTAGAGGTTGATGTGAATAGAGGACCTCTGTCCCTTCCGGTCTGGCTGAAGGAGCCCTTATAGGAGCCTCTACTGGACCTTGCCCGACCCCTGAACTCGGTCTGCCTCGTAGAAAAGGAGCCTCTCCGAAAGGACTGGGGTCGTCTGGGTTTTTCCTCCGGGAATCCCTTCTTTTTATCAGACACCAGCTCTAGAATGTTATCTAGGGCTGGCCCGAATACCCTCAGGCCCGAGAAGGGGATGGCGCATAGCTTAGTTTTTGAAGCGTTGTCCCCCGACCAGGATTTGAGCCAGACTGCTCTTCGGGCTGCGTTGGAGAGGGAGCTGTTTCTGGCTGCAAATCTTACCGATTCGGCTGACGCATCTGATAGGAATGCCGTAGCCGATTTCATGAGCGGAAGGGATGCTAGGATGTCTGATCTAGGGGTCTTGTTGGTTAGGTGCTCTTCCAACAGCCCCATCCACAAAAACATAGACCTGGCCACCGAGGTGGCTGCTATGTTGGCCCTAATGAGAGCCGCCGACGTCTCCCACGCTCTTTTTAATAAGACGTCTGCCTTCCTATCCATCGGGTCTCGAAGACCTGATGAGTCCTCGAATGGGATAGCCGTCTTTTTGGTAACTTTAGCGACTGGGACATCTATTTTAGGAATTTCCTCCCATGCCCGGGTTTCCTCAGGATCAAAAGGCAGTCTGCTTCTAAAGTCTCGGGAGAGTGTCAGTCGACGCTCTGCCTCCTTCCACTCCTCCTGGACCATCGTTTTGATGTGTTCACTTACAGGGAACACTACCTGTCTCCGGGCCACCAGTCCTCCAAACATTAAGTCCTGTCTGGACTGTGGTTTAGGGACCTCACTATCTGCATAGTATTTCTGACTGCTTGGACCAACTCGTCCGTGTACTCCAGTCTGAATAGGTATTTCCTGCTCTGATCTTGTCTATCCCCCCGGATCTCGCCTTCTTCCTGATCCGAATCCCGGAATTCGGACTTCTCACTCCACCTTGGACGTTTGCGACTCGGCCCTGGGCTGGGGGACTGACGCCGTGCGAGGCTGGATGTAGAGGCCCGAACTTCCTCCCTTATCAGCGATCTCATCTCGGCTAGGAGGGATGGCTGTTCCTCGCCTACGACCCTTGAGGTACAGGGTCCGCATAGGGTCTTGTTATATGCGTCTGGCAGCTTTACCCTGCATACTGGGCATCTGACCGATTTGGAGGTGGCCTTTGCCGGGTCCTTCGCCCCCAAGGGGGATTCTGTCGGGGCTCCCTTCTCCTAATACAGAAGGGGCACCTACTCAGATCTGGGTTGGGGTAATGGGTGGGAGAGGGTGGTCTGCGATATGCGCACTTACCCCTCCGCCTGCTGGAGCGACCCCTTCCATCCTGGCGCGGTCCGCAGGGAGCTATGGACCTCCGAAGCGTGCTCCCTGGATCTCCAGAAGCGCGCTCTGTGCCTTAGGAGTGCGCGCTGTGGACCCCAGAGGCGAGCGCTGTGTGGCTTTAGTGGCGAGCGCTGTGTGGCTTCTGTAGCGAGCGCTCTGTGGCTTCAGAAGCGCGCGCGGGATTCAAAGGCCGGCGTCTGACGTCACCGGATGTGACGCGCGGCCTCTCGCGCTAGGCCGCCTCCTCCACTTCCTGCTCTGCGCGCGGCTATGGCGGCCTCCTCCGGCCTGCCGCCGTGGGGAGCCAACCCCCATCCGTCTGCGGCGGACTGCCACTCCGGCCTCTTTGCCTGCTATGGCGGACTGCGGAGGCCTCATTCCTGCCTCCCAGCGCCGCTGCGCCAGTCGTCCGTCGGTGCCCGCCCAGCCAGTCGCCTGCGGGGAGCCGACCATCACCTGCCGTGGCGGTGAGTTTTTGGAGCCGAGAGCCTCCCATGGGGAGGAACGGCTCCCTCCAGGAGCGTCGTCCTGCTCCTGGCCTTTGGGGCAGAGGGACTCCCCACTGGAGAGTTTCGGCCCCGGGACCTCTTGACAGGGGAAGGCTTGGACTAGCCGTACGATCCCCTGAGCCCCTCCGGTAAGCTTCTCGTGTGTCCCTCCATGCAGGGACAGGAAAAACACTGAGGGAGAGGGGGTGGGACGTGACCTTTAACCTCTCGTGTGCTTCCTGTCCCTGTAAGGAGGAGGAGGACGTCCTCCATGGTGCTGTCAGGTGGACGTCCTGGAAAAGTAATATAAAAAGTGATTCTAAAAATCTTCATCTACTTGCATGTTAAAGTAGCAAGAACTAGTTTAGGTAGAAACTTTGATTTAAATCACTGATTTAAATCAAGCCTTACTGACTAGTGATTTAAATCGTGATTTAAATCAGTTAGATTTAAATCAAATCCACCCTGCGTGTGGACAATAATTTGGTCAGTACCCTTAAGGATCAGGTTTCCGCTCTGTCAATCCTTTCTCAACGAGATTTGGCTTCTCGTTCCCAGGTGAAGACCTTTCTTCAGGGAGTCGCCTACCTGGCACCTCCCTTATCGTTCTCCAATGGCTCTATAGGATCCTAGTCTTGTCCTTGGTGCACTCCAGCCCGCTTCCTGGGAGCCCATTCAAGATTTTTCATCTTCTCTCCGGTCATAAAAGCAGCCTTCTTAGTTGCCATGACGTCCATCAGAAGAGTTTCTGAGTTAGCGGCTTTGTTCTGCCGTTCTTCGTTCCCGATTCTCCATCGGGACAAGGTAGCTCTCGGGCCGTTCCTTCCTTTCTACATAAGATGATCTCTTCAATTTACACTAATGAAGAAATTGTCCTTCCTTCTCTATGTCCCTCTCCAGTTCATCCCCTGGTGAATTACCTCCACTAGTTAGATCTGGTCAGAGCTATCAGAGTATATCCCTCAAGGACTGCTTCCTTTCGCCTTTCTGATACCCTATTTTACATCTCTGAAAGTCGTCGTAAGGGACTCCCAGCCTCTAGGTCCACTATTGCCCGTTTGGTGTCGTTCGGCAATATCGGAGGCTTACTTCATTTAGGACTAATAGCTTACTCCGAGTGTAAAGGATCACTCCACCCAGGCGGTGGCAGCTGCCTGGGCAGTTCGTCACCAGCCTTCGGCTTAACAGATTGTAAAGCTACGACCTGGTCGTCATTGCACTTTCGCGACATTTTATAAGTTTCACACCCATGTCTCATCTGATGCAGGCCTAGGAAGGAAGGTGTTTCAGGTGGCGGATACGCACCGGCCAGCCTAGGTCTGTTTCTTTGCATTGTTTTCTGTTTCCCACGCTTTGGGACATCCCATGGTTACCTGTGTCCCCCACTGAAGTGATAAAGTAAGAAGGATTTTTGGTACTCACTGTAAAATCTCTTTCTTGGATCCTTCATTGGGAGACAGCACCCTCCTTAACTGTTTGTACCGTTTTTGGGCCTACATGCCTTTTGTTGCTGGGTTGGTACATATGTTGAGTTTTTGGTTGCTTCTCCTACTGCATTAACATTAACTGGGGAACTTGGTTCCTGTCAGTGGGTGTATACTACTGGGGAGGTATCCATTTCTTTTTTTTGCCCAGTGTCAGCTTCCTAGCGATAGCAGCATACACCCCATGGTTACCTGTGCAGCCCTCATTGGAGGACAAGAAAGATTTTACAGCGAGTACCAAAAATCCTTCTTTTCACCAGTTTAGAGCGATGCCTCGGTGCTTTTCTGATCTGTGCATGTGTTTAAATGGGGGGGAAGGGGGGGGGGGGGTGTCAGGACACAATACAAGTTTCTGCAACTGCTCCTGCACAGATTAACTTAACGTCTGCGGGGGTATTTAATCAGTTTGAATATAAACAGCAACAGAGAAGCTAATGGGAGGTAAAACCACAGGGTTAAAAAAAAAAATTAATTCCTGCATTGGAACAGAGGACAAGAGGAACTCAGTAAAAGGTCCTAAGACTAGGTAAGTTAGGAGGAAAAACAATGTCGGGAAACTTATTTTCCAATGAACTCAAGAAAAGGATTTGGGGGAAAGAAAGAAGGAGCACAAAAACATGGATCATCAGAAGTGTTCCCCCGCGGGAGGAATCATAATATGGCACAAACAATGATCTCTCTTAAGCATGCAGAACCTTGCGAGGTGGTAAGAGAAGGCCAGGACGTGGTCCTTCACTCAGTGCACCACCCAAGATGCCCCTCACAGCAATGGTGGAATGAACTAAGATGCATAGATAGCCACTGTATTTTTCTTACAAGTTACTGTAGTACTTCATTCAACAAGCAGAATGAGGCTTAAGACAAATCTAAATTACCACTTGTTGGGACAGACAGATCAGAAGAGCTATGACCAAATGTATAGACAAGCGTTTCCAATGATGGTTAAGCCCCAGATCACTAGAATATTACTGATCGTGCCGCGACTTCCAGGGGAGATGAAAGCAAGGCCTTAAATCCACTAACTACGCGTGAAAGAAGAAAGGATAAAAGCGGGACCAGAAAACCACAGAATGGTTGGGCCGACTCATTCTGAGAAACCACATCAGATCTCACAACTTTGCTTTAACCCCTTCCTGCAAATTGACATTCCGGAACGTCCTGAAGATTATGCGGGCACATAGGCTGTGCCCGAAAGATCGCCACCGAGAGCTCGGCTATATGCCCATATTGCCCCTTGCTGTTTAACCCATTAAATGCCACTATAGCGATCACACCATTTCGGTTAGGAGAGGGAGGGGGCTTTATCAGTGTAACACTGACAGGTATAATCCATTATACCAGAGATCACAGTAATAAGTTAATTGTAACTCGGGTCATGTGACCCTGATGACATCACACGTCTTTCTGCACCTATGTTGCTGCCTACTTATGATTGGCATTAACTGATTAGGTACTAAACATTGATTTCTAATATCTTTGCAAAGTTTAGGCGAAATTTAACATTCTGCTCTGCAGCTGCCATTAAATAGTGTGTTTAGCTCAAAATAGAAAATGTGATGAGTGGTCCTAGTTAATGGTGTCTGGTCTGCAAACCATGTCCTATGAGGAACGGCTAAAGGATTTGGGAATGTTTAGTTTGCAAAAAAAGAAGACAGGAGACTTAATAGCTGTCTACAAATAGCTCAAGTGCTGTCACATTGTAGAAGGATCATCTTTATTCTCCTTTGCACAAGGAAAGACTAGAAGCAATGGGATGAAACTGAAAGGGAGGAGACAGATAAGATATTAGAAAAAAATTTTTTTGATAGGGTGATCAATGAGTGGAACAGGCTGCCACGAGAGGTGGCGAGTTCTCCTTCAATGGAAGTCTTCAAACAGAGGCTTGGCAGACATCTGTCTGGGATGATTTAGTGAATCCTGCTTTGAGCAGGGGGTTGGACCAGATGGCTCAGGAGGTGTCTCTTCCAACTCTACGATTCCATGATTAAATGGACTTCAATTTTCAAATGGTTGAGAGAAGGAAGAGATGGGAGGAGAAATACATAGAAAACCTTGACAGCTAAAGTGGAGGTTCTGGATCAAGACTCTTAACCCAGCCTATTTTGTCCTTAATGACCAGGCCAATTTTTTCCAATTATGACCGGTGTCCCTTTATGAGGTAATAACTCAGGAACGCTTCAACGCATCCTCGCGATTCCGAGACTTTTTTTCATGACATATTGGGCTTCATGTTAGTGGTAAATTTAGGTCGATAATTTTTGCGTTTATGAAAAAAATAGGTATTAGACCTACCGGTAATGATGTTTCCAGGAGTCCATCCTGACAGCACTATGGAGGACGTCCTCCTCCTCCTTACAGGGACAGGAAAGCACACGAGAGGTTAAAAGGCCATGTCCCACCCCCCTTTCCCTCAGTGATTTGACAAGTACCACAAGGTGGATGATGCTAGTAACGGTTTAATGAAACAATCATATTACAGCATATGACATAACATAATACAACATAGTATAACATAACAGGGAGGGAACTACCCGTGCTGTCAGGATGGACTCCTGGAAACATCATTACCGGTAGGTCTAATACCTATTTTCCAGGACGTCCACCTGACAGCACTATGGAGAGTACCAAAGCACCTCCTCAGGGTGGGATTACTGCTTGGAGAACTTTTCTCCCAAATGCGGTTTGTTGGCCAGCTAACACATCTAGTTTGTAGTGTTTGCAGAATGTATTAAGACTAGCCCAGGTTGCCGCTCGACAAATTTGATCAACTGACGCCCCCGCCCGCTCGGCCCATGAGGCCGATACCGCCCTTGTAGAGTGGGCTTTTAAGGAATCAGGCGGGCTGGCGCCTTCAGCCTGGTAGGCGTCCGAGATTACTGAGGTAATCCAACGCGCTATGGACGCCTTAGAGGCCTTCTTCCCTTTATTCCTACCTCCAAAGAGAACGAACAGGTTCGGGTCGACACGCCAACTATTGGTGGCCTCTAGGTATTCTATAACTGCGCGCCTCACGTCTAGCGAGTGGAGCCGCCGCTCCTTCTCATTTCGGGGATTATCGCAGAAAGAGGGTAACACTACCTCCTGGTTCAGATTTCTTGTAGAGGCTACCTTCGGGGTAAATGCCGGGTCTAACCTTAGGATTATACTATCCTCTCTTATCTGGAGGTATGGATCCTTAGTGGATAGGGCCTGGATCTCCCCTATTCTTTTGGCCGTGGTAATGGCTACTAGAAAGGCCGTTTTACGAGTGAGAGCAGGGATGGCTATCTTCTCACTAAGGGCGAAAGTGTCCGAGCAGAGGAACCGAAGTACCAGGCCCAGGTCCCATGGCGGGGTGAGCTGCCTAATCGTGGGGCGCAGGCGCTGTGTGGCTTTTATAAACCTTATCACCCAGGGATGTGCAGCTAACTGATAATCGAAGAAGGCGCTCAAAGCTGAAACCTGGACTTTTAGAGTGCTGGGCTTGAGGCCTTTATTAAAACCTGCCTGCAGGAACCCTAGTATGTTAGGGAGATCAGGGGTACCTGCCACGAGCTCGGACCTGCCACCCTCCAGACAGAATCTCTTCCATATCTTCCGATAAATTGCCGACGTCACCGGCTTCCTGCTGGCCTGTAGGGTGGATATGACCTTCTCCGACAATCCTTTTGCCTTCAGGATGTCCCTCTCAGGATCCAAGCCGATAAATGGAGTCTTGCTGGGTCCGGGTGGTGGATCGGGCCCTGGTGGATGATGTTCTCCCACAAGGGCAGCTCGACTGGATCTTCTACTGCCAAGGCTCCCAGAAGGGAAAACCAGCTTCTCCTCGGCCAGTATGGCACTATCAATATCACTCTTGCGTGGTCCTCGCGTATCTTTCTGAGCACTGCCGGTATGAGGGCCAGTGGTGGGAACGCATAAGAGAGGGATTCTCCCCAAGTCTGACTCAGGGCGTCTACACCCTCTGGATGGTCCATCGGATTTAGGGAGTAGAATCTGGGAACCTTCGAGTTCTTCCGGCTTGCGAAGAGATCTATACTGGGGTTCCCCCAGCGCTGACAAAGCTGGTCGAAGATCTCTACGTTCAATTCCCACTCTGTCGGGTGGATCTGTTGCCTGCTCAGGTAGTCTGCCACTTCGTTTTGGGAACCCTCTAGATGTACAGCGGTCACGGATCGAACTGTCCGTTCTGCCCACGTGAATATCTTTTCCGCCAGTGCCTGTAGTGGTTGATGTCTGGTTCCTCCTTGGTGTTTCAGGAATGCCACTGTCGTTGTATTGTCGGATAAAATGCGGACATGACGACTCTTTAGTACCGACCGGTTTCTCCGCAACGCTTCCCAGACCGCGAAGAGTTCCTTGAAATTGGAGGATCTGGCCTTGATGCTTGCTGGCCACTTCCCCTGGAAGATCTTCCCTTCTATGTGGGCTCCCCATCCCCACGCACTTGCGTCTGTGGTGACTACCACGTATGGAGAGGTTGTCCAATGCACGCCCACCTGAAGATTCCTGGCCTGTAACCACCAGCGAAGGGACTCCTTTACTCGTCCTGAGAGCCTTAGGGGTTTGTCTAGCGACGCCTGACTCCTGTCCCACCTCGCGAGAATCTCTCTTTGTAACAACCGCGAGTGGAATTGGGCCCAACGGACACACTGGATGCAGGCCGTCATGAGGCCCAGGACCTCCATTGCTTCCCTTATGGAGCATTGACGCCTCAACAGGCCTCTGGTTCTGGCCTGAATGGACTTCTGCTTCTGCTCGGGTAGCCAGGATATTCTGTCGGCTGAGTCTAGGAGGACTCCCAGGAATACCTTTCTGGTGTCTGGTGTGAGGTCCGACTTCTCCCAGTTGATCACCCAGCCCAGGAACTCCATCACAGTAGTTGTTCGGATCCTGTCTCGGATGAGCGCTTCTTTGGATCTTGCCACCAGTAAGAAGTCGTCCAGGTACGGCACAATCACAATACCCTGATCTCTCAGGTAGGCCACCACCTCTACCACCAGCTTTGTAAAGATCCTGGGAGCTGAGGCCAGCCCGAATGGAAGACCCTGGAACTGGAAATGGCAGGTCCGGGCTGGTGAACTGATCGCGAACCTTAGTAGGCCTTGGGATGAGGGATGAATAGGAACCTGATAGTATGCCTTTTTTAGGTCTAGGGTGCACATAACTGCGTCCCTGTCTATCAGAGGAATTGCGGATCGGATTGATTCCATCCGGAACCTCCTGTATCTGACCCAAGCATTTAGTGGCTTCAGGTTTATGATGGTGCGGGCCTCGCCGGATTTCTTTGTGATTGCAAACAGGGAAGAGTAGTGCCCTTTCCCTCTTTCTGACGGTGAAACTGGTATTATGACCCCTGAGTCTAACATGTCCTGAAGATCCGACCACATTGCGGAGTCCTCCTGGACGACAGTGGGGGCAATATATCTGTCGGGGGGAGGAGAAGAGAGCTCTATCCTGTAACCTTCTCTGATGGTTCTGAGGACCCACTGATTGTTGGTGACTCGTGACCAGTTTGCTGCAAAGTGGCGAAGTCTCCCCCCAATGCCTATGGCGTCATTGTCTCCTCGATCTAGATGTCGATGCAAATGGGGGACCTCTGTTCCTCCCACTTTGGCTGAAGGAGCCTTTGTAGGAGCTTCTATTAGACCTCGCCCGGCCCCTAAACTCTGACTGTCCTCTGAAGAAGGAGCCTCTCCGAAAGGACTGGGACCGCCTGGGCTTTTCTTCCGGGAATCCCTTATTCTTATCGGACACCAGCTCAAGGATATTATCCAGGGCTGGACCAAACACCCTCAGACCCGAGAAAGGGATGGCACATAACTTGGCCTTAGAAGGGTTATCCCCCGACCAGGATCTAAGCCAGACTGCTCTCCGGGCCGCATTAGAGAGGGAGCTGTTTCTGGCCGCAAACCTAACTGATTCCGCCGACGTATCCGACAGGAACGCCGTGGCTGATTTCAAGAGAGGAAGAGATGCTAGTATCTCTGACCTCGGGGTCTTGTTGGTTAGGTGTTCCTCCAACTGCCCCAACCACAGGAACATAGACCTGGCCACCGAGGTGGCTGCTATGTTGGCTCTAATCAGGGCCGCCGACGTCTCCCATGCTCTTTTTAACAAGACGTCCGCCTTTCTATCCATCGGGTCTCGAAGACCGGATGAGTCCTCGGCTGGGATAGCCGACTTCTTAGTAACCTTGGCGACCGGGACGTCGATCTTAGGGACTTCTTCCCACGCCCGAGTTTCCTCGGGATCAAAGGGCAGTCTATTTTTAAAGTTTCGGGAGAGTGTCAACCGACGCTCTGCTTCTTTCCACTCCTCCCGGATCATTGCTTTGATGTGCTCGCTCACAGGGAACACCACCTGTTTGCGGGACACCAGTCCTCCAAACATTAAGTCCTGTCTGGACTGTGGCTTAGGGACTTCTTCCATCTGCATGGTATTTCTGACAGTGTGTACCAGCTCGTCCGTATCCTCCAGTCTGAATAGGTACTTTCTGTTCTGCTCCTGACTATCCCCCAGGATCTCGCCTTCTTCCTCCTGATCTGAGTCCCGGAAATCGGATTCCTCGCTAGGGCTCGCCTCTGATACTGGGACTGGTTCCCACCTCGGACGCTTGCGACCTGGCCCAGGGCTGGGGGATCGACGCCGGGATGTAGAGGCCTGAATCTCTTCCCTTATCAGCGACCTCATTTCGGAAAGTAGAGATGGCTGTTCCTCGCCTATGACCCTGGAGGTACAGGGACCGCATAGGGTCTTGCTATAGGTGTCTGGCAGCTTTACTCTGCACACCGGACATCTGACTGATTTGGCGGTGGCTTTCGCCGGGTCCTTCCCCGAGGGGGACTCAGCCGGGGTTCCCTTTTCCTGATAACATAAGGGGCACCTCATCAGATCTGGGCTGTGGGGACGGGTGGGGAGGGTGGTCTGCGCTATGCGCACTTACCCCTCCACCAGATGCAGTGTTGCCTTCCATCCCCTGGCGTCCGATGCAGTCACACAGCCTGGAACAACCTGTGACGACTCTGGAGAACGCTTTGGTCCAGGAGCGCGCGCGCCCTGGATTTGAAACCGGCGTCTGACGTCACCGGATGTGACGCTGGTAAGCCGCGCCTCCACTTCCTGCCAGGCATCTGCGCGCGACCGCGCTCGGCGCGTGCAGGGAGCCATTCCTGCTATGGCGCTCCGGCCTCCACTGCCCAGCCGTCGGCGTCGTCCTGCCGCCCACTTCTGTCGGTGCCCGCACGGCCAGCCGCCTGCGGGGAGCCGACCCGTCCTGGAGCCGAGAGCCCCCCCACCGGGAGGAACGGATCCCTCCAGGAGCGCCGTCCTGCTCCTGGCCTTTGGAGCCGAGGGACTCCCCACCGGGAAGTTTCGGCCCCGGGACCTCTTGACAGGGGAAGGATTGGACCGGCCGCACGATCCCCTGGGTCCCTCCGGTAAGCTCTCGCGTGTCCCTCCGTGCAGGGACAGGAAAAAACACTGAGGGAAAGGGGGGTGGGACATGGCCTTTTAACCTCTCGTGTGCTTTCCTGTCCCTGTAAGGAGGAGGAGGACGTCCTCCATAGTGCTGTCAGGTGGACGTCCTGGAAAATGGAAATTTGGTGAAAATTTTGAAAGTTTCGCAATTTTCAAGTTTTGAATTTTTATTCTGTTAAACCAGACAGCTATGTGACACAAAATAGTTAATAAATAACATTTCCCACATGTTTACTTTATATGAGCACAATTTTGGAAACAAATTTTTTTTTTTAGTTAGGAAGTTATAACAGTTAAAAGTTGACCAGCGATTTCTCATTTTTACAACAAAATTTACAAAACCATTTTTTTAGGGACCGACCACCTGACATTTGAAGTCACTTTGAGGGGTCTATATGGCAGAAAATACCCAAAAGTGACACCATTCTAAAAACTGCACCCCTCAAGCTACTCAGAACTACATTCAAGAAGATTAACAACCCTTCAGGTGCTTCACAGGAACTAAAGCAACTTGGAAGGAAAAAATGGACATTAATTTTTCGAACAAAAATTTTCTTTTACCATCAATTTTTTCATTTTCACATGGGCAACAGGATAAAATGGTTCCTAAAATTTGTTGGGCAATTTCTCCTAAGTACACCGATACCACATATGTGGTCATAAACCACTGTTTGGGCGCACGGCAGGGCTCAGAAGGGAAGGAGCGCCATTTGGCTTTTTGAATGGAAAATATGCTGAATATTTAGCGGTTGCCATATCGCGTTTGGAGAGCCCCTGTGTGCCTAAAAATTGGAGCTCCCCCACAAGTGACCCCATTTTGGAAACTAGACCCTCGAAGGAACTTATCTAGATGTGTGGTGAGCACTTTGAACCCCCAAGTGCTTCACAGAAGTTTATAACGCAGAGCAGTAAAAATAATCGTTTTTTTCCTCAAAAATGATTTTTTAAGCCCGCTAATTTTTTATTTTCCCAAGGGTAACAGGATAAATTGGAACCCAAAAGTTGTTGTCCAGTTTGTCCTGAGTACGCTGGTACACCATATGTGGGGAGGAACCACTGTTTGGGCGCACGGAAGGCTCAGATGGGAAGGACCGTCATTTGACTTTTTCAATGGAAAATTAGCTCCAATCGTTAGCGGACACCATGTCTTGTTTGGAGAGCCCGTGTGCCTAAACTTTGGAGCTCCCCCACAAATGACCCCATTTTGGAAACAGGATAAATTAGACCCCAAAACTTGTCCAGTTTGTCCCGAGTACGCTGGTACCCCATATGGGGGGGGGGGGGAACCACTGTTTGGGCACACGTTGGGGCTCAAAAGGGAATTAGTGACTTTTTGAAATGCCGACTTGATAGAATGGTCTGTGGGCGTCATGTTACATTTGCAGAGCCCCTGATGTACCTAAACAGTGGAAACCCCCCACAAGTGACCCCTTTTTGCAAACTAGACCACCCAAGGAATTAAATCTAGATGTGTGGTGAGCACTTTGAACCCCCAAGTGCTTCACAGAAGTTTATAACGCAGAGCCGTGAAAATAAAATCACTTTTCCACAAAAATAAAAAATTGGTGGCTAAAAAATTTTTCTCAAGGGTAACAGGAGAAGTTAGACCCCCAAAGTAGTTGTGCAATTTTTCCTGAGTACACTCATACCCCAAATGTGGGGGTAAACCACTGTTTGGGCACACGTCGGGGCTCGGAATGGAGGGACTACTGTTTGACTTTTTGAACGCAAAAATAGCTGGAATAAATGGTGGCGCCATGTCGCGCTTGGAGACCCTGTGATGTGCCTAAATAGTGGAAACCCCTCAATTCTAACTCCAACCCTAACCCCAACACACCCCTAACACTAATCCCAACTCTAACCTTAACCCCAACCCTAACGGAAAAATAAAAATATTTTATTTTATTATTTGTCCCTACATATGGGGCAGTGATTTACTTTTTTTTTTATTTTGATCACTGAGAGTTTATCAGTGGAGGGAAGGGGGGGGGGGGGACAGATTATGACGGCGGCTGCTGATCGGTGCCGTCAGCCAATCTGAGCAGTCAGTCATGGGGGGGGGGGGGGGCTGATCGGTGTCTCTAGCCATGGCAGATGCTATTGCAGCATCGGCCATGGCTGGATTGTAATATTTCACCAAATTTCATTGGTGAAATGTTACAATCGCTCTGATTGGCTGTTAAAAGTGAAACAGCCAATCAGAGAGATCGTAGGCACGTGGGGGCTAAGCCACGCCCCCTGGGGTTAACTATGAAGGCTCCTCTGTGTGCGGGTCGGGTCACCTTTCAGTGACCCCGGTCACCCGACCCGCAGGGGCGCAATCAATTCATGACGCCACATAGGCGTCATGGGTCGTATTGGCACAACTTTTCATGACGGCTATGTGGCATCAAAGGTTGGGAAGGGGTTAAAAAGACCATCTCACAGACAGCAGCAATGAGGCTGTACACAAAACCTAATACAAATCTGTATTAAGGACTTGCCCCTCAAGTAAAGCCACGTCCTCAAAAGTAGAGTTTCCAGGTTTAATAGAGTTTCTCAGAAAATAAGCCCTAGAATGATTTTACAAGATTTTTGGAGTAGGATTGAAATATAAACCCTACTCTAAAAATAAACCCTAGTTGCAGTAAGGGTTGGTGGTGGTGGGGAAAATGGACAATTACCAGAGCCCCCACTCTTAAGTGCCCCAGCATTTCTATTCTGAGGTTAAGACTGCTAAAGTACATCACAGTCATGGAACCAAAGTTCCTTTAACTGTGGGAGTGTAGAGGACCTCCAGAGGAAACAGGGTGGTGTGGAGGGCCAACATTAGGGGGAAGAGATGGCAAGCTGGATATTTTTTTTCTGTCTATTAGGGTCCCCAATATTTCTATTCCGATGTTAAGACTGCTTAAGGATCTTAGGTGACCACACAGACATATGACCATGATGTCAAAACAGGATTTTTGGGTTGCTTACCGTAAAATCTGTTTCTCGGAGCCTTCATTGGGGGACACAGACCATGGGTGTACGCTGCTGCCACTAGGAGGCTGACACTATGCACAAAAAAAGGTTAGCTCCTCCTCCGCAGTGTACACCCCACTGACCGGCAGGGAACTCCTCAGTTAGTGAGAAAGCAGTAGGAGAAGTAACAGAATAGAGTGAAAACAGAACAAACAACTCAACTGTAACCAACCAAAGTAAGAACAGGAGTTGTAGAACATGGGAGGGTGCTGTGTCCCCCAATGAAGGCTCCGAGAAACAGATTTTACGGTAAGCAACCCAAAAATCCTGTTTTCTCGTTTGCCTTATTGGGGACACAGAGACCATGGGACGTCCCAAAGCAGTCCCTGGGGTGGGAAAAAACTTCCATCAGGCCAGTGGACTCACCACCGCTGCCTGCAGAATCCTTCTACCTAGGCTGGCGTCTGCCGAAGCGTAGGTGTGGACTTTGTAGAATTTTCACAAACGTGTGAACCGATGACCAGGATGCAGCTTTGCAAAGCTGCAGCGCGGAGGCTCTGTGGCGTACCGCCCAGGAAGCACCCACTGCCCGGGTAGAGTGCGCTCGATGCTTAACCCGGAAGGCCTCCAAAATTGCCGATCTGATCCAGCGAGCAATAGTAGCTTTGGAAGCCGGGTGACCTTTCCGCGCCCCATCTGGAATGACGAAGAGAGAGTGTCTTCCGCAAAGGGGTCGTCCTAGCTAGGTAGACCTTCATCGCCCTGACCAAGTCCAGCTTGTTCAAGGACCGCTCCCGAGGATGAGCTAGACCCGGACAAAATGACAGGAGAACAATGTCCTCATTCAGGTGGAAAGCTGACACCACCTTAGGAAGGAAAGAGGGCGGAGACCGCAGAACTACCTTGTCCTGGTAGAGTACCAAGACAGGAGAGCGGCAAGAGAGGGCCGCCAATTCCGACACGCGCCGGATGGAGGTGATGGTTACTAGGAAGGCTACTTTCCATGAAAGGAGAGATAGGGAAACTTCCCTGAGAGGTTCAAAGGGAGGACCTTGCAGAACCTTGAGAACCAAATTAAGATCCCAAGGATCTACGGGCGCTCGGTACAGAGGAGCCGCATGAGCCACACCTTGAAGGAAGGTTTTGACCTGAGGACGGGAGGCCAACGTCTTCTGAAATAAAACGGACAGCGCCGAAACTTGACCTTTTAAAGAGCTGAGGGCAAGGCCTGCATCAAGCCCTGCCTGAAGAAACGCCAGGACAGAAGGGAGCGAAAAACGCATGGGCGGAATGTCGTTGGCCTCGCACCAAGTGAAATAGGCCTTCCAAGTACGGTAATAAATTTTGGAAGACGATGACTTTCTGGCCCGGATCATGGTCTGAATAACTCGATCCGAAAAGCCTGATCGTTTCAAAACCTCGGTCTCAACAGCCACGCCGTTAAATTGAGAGGCCGAGAATTGGGGTGGCAAATCGAACCTTGAGACAGCAGATCTGCCCTGTCTGGAAGCTTCCGTCAGCGAGAAGGTTAACGGCGTCCGCGAACCAAGACCTTTTGGGCCAATTTGGGGCGATGAGGATGACTGGAATTCCTTCCGCCTTGATTTCCTTCAACAACCTGGGAAGAAGAGGCAGGGGAGGGAACAGGTAGGGGAGCTCGAACTGCGACCAAGGAATGGCCAGAGCGTCGGCGCCCACTGCGAGGGGATCTCGAGCCCTGGATACAAACTGTGGGACTTTCCTGTTGAGGAGAGAAGCTAGCAGATCTACGTCCGCGGTTCCCCAACGACGGCAAAGCTGAAGAAATACCTCCGGATGTAGGGACCACTCTCCCGCCGCAAGACCCTCGCGGCTGAGAAAATCGCCGGTCCAGATGTCCACGCCGGGAACGTGCACCGCGGATATAGCTGGGACTGAAACCTCTGCCCAATTTAGAATCTTGGACACCTCTGCCAGGGCTGAGACACTCCGTGTCCCCCCCTTGGCGGTTGACATATGCCACCGCTGTGGCATTGTCTGTCTGAATCTGGATAGTAAGGCCCCTGAGAAGTCTCTCCCAGTGAACGAGAGACAGATAAATCGCTCGTATCTCGAGAACGTTGATCGGCAGGGCTGACTCCTGCGTTGACCACCGACCCTAAACAGTGTGTTCGCGGAACACTGCTCCACAGCCGAGATGCTGGCAAACGGCGTCACAAGCTGCCAGTGAATGGGGAGGAAAGACCGTCCTAGGGAGATGAGTGGAGACGTCAGCCACCAATTGAGGGACTGCTTGACCCGGTATGAAAGACGAACTGGGCGGTCCAGAGAAAAAACAGACCTGTTCCACCGAGACAGGATGGCGTGTTGGAGAGGTCTGGTGTGAAATTGGGCAAAGGGAACCGCCTCTGTCGCTGCCTCCATCTTTCCTAGGACTTTCATTATTGTCCGGAGAGATGGAAGTCGTAAGATCTGTAGCGATCGTACATCCCGCTGCAGGGAGCAAATCTTTTCTTGTGGGAGAAAAACCCTTGATCGACGAGTGTCGAACAATAGACCCAGAAACACAAGACATTGTGTCGGAACCAGGCAGGACTTTTTTTTTTTTGTTGATGAGCCACCCGAAATTGGACAGGGTGTCGAGGACGATGGTAATACTTTGGTGAGCTTGATGAAAGGACGGAGCTGTGATCAGAATGTCATCGAGGTACGGAAAAAGAACAAGACCTCTGATTCTCAACAAGGCCATCAACGCCGCCATGATCTTTGTAAACACTCTGGGTGCGGAGGCGAGACCGAACGGTAGTGCAACAAACTGGTAATGTTCCTGGCAAATCGCAAAACGCAGGAATTTCTGAGGGCCGGAGAATATGGGAACGTGTAGATAGGCATCTTGGATGTCTATTGAACACATGAACTCCTGCGTTTCCATGGAAGCGATTACTGACCGAAGAGACTCCATTCGGAAATGACGCAGTCGGACTCTCTTGTTGAGTAACTTGAGGTCCAAGATGGGGCGAACTGTACCGCCTTTTTTCGGTACCACGAACAGGTTTGAATAAAACCCTGTGAAACGTTCTGATTCGGGAACGGGCACTATCACTCCGGAATTGAGGAGATAGGCGATGGACGCAAAGAACCCCGGAACTAAGGCGGGATCTTTTGGAGGTCAGGACTCGAAGAAACGATCCCGGGGATGAGAAACGAACTCTATCGTGTATCCTGATGATACAACCTCCCTGACCCAAGCGTCCTCTACTGAGGCAAGTCAGACGTCTCTGAAGAAAGGGAGTCGACCTCCTAATTGGGAAGGACCCTCGAGAGTTCGTTGATAGTCATGCTGATGTGGACCGTCCAGATCTGGATCTGGAGGATCTGCCCTGGGAGTTGTGAGATCGCCAGGAGGGAATGGGTCTGAAGGACACCTTTTCTCTATCCTGGCGTGCCTGCGGTCTCTGTTGGTTAGAGAAGTTGTCTGCCGCATTGAAGCGGCGGAAAGTCCGAAAGGGCTGAAACTGACGTCTTAACGGAGGTCTGCGAGGCTTGGACTGAGGGAGGAGGGAACTCGTGCCTCCAGCGGCGTCCTTAATAATCTGGTCCAGCTGGGATCCGAAGAGACACGCTCCCTGAAAAGGCAGATTGGTAAGGGACCTTTTTTGAAGCCAAATCCGCCTGCCAAGCCTTGAGCCAAATTGAACGTCGGATTGCTACCACGTTGCTTGACGTCTGAACTGCGCAAGACGCGGCATCCAAGGAGGCAGAGAGCAGATAATCCCATGCATGAGAGATCTGGTTGGCCAGTTTGGCCAATTGCTCTGGTTGGGCTTTAACTAGGATGCCCTTGCGGAGTTCCTCTGCCCAAGTGGCTCTGGCCTTCGCTACCCAAGATGAAGCGAAGGCTGGGCTTAGCACTGCTGTAGCCGCTTCGAATGTTGACTTTGCTAAAGATTCTATAATTCTAACATTAGAATCCTTTAGTGACGCCACCACACCTGAAATCGGGAGGACCGTGTTGTCAGAAAGTCTGGACACGGGTGCGTCTACCGAGGGGGAAGCGGACCAGTTGTCGGTGAGCTCCTTGGCAAACGGGTACAGCACGCCGAGACGCTACCCTCTTTGAGAGCGCCTGGTTGGATTTTCTCTTTCCCTGGTAAGGATCCTGCCAAACTCGGATCGGAAAGCGAAGACCCTGGAAGGTGTTTCTGCCCGTCTGAATGAAACCTCCTGTTCTGAGGATTTCGCAGGGGAGTCTGAGATTTCGAAGGCGTGTTTAATCGCAGCAATGAGGTTCTGTACCGTAACCTTCACGTCCGCGTCCTGGTCCGAATCCAGCATTAAGATCTCTTCGGATGACACATCCGAAAGCGCTTCACCTGACTTGGGTGAGGAGGCACGGGAGGGCGACTGCTGGGAAGGACTATGTGGGGATGTGAGGCCAGGAGAGGATCCCGGCCGGAGGTCCTGTCTGGACCTTTTGCGGCTTCTGCTGGCTGGCTCAAATGGAGCATCATGTGACCTGCTGGACCCTGCAGAAGTGTCCAGGGGCAACCTATCAAGGACGGCTACTAGGGACTGAGACACCCTGGTGAGGTCTGCCACAGATTGAGGAGACGAGGCCCAACCAGTAATGGGGGGTTCGCTTCCACATGGCGCAATAGATGGCTCCTGGACGGATTCTTGCTGAATGGGGTTGCTGCAGTCCAGGCAGAGGGGAGTAGGCTGTCCTGCTGCCGGAAGGTTGGGGGTCAAAAAGGCAGAGGAGGGTGTCAGTCTGCAGATGCAGAGATACTCACGGTCCGGTGTCCCTAGGGAACGTGCCACACGACTTGTCGGAAGATGTAGGGCAGCGGAGAGCGGTATCCGGCTGACAGGCTGCGGAGAGCGGTGTCCGGCTGACAGGCTGCGAAGATGGCGGCGGCCTGAGAGGAGCAGGAGGAACGTGCGCTTTCAGAGGAAGAAGGGCGGAGCTAGCCGCCGAAGCTGAAGGAAGGCACAGCCCGCTGGCCAAGAACAGGCTAGGATCAAAGAGAGCGGTGGGCAGGCCTAGAACGGGCGGGAGAGAAGCCCGCTTAGGAGAAGGGGGCGGGGGGCGTGGCCGCGACGCCGAAGAAGGCCCGAAATGAAGCCGGGGCCTAAATTAATAGCGGCGGCCGCCTGTCAGCGAGGGGCGGCGCGGAGGTCCCGCAGCGCTGCCGCGGCAACCGTTCTGCAGAACGCCGCTGATATCTGCTGCGCCAAGGACTAAAGGCGGGGGAAAACGCGGGGCAAGACCCCTACTGATGCCAGGGCCAGGAGTAATTGCGGCAGCCGCAGTGGCCGCTTTGAACAATATTGGAGCCGCCGAGATGCCCATCTAGGGATGAGGAGGACGCGACTCGGCCCCCATACTTACCTCCGTCTTGTATTCAATAAAGGTACCTCATTATCCCACGCTGTCTGATCTGTCTCTTGTTGTGGCCGCGTCTCATCCAAACCGACAGGCTCTGGTGGGCGAGTGGGTGGGAGACGGGGAGCGAGGACCATCTGGATCGCTGGCACGCACCCGTGCTGAGCTCTTGGTCCCGCTGTGGAGAGCTATGAGGATACGGGGTGGCAGTACACGCCGTACTCAAAGCCTCCTTGTGGGAGTACAGTTGTGACTATTCACACTGTATCCCTCCAGAACCTGAAAGGGAACGACGCACATCGAGGTAGATAAGGGTCTAATGAAAGACCCGTGTCCACCTCCTACTGACACTAAGCTAAACTGAGGGGTTCCCTGCCGGTCAGTGGGGTGTACACTGCGGAGGAGGAGCTAACCTTTTTTTGTGCATAGTGTCAGCCTCCTAGTGGCAGCAGCGTACACCCATGGTCTCTGTGTCCCCCAATAAGGCGAACGAGAAAGGTCTTTTAACTGCAGGAGTCCAAAGGAATTTAAGATGAGATAAGCTGGTATGTACCATATTAGTAGTGGGTGTATGTACAGTGTGATGAAATGATTATATCTGAATACATGTTGATATTTTTATAAATGTGGATTATTGTTTAAGGTAAAAAATAAAAATAAAAAAAAGCCCTAATCCCTCTTTTGGAGCAAATATAAGACCCTGTTTAATTTATGGGCAAACGTAGTGGTAAAAAAAAAACAAAAAAAAAAAAACACGTAATGTAGGAGACAAGAATCCGATGGTGAGAAGAGGGTGAAGAGTCAGTAGGCAGCCTCCATGAATGGCTAAAAAGGGGATTTTTGGCACTTACCGTAAAATCTCTTTCTTGGAGCCTTCATTGGGGGACACAGGTTACCATGGGTGTATGCTGATGTCGCTAGGAGGCTGACACTATGCAAATAAGAAAAAGTTAGCTCCTCCCCAGCAGTATACACCTACCGACAGGCCCAAATTACCTCAGTTGGTGATAAAGGAGTATAAGGAGCTACTATAAGAAACTGTAAGAACTCAACCTATTTACCAACCAAACAAGGCACATTAGCCAACACGGTACAACATTAAAGAAGGGTGCTGTGTCCCCCAATGAAGGCTCTAAGAAAGATTTTACGGTAAGTACCAAAAATCCCCCTTTTTTTCTTGCTTCATTGGGGGGACACAGGTTACCATGAATGTCCAAAAGCAGTCCCCAGGGTGGGAAAGAAATGCTGACAGAAGGGAACTTAGGTCGGCCGGTGTAAGACCGCCTGCAGTATCTTCCTGCCTAAGCCTGCATCAGCAGTAGCGTGAGTATCTACCTTGTAGAACCTCACGAGGTATGGATTGACGACCAGGTAGCGGCCTTGCAAAGCCGAAGCCTGGTGACGAACGGCCCAGGAAGCTCTTACAGCCCTGGTTGAGTGAGCCTTCACTCTCGGAGGAGGCTGTTTGTTCTGGATGCGGTATGCCTCCAGAACCGCTGAACGAATCCAACGAGCAATGGTGGATTTGGAGGCTGGGAACCCCTTCCGATGACCATCCGAGACGACAAACAGGGAGTCGGACTGACGGAAGGGAGCAGTCCTAGCAAAGTAGATTCGAATTGCTCTGACCAAGTCCAACTTGTGCAGGGATCTCTCCAAGGGATGAGTTGGAGAGGGACACAGAGAGGGCAGTACGATGTCCTCATTGATGTGAAAGGAAGAGACCACCTTAGGCAGAAAGGCCGGAAGCGGTCTGTGCACTACCTCATCCTGGTGCAAAACCAGGAAAGGGGAATGGCAAGACAATGCTGGCAACTCCGAGACCCTCCGAATAGAAGTGATAGCAACTAGGAAGGCGACCTTCCACGAGAGAAGGGAAAGAGAAGTGTCCTGAATCGGCTTGAAAGGCGCACGCTGAAGAGCGCTTAAAACAAGATTCAAATCCAAAGGATCGACAGGAGACTGGTAAGGAGGCGCTATGTGAGCGACGCCCTGAAGAAAAGTCTTCACCTGGGGAAAAGAAGCCAGATCTCTTTGGAAGAGGATAGCTAGAGCGGACACCTGACCCTTTAAAGGTACTGAGGGAGAGGCCGAAGTCGAGACCCGTCTGCAGAAAACCCAGAACGGAGGGAAGAGAAAAAAAGTCATAGGAAAAACACTGTTGTCCTCACACCATCAGAAAAAGGCTTTCCAACATCTGTGATAGATGCAAGATGACGCCGGCTTCCTTGCCTTAATCATGGTCTGAATGACCTTGTGAGAAAAACCTGCGCCTCTCATGACCGCGGCCTCAACGGCCATGCCATTAAATTCAGAGACCGAGAATTCAGATGGAAGAGGGGCCCCTGCGATAAAAGATCCAGACTGTCTGGAAGCCTCCAGGGGACGTCCGAGAGCATGTTTACTAGCTCCGCATGCCAGGCCCTTCGTGGCCAATCTGGAGCTACTAACAGAACAGGAACCCCTTCTGCCTTTATCTTTTTCACGATTCTTGGGATCAGGGGAAGAGGTGGGAATAGATAAGGCATGTGAAACTGGGACCATGGGAATACCAGAGCGTCGCAGCCGATGGCCATCGGATCCCGAGAGCTGGCTACGTACTGGGGAACCTTGTGGTTTGCTCAAGATGCTATCAGGTCGACATCCAGAACGCCCCACCTCAGACAAATTTGGTGAAAGACGTCGGGGTTGAGAGCCCACTCGCCTGACACGAGCCCTTGACGGCTCAGGAAATCGGCTACTCAGTTGTCCACTCCTGGAATGTGTACGGCTGATATAGCGGGAACACGTTTCTCCGCCCAACGCAGAATCTTTGCCACCTCCAGCATGGTCTGCCTGCTGCGCGTTCCGCCTTGGTGGTTTATGTAGGCCACGACCGTGGCGTTGTCCGACTGGATGCGGACCGGCTTCCCCACGAGGATGGGCTGCCAGCGGATCAAGGAAATCTTTCTTGCCCTCATCTCCAAGAGAGTGATTGGTAGGAGAGCTTCCTGAGCATCCCAGCGGCCCTGCGCCGTGAGGTGGAGAAAAACCACTCCCCAACCCAGGAGACTGGCATCGGTGGTGATGACCTGCCATCGAATGGGAAGGAAGGATCTCGCGCGTAGGACCGAGGTGGGAAGCGTCCACCAGGTTAGGGATTGCCTCACCTTGAGAGGCAGAAGCACTGGGCGGTCCAGGGAGAATGTCGTCTTGTCCCAAGCAGACAGAAGGGCCAGCTGGAGGGCAGGAGTGAAACTGGGCATACAGCACTGCTTCGAAGGAAGCAATCATCTTCCCTAGCACTCTCATGCAGAGCCGAATAGGAAGAGGGACCGGGCGCTTTAGGGCTTTGATCTCCTGTCGGAGGGAAGAAATTTTCTGATTTGGAAGGAAGATTCGAGATTGGCTGGTGTCAAATTCTATGCCCAGAGTTGGGATCAGGGTTGACTTCTCTTTGTTGACTATCCAGCTGCAGCAATGCAGCGTGTCCAGTGATCTGGAGGCTGTGATTGCAGTCTCGGTGAGATGGACCCTTGATCAGGAGATCGTCGAGATAAGGAATTATAAGAATCCCCTTTGAACGAAGGATGGCCAAGACTCTGGGGGTGGACGCCAGACCGAATGGGAGAGCTGTGAACTGGTAATGGCACTCCTGTATGGCAAATCTGAGGAACTTGTGATGCTGCACACAAACAGGAACGTGCAAGTAAGTGTCCTGAATGTCCACAGAGCAAAGGTATTCCCTCGGATCCATGGAGGCGATCACCGAGCGCAAGGACTCCATTTGAAAATGGCGAACCTGAAGGTGACGATTCAACTGCTTGAGCTCCAAGATAGGTCGAAGGGAGCAGTCTTTTTTTTTTTTTTTTGGGACCACGAACAGGTTTGAGTAAAACCCGGAAAGCCGTTCGTGCCAAGGAATGGCTACGATCACTCCTGAATTTCAGAGAGACGAGACAGCGTGGGAAAGCCCTGGGGCATGAGAGGGCTATTTTGGTGGACGAGAAAGGAAGAAACGTCCTTTTGGGGTGAAGAAAATTCTATTTTGTAGCCTGATGTGACAACCTCCCTGACCCAGGTGTCGACCGCCGCCAACCAAGTTTCCTTGAAAAGAAGCAGCCTGCCTCCCACCCTGGAAAGATTCCCAGGTGGGGGTGACCCGTCATTCAGCGGAAAATCTGTGGCCAGGAGAACCGGAGGTCTTAGAGGGGTGGCTGCTAGGCCTCCAGCGAGGGGCAGGTTTGAAGGAAGGTTTCCTTCTTTCTCCCTGAGCAGAGGGACGGTCCTGTTGAGATTATCCACCTGAGGAAGAGAAAGGTCGAAAGGGCTGAAAAGACTGAGGGCCCTTTCTGTTGAAGGTGCGTCTTGGCCTGGATTGGGGCAGAGAAGTACTTTTGCCTCCGGTGGCATCCGAAATGATCTGGTCTTGCTTGGCCCCAATCCGGGACTGCCGGATCTGCGTTCCACGCCTTCAACCAAAGGATGCGGCGAATAGCAATAATGTTGCTGTTAGCTCTTGCTGAGCAAGCAGCAGCATCCAGGGAGGCGTTTAACAAATATTTACCAGCATGGGCAATTTAATCTGCTAAATCTGCTAGCTCCTCTGTGGGAGCTGCTGCCACAATGCCTCGGAGTATCTTGGCCCAGGCAGATACTGCTTTCTCCACCCATGAGGAGGCAAAGTTAGGGCAAAAGGAAGCGCCTGATGCCTCAAAGGCTGATTTGGCTAAGGCCTCAATCTGCCTGTCCGTAGCGTCCTTGAGAGATGCCGCATTGGGAATGGACAGGACTGTTTGAGATGCTAAGCGTGAAACCGGCGGGTCCACCTTAGGAGATTCTGACCAATTGCTGACGAGGTCAGGACTAAAAGGGGTAAAGGATGTCCAGATGTTTTCTTCCCGGGAAGCGTTTTCCGGAATTTTCCCAGTGTCTAGAGGTAGTGATGTCGAACTCGTGATTGGGAAAAAGCTTGGATGGACATTTTACCCGTTTGAAAGAAACGGGTTGGTCTTGAGCAGTAGCCTTTTCCTCCTTAATTTCGAGCGTTTGTACAAAAGGCGAAATAAGGCCATCTACCATGTCCTGCGTTATAGAGGTGTGATCTGCGTCAGAGTCAGACTCTGACAGAGAGGCTACGTCTGACCCAACATCCGCCTCCGAGGAAGGGGAACGGGCAGAGAGGGGCACCCTTCGTGCTGCCGAATCTGAGGAAGAGCTAGACAGAGTCCGCTTCCTAGTCCTTTCTCCTGATCTGTTCCTGGGAAGGTCATGGTCAGGTGCGTGCGAATCACCGTGAGAGGTGTTCGGAGCACTGGTGGCAGCAGAGACATGCGGCATACGTTCCAGGACCTGTACCAGAGACTGTTAAATTTTGGTGAGGTCTGAAACAGATTGAGACATGGCAACGGTCAGACCTGAAACCGACTGGGACATGGCAACGGCCCACTCAGGAGGCGTTAGAGGAGTCCTGAGGCGCCGACATGGTGGAAGGACTGCAGGACGAGCAGAAAGGGGACAGCTGGCCTGAAGCCCACTTTCTCTTACAGCGGGCACAAGCGTAGTGAACTACCGAAGGGATATAGCCAGAGGCCCCTGCAGAAATGGGCATAGGTAGAGTCTCGGTGAATACTGCAGCAGAACGCTATGGAGGTGATACTGCTGAGAGGGAGTTACAGACGGTCAAGGTAAGAAAAAAGAAAGCCTACCAGACCCCCAGCGATGCAGTAGCGCAGGTAACAGAGTCCCTCGCCGGAACACAGATGAGGAGGCTGGTATCTGAGGTCCCAGAGAGAAAAGGACACTGCAGGAGCACAAGATGGAGGCTGTGCACTCTGAGCCACGAGAAGAGCAGGATGGAGGGCGGGGTTAACAACCTAGGCCCTCTAGTAATTGGCCAGACAGGCCGAGAGCGCCAAAAAGGGGGCATGTCCAGCGGGGAAATCGAAAGCGGCATCATGATAGGCTGGCCCGTCTGTGGGGGCGCGGCCAGCGTGCTATGAAAGTAAAGGGAGAGTCGGACATAGGAACAGGCAGGGGGGCGTGTCCAGCGCTGGATAATGAAAGGAAAGCGCTGGCCAGGAGGCGTGTCCGAGCAGGGGAGAAGGGGCCGTTGATCGTGGGAGAGTCGGAGGGGGTGTGGCCTAACCAGAGAACAGCCCGGAGGAAGCAGGGTGTAAGAAGAAGTATAAAAAAAAAAAAAAAAAAAAAAAAAAACACAACAGGGCAGAACAATGCGCCATTACAGGATGGGAGAAGAGGACGTCATCGCATGAAGAAGGGAGGCGCTGGACGGGACGGCAACACCCATCGGACCAGACCGCCCACCTCGGTGAGTATAATATAACGTGTTTTTCTTCTCTTTCAGGTTACATCGGAGGCTTATCTACCGCAATACAGAATGCTGTAGATAAGCCCCCGATGTCTATGCCGGCACCTAATAGGGGGGAGGGGGGGGGGGAGGAGGAGAGAAGGGTGACAGATTCCCTTTAAGAACAAGGGGGAATGCCGCCACCGGTGACCACCGTCTTCCTCTCAGCCCTCTCCGAGGAGAGGGGTATAGGCAAGGACTGGCCACCGAGTCGCCCTGAAACACCCTTACGGGGAACAGGGGACAAAGTCCTGCCAGCGGGCCCGAGAGTAGGCGATGGGGTGACACCACACTGCTCTCTCGGTCGCTTAAATGTGGGAAAACAGGGTGAGCATCCTGCACCCCGTTACCCGACGAGCTGTATCTGGAAAAATAAAGGTGATAGGATTAATAACACACAAAACCTGTAAAGGAAAAATACTGCGGATCTAGTGTTAGATCCAGGTCCGCCTCCTTCAGAAACTAAGCAAAAACTGAGGTAATTTGGGCCTGTCGGTAGGTGTATACTGCTGGGGAGGAGCTAACTTTTTCTTATTTGCATAGTGTCAGCCTCCTAGCGACAGCAGCATACACCCATGGTAACCTGTGTCCCCCAATGAAGCGAGAAAGAAATTTGAATTACCCTTTAAGTCAGAGTAAAGAGAAAACTGCAGCCAGTAGGCTCATACTTTGGAGGACTTTGTTTAACGGATTGTTGCAGGTCCACTTTAGGAACAGTGTTTATACATCTAGACTTATCTGAACGTCAAATTTCTGAAACAATGGATATGCAATCAGATCCCATATACACAAGAAGTGTAAAAAAACATGCCAAGAACTCACCTCCACGGTTATGGCAGCCCTCTGACTGCGGTGTCCTACGAGATCAATTTTCTCATACTCTCGTCTCATGTACTTCTTAGAAACATCATACATCCAGTTGGGACAGGTTGCAGAGAAAAGAAGAGTCTGTGGATTCTCATTTGGATCTTCAAAATACAAAAGAAAAAAAAAACAAAACATTTTACTGAACACAATTCTAGTACCGTACCCTTCTGCTTAGATTAAGCTTCGTGTGCTCCACTATATAACTTATAAATGTATTGCAGCAGACTGCCAAGCTACAATTTTGTTGCCTGAGCTCAAAATATTCAATTATTTTCACCTACCAGATTTATAGCGGACAGTTAGGATTTCTTCAACTTGTTCAGAAAAGCCCATGTCAAACATCATGTCGACCTCATCTAACACCACATGTTTCAGAACAGTGAGATCCAGCTTGAAGTTCTGGATAAGATCTCTAATACGACCTGGTGTGCCAACCAAAATATCAATCCCGGTTTTTATGGAAAATGCTGTAAGAAAGAAGAGGAAACATTACTTCAGTGTTTAATATTGTTAGATTTTTGCTCATTTAATAACACAAAGCAGGTATGTATTGTGACCTTTAAAAGGGAGTGTAGATAGTGATCAATATATGTACATTTTTCGGACATGACCCTCCAAGAATTTTGCATTATGAACCAGCAACCATCCAAATAGGAACTGAAATTGAACATATCAATGCTCATTCTTAGCAGGACACAATCTTACCTTGCTGCTGGTATGGCGTTCCTCCATAGAAACAACACGTCTTCAGCTTTTTAGAGATGCTGCGAATTTCATTTGTTATCTGAATAGCAAGTTCTCTTGTAGGTGTAAGAATAAGCACCTGTAAAACAAGGCATTTATGTTAACAAATTTTTTCTATTATCAGATTCAATCTATTGAAAAAAATGTGGGAATTTAATTCAACGAAAATTCTTATCGTCAATCACACACATACACTTGCATAAACACAAGGGTCTGAGAGTAGGCATGTCAAGGGTCTGAGAGTTGGCATGTCTCCTCTAGTAAGACTATAATAAAGAGAGATGGATGCATGAATGTGAAATTCACTATTAGCATCACCCTAATTCTTTTAAATGTATTTAAATCATTTTTCCCCATAGAGACTCTTCTCTAAGTGTATTATATTAATTGTATCTAGAAAATGGGGTGAAGGATCGACATCCCTTATTTTAATACACTAACCGATCCATGATTGAACAAGCAGAATTGCTAGTAGACTAATATAATTCTTCATATACAAAGCATCCAAACTATTCCTTGCTGCATGCGAGAGCAGATCCATACAAGACAAGAGTCTTACCCGAGGTGGTCGTCCTTGCATTAATGGGTTCTTATCTTGGATTAGTCTCTCAATCACAGGGATTGCAAAGGACAAGGTTTTGCCTGTACCAGTGCGAGCCTGGACTACGACATCCTTACCACTGTAAGCTGTATGGAAGGTTTTGGACTGGATAGGAAACAGGTAAGTGACCCCTTTAGCTGAAAAACAAAAATTGAATGCGATGACTACAGCCGTTTTCACCATTAACTTGCTGATACTCAATATTAACCAAATAAGGATGGCAGTCTCACAGCTTCAGTGTTACATACAAATTTTGAGTAAGAAAGCACAAACTGAAAAAAATAACTATTTAACAGCCCATGTTGTACATTTCTGTCATGGGTTGATTAACTATGCCAACAGCTCAGTAGCCTAGTCTGCTTTATACCAGGTAAATTCTGACAGAGTCACAAAGCCACCATCTGCCTGTAAATGCAGTGACCAGAGCTTGCTTCGATCACAGCTGATTAACCATTTAAAAGCAGCTACCAATTTCTGACAGCAGTATTTAATTGTTGTCATTGCCGTGCACGCACGCACTGGCCTCCACAACATGTTTGCAGGGAACCAATGGTTTACCATGGCAGTTGGGCTGAGCTCCATTTGAGAACTATGATTGCACTACATTTTGTAGACTAAAATAAAATATAATTGGACAAACTGGGTATTTGTACCGACTTATAGAATCATATTAGCAAGTCAATTTTACTGCACAATGAATTCCACACCAAAAAAAAATGGTGGAAATGCAGTTTAATTTTTTTCCCCTTTTTTCAGTACATTATATAGTAAAAATAATTAGGTAATTCACAACTACTCGCCCTACTTATAGCAGTCATATTTATAAGCCTATGATTTTTTTTATTTTTTTCCAAGTGAACTGCTCATTGGAGAAACCTATAGGGATTAACATATTACTACTGTATTAGCTGGTACACTACAGTCTTGTGAACATAGCCAAGCCAAAAATCAAGTTTTACCTTTCAGATTTGTTATTGTTTCTTGACTAATAGGAAACTTAGAAAAGTCACCTTCTTTTTTCTCCAAGGCAGTCTCCTGCAAAAAATTCAATAATACATACGTATATAATGCATTCATAGATTTTGAATGGCACAATGAACAATTTTCCCTAAGAGTCTCACCTGTCGTGAGTGAAGTTTTTTTTTTTTTTTTTTTTTTTAAAGCCATGCTGGTACAGTGCCCGTAAATATATTATTGCAGCAGTTGCAATAATTTGCTGCAGCAGTGAATAATCATATCCACTGTTCCTTGATTGATGCCATATATACAGCGTGAATGTGCCGAGCAGCGCGCCAATCAAGAAACCGTCATGGGCATTACATCAGCGACTGCTCCAATCTTCTTCCTGCTACTTAAGATGTGGCTAAATGTCTGATCACTCAAACTGTTAGCGATCATTCAATCCTGAACAGCCTTTACTTACATAATTGCAGCAATCTAATGTACATCCATGTGATTTTTTTTATTTTTTAATAATCCCAGGCAACAGCCAATATAAAGGGTGTTCCCACAATCACCCCAATCAGGGCTGACAATCTTAAGGGAATGTCATGTCATAAGACTATTAACCTGCAGATTAATAGCGTTCTAAAGCTGTGCAGCCGCCAAACAAACTCCGACTGCCGTGAGGAAACTACCTTTACTCCTCTGACTCAGAGAAGCAGCCAGAACAACTTCAGTTACCGCACAGTACACAGTGAATGGCAGCTGTAAAACACTCTGGTACTGACTTACAGCCAGCTCAGCACTGTAAAGTGGGCCGTCAGTCAGTGCTGCAGTGTGGTAACAATCACTGTTCACCATGTACCGAGCGGTGACTGAAAGCTACAGGAGTTAGTTAATTTTCTCCCGGTAGCCAGATTTCAGTCCTGCGAATGCACTTTTAGGACGGTCTTAACCTACAGTTTAAATAGATATCTGCAGGTTAATAGTTTTTTTTTTTTTGGGGGGGACGACATGACATGTTTCCTTCAAAAACTTATCGTGAGTTTTTTTGACAGACAATACCTCATCGTCTGATTTGGATTCCTCCTTTTCTTCTGCTTCAAGGTCAATTTTCATTTTCTTTGCCTTCGGGGCACTGTCATTTGCAGTTTCCATTTTTCCATTCTCGATATTAGGAGTTTTCTTTGCTTTTGCTGGTTTACCACTCTAACACAAGAACATATTATGAGGGAAGAGAAAAAAAAAAAGTCAGTTTCAAATCCTACCTGCTGCAGGCAACAGAACAAACTGAGAAGGGTTAAATATGTAAGTTTCACATATGGAAAATCTAACGTGTATGTTTCAAAGAGATTCTAGGCCAAAGACCTTATTGCTGTTGATGCGGCAGCGGATTCACACGTAGATTAGGCCATAATCAATACAGCTTAAAGTGGCTTTTCCATGCAAGTAGATGACATGCCAACAATTTCAAAGCCTACATAAATATTTCTTTAGCTGCATATGAATGGGATATATAATAACTTGCTCACTTACACCAGTTGTGAGAAGTCAGGAACGAGCTGTAGAATCTACATTTACCGCAAGTCTTGACAGACTTAACAAGAACCCTCAATGTGTGAACACACTCCATCAGTAATGTCAAATTCAGGAACAGATTAAATATTATGGACAGTTACATAATCCGGATTTATTGTGTGGCCTATACGTATCCATTCGGTAACTTGGCGCTCTCCACGAGGATAAACTTTACCACTTAAACTACTTGTCAAAGCCTTTCAAACGGCTTAAAACCCGTGCCAGCCCATGCCTGGCTTCCGAACCCGAGTATTGACTTTTAGGATTTCTACATATAAGCGTCCCCCCTTCCTCTCTGAAGAGGCCATTTGTGCATTATGATTCTTGCAGTGCAATGTTACCTTTGTGCCATTAACCTGTGGCTCAGATTCTGCTGTGTTTTCTTCTTCTAAGTCTTCCTGCTCATATTTTTGCTTTTTCTTCTTTGATTTCTTTACTTTAGGAGCTTCAGTTTCTTCTTGCTCTTCATCAATTTGCTCAGCTGCTTCAGTAGAACTCTCTTTTTCAGCAAGTTTCTTCTTTTTCTTCAGTTTTGGTGTCTAAAGAAAAAATTAATGATTAGATTCAGATTTGCAGAAGTGAAAGGATGAGCAGAGACATAGTTGCTATACTGTTACCTGTTTGTTGTGATCACAATCTTCGGTCACCTGTCCGTTGATACTAGACACTTGCTCAAATTCAGGTTCTTCTGTGTCCCCATTCAGGATTTTTCTTTTTATCTTCTTGGGAGTGGGAGTTTCAGATATTTTCTGAAAAACAAATCACAAACAATGAGGGGGTCGCTAATACTGTGCAAGAATTTACAACGAAAATTTGGGTGCGACAAAAGGAGATGTTCAGTCACTGATAATTACCTGATAAATTTTTACAACATGTAAAATAATGTGTGATGAACTCAGTTTTATTTTCAGTGAGACACTCGTTACACCAATCAACATGGTGTAAAACAAGCAGTTTTGGTTTTCCAAGGAAACACAAATATTAACGTTTGATGAAGTGACAAATAAGTAAAAATAAGCAGCTCCCCCCATCACTAAGCTCTCTAAAAGGACAGGAAAAAGCACACAATTAAAGTCTAACTTAAAAATGGTAAAGGGTAAAGGCAGAGGGACGATGCTAGACTTGTTTTTATTATAAGCATATGGCATAAAGTAGAAGATATAACAAAACATTTTGTAGAGTTGCATCTGCAAAAGTGTGAGCCTTAAAAATGTAAAAAATATTTAACCCATATGTTAACCGCTCTAGATAGAATAGCTTTTTCCCCCCAGGGACAACAGGGTATGTGCATACGTTGTGGATTCGCTGCAGATCCGCAACGGATTTACAGTACAATGTTATTCTATGGGGAAAAAAAACCGCTGTGCATATGCTGCGGAGAAATCCGTGCGGAAAGTGGAAATGCAGTGTTTATTTCTGCAGCATGCCAATTCTTTGTGCGGATTCCGCATCGTTTTTACACCCATTCCATTATAGGAATCCGCAGATGCCCGCAGGCCAAATCCGCACTATATCTGCAGGAAATCAAACAAAAAATGCGCAGATTTTGACCTGCGGATTCTGCCAAACAGGGCTGTGGAGTCGGAGTCGTGGTCGGTGCTCATTTTGGTGGAGTCGGAGTTGGAGTCGGTATAAAATGGACCGACTCCTAAAATATATAATAAATTGGGTACAGTAGTTCAATGCAGGATGTGCTGAATATTTTTTCATAGGAGTTTGGGAAAGTTATGAAATGTTCTATAAATGGCTGTTCTATTCCTGATCTAAGGGTACATTCACGCACAGCGTTTTTCCTGTGTTTTTTGAGGATACGTTTTTCAGCTGCAAAAGCTGATCATCTTTTTAAAAAACTGCATCACCTGAAAGGTTTTTGAGCTCATAGATAATGTTACTCAATAGCAAAAGCAGATTAGAAATCTGCTCTATCCATATCGTATCTGTACCGAAAAGAAAGAAAACCGGGTAGTACACCAATATATATTCTGTTCTATCTAAATATCTTGATTATGGGATCATAAAAATGATTAAATGTCTGAGGTTCACATTGTACTACAATAAATTTTTCACTTAAATATAAGCAATATGTGTGGGAGTCGGAGTCGTGGAGTCGGAGTTGGTGTAAGGGAAATTGAGGAGTCGCAGGTTTGGCTTACCGACTCCACAGCCCTGCTGCCAAAGGTTGCGGAAAATTCCACAGCAATCCGCAACATGTGCACATACCCTTAAGAAAAAAAGTACAGTCATTTTGTAGGAGGGGTGGGAAGATTTTTTCATTCCCCATCTTTCAGTACATTGTAAAAAGGTAAAGTAAGTGCAGCCAGTCACAACTACAACTTCTCCCACAGAAGTCCTCATACCACGGCATTTATGTAAAAAGTGTAATTATTTATGTAAAAAAGAAGGAACAAAAAAACCAGGTCAAGAACAGGTTAAAGGAGCTTCAGTTTATTATTCCCAGGGAGCAGGCAGAGATATATATATATATATATATATATATATATATATACACACACACACACATATATACCATTGAATCTACAGCTCCTGATATCCCACTCAGTGCTAGTAACTGTGTTCAGCAAATCAGTACACTCAGCTGGAGGTGTATACAAGACAGTGCTGGAGAACTACAAGTCCCAGCAGGCACCTCCTAATAAAGGTCATGCTGGGAGCAGTAGGCCCATAGCAGCTGATGAGACCCAGCTTGCCCTCCGCTCTCCAGCCCTCCTGTGCCCCAGACGCCAGCTGGCACAGGTGTATTCATGGCGCAATCAGCTGATAGGGGCAGAACGACCACGACAAACCGCGCAGAGGCACCGCCCGCAGGTCACTCACCTTCTTCTTGCCGACTCTACTCTCCATTTGTTCGGTCTCAATAATTCCAGGCATTAAATATCGTCTCTAAAAGTCCCGCACCCAAGAGAGGGGGGAATGCGCAGCGGCCACGCTACAGGAGGAAGCGTGAAAAGGGAAGCGGAAATGACGTCATTCCCAGAGGTCTGCGCGGGCAGTGACGTGTCATGTGTGCGTCCAGTGTGTAGGCACGTGATCTGCACGGCGGAACGTGCTGGCTTATTTCGGAAGTGGAGTATGCTGTGTGGGGGATTGGAGGCGGCTAATACATCTGCACAGAGACATGTTGTACACGTTACGTCCTCATACACACCAGTGGCGCTGTCACACCACGTCTTTCTTTGGGGGGGTCAGTTTCCATCAGTAGCCCACCTGAGAGAGCGCATAAAAACGCACATATAATCGCTGGCTGTTCATATGTCAGTCTTTTTTAATATCTTTTAATTTCTTCAGCTTCCAATAGCCGCGAAGGGGTTAAAAGTGAAATATGGCAATTATCAATACACCCTCAATAAAGGAGTGGTTCTGCAGGTGGGGACCACAGACCACATCTCCGTACCAATGCTTTCTGGCTGATGTTTTGGTCACTTTTGAATGTTGGTTGTGCTTTCACACTCGTGGTAGCATGAGACGGACTCTACAACCCACACAAGTGGCTCAGGTAGTGCAGCTCATCCAGGATGGCACATCAATGCGAGCTGTGGCAAGAAGGTTTGCTGTGTCTGTCTGTTAGGAACGGCGGAACGCACTAAAAGTGCGTTCGCCGCTTGGGGTCCACCGTGCAGTAGGTGTTAAAACCGCTGCTAAACAATGGCAGACGCGCTATATGGCGGTATAATGCGCTTGGGTTCAACGTCACCCGATGAGTGCAGAGCGGACTTTGTTAAACTCACAGAGGCGCTGTAACAAAAACATACAAGTATACACTGAGCCAGTTAGACTTCACCGGATTCAGTGAAATTGCACGCATGGTATCTGGTCACAGTACACGGTTCCAAGACGGGATGGTGGCCATCTAGACCTACCGTGCGTGCGGCGTCGCTGCGGACGCCGGTAAGTGCTGCTACATGCATCACGGCGGCAGACACAGCAGCTAAGCGATGGTGCCTTGAGAGATGTGACACCACCAGATGCTAGTGTAGAGGTGCGGTGTGCACAGTGGCCTATGGCTTGCCACAGACTGGCGCGGACTCGTTCCCTATCCACATGCGTAATATCAGAGGGAGGGGAATTTTAATGAGTCAGTCACCAGAATCATACATCCATCATCATTCACTCATCTAGCAAAAATAGCCTATACTAGCGCATGGCCGAACGGCCATGCGGCCCTTCTATAGCCGTGCGCTGCCGGGACCTTCCAGATCTCTGAGATGGACCAATCAGATCAGGAGAAGGACCTGAGCACGTGACTCCCGACCTCCAATGGGAGATCGTCTCATGAGCATGCTCAGAGGAGCGGCAGAGGGACAAAGGTTTTGCTCGGTGGCACTGGTTCAAGGACGACAGGAGCCATGAACTTCAGATTCCCAGTGAGGGGTGCGGAATGATCCGCGGGCTCCTCCACAGAGGCTATTTGAACACTGCCCCCCATGCACCTTCCCGCACAGTCCTTGCTCCAGCCCAGTATACTCCCCGAGGGCCACTCAATATGGGGAGAAAGGCAACGTAACCAGGGGAGTCCGAGAAGCACCTGGTCGATGCCCTTAGTCATGATGAGCAGGGACAACATCTCACGATGAGACGGGGAGATTGAGAACCCCAGGGGTGCTGTCTGGTGGGTAATCTGAGACAGTAAGGTAGATCAGCTAACCACCCAAACGGTCACGCGGTGAGGAAGTGGCACCAGTGGAATGGCGTGCTTTTGGGCAAAGGCTGAGGACATAAAGTTTCCCTCTGCCTCAGAGTCCACTGTGACCTCTACCTCCCAGGAGGAAGCCCCGCTATCTAACGTCCCTCGAAATACTGGTTTGGAGGAGAATGTTTTCATATTAGCTAGAGCTCTACCAACTGCCACCGGAGGTGAACGTTTTTTAGACCGCTGTGGACACCTATCAGGTGGTCCGACTGTCGACACAGGTAGCAGCAAGTGGAACCCTGTGCCGGACGTGGTTTCGGACCGGTACGGGACACGTCCATGGGTTCAGGAGGTAACACCTCCAGATCAGGAGGCTCCAGCAATTCGGAGAAGCCAGGAGTCGACCTAAACTTCTGTCTGGATTGAGTACGCTCCAGCCCGCACTGTTGTGAGTTCATTTTCCCCTTCATTACTGAGGCCCGAGGAGCTCCCTCTTCTGGTAAAGAAAGGTAGTGAGCCTGATTGTCAAACACCTGAGGCTGATGATTGTGACTGGCTGAGTGGAGTTACGGACTGGATATAATGCTGCCGACGCCCTTCTGCCCTGCGGGTGATTTCTCTGTGGGATCCTTGGAGACCAGTCTGAATTCCTGCTCCTCCAAAGCTAAGTTTGCTGCTCGGCCTTTTGCTTTTGTGCTTTGACTTTGTTTTTGCTTTGTTTTTCTGGATTTCTGCCATTCCCTGCTGGGGTGTGCTGAATTCATTTAGCTCTGTCTTCTGAAAATACCTGAGTGCTGATTCAGTTTTTGAAGCCTAGCTGCTTCAGGGCCTTTTTCATATCAGCTGGTTGGCTTATGTCTTTGATAGGGTTTTGGCAGATTGTAGACAGCAGCCTTCCTTTCCTATCTAGGTAGTTTTGGGGCCCCGTCTTTGCTCAGTCTATCTTTCTGTCTGTGTTAGTATTTTCATCTTGCTTCACCGTCATTATATGTTGGGGGCTGCCTATTGCTTTGGGGTCTGCTCTGGGGCAGTTTAGATTTCCCCTTTCTTTCTTTAGGCCTATGTATTTCTCCGGCTGTGATCGAGGGGTCTAGGGCATCGTAGGAACCCCCCACAGCTACTGCTAGTTGTGTTGATAGGTTCAGGGGTCTGCAATCTGATAGTTGCCAACTTCTCTGGTTTTCTGGACTTAGCTTGTATTTCTGCTTTTGCCTCCTACGGTGACTCATTCATAACACCGCACTCCATAAAACGGAGGTCTATACGGGTGGAGATTGCTATCAACTCTTCCAGACTGATGGGAACCTCCCTGGTGGATAAGGCATCTTTGACTTGCTCAGCCAACCCTCTCCAGAACAGGGATGAGTGCTCCATCAGGCCACTCGAGCTCGGAAGCCAGTGTCCGGAAACGAACGGCATACTGACTGACCGACTGAGTTCCCTGCGTAAGTGCAAGTAACTGGAGAGAGGTATCGTGAGTGACCCGTGGGCCCAAAAAGACCTGCTTTAGAGATGTTAAGAACTGAGCAGCGGTCCGAACTTCTGGGTCACCACGTTCCCACAGTGGCGTGGCCCACTCCAACGCCCTGCCCGACAGAAGGGAAACGAGGAACCCCACCTTAGCCCGTTCTGTAGGGAAACGTGCGGCCAGTAACTCAAGCTGAATAGAGCACTGGCTCACGAAGCCCCTACAGGAGGCGCCATTGGGTCGCCCTCCTAGGGCTGATGGGTACTCGGTACCGGGCCGGTGTCAGCGGGATGTGTCACAGCAGCGGTGACCCGGTCCGTGGCCCTGGGCGCCCAAGTAATGGGGGGAATGTAATGGTTTGAATGAATAGTTCGTGACGCCACTTGTGGTGTTCGGCAAGTAAGATGTTAGGCCGACACTGCATGCAAATCCTCTGGGGCTGGTGGTGTGTTGCAGCCAAGATGGTGAAGCTCTCCACAGGTGGAGCTGTAGCCCCAGGGCAGTGTAGATGTGGAATTAGAGGAGAGGCACAAGCGGTGTAGAAGCTGATACCCAGATGTAGCGGTGCTGGGTGCGTTGGCGCAAGAATGAATGGAGGACACCAGGGTTTGTAGTTCCAAAGCTTTACTCACAGTCTGTAGTACACACAGTTGCCTGCCTCCGTGCCGTGTCCTCCGGGTCAGGGACTCAGCCAACCTCCAGGCAAGATGGAATGCTCCCTTCCAACACTCCGCCAACATGTGCCTTTCTGAACGTCTCCTCTTATAGCGCCTTTAAGTGTGAAGATCTCCTAGTACTGAGTTACACTGGAATTCCTCCTTACAGATGTTCCCAAGAACTCTACTTGTACGGCAGACAGACGTAGCCTGCTTCGGGGACTCTCTACTCCTGAGTCCCTGCTCACTCTCCAAGTTGCTGTTGTGCCCCCAAGTCTTAGATGGGAGTAGTGCATTTACAGCCCACTACTCCACCGGTGTCTGCTGCAGAACCATTAGTGTCCATACAACCTCGGGGACTGGGCCCCGGCCTTGCGCTTAGAACTTCTAGGCAGGGTTCTCTCCTAACCCATGTCCTCTCTGTTCCCTTTTACTCCTTCGTTCCGTACTTGTCTTTCCTTCTTATGGAAGCTCAGGTTTCAGTTCAATGTCTTTCTCCTTCTTTCCTTTCCCGTGCCAGCTGGCTCAGATCACTGAGGCAGCTGCAGCACTCCTTCCTCCATCCCACTTCCAGGGATCCTCACTCCTCTCTGAGTGACTTCCTCCCTCAGACTCTGTCTGACTGACCTGTACTCCTAAACCTCCTGTTAGCGTGGGTGGTCTGGAGCAGGAAGCTCCGGGAGTGGACCCTCTGGTCCGTGGCACCGAGGGGCCCCGGGCGAGCTGCCAGGTGGAACCGACCCCTATACAGGGACCGTTAGGACCAGGCCCAGGGGTTCGAGTACCACGGTAGCCGGTACCGAGAGGGGCGGCTCAGGATGGACCGGAGAAAGACTGAGACTGGAGTAAAGAATGACAGAACAAGACTGGAACCAGGAGGCCGGAATGAAGTGAGACAGAAAACTGGAACGAGAAGGAATGACAGGAGTAGGAACACTGGAGACAGGACTGGAGTAGGACGGTAGGAACACTGAAGGCAGGACTGGAGTAGGACGGTAGGAACACTGAAGGCAGGACTGGAGTAGGACGGCAGGAACACTGAAGGCAGGACTGGAGTAGGACGGCAGGAACACTGAAGGCAGGACTGGAGTAGGACGGCAGGAACACTGGAGGCTGGACTGGAGCAGGACGGCAGGAGCTCTGGAGGCAGGACTGGAGTAGGACGGCAGGAACACTGGAGACAGGACTGGAGTAGGACGGCAGGAACACTGGAGACAGGACTGGAGTAGGACGGCAGGAACACTGGAGTAGGACAGCAGGAGCACTGGAGACAGGACTGCGGAAGAAAGCAAGGAACACGGGTAGCAGGACTGAAAAGCTGCTGCGGGGAGCAGCCAAGAACGGAACTGCAGGAGCAGAGTGCACACGATGAAGTGAGGCCAGAGTGCTAGGAAACACAACGATCAGGCGCCTCCCTCAGGGGGAAGCGGCCTGATATGGCCCCGTCTGGTCAGCCATTGGTCTAAAGGTGCTTCCGGGACAGGGCACAGCCGGAGCATAAGAAACAGGAAGGAGGCGCGGCCTATGGCGCATGCGCATAGCATGCAGGGAAGGCATCGGTCGCGAGCCCGTCTGAGGTGACCGCCGCGGCCGTCGGGTGGAGAGAGGCTGCAGCGTGGTTGCGGAGGCCGACTGCGGGGTGGGAGCGGAGGCCGGGTGAGTATGGCAGAGCGGTGTAACAGTACCCCCCCCAAGCCGAAGATACGGGGAGCATTGATATTCTTCCAATCAACAAGAAAGAAAGTCCTACCTCTAACTCTCTTCACAGCGAGAATGTCCTGCACTTCAAAAACATCATCGGCACCCACCGGCTGCGGACTAGGATCAAGCGAGGAATGGAAGCGATTCAGCACCACAGGCTTCAGGAAAGAGACGTGAAAGGTGTTCGGGATCCGAAGCGAAGCAGGCAACCTCAATTTGTAGGCGACTTCGTTAATACGTTCCAGAATTTCAAACGGACCGATGTAGCGTGGGCCCAATTTGTAAGAGGGCAGCTTTAATCGGACGAATTTGGAGGAGAGCCAGACCTTGTCGCCAACATGATACGGAGGAGAATCCAACCTCTTTTTGTCTGCATAGTTCTTCATCTGATCAGCGGATCTCTTGAGTGATGTGTTGGTCTCAGCCCAAATCTTAGAAAATTCCAAGGACAAGGCGTTGGCCGCAGGTACCTCGGAGGCAGGAGTTATCGAAAGAGGAACACCAGGATGTCTGCCAAAAACAATGAAAAACGGAGACTTGGCCGAAGACTCACCAGCATGGTTGTTATAAGCGAACTCTGCCCAGGGGAGTAAGTTGACCCAATCGTTCTGGTGGGCGTTGGAGAAGTGACGTAAGTACCCCGTAAGCGTCTGGTTGGTACGCTCTACCTGTCCGTTGGACTGTGGATGGTAGGCCGAGGAGAAGTCCAGGGAAACGTTCATTAGCTTACAAAGCGAACGCCAGAACTTGGAGGTAAACTGAACCCCTCGGTGAGACACAATGCGTCGAGGTAGTCCGTGAAGTCTGAAGATTTTGTCCAGCTCCGGCGCAGAGTGAAGACCGGGCAGAGGGACGAAGTGAGCCATCTTGGAAAAACGATCCACCACGACCAGGATGACTGTGCAGCCCGCAGAGCAGGGTAGGTCGGTGATGAAATCCATGGCGATGTTCTCCCAAGGAACCGTAGGGACGGGCAACGGAAGCAACAAGCCGGACAGAGGTCTCCGTGGCACTTTGTTTTTTGCACAGTATGGACAAGAAGCCACAAAGTGGAGTACATCTTGGCAAAGCGTGGGCCACCAGTAGTGACGCGTGATAAGGTCAAGGGTCTTCTTAGTTCCAGCATGGCCGGCCAGTTTGGAGGAGTGCCCCCATAGAAGGACTTTTCGCTTGAGATTCTCTTGCACAAGCATCTTGCCAGGTGGGGGAGTAAGCCAATTCACCGGAGCCACGGTGATGAACCTAGTGGGATCAATGATATGCGAAGGTTCCTTCGTGGATTCGTGTGGCTGGAAGACCTTGGACAGGGTGTCGGCTTGGAATTCTTGTTGCCAGGATGGAATCGGAGCTCGAAATCAAATCGGGCGAAAAATAAGGACCATCTGGCCTGGCGCGGGTTAAGTCTCTGGGCAGACTGGAGATAGGCCAGATTTTTGTGGTCCGAGAAGATGACAAAAGGATAGACAGCTCCTTCCAGGAGGTGGCGCCATTCCTCCAAGGCCAACTTGATGGCCAAAAGTTCCTGGTCGCCGATCGAGTAGTTACACTCGGATGGAGAAAAGGCCTTCGAGAAGAAGCCAAAAGGGCGCAGGCGACCGGAGGCGGTTCTCTGGGACAGTACCGCCCCGGCACCCGTCGAGGAAGCGTCTACCTCGAGTACAAAAGGTCGATCGCTCTCAGGGCGATGCAGGACTGGAGCCGTGGAGAAAGCCCATTTTAGGGTCAGAAAGGCCTCCTCTGCCTCAGGAGACCAATCCTTGGAAGTAGACCCTTTACGGGTGAGCGCAGAAATGGGTCTTGTGATCGCGGAGAAGTGGGAGACAAATTGCCGGTAATAGTTGGCGAACCCGAGGAATCATTATATCGCCTTTAATCTGACGGGGCGAGGCCATTTGAGGATGGCAGACAACTTCTCAGGATCCATCCTTAAACCAGCGTCGGAGATAATGTATCCCAGAAATGGCAGAGAGGTCTGTTCAAAAAGACATTTCTCGATCTGCGCATACAGGCGGTTCTCCCGAAGACGCTGAAGCACCAGGCGGACACTCTTTCTGTGGGAGGAGAGGTCTGGCGAGAAGACGAGGATGTCTAAGTACACGACCACACAGGAGTACAAGAGATCCCGGAGGATCTCATTGACAAACTCTTGAAAGACTGCAGGAGCATTGCAAAGACCGAAGGGCATGACCAGGTACTCGTAATGGCCATCTCGAGTGTTGAAAGCGGTCTTCCACTCGTCACCTGCACGGATACGGACCAGATTGTAGGCTCCTCTGAGGTCCAGCTTGGAAAAGACCCGAGCCCCTCTGAGACTGTCAAACAGCTCCGGAATGAGTGGAAGAGGGTACCTGTTCTTGATGGTTATCTCATTCAAGCCCCTATAGTCAATGCACGGCCGTAGAGTTCCATCCTTCTTTTTGACGAAAAAGAACCCTGCTCCCACGGGCGAAGAGGATTTCCATATAAAGCCTTTGGCGAGGTTCTCTCGGATGTACTCGGACATGGCGGTGGTCTCTGCGGGAGACAGAGGGTAGATTCTGCCTCTTGAAGGGGTTGAACCGGGAACAAGTTCAATTGGGCAGTCGAACGGCTGGTGTGGAGGGAGGACCTCCGCTTCTTTCTTATCACAAACATCGACGTAGGAGCTGTAAGCTGGAGGAAGACCCGGGAGGTCTGGAGGTGACCGAGGAGCGGACACCAGGCGGACAGGAGTCAGACAGCGAGCTTGGCACGGGTGCCCCCAGCGGAGTATCTCCCCAGAAGACAAGTCGAGAACAGGCTGATGAGTCCTTAACCATGGAAGACCGAGTAGAATGGCGTGAGAGAGCTTAGGCAAAATGTAAAAGGCTATCTTCTCTCGATGTAAGGCTCCGACTTGCAACTCCACCTCTTCAGTGACCAAGGTGACGGTCACCTGTAGCAGTTTGCCATCCACGGTGGCAATCTGAATTGGGTTAGATAGAGTGACTACAGGAATTTGGTATTTGTCCACCTCTTCCGGCCGAATGAAGTTACCTGCTGAGCCCGAATCCACGTAGGCCACCTCGGAACCACGCCTCCCTCCTGAAACCAAAAGCACAGAAATCGTAAGGGGTTGAGAGGGATCATCATCACCTAGGAAGGCCTCTCTTACCTGACCTAGGTGGAGTCGTTTCCCTGTCTCTTAGGACAGGTGCGGATATAGTGTGACGAATCACCGCAATAGAGGCACAGACCTTGTGCCCGTCTCTCTCTCTGACGCAACTCGGCCGACCTGAGATGATCTATCTGCGTGGGCTCACCCGAAGAGAAGGAAGAGGACCCGACCGAACGGGAGCTGGCAGACTGGGTGAAAGGAGAAACTGACCTGGAGGGCCGCCTGTCTCTCGCTGACTCCCGAGCGCGCTCCAGGAAGCGCAGGTCAATGTGGGTAGCCAGCGAGATAAGGTTCTCTAAGGTGGACGGGGTATCTCGACCTGCGAGTTCATCCTTTATTTTACTAGAAAGACCGCGCCAGAGTGCCCCAACAAAACCGCGTTATTCCAGCCGAGCTCGGAGGAGATAGTGCGAAAGCGAATAGCGTACTGTCTGACCGTGAGAGACCCCTGGTGTAAGTTAAAGAGTGACTCAGTGAGAGAGGGTAACCGACCCGGCTCATCTAAAACCTTACGAAACGTATCCAGGAAAACCGGGAGGCTCGAGACGACCGGGTCGACATGTTCCCAGAGCGGGTTTACCCAAGACAGGGCCTCTCCCTCCAGATGGGACATGATGAAGGCCACTTTGGCCCGACCTGAGGGATATTGCTGCGGCAGCCATTCAAAGTGGAGACTACACTGATTTAAGAAGCCCCTACAGAGCTTGGGATCCTCGGTGAAACGAGGCGGCTTGGCAAGGCAAGACGTCGGGAGAGCCGTAGACGTGGGAGGAGGAGTCTGCACTGCAGTGGCAGCCTGGAGGGCCGACAAGTGACTATCAAAGGAGGCCATGTAGGACAAAATGTGGGCTTGAGTATCTTGCTGCTGACCCAGCTCCTGTTGGAGACTGGAAAGCTTAGTGGTATTTCCAGGATCGGCCACCTGTAAGGCCGACAAACGGGTGTCCATCGACTTCATGACTGACATAATGCGCCCCTGATTCTCCCGTAGGAATAGCAACTCTTTCTGGGTAGCAGCCGTAGTACTGGCGGAGTCCATGGCCTGATCGTACTGTTAGCGTGGGTGGTCTGGAGCAGGAAGCTCCGGGAGTGGACCCTCTGAACTGTGGCACCGAGGGGCCCCGGGCGAGCTGCCAGGTGGAACCGACCCCTATACAGGGAGCGTTAGGAGCAGGCCCAGGGGTTCGAGTACTACGGTAGCCGGTACCGAGAGGGGCGGCTCATGATGGATCGGAGTAAGACTGAGACTGGAGTAAAGAATGACAGAACAAGACTGGAACCAGGAGGCCGGAATGAAGTGAGACAGAAAACTGGAACGAGAAGGAATGACAGGAGTAGGAACACTGGAGACAGGACTGGAGTAGGACGGCAGGAACACTGAAGGCAGGACTGGAGTAGGACGGCAGAAACACTGGAGGCTGGACTGGAGCAGGACGGCAGGAGCACTGGAGGCAGGACTGGAGTAGGACGGCAGGAGCACTGGAGGCAGGACTGGAGTAGGACGGCAGGAACACTGGAGGCAGGACTGGAGTAGGACGGCAGGAACACTGGAGGCAGGACTGGAGTAGGACGGCAGGAACACTGGAGACAGGACTGGAGTAGGACGGCAGGAACACTGGAGACAGGACTGGAGTAGGACGGCAGGAACACTGGAGACAGGACTGGAGTAGGACGGCAGGAACACTGGAGACAGGACTGGAGTAGGACGGCAGGAGCACTGGAGACAGGACTGCGGAAGAGAACAAGGAACATGGGTAGCAGGACTGAGAAGCTGCTGCGGGGAGCAGCCGAGAACGGAACTGCAGGAGCAGAGTGCACACGATGAAGCGAGGCCAGAGTGCTAGGATACACAACCATCAGGCGCCTCCCTCAGGGGGAAGCGGCGTGATATGGCCCCGTCTGGTCAGCCATTGGTCCAAAGGTGCTTCCGGGTCAGGGCACAGCCGGAGCATAAGAAGCAGGAAGGAGGCGTGGCCGCGGCCTATGGCGCATGCGCTTAGTATGCAGGGATGGCATCGGTCGCGAGCCCGTCTGAGGTGACCGCCACGCCCTGCCGGGACCTTCCAGATCTCTGAGATGGACCAATCAGATCAGGAGAAGGACCTGAGCACGTGACTCCTGACCTCCAATGGGAGATCGTCTCATGAGCATGCTCAGAGGAGCGGCAGAGGGACTTAGCCTCAGGAGTAACTTGCTGCGAAGCAGTATGTGAGGCTCTGGACTCCTGCTGTGTAGCCGCAGGAATCCGACGCCTAACACTGTCAGCGTAGTGTCCACAGGCTGGAAACGCTACCAGGAGACAGGCCAGTACACCAGGAGACGTGGAGGGGGCCGTTGGAAGGCAACAGCCCAGCAACAGGACCGCTACCTCCACCTTTGTGCATGTAGGAACAGGAGGAGCACTGCCAGAGCCCTGCAAAATGACCACCAGCAGGCCACAAATGTGCATGTGTCTGCACAAACGGTTAGAAACCGACTCCATGAGGATGGTCTGAGTGCCCGACGTCCACAGATGGGGTTTGTGCTCACAGCCCAACACCGTGCAGGACACTTGACATTTGCTACAGAACACCAGGATTGGCAAATTCGCCACTGGCGCCCTGTGCTCTTCACAGATGAAAGCAGGTTCATGTGATAGATGTGACAGAGTCTGGAGACGCCGTGGAGAGCGGTCTGCTGCCTGCAACATCCTTCAGCATGACCGGTTTGGCAGTGAGTCAGTAATGGTGTGGGGTGGCATTTCTTTGGAGGGCCGCACAGCCCTCCATGTGCTCGCCTGAGGTAGCCTGACTGCTATTAGATACCGAGATGAGATCCTCAGACCCCTTGTGAGACTATATGCTGGTGCGGTTGGCCCTGGCTTCCTCCTAATGCAGGACAATGCCAGACCTCATGTGGCTGGATTGTGTCAGCAGTTCCTGCAAGATGAAGGCATTGAAGCTATGGACTGGCTCGCCCGTTCCCCAGACCTGAATCCGATTGAGCACATCTGGGACATCATGTCTCGCTCCATCCACCAACGTCACGTTGCACCACAGACTGTCCAGGAGATGGCAGATGCTTTAGTCCAGGTCTGGGAGGAGATCCCTCAGGAGATCATCCGCCGCTTCATCAGGAGCATGCCCAGGCATACAGTAGGGAAGTCATACAGGCATGTGGAGGCCACACACAATACTGAGCCTCATTTTGATTTGTTTTAGGGACATTACATTCCACTTTAATTTTGTGTGTGACTCCAAATCCAGGCCTCCATTGGTTAATAAATTTGATTTCCATTGATGATTTTTGCTTGATTTTGTTGTTAGCACATTCAACAGAACAAGGTATTCAATGAGAATATTTCATTCATTCAGATCTAGGAAGTGTTATTTGAGTGTTCCCTTTATTTTTTGAGCAGTGTGTGTATATATATATATATATATATATATATATATATATATATATATATATATATATATCAGGAACGCCACTGCAAAACACGCCAGAAAAGGGGTCAAGAAATGCTCTAGATGCCATTTGGACAAACCCTAAAGCTATGTGCACACGTTGCGGATTTTGAAGCGGATCCGCAGCGCTTTTGGATGCACAAAATTGCATGAGATCCGCTGTGTAGTGCACAGGCAATGTTAGTCAACGGTAAATTAAGAATTGTTGTGCACATGCTGCGGAAAAATCAGCACAGAATTGCAGCTTTTTTTTCCGCAGCATGTCAATTATTTTTGCGGATCCGCAGCAGCGGTTTTTAGTCTGGCATATATTCTCTCTCTCACACACACACACTCACAGACTGAATCCATTCCCAGTACCACCTAACAAATCCGCACAGCAAAAACGCATTACCATCCGCAAGAAATCCGCAAGCGTTTTTCCCTGCGTTTTCTGCCAAGAGATACGGATTCTGTGCAGAAATTTCAGCAGGCTAATCTGCAATGTGTGCACATACCCTAATGGTACCCGCTGAGTTTTGGCAAAGGAAGACATCAGCAGTGATCTCCCTAAAGCCTCTTCTTTGGTGTCTCTATGGCCACTTTCTCAGCAGATTTGTAGCCATGTTTTTTTTTAACTGTATAAACATTAAAATAGTGAAGCTGCCAGAAGAATGGATCGGCCACTTCTTTTCACTGTTTTCAAAGCCTGAGGCTATGTTTAGAATTGCCGTGGAAATTTCCGCACCAATTCCTCAACTCCCTGCCACGGTAAATACGCATGCGTACTTCCCGCGAAAATCTAGCGTTTTGCAAGCGTAATTAGCTTGCAGAATGCTAGCGTTTTCCAAGCGATCTGTAGGAAAAACTGATTGACAGGTTGGTAACACTCGTCAAACATAGTGTTTGACAAGTGTGACCAACTTTTTACTATTGAGGCTGCCTATGCAGCATCAGTAGTAAAAAGATATAATGTTAAAAATAATAAAAAATCATGATATTTTCACCTTTCGGCGTCCCCCGCAGCGTTCCCAGGCCTCAGCGATGCTTCGGGCAAGTCCCGTTCCCAGCGATGCCTTGCGACAATGACCCCAGATGATGTAGCATCTCGCGAGAACGCTACATCATCACAGGTCATTGTCGCAAAGTATCGCTGGGAACGGGAGTTGGCGGGAGCATCGCTGAGGCCTGGGGATGCTGCGGGGAACACCGGAAGGTGAGAATATCACGATTTTTTATTTTAATTCTATTTTTTACAGTGATATAGTACCCAGGGCCTGGAGGACAGTCTCCTCTCCTCCAGACCCTGGGTACCATCCACACATTTTCCGCTTACTTTGCGCATGGTGGGCATAGCCACATGCGGAAAGGAAGCGGAACAATGTATTCCTATGTGTGCAGAATTCCCTCGATTCCGCAAAAGTAATGAGCATGCTGCGTATTTTTTCGCAATGCGACTCCGCTGCGGAAAAATACGCAGCATTAGCACAGCATGTGGGGAATGCCATTGAATACAATGGGATGCTTATTTTATGCATTTTCGTGGTGAAAAAAGTGGCAAAAACGCATCAAATCCATGGGAATTCCGCACGTGTGCACATAGCCTGAAGCTCAAAAAAACAGAACATATGAACAGCAAGTCGTTTTGACATTACAATGTCCACTACTAGGACAGTCCCTTCTTGATCAAAATGTTTGGACCCCATAAAATAATAAAGCCTATACTCACCTCCCGTGCTGGTGCCGGTCCAGTGGTGTCGGCACTCGATCTCCTCAGGGGCTTATTCCCGGGGACTGCAATACTTGGGCTGGCAGCAGTATTTTGCCGGCCACCAGCCCATTAATTCTTGCTGTGTGAGCACACACACACAGTGTTCACTAACGAATGCTGAGACGCGTGCAATGAAAAGTTACGTCCTGACATCAGTACCAACGTAAGGACGTACTTTGTGGGCGGAGTTAGCACATGATTTGTACGGCCACCAAAGGACAGTATGAATATCCAAGTGTGTTATGATTGAGTCACCGTAGGAGGCAAAAATAGAAATGCTAGCTAAGTCCAGAAAACCAGAGAAGTTGGCAGCTATCGGATTGCAGACCCCTGAACCTATCAACACAACTAGCAGTAGCCGTGGGGGGCTCCTACGATGCCCTAGGCCCCTCGATCACAGCCGGAGGACTACATATCCTAAAGACAGGGAAATCTAAACTGCCCCAGAGCAGACCCCAAAGCAAAAGGCAGCCCCCACATATAATGACGGTGAAGCAAGAAGAAAGAACAAAACACAGACAGAAAGATAGACTGAGCAAAGATGGGGCCCAAGCTAGCTTAGATAGGAAAGGACAGGAAGGCTGCTGTCTGCAATCCGTGAAAAACCCTATGAAAATAAGAGCCAAAAAACTGACAGTAAAAAGGCCCTGAAGACGCTAGGCTTCAAAAAAGGCTATGTCAGTACTCAGGAATATTCTGAAGACAGAGCAACAGGCAAAAGGAGATTCAGCTCACCCCAGCAGGGAATGGCAGAATCCAGAAAAGCAAGGAAAACAAAACACTAATGCAAAAAGGCAAAGCAGAAATCTTAGCTTTAGATGAGCAGGAATCTGACTGGTTTCCTAGAAGCCCACAGAGAAATCAACCGCAGGCCAGAAGGGCGTCGGCAGCCTTATATCCAGTCATTAACTCCACTCAGCCAGTCATCATCATCAGCCCCAGGTGTTTGACAATCAGGCTCACTACCTTTCTTCACCAGAAGAGGGAGTTCCTCGGGCCTCAGTAGTGAAGGGGAAAATGAACTCACAACACAAGTGGCTCTTGGCATAAAAAAAAGGTTCCCCATCCCTGCCTTATAGTTTCAGTCTCATGATGAGCTTTTGGTGCATTTTTGATGCTGTGAGTTTTTTTTAAAAATGCAGCATCTTACAGTTCCAGCAAAGTGGATGAGATTTGTAGAACTCTCTTGCCCACTGTGCTTATTTTAGCGCTGCATATACTGATCTGCAGTACGTTTTTCAAATCTGCAGCATGTCAGTTTCTCTTGCTGGTACGCTGATTTTTTTCTGTGGATTTTCGCCATAGACTTTCACTAGAAAAGAAAAATCTGCAGCAAAAAACCACGTGGTGGAAACACATGAAAAGCGCATGTAACCAGCACCTAAGTGTCAATATAGTTTTGGCAAAGCAAAAAAACAGGATGTCTCAAAAACAAAGCAGTTTTATTTAAAGCATGAGTAAAACCGTAGAGTCAAAAATGCATGTTAAAAAAACACAAGTAAACTAATTTACATTATAGGTGCAGAAATTCTGCAACATCAAAAACGCACCAAAAGCTCATTGTGGGAACATAGCCTAATGGTATGCGCCCCAGGGCTCTGAAGTCTGGTTTTGGTTTGGTTTTTCGTGGAGTCTGTTTAAAAAGGACCAACTAATATATCTAATTAGGTACAAAACCTACAAAAGACAAAATGAAAAAAACCCTGCTATAATTAAATAAGTAAAAAGCAAAAGTGCATTTAAATCATACAGAGTTCTTAGTAATACTGTATTAGATCAAACATAGCATAAAAGCCGTCCCACCATCGACAAGGTGACTCTGTGGTCGGGGCGGTCCTAAACTGTCTAGTATTAATAACCTTATCATCTGTCAAAGTTGACGTCTGTGTGAAAAAGGGCAGACAAGGACCGGGTCCCAACCACCGGACACCAGTCAGGCGAAGCCTTTAAATACAATTTCCAGCTCAGGAGAGGGAGGCCACACCCCAGCTTGCACAAATACAAAGAAAAAACACAAAAATTGAGCTTGGTTTGAGTTGGTACACATGCAGCACATAAATGCATGTTCACATGGCCAAAAAGCATACAAAACCTACAAAAGACAAAATGAAAAAAAAACCCTGCTATAATTAAATATGTATGATTTAAATGCACTTTTGCTTTTTACTTATTTAATTACAGCAGGGTTTTTTCATTTTGTGTTTTGTAGGTTTTGTTTGTTTTTTGGCCATGTGAACATGCATTTATATGCTGCATGTGTACCAACTCAGGCCAAGCTCAATTTTTGTGTTTTTCTTTTTTTTATCTAATTGGATACAGTAGTACAATGCAGGATGTGCTGTAAATGTTTTCATAAGAATTTGGGAAAGTTATTAAATGTCCAATAAATGTCTGTTCTGTTCCTAATCCAAGGATCTCAGCTTTTATTTGAGATGAATCTGTGCTGCAATTTATGTGTATGCTCAGTAGTGAGGCAGAGCTGTGGAGTCGGAGTCAGGAATATTGAGGAGTCGAAATTGGAGGTTTGGCTTACCGACTCCACAGCCCTGATGTTGCACATTGTTTTTTGAAGTAGAAGACACTTCAGAAAAATGCTGGCGGTGTTTTTCCTGTCTTTTCTGGCGTCATTTTGGACTTCCAGCTATTCTGCCACCGGCATTTTGTTTAAACTACATATAGAACGAAATTCACCTGAAAAAGACGTTGCGTGCACAAACCTTAACTGCTTAAAATCCTATCATTTCTGCTTAATAAAAATCAGCGAAAAGACTATGCGAACACACCCTAAAGGTTCTTTCAAGCGTCAGTGATTTTTTGATTTACCATATTTTGTGGATTATAAGATGCTCTGGATTAAAAGACACACCCCAAATTTTGAGGAGAAAAATAGGAAAAAAACTTTTTTTCAATAAAATGGTGGTGCTTCTTATAATCCATGCGTCTTATTGCTTACCAGGAGTGGTGGCCACGGTAAAACGAGGTGCCATGGTCGCTGCTGGAGGAGGCAAGAGTGGAGAGTTGATGCAAGCCACAGGTTGAGATGAGGGGGTTTCCCGTCCCACGGTGTTGCGGGTGTGTCCGGCTCATCTCCCGAGATCTGGGTGCTGAGATCTCCATCTGCACATGCACCGCCCTCAGCAGCCATTTTCCCGGAGTCCACCGCATATGAAACCATGGAACTGCGGGGGCTCTGGCCTTTCACAAAATGTCGACAGAGCCCCCACAGTACCTGAGACACCCGCAGCAGCACCGAAGACCCCCGCAGCACCGCCGGACAGCCCCGCAGCACCGATGGACACCCCCTCATCCCAGCCTGCGGCCTGTAGCAAAGGTATCAGTAAGGTATATCCACATTATAAGACGCACCCCCATTTTCCTCCAAAATTTTTGAGGAAAAAATATGTATTATAATCCGAAAAATACGTAATTGTTTTTCCATCAAAGTTTCATAGAAGGGTAGCGTTGGAAGAGTCCAACCCCCTGCTCAAAGCAGGATTCACTAAATCATCCCAGACAGATGTCTGTGCAGCCTCTGTTTGAAGACTTCTATTGGAGAACTCACCACCTCTCGTGGCAGCCTGTTCCACTCATTGATCACCCTGTCATATAGTTTTTTCTAATATCTAATCTGTGTCTCCTCCCATTCAGTTTCATCCCATTGCTTCTAGTTTTTCCTTGTGCAAATGAGAATAAAGATGATCCTTCTACTATGTGACAGCCCTTGAAATATTTGTAGACAGCTATTAAGTCTCCTCTCAGTCTTCTTTTTTGCAAGCTAAACATTCCCAAATTCTCTAACTGTTTCTCACAGGACATGATTTGCAGACTGGTCATTCTTCTCTGAACTTGCTCCAGTTTGTTGATGACTTTATTAAAATGTGGTGCCCAAAACTGGACACAGTATTCCAGATGAGGTTTGTCCAAAGAGGAGTAGAGGGCAATAATAACTTCACGTGATCTAGACTGTATGCTTCTGTTAATACATCCTAGAATTGCATTTGCCTTTTTTGCTGCTGCATCACACTGTTGACTCATATTCAGTTTATGATCTATTAGTACACCCAAGTCTTTTTCACATCTGCTGTTGCTTAGCCCTATTCCTCCGATTCTGTATATGCTTTTTTTCATTTTTATTGCCCAGATGTAGTACTTTGCATTTCTCCCTGTTAAAAACCATTCTGTTAGTTGCTGCCCATTGCTCCAGTTTATTTATATCTTTTTGAATCCTCTGTCTCTCTTCTCTAGTATTAGCTATCCCTTCTAACTTTGTGTCATCAGCAAATTTAATCAGTTTGCTCTCGATTCCTTCATCCAAATCATTGATAAAGATGTTGAACAATACACGGCCCAGGACAGAACCCTGTGGTATCCCACTTGAGACATTCTTCAAACTGCATGTGCAGCCATTTGCGACCACTCTTTGGGTCAGATCACTAAGGCTGGTTTCACATTTGCGTTTTTTAGCGCTGGAAAAAAACGCATATGTGCGCATGCGTTTTTTCCCCTATATTTAACATGGGTGCGCATACCTGCGCGCTGGCATGCGCACATATGCGATTTTCATGCGCTGCGTTTTTTTGGGGTGTGCATTGGTATTTTCCAGACGCAGCATGTTGCATTTTTTGGCCCTGCAAAAAAGCGCATGCGCACATATGCGCACGTTTTGCGCTAAAAATGGCCATTATAGCCTATGGGTGCGCATATGTGCGCATTGGCATGCTTATGTATGCGTTTTTTTGCACAAGCGTTTTTTTTTTTTTAACCATGGAATTTAGGGGTTTGGGTTAGAGTTAGGGTTAGTGTCAGGGTTAGGGTTAAGTATGGTTTGGTTAAGGGTTAGGGTCAGGGTCAGGGTTAGGGTTAAGTATGGTTTGGTTAAGGGTCAGGGTCAGGGTTAGTCATGGTTTGGGTTAGTGTGAGGGGCCACCTAATGTTGGAAAAAAACGCAAACGCGGTAAAAACGCACTAAAAACGCATACAAACGCATAAAAACGCTGCGTTTTTTTCATGCATGCTCATAAAAATGCTTGAAAAAAAACGCAGCAGTTGTATGCTTTTGTATGCGTTTTTTTAATGCGTTTTTTTGCGGGAAAAACGCGCTGCAAAAAAAAGCAAGTGTGAAACTAGCCTAAGCCAGTTGTGAATCCACCTAACAGTTGCCTTGTCCATTCCATATTTAGTCATTTTTTCAATAAGGATTGTGTGAGATACTTTGTCAAATACTTTGCTGAAGTCAAGATATACTATATCTACAGCATTTCCCTGATCCACCCAGTCAGTGATTCTGTAATAGAAGGAAAGTAAGTTAAGGTACCGTCACACTTAGCGATGCACCAGCGATCCTGACAACGATATGACGCGGTCAGGATCGCTGGTGCATCTCTAAGTTGTCGCTAGTGAGCTGCCAAACAGGCAGATCTCACCAGCGACATAGCAGCGGTCGGCGGTCGCTACTTACCTGTCAGACAAGGCAATGAAGATGTCCTCCGGCCCGCGTCCACGCGTCGCTCGTCTCCACAGCAGGAAGCCCAGCAGGAAGCTGACGACGAGAAACGGCTCTGGCCATTCTCGCGCGATCAGCGATAATCAGCGGGGGAGCCAGTCGGAGGTAAGTATCACACATAGCTGCGTCACAAAACCAGTGACGTTATAGCGATATTGCTAGCGATATCGCTTAGTGTGACGGGGCCTTTAGTCTGACATGACGTATTAGTTACAAACCCATGCTGACTCTGTTTAATCACTTCATTATTATCCAGGTACTTACATACATGTTGTAATACTATTGTAGGAACTCGAGGATTCTGATAGCGTGGGGCAATGAACAGACAGAAGCGGGTTACTTTAGTGCAAATAGTGTATTTTATAACACCAGTGACACCCAAAAACAATATGCTGATAACCTGAAGTGAGACAAGTCCTAAAGCTATATAGCAATTCAGTAAAGTTCCTAAAACAGAGTCCTCATAAACATGTGATCCAAGGTGAGTGTAACACTCAGGTGATGTGGCGCAGTTCACAACGTAGTGATGCAGAGAGAGTCCAATCAGGTATGTAGCAAGCACAGGGAAGTCCAGAACAAGTCTATAGGAAAATCCCAGACGCAGCAAGAGCACAGGAATGTCCAAAAGCTGATTCACAAGTAGATCCCTGGAGCGGCATGAACACAGGTGAGTCCAGAAACAGGTTCACATTAAGGCATACGGTAGGTGACAGTTCCAACTGCTCTCATTGGGGAAGAGTGAAGTGTTAAGAACCACACATAGTTCAGGAACACAGTTCTTACCAAATACCGTGAACCAAGGGTTAAGTTCCAAAGATGAGTGCAGCTTTCCTACAGAGAACAGGGAATGTCCAGAGCCACAGCAGAAGCACACTCAGAAACCAGCAGCACAGCTGAAGGAAGCAGAATACTCCAGCAAGGAAAGGCAGCACCTGAGCCGGTTTTATACACATGAACAGGAAGTAGGGCACACAAAAACAGCAACCTCCATCTTAACAAAGGGCAAATTCATTCACAAGGTGATTTAGAAAACCCGGAATACTGACACATGTTTGTGAAGAAACCAGATTATATCTTAATTACCCAGACGACTGTGTTTTTTGCAAGCCAAGGGGAGTTTGTTTTTTATCTGTATATTGGCTTGTGGATTTAAGTGTTTATGTCTGGTGGGTCAAGACAGTCTTGTAAGCTGATATACTATTTAACATACTGTGTAAGGGGCCTGTCACACTAAGCGATATCGCTAGCAATATCGCTGTAACTGGTTTTTGTGACGTAGAAGCGATATTGCTAGTGATATCGCTATGTGTGATACTTACCTCCGACCGCTCCCCCGCTGGTTATCGCTGATCGCACGAGAACGTCCTGGGCCGTTTCTCGTCGTCAGCTTCCTGTTGGGCTTCCTGTGGTGCCGATGAGCGACGCGTGGACACGGGCGGGAGGATGTCAGGATCACCTCGTCTGACAGGTAAGTAGCGACCCCCGACCGCTGCTATGTCGCTGGTGAGATCTGCCTGTGTGGCAGCTCACTAGCGACCACTTAGCGATGCACCAGCGATCTTGACCGCGTCATATTGCTGGTCGGGATCGCTGGTGCATCGCTAAGTGTGACAGTACCTTAAGTCTGTAATAGTGACTGTACATAGTATGTGTTTAACTTTGTCTATTTATGTGTACTGATATGCTAATTGTGCATTGTATTATGAAACTAGTTTGTTGACTGTAAAAAGCAATAGAATGTCAGGGTGTACTGAAGGACACTGGGTAGTTCTAAAATAGCTTACCTGCCTGGGGTATAAAAAGATCCTGAGAAGGAGAGACCATAGATATCATCTCATCTCATCACAAAGAGAGCTACCAGTCTGCACAACACTCAACGGATGAGAGACAGGACTGCAGCCAATTCATCATGGCACCATCACGAGGGACACGGATCTGATTCTAAGGGAAACAACCTAGAAGTGATCGGCTCCAGTTGGAAGGACACAGATCTGATCCAGAAACCATCTCTAAAGCATGGATGTGTTTGGAGAAAGCCAGGTTTTGGGACCCGCTGGTCGCCTGGTTCCATGGAGATGGTCGGATAAACCAGGTGATGATTCTCATGTCAAATGGCTTTGGACCTTGTATGGATAGTATGGACTGTCACCTCCCTATGCTTGTCGTTATCTCTTCTCTGTGTGTATATCACAGGTGGAATGGTGACCCTGGGAGCTGTGATGTTGTGTTAACTGGCTCTGGACCTTCTACGTACTCTATGGACTGTTCTCGGTCATCTCCCTACGCTTGTCAATATCTCTTCTCTGTGTGTATATCACAGGTGGAATATCGACCCTGGGAGCTCTGACGTAACATCTACCGTTATCCAGGCGAGTCCAGCGGAAGGGGTAGGCCCTGTAATGTTCACCATGTTGGGGGTAATTGCTGGGATTGTTCTGTTTGCTATTGGGTGTTATGGTTCAATAAAGCATTGCCACACTGTTTAACCCTAACCCTGCATTGTTTGTGTAGTATGTTGCCCACGGGGAGATAGAGCGGGCGTTCAGTGGTATGAGCCCTGGTCCATGTAGTCTTTCTAAAGGCAGCCAGGCCAGCGGACGAAAGCACCCACTGACCCCGTTTCTCCACAATGTTGTTTAATAATTTGTTCAAAATCTTTCCTGGTATAGAAGTTAGACTCACCGGCATATAGTTCCCTGGGTCCACCTTCTTCCCCTTTTGGAAGCTTGGAACAAAATTTGCTCTTCTCCAGTCTTTTGGGACTTCTCATTTTCTCCAAGAATGTTCAAAGATTAAGGCTAGGTTCACATTGCGTTAGGGCATACGTTTAACGGATCCGTTAAACGGATGCGCTAATGCTGATGTCAATTTTGACATCTTTTGTGACCTAGCGGTAATGGTATGCGTTAATGCTAGGTAGCGCTCAGGTACCATGCGCTTCTGTTGTGAATTTGCTTTCTGGCCTCCCTCTGGTTATTACTGAAGGTAGTGGAGCTGGTCAGATTGACAGAGGGGTTGCGAGTTCTCTTTCTGGACTCCCTCTGGTGGTTACTGGAGGTAATGGAGCTGATCTGATTGACAGAGGCTTGCCACCTGATAATGAGGATGACGATTGGAGATTTGAGGTTTCAGATTGGGATTTAAGACAGCCGACTCCCTCTACCCCTGCTGGTGATTTTCTTTCTGTGCCTCCTGAGGTCTGATGTCTCCAGCTCTGTCCCTGCATGTTCAGCTAAGTGGTTCATTTGCTATTCTGCTTGCATTTGATCTGGTTTTGTCTATCTCTGCTTTGTGTGGGTCAGCCAGCTCCGGCTGGGGCTGTGCTGAATCACCGCCCATATGTTACTGCTTGTGCCAGTTTGTTTTGTCCCCTGTTAGATTGGTCTCTTTGGGCTCTGCTTTCAGAATATACTGCTGATATAGTGGGGGCAAAGTCGTGCGACTTCAGGGTTCTTGTGCATCAGACGTGTTGGACGTTTTGCAGGGTTTTTTGCGTGATTGCAGACAGTGTCTTTCCTTTCCTGTCCTGTCTAGTCAGTTTGGGCCCCATCATTTGCTCAGTCTATTTTCCTGCCTGCGTTTGTGTTTTCATCTTGTCTCACCAACAATATATGTTTGGGGGCTAGCTATTCCTTTGGGGTCTGCTCTGGGGCAGTTTAGATTTCCTCTTTCTTGCTTTAGGCTTAGTTAGCTCTCCGGCTGTGCCGAGGCATCTAGGATCATCGTAGGTACGCGCCACGGCTACTGCTAGTTGTGTGGATAGGATCAGGGGTCTGCAATCCGCTTAGTTACCATCCTCTCTGGTTTTCTGTGGCTTAGCCTGGGCCTGCTCTCCTCCTCGGTGACCCATTCATAACAGAATCACCAGCCTAACTGTAGACTCTAGGGTACTCTATAGAAGGAAAGAATTTAAAAAAAAAGTGTCAGAATTTTTTTTTTATATACAGTATATATTTTTTCCTCTTCTTTTTTTTCCTGGGTCTGCAGGAGGAGATTTTCTTTTTCTTCTTTCTCTAAATGGAGACGAAGCAATTGTCTGATCGTGTTGAGCAGCTCGCTGCTGAAGTGCGGGGAATTTCTGTCTATCTCACTCAATCATCTGCTGTTGAACCAAAAATCCCTACTCCTGGTGTGTTTTCTGGGGATAGATCTAAATTTTTGAATTTTAAGAATAATTGTAAACTATTCTTTGCTTTGAAACCTAACTCTGAGGGGAGCTCTGTGAAGCATGTTAAAATTGTCATTCCCTGCTGCGCGGCGATCCCCAGGATTGGGCCTTTTCTTTGACACCCTTAGATCCTATTCTGGCTAATGTGGACGCGTTTTTTCAGGCCTTGGGGTTGTTGTATGATGAACCTAATGCTATTGATCAAGCTGAGAAAACCTTATTAGCATTGAACCAGGGTCAGGATTCTGCAGAGTTATATTGTCAAAAATTCCGAAAGTGGGCGGTCCTTACTAAATGGAATGATGATGCCCTGGCAGCTCTCTTTCGGAAGGGTTTGTCAGAAACCGTAAAAGATGTGATGGTGGGATTTCCTGTTCCCTCTGGTCTAGGCGACTCTATGTCATTGGCCATTCAAATTGATCGGCGTTTATGTGAACGTAAAACTACACGAGAGGCATTGCCGCCTTTCGAACGAACATCTGAATCCATGCAATGTGATAGGGTTTTGTCTAGGGTGCAACATCAGGAGTTTAGAAGGCGTAATAAGCTGTGTTTTTTCTGTGGGGACGCCTCTCATACTATTTCTGTCTGCCCTAAACGAGAAAAGTGTTTTGCCCACACATTTGCGGTAGGCAGTATACAGCCTAAGTTCCTTTTGCAAATTACCCTTATCTGCTCCTTGTCTACATTTTCCACTAAGGCTTTTGTAGATTCAGGAGCAGCTTTGAATCTGATGGATTTGGACTTTGCTAAACGATGTGGTTTTCCCATGATACCCCTGCGGACGCCAATCCCTTTGAGGGGTATTGATGCTACTTCTTTGGCGGAGAATAAACCCCAGTTTATGACCCAGGTGATAATGCGGGTCGCCCCGGACCACCAAGAAAATTGTAAATTTTTGGTGTTCCACAATTTGCATGATACCATTGTTCTGGGTTTTCCTTGGTTGCAAACTCATAATCCTGTTTTGGATTGGAAATCTGTGTCTGTGGTGAGTTGGGGTTGTCAATGTGTTCTTAGTGACACTCCTGTTTTCTCCACCTCTCCCCAGTCTCATGATATTCCTGACTATTTGGCTGATTTTTCTGACGTATTTAGTGAGAGTAAGTCTGCGTCTTTGCCTCCTCATAGGAGTTATGACTGTGCAATTGAGTTAATGCCCGGGTGTAAATTTCCCAAGGGTCGGCTTTTCAACTTATCGGTACCCAAACATGATGCTATGCGATCTTATATCAAGGACTCGTTGGAAAGGGTCATATTAGACCATCCTCTTCACCTTTAGGCTCTGGGGTTTTTTTTGTGGCCAAGAAAGATGGTTCATTAAGGCCATGTATTGACTATCATTCCCTTAACAAAATCACTTAAATATCAGTACCCATTACCCCTGATTTCTGATATATTTTCCAGAGTTAAAAGTGCCTGTTGGTTTACAAAGCTTGACCTCAGGGGGCATATAATCTTATTCGCATCAAGCACGGGGATGATTGGAAGACGGCGTTTAATACCCCGGAGGGACATTTTGAGTACCTGGTGATGCCTTTTGGGCTCACTAATGCCCCTTCTGTCTTCCAATTTTTTATGAATGATATTTTCCGGGACTTTGTGGATAAGTTTTTGATCATTTATCTGGATGATATTTTGATCTTTACCAGTGATTGGGATTCTCATGTGGAACATGTCCGGACTGTGTTCCGGATTTTGAGGGAAAATTCTCTGTATGTTAAGGGATCGAAGTGCCTCTTTGGTGTACAGAGAATTTAATTTTTGGGATTCATTTTGTGCCCGCCTGCTATTGAAATGGACCCAGCCAAGATACAGGCCATTTATGATTGGGTTCAGCCCACTTCTTTGAAGGCTCTCCAGAAGTTTTTGGGCTTTGCTAATTTCTACTGTAAATGTATAAGTAATTTTTCTGGTATTGTTAAACCACTGACTGATTTGACCAAAAAGGGCGCTGATGTGGTGAATTGGTCTCCAGAGGCAGTCTCGGCATTTCAGGAGCTTAAGCGGAGATTCACTTCTGCTCCGGTTCTACGGCAACCTGATGTCTCACTCCCATTTCAGGTGGAGGTAGATGCTTCTGAGATTGGTGCAGGAGCGGTTTTGTCCCAAAAAGATCAGGTGACTTCTAAGATGAATCCCTATGCCTTCTTTTCTCGAAAATTCTCCCCATCTGAACGTAACTATGAAGTGGGGAATCGGGAATTGTTGGCCATGAAATATGCATTTGAAAACTGGAGACATTGGTTGGAGGGAGCTAGACATCAAGTTGTGGTCCTCACCGACCACAAGAAATTGATTTATCTTGAATCAGCCAGACGCTTGAATCCTAGACAGGCTAGGTGAGCCATGTTTTTCACGTGTTTTAATTTTGTGGTTTCTTCCGGGCACTAAGAATGTTAAGGTGGACGCCCTTTCTAGGAGTTTCTTTGCGGATTCTCTTGATGTGACCGAGCCTACTACCATTCTAAATGAGGGTGTAGTTCTTTCTGCCATTTCACCCAATTTGAGACGAGCCCTGGAGGAATTTCAGGAGGACAAACCTGAACGTTGCCCTATGGAAAAATTGTATGTCCCTAACCAGTGGAGGAATAGAGTAATGTTTGAAATTCATTGCTCCGCGTTGGCTGGTCATCCAGGTATTCTTGGTACCAGAGATTTGGTTAGTCGGTCTTTTTGGTGGCCTGCCTTATCTCGTGATGTCAGGAATTTTGTGCAGTCCTATGGGACTTGTTCTTGGTCCAAGCCCTGTTCTCGTTCTAGTGGGTTGTTGATGCCCCTGCCGTGCCCAGGAGGCCATGGAGCCATATCTCAATGGATTTTATTTCTGACCTTCCTGTCTCTCAGAGAATGACTGTTATCTGGGTGATTTGTGATAGATTTTCTAAGATGGTCCATCTTGTACCACTCCCAATGTTGCCATCTTCTTCTGAGTTGGTGCCCTTGTTTTTACAACAGGTGGTTCGGTTGCACGGGATTCCTGAGAACATTGTGTCGGACAGAGGAATCCAGTTTGTTTCCAGATTTTGGAGAGCTTTTTGTTCCAAACTGGGAATTCAGTTATCTTTCTCCTCTGCATTTCATCCTCAGACCAATGGGCAGACTGAGAGAACAAACCAGACTTTGGAGTCCTATTTGAGATGTTTCATATCTGTTGATCAGGATGACTGGGTCTCATTTTTGCCCTTGGCCGAATTCACGCTAAACAATAGAGCTAGTTCCGCCACTTTGATGTCGCCCTTTTTCTGTAACTTTGGGTTTCATCCTCGATTTTCTTCAGGGCAAGTGGAATCTTCAGCCTGCCCAAGTGTGGACTCTGTGGTAGAGAGAATGCAGCAGATTTGGGACCTAGTGGTGGATAAGTTGTCCCACTCTCAGGAAAAAGCCCATCGGTTTTCCAACCGGCATAGGACCATTGGTCCCCGGTTTAAAGTGGGTGATATTGTTTGGTCGTCTTCAAAGAATATTCCTATGAAGGTTGCGTCTCCAAAATTCAAGCCAAGATTCATTGGACCTTATAAGATTTTGGAGATCCTTAATCCTGTTTCTTTCCTGCTGGCTCTTCCAGTTACGTTTAAGATCCATAACGTGTTTCATAAATCTTTGTTGAAGAGGTTTGTGGAGCCAGTAGTTCCTATGGTGGCGCATGGCGGCGCCATCTGTACACCATAGTTTGTTTGCTGAGTATCACGCAATTCTGTCAATCACGGGACTCTAACCACGTCAGACAGGTCCTGCGCTCATGAGCCTCATGAGCATCTAACGCGGCAAACCGCGCTTTGGATTGAATTACCCGAGAAGCTCGTCACCGGCCGGGACGAAGCTCCGGGATCTACTTCTACTTCAGAAGGACTCCCTTTAGCTGAACCGCAGGCTAAGAGCGTTTAAAAGCGGACCTACGGCGGTCCATTCAAGACTCACGGAGGTTCATTCAAGTTTCACGGAGTTTTATTCAAATTCCAGAGAAATGAAGGTATTTTAATATGAACATCTTGTTTCTGCATGGTTCAGCAGCTTTTGACCCATTTCTACTAAACGGCTCCTTTCTCTCTGGTGGAGTTTATATTCTGTTACTTTTTTAATATTGCAATCGGCTTTTCCTTTTTTGACTGCCGCTTTTCATTATACAGATTAGTCCATTGGAAGCTAATGAGTTTTTTATTTGAGCCGATTTTTATGGAGATTTTGATCTATTTGATATTTATCTAATGTCCAATTGAGCAATATAGCAATTCACCCGCATTACGATACATTGTATTCATTTACACAAATAATATTGCTAGAAAGATAACATCGTCTTGAGGATTATTATATCATTATATCATTTTATTTTTATTTTAGTGCGTTTATTGTGTCTGAAGACATTTATCCCATTTTCACCCAGAATTATATATTTCTTTGAAAAAATACCAAGGTATTTATTATGTGCATACTTGATCAGTAATATTCATGCTGTCTGCCTTTTCTAGCGCGAGTACTTGTTTGCTTTGTTTGTTATTCAAGATCCATAACGTGTTTCATAAATCTTTGTTGAAGAGTAGAGTTGAGCGAAACGGGTCGAAAAATTTCAAAAGTCGCTGACTTTTGGCAAAGTCGGGTTTCATGAAACGAAATCCGACCCTAGGATGAGGTCGGCCACGAGGTCGGTGACTTACGCGCCAAAGTCGCGTTTCAAAAGTTTGTTTTGCGCTCTTTTTCAGCCAATCAGGATCCACGGACACTGTGGGCAACGTGATGACATAGGCAGGGGTCACCACCATCTTTCAGAAGGGCATGCAAGTGATTGGCTTGCTTTGGTGGGCGTCACAGGGGGTATAAAAGGGCGTGCACGCCGACCGCCATCTTACTTCTGCCGATCTCAGTATAGGGAGAGGTTGCTGCTGATTCTGTAGGGAGAGCGTTAGGCAGGGAAGAAGACAAAAAAACTGCTTCTGCTGCTAGCGATTTGGCCTGCACAACACACCAGTCACTGTGTGTGCAGTGCAAGGGGAGGCTATATTGTGGTGTATCAGTGGTGTTGGTTGTTGGGCTGCCTTTTAAGGCTTCCTGACAGGCTGGCATTGCTGTTTACCCACTGCTCTGCAAACTGCTTTTTTAAAAGCAATCCAATCTCCCTTATCCTCTAGTCACTTTTGTCACAGCTGTGCCATCGAGCCTGTGACATAGCGCTCAGATATCAGTGGGCCTCACACAATCCAAAAGTGTCCAGTGTCCACAAGTGTCTGCAGAAATTCAAAATCTCCCTTATCCTCTAGTCACTTTGGTCACAGCTGTGCCATCGAGCCTGTCACATAGCGCCCAGATATTCATTGGGCCTCACACAATCCAAAAGTGTCCAGTGTCCAAAAGTGTGTGCAGAGATTCAAAATCTCCCTTATCCTCTAGTCACTTTGGTCACAGCTGTGCCATCGAGCCTGTCACATAGCGCTCAGATATTCATTGGGCCTCACACAATCCAAAAGTGTCCAGTGTCCAAAAGTGTGTGCAGAGATTCAAAATCTCCCTTATCCTCTAGTCACTTTGGTCACAGCTGTGCCATCGAGCCTGTCACATAGCGCTCAGATATTCATTGGGCCTCACACAATCCAAAAGTGTCCAGTGTCCAAAAGTGTGTGCAGAGATTCAAAATCTCCCTTATCCTCTAGTCACTTTGGTCACAGCTGTGCCATCGAGCCTGTCACATAGCGCTCAGATATTCATTGGGCCTCACACAATCCAAAAGTGTCCAGTGTCCAAAAGTGTGTGCAGAGATTCAAAATCTCCCTTATCCTCTAGTCACTTTGGTCACAGCTGTGCCATCGAGCCTGTCACATAGCGCTCAGATATTCATTGGGCCTCACACAATCCAAAAGTGTCCAGTGTCCGAAAGTGTGTGCAGAGATTCAAAATCTCCCTTATCCTCTAGTCACTTTGGTCACAGCTGTGCCATCGAGCCCTTCACATAGCGCTCAGATATTCATTGGGCCTCACACAATCCAAAAGTGTCCAGTGTCCAAAAGTGTGTGCAGAGATTCAAAATCTCCCTTATCCTCTAGTCACTTTGGTCACAGCTGTGCCATCGAGCCTGTCACATAGCGCTCAGATATTCATTGGGCCTCACACAATCCAAAAGTGTCCAGTGTCCAAAAGTGTGTGCAGAGATTCAAAATCTCCCTTATCCTCTAGTCACTTTGGTCACAGCTGTGCCATCGAGCCTGTCACATAGCGCTCAGATATTCATTGGGCCTCACACAATCCAAAAGTGTCCAGTGTCCAAAAGTGTGTGCAGAGATTCAAAATCTCCCTTATCCTCTAGTCACTTTGGTCACAGCTGTGCCATCGAGCCTGTCACATAGCGCTCAGATATTCATTGGGCCTCACACAATCCAAAAGTGTCCAGTGTCCAAAAGTGTGTGCAGAGATTCAAAATCTCCCTTATCCTCTAGTCACTTTGGTCACAGCTGTGCCATCGAGCCTGTCACATAGCGCTCAGATATTCATTGGGCCTCACACAATCCAAAAGTGTCCAGTGTCCGAAAGTGTGTGCAGAGATTCAAAATCTCCCTTATCCTCTAGTCACTTTGGTCACAGCTGTGCCATCGAGCCCTTCACATAGCGCTCAGATATTCATTGGGCCTCACACAATCCAAAAGTGTCCAGTGTCCAAAAGTGTGTGCAGAGATTCAAAATCTCCCTTATCCTCTAGTCACTTTGGTCACAGCTGTGCCATCGAGCCTGTCACATAGCGCTCAGATATTCATTGGGCCTCACACAATCCAAAAGTGTCCAGTGTCCAAAAGTGTGTGCAGAGATTCAAAATCTCCCTTATCCTCTAGTCACTTTGGTCACAGCTGTGCCATCGAGCCTGTCACATAGCGCTCAGATATTCATTGGGCCTCACACAATCCAAAAGTGTCCAGTGTCCAAAAGTGTGTGCAGAGATTCAAAATCTCCCTTATCCTCTAGTCACTTTGGTCACAGCTGTGCCATCGAGCCTGTCACATAGCGCTCAGATATTCATTGGGCCTCACACAATCCAAAAGTGTCCAGTGTCCAAAAGTGTGTGCAGAGATTCAAAATCTCCCTTATCCTCTAGTCACTTTGGTCACAGCTGTGCCATCGAGCCTGTCACATAGCGCTCAGATATTCATTGGGCCTCACACAATCCAAAAGTGTCCAGTGTCCAAAAGTGTGTGCAGAGATTCAAAATCTCCCTTATCCTCTAGTCACTTTGGTCACAGCTGTGCCATCGAGCCTGTCACATAGCGCTCAGATATTCATTGGGCCTCACACAATCCAAAAGTGTCCAGTGTCCAAAAGTGTGTGCAGAGATTCAAAATCTCCCTTATCCTCTAGTCACTTTGGTCACAGCTGTGCCATCGAGCCTGTCACATAGCGCTCAGATATTCATTGGGCCTCACACAATCCAAAAGTGTCCAGTGTCCAAAAGTGTGTGCAGAGATTCAAAATCTCCCTTACCCTCTAGTCACTTTGGTCACAGCTGTGCCATCGAGCCTGTCACATAGCGCTCAGATATTCATTGGGCCTCACACAATCCAAAAGTGTCCAGTGTCCAAAAGTGTGTGCAGAGATTCAAAATCTCCCTTATCCTCTAGTCACTTTGGTCACAGCTGTGCCATCGAGCCTGTCACATAGCGCTCAGATATTCATTGGGCCTCACACAATCCAAAAGTGTCCAGTGTCCAAAAGTGTGTGCAGAGATTCAAAATCTCCCTTATCCTCTAGTCACTTTGGTCACAGCTGTGCCATCGAGCCTGTCACATAGCGCTCAGATATTCATTGGGCCTCACACAATCCAAAAGTGTCCAGTGTCCAAAAGTGTGTGCAGAGATTCAAAATCTCCCTTATCCTCTAGTCACTTTGATCACAGCTGTGCCATCGAGCCTGTCACATAGCGCTCAGATATTCATTGGGCCTCACACAATCCAAAAGTGTCCAGTGTCCAAAAGTGTGTGCAGAGATTCAAAATCTCCCTTATCCTCTAGTCACTTTGGTCACAGCTGTGCCATCGAGCCTGTCACATAGCGCTCAGATATTCATTGGGCCTCACACAATCCAAAAGTGTCCAGTGTCCAAAAGTGTGTGCAGAGATTCAAAATCTCCCTTATCCTCTAGTCACTTTGGTCACAGCTGTGCCATCGAGCCTGTCACATAGCGCTCAGATATTCATTGGGCCTCACACAATCAAAAAGTGTCCAGTGTCCAAAAGTGTGTGCAGAGATTCAAAATCTCCCTTATCCTCTAGTCACTTTGGTCACAGCTGTGCCATCGAGCCTGTCACATAGCGCTCAGATATTCATTGGGCCTCACACAATCCAAAAGTGTCCAGTGTCCAAAAGTGTGTGCAGAGATTCAAAATCTCCCTTATCCTCTAGTCACTTTGGTCACAGCTGTGCCATCGAGCCTGTCACATAGCGCTCAGATATTCATTGGGCCTCAAACAATCCAAAAGTGTCCAGTGTCCAAAAGTGTGTGCAGAGATTCAAAATCTCCCTTATCCTCTAGTCACTTTGGTCACAGCTGTGCCATCGAGCCTGTCACATAGCGCTCAGATATTCATTGGGCCTCACACAATCCAAAAGTGTCCAGTGTCCAAAAGTGTGTGCAGAGATTCAAAATCTCCCTTATCCTCTAGTCACTTTGGTCACAGCTGTGCCATCGAGCCTGTCACATAGCACTCAGATATTCATTGGGCCTCACACAATCCAAAAGTGTCCAGTGTCCAAAAGTGTGTGCAGAGATTCAAAATCTCCCTTATCCTCTAGTCACTTTGGTCACAGCTGTGCCATCGAGCCTGTCACATAGCGCTCAGATATTCATTGGGCCTCACACAATCCAAAAGTGTCCTGTGTCCAAAACTGTGTGCAGAGATTCAAAATCTCCCTTATCCTCTAGTCACTTTGGTCACAGCTGTGCCATCGAGCCTGTGACATAGCGCTCAGATATCAGTGGGCCTCACACAATCCAAAAGTGTCCAGTGTCCACAAGTGTCTGCAGAAATTCAAAATCTCCCCTGTCCTATAGACACCTTGTACCTTGTTTTACATTACTATATAGTTTGTTGGATTTTGTCTACATTTCTACCAAAACTGAGGAAGGCTGGTGGAAGAGGCCGTGGAATTGGGCGGGGGTTGGCAGCTGGTAATGATGGTGTTGGTGGTGGATCTGATGGTAGTGGCAAGAGCAAAATAGGACCGAATGCAGGAGGTGCTGAGCCTGCGTCATCGTCTGGCTACATAAGGCCTCGAACGCTTAGTTTTCTAGGAGTTGGCAAACCGCTTTTAAAGCCAGAGCATCAGGAAAAAGTTTTGTCTTACATTGCTGTCTCAGCCTCCAGCTCTATCGCCTCCTCTTCTTCAGTTGTAAAAAGTAAAAGCACTGAGTCGTCATTGGAGGCTCATGTTCATGAACCACACCTTTCCTTGTGTCCTTCACCCCAACCAAGATTGAAGGATGACGCAGGCCATACTACTGATTACTCCATGGATCTCTTTTCACATACCATGCCTGGATTATCAAGTCAAATGGTGAATTACCCAGGCCAAGATGAATCTGACATGGAGTGCACTGATGCACAGCCGCTGATGGATGATTCTGCTGGTACATTCACTCAGAGCACTACATTGTCCTCGCAGTGTACAGAGCCAGATTCTGACCCTGATGAGACTCAGGTGCCCCTTCCCGCACACTATACCACCATACACGGTGACACAGAGGAAGGTGCACATGACATAGAAGAGGAGGTGATGGATGACCCAGTTGTTGACCCAGATTGGCATCCATTGGGGGAAGAGGGTGCTGCTTCCAATAGCTCAGATGAGGAGCATCCACAGCAGACATCGACATCGCAACAGCTGTTATCTGGCAGGCCCGGAGCACTCCAAAGACAGGTTCCAAACATCAAAAGAGTTGCTGGACAGCTTGTCCAGAGGGTCAAAAGATCACAGCGTGCTAGGCCGCAAAATGTCTGCCAAAGTAGGAAGAGTGCAGTGTGGCACTTTTTTGAACAAAATCCTCATGATCAGGCCAAGGTTATCTGTAAGAAGTGCGCAAAGACCTTTAGCCGAGGGAAAAATCTGAAAAATTTGAATACCAGTTGCATGCTTAGACATTTAACCAGCATGCACTTGCAAGCGTGGACACAACACCAAACCTCAAGTGCCACATGTGCAACTGATCACAACGAAGGTAGTCAGCAACGCTACATTGTTTCCCCCACTGTAAGCCCACAGCAAATGTTGAGGTGTCGTTGCAAGGCCACAGCAGTCAGGGAATCCCACTGTTATATCAACGAAAGACTGATTCTAGGCCATCAGAAAGAACACCAACTCCATCACCATCATCAACCCTCTCTCAGTCCGCCCTGTCCACCGCTACTTCCACCATATGCAGCTCTCAAGTCCAGCTCACCCTCCCAGACACTATGAGTAGGTCAAGAAAGTACTCAGTCTCTCATCCGCGTACACTGGGTTTGAACGCCCACATTGCCAAACTAATCTCGTTTGAGATGATGCCCTTTCGGTTGGTGGAAAGCACAGCTTTCCGCAAACTCATGGCCTATGCAGTACCACGCTATGACCTACCCAGTCGCCACTTCTTCTCTCGCAAAGCCATCCCAGCCCTCCACCATCATGTGAAAGACCGCATTGTCCATGCACTCAAGCAGTCAGTGAGCGGAAAGGTGCACCTCACAACTGATGCATGGTCCAGTCGGCATGGCCAGGGCCGTTACGTGTCCATCACTGCGCACTGGGTTAATGTGGTGGATGCAGGGTCCACAGGGGACAGCGGTGGTGGGACAGTGCTGCCTATCCCACGGTATAGGAAACAGTTGGCTGTAGGCGTTCGACCCTCCTCCTCCTCCAGAAGCAAAAGCTCGTCCACAGAGCGCAGTCGTACGAGCACTCCATCTGCAGCTGACACTGTTGCACACGATGTGTCCCCCTATCGAGCAGCTAGTGGAAAGCGTCAGCAGGCTGTGTTGCAGATGATGTGTTTGGGCAACAGACACACCGCCGAGGTGCTGGCCGAGTACTTGAAGCGACAAACTGAGTCATGGCTGGGCAGTGTACATCTTGAGGCAGGCAAGGTAGTTAGTGATAACGGCCGTAATTTTGTGGCAGCCATAGCCCTTTCAAAACTCAGCCATATACCTTGCTTGGCTCACACCTTGAACCTGGTGGTGCAGTGCTTCCTCAAAAATTATCCGGAGTTAACAGCCCTGCTCCAGAAGGTGCGAAGACTGTGCGCGCACATCCGCCGGTCGCCTGTACACTCCGTTCGTATGCAGAAGCTGCAGCGATTGCTCCACCTTCCCAACCACCGCCTCATTATCGACATTGCAACAAGGTGGAACTCCACCCTGCACATGGTGGAGCGGCTGTGCAAGCAGAGGCAGGCCATAATGCATTTGTGGGAGGATACACGGCCAGGCACTTTGAGAGCAGACATGGAGTTGACAGGTGTGCAGTGGTCGAAGCTGAAAGACCTCTGTAAAGTCCTTCAGTGTTTTGAGGAATGCACACTGCTGGTAATCGCAGACGACGCCATCCTAAGCATGAGCATCCCACTTATGCGTCTGCTCATGCAAACTTTGACGCACCTTAAGGAGCAGGCGTCTGCAGCCAATGTTGATGAGGAGGAAGAGGAGGAGGGAATCCTTGATGACATTCAGCCATTGTCTGCTCAGGGACCTCTCCTGGACGAGGTGGAGGAAGAAGAGGAGGAGGATGATGGGGATGATTACTTAGGGGAGGAGGATGCATCTCGTGGGGCAAGTGAAAATGTTGGAGTGGCAAGGTCTGGTACAGGGTTTGTGCGTGACTGGAGGGATGTGGATTTGCCAGAAAGTGCTCCTCCAACCAGCACTCGCAGTGCATCATTGACACCGGGAACATTGGCCCACATGTCAGATTATGCCTTGCAGATCCTAAAAAGGGACCCACGCATTGCCAAAATGATGAACGATGACGACTACTGGTTGGCCAGCATCCTGGATGCACGCTATAAAGGCAAATTACAAAACATCATGCCACAGGAGAACCTTGACCTAATATTGGCTAATAAACAAGCAACTCTGGTAAATCGGTTGCTTGAGGCATTCCCAGCACACAGCAGCGGTGATGGCTCTCACACGAGCCGTACGGGCCGGGGGCAGCTTGGCAGAGGTGTTCGTGGTGCACACAGCAGAAGTGGCGTTGGAGACAGGGGTTTCATGACAATGTTGTGGACTGATTTTTCAAGTACCGCTCACACAACTGGTAATACTGCATCGATGGAAAGTGACAGGAGACAGCAGTTGTCAACTATGGTTACAAACTACTTTTCCTCCCATATCGATGTTCTCCCACACAGGTCATTCCCCTTTGACTATTGGGCCGCTAAACTGGACACCTGGCCTGAATTGGCACAATATGCCTTACAGGAGCTCGCTTGCCCAGCTGCAAGTGTGCTATCGGAAAGAGTCTTCAGTGCAGCTGGATCAATCCTGACAGAAAAAAGGACCCGTCTGTCAACCCAAAAGGTGGATGATCTAACCTTCATTAAAATGAACCACGCATGGGTTTCCAAGGATTTTGTCCCACCTTCTTCTGATGACACATAGGGTGACAGAAAAATGGCTTGCTTTGGTCCACCTCTTCCTGGGACTTGACCTATTTCACCTTTTGCATCAGCTGAATGTCCAACATCAACATATGCCACTTTCTAAAACTCCCTAACTGTGCTGCCTCCCCCCCCCATGGCCGGGGTCACCACCTAGCGCACGACACCGTGCGAGTGCCGTTGCCCTGGACAGGTGGGTAGGCCGACTCTTGGGCGCGGGCACTGGTACAGGGTCCTTCATAGTGCAATCAAGTGTCTCTGACGGTGGTGGTGCACACCCGCCGTCAGACACACCGCCGTACTATGAGGGGCCCAGTGCCAGTACCGACGCCCACGAGTGGACCCCCCTTGCTTGGGCAGGGCCCCAGCATTTGCAATCTTTACCTCTCCCTGCTCCTCCGCTGTGTAGTCTGGGCCGTCAAATCCATACTGTGCCTGACACCGTCTGAGCCTGCCTCCTGATGTATAGACATATATTTTGAATGTGTACGCTATCCATACATGTTATCCGGGGAAACGGTACCCGTTCTAACCTTTGTGCAATCACGTGCAATCCATACTGGGCCTAACACCGTCTGAGCCTGCCTCCTGAGACATATATTTTGAATGTGTACGCTATCCATACATGTTATCCGGGGATACGGTACCCTTTCTAACCTTTGTGCAATCACGTGCAATCCATACTGGGCCTAACACCGTCTGAGCCTGCCTCCTGAGACATATATTTTGAATGTGTACGCTATCCATACATGTTATCCGGGGATACGGTACCCTTTCTAACCTTTGTGCAATCACGTGCAATCCATACTGGGCCTAACACCGTCTGAGCCTGCCTCCTGAGACATATATTTTGAATGTGTACGCTATCCATACATGTTATCCGGGGAAACGGTACCCTTTCTAACCTTTGTGCAATCACGTGCAATCCATACTGGGCCTAACACCGTCTGAGCCTGCCTCCTGAGACATATATTTTGAATGTGTACGCTATCCATACATGTTATCCGGGGAAACGGTACCCTTTCTAACCTTTGTGCAATCACGTGCAATCCATACTGGGCCTAACACCGTCTGAGCCTGCCTCCTGAGACATATATTTTGAATGTGTACGCTATCCATACATGTTATCCGGGGATACGGTACCCTTTCTAAGCTTTGTGCAATCACGTGCAATCCATACTGGGCCTAACACCGTCTGAGCCTGCCTCCTGAGACATATATTTTGAATGTGTACGCTATCCATACATGTTATCCGGGGAAACGGTACCCTTTCTAACCTTTGTGCAATCACGTGCAATCCATACTGGGCCTAACACCGTCTGAGCCTGCCTCCTGAGACATATATTTTGAATGTGTACGCTATCCATACATGTTATCCGGGGAAACGGTACCCTTTCTAACCTTTGTGCAATCACGTGCAATCCATACTGGGCCTAACACCGTCTGAGCCTGCCTCCTGAGACATATATTTTGAATGTGTACGCTATCCATACATGTTATCCGGGGATACGGTACCCTTTCTAACCTTTGTGCAATCACGTGCAATCCATACTGGGCCTAACACCGTCTGAGCCTGCCTCCTGAGACATATATTTTGAATGTGTACGCTATCCATACATGTTATCTGGGGATACGGTACCCTTTCTCACCTTTGTGCAATCACGTGCAATCCATACTGGGCCTAACACCGTCTGAGCCTGCCTCCTGATGTATAGACATATATTTTGAATGTGTACGCTATCCATACATGTTATCTGGGGATACGGTACCCTTTCTCACCTTTGTGCAATCACGTGTAATCCATACTGGGCGTGAGAACGGCTGGCGAGCTGTTAAGCAAGCTACAGCACCTGTGGTTTGCACACGTAAGTTTTTCATTTTTTCAGGAATGACGGTTAGGCCTAATTCCGGAACTGCGGTTGACCTGCACTTACTGGGAAATCATTGTTCGCGGGTAATAATTGTAATCAGTGATCCCCATCACTAACGTTGTTCAGCGGGTTATCTGCACCTGTAAGCGACAAACGCTGGCCTTTTCAGTGTAGCGCACATGCAGCCACGGACATGTAAGGGCATGACACACCAGTTATTGGCCAATCTCATGTGCCAGAGCCTCACGTGTCCCTCTAGTAAGCCGGACTCGGACCGCGGGGCATGACGGAGTCTCGTTCGTTAACAGAATTAAGCTTGCAATGTGTGCATCTGTTCTGTAGCTGGCATGGTTGAGGTTTCCCAGGTGGAGTCGAATTTAACCGTAGGCTCCACTCCTGGTGGTGCCCTTCTGGACATTCCTTTAAGGTTCAGCTTTGCAACCATACTGCCCACGTAAAACAAACACTTTGCGTTCATGAACGCTGTTTGGAGGGTCATGACTCGTGGGAATAACGCTGCCCAATCAGTTAACCTGCTAGAGAGATCCTTCGTTGCTCCCAAGCATGACATCACACTCCCTAGGAAGAAGGTAATGCCACTGTGGCGACCGTACTCCTGGGGGCGACACAAGTGCACTGATGCCCAGCCACTGCTCGATGAATCTGCTGGTGCATTGACCCAGACCACTACATTCCCCTCGCACGCTACACGACCTGAATCTGACACTGATGAAACTCAGGTTACCCTTCCCATATACAGTTCCATCTTACACGGTGACAAAGAGGAAGCTGCAGATGAAAGTGCAGGTTCGGCCCACCCGCCATCAGACACACCACCGTACTATCAGGGGCCCTGTGCCAGTGCCGTCGCCAACGAGTGGGCCCCCCCTGCTTGCTCAGGATAACAGCACTTGCAAAGTTGAAATACTGTGCAGTGAGATGGAAGATGGGGACGACGAGGAATCCAGACAAGTACAGGGATTCCCTAGCGAGGAGACTTATTTGATTGTTTTCAATGTTGGGACAGCAATTTTTGGGGAGCACTATACTCTGGAGAATGATAGATGGGGCCCACCATACACTGGAACATTCCAAAGGTGGACATCAGACACTGGAGCAGCATTTACAGGGCCCATTATACACTAGAGCATTAGAAATGGGGCCCATTATGTTTGGAGCATTATTTGGGCCCATAAGACAGTGGAGCTTCATCCATGGGGACCAACATATACTGTAGCATTATGTGGAGCTCATCATATACTGTTTCAAACATTATATGGGACCAATGATTCTGTATGGAGAAATAGATGGGCCTCGTCATGAGATGTAAAAAGTGAGGTATTTTTCATTGTACTATACCGCTATTTCTCTGCCGTATCGGAGCATGATGAGTTGTGGTATGTGTTAAAGGGGCGCTCTTTCGCCCAGGGCACATGAAAACCTGCAGCCAGCCCTCCCCCCCCACAACTTTAGCCAAATAACCCCCATTTTTCAGTGCGTAACTTGTATTATGAAGTTAATTAAGGTTGACAAGCTTAAGTAAGAAGAATTGATGCTTTTGGCATTCAAATGGGCACTGTAGGTGTGTTTCCTGTCCTCCTCTCACTGCCGACTTTTATTCCCCATTGACTTACATTGGGTTTCGTGTTTCGGGACGACCCCGACTTTTCCCTATAATCGGACGATCTTGCTCGACCTGACTTTTGGAAAAGTCGGGTTTCATGAAACGAAACGCGACCCTAAAAAACCAAAAGTCGCTCAACTCTATTGAAGAGGTTTGTGGAGCCAGTAGTTCCTATGGCGGCGCCTCCTGACCCTGTATTGGATGAAGGCAATTTGGAGTATGAGGTAGAGAAAATATTGGATTCTCGTTTGGCTAGACGGAGACTCAAGTACTTGGTCAAATGGAAGGGTTATAGCCAGGAGGATAATTCTTGGGTCTCTGCTTCTGACATTCATGCCGAAAGATTGGTTCGTGCTTTTCACCGGGCCCATCCAGATCGGCCTGGTGGCGTGGATGAGGGTTCAGTGACCCCCTCCTCAAGGAGGGGGTACTGTTGTGAATTTGCTTTCTGGCCTCCTTCTGGTTATTACTGAAGGTAGTGGAGCTGGTCCGATTGACAGAGGGGTTGCGAGTTCTCTTTCTGGGATCCCTCTGGTGGTTACTGGAGGTAATGGAGCTGATCTGATTGACAGAGGCTTGCCACCTGATAATGAGGATGATGATTGGAGATCTGGGGTTTCAGATTGGGATTTAAGAGAGCCGACTCCCTCTACCCCTGCTGGTGATTTTCTTCCTGTGCCTCCTGAGGTCTGATGTCTCCAGCTCTGTCCCTGCATGTTCAGCTAAGTGGTTCATTTGCTATTCTGTTTGCATTTAATCTGGTTTTGTCTGTCTCTGCTTTGTGTGGGTCAGCCAGCTCCGGCTGGGGCTGTGCTGAATCACCACCCATATGTTACTGCTTGTGCCAGTTTGTTTTGTCCCCTGTTAGATTGGTCTCTTTGGGCTCTGCTTTCAGAATATTCCAGAGTGCTGATATAGTGGGGGCAAAGTCGTGCGACTTCAGGGTTTTTGTGCATCAGACGTGTTGGACATTTTGCAGGGTTTTTGGCGTGATTGCAGACAGTGTCTTTTCTTTCCTGTCCTGTCTAGTCAGTGTGGGCCCCTTCATTTGCTCAGTCTATTTTCCTGCCTGCGTTTGTGTTTTCATCTTGTCTCGCTGACAATATATGTTTGGGGGCTATCTATTCCTTTGGGGTCTGCTCTGGGGCAGTTTAGATATCCCCTTTCTGCTTTAGGCTTAGTTAGCTCTCCGGCTGTGCCGAGGCATCTAGGATCATCGTAGGTACGCTCCACGTCTACTGCTAATTGTGTGGAAAGGATCAGGGGTCTGTAATCCGCTTAGTTACCAACCTCTCTGGTTTTCTGTGGCTTAGCCTGGGCCTGCTCTCCTCCTCGGTGGCCCATTCACAACACGCTACCTAGCGTTAGCCCATACAGTTCTATGTACAGCGAACGGGTCCGTTCGCTGTGCGTTACTGCCAACGCAGCCAAAAACGCAAGCAGCGTTCGAGGGTACGTCATGAATTGACGCATACTTGCTAACGCATGACGATTTTGGCATGCGTTTGTTAGGAACGGCGGAACGCACTAAATAAAAATAATAATAAAGTGCGTTCGCCGCTCGGGGTCCACTGTGCAGTAGGTGTTACAACCGCTGCTGAGTAATGGCAGACGAGCAATATGGCGATATAATGCGCACGGGTTCAACTTCACCCGAAGTGCGCAGAGCGGGCTCTGCTCACACACAGAGGCGCTGCAACAAAAACATACAAAAGGCTGAGCCTGTTTAGAGTCACAGGCCTCAGGTAAATGCACACACGGTATAAGGTCACAGGAGCAGGAACTCAGACAGAGGGGCTGCGTCCGTCTAGACCTACCGTGTGTGCGGCGTCGCTACTGCGAACGCCAAGAAGGGCTGCTACTGCAGAGCGGTGCAGGACACTGCCGCTGGACGACACAGCTACAAAGCAGGCGCTATGTCGGACGCTAGCGCAGAGATGTGGTGTGCACAGTGGCCTAAGGCTTGCCAGACTGGCACAGACTACTGAACTAATTCCCTAACCACATGCGTAATATCAGAGGGAAGGGGTTTCATAATAAGTCAGTCACCAGAATCATACATCCATCACCATTCACACATAGCAGTATAGTCTATACTAGCGCATGGCGGAACGGCCATGCGCGCTTTTTATAGCAGCCGGGACCTTCCGGAAGCTTCCAGATCTCCGAGATGGACCAATGAGATCTGGAGCAGGGCCTGAGCACATGACTCCCAATCTCCAATGGGAAACCGTCTCATTAGCATGCTCAGTAGGAGGACAGAGGGACTTAGCCCCTGGAGAGATTAGCTGCAAGGCAATCTCCTCTGCGGTAGATAAAGAGCAAGAGACCGCAGAATGTAAGGGTCTGGATTCCTGTAGAGCAGACGCAGGAACCCGACTCCTAACATTACCCCTCTCCTAGGGCCCCCTCCTCTCTGAGCCTTCCAATCCACCACCCTGTGCCCATCAGAGGCATAGGCCTCAGACTCGTCCGAAGGCAAGTCTGATGTCCCGGTAGGTGACACGGAAAACCGGGACACGTGGAAGGTATCAGAGGCGGCAAGATCGCCAGGTTTAAGAAGGGACACGTGGGAGACAACGGGAGCGGCAAAACCGCCCGGAGCATAAGTTGAAGTGGGACGCCGCGGTGTGTCGGCGAACGTCTCCACTCTCTGTTTAAGGAAGCTTATCCGAGCACACGAGGCGCATGCCTGAATATATTTCTTAGTGTCCCGAGCCCTGTGCAGCCACCAATACGACCCTGCCAGGAGTTTTGTGGTCTGCATGTAGCCACAGTGACCACCCGCCCTGGACGCATGTGCCCACGCGAGGACTTTCGGCCGAAGGTGACGGGGGACAAAGGTGTTGCCCGGCGGCAGAGAGTTTGGCCATTGCGGGGCCCCGTTATCCTGGTGAACAGAGTGCTGACAGTGGCAGCCACAAGTGGAACTTAGTGTCGGACGCGCCTCGAGACTGGCGCGAGACACCTCCATGGGCTCTGGGAGTGAACACTCTGGCTCGGGTGATGCCAGAGGTTCAAAGAGGTTGGGAGACGGAGTAACCTTCCGTCTGGATTGAGCACGCTCCAGCTCGCGCTCCGAAAAATGGAGATCAATACGGGTGACAATGACATCAGCTCCTCCAGACTTGCAGGAACCTCTCTGGTAGAAAGAGCATCCTTAACATGCTCAACTAAACCTCTCTTAAACACAGGGATGAGGGCTTTGTCAGACCACTCCAGCTCAGAAGCCAGTGTCCGAAAACGAACGGCATACTGACTAACCGAGAGGGATCCCTGAATCAAAGCCAGTAGCAGTAGAGAGGTGTCGTGCGTGACCCGTGGTCCCAGGAAGACCTGCTTAATAGCTGTTAAAAACTGAGCAGCGGTCCGAACCACTGGGTCACCAAGCTCCCATAGTGGCGTAGCCCACTCCAACGCCTTGCCTGACAGAAGGGAAACAATAAACCCCACCTTGGCCCGCTCCGTAGGGAATCGTGCAGCCAGTAACTCCAGCTGGATAGAGCACTGGCTGACGAAACCCCTACAGGAGGCGCCATTGCCAGAAAATTTATCGGGCAACGGGAGGCGGGTAACTGTCGGCGCGTGGGAGGACATGGACATACGAGAAACTGCCTCTGCGATCGCCTGTACAGCAGCCTCCGAAGACTTCGCCGCTGCGATAATACTCTCAAGAGTAGCCAACCGGCCCTCTAGCTGGCAAATGCACTAAAGGAGTTGCTGCTGATCTGCCATCACTAGCCAGACCCTGGCGCTAGTATAATGTTAGGAACGGCAGAACGCACTAAATAAAAATAATAATAAAGTGCATTCGCCGCTCGTGGTCCACCGTGCAGTAGGTGTTACAACTGCTGCTGAGTAATGGCAGATGAGCAATATGGCAATATAATGCACACGGGTTCAACTTCACCCGAAGTGCGCAGAGCGGGCTCTGTTCACACACAGAGGCGCCGCAACAAAAACATACAAAAGGCTGAGCCTGTTTAGAGTCACAGGCCTCAGGTAAATGCACACGTGGTATAAGGTCACAGGAGCAGGAAATAAGACAGAGGGGCTGCGTCCGTCTAGACCTACCGTGTGTGTGGCGTCGCTACTGCGAACGGCAAGAAGGGCTGTAACTGCAGCGCGGTGCAGGACACTGCCGCTGGACGACACAGCTACAAAGCAGGCGCTATGTCGGACGCTAGCGCAGAGATGTGGTGTGCACAGTGGCCTAAGGCTTGCCAGACTGGCACAGACTACTGAACTAATTCCCTAACCACATGCGTAATATCAGAGGGAAGGGGTTTCATAATAAGTCAGTCACCAGAATCATACATCCGTCACCATTCACACACAGCAGTATAGTCTATACTAGCGCATGGCGGAACGGCCATGCGCGCTTTTTATAGCAGCCGGGACCTTCCGGAAGCTTCCAGATCTCCGAGATGGACCAATGAGATCTGGAGCAGGGCCTGAGCACATGACTCCCGATCTCCAATGGGAAACCGTCTCATGAGTATGCTCAGTAGGAGGACAGAGGGACTTAGCCCCTGGTGAGATTAGCTGCAAGACAATCTCCTCTGCGGTAGATAAAGAACAAGAGACCGCAGAATGTAAGGGTCTGGATTCCTGCAGAGCAGACGCAGGAACCTGACTCCTAACAGCATTAGGATGTGCTACATTCATTGCGGGTAATGGCGGCATTAACATGTCCGTTACATAGCGTTAGTGCCGCTATGTAACGGATCCGTCAGCGCATTGCCCCCTAACGCAATGTGAACCCAGCCTAAGGAAAGTGGTTCAAAAATTTCTTCTGCTATCTCCTTCAGTACTCTGGGGTGTAATTCATCTGGACCTGGAGACTTGGAATCCATTTATGTTAGCTAAGTATTCTCTCACTATCTTTCTCTTTATCGATATCCTGGATTATTCTATTCCTTTAATAGGACAGTGAAGATCAGTTGATGTTACATTTCCTTTCTGAGAGAAAACAGATGCAAAATAGGAATTTAAAAGTTTGGCATTCTTAACATCCTTTCTTATTTCATTGTTTTCATCCTGTAAAAATCCTATAGCATCTTTGATTTTTCTTTTACTTTTGAGATATCCCAAAAATCCTTTTTTATTGCCTTTGACGTCTCTTGCAAGCCTTAATTCATTGTCAGCTTTAGATAATTTGATTCGTGCCCTGCAGGTTACTCTTGTACATAATACCACTCCATGGTCTACATCTGACTACCTGCCTTTGTGTCCGTCCTTACAACCTGCGGTCCATCCATCGAGACAGGACACTTAGAACCCCCATGACCACAACTCTCTCTTTCTTCTTCACAACATTTTTCTTTCTCCATCCAGGAGGTCTCCAAGGGCGTACAAGGTTGTTCTTCGTGGGCAAAGTCTTATCTTGATATATTTCGTCATTGTTCTCCTGCGTGAGAGCCTGCTACTAGTTCATGAGCAGTATGGGTGATGACTGCCTCCTGATCCTCCTGCTTCTCTGGGTCACATGCTTTCATTCCTCTGTTTCTTCAGGTGCACTTCGAATTTCTTCTCTTTCTGTAACATGAACAGATAATTCTGCTTTCAACAGTTTCTCTCATGAAAAAAAATAATCAACTTTGAGCAACCTCCTATCAAACAGTCCGTGAAAAACAGATTTGGTATCTGACTGCTGTCCAATTTTTTAAGGATGCATAGACTTGTATTGGTGAGATGGAGTCAAGACTCTGATTAGTGCCTCACTTGTCCCCTTGATTTTGTATGGATCACCAGTGACATAACTTGAAGCTCTTGGGCCCCAATGCAAAATCTCCAATAGGGCCTTCAACTATCGCAGGTCTTCAATATTAATAATCTTTTCATATGGGCCAAAGGGACCTTTTGGGGCCTCAAGGTTCTGCGGTATCAGTGCAATTGCAACCCCTTCACCTATTATAGTTACGCCTTTGCGGACCACCCAGTCCACAAAAATACACAGACAAGAGAGGCCCTATAGACTGTAATGGGTGTGAGTTCTATCCATGAAAAACACGGATAGAACTCGGATGAGAAGCGCTGACATCTAATTGAGGTGCCTTAGGCTATGTTCACACAAAGTTTTCAGGCATTCAAAAATTTGGAGATTTTGAAAAGAAAATTTCTTTAGGAAACGCTTTTTTGAGGAAGTTTTTGAAGTAGTTTTTATTTTCTAAGGGTATGTGCACACAGCATCTTTAAGATCCTGGCACACCTGCAGAGGTTTTCCTACGTAAAGCTGCTTAAAAAAAAAACATGGGGGTGTATTCCTGAACCAGATACACTGGCGGTTTTGCCTTCATAAGAGCATTCTTCAGCCAAAGAATTAATATGTAACTTTTGGCTCCTTCACCGTTTGTGAACCCTAAAGCGATTAAAAGAAGTAACAAAACACTGAATATGTGCACAATAATGCCATTTTTACACTGCTGTGCATGCACTTTTTTCTACCAGGTATTTTTCAATATACTCAAACTTCTGATATGAGCAGCAAAGTTGATTTCCTATAGAAATAAAGAATTTTTCAAGTTGTTTTTGAGGAGTATTTTGTATCAGATCCCTGCAAAAAAAAAAAACTCCATGAGAACATTGCTTAGAATCAGTGGGGGTTCCAGTGGTCAGACTCTAAGGCCTCTTTCACACATCAGGTTTTCGCCGTCAGGCGTGATCCGGCGCTTTTGACAGAAACCGGATCCGGCGAAATGCAATGCCGGATCCGGTTTCCCCCCCATTGACTTGCATTTGCGCCGGATCGCGCCGGATGGCCATGTGTTTCATCCGGTTTTCGCCGGATCCGGCAATGTGTCGCGATCCGGCGTCTGGAAAAAACGGCTACTGTAACGTTTTTTGTCTCCGGCGAAAAAGCCGGACCCGCCGGATCCGGCGCGTCCGGCTTTTTCACACAATGAAAGCCTATGAGCGCCGCAATGCGCCTGATCCGGCGAAAGCCGGATCCGGTGGCCGGATCCGGTTTTTTTGGTCTGAGCATGCTCAGTAGCTCTGCCCACAAGACATATATAAAAGCAAGACAGTGGGACCCACAGCCACACCCAACATGCCACCCAAGAAAGCAACCAAGCGCAGCAGGAGAAGGCAGGAGACCACTGCAGCACCATCAGCACCACCACCACCCCAAATGGAGCAGCAAATGGAACATGCTGAGGAGGGGAGTCCAGCAGCAGATGAGAGACGGTAATTATCAAATCCCCCATTCCTCCAAACTAGGGCCATGGAATATCAAGATATTCATTGGCCCTTTGTTTCTCTTTATTCAACAGCCGCCCAAGAGATGCAGCAGCAGCAGCAGCAGAAATGGCATCACTGGCAGCAGCAACAGCAGCAGCAATACCCACAGCCATGGAGTCTGGCCATCAACAGGACAGCACATCTTCTGGGAGCCCTCCCTCGCATCGTCAGCGTTTGACGGTAAGTTTTTATTTCCAAAATCCATCATCTCTGTAATATATGTCTATTCATTGCCTTTTATTTCAAAACAGGAATCACAAGATGAAGAGGAGCTCCCAGAAGAAGAAGGAAGGGGTGGACAGACACCTGGAGTGGGCTCACAATTGGTAAGTTTTTGGCATCAAACGCAGAAACACAACATCACACTACACACAACACATAGAAAACAATGTTCTGCAGACCACACACAGCAAACAAATGCCTACATCCAAAGACATAACATTTTTTGTTTTCTTCTCTAGTCTTCCCAATCTGGTGCTCGGCCAAGAGGTCCTCGCAGTGCCTCCCAGGGTCGTCGGCGACAGCAACGCGGCGGTCACCAGCGTGTAAGTATAAATATTTTTGCTTTGTTTTTTTGCACTTTTTATTTCCTTTCTTTTGTGGAGGCTAATTATGTTATTTTTGTCTTTTTCTTTAACAGCCTTCACAGCGTGCTCCCGACTCTGACGGTGAGGATGGAGGACTCAATGTGGACCACCTCATCGATCTCGTCAGAGAAAGGGAGCCGCTCTGGAATATGGCTGACCGCCGCCACGCTGACCTTATCGTTACCCGACGACTCTGGAAGGAAATCTGTTCGCTCCTTGTGGGCCGCTGGGAGGACCTCGATGTTCGGGCCCAGATTAAAGAGCGTAAGTATATACAGTACCGGTTGCTTGATGTAAACCAGTGTTTCCCGAACTCCAGTCCTCGTGGTCCCCACGGATCATGTGTTCAGGATTTCTATTTACTATGGAAATCCTGAAAACATGACCCCTGGGGACCATGAGGACTGGAGTTTGTGAAACACTGATGTTGTATACTAACCACTCCTTTCTCGTTTCAGGGAACAGAATTGTGAATCAGTGGCGGTCTGTGAGGGATCGTTTCAAGAAGGAGTTCAATAAAGAGATGCGGGCCCCGAGTGGATCTGGAGGACGCAGGAGCAAGTACAAGTACGCACAAGCCCTGTCGTTCCTCCGGGAGACAATGCTCACCAGAAGGTAAATATTACACACCACATGTGGAAAAAAATGTTAGATGTAACTTTTTTTTTTCAGCCAGGGCCATACCATGTCAGTATTTTAATTGTTTTTTTTTCTCTTTATTCCACAGCACGGTGAGCAGCACTCGGGAGCCTGCACGATTGGACCCTTCTGAGGCGATCCCTGAGGAGACCGGCACCGAGGGACACTTCGACCGCCCCAGTACATCTGCACCTTCCCAGCCTTCCAACACATTCGACCCATCTGTCCCATCCACCAGCACAGGAGCATCGTGGCCGCCTACATTACATGAAGCTGCTGGTGAGGAGATCGCTTTCCCTTTACCCCACCCTTCTGCCCCTGCCACCTCTAGTACACCTGCGGGTACTGGGCGACAGCGGCAGAGGGGTCAGGAAAAGAGTTATGCGCAAGAGTTCTTGCATCTGAATGCATCTTTCCAGAACTGTCTAAAAGTCTTGTCAGAGCAAATCTCCGCAGGCTTTCAGCAGATCAACTCCAGCATTCTGGAGGTGAAGACACTTCTGCAAACCATGCATTCAGAAGCAAGATCTTCGCCAAACCACACCTTTTTCAGGTCTGTTGTGGAGCGCATGGCAACACTATCTCCTACCCAGCAGATGCATGTAATGCATTCGTGCCACGGTGCTCTACAGCAGGTTACCTCCCAACCTCCACCTCCCACCACTGTAGTTCCTCCACCTGCACCCCCTCCAGCCACTTTCCATCCTCCCCCTCCTATTACATCTGCACCCCCTCCAGCCACTTTCCATCCTCCCCCTCCTATTACATACCAGCAACCTCACCAGTACCAGCAACCTCCCCAGTACCAGACATCTCCCCACTTCCAGCAACCTGCCCCGTACCAAACTCCTTCCCCGTACCAAATTCCTTCCCCGTACCAAACTCCTTCCCCGTACCAAACTCCTTCCCCACACAACTTTCCATCAACATCATCTGCTCCTACAGTCCCTACCCAACCCTCCACTCCACCGCCCACCACCTCTTCTGCCTCCCACATGTCCACCCATTCTGTAGCTTTTTCCACACCTTCACCTCTAACTGTTCCTTCCCCACCACGATCCCAGTCCTCTCTCCACACACCCAGTGTCGAAGTGTCCCGCAGCCCCTCCAGCAGTATTTCCACCCCACACTACACAGATTTGTAATGTGTGTTTTTTAATAAAAATGCCCATTGGGTTTAAAACCTTTATTAAAAAAGTTTTTTGCACTTTAAAAACATTTTACAAAAACAAAAAAATTTTAAATAAAAGTTAAATTATCGTTTCACAATGGTTGTCTGTCATTTCTTTCTGCGGCGAACTATGTTTAAAAAAAAGGTTAAATACAGGGTATTTCAAAGGTAAAAAGGTATTCAAAACCAGGTATAACTGTGGGTAAATTTTAGCTTTTTGCCACAGTTGTGTTCCTGGTTGTGTTTGAAGCAAAGTATTTCACCTAAAAAGTTGTGTTTATTGTTGGTGATTTCCTAACAATGTACACAACTTTTGTTAAAAGGTGAAATACTTTGCATAAAACACAACCAGGTACACACCTGTGGCCTAAAGCTAAAAATAGAGACCATGACAAGATAGCCAACTTTGGTTGGCAAAGGTATATACTGTTGGTCCAGAAGGTACACAAGTTTGGTTAGGGCACAAATCTTTCACACTCTGTCATCCTGCCAGTGTACTCTGCCTTGAGGTGACATAAAGTATAGTGCAAAATTGTCCCTCATTACTGAAACCGTCACAGAACTTCTAGTGGTAATATTTCCAATGACAACATCCATCTTCGCCAGTAACTTGCTCTTCTCTCCAACCTGCACTTTCTTCTCTACAACCTGTCAAAGAAGGGCTGTAGGAACATGCTATATATAGTTTTCCAGTAGCCAATCCCGTTCGGAAGGCCACAAGGGGTGTTTTTAAAAACCGGATCCGGCGTAATCCGTCGAAAAACGGATAGAAAAACGGATGAACCGGATGAGACGGATCCGGTTTTGTCTGTCAAGAACAAGACGGATCCGGCAGAAAACCGGATCCGGCACATCAAGTTTTACAAAACATTTGCCGGATCCGGCATTCCGGCACGACGCCGGATCGCGCCTGACGCCGAAAACCTGATGTGTGAAAGTAGCCTTAGGGTGTGTGCACACGCTGCAGATTCTGCTGCAGATCCGCAGCGGATTTTGGCCGCTGCGGATCCGCAGCAGTTTTTGCTGCAGTGTACAGTACCATTATTCCCTATGGGAATACAAAACCGCAGTGCAGACGCTGCGGAATTTTCCGCGCAGATTATCTGCAGTTTCTAAACCGCAGAAAGAATTGACATGTCAATTCTTTCTGCGGATTCCGCAGCAGTTTCCTATCTCCACCATTGTGGAGATGGTAAAACCACAGGGCCAAACCGCAGGATAATCCGCAGATAAACCGCAGGTCTTTTGACCTGCGGATTTATCTGCAGATTTTGCAATATCCGCGCGGATGAATCCGCAGCAGATTCCGCGGCGTGTGCACGTACCCTAAGCCATATCCTAATGATTGCAATCACTTTCTGAGATGGTATTCTTTAAAAAGGTATTCGGGTCTAAGCAGGTAATCACCTATTTTCCAACTTGATGGTTTGGGCCCTCTTATGCTTTAGGGTCCGCTAACATCTGCAATTTCTTCACCCTCTATAGGTAAGTCACAGACTTGATATTTTACCGAATAATCATCTATCAGTATCCTCATACCTTTCCTTTTCACTAGATGGCGCCACCACGCTATCTATCAACAAAACTGGTGCAAAACAAAAAAACAGCGGAGCAGAACGGTGCTGGATACTGGAGAAAGCAGCGGTAGGTGAGAGTATAAATACACTTATGCTACGTTACATCTATATATACACATTTAATTAAAAAAAATAGATTTGAATTATTTAATTTAAAAAGTATCACATGTGGTGTTTGAGGTAAAGGAGCTGATTTTATGGGAAATTTGGCTTCAACATTCACCTCACATTTTTATTATTTTGTAGGCTTGTCAGTCCATGGAGGGATGAAGGTCAGACAAGGGGTCAATAAATATCTATATTACATTTAATGGCGGGCACTGAGTGATGGTGAAAAGCCGCAGAGGACTGAGAGCACAAAGGGCAAAGGGGCTTCCTCTTCTTTATAGGAAAAACAACACTGGGACCAACATGCAAAATAACGCGGAAGGGGAGAAAAGGGTTAAGCCTCATATACAGGCAAAATGATGAGGAGCTAAGTACATTTTATTACTCAAGGATCCTGCTCCACTCATTTCTTAAGTGTTATTCAAGCGCTGACCTTGGCTTTTCCCGGCAGCCCCATAGAAAATGAATGGAGCCTCAGTTGGTACCTCACTTATAGCTCATTTCTAACAGGCTGAAAGGTCCTTGATCTGATGATGGTGTGGGTTCCTGCGGTTGGACCCCCACTAAGCAGTAAGTTATCACATAGCCTGTGGATAGGTGATAACTTGTTTTCATTGGACATCATCTTTAAGGAATAGAGCAATCTAGCAGTGTATGAGGAAGGAAGCACTGGATACAAGGGGCAACATTACTTTTGGAGGCTGCACTTAAGGCATGTGAGCAGCAGACACTTCCCAGTGTGTTTGAAAAAGGTCTTCGGACTGAAACGTCGCCACAGGAGGCAGAATAAAATGTAAGGCTTTTTTTTCACCACTGTCTGAGGCGCTGTCTTTTTAGCTATTGCTACGGAACATGTTCCAGGATAGACTCCCTGGTTTTGACATGCGCCTTTACAAATCTGTCTTAAAGACTATGACGCTTATAGGGTGCGGTTTAACTTTTTCTTCTTTGGTATCACTTCCCAGTATTCATCATTACTTAGCCCTCTGTTATGGACTGACCTGAGTTTGAGCATTGATATTGCAACTACTAGGGGCAGCAGCAGGTAGCGTTGTCTGGATATAGCCAGAGGTCGGTACACGGAGCAGCAGTGTAGTTGGGAGGATAATCAGCTATAATAGTCAGGATATAGCCAGAGGTTGGTACACGGAGCAGCAGTGTACTTCGGAGGATAAGCAGCTATCATAGTTAGGATATAGCCAGAGGTCAGTACACAGAGCAGCAGTGTAGTTGGGAGGATAAGAAGGAATCGTAATCAGGAAATAGTCAGATGTTGGTACACGGAGCAGCAGTATAGTTGGGAGGATAAGCAGGAATTGTAGTCAGGATATAGCCAGAGGTTGGTACACAGAGCAGCAGTATAGTTGGGAGGATAAGCAGGAATTGTAGTCAGGATATAGCCAGAGGTTGGTACACAGAGCAGCAGTATAGTTGGGAGAATAAGCTGAAATCATAGTAAGGAAAAAGCCAGATGTTGGTAAATGGAGCAGCAGTATAGTTGGGAGGGTAAGCAGGAATCATAATCAGGAAAGTCAGATGTTGGTATACAAAGCAGCAGTATAATTGGGAGGAACTCGGGTTGGAGATAATCAGGAACTCAGGGTGGAGACAATCAGTAACAACACAGGTACTACTATCTGGTTTAGCAAGGAACTGTCCAGCGAGCTGAATAGCTCAGAGGGAAGAGCTGCCACCTGTTGCACAAGAACTGCTTGGTTTGAGTCCTGACAGTACTCCCCTCCATCCATAATGGCCTCTGGGAATCTCAGGCGAGGACTTCTCTGAATGTCTCTGGTGAAAGGCTCTTCTAAGGCTGGGTGCATGGATGTTGCCTTCCAGCTCCCATGAATTATCTTCTGGTCCGTAACCCCTCCATTGCACCAAATATTGCAATCTTCTAGAGTTCAGAATTTTATCCACAATGTACTCTTCTTCACCATGGACTTTTTCTGGTGTAGGAAGTGGCTGAGTTCTTCCTGGAAACCGGTTCTCACTGAATGGTTTGAGCATGGAATAGAGTGTATTTTCAGGCTGTTAGGCTGGTTCCACACTTGCGCTTTTTTGCGCTGTTTTTTAGCGGAAAAAAACGCATGTGTTTTTTTTCCTATATTTTACATGGGGTGTGCTTATGTGCGCATACCCATGCGTTTGTATGCGTTTTTATGCACATGCGTTTTTTTGTAGCGTGCGCTCGGGTGCACAAAATACATCCTGTTGCATTTTTTGTGCGTCCGACTTGCCTCAAAAAATCGCATGCGCACGCAATGCATTTTTTTTACAGCAAGACACTCATTGTAAGTCTATGGGTGCGCATACGTGCGCATTGGTATGCGCACGTATGTGCAAAAAAACGCATGCGTTTTTTAAAAAAACGCACCAAAACCCACAAAAAACCGCACACAAACGCATGATGCGTTTTTTTCATGCGTTTGTGTGCGCAAAAAACGCGCTGCAAAAAAACACAAGTGTGAAAGTAGTCTTAGGAAGTTTTAAATGGAAAGTAACTGGGTTAATTTGTGCAGATATTTGAAAACGTCCTATGAATTTTTGACTCAATTTATAAGACGGTACGTTTGTCTTCAGATTTTTTGTAGAAGCCCAAACCTTATCACCAACCTGAAGGGTAGGAGGTGCTTTGCGATGTTTATATGCTGTTTCTTGGTAATATTTTTAATTAGTTCTCCTGAGCTTTCCACAACGTTGTAAGTTTGTCAGTGACAGCAGGAACCAAAGTATTCAATGGACAATTAGGAATAAATTCCAGATGCAAGCCATAGTTAGCAAAAAATGGGCTTTGAAATGTAGAACTGTGCTTTGTATTATTATACGTAATTTCTGCTGTTGGTAAATAGACCATCCAGTCATCCTGCAGGTAAGGAATAAAACAGCGCAGGTATTGTTCAAGAGTTTGGTTAGTTCTTTAGTCTGGCCATTGGATTGTGGGTGGAAGACTGAAGACTAGAGTTGAGCGAAACGGGTCGAAAAATTTCAAAAGTCGCCGACTTTTGGCAAAGTCGGGTTTCATGAAACGAAACCCGACCCTAGGATGAGGTCGGCGACTTACGCGCCAAAGTCGCGTTTCAAAAGTTTGTTTTGCGCTCTTTTTCAGCAAATCAGGATCCACAGACACTGTGGGCAACGTGATGACATAGGCAGGGGTCACCACCATCTTTCAGAAGGGCATGCAAGTGATTGGCTTGCTTTGGTGGGCGTCACAGGGGGTACAAAAGGGCATGCACGCCGACCGCCATCTTACTTCTGCCGATCTCAGTATAGGGAGAGGTTGCTGCTGATTCTGTAGGGAGAGCGTTAGGCAGGGAAGAAGACAAAAAAACTGCTTCTGCTGCTAGCGATTTGGCCTGCACAACACACCAGTCACTGTGTGTGCAGTGCAAGGGGAGGCTATATAGTGGTGTATCAGTGGTGTTGGTTGTTGGGCTGCCTTCTAAGGCTTCCTGACATTCCTGCATTGCTGTTTACCCACTGCTCCGCAAACTGCTTTTTTAAAAGCAATCCCAATTTTTTTTTTTTGTCCTGCTGAGAAGAAAAAAAAACTGCTTCTGCTGCTAGCAATTTGGCCTGCACAACACACCAGTCACTGTGTGTGCAGTGCAAGGGGAGGCTATATTGTGGTGTATCAGTGGTGTTGGTTGTTGGGCTGCCTTTTAAGGCTTCCTGACAGGCTGGCATTGCTGTTTACCCACTGCTCTGCAAACTGCTTTTTTAAAAGCAATCCAATCTCCCTTATCCTCTAGTCACTTTTGTCACAGCTGTGCCATCGAGCCTGTGACATAGCGCTCAGATATCAGTGGGCCTCACACAATCCAAAAGTGTCCAGTGTCCACAAGTGTCTGCAGAAATTCAAAATCTCCCTTATCCTCTCGTCACTTTTGTCACAGCTGTGCCATCGAGCCTGTGACATAGCGCTCAGATATCAGTGGCCCTCACACAATCCAAAAGTGTCCAGTGTCCACAAGTGTCTGCAGAAATTCAAAATCTCCCTTATCCTCTAGTCACTTTGGTCACAGCTGTGCCATCGAGCCTGTCACATAGCGCTCAGATATTCATTGGGCCTCACACAATCCAAAAGTGTCCAGTGTCCACAAGTGTGTGCAGAAATTCAAAATCTCCCTTATCCTCTAGTCACTTTGGTCACAGCTGTGCCATCGAGCCTGTCACATAGCGTTCAGATATTCATTGGGCCTCACACAATCCAAAAGTGTCCAGTGTCCACAAGAGTGTGCAGAAATTCAAAATCTCCCTTATCCTCTAGTCACTTTGGTCACAGCTGTGCCATCGAGCCTGTCACATAGCGCTCAGATATTCATTGGGTCTCACACAATCCAAAAGTGTCCAGTGTCCACAAGTGTGTGCAGAAATTCAAAATCTCCCTTATCCTCTCGTCACTTTTGTCACAGCTGTGCCATCGAGCCTGTGACATAGCGCTCAGATATCAGTGGGCCTCACACAATCCAAAAGTGTCCAGTGTCCACAAGTGTCTGCAGAAATTCAAAATCTCCCCAGTCCTATAGACACCTTGTACCTTGTTTTACATTACTATATAGTTTGTTGGATTTTGTCTACATTTCTACCAAAAATGAGGAAGGCTGGTGGAAGAGGCCGTGGAATTGGGCGGGGGTTGGCAGCTGGTAATGATGGTGTTGGTGGTGGATCTGATGGTAGTGGCAAGAGCAAAATAGGACCGAATGCAGGAGGTGCTGAGCCTGCGTCATCGTCTGGCTACATAAGGCCTCGAACGCTTAGTTTTCTAGGAGTTGGCAAACCGCTTTTAAAGCCAGAGCATCAGGAAAAAGTTTTGTCTCAGCCTCCAGCTCTATCGCCTCCTCTTCTTCAGTTGTAAAAAGTAAAAGCACTGAGTCGTCATTGGAGGCTCATGTTCATGAACCACACCTTTCCTTGTGTCCTTCACCCCAACCAAGATTGAAGGATGACGCAGGCCATACTACTGATTACTCCATGGAGCTGTTTTCACATACCATGCCTGGATTATCAAGTCAAATGGTGAATTACCCAGGCCAAGATGAATCTGACATGGAGTGCACTGATGCACAGCTGCTGATGGATGATTCTGCTGGTACATTCACTCAGAGCACTACATTGTCCTCGCAGTGTACAGAGCCAGATTCTGACCCTGATGAGACTCAGGTGCCCCTTCCCGCACACTATACCACCATACACGGTGACACAGAGGAAGGTGCACATGACATAGAAGAGGAGGTGATGGATGACCCAGTTGTTGACCCAGATTGGCATCCATTGGGGGAAGAGGGTGCTGCTTCCAATAGCTCAGATGAGGAGCATCCACAGCAGACATCGACATCGCAACAGCTGTTATCTGGCAGGCCCGGAGCACTCCAAAGACAGGTTCCAAACATCAAAAGAGTTGCTGGACAGCTTGTCCAGAGGGTCAAAAGATCACAGCGTGCTAGGCCGCAAAATGTCTGCCAAAGTAGGAAGAGTGCAGTGTGGCACTTTTTTGAACAAAATCCTCATGATCAGGCCAAGGTTATCTGTAAGAAGTGCGCAAAGACCTTTAGCCGAGGGAAAAATCTGAAAAATTTGAATACCAGTTGCATGCTTATACATTTAACTAACATGCACTTGCAAGCGTGGACACAACACCAAACCTCAAGTGCCACATGTGCAACTGATCACAATGAAGGTAGTCAGCAACGCTACATTGTTTCCCCCACTGTAAGCCCACCGGTTAGCACAGCAGCAAATGTTGAGGTGTCGTTGCAAGGCCACAGCAGTCAGGGAATCCCACTGTTATATCAAGGAAAGACTGATTCTAGGCCATCAGAAAGAACACCAACTCCATCACCATCATCAACCCTCTCTCAGTCCGCCCTGTCCACCGCTACTTCCACCATATGCAGCTCTCAAGTCCAGCTCACCCTCCCAGACACTATGAGTAGGTCAAGAAAGTACTCAGTCTCTCATCCGCGTACACTGGGTTTGAACACCCACATTGCCAAACTAATCTCATTTGAGATGATGCCCTTTCGGTTGGTGGAAAGCACAGCTTTCCGCGAACTCATGGCCTATGCAGTACCACGCTATGACCTACCCAGTCGCCACTTCTTCTCTCGCAAAGCCATCCCAGCCCTCCACCATCATGTGAAAGACCGCATTGTCCATGCACTCAAGCAGTCAGTGAGCGGAAAGGTGCACCTCACAACTGATGCATGGTCCAGTCGGCATGGCCAGGGCCGTTACGTGTCCATCACTGCGCACTGGGTTAATGTGGTGGATGCAGGGTCCACAGGGGACAGCGGTGGTGGGACAGTGCTGCCTAGCCCACGGTATAGGAAACAGTTGGCTGTAGGCGTTCGACCCTCCTCCTCCAGAAGCGAAAGCTCGTCCACAGAGCGCAGTCGTACGAGCACTCCATCTGCAGCTGCCACTGTTGCACACGATGTGTCCCCCTATCGAGCAGCTAGTGGAAAGCGTCAGCAGGCTGTGTTGCAGATGATGTGTTTGGGCAACAGACACACCGCCGAGGTGCTGGCCGAGTACTTGAAGCGACAAACTGAGTCATGGCTGGGCAGTGTACATCTTGAGGCAGGCAAGGTAGTTAGTGATAACGGCCGTAATTTTGTGGCAGCCATAGCCCTTTCAAAACTCAGCCATATACCTTGCTTGGCTCACACCTTGAACCTGGTGGTGCAGTGCTTCCTCAAAAATTATCCAGAGTTAACAGCCCTGCTCCAGAAGGTGCGAAGACTGTGCGCGCACATCCGCCGGTCGCCTGTACACTCCGTTCGTATGCAGAAGCTGCAGCGATTGCTCCACCTTCCCAACCACCGCCTCATTATCGACATTGCAACAAGGTGGAACTCCACCCTGCACATGGTGGAGCGGCTGTGCGAGCAGAGGCAGGCCATAATGTATTTGTGGGAGGATACACGGCCAGGCACTTTGAGAGCAGACATGGAGTTGACAGGTGTGCAGTGGTCGAAGCTGAAAGACCTCTGTAAAGTCCTTCAGTGTTTTGAGGAATGCACACGGCTGGTAAGCGCAGACGACGCCATCCTAAGCATGAGCATCCCACTTATGCGTCTGCTCATGCAAACTTTGACGCACCTTAAGGAGCAGGCGTCTGCAGCCAATGTTGATGAGGAGGAAGAGGAGGAGGGAATCCTTGATGACATTCAGCCATTGTCTGCTCAGGGACCTCTCCTGGACGAGGTGGAGGAAGAAGAGGAGGAGGAGGAGGATGATGGGGATGATTACTTAGGGGAGGAGGATGCATCTCGTGGGGCAAGTGAAAATGTTGGCGTGGCAAGGTCTGGTACAGGGTTTGTGCGTGACTGGAGGGATGTGGATTTGCCAGAAAGTGCTCCTCCAACCAGCACTCGCAGTGCATCATTGACACCGGGAACATTGGCCCACATGTCAGATTATGCCTTGCAGATCCTAAAAAGGGACCCACGCATTGCCAAAATGATGAACGATGACGACTACTGGTTGGCCAGCATCCTGGATCCACGCTATAAAGGCAAATTACAAAACATCATGCCACAGGAGAACCTTGACCTAATATTGGCTAATAAACAAGCAACTCTGGTAAATCGGTTGCTTGAGGCATTCCCAGCACACAGCAGCGGTGATGGTTCTCACACGAGCCGTACGGGCCGGGGGCAGCTTGGCAGAGGTGTTCGTGGTGCACACAGCAGAAGTGGCGTTGGAGACAGGGGTTTCATGACAATGTTGTGGACTGATTTTTCAAGTACCGCTCACACAACTGGTAATACTGCATCGATGGAAAGTGACAGGAGACAGCAGTTGTCAACTATGGTTACAAACTACTTTTCCTCCCATATCGATGTTCTCCCACACAGGTCATTCCCCTTTGACTATTGGGCCGCTAAACTGGACACCTGGCCTGAATTGGCACAATATGCCTTACAGGAGCTCGCTTGCCCAGCTGCAAGTGTGCTATCGGAAAGAGTCTTCAGTGCAGCTGGATCAATCCTGACAGAAAAAAGGACCCGTCTGTCAACCCAAAATGTGGATGATCTAACCTTCATTAAAATGAACCACGCATGGGTTTCCAAGGATTTTGTCCCACCTTCCTCTGATGACACATAGGGTGACAGAAAAATGGCTTGCTTTGGTCCACCTCTTCCTGGGACTTGACCTATTTCACCTTTTGCATCAGCTGAATGTCCAACATCAACATATGCCACTTTCTAAAACTCCCTAACTGTGCTGCCTCCCCCCCCATGGCCGGGGTCACCACCTAGCGCACGACACCGTGCGAGTGCCGTTGCCCTGGACAGGTGGGTAAGCCGACTCTTGGGGGCGGGCACTGATACAGGGTCCTTCATAGTGCAATCAAGTGTCTCTGACGGTGGTGGTGCACACCCGCCGTCAGACACACCGCCGTACTATGAGGGGCCCAGTGCCAGTACCGACGCCCACGAGTGGGCCCCCTTGCTTGGGCAGGGCCCCAGCATTTGCAATCTTTACCTCTCCCTGCTCCTCCGCTGTGTAGTCTGGGCCGTCAAATCCATACTGTGCCTGACACCGTCTGAGCCTGCCTCCTGATGTATAGACATATATTTTGAATGTGTACACTATCCATACATGTTATCTGGGGATACGGTACCCTTTCTAACCTTTGTGCAATCACGTGCAATCCATACTGGGCCTAACACCGTCTGAGCCTGCCTCCTGATGTATAGACATATATTTTGAATGTGTACGCTATCCATACATGTTATCCGGGGAAACGGTACCCTTTCTAACCTTTGTGCAATCACGTGCAATCCATACTGGGCCTAACACCATCTGAGCCTGCCTCCTGATGTATAGACATATATTTTGAATGTGTACGCTATCCATACATGTTATCTGGGGATACGGTACCCTTTCTAACCTTTGTGCAATCACGTGCAATCCATACTGGGCCTAACACCGTCTGAGCCTGCCTCCTGATGTATAGACATATATTTTGAATGTGTACGCTATCCATACATGTTATCTGGGGATACGGTACCCTTTCTAACCTTTGTGCAATCACGTGCAATCCATACTGGGCCTAACACCGTCTGAGCCTGCCTCCTGATGTATAGACATATATTTTGAATGTGTACGCTATCCATACATGTTATCTGGGGATACGGTACCCTTTCTCACCTTTGTGCAATCACGTGTAATCCATACTGGGCGTGAGAACGGCTGGCGAGCTGTTAAGCAAGCTACAGCACCTGTGGTTTGCACACGTAAGTTTTTCATTTTTTCAGGAATGACGGTTAGGCCTAATTCCGGAACTGCGGTTGACCTGCACTTACTGGGAAATCATTGTTCGCGGGTAATAATTGTAATCAGTGATCCCCATCACTAACGTTGTTCAGCGGGTTATCTGCACCTGTAAGCGACAAACGCTGGCCTTTTCAGTGTAGCGCACATGCAGCCACGGACATGTAAGGGCATGACACACCAGTTATTGGCCAATCTCATGTGCCAGAGCCTCACGTGTCCCTCTAGTAAGCCGGACTCGGACCGCGGGGCATGACGGAGTCTCGTTCGTTAACGGAATTAAGCTTGCAATGTGTGCATCTGTTCTGTAGCTGGCATGGTTGAGGTTTCCCAGGTGGAGTCGAATTTAACCGTAGGCTCCACTCCTGGTGGTGCCCTTCTGGACATTCCTTTAAGGTTCAGCTTTGCAACCATACTGCCCACGTAAAACAAACACTTTGCCTTCATGAACGCTGTTTGGAGGGTCATGACTCGTGGGAATAACGCCGCCCAATCAGTTAACCTGCTAGAGAGATCGTTCGTTGCTCCCAAGCATGACATCACACTCCCTAGGAAGAAGGTAATGCCACTGTGGCGACCGTACTCCTGGGGGCGACACAAGTGCACTGATGCCCAGCCACTGCTCGATGAATCTGCTGGTACATTGACCCAGACCACTACATTCCCCTCGCACGCTACACGACCTGAATCTGACCCTGATGAAACTCAGGTTACCCTTCCCATATACAGTTCCATCTTACACGGTGACAAAGAGGAAGCTGCAGATGAAAATGCAGGTTCAGCCCACCCGCCATCAGACACACCACCGTACTATCAGGGGCCCTGTGCCAGTGCCGTCGCCAATGAGTGGGCCCCCCCTGCTTGCTCAGGATCACAGCACTTGCAAAGTTGAAATACTGTGCAGTGAGATGGAAGATGGGGACGACGAGGAATCCAGACAAGTACAGGGATTCCCTAGCGAGGAGACTTATTTGATTGTTTTCAATGTTGGGACAGCAATTTTTGGGGAGCACTATACTCTGGAGAATGATAGATGGGGCCCACCATACACTGGAACATTCCAAAGGTGGACATCAGACACTGGAGCAGCATTTACAGGGCCCATTATACACTAGAGCATTAGAAATGGGGCCCATTATGTTTGGAGCATTATTTGGGCCCATAAGACAGTGGAGCTTCATCCATGGGGACCAACATATACTGTAGCATTATGTGGAGCTCATCATATATTGTTTCAAACATTATATGGGACCAATGATTCTGTATGGAGAAATAGATGGGCCTCGTCATGAGATGTAAAAAGTGAGGTATTTTTCATTGTACTATACCGCTATTTCTCTGCCGTATCGGAGCATGATGAGTTGTGGTATGTGTTAAAGGGGCGCTCTTTCGCCCAGGGCACATGAAAACCTGCAGCCAGCCCTCCCCCCCACAACTTTAGCCAAATAACCCCCATTTTTCAGTGCGTAACTTGTATTATGAAGTTAATTAAGGTTGACAAGCTTAAGTAAAAAGAATTGATGCTTTTGGCATTCAAATGGGCACTGTAGGTGTGTTTCCTGTCCTCCTCTCACTGCCGACTTTTATTCCCCATTGACTTACATTGGGTTTCGTGTTTCGGGACGACCCCGACTTTTCCCTATAATCGGACGATCTTGCTCGACCCGACTTTTGGAAAAGTCGGGTTTCACGAAACGAAACGCGACCCTAAAAAACCAAAAGTCGCTCAACTCTACTGAAGACAAATTGACAGTAACTCCTAAAACTGTACAGAAGCTTTTCCAAAATGTTGATGTAACATGAACACATCTATCAGAAATTACATTGTCAGGAGTTTCATGCAGCCTAAATATCTCTTTGACCACTGATTCTGCGGTTTGTTCAGCAGTAGGAATCTCTTTAGTTGGAATAAAATGGGTCATCTTTGTGAGCCGATGCACCACAACAAAATAACAGTAATTTCTTTAGAGGTAGGTAGGTCCACGATAAAATCCATTGAAATTGATCCCCAAGGTCTGAAATGAACTGGAAGAGGTTGAAGGAGTCCTAGAGGAGAAGATCGTGGCATCTTGTTCTGTCCATGTCACGATCCATTTTTGGATCTGTGTCAGTTTGGGCTTCTCTGTTATAAACTTTTTTCCTTTAAGGCCATCGGGGGTTAATGTTAGTTTTTCCCCCAGTGGCCGCTGTTGTTACTGCATGTTTTGTGAGTCTATTATTGCTGGTGGTGACCACTCCCTCCTTCCTATATAAGGTCACCTGGTGCACCAGCTGACTGTTGGTAATATAGGTCCTTTGGAAGCCAACCGTTCTGAAGAGAGGAGCATCTTTAGCAGTGGTGTTTGCAGTTGATCTGGAGCAGTGGTTATTCTGCCGGTCCGGTGCATGACAGCAGAGCAAGCTGTTGTTTGTTTTTCCCTGTCTGTTATTTTCCTTGTTGTTTTATTAGTACAGCGGTGGGACCAGTGTCTGCACTTGCCAGTTCCCTAGTAAGGGATAGGTGCAGGGCAAGTGAGGGACCAAGGTATCCTGTTCAGTGACAGGTTGAAAGAACCTGTATAGGGAATGTCAGGAGAGTTCAGGGCACTTCCTTAGGAGAGTGCAGGAGGTGTCCATTTCCCAGCTCCCTATTGCAGAGCCCACCGATGTAACTGTTTCCCCGGTGTCCCCTTGTTTGTCTTTGTTGGTTTTGTGACCGACCGATCATCGGGTCGCGTCACGCAGGGCCAGTCACATCGTGACAGTCCAAATGTTAAACAGAAGGAAACATATTTTCTCACATCCTTCCTTCAATTAGGCCACTAAAGAGAACAAAGCAGTAGTTCTTGCGTTTTCATGACTCCAGGGTGGCCTACAAGTTTAGAATCAAGAACACGATTGAGAACTTGAAGTTGAGCAGATTTGAGGACATATATTTGGTGGTTCTGCATCCAAAACCCCTCTTTAAAAGAAATGTCAACATTTTTAGAAGGATGGTTAAGAAAAAAGTCAGTTTTGTATCCATCTTTAATCTTTGTTAAAAATTCTTTGGTGTCCAATATTCCCAAAACATTTTTTGGGGTAGAATGGTACAGTCAGTGTTAGACCTCTCCAGAGGTTCAGTAAATATCCTGGACAGAGCATCAGATTTGCAGTTTCTTGAACCAGGCCGATAAGAAATTATGAAATTAAACCTTGAGAAAAATAAGGCATGACGTGCTTGTCTTGCTTGCAGACAAACTCTAAGCTTTGCGGTTGAATTCTAAGTTTTTGTGGTCAGTAAGGACAATCACTGGATGATTGTCCCCTTCCAACAGATCACAGAATCATAGAATCGTAGAGTTGGAATGGAGCTCCTGGGCCATCTGGTCCAACCCCCTGCTCAAAACAGGATTCACTAAATCATCCCAGACAGATGTCTGTCCAGCCTCTGTTTTAAGACTTCTATTGAAGGAGAACTCACCATCTCTCTGGCAGCCTGTTCCACTCATTGATCACAATAACTGTCAAAAAGTTTTTTCTAATATCTAATCTGTGTCTCCTCCCATTCAGTTTCATCCCATTGTTTCTAGTCTTTCCTTGTGCAAATGAGAATAAAGATGATCCTTCTACAATGTGACAGCCCTTGAGATATTTGTAGACAGCTATTAAGTCTCCTCTCTTCTGCAAGCTAAACATTCCCAAATCCTGCAACCTTTCCTCATAAGACAGGGTTTGCCGACCGGTCACCATTCTGGTCGCTCTTTTCTGAACTTGCTCCAGTTTGTTGATGTCTTTTTTAAAATGTGGGGCCCAAAACTGGACACAGTATTCCAGATGAGGTCTGACCAAAGAGGAGTAGAGAGCAATAAAGACTTCACGTGATCTAGACTGTATGCTTCTGTTAATACATCCTAGAATTGCATTTGCCTTTTTTGCTACTGCATCACACTGTTGGCTCATATTCAGTCTGTGATCTATTAGTATACCCAAGTCTTTTTCACATGTGCTGTTGCTTAGCCCTATTCCTCCCATTCTGTATATGCTGTTTTCATTTTTATTGCCCAGATGTAGTACTTTGCATTTTTCCCTGTTAAAAACCATTCTGTTAATTGCTGCCCACTTCTCCAGTTTATTTATATCTTTTTGAATCCTATCTCTACTCTAGTATTAGCTATCCCTCCTAGCTTTGTGTCATCAGAAAATTTAATCAGTTTACCCTCAATTCCTTCATCTAAATCGCTGATAAAGATGTTGAACAATACAGGGCCAAGGACAGAGCCCTGTGGTACCCCACTTGAGACATTATTCCAATTGGATGTGCAGCCATTTACGACCACTCTTTGGGTCCGATCACTAAGCCAGTTGGATTCATAACCCAACAGTTGCCTTGTCCATTCCATACTTAGCCATTTTTTCAATAAAGATTGTGTGAGATACTTTGTCAAATGCTTTGCTGAAGTCAAGATATACTATATCTATAGCATTTCCCTGATCCACCCAATCAGTGATTCTGTCATAGAAGGAAATTAAGTTAGTCTGGCATGACTTATTAGTTACAAACCCATGCTGACTCTGTTTAATCACTTCATTCTTGTCCAGTTACTTACATACATGTTGTTTAATCTTTATTTTAATCTTTATTTTTTATATAGCGCAAACATATTCCGCAGCGTTTTACAATTTGCACACATTATCATCACTGTCCCCGATGGAGCTCACAATCTAAACTCCCTATCAGTATGTCTTTGGAATGTGGGAGGAAACTGGAGTACCCAGAGAAAACCCACGCAAACACGGGGAGAACATACAAACTCCTTGCAGATGTTGTTCTTGGTGGGACTCGAACCCAAGACTCCAGCGCTGCAAGGCTGCAGTGCTATCCACTGAGCCACCGTGCTGCCCGTGCTGTTTAATAATTTGTTCAAAGATTTTTCCTGGTATAGAAGTCTGTTATGAATGAGTCACCGAGGAGGAAAAACAAAAACAAGCTAAGCCACAGAAAACCAGAGAGGTTGGTAACTGTTATGAGCTCATTTTCTGCTCCACCAGTTGAGAGTTCTTCCGTTCTCCCTCTGGTGGTGACAGGAGGTAGTGAGGTTGGTTTAATTGGTAGTGATTTGCCACCTGGTGAGGAGGATAACGATTGGATCTCTGGAGTATCAGACTGGATATAAGACAGCTGACGCCCTATCCTGGTGCTGGTGATTCAGTCTACTTCTCAGTTCTTGGACTCAGCTCTGTTCCAGTCTTCTCAAGTTAAGTTTGTTTTTGCTAATGTTCACATTTTCTCTTGTTGGTCAATTCAGTTTTTTGTGTGGTCAGCCAGCCCGGCTGGGCTGTGCTGAATTTCCACTCTTATTTATCTGTATTTGCCAATTTGCTTTTTTCTGTCCCTTAATAGATTGGCCTCTTTTTGCTCTGTCTCAGAATATTTCAGAGTGCTGATATAGTGGGAGAAGTCTAGTGACTTCAGGGTTAATTTTGCTATCAGATTTGTTGGACATTATTTTTGGTAGGGTTTTAGGCAGATTGCAGACAGTGTCTTTCCTTTCCTGTCCTTTCTAGTTAGTTTGGCCCCATCATTTGCTCAACCTATTTTCCTGCCTTTGTATGTGTTTTCATCTTGTTTCACCGTCAATACATGTGGGGGGCTGTCTTTCCTTTGGGGTCTGCTCTGGGGCAGTTAGTTTTTCTCTTTTCCTGCTTTATTCTTATTTAGCTCTCCGGTTGTGATGAGGCGTCTAGGACCAACGTAGGAACACTCCACGACTGCTGCTAGTTGTGTGGTTAGAATCAGGGATCTGCAGTCTGCATAGTTACCAACTTCTCTGGTTTTCTGAGACTTAGCTTGTGTTGTTTTTTTTTTCCTCGGCGACCCATTCATAACAGGTAACTAAGCAGATTGCAGACCCCTGATCCTATCCACACAACTAGCAGTAGCCGTGGAGCGTACCTACGATGATCCTAGATGCCTCGTCACAGCCGGAGAACTAAATAAGCCTAAAGCAAGAAAAGGGGAAATCTGAACTGCCCCAGAGCAGACCCCAAAGCAATAGACAGCCCCCAAACATGTGTTGTCAGTGAGACAAGATGAAAACACAAACAGATAGAAAAATAGGCTGAGCAAACGATGGGGCCCACACTAACTAGAAAGGACAGGAAAGGAAAGATGCTGTCTGCAATCATGCACAAAAACCCTGCCAAAAAATGTCCAACACTTTCTGATAACAAAAACCCTGAAGTCGCTAGACTTCAATTCCCTATATCAGCACTCTGGTATATTCTGAAGACAGAGCAAAAAAGAGACCAATCTGATCAGGGACTAAAAGCAAACTGGCATAAACAGAGACATAAGAATGGAAATTCAGCACAGCCCCAGCGGGGGCTGGCTGACCACAAAAACTGAGTAAACCAGACCAAATCTCAAGTGAAAAATAGCAGAGCACACATAGCTTGAGAAGGCAGGAACAGAACTGGAAACTAGACCCTCAGAGCAGGAAAATCACCAGCACGGAATTAGGGAGTCGGCTGTCTTAAATCCAGTCGGAGACTCCTGATGTCCAATCACAGTCCTCCTCCTCAGGTGGCAGGTCTCTGCCATTTAGATCAGCTTCATTACCTACTGTCACCACCAGAGGGAGCCCAGATGGAGAACTCACGACTCCTCTGTCAACACAGCCAGCTCCACCACCCTCACTAGAAGCCAGAGGTAAACCAGAAAATGAGTTCACAGCAGAAGTCAGACTCACCAGCCTATAGTTGCCTGGGTCCACCTTCTTCCCCTTTTTGAAGATAGGAACAACATTTGCTCTTCTCCAGTCTTATGGGACTTCTCCTGTTCCAAGAATTTTCAAAGATTATGGAGAGGGGTTCAAAAATTTCTTCTGCTATCTCCTTCAGTACTTTGGGGTGTAATTCATCTGGACCTAGAGACTTGAATTCATTTAGGTTAGCTAAGTGTTTCCTCACTATCTTTCTATTTATAGATATCCTGGATTCTTCTATTCCCTTAATAGGACAGTTGATGTTGTTTTCATCCTGTAAAAATCCTATAGCATCTTTGACTTTTCTTTTACTTTTGACATATCCCCAAAATCCTTTATTATTGCTTTTGAAGCCTCTTGCAAGCCTCAATTCATTGTCAGCTTTAGTAATCTGATCTGTGCCCTGCAAGTTCTGCAGACAGCATTATATTCTTCTTTAGATATGCCTCCCTCTTTCCATTTTATAAACATTTCTTTCTTCCTTTTTAGCATGTGCTTAAGTTCTGTGTTCATCCATCCTGGTTTCCTTAAATGCTTCCTATTCTTTCCTCTTTTTGGAATTGTTAACAATTGTGCTTTGAGAATTTCATTTTTCAAGATTTCCCATCCTTCCTGGACATTTTTGTCCTTAAGGATATCCAGCCATTGGATCCCTCCAATTCTCTTTGCGAATCCCTTAAAATCTGCCTTTCTGAAATCTAACCTTGACGTGTGAATCTTCACAGGTCTTCCTCCTGTAGTTATCCAAAATTCTAAAATTGCATGGTTGCTACCTCCTAGGGTCCCAGCCACTTTTACCTCTTCAACCATTTCCTCCCTGTTTATAATGATTAGATCCAAGGTAACAGTTCCCCTTGTTTTCTCCCCTACCTTTTGGAAGATAAAGTTGTCAGTAAGAGAGGATAAGAATTTCCTTGACCTGTTAGCTTTGCCTGAGAGAGATTCCCAACAAATGTCAGGATAGTTGAAATCTCCCATGACAACTATGTCATATTTTTTGGTGAACTTGGCCATTTGATGCATAAATAGTTCACCCATAGCTTCAGCTTGCACAGGCGGCCTGTAGTAAATGCCTACAGTGGCGTCCTTTCCATTGTTCTGTCCTTGTATTCTTACCCAAACAGTTTCCTGTGACGAGCGTCAGCTTACGCTGAGTCGTTTCTTTCTTGAATGAGTGGACCCTCTGGGCCGTGGCACCCACCTACCTAGGGCGAGCTGACCTAGTGAGAACCACCCCCTATACAGGGAGTGTCAGGGGCAAGACCAAGGGGGTGAGCCACCATGGCAGCTGGACCAGACGGCCGGCTCAGGGAAACAAGACAAGGCGAGACGTGACGTTAGTTCAAAGAAACTTCATTTAAGGAAGGCTTCAGTGATAACATTAGGTACAAACATAACCAGAACAGGGACAACATAGCTAGGTGCGTGCAAGGGCACGCCAAGGACCAAGCATGGTACGTGCAGATGGCAGGCGGAAGCACGATCACGTCAGACTCCGGACAGTGAGCGAAGATCAACCGGAACATCAGGTTCTGAAGCTCTGTAGGCAATCATCAGGATCCGGACATCCGAAAATCAGCCAGGGTTCCATGCAAGGAAACAAGACAGGGTTAAAGACATAATGCGTGTCAACGGACACGCCAGGGTCGGGTTCACAGGACGGAAGCCTGCGCATGCCAAGGGGCATGCCAGGGACGGGTACAGGGACGGAGGCCTGCGTGTGCGAGGGCACGACAGGGAGAGACACAAGGACGGTGACCTGCGCGTGCGAGGGCACGCCAGGGACGGGTACAATGGCATCGGAATCTGGGGTGCTGGCATCGACCGACAGGGTCCAGGAATCTGGCTACGGACATCAGCTCCGGACATCAGGCCGTAGTCATCTAGGTCCGGACCTCTGGCAGCGGTCGGCAGGTTACGGAATCCGGCAGGCAAACTAGGGTTCAGAGCAGAGCAAAGAGTGCAAAAGACTTTGTGCAAGAGTAGCACGAAAAGGCACAGTGCAAGAACCAGCATGCGTGCAAGGGAGCACGGAGACCATGGCTGGGGGCACCGGCAGGTGGTACCGACAATGGCATTTGCAGGCAGGCACAACTAGAGGCGGCACCACTGCGGCCACGCAGCTGGACCACTATAGCACTGGACGGGGCATGGCTGAGGCACACAGGCGAGCACGGCTAGAGGCGGAACGGCTGAGGCACACCAGGCAGGCACAGGAGACGAGGCACGTGCACGGAGGCACGGAGCCACTAGGCAGGGCTAGGCAAAGACACAGGACAGAGACGCATGCAGACAGCATGGCAAAGCCTAGTGCGAAAAGTGCAAGAGCGCACGAAACAACAGAGACAAGGCATAGAGTAGTAGACAGGACCCTGCGCATGCAAAGGATATGCCAGAGCCAGGTACGGGCCGAGACCTGCGCGCACCTAGGGGTACGCCAGGGACAGGGACAGACCTGCACGTGTAGAGACACACCAGGGATAGGGACAGAGTCTAGCAGTGGAGCGTAGGCCGAAGCCCAGAGCCGGGCCAAGGGAGAACCTTGGGACTAGACAGGGTACAGAGCGGAGACCTGCACGTGTAGACAGACACGCCAGGAACAGACCTGCACGTGTAGAGACACGCCAGGGACAGAGTCTAGCAGCGGAGCGTAGGCCGAAGCCCAGAGCCGGGCCAAGGAAGAGCCTTGGGGCTAGACAGGGTACAGAGCGGAGGCCTGCACGTGTAGACAGACACGTCAGGAACAGGGACAGAACGGAGGCCTGCACGTGTAGGAGACACGCCAGGGACAGACACTGAGCGAGGCCTGCACGTGTAGAGAGACACGTCAGGGACAGGGTACAGGGACGGAGGCCTGCACGTGTAGAGAGACACATCAGGGACAGGGTACAGAGATGGAGGCCTGCACATGTAGGGAGACACGTCAGGGACAGGATACAGAGAGGGGTACCTGAAGCCACAAAGCAAAGCGAGACAGGAAACATGGAAAGAAACACGGAACAGAATCAGAGCAAACAAGGACTACAAGGCAAAGCAGGGCAAAGACAAAACATGACACGAAGGACAAACACTAGACAAGGCACGAGACAAGAGACGGAATACGAGCACGGAGCATGTGCAGAGAAGCACTACAGAGCTAGGTGCAAGGGCACAGAATAGAGGGCGCGCCCCACAGACCAAACAGCCATGCAGGGACACAGCACAATACTCAGGCCCTGAGCAGAGCATAGGAAGGGGCATTCTGATATAGGGCGTAGCACCTTCTCTTCCGGGTCAGGAGCAGGGTAGAACTTCCAGTTCAGATGCTCCAGGATCACAGAGCGCAGTCACATGATTAGGATTCCAGACATGCAGGGATGATTGCAGAACCAGTACTGAAACCTAGGCAGGTCACATGATTGACTTCCAGACATGCAGAGACGATTGCAGAACCAGACAGTGCAGGATCCTAGGAAAGGTCACATGATCAAGGTTTCAGACATGCAGAGACAATTGCAGAACCGGACAGTGCAGGATCCTAGGAAAGGTCACATGATCAGTGATTCTAGACATGCAGAGATGATTGCAGAACCAGACAGTGCAGGATCCTAGGAAAGGTCACATGATCAGGGATTCTAGACATGACGAGATGATCACAGAAGGCAGAGCAGAAATGCAGGCATCTTGCAGCTCAGCAATCACGAGGTGAGTGTGCACACTGCTCTAGGAAACATGCAGAATAGCAGACACGAGATGCGCGTGCACACCGCTCCAGGGGTTCATGAGGCAAAGCAGACATGGCAGACATGACAGACATGGCAGACATGACATTTCCACAGAACTCCCAGTTTCTGAAGCTTCAATCTCTGTGCAGATATACGCGTTTCTAACATACAATGCAACACCTCCTCCTCATTTATCAAGTCTGTTTCTTGCAAATAAGTTGTATCCTTCTAGCCTTGTATTCCAATCATGTGTATTGTCCCACCAAGTTTCAGTGATTCCAATTACATCATATTTCTTTTCCTGCGTTAGTAGTTCCAATTCTCCTTGTTTGTTGCCCATTCTTTGTGCATTAGTATAGAAACATTTTAAGCTCAACAAGTATTTCTTAGGAAATCAAACTAAAAAGGTGAACATATATTTCCCTATAAAATTCAAATTTATTAATATAGATTAAAAAACACCAACCCAGTGAAAAATTGGTATATATGAAAAATACCATAAAATGCAACCTAACCTAAAGGATACCCTACGATGGAACTAGACTTTCAAAGTAGCCTACGTTGAGTGGGGGCGCCAAAATCGTTCTGTTATGGTGCCAACCTCCACAGTTAGGCAGGAAAAAAGTCTAGTTCCATCGTAGGGTAACCTTTAGGTTAGGTTGCATTTTATGGTATTTTTCATGTATACCAATTTTTCACTGGGTTGGTGTTTTTAAATCAATATTAATACATTTGAATTTTATAGGGAAATATATGTTCACCTTTATAGAAACATTTTAGTTTGTGATTGGTTTCTCTTTCTACAATATTTTTATTATTTAGATTCTTTTTTCTTTGTTCTTCCTTTCCACTTCTAATAGCAGAGTTCTCAATAGCATTTATCAGGTGTATGGCCCACATTGTTCTAGTTTAAAGCTCTCCTGATGAGTGTAGCAAGGTAACTTCCAAATACATGTTTTCCAGTCTTCGTAAGGTGCACCCCATCTCTAGCAAGTAGTCCATCGTATAAGTAATTCACTCCGTGATCCAGAAATCCAAATCGTTGCTGACGGCACCATCGACGTAGCCAGTTGTTCACCTGCAGAATCTTATTCCACCTCCTTGTTCCATGGCCATCCACTGGGAGGATGGAAGAGAAGACCACCTGCGCTCCCAGTTCTTTCACTTTCTTGCCTAAGTCTTCAAAGTCTCTGCAGATGGTTTCCAGGTCATTTCTTGCGGTGTCATTTGTCCCCACATGTAGTAGCAGGAATGGGTAGTCATCTGTAGGTCTGAAGAGTCCTGATATCCTGTCAGACACATCTTTAATTTTTGCAACTGGAAGACAGGACATTTCTCTTGAGGTTATATCCAGTCTGCAGATAGCGGCCTCTGTTCCTCTCAACAGGGAATCCCCCATGACCACCACTCTCTGCTTCTTCTTCACAACTTTTTTGTTTCTCCATCCAGGAGGATTCTGAAGGTGTACAAGGTTGCTGTTTGTGGGCAAAGTCGTATCCTGATGTATTTCTTCATCGTTCTCCTGTGTAAGAGCCTGGTACTGGTTCCTGAGAAATATGGGAGCTGACTGCCTCCCGATCCTCCTGCTTCTCTGGGTCACATGTTTCCATTCCTCTGTTTCTTCAGGTGCACTTCGAATTTCTTCTCTTTCTGTAACATGAAGAGATAATTCTGCTCTGTCTAAGAACTCTTCACCTTCCTTAATGATCTTCAATGTAGCTAACCTCTCTTCGAGATTTTGCAACTTTTCCTTCAACAGGGACACAAACTTGCATTTGTGGCATGTGAAGTTTGGCTTTTCCACTGGTACTTCTGTGAACATATACCACAAGAGAAGGAAAAGAGCCAAAGGTGTCTTATAGATAAAAGTCAAATTTTTATTTTACAAATAGTCATAACATATGTTTTAATAATAATGCACAAATCCCAGTGAAAAAGCAGGAAGGGAAAAACTAACCCTAAGTGCCACGTTGCCTTATAGGTAAGTGAAAAGCATGACACATAATTGTTGTGAACCTAATGTGCCACCTCCCATGTGCTGTGTTGGTATCGGTATATTGATGACATACTGTTGTTGTGGGATGGGGGGGGCTCACCAGCGTGAGAATTTCATGAGGACGCTCAATAACAATAATTTCAACATACGACTTACATATACCTTTCATAATTCTACGGTTGATTTCCTGGACATGCGTCTGGAGGTCGACGTTGATCGACGCATCCAGACGGACGTCTTCAGGAAACCAACGTCAGTTAACTCGCTGCTACACGCGTCCTCAGCACATGATTCAGCCACCATCAGGACCGTCCCGGTCAGACAATTCCTTAGGATGAGACGAATCTGCTCCACAGACACGAGATTCGAGGCACAGGCTTCCGATCTCAAAGACCGATTCCACGCACGCGGTTACAGCCGCAGATGCGTGAAAACTGGGTATGACCGGGCAAGAAAAACGTCTCGCAGTCATCTGTTGAATGTTACAAAAAAAACGTACTGGGGTGGATTTTACTGGCCTCATAAGGTTTATTTCCACCTTCAACCACGAGTGGGAAAAGATGCGTGCCGTTCTTAAAAGACATTGGTCAATTTTCGAGGCTGACCCGGCCCTGGGGTCCGTTCTAGGATGTTTTCCTAGTATGACATCAAGGAGATCCAAAAACCTTGGGGATCTTCTAGTAAGAAGCCACTATATTCCGGCCCCCAGTACTTATCTGGGTTCTTACACCCCACAAGTCGGATCGTTTCCATGTGGTCACTGCCTGGCGTGCGCCAATGTCTTGCGCTGCTCCACGTTCTCCTCCTCGGATGACTCTAGAAATTTTTCCATCAGACAACGTATTTCTTGTGGGACTACTAATGTTATATATTATGCCACCTGCTCATGCCCCAAGATTTACATAGGTCTCACTACTAGGGAGCTCCGGGTGAGGGTCCGGGAGCATGTGCAAAAACCGCGACTGACATCAGAGAACTGAAAGCGATCCCACGGCACTTTAAGGCCCACCACAGCTGTGACGCTAAGTCATTTAGTGTCAGGGGGATCGATGTTTTACACCTCGGGATTAGAGGTGGTGACAATAAGAAACTCCTTGCTCAAATTGAAGCAAGGTGGATTGTGCTTCTCGACACAGTCACACCCCATGGTCTGAACGAGTCCTTAAGTTTTGCCCCATTTCTTTAAGATCCCTTACAAGTCCTTGCGGCGTCCCCTTTTCTTCCTCCTGCCATTCCCAACCACACGATTCTTTCCCTAATGGAGGATGTGTTTGTTTTTAACTTTTCTCTTTTTAATTCATTTTGTTTGTTTTATTTTATTAGTGATTATTCATTCCACTAATTCTACTTATGCTCCGGAGGGATCCTGATATTAACCACTCGGATGGAAGGGGTTTCGGACTTTCTATCATGGAGGATACAGATAACCTATATACATGATCTTGTCTTGTGGAAATTTTTATTCATGTGTCTTCACCTCTTTTAATCATGATGTTTTTGATATGATATTACTGTTTTTCTATTTGTGCGATATATTTATATATGTATGGGGTGTTTTTTCACAATATGTATATATTTGCTGTATCTGTGTTATACCTTGACATGAGCCTAATCCTATATCTGATATTCTCCTTTTCCTCCCTTCCCGCCTTTTATCATTTATCGCTTGGCGATATATGTTCCTCAATTAGCAGTGACGGTGCGCATGGCGGCACTTCCCTTTGGGTCCTGTTTGCGTTGGGGCGTCTTTACGTCTCGTGCACCGCACACAGGGTTAATCCCTGGGGAGGTTCGCGTGTGTGTGACGCCCTTGGTGCACGCAGGGCTTCATCAGCGCACCGCGCATGCGCCGTTCGGCTCACTGCTATTGACCACACATGATCATGTGACCCAGTTCACCGGGTTACTTCAGGGTCCTGTCCGATTTGCTGCCTCACTTCCCCTTGAGGAAGCGGCTCTGTGAGGCCGCGAAACGCGCGTCGGGGAGCATCACACCCTCCTACTTGTGCCCGCTGTCCTTTCCTGGTAAGCCTGACAATTTGTGTCATTGCATATTGAGCCTTTATTAGTTGTTACATAACGCCTGGTGCGCATTGCGCCATGGTTGTCATTATCTCACTGGCTAGTACTAGCTGTTTTGGCTCATTAGGTTCACAACAATTATGTGTCATGCTTTTCACTTAACCTATAAGGCAACGTGGCACTTAGGGTTAGTTTTTCCCTTTCTGCTTTTTCACTGGGATTTGTGCATTATTATTAAAACATATGTTATGACTATTTGTAAAATAAAAATTTGACTTTTATCTATAAGACACCTTTGGCTCTTTTCCTTCTCTTGTGGTATTGGTTAACTTTGAGCTGGTGCATTTTTTCTTTCTTGGACTGGTAATGAGATCTAAGCTGTCCAGAATATGTTTTGGGAATTTGGTTTGTTAATAAGTCTGTGAACATGTAGCAAGAAATGCAGCTCACCAAATGGCTCCTGGCCACTTTCATCTTGTTATTGTTACAGAGATTTCAAAGTGATGAAAAATGAGCCAAATACAGATTTCCTCTTTTCAGCTGCAACTTATTTCAGCGGAGACTCTTCACTTATCCCAGAAGGCACTGGGAATATGCAAATTCTCTCCTCAGGACTTTTCCCCTGGTTTACCGATTTCCTCTTTTCAGCTGCAACTGCCAAAATTCAGTGATCGTTGAGCTCGAGGAGACTTTTCACTTATCCCAGAAGGCACTGGGAATATGCAAATTCTCTCCTCAGGACTCTTCTCCATCCAGGATTGTGCTCAGTAACCTACAGACACTGTCAGGTTGGCGTCATTATACTGTTATAAAATGTTACCTTGGTTGATGAAATCCGTCTTGTGCTTGTTGTTTAATCTTTATTTTCAGTTATGAGTTAATGATATGCTCGTGCTCCGGGGTGGCCTGTGGGGGGTCTTCATGTGGTGCTCTGATTTGCTATTCATCAGTATGGCTTCTGACAGGTCACTGATCTTTCACTAACCTGCCTCCTATTTTACATACTGAATATAATATATTTTGAAGAAAAAAATAACATTCAGAAGGCAGGAGCTGACGCAGCACTTGCACTGTAGCATAATCGCATCTATAATGTCTATTTATTACTTTATTTAGTGATAAATAAATAAGTTATTCAACAAACGGCTGTATACATGTATATCTACTTATCCTGAATGGTATTGCTATATCTTCTATACATATAAATGTGAGGTTTTTAGCACACATTTTGCGCAAATTGTGCGAGCTCATCTGCCATCAACAATGCGACCTCTTCAGATGGGTCCCCACACTAACTTAACACTAACTTATTAACTAATGGGACTGCCTCACAAAACCGTTATTATTACTACCACTTTTTATTATGTATTAAAAATGTACCTTTTATCATTTACTTTTTTAATTTATTAGTTTTATCATTTTTATTACTTTTGTGAATCTAATAATGATGTTACTAAAATCCGTATGTTTAAAGCTTTTTATCCAGAAGAAGGCAAAAACCCCAGGACACATTCAGCCAATTTGTGTTACTGGGGAAAAATTCATTCTTGGTCCCAGGAAAAGGCGATCAATCGTAAATCCCTGGATCATACCCTACCTACCTCTATTAAAGGGAACCTGTCAGCAGGATTGTGCACAGTAACCTACAGACCGTGTCAGGTCAGCGCAGTTACACCGATTACAATGATACCTTGGGTGATGAAATCCGTCTTGTAGTTGTTTCTTAATCTTTATTTTCAGTTTTGTGTTAGAGATTCTCATGCCCTAAGGCGGGGCTGGGGTATGTGGTGCTCTGATTATCTATTCACAATGCAGACTCCTGACAGGTCACTGATTCCTCACTGACCTGCCCCCTAATTTGCATAATGAATACCATCACATACTGAATTAAAAAAAAAACACTTCTGCAGGCAGGTGCCGGCCGTGGCACCAGTGCTGCAGCATAATCGCATGGTTACTGTGCACTTAATCCCTTTTGCAGATTTAGTTGAGTGAGGAAGAAAAAAAAAGTCATTTTGAAAATGGTGCCTGGGGCGCCTGCACAGTAGCAGCTATTGGTTTGTATAGAGATCCGATAGCTGTTGTTGTGCAGGCGCCGGCGGCACCATCTTGCTGGAGAAGAAAAAAAAATGTCTTCCTCCAAGATGGCGCTGCCCATGCCTGCGCAGTAGCCGCTCATCTTGGTGGAGGACTTTTTTTTTCTCCAGCAAGATGGTAGCTGAGACACCGGGGGGTGCTATAACCTTATATCTCAGCGCTGTTAAAAAGCGTTGCTGAGGAATAAGTACCCTTAACTGCCGCCGTTAAGAGGCTTATTGACGATCGTTAAGGGGTTAAGGTCCCTATACCTAAAACTATTGATTCAGAAAAGGCAGAAACCTCACGACACATTCAGCCAATTTGTGTCACTGGAGAAAAATTCCTTCTTGACCCCAGGAAAAGGCGATCAGTCCTAGACCCTGAATCAAATCTAATTAAGGTATTCCTAGTTATCTAATAAATATGACAGTGTTAATTCTACTACTACTATAGTTATTATTATTTTACTATATAGGGTTTTATTCTTTTTTATAGATTTCACATTTTATACTATTATTAATATCCTGCTATTTTGTTACAGTACTATTCTAAGTTTTAGATTAGGTTTTGTTCTTTTTATAGATTTTACAGTGGGTACGGAAAGTATTCAGACCCCTTTAAATTATTCACTCTTTGTTTCATTGCAGCCATTTGGTAAATTCTAAAAAGTTCATTTTCTTCTCATTAATGTACACTCTGCACCCCATCTTGACTGAAAAAAAAACAGAAATGTAGAAATTTTTGCAAATTTATTAAAAAAGAAAAACTGAAATATCACATGGTCAAACATTAGTATTCAGACCCTTTACTCAGACACTCATATTTAAGTCACATGCTGTCCATTTCCTTGTGATCCTACTTGAGATGGTTCTACTCCTTCATTGGAGTCCAGTTGTTTTTAATTAAACTGATAGGACTTGATTTGTAAAGGCACACACCTGTCTATATAAGAGCTCACAGCTCACTCTGCATGTCAGACCAAATGAGAATCATGACTTATGGATATGGGACGGACCCCTACTCCATCTTAAAACCACCATAACTACAGTAAACCTAGGCACTAGAATAAATACACAACACATTATTTTGGTTGTCAAAATGGCCACAGCTTTATTTAAATCACAGGATTAAAACAATCACAGTAGGAGTCAGGTGAAGTGCAAGTACATTGGGATTCACAAGTACTGTGATATCCCCAGTTGTCTGACATACAGAACCAGGCCAGACAGCCATAAAGGGGTGGCACGCACTGGCTTGCCATTCAAGCAGAGCCAGTAAACTTTCAGGGCACCAATGACCCTATTATCCTTACTCCTGTGCTTAACCACTGTGCCCGCCCCTGATTGACGTTACCATTACAACGTCCTTGAGGCTGGCCACCAAAGCCGAGCCTGTTCATCACCATGAGGTTTTACATCTTCTATTAGTTAAAATGAGACCACCTTAACTTGTCTGCAACTTCCACCTGACTCCTAAACCACCACCAAGGAGGCCATTTGACACCTTAAATGGACTCGACCCCCATCAACCATGCCTAATAAAGCCATCAACCATTTCTACATGCTATGGAAAGAGAAAACAAAAAGCAAAAAACACATATCCTGAACTAAAAAGTAAAAAATATACTGCAAATAATGCATAAAGGTAGTAATAATAATAAGGGTATTTAGTAAACATAATTTTGATCAAAATAATGTACAAGCCATCCCGCCACGTCACGGCAACCCTTGTGGGACAGTCCCTACTCTAGTATTTAAAACCTTTTCACTTGCCAAGTGACGTGAATGTGACTAAGGATCGAGCGGCTGAACCACTAGTAACAGCTTAGGCCAGACTGGATGGCTTTCCCAGCTCAGAAAAAGAAAGATATTATAAATAGGGCGTAAATAAAAACTCTACACAATATAACATCAACATTATAACCGACCATATAATAACGTTCAGAATATCTGGAAGTAGTAATTTAAATAAACCTAAAGCAGAAAAAGTCTACAAAGGCATTATTAATAACCCTGCCACACCATTGTTAATTGTTTTTCATGCACTTGATAACATTTACTGTTGACGTCACCAACTGGGTCAAAGGCATTGGGAATAGGCATATTGCCCTTCGTGTTAATGCACTTGATTACTTTACCCTTAGCCGCTCCCACTGGCTCAAGGGCACCGGGAGTAGGCATACTGCCCTTTGTGTTAATGCACTTGATTATACCCTTAGCCACTCCCATTGGCTCAAGGGCTTCAGGAATAGGCATACTGCCCTTTGTGTTAATGCACTAAATTATACCCTTACCCGCTCCCACCAGCTCAAGGGCATCGGGAATAGGCATATTGCCCTTCATGTTAATGCACTTGATTGCTTTACCCTTAGTCACTCCCACTGACTCAAGGGCACACAGATTAGGTACATTGCTCTTCAGTTTCATCCACTAGATAACTGCATTGTCCAGACGACAACCTTGAAAGAAACATGGTTTGGTCAATATAAAGTCAAAAACCGTGACTCAGCATTCTCAAGTCACATGAAAAAGAGAGGGTCCTTAAAGCTATAGATTGTATTGAAAAGCATGCCTACCTTGTTCTCTTCTCCCCTCCAGCCGCTGTTCCTGGCTCAGAGGAGCCAATTTATTCCGTAGGCATGCAAAATATGATTGCCATGACCCCAGGGGCTTTACCCTAACAGGTAAATCAAGAGCCGCGGAGACACCATCACATGTTTCTCAACGCAAGCAATGACTAGCCAGGTCTTTCACCGGGAAGGAACAACCATGGGAAGGGCAGTCTCCAATGAAGGAAACCACCTATGCCAAAACATGGTATCCATCCACAGACAGCTGTTTCGGGGTTTTGCCCCTCATCAGTGTGGAGTAGGAAACTGGCATATTTCCCATAAGGGATGGGGGCATTGCTCTAGCATCACTGCGTTGAGAAACATGTGATGGTGTCTCCGCAGTGTTGGATGTTGATCTCCATGAGTTCATTCATCCTCATTTTTCACAGTCTTTTACTAGGCATTGCTCCTACTAGCCAGTTTCCTACTCCACACTGATGAGGGTCAAAACCCCGAAACAGCTGTCTGTGTATGGATACCATGTTTTGGCATAGGTGGTTTCCTTCATTGGAGACTGCCCTTCCCGTGGTTGTTCCTTCCTGGTGAAAGACCTGGCTAGTCATTGCTTGCATTGAGAAACATGTGATGGTGTCTCCGCGGCTCTTGATTTACATGTTTTTGCATATTTCCCCTAAGGGATGGGGGCATTGCTCTAGCATCATTGCGTTGAGAAACATGTGATGGTGTCTCCGCAGTGTTGGATGTTGATCTCCATGAGTTCATTCATCCTCATTTTTCACAGTCTTTTACTAGGCATTGCTCCTACTAGCCAGTTTCCTACTCCACACTGATGAGGGTCAAAACCCCGAAACAGCTGTCTGTGGATGGATACCATGTTTTGGCATAGGTGGTTTCCTTCATTGGAGACTGCCCTTCCCGTGGTTGTTCCTTCCTGGTGAAAGACCTGGCTAGTCATTGCTTGCATTGAGAAACATGTGATGGTGTCTCCGCGGCTCTTGATTTACATGTTTTTGCATATTTCCCATAAGGGATGGGGGCATTGCTCTAGCATCACTGCATTGAGAAACATGTGATGGTGTCTCCGCAGTGTTGGATGTTGATCTCCATGAGTTCATTCATCCTCATTTTTTACCCTAATAGGGTCCTATAAAATATAAATGCTTCTGGAGACCAGGGGGCCATACCGTGATGGTCACCACTCCATACCAGGGGGCCATACCCGAGATGGTTACCCCCTCCACACCAGGGGGCCATACACGAGATGGTTACCCTCCATACCAGGGGGCCATACCTGAGATGATTACCCCTCAAATCCAGGGTGCCATACCTGAAATGGTTACCCTTCCAAACCCAGGGGGGTCATACTGTGATGAACACCCCCCCAAACCAGAGGTCCATACTTGATATGGTTACCCCTACTGACCAATTTATAAATAACTTCAAGGACCCACTAAAAGGAAAACAAATAACTGTTTTTTGTTTTTTAAATTTTTAATTCATGTTCTTATTAAAATAAACATAAAATAAACATCAAAGCATAAATAACATTAACTCGCTGGGGAGAGTCCTTGAAGCTCCCAAATCTGGTGATTACCAAACATAAAATGTACCAACAATTACTCCCAGCCATTACCCCACTAGCTCGGGAGCACTGTTCACTAGAATTTCCTGGGGATCCGACAAACCCTTGCCGAAACTCCCCTCCACATTTCACCAGGTCCAGAACCATATTATCTTCCAAAAAGAGGAATCCATATCCCAATGGATCCCCCAGACCAATTTCTAACCAACTTCAAGGACCCCCCCAACCACCAGGCTCCAGGTAATCCACTCAGGCCTGTGCTATCCGCCATCTTAAGTAATATAAAATAAACACGCCTTTATTAAAACAAACATACAATAAAACATCAAAGCATAAATAATATTAACACGCTGGTGGGAGTCCTTGAAGCTCCCAAAATCTGGTGATTACCAAACATAAAGTGAACATAAAATGTACCAACAATTACTCCCAGCCGTTACCCCACTAGCTCGAGAGCACCATAACCACAAGGGTTCCAATGTTCACTTGAATTTCCTGGGGATCCGACAAACCCTTGCCGAAACTCCCCTCCACCTTTCACCAGATCTAGAACCATATTAAATTCCAAAGGAGGAAACCATATCCCAATGGATCCCCCAGACCATATTTAACCAACTTCAAGGACCCCTCCAACCGCACAAGATGTGAAATAAGTGAGGGTGAAAACCATGCAGGTTTACAACCAAGGTATACAACAGGTTAATAATGGAAAATATCCCATCGTAAGGTCCAGAAATAGACAGAGATGGGCAGCGATGTGTTATATGCTGTAACAATAAATGAGAAGCCGCCTGCTCCTCTACAGCAGTTACAGACTCTAATCACCAGCTGCGCATAAATGGTAAGAAATATGTAGGTCTAATATAAGCTGCCTGCAGCCATAGGTGTGTGAGCAGAAAACTGCAAGAGTTCTGTATCCCAGTCAGTCACTCTACTACATACAATTACAATAGATGAGCAACAGGGCTGAAAACTGGGCCCATGATGTGTTTTCCAGAGCAATGTGCAGCATCACACTAGGAGTGCCTCCTCACTGCCCGCCATGTGCTGAGTTATTAGTGCCCACTCAAATGTGCCGAGTTACTCACCGATTATTTATTTTACACATGATAAAACATAATCCATTCAGGCCTGTGCTATCCACCATCTTAGGTAATATAAAATAAGTAGTTGGTGGGTATACTCTGATCATGCAACATACGAGGGAGACAAAATACAGAAACAGGATGGATATATCAGGCAGGACAGCATGTAACATAAGAGGACTAAAGGCAGCAATAGCTACAGAAATCAAGCACTAAGCTGGAAGTCATGTCCAGATTATATGTACAGCCAGGAAAATGACCTGATATCATGTATACAGACCTGTGGTATAGGTTAAGTATACAGCACAGGAATAGAGCCTTTACACATATACCACATATAGTGAGAGTAACCTGGTTACAATGGATCTGTACACCCAGCATCAAAGTATGTAACAGAGATGAGGCCACATACAGATCATCAGACTCCATAACTGGGAAGGGAGGGTAATCAGCACACAGCAGGGTCAGTATACAGTGCACTGACATAAAGTGCAGCCTTTCATCATCATACATATACCATCCCCCAACTGCTCCCCTCACTCTCACCAGTGTCTCTAATACATGTGACTGCCCAGCTCCACCATAGTAATGGCAGACAATGTATGTGTCCCTGCTCTGTCCTATCATACATAAACCCAGAACTCATGAAGACTCTGTATAATACAGCAGTAATGTGGTATATCAGAAATGTCTGCAGGGAGGTCACACAAAAGCTGCCTCTGCAATAAGTGAGGGAACATGGCAGCTAAATGAATTCCTGAGGTAATCTTGATCCCAGATATGATGTAGGAGCTGATACTACACTGGTACACACTACACAATGTCTGAGGTGAATGCAGAGTAGTATATCAAACATGTCTGCAGGGAGGTCACACAGAAGTTGTCTCACAGTTTGTGAGGAAAAACGTAGCATGCACATGAGGGACATGGCAGCTACTTGAATTGCTGAGGTAATATTGATCCCATGCATAATGTAGGAGCTGATACTACACTAGTACATGATGTCTGAGGTGAATGTGCTCCTATCATCTATAATGTGAGGTGATAACCCCAGTATTATATGCCCTGAAATTGCAGATATGCTTCCTCCTGTTCAACCTGTGTAAGAAAGAGGGAGAGAGACAGATTTCCTGTTCTATATAAGCCCCACCCTCCTCACAGTAACCCACCAGGCACATACATACTGTGCTTCTTACTCTGAAAGCAACATCACTCTTGCTTAACATCTACACCACTATACCAAAAAGCTGCAGGAGTAAAGGTCCACCCATCCCCAAGTCATGTCCTCCTCCGCCTATGGCTCCAGTGGTTTCTTGAGGTCAAAGGAACTGGCCAAGTAGCTCAGAGACAGAATTGTGGCAAGGCACAGATCTGGCCAAGGTTACAAAAGAATTTCTGCAGTACACAACGTTCCTAAGAGCACAGTGGCCTCCATAATCCTTAAATGGAAGAAGTTTGAGACCACCAGAAGTCTTCCTAGATCTGGCCGTCCAGCCAAACTGAGCAATCATGGGAGAAGAGCCTTGATGAGAGAGGTAAAGAAGAACCCCAAGATCACTGTGGCTGATTTCCACAGATGCAGTAGGGAGATGGGAGAAAGTTCCACAAAGTCAATTATCACATCAGGCATCCACCAGTTGGGCCTCTATGGCAGAGTGGCCCGACAGAAGCCTCTCAGTGCAAGACATATGAAAGCCTGCATAGAATTTGCTAAAAAACACATGAAGGACTCCCAGACTATGAGAAATAAGATCCTCTGGTCTGATGAGATGGAGTTAGAACTTTTTGGTGATAATTCTAAGTGGTATGTGTGGAGAAAACCAGGCACTGCTCATCACCTGCCCAATACAATCTCAACAGTGAAACATGGTGGTGGCACCATCATGCTATGGGGGTGTTTTTCAGCTGCAGGGACAGGACGACTGGTTGCCATTGAAGGAAACATGAATGCGGCCAAGTACAAAGATATCCTGGATGAAAACCTCTTCCAGAGTGCTCTGGACCTCAGACTTGGCTGAAGGTTCACCTTCCAACAAGACAATGACCCTAAGCACACAGCTAAAATAACAAAGGAGTGACTTCAGAACAACTCTGTGATAATTCTTGACTGGCACGGCCAGAGCCCTGATCTAAACCCAATTGAGCATCTCTGGAGAGACCTGAAAATGGCTGTCCACCAACGTTCACCGTCCAACCTGACGGAACTGGAGAGGATCTGCAAGGAAGAATGGCAGAGGATCCCCAAAATCCAGGTGTGAAAAACTTGTTGCATCATTCCCAAGACGACTCATGGCTGTACTAGTTCAAAAGGGTGTGTGAGGCTCTGAGCCATGTTCCTATTCTGTTTGACTTTGCCCTTACTTTTGCCCTTATCAAAGATGGAGTAAGTAGCTTCACAAGGGGCCATCTTGTTCCTGTTTGACTTTGCCCTTACTTTTGCCCTTATCAAAGATGGAGTAAGTAGCTTCACAAGGGGCCATCTTGTTCCGTTTGACTTTTCCTGTTCCCTGCCTGCTGTGTACTAAAGGGACTCAGCACATTATACCTGTGCTTGTGTATCTGGATCTTCACCTGCTGCCAAGCTTGGAGAACTCGCATTGTGCCTGCTTCTTCTATACCTCGGGATTCCCCGTTTGTTACTTACCTGCCGTCCTGCCTGACCGCCTCTCCTGTCCGGATCTGCTCTGCTTCATTCATCTCTGCGGGCTGCTCTCCGCTTGAAGCCCGTTCCAGGCTCAGGACTTTAGGACTGTGTGCTCCCGGACCTCAGACTCTCGCCAGTTGGTTCGTACAGACTCTACCTGTTGCCAGAACTTATATCTGCTTACCGTGTAATACTGAAGCCTGCTTCCTGCAGTACCCCTGAACTATCTTTGCATAGTACTGTGACCTGTTGCTACAATATAATACTGAACCTTTGAACATATACTGTGTCTGTCTTCTCTGACCCATGCTACCGAGTTCCATAGAACCTATAGTACCAATTTGACAGGGTGCTTCTACTCAATACTGAGCAAAGGGTCTGAATACTTATGACCATGTGATATTTCAGATTTTCTTTTTTAATAAATTTGCAAAAACATTCTACAGTTCTGTTTTTTTCAGTCAAGATTGGGTGCTGAGTGTACATTAATGAGAAAAAAAATGAACTTTTTTGAATTTACCAAATGGTTGCAATGAAACAAAGAGTGAAAAATTTAAAGGGGTCTGAATACTTTTCATATCCACTGTATGTTTATTTATGTCCTTATATCTTATTACAGTACTAGTCTAACTTTTCTATAATGATTTCACATTACAGCACTGATTGAGCTACAACAATAATTATTTTAATTTACCGTAGGTTCTTGTTCTTTTTATAGATATACTGTAACTTCTTTATATTCTTACTATTAGTAATACTGCTATTTTATGACTATATTAATCTAACTTTTCTATTATATTAGTGCTATCTTGTTCCTACACTGTTGATCCAAAAGAAGGCAGAAACCCCAGGACACATTCAGCCAATTTATATTGGGTCGCCCTCGCACACCCAGGGCAGCGGGGTACTCGGTACCGGGCCGGTGTCAAGGTGGGAATGTGTCACAGCAGCGGAGACCCGGTCCGTGGCCCTGGGCGCCCAATATCAATGGCAGTGATGTTAATGGTGTTAATGTTTATATGAATAGTTTGTGACGCCACCCGTGGTGTTTGGCAAGTAAGGTGGTAAGCCAACGCTGCATGCAGATCTGCTGGGACTGATGGTGTGGTGAAGCAGGGATGATATAGCTCCCCACAGGTGGAGCTGTAGTCCCAGGGCAGTGTAGGTGCAATGGAAGAGGAGAGGCGCAGAATGGTATGACAACTGGTATCCAGGTATAGAGGTGCGGGAATAACTGGAGGACACCAGACTATGCGGTTCCAAAGCTTTACTCACTGTTTGCAGTTCACACAACTGCCTGCCTCCGTACTGTGTTCTCCAGGTCAGGGCTCCAGCCAACCTCCAGGCAGGATAGGATTCTCCCTTCCACACTCCGCCAACATGTACCTTCCTGAACGACTCCTCTAATGCGCCTTTAGGTGCGAAGCACTCCAGTACTTAGTTACCCGGAATGCCTCTCTCTAGGTGTTCCTAGTCTTTACTTGTATGACAAACAGCTGTAGCCTGCTCGGGGACTCCTCACTACGTCCCGGCTCTCTATTCAGTTGCTGTTATGTCCCAAGTCTATGATGGGAGCAAGGCGTTAGCGGCTCACTACTCCTCCGGTGTCTGTTGCCGGACATAAAGTTCCAATCAACCTCGGGGACTGGGCCCCGGCCTTTGCGCTCTCTGGACCGGAAGGGTTCTCTCTCTTTCTCAACCTGCTTCCCACCGTCCTTCTCTTCTCCTTCGTTCCAATCTGTTCTATCTCTCTTATGGAAGGTTAGGTTATCAGTCTCTTTCTCTGGTCTTTCTCATGCCAGCAGCCCAGATCACTGGGACCTGCTGCAGCACGTCCTTCAGACACCCATCTTCTCTCTTCTCTCTCCTCTAACCAACTAACCAATAACTTCCACTCTTCCCTCTCTTTTATATCTAACTCCACCCGCCTCCCCAGCACCTCTTGTGTTATGAAGCCAGGGACCACAAAAGGCACCCTATGACCTTTCCAGCATAAAGCATGGATGGGTCCCTGCTGAACTATCCTGTGTGTGGGGTGCAGGTGTTGGGATGCGGAAAGGAGTTCCCAGCCTACCTGGATGGTGGGGCACTACACCTTAGGAGAAGGTGCAGTACTTCTGTGGCGACTGAAGCCTCAGGGGCGCCACAGTATCACAGGGGAAAAATTCTTTCTTGACCTGAGAAAAGGCGATCAGTCCTAGAACCCTGGATCACACTGCTATTCCACCTATTACGACTGTTATTTTATTACTCTTTTACGACTTTCTTATTATCACTAATCTGATTACTCTTATTAGTTTAATACTGATATAGCGCCACTATATTACTATTATGCTGCTATTATTATTTCTAGTGTTTTTTATACTTATGGGACAGTAATGCCATATCTTATGTTATCGGCAGAGAGGTCCCTGCTGGACAGTCCACATGATTTTCTTCTTTCCTGACATGGGAGAAGCTTGGCTGACATGGTGGCAGTCGCGGAAGTTGTGCGGCCTGGTCCTGCTTCTTCATGTGCTGCTTATCGAGAGCCTAATGTCCAGTTTGATCTTCTTTGCCGCCATCTCTTCTTCCTTCCTTTCTTTCTTGTCTTTGTCTTCAGCCAGATAGTCCAGCAGTTCTCTTAGCGTCATTTCTTCTTCCCTCTTCATTTTGGATGCTTATGGGTGGAGCGGACCGTTCTTCGTTCCTTACAGCATACCTTTATTGGGATTCTGGGTTGGTTGGCATGAAGCACAGAGAAGAGATGAAGTTAGAAAGATTACTAGGAATATCCGAGTGCACAACTACCTTTAACTTAGTTTTTTACTGACCTCTTGCTTGTAGAGGGGTGACGGGAGAAACTTGGTACAATACGCCAGTCTTTTCAGTTGCTCCTCAGGTGTGATGTAAACCAAAGAAAAAACAACCAGATTTTAGGATCAATCCTAACCGTACAAAGAGGATGTGATAGAGCCCCACTACAGAAATTTACTAAGCGGCACTCAAGAAAAAAACATCTACAAACTTGCTTTTAAGACTGTGTGAAGGAGCTCACTGATCGATACTCAGTTAGCTAATTCTGCAGTCAGCAATAGACAATGTAAAACAGGTACTGGAAGCAGCAATAGATATATAACCCACTATACAAATCGGTGTGTACAGTCACCTATAGAGTAAGTGGTATACATCTGCTGTACCATTCAGAGAAATTGTGGAAGCCAAAAAGAAGAAGCCGAACATGTGATAAAGACAATACGGGACTAGAAAGTATATAAAGATAAAATACCTTTATTGACAAATGGTAAGAGGTAGCACCACATATACGAGGTGCCCGCCCCATCAATTAAAAAGAGAACATAATCATATACAGTAAAACAACTATTATAAAAGCCAAACCCCAGGGTAGTAAATAAATGCTGTATATCAATTTAAATATATATCACAATATATTGTGTGCTTCAGTGTGCACAACAATTATAGCCAAGTACATTCAGAAAGTGCCGTGCCCCACAAGCAATGAGAGCTCAGGACTGGAGGGAACACAAAATATGGAGATATATGGATATGTGCAGATTAGGGAGTGAGTGCTAATGAATAATAATTATATAGAAAGATCAGCCAACTTAAGCCCAGAATGTAGGCAGTGAGGTTAGAGGACTAACTGAATAGGGTAAAGCACATATACTACAGGACCAGGGGGTGATAGAGATAAAGCACAGTTTCTGTAAGACCTGGGAGGTAATGAGGGTAGAGCACGATTCCTATAAGGCCTGGGATGCAATGAAGCAAAGGTAAATTACCTGGGTGGAACGTGGTTCAGGGGCGCCGCACACCCTGATGCGCGTTTCGGACAGTGTTCTTCGTTAGCTATTTAACACACTGGACAAGCGCAGGAGATGTCTGTGGACATCTAGCAGCAGTGACATCATCAGATGCCACATGTTATGAAAATTTGACGGGTCAGGAGATGTCTGGTAATGTAGAGATAGCAATGGTAGCCACGGGAGCAGCAGTACAGTATAGCACTATAAAACAGTGGGCAGCCTGGAAATCCCCACCATTGACTGTACATGGTTTTATAAAATGGGCTATGTTCTGCCTTGCGTTGACATGATCAGTAAAATTGGCTGCCTTTACCTGCAGGTGGTATCACTGACCTTTTCCGTTATACTACCTTTATCAAGACCTAATTTAAAGGGAATTTTTCAGTAGGATCATCCCTCTTAAGATATCTATAGAGACTTGCAGGTCATAGGAAGTTCATTAAAATTATACCTTGATATCTGTGATCTGATGTCTTAATCCAGAGAAATCTATGTTTTTCTGTTATGTAAATGAGCTGTTCAGGCCTATGGGCCGGGCACTGATCTACATGAGAAGCTTTCTCCAGTGTAATGTGTGATGGCCGCTCTCTGGATCTCACAGCAGGTTCCTCTCAGGTTCCTCTCAGCTTCAACTTCCATCTCACAGACAGACTGTCATGGTCTGCCTGGAATTTTCTGTTACAGTCCTTCTACGGTTAATACTATGTGCCTTCTCTTTGGTTTGGGAAGGGCTATAAGTAACCGCACTGGTGCTATGCTCGTTGTCAGTGATATGTCCGTTCCTGGCTGAGTAGCTGACCCTTGTATACCTGTGTATATTGCCTGCTTTTGTACGATTGCTCTGTGTATGACCCAGTCTGTTTCCCGTTAGATATTCGTCTGCTGATTCTGTACTTTCTGTGTTATTCTTGGTTCTACCCTGGCTACGTCCCTGACTTCCCGTCCACCTGTTCCCCTGGTACTGCGTTGCTCTCTCTGGCTTCTGACTCCCGACTTGCTTCTTACCACTCTATTCGTGTTAACCGCTTGTTAATGTGCTGCCCTCTGGTCTGACCTCGGCTTTACTGACTATTCTCCCGGCTCTGCTGGATCCCACTATCCATGCTAGGAGTTCGGGACCTAGCTCCACCCCCAGTGACTCCCCCAGTGGTCACGTGTTGCAGGTCCTGTTCCTCCTGTAGAACATTTTCAGTCGTGTTCACATTCCACTGCAGGAGTCCTCAAGTTTCCCCAGCACGTCTTTGGACATGCGTACAGTCTCTGGTGCTGAGTCTGATACAGTGTACATCACACAGACAGGGTTACAATACAGCAGAGCTCAAGATCTGCAAAAAATGTGTTTGTAAGAAGAAAAAATTCAGTTCTCCTATTCTGTGTTAGTTACATGTCTCACGCTGGTAACTCCCCCTTTTTATGATAATCTCTGGAGGCAGATTCTCTCAATCCTGCCAATAGCCTGGAACTGCTCATTTATAGAAAAATGTGAATGTCTCTAGAATAAAACATCAGATTGCAGATATCTAGTTATCATTTTATTCAGCTTCCTATGGCTTGCATGCCCATATAGACGGCTTAGGAGGGTATGAGAGACATGGCTAGTATGTTGGAGGTTAACTTCCCTCTTGGAATTTAACTATTATGCACACCGGCCAGGGTCTAGACAAGCACTAATGGCCGAAGGTACAAAATGGTATATACAGTATATTTGCTGCATATTGTACGTGCCTAGCAGTGATATGTAAAATTCTTAATTACACATGCCTTCAAAACCTTCTTCATGTCTACTATGTAGTACCACAAAAGTGGCACAAGGTGACAGAATGAGTCCCATTTATCTAAAAGGGCTATTGCAGCTGTACCCATAGTTAATCACATTGAAATCCATGCCGTGAAAACTCATACCAGCTCAATGTCAATGAGGCCAAGACTGTTCCTACAGCATCATATGAAGCCAATGGAGAGCTGAGAGGATTTCTTGAACACACTATCTTGGTCAAATATGCTGAATGATAATGAAATATTTTGGAGGTAGTTCTCTTTAACCCGATTACCCCCAAGGGTGGTCTGCATGTTAATGACAGGGCCAATTTTTACAATTCTGACCACTGTCCCATTATGAGGTAATAACTCTGGAACGCTTCCATGGATCCTGGTGATTCTGACATTGTTTTCTCGTGACATAGTTAACTTCATGTTAGTGGTAAAATTTCTTTGATATGACTTGTATTTATTTGTGAAAAAAAACGGAAATTTGGCGAAAATTTTGAAAATTTCGCAATTTTCCAAATTTGAATTTTCATGCCCTAAATCACAGAGATACACAAATACTAAATAAGTAACATTTCCCACATGTTTATTTTACATCAGCACAATTTTGGAATCAAATTTTTTTTGTTAGGAAGTTATAAGTGTTAAACGTTGACCAGTTATTTCTCATTTTTACAACAAAATCATTTTTTTAGGGACCACATCACATTTGAAGTTACTTTGAGGGGTCTATATGATAGAAAATACCCAAAAATGACACCATTCTAAAAACTGCACTGTCAAAGTACTCAAAACCACATTCAAGAAGTTTATTAACCCTTCAGATGCTTCACCGGAATTTTTGGAATGTTTAAAAAAAATGAACATTTAACTTTTTCACAAAAAATGTACTTCAGATCCTATTTTTTTTATTTTACCAAGGGTAAAAGGAGAAATTGGACCCCAAAAGTTGTTGTACAATTTGTCCTGAGTACGCTGATACCACATATGTGGGGGGAACCACTGTTTGGGCGCATGGCAGAGCTCGGAAGGGAAGGAGCGCCTTTAACTTTTTCAAACTAAAATTGGCTGGAATTGAGATCAGACTCCATGTCGCGTTTGGCGAGCTCCTGATGTGCCTAAATAGTGGAAACCCCCCCCACAAATGACACCATTTTGGAAACTAGACTCCCTAAGGAACTTATCTAGATGTGTGTTGAGCACTTTGAACCCCCAAGTGCTTCACAGAAGTTTATATCGTAGAGCCGTAAAAAATTGGATCCAAAAAGTTGTCCAATTTGTCCCGAGTACGCCAATACCCTATATGTGGGGGTAAATCACTGTTTGGGTGCACAGCAGAGCTCGGAAGGGAAGGAGCACCGTTTGACTTTTTCAACGCAGAATTGGCAGGAATTGAGATCGGACGCCATGTCGCATTTGGAGAGTCCCTGATGTACATAAACAGTGGAAACCCCAATTCTAACTCCAAACCTATCCCCTACACACCCCTAACCCTAATCTCAGCCCTAACCATTACCCTAACTACAAACCTAACTTTAACACACCCCTAACCCTAATCCCAACCCTAACCTTAATCCCAACCCTAACTTTAGCCCCAACCCTAACTTTAGCCCTAACCCTAATGGGAAAATAGAAATAAATAAAAAAAAATTGTATTATTTTTCCCTAACTAAGGGGGTGATAAAGGAAGGGTTTGATTTATTATTTATAGTGGGTTTTTATGTTTGGTAGTTGTCACACGTTAAAAGACGCTTTTTATTGCAAAAAATAGTTTTTGCCTCACCACATTATAATTTTTCCGTATTTTGGCCCACAGAGTCATATGAGGTCTTGTTTTTTGTGGGACAAGTTGACGTTTTTATTGGTACAATTTTCGGGCACATGACTTTTTTTATCGCTTTTTATTACGATTTTTGGGAGGCAGATTGAACAAAAAATAGCAATTCATGAATTTTTTTTGGGGGGTGCGATTACACCGTTCCACGTGTGTTAAAATTGATAAAGCAGTTTTATTCTTCGGGTTAGTACGATTACAGCGATACCTCATTTATTTCAATTTTCTATGTTTTGGCGCTTTTATACAATAAAAACTATTTTATATAAAAAACAATTATTTTTGCATCGCTTTATTCTGCGAGCTATAATTTTTAAAAATTTTTTTTTTGCTGATGATGTTGTATGCCGGCTCGTTTTTTTGCGGGACAAGATTACGTTTTCAGCGGCACCATGTTTATTTTTATACGTCTTTTTGATCGCGTGTTATCCTACATTTTGTTTGGCTGTATGATGATAAAGCATTGTTTTTTGCCTCGTTTTTTTTTTTACTGAAGGGGTTAACTAGTGGGACAGTTTAGTAATACTAAATATGTGTACTTTCATTGTTTTTTTATTTAGATAAAGAAATGTATATTTTGGACCAATTTTTTTTTCTTTATTTACGAATCTTAAACAAAATATTTTTACACATGTAAATTTTTCTTTTTTTACTTTGTCCCAGGCACATCACTATATGGTGTCAGATCGCTGACAAGCCACCTTCTTGCAGGATACGGAAGGACCCTGTGGCCATCTTGCTTCCGGGGGCCTGCAGGGAGTGGGCCCTCGGGACAACGCAAGGGTCTGAGGGAACCGCGCAGGGAGCCCCCTCCCTGCGCGAAGCTTCCTTATGCCACCTGAATGCTGCGATCATGTTTAATCACAGTGTGCCTGGGGTTAAAGTGAGCACGGCTGATCGCGTATGACGTACTATCCCGTCTATGGGCATTAAGGCCCAGGGCACATGGACGGGATAGTATGTCTTATGTCAGAAAGGGGTTAAACAATATAACTCGTAATTTTATTATATGATGTAAAACAAGATAATTCTAACTGTATATATAATATTGCATTATAATATAATAGAATCGTTATTCAGAAACATTACATAGCATTAATGACACTTTGAAAATGTCCACTAATGACAGTGAAGATGCACCCCCACTCCCTGGAGGTGTTTAGACAGTAGAGTGGTATTGCTGTCATTAACTAATAAACCAGATCAATCACCTCACAGGGATAGTCATCAGTCAGCCTGAAGGCCCTGTACTTCATGGGGCTTTTAAGCCCTTGACAGATGACACCAAGCACTCGGCAAAATAGGTAGAAACGGATGGATTACATGTGCTTACATGAAACAATGAAGAACAAAAACAGACGATTGTACAAACAATGGGAGCAGACCTCAGGATAGATTTATGATGCTTGTAAATCTGTTGAGAGCATAACTACAGTTCTTCGAAGAGCACGTGAAGTATCAGCTAATGTATTGCACCACTTGTACTACTGAATGACATTTTTTAGAAAAATATCTATGAAAAACAACTCAACAACTCAAGGGTTCCAATCTCACCTCTGAGACTTAAACTAAATTTGACCCTATCACAATTCATTTTGGAGAGGTACCTGTGCATTGAGTGTCTACTTAAGTCTAGGAAAATTATAGACAGCAGTCCTAGTGATGGCATAGACATTACAGAAAGCCACACCTATTCAGGTAAAGCAACTACCAGCTTGATAAGATCAACGAGCGTACATTGGGGACATGAGAGGTGATACTCTGAGTGATTACTGTACTTGTATGTATTATGTATACCCCTCCTCACATGAAAAGCGCCATGGAATAAATGGCGCTATAATAATAAATAATAATAATAATATACATTACCAATATAAATCGTTCCAACCAAGTCTACAAAGCCAGGGTCTATGTTTAAAGCTGCCACCTGGTAGATTGCCATTGCACATATCAGTCAAGTAATTTTCCTAGCATAGGTAGTCAAATTAGCTGGAGGTTGGTGGGCGCAGCTTGTGATTTCAGTCATCAACTTTAAAAATGTGCCTATGACCGATGTTTTCTATCTGTTAGGAACAAAAAGTGTGGCAGATTGTTTAGCCATCATCAAATCTTGGAAGTGATCTACAGACCTCAATAAGTTAGCTATTGTCAAATGTTAATAATAATAAAAATATTATTAATTAATAATAATTATAATAATTAATAATCTCTTTATTTATATAGCGCCAACATATTCCGCAGCGCTTTACAGTTTGCATACGTTATCATCGCTGTCCCCGATGGGGCTCACAATCTAGTTTCCATATCACTATGTCTTTGGAGTGTGGGAGGAAACCAGAAAACCCGGAGGAAACCTACGCAAACACGGGGAGAACATACAAACTCCTTGCTGATGTTGTCCTTGTTGGGATTTTTTTTCCAAATGTTTTATTTGAGTTTAAATAAATGGGGAGGATGGGGGAGGAAAGATGGGGGAAAAAAAGGGGTGGAGGGAAAAATGTAAAGGGAAAGAAGGAAAAATGAAGGACAATAACGTCCAAATATAAATAAGACATAAAATGAAACAAGTTAATGCAGAAACATATTATGCAGTGAATTATTACAAAGGTAGGTATTTAAGCATATAATATATTAATATACAGTGGGGCAAAAAAGTATTTAGTCAGTCAGCAATAGTGCAAGTTCCACCACTTAAAAAGATGAGAGGCGTCTGTAATTTACATCATAGGTAGACCTCAACTATGGGAGACAAACTGAGAAAAAAAAAGACCCAGCCACGTTTCATCTTCAATGCCCTTGCTGATGGAAGGAGGTTTGCACTCAAAATCTCACGATACATGGCCCCATTCATTCTTTCATGTACCCGGATCAGTTGTCCTGGCCCCTTTGCAGAGAAACAGCCCCAAAGCATGATGTTTCCACCACCATGCTTTACAGTAGGTATGGTGTTTGATGGATGCAACTCAGTATTCTTTTTCCTCCAAACACGACAAGTTGTGTTTCTACCAAACAGTTCCAGTTTGGTTTCATCAGACCATAGGACATTCTTCCAAAACTCCTCTGGATCATCCAAATGCTCTCTAGCAAACTTCAGACGGGCCCGGACATGTACAGGCTTAAGCAGTGGGACACGTCTGGCACTGCAGGATCTGAGTCCATGGTGGCGTAGTGTGTTACTTATGGTAGGCCTTGTTACATTGGTCCCAGCTCTCTGCAGTTCACTCACTAGGTCCCCCCGCGTGGTTCTGGGATTTTTGCTCACCATTCTTGTGATCATTCTGACCCCACGGGGTGGGATTTTGCGTGGAGCACCAGATCGAGGGAGATTATCAGTGGTCTTGTATGTCTTCCATTTTCTAATTATTGCTCCCACAGTTGATTTCTTCACTCCAAGCTGGTTGGCTATTGCAGATTCAGTCTTCCCAGCCTGGTGCAGGGCTACAATTTTGTTTCTGGTGTCCTTTGACAGCTCTTTGGTCTTCACCATAGTGGAGTTTGGAGTCAGACTGTTTGAGGGTGTGCACAGGTGTCTTTTTATACTGATAACAAGTTTAAACAGGTGCCATTACTACAGGTAATGAGTGGAGGAAAGAGGAGACTCTTAAAGAAGAAGTTACAGGTCTGTGAGAGCCAGAAATCTTGATTGCTTGTTTCTGACCAAATACTTATTTTCCACCATAATATGCAAATAAAATGAAAAAAAAACAGACAATGTGATTTTCTGGATTTTTTTTTCTCAGTTTGTCTCCCATAGTTGAGGTCTACCTATGATGTAAATTACAGAGAGCCTCTCATCTTTTTAAGTGGTGGAACTTGCACTATTGCTGACTGACTAAATACTTTTTTGCCCCACTGTATATGTTCCAAAGACCCAAACACAAGGGGCCTTAGGCAGGTGCACTCTGGGTAAAGACTTAAGAGAACAACTCCAGCCATCTAGACCATTTCCTCGAATATTTAGCAAATTGATCATGCACATTCGCAAATTTCAATTCAAAAGAATGATGAAGACTAAGTTTGTCTATAATTTCATTAATTTGTGAGGGTTTTGGGTTTTTCCAAAGAAAGGCAATACTATGTTTGGAGACTAGTAAAATGTGCATAATCAATAGCCTGTTAGAAGTATCAATTTTGTCTGCGTCCAGAGCAAGAAGGGCCAGACAAGGAGACAAAATAAGTCGTGTTCCTAAGATATAATCGATAAGGTTAGAAATCTTTCTCCAAAAAGGAACAATTTTGGGACATTGCCAAAATATATGCAAGATATTTCCTGGCCTTCCACAACCCCTCCAACAGAGCGGAGAATTGTCAGGGTTGATTCTATGAAGTCTAACGGGGGTATAATACCATCTCGCTAAAATCTTGAAGTGGGTCTCTTGTAGTTATAAGGAATTGAAAGATACGAGAGAGTACATACCTGTTCAAGGTCAGAAGGGTCAATTGTCGTGTGCAATTTGGTTTCCCATTTGACAATATTTTGAGTCTTTACTGCTTCAAAGCTATTGTTACACCATTTGTACGTGTATTCAAAACTCCCAAAAATATTATGATCTATATTACAAATAAGGTTAACTGCTGGTTCAGAGATTCTCGGGTAGATAGTAAGGAACTCATGGATTATGTCTTTGAGGATAACACATTGTAACAAAGCAGGGGTAGTGGATTGAAATCTTTCCTTGAGTTTATTGTGTACAAGTAACGCCATCGTATAAATCTTTAATTTTTTTAAGTCCAAGTTCAGACCAAATGGGGTCAATGGTCTGATTAGATGCTTGAAAGATAACTGATAGAGCCAGATTTTTTATTGTGACTTCTTTGTTAGAGCCTCTTTTTGGAGCAGAAAATTTTTTCCAAGCTTCAGAAATAGCTTGAAAAATCCGATGAGAATTTGTAATTAATTTTTTATGAAGGAGTTGGTTCAGAATTAGTAGGTGAAGAGGTTTATAATTATTAAAGAACAGTTCTAGTTCATGCCAAGCTGGTGTCGTATCATGAGGCCACCAGCATGAGCTTTGTTTGACTAAATTTGCAATGTAATAGGCCGTAATATTTGGGGAACCAGCTCCACCATAAGATTTATGGTTGTATAGAATATTTTTTGCTATTCTGGGTCTTTTGTTATTCCATATAAAGGAGTTTAATGAGGCTTGAAGATTTGTGAGAGAGGAAGTGGGTATTTTTAAAGGCAGTGAGCGAAGTAGGTATAGGATTTTTGGGAAAATATACGACTTGACCATCATGATTCTTCCCCACCAAGAAAGCCCATCATCTCTAGATGTACGGAATTCATTAAAAAGCTTTTTAGTAAGCAGCTCTAAGTTTATTTTTATTAGAGAGTTTACGTTTTTGACGAATTTTAGGCCTAGATATTTTAGCCCTTCAGTGGCCCACCACCAAGGTGAGTGGCCCTCAATTTCCTCTTGGTCTGATCCTAGGTTAAAGCCAAGTATTTTGGATTTTGAGTCGTTTATTATAAGAGATTTTAGCAAAAGTCTGGATTAAGGTTTGTAAGGCAGAGATAGAGTTGCTTGGATCTGTGAGGGTAAGAATAATATCGTCTGCATACAACGCTATTTTAAAATCTCTGTGCAAAGTTTTGATTCCCGAGATCTTTGTGCTGTTCCTGATTAGCTGGGCCAGAGGTTCAATAGCTAATGCAAAAAGCATTGGTGACAATGGGCAACCCTGTCTGGTCCCATTAGCTATATTAAACGTAGAGGAAAGATGATTGTTGGAATAAACTCTCGCACCAGGGCCGGAGTACAAAGTCATAATACCTCTCGTGATCTGAGAAGCCATTCCAAATTTTTTGAGAGTTGCTTCGAGATATGACCAATTAAGGCGGTCGAACGCTTTCTCAGCATCAAGAGAGATAACAATGGCCATGAGTTTGTTCAAGGAAATAAGCTTAATTATGTTAATGAGTCTTCTCGTACCATCTATGGATTGTCTTCCTTTGATGAAGCCTATCTGATCATTGGAAATTAAACTCGGGAGGAATTGATTTAGTCTATTGGCCAGGATCTTTGCATAACTTTTTACATCTGTATTGATGAGGGATATAGGTCTATAATTAAATATTTGGCTAGTGTCAGAATTTGGTTTTGGGATTACGATAATTGTCACTTCCAGCATCTCTTTAGGAAATTTACCTGTTTGGAAAGCTGAGTTAAATACTTTGACAAGGTGGGGGGGTTAATATATTACTAAAAGACTTGAAATAATCATTACTAAACCCGTCGGGGCCGGGTGATTTGAATGTTTTAAGTTTGTTTATGGTATCCAGGACTTCTTGTTCATTGAAAGGAGAAGACAAAAATGATAAGTCTTCAGGGTTAAGCTTTGGAAGGTTCATGCTGGAAAGAAATGATCCAATCTCTGAGGTAGATGGCTGCATATTGTGGTTGTCTTGGTTGATATTGTACAGATTTTTGTAATAATCGGCAAAAGCTCCTACAATATCTTTAGAGTGGATCAGGGATGTACCATTAGAGGAAGTTATACTGTCAATTCTATTCCGTTTCCGCATATTCTTAATTCTGTTTGACATGTATTTTGAAGGGCGATTTATAGATAAGTAATGCTTGCATTTTGCTGATCTAATAGCTGAGTCGTAAAAATTGAATATGATTTTCCTTAACTGCAACCTGAGATCAGTAAGCTCTGATAATACAGCTTGTTTGTTAGAGGAAACAGAGGATCGACATAGTTCCTCTTCTTTAGATTTAATAGACTGTTGTAGGGTAAGGATTTTATCTCTATTAATTTTTTTTTTTGTCTGGAGGAAATTTGAATCAAGACTCCCCTCAACACCGCCTTGTGAGCATTCCAATAGGTAAACGGATTGAGGAGGTTAGATTCGTTTTCACTAAAATAATTTTGTAAGGCTGAGCTGATTTCAGATTTGATGGTGGGGTTATGAAGCAGAGAGGAATTGAATTTCCACATGAATTGGGGATGAATTGGGGACCCTATTATCAGTTCTGCAGTTACCGGGGAATGATCTGAAATAGATTTATTAAGTATGGAGCTGGAGGAGAACCTTGGCAAGGAGAAGACATCTGTGAGTATCAGATCTATACTAGATGACGACTGATGGCCATCAGAAAAAGGAGTAAATTCTCTAGATGTGGTGTTCAAACAGCGGAATGAGTCGAATAGCTTGTGATTATAAATCCAACTGTTCAAGGATTGCGTTTTCTGTCTGCTGGGAGAGGGGGAGTCTAGTACACCATCTGGCACCTTATTAAAGTCCCCTAACAAAAGTAGGGTTCCTGAGTGTAAGGTGTCTAATTTTTTCATTAGCTTGTTCAGGAAGCTAATTTGTCTGATGGTGGGAACATAAGTGTTAACTATTGTGAAGGTTTGGCCGTTCAATTTGCACAGGAGAATATGATAATGTCCTTTTTCGTCTTTTACTTCAGAAAGCAATTCAAAGGAAATTGAGTTACTAATCAGGGTTAAAACCCCAGCTTTCTTTCGTGGGCCGCAAGATTCAAATACAAATGGGAGATTTTTGAGATTTATAGAAGGGTGGTTGTCATTTTTGAACTTGGTTTCTTGAAGGCATACAATCTCAGGATGCATCCCGTTAATCTCCCTACCGATGGAAAATCTCTTCCAAGGGCTATTTAGCCCCCTGACATTGTATGATACGAATTTTATTTTCATGTTACAAGAATGGCTGGGTTCGTATGAAGTGGGGTAGAGGAAATGCAGAAACCAGAGTTCACCTACCTTTGTAGAACTTAGTTGTCCAAAAACCTCAAACTATATACCTATTTGAAACCAAAAACAAAAGAGGCACAAAAACAATAAGAACAAAATTGTCCTTCAAGAAGAGCCGATCCGGAAGGCTCTAATTCCTTAGTGGGGGAAGTTTGTGTATGGATCCCATTGGAGGCATCCCTTAGCATAACAACACTATTCCCAGAAGGAAAATAATCTCATGTGATATATGAGTCCATAAAGTAGTAGAGAAGTGAGAAAACCTGTGGAAAGAAGAATAATAAGGAGTACAGTACAATACATTGACCAAATAATCAAGAAGTGTAGAGAGGCCTTATAACAAGGTGAGTAAATATATTGGCCAGGTCTCTCCGTTGGATCATCCCTTCTCTGACGAGCGCCCAGGGTCTTGAGAGTTGGTGATTCTATGGCGGTCAGGTATCCTGTAGTAGGACAGGAAATCTCTTCCTTCTTTAGGTGACAATAGGACGGTCGTCTTTCCTTTGTAGATTATCAAAAGTTTAAGTGGGAAGCCCCATTTATAGGGGATATTATTTTCCCTCAAGGTGGAAGTGACTGGCTTAAAAGACTTTCTTCCTTCAATCGCTTCCTTTGAAAGATCCGTAAATAGCTGAAGGTGAGCATAGGGTTCTGGAAAACCTCCTAGATCTTTAACCGATTGTTGAATTTTTTCCTTAATTTTGAAGAAGTGTACCCTTAAGATGGTATCTCTAGGTAGATCTTTATCGATATTCCGTGGTTTGGGAAGTCTGTGGATCCTATCTATGATGAGATCTTGGTCTGTAAGTGTCGGTAGTAATTTTTTGAAAATTGTCTTGACGAAGTCTTCTAGTTTATCTGGTGAGATAGATTCTTGTATTTCTCTTATTTTCAAGTTGTTTCGTCTGTTCCTGTCTTCTATAGCCGCAACTTTAATTTTAAGTCTGTGAAATTCAGATTTGAGGTCATGGGTGTCTTTTGATAAATCATCAGTGTGTTCTTCCACTACAGTTAGCCGTTTTTCGTGGTTGTCTAACCTGCTGCTAAATTTATCCAAGGTGGACCGTAAAATTTTATTTTGGTTTTCAAATGATTGAGACATACTGGACGTGATTTGCTGGGCGAGAGTATCCATGTAAGAGTGTATGGATATAACATCCAGATTTTGGGAAGGAGAAAGATTGGTGTTATCCATCTTAAATTTTGACCTTTCCGGCTAAAAGTTTGGTGAATTATCTCCAGACTCAGGAATTGAAGTGTCAGCTGGCGATGTGAATTTTTCAGAAGTTTTACCAGGATTTTTCCTTTTTGATGAGAGAGATGTATCCATGACCTCTTTATGAGGAAATCTGGCCTTAAATGGGTTAACGATATCCACTTGATCTTTAAAATGAGGATTGTAAGAATCCTGAAATTTTTGTGCTTTTTGAGGAGTCGTATTAGACACTTTTGTTGATTTGGACACTGGAGTAGCCTTGTGACTCATCTTGTGCCCTTTTTTGAATCCTGCCTTGCAGGGATTATATTGGAGAGAATTGATATTATTGGTGATGTTTATACTGAATAAACGTTAAAAATATAGAAAATTCTTGTGTCTTCCTATGCCTTTTTATAAAAGGGACCGTGAGGAATGAGATACACAACAGAATCAGATGGCACTTTTAATATTGCATGATGCATACAGTAAAATCCTTTATTAACTGCGCGCCGATATAGACGCGCTCCCTGTGACTTTAAATGCAGCTGTGACAGGCGGCTAGTCTTCACACAGGGCTCAGTGACGTCAGTCCCTGCTCATAAAATATGCAACAGGAGAGCCGGCAGCTGATACACGGCACCGCTGAAGAAAGGCTGATCACCCCAGTGGAGCCACACAGGAGCGATGGGGAGCGGAGGTAACATAGAAATAGGCACAAATCACGGACTATTTTGTGTCCTTCCGCCTCACAGATCTGTTATGACAGGAAAATGGGACGTTGAGATGAAAGCGATCCCTCCGCAGCCGTTATAGCTCCCACAGCCTCACACAAAGCAGGAGAATATAGCTAAATTAGGACACCCTGGGACTTCCAAAGGGTCTCTGAGTAACGAGAAAACAATCCTTCGGTGGGTTATCGAAGAGAGCAATTTTCTTTTGCTTTATTTGTCGCTTTAGGAGATGCCTCCTCAGAGATCCTGAGCCGTGCGTGTTACACCATCGCCAGCTCAGGCCACGCCCCCCTTGTTGGGATATGAACCCACGACCCCAGCGCTGCAATGCTAACCACTGAGCCACCGTGCCGCCCCAGCTATTGTGCTTGTTGATTAAAAACTTGTTAAAAGTTTGACCTTAGTAAGACCTAGTCAAACTGGATTATCAATTTATGATGACCACACAATGGAGCCCCTACTAGAATGTATAAGCCTCATTTTCTTTTTACTTTATATTGGAGAATGGTTCCTTATTTTCTTTTGCTCTTTTTCCTTGCTATTTTCTCTGGTGTTAAATTACCCTTCCAAGACACCTGGCCAGTATGAAGTGTTTTTTTTTAAAAAAAGGCAGCGAACCACTTTGTTCATTCAGCTTTGTACAGAGTATAAATGTTTGTGTGCATATACAGTATATACAGTTGTGCTCAAAAGTTTACATATCCCGGCAGAATTTTTGCTTTCTTTCCCTTTTTTCTGAGAATATGAATAACTTTTTCTCCACTCAAGGTTAGTGGTTGGGTGACGCCATTTATTGTCAAACTACTGTGTTTTCTCTTTTTAAATCATAGTGACAACCCAAAACAACCAAATGACCCTGATCAAAAGTTTTCTTACCCTGGTGATTTTGGCCTAATAACATGCACAGAAGTTGACACAAATGGGTTTGACTGTCTGCTAAAGGTAACATCCTCACCTGTGACCTATTTGCTTGTAATCAGTGTGTGCATAAAAGCTAAGTGAGTTTCTGGGATCCAGACAGACTCTTGTATCTTTCATCCAGCCACTGATGTTTCTGGATTGTGAAGTTATTAGCCATATGTAAGTGTGTACATTAGGCAGTCAGGTCAGGGACCCATTCAATGAGATCACCTTGACGTTGGTGAATGGGCTCACATTTTTTGGCCAAATTTTGTGCTAAGTGTCTTGGGAGACGAGATCTGAATCTGAGCATGCACGGGCTCCAGTGGCCATTTTCCCGGAGGCCACCGCATCGCAGTAATGGAGCTGCCTGGGCCTCCGGGCTTTGGGGAAATGCCGGAGGAGCCCCAACGCTGCCCAAAGAGCCGCCACAGCCACCCCCAGCACATAGCCCCCACGCTGGACAAAGAGGAGCCACCTCCACATGGCAAATGGAGGAGCCGCCGATCCCCAGCACAGAGCCACAGATAGCACCGCTGCCACCAATGAGGTAAAAGGGGGATGATAACTCCACTTACACCCCTCCCTTCATCATCGGGACCACTCCCCCACCATATGCAGATTGCTCCGCACCCAGGATATCAGATGACACACTGCATATAAGAAGACCCCCTGACTTTTAAGAAGATTTTCTATTTTAACTGGAAAAGTTGGGGGGTCGTCTTATATGCCCGGTCGCCTTATACGCCGGAAAATACGGTAGATATTTTTTACAACAGAGTATTTTTATGCGTTTGTTGCGCTGTATTTCTCTGCGTTTATCTTTTGGTGGTGTGAACACTGTCCTACGGACTTGTTCGCTGTGTGCATGGCCCATGCATTTGTATTTAATTGGTTTCTTGCTTTTGCAAGTTTTGGGAGGTTTCCACCCCTCTCTTGTATGCCATGCACATATAAAGCCATTTTTCACAGCGTGCCCACATCGGACATTACCTTTCTGAATCCTGCTCATATAGGTACTATTCACATGATCAGGTTTTAAATACATTGGTTAGGGTCTGCTCTGATGGGTATACCTTGACGTTTGGTAGAGAGGCTTAGTATACATAATTTGCAAAAAACATATCAACTAAATACCCTATTTTGTTATCATCTTTTTACTAGCACTTGCTGTTTATTGTTAAATATATATATTTTTACAACAGAGTATTTTTATGCATTTGTTGCTCTGTGCTTCTCCGTGTTTCAGTCTTTTGGTGGTGTGAACACTGTCCTACCGACTTGTTCACTGTGTGCATGGCCCATGCATTTGTATTCAATTGGTTTCTTGCTTTTGCAAGTTTTGGGAGGTTTCCACCCCTCCCTTGTGGGCCATGCACATATAAAGCCGTTTTACACAGCGTGTCCACATCGGACATTACCTTTCTGAATCCTGCTCATATAGGTACTATTCACATGATCAGGTTTTAAAAATATCGGTTAGGGACTGCTCTGATGGGTATACCTTGACTGTTGTGAATTCTCTTTCAGGGCTCCCTCTGGTGGTTACTGGAGGTAGTGGAGCTGGCCAGATTGACAGAGGTCGGCCACCTGATGATGATGATGACGATTGGAGATCTGGGGTTACTGATTGGAGTATTTAAGTCAGCAGACTTCCTTCAATCCCTGCTGGTGATTTCTTTCCTGTGCATTCTGAGGTCTGATGTCTCCTGCCCTGATCCTGCATTGTTCAGCTAAGTGGTTCATTTGCTAATCCATTGCATCTGATCTGGTTTTGTCTCTCTCTGCTTGTTGTGCGGGTTCAGCTTGCTCCCTGCTGGGGGCTGTGCTGACCACCGCTCCATATGTTACAGCTTGTGTCAGTTTGTTCAGTCCCCTGTTATATTGGTCTCTTTTGCTTTGCTAGCAGTTTATACCGGAGTGCTGACATAGTGGGGGCGAAGTTGTGAGACTTCAGTGTTTTTGTACATCAGACGTGTTGGATTTTTCAGGGTTTTTGCGTGATTGCAGACAATGTCTTTCCTTTCCTATCCTATCTAGTCAGTTTGGGCCCCATCATTTGCTCAGTCTATTTTCTACCTGCGTTTGTGTTTCATCTTGTCTTACCGACAATATATGTTTGGGGGCTATCTATTCCTTTGGGGTCTGCTCCGGGGCAGTTTAGATTTCACCTTTCTTGCTTTAGGCTTAGTTAGCTCTCCGACTGTGCTGAGGTGTCTAGGGCATCGTAGGTATGCACGGCTACTGCTAGTTGGGTGGATAGGATCAGCGGTCTTCAATCCGCTTAGTTACCAACCTCTCTGGTTCTCTGGTGGCTTAGCCTGTTCCTGCCATCCTCCTCGGTGACCCATTCATAACACTTGATGTTTGGTAAAGTGGCTTAGTAGACATTTTTTGCAAAAAAACGTATCCACTAAATACCCTGTTTTGTTATTGTCTTTTTACTAGCACTTGCTGTTTATTGTTAAATATATATATTTTTACAACAGAGTATTTTTATGCGTTTGTTGCATCAGTTAGGGACTGCTCTGATGGGTATACCTTGATGTTTAGTAGAGCGGCTTAGTATGCATTTTTTGCTAAAAACGTATCAACTAAATACCCTGTTTTGTTATCGTCTTTTTACTAGCACCTGCTGTTTATTGCTAAATATATATATTTTTTACAACAGAGTATCTTTATGCATTTGTTGCGCTTGTTTCTCTGTGTTTCAGTCTTTTGGTGGTGTGAACACTGTCCTACCGACTTGTTCGCCGTGTGCATGGCCCATGCATTTGTATTCAATTGGTTTCTTGCTTTTGCAAGCTTTGGAGGTTTCCACCCCTCCCTTGTGGGCCATGCACATATAAAGCCATCTTACACAGCGTGTCCACATCGGACATTACCTTTCTGAATCCTGCTGTCACGAGCACTTCGGAGGTGACAGGCTGTCATCCTGCGTCATGCCTCAGAAGGTCTGAACGACTGTCCATACAGACTGCTCCCTAAACCATCTGCCTCTAGGACCCAGCGTCGACCTCCTCCTACCTGAGAAGTTTGGATCTATTTAGTTAGTGGCTCAGGTGTGACCCAGTGCGGGTAATAGCGTCATTTCCACTTCTGCTTGCGAGAGTGTTGGACCTTCTCAGAGTGCTCCAGTTTGGTGTCTGGAATCCCTCTCCTGGTATCCGTATCTGGCAATTCAGCTAAGTGTTCCCCTGTTTGTCTCACCTTACCGTCTTTAGTTTAGCAGAGACTGCCTAGCACGCATCTCCCTCCCGTTCCCTATTCAGGACTAGGCCCCAGGGAGATTCAGGGCCTCAGGTTCCGGCTCGGCGATTGGTGAGGAACCAATATAGGGACTCGGTAGGCATTCTAGGGAGAGATTAGATCTAGCCTAGGGGTCTCCAAATCCCTTCCTTAGTGTCTGGGCCCCCTTCCCCATTTCCCTTTATTTTACACTTGGTTTTTCGTCACCGTGCGTGACATTATTACCCGCCGCACCGTTTAGAGAAAAAAAAAAACTGACACGTGGTTGATTTGTGCATGTGTTTTGTTAGTTTTGTGTTTTCTTGGGGTTGGGGTATTTTTTTTTTCTCTCTCTCTCTCCCTTTGGAGATGGATGCAGTCATTGAGTTGGCTGAGCGACTATTCTGTCTGTCTCTGGAAGTGACTGATCTCCATCAGGAGGTTCTGCAGCAGCAGCAGGTTGCCAGTGTTGAGGTCTCTGCTGCTGGGCCGGGTCGGCCTGAACCTAAGATTGCTCTCCCTGACAGATTTTCAGGAGGCAGGGACAAGTTTTTTGTGTTTAAAGAGGCCTGCAAATTGTATTTCAAACTTCGGTCCCTACTCATCTGGCAGTGAAGAGCAAAAAGTAGGGATTGTGATTTCTTTATTGCAGGGAGATCCACAATCCTTGGCTTTTTCCTTACCACTGGACTCTGTTTGTCTCCAGTCTGTGGAGGGATTTTTTGAGGCCCTGGCCCTCATTTATGACGACCCTGACCGAGTTACCCTGGCAGAGTCTAGACTTCGCCGCCTCCTGCAGGGAAACCGGTCAGTAGAGTCATATAGCTCTGAATTACATAGGTGGGCAACTGACACAAAATGAAATGATGTGACTTTTAAGAGCCAATTTTGTGAGGGTCTTTCTGAAAAACTAAAAGATGTTCTGGCTATGTATGAGGCTCCTGTGTCATTGGAGGCGGCTATTTCACTTGCTATACGTGTGGATAGAGGCCTTTGGGATCTGTGGGTAAGACCACTTTCCCCAGCTCCCTCTGGTGGGAGTCATTCCCCTGTGTCCGGGGATCAGCATGACGATGAACCTGTGTTGGGGGAGGAGGTAGAACCCATGCAGTTAGGAGGGGCCGCCACCCCGTATTCTCCGCTGAGAGTCGCAAGAAAAAAGGTGTTTGTTTTTTCTGCAGGAGAAAGGGTCATTTTATTGGAGCCTGCCCTTTGGTACCAAGGCAAAAGGGTACTCGGTTAACCCTTGGTGTTCTGGAGTTAGATAAGCAGGTCGTGCATTTTTCTTTTGCTTGCAGTTCCCGATTTGTCCTGTCAGCAGAGGTGGTGCTAGAGAGCAAGGCCGAGAACATTTCTGTGTTTGTTGACAGTGGAGCTGGAGTCAGTATGGTGGACGCTGAGTTTGTGAGAACTCATGGTCTTGCTTGCTGTACATTAGCTAAGCCTATTCCCATTTTCGCCAGGACTCTCACACAAATTGTTCATAACATAAAACTGAGGGTGGGGCCAACTCATTCTGAAATAATTCCATGTTATGTTGTAGAGGGGCCCCCCACTCCAATTGTGTCGGGCCTACCCTGATTGGTCAGACATAATCCGGTGGTGGATTGGCCAGCCAGGGAAATCATTGAATGGGGAGATTACTGTCAGGAAAACTGTCTGAATGTTTCCCTCTCTGCAGTCTCTGCTGAAGTCTTGCCGGGATTTCTGAAGGGCTTTGAGGATGTCTTTTCGGAGAGGGGGAGTCAGGAGCTACCCCCGCATGGTGCATACGATTGTCCTATTAACCTGATCCCCGGAGCTAAACTGCCCAAATCCAGACTGTATAATCTTTGTGGCCCTGAGAGACAGGCTATGAAGGAGTTCATTGCCGAAAATCTGGAGAAGGGACACATCAGACCCTCATCTTTGCTCGTTGCGGCGGGGTTCTTCTTTGTGAAGAAGAAGGATGGCGGCTTACGTCCCTGTGTAGATTTCCAGGAATTAAATCAAATCACCATCCAAGACCCATACCCTCTGCCTCTGATTCCAGATGTGTTCACTCAGGTGGTGGGAGTGTAGGAGAAGGGACCTCCGCCAAGTACCCGGGCCGGAACCGAGGGGACCATCTTCTAGGTTCCTGGGGGATCTGTTTCCAGGGAGCAGAGTTAGGGGATGGACCGTGGAGATTGACAGGGCAGTTGGGGGAGGAGTCCAGATAAAAGGGGCGGAGAGGGCCAGACTGAGTGAGTCTGCAGAAAGGGAGAGAAGGAGGAGGAGACCTGGTGAGAGCCACGAGTAGCAATCAGAGAGGAGGACAGCGACAGGAGGAAGACTCTCGTTGGACCGCAGGGAGATGGCGCCGAGCCTACCGATAAAAGAAGACTGCTGCCTCATTCCAGCTCGCGGCTGCGGCCCCCTCGCTGCTGCACGCAGCCACTGCCGCTTCACTTCCAACCACGGCGGTGACTTATCCTTTGCCGCCCGCAGCTGCCACCACCCCGCTCCAGTCCATGGTAGGGGCTGGGCCTGTGCCCGCTGCGGATCCTCCAGTGCAACCGCAGGCTGCACCTGTGGCCTATCAACTGCCACTTATCACCACCGCTGCCAGCCCCTGTCAGGGGCCTGCGACCTCCACTCTCCCACTCCCAGGCGGTATCCCGCTGCCTCCGCTGGGGGACATCCCGCCAAAGAACTCTCCGCGGGCCTGTTGTTTCCCTGCTTCGCCAGATTCTCAGTGGCTGGGCCCAGTGGCTGCGACGCCAACACACCGTTGAACAGGATGCCGAGGGACGTCAGGACGGATAAGTGACACATAGTAATTAAGGACCTGTAGTCAGCCATTCCACGGCTCTATAGTGACCGGTCTTTGCCGGAGTAGTCGTGTTCCCCCAATCCATGTTTATGTGTATTTGCTCCCTGCGAGGACAAGTACTGTTATTCTGTTTGGTTGCTTAAAATAGCCCTAACGGCATTTATCTATAAAAGTTACTATTTAAAGTTTTATCTGTCTCGCATCTCGCCACTGCATCCTGCGTACCTGCTATTACCACAGGTGCTAAAGTGTTCTCCAAGTTGGACTTAAGGGGGGCTAACAATCTGGTTAGGATCAGAGAGGGGGATGAATGGAAAACTGACTTCAACACCCCTGAGTGGCATTTTGAGAGCCTGGTTATGCCATTCGGACTCACTACTGCCCCTGCAGTTTTCCAGCACTTCATCAACGACATATTTCATCACTTGGTGGGCAGGTTTGTGGTGGTCTATTTAGATGACATTTTGATTTATTCACAGGATTTTGAGACACATCAGGGGCATGTTAAACAGGTTTTACAGATTTTAAGAAATAACAAATTGTACGCCAAACTGAAGAAATGTGTTTTTGCCGTACAGGAGATAGTTTTTGTGATATTTGTTGTCATGTTCAGGTTTTCGGATGGATCCGGAGAAGGTCTGTGCTGTCCTGGACTGGGACCATCCTGAGAACCTGAAGGCCTTGCAGCGTTTTCTGGGCTTTACGAATTTTTACCAAAAATTCATTCGGAATTACTCTGCAATTGTTAAACCCCTTAGTGACATGACAAGGAAGGGGTCGGATTTTTCTAATTGGTCAGAGGCCGCTCTGAATGCTTTTTCTTCCCTAAAAAACTGTTTTGCCAAGGCACCCATACTCAGTCAACCCGATGCCTCTCAGCCATTTTTTGTAGAGGTTGATGCATCGGAGGTGGGTGTGGGGGCTGTGTTGTCTCAGGGTCCGTCTCCTGGTAAATGGCACCCATGTGCATTCTTTTTGAAAAAATTGTCCTAGGCTGAGAGGAACTATGACGTGGGCAACAGGGAACTGTTGGCAATTAAATTAGCATTGGAAGAATGGCGACATTGGCTGGAGGGGGCTGCCCATCCTATTACAGTTATTACTGATCACAAAAATCTCGCACATCTGCAGTCGGCCAAGCGTCTGATCCCGAGACAAGCTCGGTGGTCGTTGTTTTTTACGAGGTTCAATTTCGTGGTCACTTTTCGACCAAGAGAGTCCAGTACCGATATTGCAGCAGGGGGTAGTTGTTTCGGCACTATATCCTGAACTGGAGGCTGAGGTGTTGGAGGCACAGGAGGACGCCCCTGTCTCCTGTCCTTCAGGGAAGATATTTGTACCGCCCAATCTGCGCCGCAAGGTTATTAACGAACAACACAACTCGGTGCTAGCAGGGCATCGAGGGGGTAAAGCAACTGGGGACCTTCTATCTCGCGTTTTTGGTGGCCGGGGTTGCAACGGGATGTGGTGGAACGGGTATGCAGTACTTGCGCTTGCTGTAAGGTATCGCATACTCACCCATCTGGTACTCTCCTTCCATTACCCATTCCCTCCAGGCCTTGGACACATCTATCCATGGATTTCATCACGGACCTACCAGTATCTGCGGGTAAAATGGTGGTGTTGGTGGTCGTGGATAGATTTAGTAAAATGGTCCGTTTCGTCGCATTACCAGCACTTCTAAATTCCAAGACTCTGGCCCAGGTTTTCATTAATGAGATCGTAAAACTTCACGGGGTTCCCTCCCATGTCGTGTCTGATCGGGGAACCCAGTTTGTTTCCAAGTTGTGGAGAGCATTCTTTTCTCGACTGGGAGTACAGCTGTCCTTCTCTTCAGCCTATCATCCCCAGTCGAACGGGCAGACAGAGCGGGTCAACCAGAATTTGGAGACATACCTCAGGTGTTTCATCTCTGAAAACCAAGAGGACTGGTCATCTTACTTACCATTAGCTGAATTTGCAATTAATAATCACCATCAAGAGTCCACTGGCAGGTCATCGCTTTTTTGTGCATATGGTTATCATCCACAGTTTGTTACCTTTAATGGGGGAGGGGCTTCAGGAGTTCCGGAGGAGGAGCATTTCGCGTTGCCGCTGTCTTCCGTGTGGCAGGGCGTACTGAAGAATTTGAGAATTATGAGAGACAGGTATAAACATATGGCTGACAGGAGATGTGTGCCAGGTCCGGACCTGAATGTGAATGACTTTGTGTGGTTGTCTACTAGGAATATTAACTTGAAGGTTCCTTCTTGGAAGTTGGGACCCCGGTTTATTGGTCCTTACAGAATATCTGCTGTCATAAACCCAGCGGTGTTTCGTCTGGAGCTTCCTCAAGCTCTCAAAATCCACAATGTTTTTCATTAATCTCTTCTTAAGAAATGTGTGAACCCCAGTGAGTCCTCATCCCCACCACCCCCAATTTTGGTAGATGGCAATTTGGAGTTTGAGATTTTGAGGATTGTTGATTCTCGTCTCCTTCATCGTTCCTTGCAGTACTTGGTGCACTGGAGGGGTTATGGTCCAGAGGAAAGGACGTGGGTGTCAGCATCAGAGGTGAATGCCCCCAGGTTGGTTAGGGCATTTCATATCTCACATCCTGAGAAACCGGGTCCTGAGTGTCCGGAGGCCACTCGTAGGAGAGGGGGTTGTTATGATTAGGTAACCGAGGAGGATAGCAGGTGAATAAGCTAGGTTACCAGATAACCAGAGAGTTTGGTAGCTTAGCAGATTGCAGACCCCTAAACTGATGACACAACTAGAATTAGCTGTGGGACGTACCTACGATGCCCTAGATGCCTCGGCACAGCCAAAGAATTAACTAAGCCTAAAGAGGGAAATGGGAAAGCTAAACTGCCCTGAATTAGAACCCCAAAGGAATAGATAGCCCCTGAACATATATTGCCGGTGAGACAAGATGAGGCACAAAACACAGGCAGAAAATAGAGTAAGCAAATAATGGGGCCCAAACTGTCTAGATAGAACAGGACAGAAAAGGATACTGTCTGCAATCACGCAAAAACCCTAAGAAAAATCCAACACGTCTGATATGCAAAAATACTGAGGCCACACGACCTCTCCCCCACTAAATCAGAACTCGGGTGTGAACTGGGCGCAAAACAAAGATACTGCAATAACAGGGGGTTAGAGATACAGAAAAGACTGACACAAGCTGTGGCATATGAAACATGGGAACAGGGAACCCGGCTAAACTCACACCAACAGAGCAAAAATCAGAGAACAGCAAAAATGAATCAAAATGTAAAAAAGATTCAAGCAGAAAAATAACTTATCTGAAAAATGCAAGATGGAGCAGGAGGCAAGCAGACTTCCAAAATGCTCAGGAAGAAAACCAAATCACCGGCAACAACTGAGGGAAGGTTGTTCACTTAAATCTCTCCAGTCTGTAACACCTGACCTCCAATCATCATCCTCAGGTGATTGACTTCTGTCAGCCAAACCAGCTCCATTACCAGCAGCATCCACCAGAGGGAGCCCACACTCAGAAGCCAGGTCAAAGGTGTTCACAACAGGGGGTACTGTCACGAGCTCTTCGGAGGTGACAGGCTATCATCCTGCATCAGGCCTCAGAAGGTCTTAGCGCCTGTCCATACAGACTGCTCCCTGAACCATCTGCCTCTAGGACCGAGCGTTGACCTCCTCCTGCCCTGAGAAGTTTGGAACTATTTAGTTAGTGGCTCAGCTGTGACCAAGTGTGGGTAATAGCGTCATTTCCACTTCTGCTTGCTAGAGTGTTGGACCTTCTCAGAGTGCTCCAGTTTGGTGTCTGGAATCCCTCTTCTGGTATCCGTATCTGACGATTCAGCTAAGTGTTCCCCTGTTTGTCTCACCTTACCGTCTTTAGTTTAGCGGAGACAGCCTAGCGCACATCTCCCTCCCGTTCCCTATTCAGGACTAGGCCCCAAGGAGATTCAGGGCCTCAGGTTCCGGCTCGGCGATTGGTGAGGAACCAATATAGGGACTCGGTAGGCATTCTAGGGAGAGATTAGATCTAGCCTAAGGGTCTCCAAATCCCTTCCTTAGTGTCTGGGCCTCCTTCCCGATTTCCCTTTATGTTACACTTGGTTTTTCCTCACCGTGCGTGACATCTACTCATATAGGTACTATTCACATGGTCAGGTTTTAAATACATAGGTTAGGCACTGCTCTGATAGGTATACCTTGACATTTGGTAGAGCGGCTTAGTATACATCAACTGAATACCCTGTTTGGTTATCGGCTTTTTACTAGCACTTGCTGTTTATTGTTAAATATATATATTTTTTACAACAGAGTATTTTTATGCGTTTGTTGCACTGTGTTTCTCTGTGTTTCAGTCTTTTGGTGGTGTGAACATTGTCCTACAGACTTGTTCGCTGTGTGCATGGCCCATGCATTTGTATTCAGGAAAAGGTAGTTGCACTGTATAAAACAGGAAAGGGATACAAAAAGATATCCAAGGAATTGATAATGCCAGTCAGCAGTGTTCAAACTGTGATTAACAAATGGAAAATCAGATGCTCTGTAAAAACAAAACCACGGTCAGGTAGACCAATAAAAATGTCCTGCACAAGTGGCAGGAAAACTGTTCAGGATGCAAAGAACAACCCACAAATAACATTAGCCGAAATACCGGACTCTCTGAAAACTAGCGGTGTGGCGGTTTCAAGATGTAAAACATCACAGAGACAAGCCTAAAAACTTCTGGAACAAGGAAATTTGGAGTGATGAGACCAAAATTCATCTTTTGGCCACAACTGTAAACATTACATTTGGAGAGAGGTCAACAAGGTCTTTGATGAAAGGAACACGATTCCTACTGTAAAGCACGGAGGTGGATTGCTGATGTTTTGGGGATGTGTGAACTACAAAGGCACAGGAAACTTGGTCAAAGTTGAAGGAGAGATGAATGCAGCACGTTATCAGAAAATACTGGAGGAAAATTTGCACTCATCAGCCCAGAAGCTGCGGTGGGACATACTTGGATGTTCCAACATGACAACGATCCAAAACACAAAGCCAAGTCGTCCTGTCATTCGCTACAGCAGAACAAACTGAAGGTTTTGGAGTGGCCATCTCAGTCTCCTGACCTCAATATCATTGAGACACTCTGGAGAGATCACAAGCACACAGTTCATGCTAGACAGCCCAGGAATTTACAGGAACTGGAGACTTTTTGCCAAGAAGAGTGGGCAGCTTTACCATCTGAGAAAATAAAGAACCTCATCCACAACTGTCACAAAAGACTTCAAGCTGTCATTGATGTTAGAGAGGGCAATACAAGGTATTAAGAAATGGGGTATGTGAACTTTTGATCAGGGTCATCGGGATGTTTTGGGTTGTCATATGATCTAAAATTAGAAAACACAGTAGTTTGACAATAAATGGCTTCACCCAACCACTACCCATGAGTGGAGAAAAAGTTTTGGTGTTAGCATTCATATTCTCTGAAAAAAGGCCAAGAAAGCGAAAATTCTGCCGGGGTATGTAAACTTTTGAGCACAGCTGTATATATCTCTCCCCCAAACCTGGAGGTGTAGGATCCTTCAGAGGTTTGCAGTTGTGCATAAACCTACTATTCAGCCACGCCATAACATTGCTCACAAGCATAAATGGTTGCAGTGGACCCAGACATACAGTGATGAGCAAAAGGGTAACAATGCTTGGAATTTCAGGCTCCATATTTCACCATCCACTACTGCTTTGAACTTGAGACTGACATAATTTTATAGACAATAATCTTGGCTATTTCATACATAAATGTGACTTACAACTATCTAGCATATGATTTGTTATGCGGATTCTTGCCATTTACTACATTATTACTGTTTTGCATCTGTGGTGGAAAAATCTTTTACTTCCTGTATACTACAAAATACAACCTGTTCTCACATTCCCTAATAGCTCAGTGTATTATTAGGCTGATTCCCAAGCGAAAGGTCCAACTGACAGTTGTAAGAATACGAAATGATGTCTGTCCATCCATTCAAAAGCCAAGAGTTGGGCGTCCAGGCAATATTTCAGAATCAACAAGTCGGCTTTATACAAGGTCTATCAGCTCTGACATGACAAACACGGCAGTAGAGGTGGCTCATATGCTTCGTAATAGTGCAGTCACAGACATCCATGCAGGCACCATGCACCCGACATTGCACATGTCTAGAATGGTGATTTGGAACGATGAGTTCAAAGTCAATAGACTGAGCTCTGATGGGTGCAAATGGATATGAAGGAAACAAGGAAAAAAGGGGCTAACGGATGGAGAAATTGAAGGAACTGACAAAGTGTAGTGGAGGAAGCCTGATGATACGAAGTTGTTTCACAGCCAAAGCCATTGGTTACTCAACCATAATTGTTGGTGGTCTAAATGCTGAGCTATATGTGAGTATTCTACAAAAGGAGTTACTTTGTACACTCGAATACTATGGGTATAAAAAGGGGGACATCGTGTTCCAGCAGGACAATGACCCAAAGCATACATCAAGATTGGTGAAGAAATGTTTCAATGACAATGAAGTAGAGGTGTTGGAATGGTCTCCATAATCCCCAGAACTCAACGAAATCAACCAGTTGTGGGTAGATTTGAAGAAAAATCTGTATACATACCTAAGTGATTTGAAAAGTATGCACCAACTTTGGTAATGTGTAGACGAGACCCGGGATCAGATTTCGGTTGAAACATGTTTAAATCTGATCGAGAGCATGCTTAGAAGGGTTCAGGTAGTTTTGAAAGCCAAAGGTGGTTTAACAAAATAATGAAAATTAAAATATAGGTTCTTAGGAGCAAAACATGAACACTGGAGTGACATGGCAAGAATCTGCATAACTAATCATATGCTAAATAGTTGCAAGTCAAATTTATGTATGAGATGGCCAAGATGATTGTTTATAAAATGATGGTAGCCTCACGTTCAAAGCAGTACTGAATGGTGAGATCAGGAGCCTGAAAGGCAAAAGTTGAAAACATTGTTACCCTATTGCTCAATCACTTTACACGAAGACTAATTTTAAAACAGTCTTGTTTACTAATGACTGCCGTACAACCCTGGATGGTCCAGATAGATGGCTGCGACATCAGTAAAGAGGTAGTATTGGGAGAGAGCTGGTAGACGCCCTTTAGGGTAAATAAAGGTGTAAAAATGACCTTAACAAAGTATATCTGTTTTCTGACTATTTTCTTCCATAGTACAAAAAGAGCTGTGCCAACAGTAGCAAAATAATCTTAATGCGTGACAATGCACCATCTCATTCTGCAAAGAATACCCCTGAGTCATTGACTGTTTCAGGCATAAAAGGAGAGAAACTCATGGTGTGGCCACCATCTTCTCCTGACCTCAACCCTACTGAAAACCTGTTGAGTATCCTCAAGCACAAGATCTATGAGGGTATGAGGCAGTTTACATCAAAACAGCAGCTCTAGGAGGCTATTCTGACATCCTACAAAAAAATTCAAGCAGAAACTATCAAAAAGCTCACAGGTTAAATGGATGCAAGAATTGTGAAGGTGACATCAAAGAAGGGGTCCTATGTTGTTAGCATGTAACTTGGCCAGTTAAGATGCTTTTGATTAAAAAAGTTTTTGATTTCAGTAAATGTGACCTCTTGCTGCAAATTCAACAAGTGACATTTTCAGTTATTTACAACCTATAAAATGTTCGGAAACGGACAATTTCTCTGAAACGAGCGTCGAGGCACGTTCCTGTGGCCATTCATCTGACCCTGCACAGGTAATCCACTTACTTATTTGGGTTCATGTCCTTTGTACCTGCACTGCCTCCCCACACAGGGGGATTTATATAGCTATACAGGGCAATGAGAGTTTTTCTATTATCTAAACCGCGCAGTTTATATCAGTCTATTGGTTTGCATACAAATTTTCTTACTACCCACTATTTGCATTTATTTTTTCTCACTTGCCATATCACAATATATTTTTTCTTTTTAGGCAATTATTTATAATTATTTTTATTTTTTCTATTTTGTGGATATCCCTGTGACTGTGGTTACAGCATACCCCATACACTTGTGCACACATTTTAATACTGCATACAATGGTGTTTATTTGCATTTTCAGTATTTGTATTTGTCACGCGGGGCTTAGGTCAACTAAGGCTGAAATACCCAGGGCCCCTGTGGTGTCCCTTTAACTAGGGGAAACCCTGTCTGACCCTCAACCCAGGGTTTTTGCTAATGGTGCAAATGCCTGAGCCTCCAACCTTTCCTTATCTCCTGCTCAGCCCTAAGCTTAACCCTCCACCCTCCACCCAGTGAGGAGACAAACCACCAAAGCCCCACACAGTAATGACAGACAGGGAGAACTTAAACTGCACCGCGCCGCATACACACAGGACTATACAGTAATGTGAACAGGGCACAACAAAAACAAATATGGGAAGGCGAAAAGGTAACAACGGATCATACACCACCAGATACGAATTTCTCTCTCTCCAACACCTCCACTCCAGACTGGAACCACTTGGTATGAAACACAAGCTATAATCGGCGACGCCCATAGGCCAGCACGACTATTTAAAGACCGTGGGCGTGACCAACATCCAACCTGATCTCCGGCTAGATTAACCCCCGATAGCCTGAGAAAATCAAGCCGGCGCCACTGAGGCTATAGTGGAGGGAGGTGGAACTACCTCTGCCTGCCGGACGCTGTGGTGTGAATAGCGTCCGACATGACAGTACCCCGTCTTCTACCAGGGACCCCAGGGCCCTCAAGACTCATAGGACCCGGCTTGTCCGGATGACGACGGTGAAAAGAACTGACCAGCCGATCCGCATGTATGTCTGGGGCTGGTACCCAAGACCTCTCCTCCGGACCATACCCCCGCCAGTGTACCAAATTCTGAAGGGTACGGCGCACTACTCGAGAGTCCACTACCTTGGAGACCTCAAACTCTAAATCGCCATCCACCATGACCGGAGGTGGCATCGGCGTCGTGTCCACAGAGCCTACCACCTTTTTCAATAAAGCCCTGTGAAACACGTTGTGTATCTTGTATACCGCAGGAAGTTCCAACCGATAAGCAACTGGGTTAATGATGGCAGCAATCTTAAAAGGCCCAATAAACCTTGGAGCCAATTTTAAAGATGGAATTTTGAGTTTTATGTTTTTAGTCCCTCCGTTCTACAAATGACCTAAGACTAACATCCCCCGTAATCCGAACCTCGCACCTCCGTCTCCAAGACTTCTCTCGTGCTGCTCCAGCTCTCTGGAATGCACTTCCCCAGACGATCAGACTGATACCTAGCCCTGACCTATTCAAGCGCGCTTTGAAAACCCATCTCTTCAAAGAAGCCTATCACATCAACTACTCAGCAAGCTAACTTTGCCCTGTTCCCTCCTTCCAAATATTATTCTGAATCTGCACCCTACTATTCATCTGTCTCCACACCCTTCATGCACATAACTGCACTTGATACTTGTCTATTGCACTTAAACACACGGGCTGATGACCGGATCATGCAGCTTTATATGAAAATCCCTATTATAATTGCCAGACCTGAATTAACAAGCATTTCTCACCTACTGTGTCCCCCCATTTCCTTGTAGATTGTAAGCTTGCGAGCAGGGACCTCACTCCTAATGTCATTGTTTGAATTGTCTTAACTTGTATTGAATTTATTGTCTGTACATGTCCCCACTTAATTGTAAAGTGCTGCGGAATATGTTGGCGCTATATAAATAAAAATTATTATTATTATTATTATTAGTCGCTAACCACACCCATTCACCCACACACAGGTCCGGACCTGGCACGCGTCTACTGTCAGCCACCCGTTTGTACCTCGCACTCATGCTCAACAATCGCTGTTTCACCATCCTCCAGACTGATGATAATTGAGCTCCTAGCTGGTCCTCCTCCGGGACGCCCCCCCGAGTCACCCTGACGTAAGGTACAAAATTGAGGATGTTGACCGTAAACGCAAAAGAACGGAGACTCTCCCGATGACTCTTGGCGGTGATTATTTAACGCGAACTCGGCCAGAGGAAGGAAAGTAGACCACTCCTCTTGGTTGTCGGACACAAAGCATCGTAAATACTGCTCCAAATTTTGGTTCATGCGCTCAGTTTGACCATTTGACTGTGGATGAAACGCCGATGAATGTGACAACTTGATCCCCAAACGTGAGCAAAAAGCTTTCCAAAACCTCGCCACAAATTGAGTCCCCCTATCAGATACTATGTCCGACAGAACTCCGTGGAGTCTGACCACCTCCTGCACAAACACCTGAGCCAACGTCTTTGCATTGGGCAAGGAAGGCAACGACACAAAATGCGCCATCTTTGAAAATCGGTCAACCACCACCAGGATGACCGTGTTCCCCGCCAAGGCTGGCAAGTCAGTGATAAAATCCATGGAGATTTCTGTCCATGGCCTATTAAGAACCCCCAGAGGCTGTAGCGTGCCAGCAGGACGGGCTCGGGGCGACTTGGCCCTAGCGCACGTGATGCAAGCTGCCACGTACGAGACCACGTCCTGCTGGATTTTGGGCCACCAGAAACGACGCGATACCAGCTCCAAGGTGCCCTCAACCCCTGGATGACCAGCCAGTACTGAGTCATGGTGTTCCCTCAACACCTTAAGACGAAGATGAAGGGGTACAAATGATTTGTTGGCGGGAAGTCCTGGTGGTACTTTCTCTTGGGCCTCGGCAATCTCCGCCTCTACCTCAGTCGTGAGAGCCGAGACCACTACACCTTCCTGGAGGATGGGTACCGGCTCTTCTCGAGGTTCACCCCCGGAAAACACCTGGACAAGGCATCCGCCTTGGTGTTTTTAGCCCCGGGACGGTAACTCACCAGAAAATTGAAACGTGTAAAAAACAATGCCCAGCGAGCCTGCCTAGGATACAGACGCTTGGCCGACTCCAGATAGAGAAGGTTCTTATGGTCGGTGATGACTGTGACCTGGTGAGCCGCCCCCTCCAAGAAGTGTCGCCATTCCTCAAAAGCCAATTTGATGGCCAACAACTCCCTGTTGCCGATATCATAATTCCGTTTGGCCGGCGAAAGCTTCTTGGAGAAGTAGGCGCATGGATGCATATCGCTCAAGGACGAGCCCTGTGACAGTACTGCCCCCACTCCCACCTCAGACGCATCAACCTCCACCACAAAAGGTTTAGACACGTCCGGTTGCACCAGAATGGGGGCTGAAGCAAAACTGTTCTTCAGACGCTCAAATGCACGTATCGCCACCTCAGACCAGCTAGCCAGATCGGTACCTTTTTTTGTCATGTCCGTGAGCGGTTTGGCTATAGTAGAAAAGTGTTTTATAAATTTCCTATAATAATTAGCAAACCCAAGGAACCGCTGGAGCGCTTTCAGATTATCAGGCCTTTCCCATTGCAGCACCGCTTGCACCTTCGCGGTGTCCATTTTAAACCCTGCGGCGGACACAATATAACCCAAAAAAGGCAACTCCTGAACAAAAAATAAGCATTTTTCCAGCTTAGCATAGAGCTTATTCTCCCGGAGCAACTGTAACACCTGCCTGACATGCTCTAAATGAGTGTCCCGGTCGCTCGAATAAATGAGGATATCATCCAGGTATACAATCACAAATTTCCCCAGGACATGAGCAAATACATCATTAATAAAATGTTGGAAAACAGCAGGCGCGGTTGTCAACCCAAATGGCATAACCAGGCTCTCAAAATGACCCTCAGGAGTGTTAAACGCCGTCTTCCACTCATCCCCCTGACGGACCCTTATGAGGTTATACGCCCCCCTGAGGTCAAGCTTGGAAAACCACTTCGCCCCCGCCACCTGGTTGAACAAATCAGGGATCAAAGGCATCGGGTAGGGATCACGGATCGTAATCTGGTTTAACTCCCGGAAATCCAGACACGGGCGTAACCCCCCATCTTTCTTCTTAATGAAGAAAAACCCCGCTGCTACAGGCGAGGACGAAGGCCGGATGTGTCCTTTGCTCAGACTCTCCGCGATGTAGTCTTTCAGAGCTTGTCTCTCTGGACCAGAAATATTAAACATCCTGGCCTTAGGTAATTTGGCCCCGGGTTTTAACCTAATCACACAGTCATAGGCTCGATGTGGAGGCAGTTCTGAGCAACCCCTCTCAGAGAATACATCCGCGAAATCCTGCAAAGCCTCCGGAAGGCTGGGCGTCACGGCGGACACACATGTGGCCAAGCAATTGTCCTGGCAGAAACCACTCCATTGGACTATGTCCTGAGTTTTCCAATCAATCACCGGGTTGTGCCTGGACAACCATGGAAAACCCAGGACCATTTGCGCTGGGAGATTACGGAGGACCCTACATGTAACCCACTCAGAATGTAGGACCCCAATGTGGAGTTTCACCTCAGCCACAAACTCCGTAATCTCCCCTTGTGGGAGGGGAGCGGCATTAATGGTATCCACCTGAATGGGATGAGGGAGTTTTTCGATCTTAAACCCGGCAGTGCGTGCAAACTCCTCATCTATGAGATTGGTGGCGGAACCGCTATCCACAAACACTGATATTGGTAGCTCTCTGCCCGCGATAATAACCTTGGCAGGGAGCATACATTGAGATACCATCATGGAGGATATGCATACGCTCAGTTGGGCCTCCTCCATACCCTCTGAGCTTAACAGTTTTCCGCCGGTGTGACCTTCTTCGGTAGCACAGGACAAGCGTTAACATAATGATTTGTTTTAACAAAGTAAAAACATGCTCCGGGCTTCCTGAACCCAGGAACGCGACGCTTAATCTGTGACACCCCCGCAATTTGCATAGGTTCAGTGGGCTCACCTGCAGCAACCACACTTGCACCTCTGCTTTCCCCCTGGGGTAGCGTCTCCTGTGCCCCCTGACACAAACGGCGATCAATACGTATAACCAAACTCATGGCAGACTCCAACGATGCAGGAGTCTCATACATCAGGAGGGCCTGTTTAACGTTCCCTGATACCCCATGAATAAACTGGCTCAGCAGCGCTGGGTCGTTCCACTGTGTGTCTACTGCCCAACGGCGAAATTCCGAACAATAGTCCTCCGCCAAGTGCTCCCCCTGGCGGAGGGCGCGGATTTTAGATTCCGCTAGAGCCAACCTGTCAGGATCATCATAAATGAGCCCGAGTGCAGAAAAAACATTATCGACAGAATGAAATGTAGCAGAGTCAGCTGGTAAGGAAAATGCCCATGCTTGGGGGTCACCACTCAGTAATGATAACATCAGACCCACCCGCTGAGCCTCATTACCTGAGGAGATAGGGCGCATGCGGAAGTATAACTTGCAGGCCTCCCGAAATATGACAAATTTGCTGCGTTCCCCTGAGAATCGTTCTGGCAGCGGGATCTTCGGCTCGGCACCGATGCCTGCAGATGCCGTTTGCACCTTCGCTACTACCAGGCCCTGCTGCTGAACTGCCCCTTTCAACTCCGAGACCAGTAAGGACAGCACCGCCAACTGGCGGGTTATGGAATCCATGGGATCCATGGACTCCTGAAAAATGTAGGCCGATTATAATGTCACGCGGGGCTTAGGTCAACTAAGGCTGAAATACCCGGGGCCCCTGTGGTGTCCCTTTAACTAGGGGAAACCCTGTCTGACCCTCAACCCAGGGTTTTTGCTAATGGTGCAAATGCCTGAGCCTCCAACCTTTCCTTATCTCCTGCTCAGCCCTAAGCTTAACCCTCCACCCTCCACCGAGTGAGGAGACAAACCACCAAAGCCCAACACAGTAATGACAGACAGGAAGAACTTAAACTGCACCGCGCCACATACACACAGGACTATACAGTAATGTGAACAGGGCACAACAAAACACAAATATGGGAAGGCGAAAAGGTAACAACGGATCATACTCCACCAGATACGAATCTCTCTCTTTCCAACACCTCCACTCCAGACCGGAACCACTTGGTATGAAACACAAGCTATAATCGGCGACGCCCATAGGCCAGCACGACTATTTAAAGACCGTGGGCGTGACCAACATCCAACCTGATCTCCGGCTAGATTAACCCCCGATAGCCTGAGAAAATCAAGCCGGCGCCACTGAGGCTATAGTGGAGGGAGGTGGAACTACCTCTGCCTGCCGGACGCTGTGGTGTGAATAGCGTCCGACATGACAGTACCCCGTCTTCTACCAGGGACCCCAGGGCCCTCAAGACTCATAGGACCCGGCTTGTCCGGATGACGACGGTGAAAAGAACTGACCAGCCGATCCGCATGTATGTCTGGGGCTGGTACCCAAGACCTCTCCTCCGGACCATACCCCCGCCAGTGTACCAAATTCTGAAGGGTACGGCGCACTACTCGAGAGTCCACTACCTTGGAGACCTCAAACTCTAAATCGCCATCCACCATGACCGGAGGTGGCATCGGCGTCGTGTCCACAGAGCCTACCACCTTTTTCAATAAAGCCCTGTGAAACACGTTGTGTATCTTGTATACCGCAGGAAGTTCCAACCGATAAGCAACTGGGTTAATGATGGCAGCAATCTTAAAAGGCCCAATAAACCTTGGACCCAATTTTAAAGATGGAATTTTGAGTTTTATGTTTTTAGTCGCTAACCACACCCATTCACCCACACACAGGTCCGGACCTGGCACGCGTCTACTGTCAGCCACCCGTTTGTACCTCGCACTCATGCTCAACAATCGCTGTTTCACCATCCTCCAGACTGATGATAATTGAGCTCCTAGCTGGTCCTCCTCCGGGACGCCCCCCCGAGTCACCCTGACGTAAGGTACAAAATTGAGGATGTTGACCGTAAACGCAAAAGAACGGAGACTCTCCCGATGACTCTTGGCGGTGATTATTTAACGCGAACTCGGCCAGAGGAAGGAAAGTAGACCACTCCTCTTGGTTGTCGGACACAAAGCATCGTAAATACTGCTCCAGATTTTGGTTCATGCGCTCAGTTTGACCATTTGACTGTGGATGAAACGCCGATGAATGTGACAACTTGATCCCCAAACGTGAGCAAAAAGCTTTCCAAAACCTCGCCACAAATTGAGTCCCCCTATCAGATACTATGTCCGACGGAACTCCGTGGAGTCTGACCACCTCCTGCACAAACACCTGAGCCAACGTCTTTGCATTGGGCAAGGAAGGCAACGACACAAAATGCGCCATCTTTGAAAATCGGTCAACCACCACCAGGATGACCGTGTTCCCCGCCAAGGCTGGCAAGTCAGTGATAAAATCCATGGAGATTTCTGTCCATGGCCTATTAAGAACCCCCAGAGGCTGTAGCGTGCCAGCAGGACGGGCTCGGGGCGACTTGGCCCTAGCGCACGTGATGCAAGCTGCCACGTACGAGACCACGTCCTGCTGGATTTTGGGCCACCAGAAACGACGCGATACCAGCTCCAAGGTGCCCTCAACCCCTGGATGACCAGCCAGTACTGAGTCATGGTGTTCCCTCAACACCTTAAGACGAAGATGAAGGGGTACAAATGATTTGTTGGCGGGAAGTCCTGGTGGTACTTTCTCTTGGGCCTCGGCAATCTCCGCCTCTACCTCAGTCGTGAGAGCCGAGACCACTACACCTTCCTGGAGGATGGGTACCGGCTCTTCTCGAGGTTCACCCCCGGAAAACACCTGGACAAGGCATCCGCCTTGGTGTTTTTAGCCCCGGGACGGTAACTCACCAGAAAATTGAAACGTGTAAAAAACAATGCCCAGCGAGCCTGCCTAGGATACAGACGCTTGGCCGACTCCAGATAGAGAAGGTTCTTATGGTCGGTGATGACTGTGACCTGGTGAGCCGCCCCCTCCAAGAAGTGTCGCCATTCCTCAAAAGCCAATTTGATGGCCAACAACTCCCTGTTGCCGATATCATAATTCCGTTTGGCCGGCGAAAGCTTCTTGGAGAAGTAGGCGCATGGATGCATATCGCTCAAGGACGAGCCCTGTGACAGTACTGCCCCCACTCCCACCTCAGACGCATCAACCTTCACCACAAAAGGTTTAGACACGTCCGGTTGCACCAGAATGGGGGCTGAAGCAAAACTGTTCTTCAGACGCTCAAATGCACGTATCGCCACCTCAGACCAGCTAGCCAGATCGGTACCTTTTTTTGTCATGTCCGTGAGCGGTTTGGCTATAGTAGAAAAGTGTTTTATAAATTTCCTATAATAATTAGCAAACCCAAGGAACCGCTGGAGCGCTTTCAGATTATCAGGCCTTTCCCATTGCAGCACCGCTTGCACCTTCGCGGTGTCCATTTTAAACCCTGCGGCGGACACAATATAACCCAAAAAAGGCAACTCCTGAACAAAAAATAAGCATTTTTCCAGCTTAGCATAGAGCTTATTCTCCCGGAGCAACTGTAACACCTACCTGACATGCTCTAAATGAGTGTCCCGGTCGCTCGAATAAATGAGGATATCATCCAGGTATACAATCACAAATTTCCCCAGGACATGAGCAAATACATCATTAATAAAATGTTGGAAAACAGCAGGCGCGGTTGTCAACCCAAATGGCATAACCAGGCTCTCAAAATGACCCTCAGGAGTGTTAAACGCCGTCTTCCACTCATCCCCCTGAAGGACCCTTATGAGGTTATACGCCCCCCTGAGGTCAAGCTTGGAAAACCACTTCGCCCCCGCCACCTGGTTGAACAAATCAGGGATCAAAGGCATCGGGTAGGGATCACGGATCGTAATCTGGTTTAACTCCCGGAAATCCAGACACGGGCGTAACCCCCCATCTTTCTTCTTAATGAAGAAAAACCCCGCTGCTACAGGCGAGGACGAAGGCCGGATGTGTCCTTTGCTCAGACTCTCCGCGATGTAGTCTTTCAGAGCTTGTCTCTCTGGACCAGAAATATTAAACATCCTGGCCTTAGGTAATTTGGCCCCGGGTTTTAACCTAATCACACAGTCATAGGCTCGATGTGGAGGCAGTTCTGAGCAACCCCTCTCAGAGAATACATCCGCGAAATCCTGCAAAGCCTCCGGAAGGCTGGGCGTCACGGCGGACACACATGTGGCCAAGCAATTGTCCTGGCAGAAACCACTCCATTGGACTATGTCCTGAGTTTTCCAATCAATCACCGGGTTGTGCCTGGACAACCATGGAAAACCCAGGACCATTTGCGCTGGGAGATTACGGAGGACCCTACATGTAACCCACTCAGAATGTAGGACCCCAATGTGGAGTTTCACCTCAGCCACAAACTCCGTAATCTCCCCTTGTGGGAGGGGAGCGGCATTAATAGTAACCACCTGAATGGGATGAGGGAGTTTTTCGATCTTAAACCCGGCAGTGCGTGCAAACTCCTCATCTATGAGATTGGTGGCGGAACCGCTATCCACAAACACTGATATTGGTAGCTCTCTGCCCGCGATAATAACCTTGGCAGGGAGCATACATTGAGATACCATCATGGAGGATATGCATACGCTCAGTTGGGCCTCCTCCATACCCTCTGAGCTTAACAGTTTTCCGCCGGTGTGACCTTCTTCGGTAGCACAGGACAAGCGTTAACATAATGATTTGTTTTAACAAAGTAAAAACATGCTCCGGGCTTCCTGAACCCAGAAACGCGACGCTTAATCTGTGACACCCCCGCAATTTGCATAGGTTCAGTGGGCTCACCTGCAGCAACCACACTTGCACCTCTGCTTTCCCCCTGGGGTAGCGTCTCCTGTGCCCCCTGACACAAACGGCGATCAATACGTATAACCAAACTCATGGCAGACTCCAACGATGCAGGAGTCTCATACATCAGGAGGGCCTGTTTAACGTTCCCTGATACCCCATGAATAAACTGGCTCAGCAGCGCTGGGTCGTTCCACTGTGTGTCTACTGCCCAACGGCGAAATTCCGAACAATAGTCCTCCGCCAAGTGCTCCCCCTGGCGGAGGGCGCGGATTTTAGATTCCGCTAGAGCCAACCTGTCAGGATCATCATAAATGAGCCCGAGTGCAGAAAAAACATTATCGACAGAATGAAATGTAGCAGAGTCAGCTGGTAAGGAAAATGCCCATGCTTGGGGGTCACCACTCAGTAATGATAACATCAGACCCACCCGCTGAGCCTCATTACCTGAGGAGATAGGGCGCATGCGGAAGTATAACTTGCAGGCCTCCCGAAATATGACAAATTTGCTGCGTTCCCCTGAGAATCGTTCTGGCAGCGGGATCTTCGGCTCGGCACCGATGCCTGCAGATGCCGTTTGCACCTTCGCTACTACCAGGCCCTGCTGCTGAACTGCCCCTTTCAACTCCGAGACCAGTAAGGACAGCACCGCCAACTGGCGGGTTATGGAATCCATGGGATCCATGGACTCCTGAAAAATGTAGGCCGATTATAATGTCACGCGGGGCTTAGGTCAACTAAGGCTGAAATACCCGGGGCCCCTGTGGTGTCCCTTTAACTAGGGGAAACCCTGTCTGACCCTCAACCCAGGGTTTTTGCTAATGGTGCAAATGCCTGAGCCTCCAACCTTTCCTTATCTCCTGCTCAGCCCTAAGCTTAACCCTCCACCCTCCACCGAGTGAGGAGACAAACCACCAAAGCCCCACACAGTAATGACAGACAGGAAGAACTTAAACTGCACCGCGCCACATACACACAGGACTATACAGTAATGTGAACAGGGCACAACAAAACACAAATATGGGAAGGCGAAAAGGTAACAACGGATCATACGCCACCAGATACGAATCTCTCTCTTTCCAACACCTCCACTCCAGACCGGAACCACTTGGTATGAAACACAAGCTATAATCGGCGACGCCCATAGGCCAGCACGACTATTTAAAGACCGTGGGCGTGACCAACATCAAACCTGATCTCCGGCTAGATTAACCCCCGATAGCCTGAGAAAATCAAGCCGGCGCCACTGAGGCTATAGTGGAGGGAGGTGGAACTACCTCTGCCTGCCGGACGCTGTGGTGTGAATAGCGTCCGACATGACAGTATTATAGTCTTTGGGCACTTTTGCAATTTTGTATATTGATTGTCACTAGTATATTATCACTTTTTATTGTTCTCATTTTGTGCTCACTGCATTGCCCGTTTGTAGCCATTTCTTTGATGTGTGTTTTTATGCATGTTTTCATGTGGCTGCAGGTATTGGTCATGTGTGGCTAGTATAAATTTTATGAATATTTATATTATCTTAACAAATATTACCTTCATTTTCTAATTTTTTGTCCCCTCATTTTTGATATATTTTAAATATTTTTACTTACTTATTATTTTTTACCTTTATGTTTCCTCTTTTCTTCATTACTTCAGGGAGGTTGCAGTTCTAGAATGTGATACTATTGGAGGATAATGGCTTCCAGGTCACTTCACATTTTATTCTTCTCAAATGGCATCTAATGTGCGTCTTTTTTTTCTCAACATGTTTTTTAGGACCCGGTTGACTATTGCAGCCAAACTTTTGATGGTTCTGTGACCAAGCCCCAATATATTATTAATTTCCAGAGTCCTGCATTCCTCTGTAAGACTTTTAACAATTTTTGACTTTTCAGAGTTCAGGTAAATCTCTGTTATAGACCATTTTAACCTAGGAAAACAAGCTGTCTAATAATTCTGCACACCTTGATAAAGGATCGTGATATCCTTATCTGCTCCCACCCTCATTATATAAATACACATCACCTGATCTGCTTCATCCAAAAAGCATTCAAGTTTTTACAGCGCGGAGTTGGAAAATCTGCATAGAAATAACGAGAAGGTCAAAATACTCACTTGCCTAATAATTCTGCACAAACTCTAGTCAAGTACACAAATCAGCACAACAATTACCGCATTCAGACCTATGCGTGCTGTAAATGTACATTTATAATTTAACTCACTCTCTTCAGTTCTTAACCTTACTTATTAATGAAAATACCTTTAGTGAATAGCCAGTATGGGAGCCTGAGGCATGCCACCTGCTCGAGGAGTATTTCCTTTTGTCTTTTTGTATTATGATTGTGCACTGGGGGCCATGAATGTTTAGACACACATTTGGGTCATAGTCTACTTAGTAAATCGATCCATGTCCATTTAAAACATAGCTGTCACTACAACACTAACAATAATATACATTGTGCAATTCTATAGAACTCAACAAAAAGAATTGTACAATACTTATTTTTTTATAGGCTCTTCTCATCCAGACAAGACCTTTTAACATTCTTAAAAGTCAGTTTCAATAGCTTTCCTACCCTTTTTTGTTAGTGCTACTTCTGCTTTCACACATCAGATAGTGGCAGATGGCTGACAGATATCTCTTCTATTCCCTTCACAAACATGCATGCTCAGTTCATCTTAAGGGCCTGTTACAATAAGCGATATCGCTAGCAATATCGCTATAACATCACTGGTTTTTGTGACGTAGCAGCGATATTGCTAGCGATATCGCTATGTCTGATACTTACCTCCGACCGGCTCCCCCGCTGATCGCGCGTGAACGTCCTGGACCGTTTCTCGTAGTCAGCTTCCTGCTGGGCTTCCTGTGGCGCCGACGAGCGACGCGTGGACGCGGGCGGGAGGACGTCAGGATCGCCTCGTCTGACAGGTAAGTAACGACCCCAGACTGCTGCTATGTCGCTGGTGAGATCTGCCTGTGTGACAGCTCACTAGCGACCACTTAGCGATGCACCAGCGATCCTGACCGCGTCATATCGCTGGTCGGGATTGCTGGTGCATCTCTAAGTGTGACAGTACCTTTAGATGATTGTTAGGTGAAAGGAATAATCATTTTAGGCAATCAATGGCCTAATTCATGAGTCATATTCTGGAAAGCAGCTGCCGATAGTCCATGAAAGATCTTTCATGATATAATGTTCAGTGAAATATTGTTGATCTCTCACTCAGTGTCATTATACATATACAGTATGCCCAATGTGAATGACTTTTACAGTCTACATGTACTAAAATGTGAATGGCTACATCTTCGTAGTGATTGTTCTCTAGACCAGTTGTCTCCAATCTTTCTTACCTTGAGAGCCACATAAAACTTTGAGAGATGGTTCATCATCCCTTCAACAGTGTCACACAAGTCCCCCATTACCATTATACCAGCCGAAGACACACTGAAAACTTCTACCACCCTTCCTTATATGCAGTATACTTACATCAAGAGGTTTCAGCTTACCCCCATTCAGTATTCTCGCATCAAGCACATGCACTGAACTATTGCATCCAGTTTTAAGCACACCTCTAACTTGCAGTATCATCCTATCTGCAGATTACCATGTTATTCCCCACTTTACATTGACCAGAGCCAAAATATGCACATCCTGCTCTGCTCTTCTTTGTGTGGCTAATCACCAATGTCACCATTTGGAGACCTCTTTATTGCTGTGTTCTAGATCTTGTGCTAATGCATTAAGCTGGCAGACAACTGAAAGCCACACATCATGGGCTCATGAGTCACAGGTTGGGGAGCTCTGCACCAGACAATAGATTGTTCAATAGATTTTCTACTATCAACCTACTTCAGTCTAAAGCCTAATTCATATTACACAACAATATACTTCTTCAAGGGGGACCATGGGCAATATATACATCTCCTTACTCGTGCCATCCATTCTGCTAATGATCAAAGACTATCATTCTTCATCATTCGTACCTCACGATCCCTTAAAATAGGGGATGAAGTGTATAGTTGTGTGTCATCAGCATAAAAATGGTGCTGAAAGCCAAATTTGCTGATGGTTTGTCCAATTGGGGCCATTTAGAAAGAGAAGAGGGCCAAGGACTGAACCCTGAGGGATCCCAATAGTGAGAGGAAGAGGAGAAGAAGTGGAGCCAGTGAGCGATACACTGAAGGAGCGTTCAGAAAGATAGGAAGAGAACCAGGAGGGCGCAAAATTCTTTATGCCAATTGAATGGAGCATAGAGTAGGAGATGGTGGTCAACAATGTCGAAAGCTGCAAAGATGTTGAGAAGAATGAGCAGGTTAGATTTTGTTGTCATAAAGTCATTGGTCACTTTGACGAGTGCAATTTGTTGAGGACCTGTTAAAGCGTATTGAGCGCGAAACGGCTGTTGTCCGTCTTCCAGCACATTGCTCCTGTGCCAATGCCGATGCCTTGTGTATGTGAAATAAAGTGATTTGATTCACATGAACGGTGAGTGCCATCCTATTTTTTCTTTTCCTTCATAATTATATTTTTATATAATTTTAATTTTTGCATATAATATATTGTACCTGGCACCTATGGGAGTTTTTATTCTATAATCATTAATGATTAATATCATTACTCTTTTGGCAGTCTGTTGTTTTAATATTGATTGTATAATGTATATTTTTTATTACTATATTCTTTAGTCTATTATCTTTCTCCTGTTTTTGCGGACACTCTTGCATCTTTGCATCAATTTGCCATTTACATTAATAAAGGCATTTTTATAATTTAATCCTTTCGCCTGCCTTTTGTTATTGGTATTTATTGTGTACCACATTATATTTTACATTTTTTATTATTACTTTTATTTATTTTTTATTCTTCCATTTTTTGGTGTGTTTTTTTACGAGTACAATTTCTGTAGAATGTAGGGGCGAAAGCCAGACTGTGATGGATCTAGGAGATAGTGAGTGGAAGAGGTAACTAACAGGTAAGGCGGGAGTAGACCAAGCGCTCCAAGAGTTTAGAGATGAAGGGGAGATTGGAGACTGGAATGTAGTTATTTGTGCAGGATATGTCAAGAGAGGGTTTTTTAATAACGGAGTAATGATAGAGTGTTTGAAGGAGGAGGGAAAGATTCTAGAAAAGAGGCAGAGATTGAAGATTTTAATTAGGTGAGTAGTGACAACTGGAGAGAGAGACCGGAGTAGGTGTGAGGGAATGGGGTCAGAAGTGCATGTAGTAGGATGAGAAGAGGGGAGCCTGGAGACTTCTTCTTCTGTGATGACATCAAATATGGAGAGAGAGCCAGAGGAGATGTGGAGAGGGATGGAAGTCACAGCACTTGGTGGCTGGGAGCTGATTTCCTGACAAATGTTTTCTATTTCCTCTTTAAAGTGGGAGGCCGTGTCATCAGCACAGATGTCTGTGATAGGGGCCTGCGCTTTAGGATTGAGGAGGGAGTGAAAGGTGTCAAAGAGTTTTTTTTTTGGGGGGGGGTTTGAATAGTGAGGAGATCATGGTGGTGAAGCTGGTCTGTTTGGCGAGGTGGAGGGCAGAGTTATAGATCCTTTACATAAATTTATTGTGGATAGAGCATCAATGGACAAATCAAGTTTGTGATGTGAGGGTCACGATATGTGACTGGCCCTGCGTGACGTGACCCGACGATTGGTCGGTCACCAAAACAACAAGACAAACAAGGGGACATCGGGGACAAACAAGTAGTTTAGTCCTAGTTTGTTCTATATCGGAGTCTAGTTTATTCAAACTCCTCTTATTTTTCCCAATTAGCAATTCAATAAAGGATCTTGAGCACACATTACACGCATCCTCCCATATACAGTCATGGCCAAAAGTATTGACACCCCTGCAATTCTGTCAGATAATATTCAGTTTCTTCCTGAAAATGATTGCAAACACAAATTCTTTGGTATTATTATCTTCAATTAATTTGTCTTAAATGAAAAAACACAAAAGAGAATGAAGCAAAAAGCAAAACATTGATCATTTCACACAAAACTCCAAAAATGGGCCGGACAAAAGTATTGGCACCCTCAGCCTAATACTTGGTTGCACAACCTTTAGCCAAAATAACTGCGACCAACCGCTTCCGGTAACCATCAATGAGTTTCTTACAATGCTCTGCTGGAATTTTAGACCATTCTTCTTTGGCAAACTACTCCAGGTCCCTGATATTTGAAGGGTGCCTTCTCCAAACTGCCATTTTTAGATCTCTCCACAGGTGTTCTATGGGATTCAGGTCTGGACTCATTGCTGGCCACCTTAGAAGTCTCCAGTGCTTTCTCTCAAACCATTTTCTAGTGCTTTTTGAAGTGTGTTTTGGGTTATTGTCCTGCTGGAAGACCCATGACCTCTGAGGTAGACCCAGCTTTCTCACACTGGGCCCTAAATTGTGCTGCAAAATTTGTTGGTAGTCTTCTGACTTCATAATGCCATGCACACGGTCAAGCAGTCCAGTGCCAGAGGCAGCAAAGCAACCCCAAAACATCAGGGAACCTCCGCCATGTTTGACGGTAGGGACCGTGTACTTTTCTTTGAATGCCTCTTTTTTCTCCTGTAAACTCTATGTTGATGCTTTTGCCCTAAAAGCTCTACTTTTGTCTCATCTGACCAGAGAAAATTCTTCCAAAATGTTTTAGGCTTTTTCAGGTAAGTTTTGGCAAACTCCAGCCTGGCTTTTTTATGTCTCGGGGTAAGAAGTGAAGTCTTCCTGGGTCTCCTACCATACAGTCCCTTTTCATTCAGATGCCGACAGATAGTACGGGTTGACACTGTTGTAGTCTCGGACTGCAGGGCAGCTTGAACTTGTTTGGATGTTAGTGGAGGTTCTTTATCCAACATCCGCACAATCATGCGTTGAAATCTCTTGTCAATTTTTCTTTTCCGTCCACATCTAGGGAGGTTAGCCACAGTGCCATGGGCTTTAAACTTCTTGATGACACTGCGCACGGTAGACACAGGAACATTCTTGTCTTTGGAGATGGACTTGTAGCCTTGAGATTGCTCATGCTTCCTCATAATTTGGTTTCTCAAGTCCTCAGACAGTTCTTTGGTCTTCTTTCTTTTCTCCATGCTCAATGTGGTATGCACAAGGACACAGGACAGAGGTTGAGTCAACTTTAATCCATGTCAACTGGCTGCAAGTGTGATTTAGTTATTGCCAACACCTGTTAGGTGCCACAGATAAGTTATAGGTGCTGTTAATTACACAAATTAGAGAAGCATCACATGATTTTTCGAACAGTGCCAATACTTTTGTCCACCCTCTTTGTTATGTTTGGTGTGGAATTATATCCAATTTGGCTTTAGGACAATTCTTTTTGTGTATTTTCATTTAAGACAAATTAAATGAAGATAATAATACCAAAGAATTTGTGTTTGCAATCATTTTCAGGAAGAAACTGAGTATTATCTGACAGAATTGCAGGGGTGTCAATACATTTGGCCATGACTGTATTATATATCATATATATTCTGATTTTTTCCTGTACTTTGCTACAGAGGTCTGTGGCCAATATGGACACTAAAGCTAGAGATCAAAGCTGGCTTACTAGTGTGGATACTGTTTTTAATGGAGATACTATATCCAATAGTTCTGTGGAAGGTGGGCAGAAGTCAGACCTCAAAAGTTCTATGAAAGTCTTGTTAAAGAAGAGAACTAGGATGTGGTGGACAAAAGCATCATTAGAAAGCTACTTAGCCAAGAGTCTTATTCCCAGAGGATTGAGGATCAGGATCATGCTTTCATATACTGTAGAGGATCCTACCTTAAAAACAAGATGGGAGGATGCGTGTAATGTGTGACTAAACTACTTGAGAAGATGTCGGAAACAGAAGTAGAAACATTCAATAAAGAGATGGATGCCCAACTTAACATATGGGAGAAGGAAGTTAAAGACACAAAGGCAAGGAAATTTCAGAGAGATCTAAATGATTCCAAAAATGGTACGATCTACAGATGGCAATCAGGTACGAGAGATGGCCCCGACATCACAAGATGACAACCAGTCTCTTCCTTTATGGATGAAGGAAGAGTATGGAAGAAAAAGGCACCCTTGGACTCAGCAAAGATTGAAATTTTCTAGGAGATCAACAATTTGGTTTTCATCAGGAAGAATGATGTATTAAGCTTGGCACTTCCAGCTTTAGTCTGGATATAATTAAGTTTGGATGCTATTTATGTATCGGTCATGGATATCATGTGTACTTGGTGGGTTTTCCCACCATTACTGATTGGGACATTGTTATGCAAATACAGTCAATCTACCAACCCTAAGAAATGAATAAGTCTGATTATGGTGTTTTTCGGGCATATAGTATGTTAGGTGTTTATCATGATGGCCTTTTCTGGTTCTCTGCAAATATATTTATTTCCTCTCTCTCCACTCTACATGTTATTGGCTTCATGTAGTGCTGTATAGCATGATTCTACTTTTGGATCTTAGAGAGGATGGTTTTTTATGGTCTCCATGCAGGACCTATACTTAGATGCAGGCCCCCTTGACATATGTAATATAGTTTTTCATGTGGTGCGGTGGGTATTTACACCCTAGCATACCTGTTTAATTTCTAACCTACAGACTGCAATTTTAATTTTTCATTATAATTTATATTTATATATCTTTTTTATATTTTTGTATTTATTATTTATCACATATGTATCAATACATATACACTAATCCTAATCACATATATGAGTACACATTTTGTGTTGATTTTATTCATGCCAGCACTTTGCACAATAAGGACATAGCAACATAACTATAGGTAATACAGACATATCTTATTCCTCCTCTTATACCTCCTGGCAATCATTGTGCATGACGTGTTCGCATGGCTGGCTGAGGCGGCCCCTCCGTTCTGACACGTCGGACGGGGTGTGGCTAGGCGGCCAGCGACGCTGTCTCGCGATGAGGTGTGTTGCCGTGGAGATGCATCCTGCCTGGCATGTTGTTGCTTCCCCCTCGTCCTGACCTGCCGGATGGGGGAGTGGCAGAGCTGTGGGCGGACGCGCTCCTTGGTGACGTCACACGCCTGGAGTCTCAGCGCTACACTGTCACCTGAAAGGTAATTACATGGCAGAAATAGACTATATAAGGGCACACATGATATTGAGCTACATCTATCACCCCCCTGAGACGAAGCTAACGTGAAACGTGTGTCGGGGACTTACGCTTTTACAAGGTTGTATGCTTTCTGCACTCTGCACTTTGAATCTAATGGCAATTCCTTTTACATAATATATGGGGATGGCAATCGGTACAAATCCCTTTTTTTGATTGTTGTACATATGCACTTTAAAGAGGTTTACCCGTATAGGCCTCCAGACAAATGCACTATCAGGGTGCAGTGGACCCATATAGTTAAGATGGCAACACAGGTGCATGAATACCGATATAAAACAACCGCTCGCAGCCTACCAATATATGGAGGGGGCGGTTGCCTGGTATGTTAATGCACAGCAAAACACTTGTATGCGGCGCTGTTCACACTAAGGCCATGCACAGCATCCAGGCCAGCCTAGTAATGACACCCTTCTATTAGCTCAGGCGGGCTGGCCCAGGGCTACCAAAATGCACGCCATGTGAACAGACGCCGCAGTTTACAAGACCAGATGGGCCCAACTGCACCCTGAATAATAAGTGCAAAAAACACATTAAAAAATTCATTAATAATGTGGAGTATTAGCTGATATTTTGGCCAAAATACGTGAGCCCGTAACCTACGTCAAAGATCTCCACGCTTACGGGAAGCGTGGAGATCTTTGACGTAGGTTACGGGCTCACGTATTTTGGCCAAAATATCAGCTAATACTCCACATTATTAATGAATTTTTTAATTTGTTTTTTGCACTTATTATTCAGGGTGCAGTTGGGTCCATCTGGTCTTGTAAACTGCGGCGTCTGTTCACATGGCGTGCATTTTGGTAGCGCTGGGCCAGCCCGCCTGAGCTAATAGAAGGGTGTCATTACTAGGCTGGCCTGGATGCTGTGCATGGCCTTAGTGTGAACAGCGCCGCATACAAGTGTTTTGCTGTGCATTAACATACCAGGCAACCGCCCCCTCCATATATTGGTAGGCTGCGAGCGGTTGTTTTATATCGGTATTCATGCACCTGTGTTGCCATCTTAACTATATGGGTCCACTGCACCCTGATAGTGCATTTGTCTGGAGGCCTATACGGGTAAACCTCTTTGCTCTTTTTGCTGTTTCACATTATGGTGGACTTTCAAGTCCTCTTTTTGTGCTGTATTATACATATGCACTTTAACTAATAATACTAGCTATCATATGCTATACTAGTTTTATATAGGCCTAGTTCTGATTGCACTTCCATATATTACGCTGGCTTTTGCATACCATATATGTGATACACAGGCACTGGTATGTTTGTACTTTGAATTAATGCTGGCTATTGTATTACACATCAGCTTTATGTGGGCACTTGCAGACTTGGGGCATTCTTTTTATCATTGTGATATGCACGAGCATATTTATATCTGTGCCTCACTTTTCCATTTGGACATTATTATATTGAGTGCAATTGTTCACTATATGAACTACTTTTAGTGTCACTGGCCATTTCTTGCAGAGCACATAATAGGCACAATTTTTTTTTCTTTTCATCTTATTCCTCTAGTAGGGACATCATTTTGCATGAGTACTGTACTGAAACACTTACACTTGTTGTGCATTATATGTGTATGTCTCATGCTTTCATTTATCTGAACCATTTCGGTTTTTTTGTATGAGGAATTATTGGATATTGTGTCATATCTGTGAATTATATTTGGACCTTGTATTAGCATATTGGATATGTATCTCCTTTTAAAGTTTTTTTATGTTTTTGTAATTGCATATAAATAAAGGCTATCTATTCTATGGCTATATACTTCCTGTACCTTATTTGATATAATAGTCTATTGGAAGTGCCATCTATCTAGGCCCAATAACTTGGATATATAACTAAACATGTAGTAACACCAGCGGCCACCGGGGGGGAAAAACTGACATTAACCCCCGATGGCCTGAAAGGAAGAAAGTTTATATCTGAGAAGCCCAAACTGACACATATCCAAAAATGGATCGTGACAGTACCCCCTTACAATGAGGGGCCTCTGGACCCTCAACACCGCACCTCACCGGAAAACCACCTACAGTGAGGATGCCTAGTTCCAGAGTTCACCTCAGCAATCACCTGACTCTCAGGTTTATGGCAAACATGGGCTAATGGAGGTGACAACGTATGCTCCGGAGGCACCACAAATCTCCAGAGCGCCGATCTGGGGAATGAATTGAGGCATTACTGGGGGTAACTCCAGCTGGTAAGTCCCCGGGCTGAGGATGGCCGACACCCAATACGGCCCAATCACCCGAGAACTCCAGACCCCAGCAGCACACTTCCACTGGATGTTTTTGGTGGACACCCATACATACTCTTTCACACACTGGTCCGGACCTGAACGTTTATTGCCATGCACGCATTTTCCACAATATGGTGAACTCTTTAAGGAACTGACAACAGAGGCTTCCCCCTGTGTCACCACACTCACACCCCCACAATTCACAGAGGGAACCACCAACCTCCTCCGGCCCGTCCTCCTACGAGGACTCAGTCTCTCAGGGTTGGCTAATGGTGAGGGTTGAGACTTGCCCCTACTCCCTGGCAGCACCTCTGCTGCCCCCACTGGAGAAGACGGGGACGGTTGTAGAAAGGCGGCAGAAACAGCCCTCACACAACTGATCCCAGCTGACTACTTCCCTAGACCTAGACCGCCAATCTATTATTGGGTTGTGTTTTTCCAACCAAGGGAGGCCTAAAATGATAGGTGATGGCATACCCCCCAAGACGTAGCATGACAGGGACTCTTCGTGATGAGTCTCTATACGCAGATGTATATTTTCTACGACTTGGGTCAACCTCCCCTGGCTCAGTGGGACAGAGTCAATGGTCTGGACGCTTAGGGGTTTGGCCAGCGTCCTACACCTCAGGCCATGGGTCTGGACAAAGTGAGCATCTACCAGATTGACTCCCGCTCCACTGTCCACAAACCCCGGTATGTCCTCAGGTACCCCGCCAACCACAAGTCCGCTGATATAGTACACTGAGAGGGCAAAATGGAGGAAATATACACTCCTTGGTCGCCTCCCTCCACACGACCAGGGGGACGCGGCTTCTTAGGTGGTACAGAAGTTTTGTCGCGAGCCGGGCAGACCCTAAAAAAATGGCCAGTCTGCCCACAGCAAAAACATGCCCCCAAACCACGATGAACCACAGGCAAAACCGCTGGAGAACCAACTCCATTCACCTGCCGGGGCTCGTCCACCTGCACCAGTGAGTCCTCCTCCCTAGCAAGGACTACAGGGGGCATATTTGCCAAAGCCGCAAAAAACTCGTCCACCAACCGTAGAGATGGTGAATTGGCCGTCAGGGAGAAGGCCCAGGATTGGGGATCACCTTTAAGGAGGGATATGATTAATCCCACCCGCTGTTCCACACTCCCTAATGAACGAGGACGGAGCCTGAAGTGTAGCTTGCAGGCCTCCGGAAAAATCAAAAAATTATCTCTCCCCCCAGAAAACCTGTCTGGGAGAGATAACTTGGGTTCTGGTTGAGTCTGAACCTGAGCTGAGGCCCCAAACCCCACCAACTGCTGCAGCTGCTGCTCGACCACACCACACAGCACCCCACGCTCCTCAGTGAGGGTCTGAAACAATTGGATAAAGGTCTGCATTTGGGCCATGGCTCACCAGAAAAAATGGGCGGTTGGTTATAATGTCACGATATGTGACTGACCCTGCATGATGCGACCAGATGATCGGACGGTCAGCAAAACAAGACAAACAAGGGGACACTGGGGAAACAATTACAACGGTGGGCCCTGCTATAGGGAACGGGGAAAGGGACACCTCCTGCACTCTGCTGCGGCTGAGTCCTGGACTAACCTGACGTCCCTATACGGCTTCTTTCAAACCATCGCCGAGCAGGATACCTTGTCCCTCACTTACCCTGCACCTATCCCTCACTAGAGAATTGGTACATGCGGACACTGGTCACACCGCTGCACTAATAAAACTCCAAGGGGAGATACGACAGACAGGGTTAAACAAAACAACACTTAGCTTTCTCTGCTGCCAATGCACCGTGCAGCAGAGTAAGGGTCCTGAACTCAGCTTTCAGCAGAAACACCACTGCTCCAGAAAGCTCCTCTCTTCAGCAGAACCACCACTGCTCCCGACAAGCTGAACCACCACGCACCAGGTAGCTCCAGTCTTCACCACGGTTGGTATCCAAAAAGGTCCTGTCATAACCAAGAGTCAGCTGATGCACCAGGTGAACTTATATAGGAAGTTGGGAGTGGTCACCACCAGCACCCGCAGACTAACTAAACATGTAGTAACACCAGTGGCCAAAGGGGGGGAAACCTGACATTAACCCCTGATGACCTGAAAGGAAAAAAGTTTATATCTGAGAAGCCCAAACTGACACAGATCCAAAAATAAATCGTGACAGTGAACTAGGGCTGTATTGCTCTGTGATTGGAGGTTCTGAGGGGAGGGGCGCTACTTGGTCCTGAGTGCTTCTGAGAGTGTCATTGTGGTGATGTACAGCCAGATCAGGACAGGAAAAAGAGGCGATTGAGGACAGTGATGAGTGTAGGGAGTCTGTAAGTGTATGAGGGTTAATGGCTTGTACATTTATGAATGTATGATAGGCGGTAGTGTGCTGGGGTGTACGAGGATTTGTGAGCATGGAGAAGTGAATGTTATGTGCAGAGAGGGGAAAAGGGGAGTTATTTAGGTAGGAGATTGAACACAGCCAGACAAAGACCAGATCAAGGATATTACCGTCTTTGTGTGTTTCAGAGGTTGAAAGCTGTGAGAGGTGGAGCAAAGTGGTTAGAGATAGAAGCTGGGATGCAGATGGGGAGAAGTGGGGATGTTTGTGGAGATGTTGACGTCTTCCTGGATAAGGGTTGGTAATTCTGAGGACATGGAAAGGAAAATTTCCCACGGCGCTCATAAAGGTGAAGTGAGTTCATTGGCTATGAACTCCCAGGACCTGTCTGAAGGCACCACCTGCATGAGAACATTCTCACGCTTGCAGTTCCGTCAGATAGGTAATATGAGTTCACAGAGAGACACTGAGCACACGCTGCTCAGTGTCTCTGCTGAATGACAGGCTGTATGGTTGCATCATGGAACCATGCAGCCTGCCATCTAGATGTAGTAGAGCTAGGTCCCTTGTGGGACAAATGGATTATCAACTTCTCTGCGAAAAGGTGAAGAATATTGTTGTTTGGTTTTTTTTTACTCTTTTGCAGGAGACAATGGAGTTGGTGGAATGGGAGAGGTTGTAAGTATGGTTTAATTAAGATTTATTAAAGGAGTCTGTGTCATTCTTTCAATTAAAGAACTTTTTTTCTGTGTTTGTGTGTGATGCGTCTCCATTACTAACATCGGGGCTTGATGTCTTAAATCTTAACCTTGATGAAAGCTCATGGCCTCCTAGACCAGCTCAGGGGACCAAACATTACACATCACATGACGACCAATATAAATTATATCACATATAGTAGAAGTTGGGGTGCTCTGAGCATTTCTATTTGAGCTTTGCTGCTTTGCTCTACTCTTGCTCTTCTGAGAAGTGTGTTTTCTTCTGTGTGTGTTCTCTGCATTCGCTTTTCCATCACTTTCTGACAGGTTCACTGTTTACTTTTGATTCTTTTGTATCACGTTACAGTGAATTCACCTTTGCACCATCTAAATTATTCATGTGGTCAACTAGGATAATACTTGCACAAACAGCAATTCTCACTGCACTTTATCACAAACACTTTTACTAACGACATTATACTTTACATTTCTAGCTTTATTGGTACATTCATGAACCTCAACAAATTAACATTGTAAATCACAAGCTGGGAGGTGAAGTATTACATCAGGTATACACAGAAACACACATCACTATTTCAACAAAAACACAGAGAAAATGATAGCTTATTATCATAAATGAAAAAATGTTTTTTAACAACCAACGGCGCTGTGTGGGGGTATGACAGCTGCAGATTAACAGACTATGCCACCTATTTGTCTGAATATTAAAACAATTAAAAATAAAACAGAAATTTGCGCTAGTAATACCCACATAGAACCACTCTCTCTAAAGAAAGTAAAATAAATGCCAAGAAATTTTTATACACATCTGTATGCAATAATAATGATACCCCTTAATAGCTGTGGGGGTGTATTATAAATATATATCTCGCTATAGAAACTATATAACAGTTTAAAAAATACAACCAGTCTCACTGTCCAATATACATAAATGCGTCTATCACCAAGGAAAAGACATCATACTGACATCGTCCATGGTATGAACAGTAACCTGGACGGTCAGTATGATGTCTTTTCCTTGGTGATAGATGCATTTATGTATATTGGACAGTGAGACTGGTTGTATTTTTTAAACTGTTATATAGTTTCTATAGCGAGATATATATTTATAATACACCCCCACAGCTATTAAGGGGTATCATTATTATTGCATACAGACGTGTATAAAAATTTCTTGGCATTTATTTTACTTTCTTTAGAGAGAGTGGTTCTATGTGGGTATTACTAGCGCAAATTTCTGTTTTATATTTAAAATGATAGCTTATATTAAAAAAAAAATATATATATATATATATATATATATATATAGTGGGGAAAAAAAGTATTTAGTCAGTCAGCAATAGTGCAAGTTCCACCACTTAAAAAGATGAGAGGCATCTGTAATTTACATCATAGGTAGACCTCAACTATGGGAGACAAACTGAGAAAAAAAAATCCAGAAAATCACATTGTCTGTTTTTTTTTTCATTTTATTTGCATATTATGGTGGAAAATAAGTATTTGGTCAGAAACAAGCAATCAAGATTTCTGGCTCTCACAGACCTGTAACTTCTTCTTTAAGAGTCTCCTCTTTCCTCCACTCATTACCTGTAGTAATGGCACCTGTTTAAACTTGTTATCAGTATAAAAAGACACCTGTGCACACCCTCAAACAGTCTGACTCCAAACTCCACTATAGTGAAGACCAAAGAGCTGTCAAAGGACACCAGAAACAAAATTGTAGCCCTGCACCAGGCTGGGAAGACTGAATCTGCAATAGCCAACTAGCTTGGAGTGAAGAAATCAACTGTGGGAGCAATAATTAGAAAATGGAAGACATACAAGACCACTGATAATCTCCCTCGATCTGGTGCTCCACGTAAAATCCCACCCCGTGGGATCAGAATGATCACAAGAACGGTGAGCAAAAATCCCAGAACCACGCGGGGGGACCTAGTGAATGAACTGCAGAGAGCTGGGACCAATGTAACAAGGCCTACCATAAGTAACACACTACGCCACCATGGACTCAGATCCTGCAGTGCCAGACGTGTCCCACTGCTTAAGCCTGTACATGTCCGGGCCCGTCTGAAGTTTGCTAGATAGCATTTGGATGATCCAGAGGAGTTTTGGGAGAATGTCCTATGGTCTGATGAAACCAAACTGGAACTGTTTGGTAGAAACACAACTTGTCGTGTTTGGAGGAAAAAGAATACTGAGTTGCATCCATCAAACACCATACCTACTGTAAAGCATGGTGGTGGAAACATCATGCTTTGGGGCTGTTTCTCTGCAAAGGGGCCAGGACGACTGATCCGGGTACATGAAAGAATGAATGGGGCCATGCATCATGAGATTTTGAGTGCAAACCTCCTTCCATCAGCAAGGGCATTGAAGATGAAACGTGGCTGGGTGTTTCAACATGACAATGATCCAAAGCACACCGCCAGGGCAACGAAGGAGTGGCTTCGTAAGAAGCATTTCAAGGCCCTGGAGTGGCCTAACCAGTCTCCAGATCTCAACCCTATAGAAAACCTTTGGAGGGAGTTGAAAGTCCGTGTTGCCAAGCGAAAAGCCAAAAACATCACTGCTCTAGAGGAGATCTGCATGGAGGAATGGGCCAACATACCAACAACAGTGTGTGGCAACCTTGTGAAGACTTACAGAAAACGTTTGACCTCTGTCATTGCCAACAAAGGATATATCACAAAGAATTGAGATGAAATTTTGTTTCTGACCAAATACTTATTTTCCACCATAATGTGCAAATAAAATGAAAAAAAAACAGACAATGTGATTTTCTGGATTTTTTTTCCTCAGTTTGTCTCCCATAGTTGAGGTCTACCTATGATGTAAATTACAGACGCCTCTCATCTTTTTAAGTGGTGGAACTTGCACTATTGCTGACTGACTAAATACTTTTTTTCCCCACTGTATATACACACACACACTTTATTTCAACAAAAACACAGAGAAAATTATGGATTATATTTATTAATTACGGCCTAATAGATAATACTTCAGCGTATTTATGGCCCATTTTATCGCTAAACACTCTTTCTTGACGATGGCATAGTTTTTCTCGCAGGAAGAGAGCTTCCTGCTCAGATAAAAGAATGGGATGTTCATCACCATTTATCTCTTGAGTCAGCAAGGCTCCCAACCCAACTTCAGAAGCATTTATCTGGTCCAGGAATGTCTGGTGCGACCAGGACTCGATGCATACACAGAGCCCGCTTCAGTTCATAGAATGCCATCACTATTTCCACAATCCATTTGGCCACTGTCGATTTGGTGCCTTTAAAGGGAATCTGTCACCCCATTTTTCGAGCATCAGATGCCGGCACTGCCATCAGGGGCTTATCTACAGCATTCTGTAATGCTGTAGATAAGCCTCCGATGTAACCTGAAAGATAAGAAAAATGAGTTATATTATACTCACCCAGGGGCGGTTCGGGTCCGGTTTTGGTCCGATGGGTGTCACGGTCCGGCTCCCGGCACCTGTGCAGTGCAGGACTCTGCTGTGCCCTCAACAGGGCAGAGCAGTGCGCCTGTGCAGGAACCACAACAGGCAGCAAAGAAGAGGACGTCACCTTAGAAGATGGGAGGCGCCGGACCACGACACCCATCGGACCAAGACCGGACCCGGACCGCCCCCGGGTGAGTATAGTATAACTCATTTTTCTTATTTTTCAGGTTACATCGGGGGCTTATCTACAGCATTACAGAACCCAGTGAAAAAAGGTGTATACCCAGGTATACCAAAACATAAACCTAACCTATCAGACATGTCATCATCCATCATGACATCCAGCATCCACATTTGTATAACCTCCTGATGAACCGTGCTATCTACAGGGAAACACGTCGGCATGCACCTGAGTCATGATAAGTTTTACTCCATGACGAATTTATTGTTTGTGTTGCCTAAATGGAATTTGGTGCAAAAGCAATTGTGAGACTGTGTTGGCACCTATGCTTTGGTCCTGTATGTGCTTTTACTGCATCAAATATTGGGAACTAATGAATGTAAAGGTCTGTTCCCTAGATTCATCATTTATCTTTTGAAGTGACCAACATTGGAATTGTCTGTGATATATGTCTCGGTATAATACTATGCTGACTACTAAACAGTGATGCTTGACAGCATTTGCCCTTTTTTGCTATTAGAATATTACTGTGATTGGGCAGTCCTCTTGAAGTATTGGAGTAAATTAAGAGAAATATTATCATGAACTCGGGTTTTGTTTGCTTTTACCTACTAGTTACCTATTTAGTTTAAAGACTCTCTTCACCTCTGCCCTATTAAATATTGTTTTCCCACCTTTCATTATAGGGTGTTATAGGGCAGTGAGGGACAGCCTACGCTGAGTGGGGGTGCCAAAATAGTCCTTTTAGGGTGCCAACCTCCACAGTCAGGTAGGGAGTATTATAGGCATATTGTAGGGTATCTGATAGATTAGGTTTATCTTTTGGTATATCTGGGTATATACCTTTTTTCACTGGGTTGGTGGTTTTTAATATATTCTAACTAATATATAAAGCTCAAAGTGTGTATGTATGTATGTGTGTGTTTGTGTGTGTGTGTGTGTGTGTGTCCGGGATAGGCATCCGCACCGTCGCAGCTACAGCCACAAAATTTGGCACAGTCACACGTCTGGACCCCGAGAGCGTCCTAAGCTATGTTGTGAGGTGAAATTTTAACCCTGCGCGTTCCAATTCACCAAACAATTTTGCCCCTGTCTACATACTGGGGAAAAAGTGTGTGCGCGTCAAGCCCCGCCCCTCATTATGTCATAATGCCCCTATCTATATAATGGGGAAACAGTGTGTGCATATCAAGCCCCGCCCCTCATTATGATGTCACAATGGTTGCCATGGCGACGCTGATGTCATCATAGGTTGCAAGCCCCGCCGCTCATTATGATGTCATAATGGTTGACTATGGGATGGAGGATGTGTGATGGGTATATGGGCACTGGACTATGGGATGGAGGATATGTATGATGGGTATATGGGCACGGGACTATGGGATGGAGGATATGTATGATGGGTATATGGGCATGGGACTATGGGATGGAGGATGTGTGATGGGTATATGGGCACGGGACTATGGGATGGAGGATGTGTGATGGGTAGATGGACACTCCACTATGGGATGGAGGATATGTATGATGGGTATATGGGCATGGGCCTATGGGATGGAGGATGTGTGATGGGTATATGGGCAAGGGACTATGGGATGGAGGATAATTATAATTTGCTATAACTAACCACAGTTAGTTACTATGCCCGGGCAGCGCCGGGCTCTTCATCTAGTATTCTAATAAATCTAGTTTTTATAAGGAAATATATGTTCACTTGTTAGTTTAATATTTCCTGGATATATTTGTCTTGTGAGAGAATAGCTTAAGTACTTGGCCTCTTCCTTCCCAATGGCACATTTTCTCGGATTTATGGTGAACCCCGCCTCTCTCAGAGCATCCAGAACCACCTGTACCTTTGGTAGATGACTACCTCAGTGTGGGCTAAAAATTACAATGTCATTGAGGTAGACTGTAGCATACTTTTTATTCAGAGCTAGGATCCGATCCATGGCCCTCTTCAAGTTGTCTGGGGCACCCTGCAGTCCAAAAGGCATTCTGGTATTTTGAAAACACCAATCAGGTGTCGAGAAGGCTGTCTTCTCCTTGGCCTCTGGGACATAGGGACACAGTGTCATATTTTTTTTTAATGTAAAACTTTTTACTGCATTTACTAGTCGGGGACTTGAAGCTGCAATCGTCCGATCACTTGTGCCATGTATAGCAGAAATCACGATCTCCCATGAACACTGACCGCGGGCTGGCATTCACAATAGATTCGCAATGACAGGCACGGAGGTGCTTCCACTGTCATGGCAATCCATCAACACCCCCATAATTACGCCATGAATGTGCTGATGGGAGCGTGGAATGAAGCACCCCCCTATAGAAGCCTGTTAAATGCTGCTGTTAAGAGATTGGCAGGGGGATTTAACAGGTTGACAGCTGCGAGTGTAGGAGGAGGAGCCCCTGCTGTGTATCCGGGCCGTAACCAAAGGGGCTGTCACCATGGTTCCTAGAGAGACTGTTCCCGGGGGACACAATTAGGAGACGGACCGCAGAGACTTCTAGAAAGGTTGGGGGAAGAGTTACTATAAAAGGGGTGGAGGACGCCAGCAGGAGGCAGACGATGCAGCAGGGGTGAAGCGAGAAAGCTAGAGGGCGCCAGAGAGCCAGAGCAAGAGCCTGCACCAGAGACAAGAGAGAAGAGCAGCGACAGTCGAGACTGAAGGGGGACACACTGCGGGCAGAAGGGAGACAGCACCGAGCCGCCCAGCAGAGGAGCACCGCCTGCCGTCGCCGCCGCCTGACTCCAGCCCGCGGTCACGGCCTGTCCGCTACCGCCCGCGGCCTCCACCGCCTCACCCCAGCCCGCGGCCTACCTGCGGCTGCCCGCAGTCACCGCCACCTTACTCCAGCCCGTGGCTGCGGCCTGTCCGTTGCCAGCTGCGGCCATTGCCGCTCCACTCCAGTCCGTGGCTGCGGCCTGCCTGCAGCCACTTGAGGCCGCTGCCCGTTCCCATCCGGGGACTGCGGCAGCCGCTCTCCGACCCCCAGGCGACGCCACACCACCTCCACCAGGGGGCGTCACACCGGGAAACCCTCCTTGGGCCTGCTGTGCCTCCACCGTGCCTCGGCGTAGGAACGCCCGAAGTCTACGCCAGATCCTTGTTGGCTAGGCCCAGCGGCTGAAACGCCGAAGCATCACCAACCAGCACTCTGTCGGATGACAGAGAGGAAAAGTGACACATTGTAATCAAGGAGCCCTAGTCAGCCATACCGCGGCCCTATAGTCACCAGCCCTGGCCGGATTAGTCATGTTTGCAATTATCAGTGTATTCTTGTGTTGATCCCTGCGAGGACAATTACTGTTAGCTTGTTTGGTTGCTCTAAAGTAGATAGCCCCTATAGGCGTCTTCATATATAAAGTTACTTCTTCAAGTTCAAACCGTCTCGTGCCTCGTCACTGCATCCCGCATGCCTGCGAGTACTGCAATTGGCGTAGTCGGCAGGATGCAGTCTCCGAACGCGGACGGAGGTGCGGCAGACCAAGGCGGGGCCGTGGACTCCACTGGCAATGATGGCCCCCGGTCTAGTATATCCTTGGGGACTATGCTGAGCAACCTGCCCAGGTTTTCCGGCACTAACACCATGCTGTGGAGCTGGACTGAGCGGATGCGAGGGCTCTTCAGAATGCATCCGATGACCCCCGACTTAGAAGCAGAGGTGGCCCTTATAGCCTTGGACGGGGAGGCCCGGGATTCTGTAATGTTGAGACCCCCAAGACATCGCAACACCTTTGTTAGGGTCTTACAGATATTGGAGGACACCCATGGGGATCCGACGAATGTGGGGGAGCTGAGAACCTGATTGTTTAGTCGTATGCAAGGGGAAGGGGAGACGGTCACTCAATACATGAACGTCCTTCAGGAATTATACACGGTCATCGAGTGGAAGGACGGCGTGGGTGTGGGACCCATCGACATCACCCTATGTGACCTGTTTGTGACCGGACTTCGAGACCCTCTGACTAAGCAGGCATTATGAGAACAAGTTCGGATAAACCTGCATATGGCTTTCTCCGAGGTAGGGAGCCAGGCGTGTGCACGGGAGCAGGAGCAGGGGCTGACGGTCCCCGTGGGGAAGGTCCGGAGCACGGAGGTCTCCGTGAACGCCATTGGAGAACCCCAATGGGTGGAAGACATGAAGCAGGAGCTGAAGAGCATCAGGGGAGAGCTGGCCGAGGTGAAGAGAAGGGCCGATGCCACCAGTGAGCGGCCTGCAGGCTCGGGGCCCCACAATCCCAGGGGCGGTCGACCCTCGCGACCCCGGGAGTGTTATGAATGCGGAGTACTCGGCCACTTCGCCCGGGAGTGTCCGCGGTGTGGGAGATACCCACCCCAGCGGCCATTAAACTAGTGGGCTCTGAGCTGGGAGGACGCCGCTCGGAGACAGAAACCACGACATGGGGTGGTGGAAGTTCCGAAGATCTGATTGCGAAGTGTCCAGTGATATGGGCAGAGGTTGAAGGCTGTGCCGTACGATACCTAGTAGACACGGGGTCGCAAGTAACGACCATGTCAGAGACTTATTTTCAACAGCATTTTCCCGAGGCAGTGAGACCTCAATGGGGGTCGGTGATAAAGTTAGTAGCGCCAACCAGCTACCGGTTCCTGTCATCGGTGTAGTCTGGATGCAGATTTCGCTATGTGGCAAATCCCTCGGCCGCCGGGGAGTGATCTTGACCCAGAGGGACACAAACGACAAACATCTGGTCACCCTGGGTATGAACATACTGTGGGAGTTCGGCAATCTACTCCTCAACGAGCCCACGCAAGAGACTCTGAACAAGTGGGGCTCCCGCACGCCCCAAGGACGGGTCTTCCAGCAGTTGGTGCGGGGGGCACGAGTCCTCCAGGACTGCCAGGAGTGCGAGGTACTGGGGAAGGTGATTGCGCCAGCGGCTCCTCCACTCGTGCTGCCGCCCGGGCAGACCGTAGTGGCCTTACCTGTTTGGGGTATGGTGCCCTTGGAGGGAGTGGAGATGCAGGTGGAGCCATGCTTCTTGGAGTGCCTACCCCCTGGAATTCTGGTGGCCTGCAACCTGGCCACTGTGCGAGGGGGAACCGTCCTGGTGCTCTGCATCAACCTAGAGGACCAAGACATCGTCCTGAAGCCTCGGGCCGAAATGGCGAAGCTGATAAGGCCTTTGGAAGAAGTGCTACCAACCCCTGCGTTCCAACTAAAAGTGCAGGCGGGGGATCCTTGGGCGGTGTCTATCCAGTCTGTTCAGACCACTGAGTCCCCGACCAAAGAAAAGGGCCGAGCTATCCTGGAAATCCTGGAAAGAATGCAAGCCGAACTCTCTGGCCTTACCCCGGCCCAAATCCTCCAGGTAGAAACGCTTCTGGGGCAGTACCAGGAGGTATTTGCCAACCATGAGGATGACTTTGGATGTACCACAGGCATTACACACGGCATTTCCATGGCAGGAACGGCTCCCATCAGGGAGCGGTATCGACAGAATCCCTCACAACTCTATCAGGAGGTGAAAACGTTACTGGGCCAAATGCTTCTCAATTTTAGATCTGGCCAGCGGGTACTGGCAGGTGCCAATGTCAGAGGAAGACCATGCCAAGACTGCGTTCATTCTCCCCATGGGGCTGTTTGAATTTAACTGTATGCTGTTCGGGCTGGTCAGTGCCCCCGGAACCTTCCAATGGCTGATGGAGCGGTGTATGGGAGATCTCAACTTTGAGTCCACGCTGATATACCTGGACGACATCATCATCTTTGCCGCCACATTTAAGGACCACCTGCAGCGGTTGGGACAGGTGCTCGGGCAGTTGCAGAAGTACGGGTTGAAGGTAAATCCACAGAAATGCCACCTATTTTGTACACAGATTGATTACCTGGGGCATACTGTCTCCGCCAAAGGCGTTAGACCATCCGTGGAAAAGGTCACCACAATCCAAGGGTGGCCTACTCCCGAGACGGTAAAAGATGTACGAGCCTTCCTGGGGCTGGCTGGATATTACCGCCGCTTCGTAAAGAACTTTGCACGATGCGCCCGAGCCCTGCAAGACCTGTTGAAAGGGGCCCCTGCCGTTCATACTGCACACTGACGGGAGCCTACACGGGCTAGGAGATGTATTGTCACAAGTTCAAGACGGCCGGGAAAGAGTGATCGCTTACGGCAGTCGGTCACTCCACGACGCCGAACGAAATCCCGACAATTACAGCTCCTTTAAGATCGAACTCCTTGCAGTAGTGTGGGCTATGATGGAGCGGTTCGCAGAGTACCTGGCGGGCTCCGAGGTGGCGATACGGACCGACAACAATCCGCTGGCCCACCTAGAAAATGCAAAATTGGGGGCTCTGGAGCAGCGATGGGTGGCCCGGATGGCCAAGTTCAAGTACAAGATCATCTATAAAAGGGGAGCGGAGAATGTACATGCCGACGCCCTCTCCAGGATTCGGCGTACAACCCCAGGGCAAGGTCGAGATGACGAACTGGAAGCAGAGGAAACCCCATTCGCTCTGGCCCCCGCCGGACTCACAGCCACCACCCAAGAACAATCCCATATAGGATCCCCCAGGGGCATGCTGGAACAATCCCGGGACAAATGGATCCAGCAACAGCAGGAAGATGGGGAGATTGGACTCCTGCGCCAATGGATGACGACCGGTAAAATACCTAACGACTCCCAGAGGCAGACCTTGACTCAGGACACATTATTAATGCTACGCCAATGGGAGAAATTAATAATCAGAAAGGGACTATTGTACCGCAAGGCAGTATCGCGGACAACATCAACCAACCGCTTGGCAAGTAGTCGTACCAGGAGCTCAACTGAGCGACCTAGCTTGAGAGGCCCATGAAAAAGGGGCTCATTTTAGGGCCCAAAAGACTTTTCAGTGGTTACAGCAAATGGCTTGCCATCCTCGTTTGCAGACTGCAGTGGAAGAAGCTTGCCGAGCGTGCCGTCTATGCGAGCTAGCAAAACCACCTGCACAGCGGTCCCCAGTACAGACAATAGTAACATCAGCACCCCTCGAACTCTTGATTGACTATTTGACCATTGGCCCCGCGCACCAGGGGTATGAACATTGTCTCATTATGATGGACCATTTCACCAAATTCACTGTGGTAACCCCAACCCAAGATCAAACCGCGGAGTCAGCCACCTACGCGATTTGCAGACACTTTATCCAAGTGTACGGCTGCCCCCAACAGATACATTCAGATCAGGGGGCATGTTTCCTGGGAAAAGTCATGGAAGAACTACACCGTCTATATGGTATCGATAAATCCCGGACCACTCCGTACCACCCTCAAGGGAATGGGGCCTGCTAACGATTTAATCGAATACTAATCCAAATGTTACGCACCCTGGAGAGCGACCGGAAGACCCGCTGGCCTGAGTACATCCCTGAACTAGTGTGGATTTATAACAACCGGGTACACAAAGTCACCGGTTACACCCCTTACTCCCTGCTATTTAGCCAAGAAGGCAAGGGGATCACGGAGGTCGAATTAAATCCGGAGGTACCACAACCATGGACAGGGGTCTTGTTGTGGGTCCGAAACTACCGGCATCAGCTACAAACCCTACATCGAATTGTCCAGACAAAACTCCCAAGACCTGGAACATCCAGGGGGGACACTGCCTCAGCCCATTGACCTCTGGGCCGGGGATCGGGTACTCGTACAAGGTCAGTGCCCTCAGAACAAGCTGGAACCTCGCTGGGAAGAGAATCCATATCGAGTGTTACGCCGAGTAAGTCCAGACGGGCCAGTGTAGGAAATACAACCTGAAAAAGATGGGGAATTCCCTACCCGTACCGTACACCATAACATGTTACGGCCCTGTACTTCCACCGACCCTATACGCCCCGAGGCCACTCCTCAAGTCTCAGAACCTCTACCAGCCATCTGGAAAGACGACGACGAGGAAGATCTCCCAACGGTACGAACGGATACTTCAAGGGATAATATCACAGCGGACCCAGTTGACCCACCAGGTCCGACCGACCCGCCAACTTCCGCCATCCCAGAAGACTCAGTCGAACCCAGACGCTCCGAGCGGTCAACAGCTGGCAAACCCCCCGAACGCTACGAACAGGATCAGTTCATATGGCAAAGGAAGCTTTCATCTCGAGACCCCGGCCCAGGCCTTCCCAAGCCCTCGCCCGAGGACTGGCGAGCATACAGGATGGGGGAGTGTAGGAGGAGGATCCCCCGCTGTGTATCCGGGCCGGAACCAAGGGGGCCCATCTCCAAGGTTCCTAGAGAGACTGTTCCCAGGGGACACAATTAGGAGACGGACCGCAGAGACTTCTAGAAAGGTTGGGGGAGGAGTTACTATAAAAGGGGCAGAGGACGCCAGCAGGAGGCAGATGACGCAGCTGGGGAGGAGAAGCGAGGAAGCTAGAGGGCGCCAGGGAGCCAGAGCAAGAGCCTGCACCAGAGACAAGAGAGAAGAGCAGTGACAGGTGAGACTGAAGGGGGACGCACTGCGGGCAGAAGGGCGACAGCACCGAGCCGCCCAGCAGAGTCGCCACCGCCCAACTCCAGCCCACGGTCGCGGCCTGTCCGCTAGCGCCCACGGCCGCCGCCACTGCACTCCAGCCCGCGGTCTCGGCCTCTCCGCTGCCGCCCGCGACTGCCTCACCCCAGCCCACGGTCACCATCGCCTTAGTCCAACCCGCGGCTGCGGCCTGTACGCTGCCGCCTGCAGCTGCCACCACCTTACTCCAGCCCGCAGCTGCGGCCCATCTGTTGCCGGCCGCGGCCGTCGCCGCTCCACTCCAGTCCTAGGCTGCGGCCTGCCTGCAGCCACTTGAGGCCGCCGCTGCCCGTTCCCATCCGGAGACTGCAGCCCCCGCTCTCCGGCCTCCAGGTTATGCCACACCGCCTCCGCCGCGGGCCTGCTGTGCCTCCACCGTGCCTGGGCATAGGAACGCCCGAAGTCTACGCCAGATCCTTGTCAGCTGTGCCCAGCGGCTGAAACACCGAAGCATCGCCGACCAGCACTCAGCTGGACGACAGAGAGGATAAGTGACACTTTGTAATCAAGGACCCGTAGTCGGCCATACCGCGGCCCTATAGTCACCGGCCCTGGCCGGATTAGTCATGTTTGCAATTATCAGTGTATACGTGAGTTGATCCCTGCGAGGACAATTACTGTTAGCTTGTTTGGTTGCTCTAGATAGCCCCTATAGGCGTCTTCATATATAAAGTTACTTCTTCAAGTTCAAACCGTCTCGTGTCTCGTCACTGCATCCCGCGTGCCTGCGAGTACTACACGAGCTCCACTCCACTCCACCCATAGCTGTTAAAGGCACAATTAGCCATCTTGTGTGGGGAAAGATGCGGGCTTGGCATTCTAGTTTCCAGCTTGCTGTGAAGCAGTGCATTCCCGAATGATTAACAGGTCAAACTATCGGCATGGTGTTGCTGCTATCACAAACAGAGCTGTTGTGAGTTCATTTTCCCCTTCACCATTGAGGTCTGATGAACTCCCTCTTCTGGTGAAGGAAGGTAGTGAGGCTGATTACAAAGCACCTGGGTATGATGATGATGACTGGGTGACGGGAATTGCTGACTGGATATAAGGCAGCCGACGCCCTCCTGCCTTGCTGGTGATCTCTCTGAAGGATTCTAGGAGACCAGTCTGATTCATGCTCCTCAAAAGCTAAGTTTTTTCTGCTCTGCTTTTTGCATTTGTGTTCTGTTTTGCTTTGCCTTGTTTTTTCTGAATTTCTGCCATTCCCTGCTGGGGTGAGCTGAATTCCTTTTTGCTCTGTCTTCAGAAAATACCTGAGTGCTGATATAGTCTTTTTGAAGCCTAGCGTCTTCAGGGCCTTTTTCCCTATCAGCCTGTTGGCCCTTGTTTTGATAGGGTTTTTGGCGGATTACAGACAGCAGCTTTTCTATCCTGTCCTATCTAGTTAGCTTCGGCCCCATCATTTGCTCAGCCTATCTTTCTATCTGTGTGAGTGTTTTTTCATCTTGCTTCACCGTCATTATATGTTGGGGGCCGCCTATTGCTTTGGGGTCTGCTCTGGGGCAGTTTAGATTTCCCTTTCTGTCTTTAGGCTATGTAGTTCTCCGGCTGTGATCGAGGGGTCTAGGGCACCGTAGGAACCCCCCACGGCTACTGCTAGTTATTGTTGATAGGTTCAGGGGTCTGCAATCCGATAGCTGCCAACTTCTCTTGATTTCTGGACTTAGCTAGTATTTCTGTTTTTGCCTCCTACGGTGACTCATTCAAAACAGAATCACCAGCCATACGGCAGATCCTAAGGTACTCAATAGCAGGAAAGAATTGTTAAAAAAAAAAAAAAAAAGTGTGTATATTTTTCCTCTATATCTCTGAGGCCGTAGGGGGAATTTTTTTTTCTCTCAATGGAGATAAAGCAATTGTCTGATCGTGTGGAGCAGCTCGCTGCGGAAGTGCGGGGAATTTCCACCTACCTTGCTCATTCACATGCTGCTGAATCAAAGATCCCTACTCCTGATGTGTTTTTTGGGGATCGGTCTAAATTTTTGAATTTCAAAAATAATTGTAAATTATTTTTTGCCTTGAAGCCTAACTCGTCAGGGAGCTCCACGCAGCAGGTTAAAATTGTCATCTCTTTGGTGCGCGGCGATCCCCAGGATTGGGCGTTTTCTTTGAAACCAGATGATCCTATTCTGACTAATGTGAACGCATTTTTTCAAGCCTTGGGGTTGTTGTATGACGAACCTAATGCTATTGATCAGGCTGAAAAGACCCTGTTGGCATTGAGCCAGGGTCGAGATTCTGCAGAATTGTACTGTCAAAAATTCTGAAAGTGGGCGGTCCTTACTACCTGGAATGATAATGCCTTGGCTGCTCTCTTTCGGAAGGGTTTGTCAGAAGCCGTAAAAGATACTATGGTGAGATTCCCTGTTCCCTCTGGTCTTGACAATTCTATGTCATTAGCCATTCAGGTTGATCGGCGTTTACGTGAACGCAGGACTGCACAAGAGATGTGGCCACCTGTTGAACATGTGTCTGAACCTATGCAATGTGATAGAGTTTTGTCCAGGGAGCAACGTCAGGAGTTCAGAAGGCGTAATAAGCTGTGTTTTTTTTGTGGAGATGCCTCGCATATTATTTCTGTCTGTCCTAAACGAGAGAAACGTTTTGCACACACGTTTTCTGTGGGTGGTGTTCAATCTAAGTTTCTTCTGGCAATTACTCTGATCTGCTCCCTGTCCACATTTTCCGCCAAGGCTTTTGTGGATTCGGGAGCAGCCCTGATACTAATTGACTTGAATTTTGCTAAACGTTGTGGATTTCCGATGACACCTCTGCGGACACCTATCCCTTTGAGAGGGATTGATGCCACTCCTTTGGCGAAAAATAAACCTCAGTTTTGGACCCAGGTGGTAATGCGGGTCGCCCCAGACCATCAAGAAAATTGCAGATTTTTGGTGTTGCATAATTTGCATGATACCATTGTTCTGGGGTTTCCCTGGTTGCAAATTCATAATCCAGTTTTGGATTGGAAATCTGTGTCTGTGGTGAGTTGGGGTTGTCGGTGTGCCCTTAGTGAGGCTCCGGTTTTTTCCACCTCTCCTCAGTCGCATGATGTTCCTGACTATTTGGCGGACTTTTATGATGTATTTAGTGAGAATGAGTGTGCGTCTTTGCCTCCTCATAGGAGTTATGACTGTGCAATTGAACTGAGCCTGGGGTGTAAATTTCCCAAGGGTCGGCTCTTCAATTTATCTGTACCCGAGCACGAGGCTATGCGATCCTATATTAAGGAGGCGTTGGAGAAGGGTCATATTAGACCATCCTCTTCACCCTTAGGTGCTGGGGTTTTTTTTCGTGGCCAAAAAGGATGGTTCATTAAGGCCTTGTATTGATTATCGTGCCCTCAACAAAATTACTATTAAATATCAGTATCCGTTACCCCTGATTTCGGATCTATTCTCCAGAGTTAAAGGTGCTTGCTGGTTTACCAAGCTTGACCTCAGGGGGGCGTATAATCTTATCCGCATTAAGCATGGAGATGAATGGAAGACGGCGTTTAATACTCCGGAGGGACATTTTGAGTACTTGGTGATGCCTTTTGGGCTCACTAATGCCCCTTCTGTCTTCCAGTGCTTCATGAACGACATTTTCCGAGACTTTGTGGATAAATTTTTGATTATCTATCTGGATGATATTTTGATCTTCTCCAAGGATTGGGATTCTCATGTGGAACATATTCGGACTGTGTTCCGGATCTTGAGGGAGAATTCCCTGTATGTCAAAGGATCGAAATGCCTTTTTGGGGTACAGAGGATTTCTTTTTTGGGATTTATTTTGTCTCCGTCAACTATTGAAATGGACCCAGCCAAGGTACAGGCCATTTATGATTGGCTTCAGCCCACTTCTTTGAAGGCCCTCCAGAAGTTTTTGGGTTTTGCTAATTTTTATCGGAAATTTATAGCAAAATTTTCTAGTATTGCCAAGCCATTGACTGATCTGACTAAGAAGGGTGCTGATGTGTTGAATTGGTCTCCGGAGGCTGTTTCTTCCTTTCAGGAGCTGAAGCGAAGATTCACTTCTGCCCCGGTTTTGCGGCAACCTGATGTCTCACTCCCATTCCAGGTAGAGGTGGACGCTTCTGAGATTGGTGCAGGAGCTGTTTTGTCCCAAAAGGATCCTGTGACATCTAAAATGAATCCCTGTGCTTTCTTTTCCCGAAATTTCTCTCCATCTGAACGTATCTATGATGTGGGGAATCGGGAACTGTTAGCCATGAAATGGGCATTTGAGGAGTGGAGACATTGGTTGGAGGGAGCTAAACATCAAGTCGTGGTCCTCACTGACCACAAGAATTTGATTTACCTGGAGTCGGCCAAACGCTTGAACCCTAGACAGGCTAGGTGGGCCTTGTTTTTTACACGTTTTGATTTTGTGGTCTCTTTTCTTCCTGGCACTAAGAATGTCAAGGCTGACGCTCTCTCTAGGAGCTTCTTTGCTGATTCTCCTGTGGTGACCAAACCTGCTACCATCTTAGGCGAAGGGGTAGTTCTTTCTGCCATCTCGCCCGATTTGAGATGTGCTCTGGAGGAGTTCCAGGAGGACAAACCTGAGCGTTGTCCCAGGGGAAAGTTGTATGTTCCTGACCAGTGGAAGAAGAGAGTGATGTCTGAAGTTCATTGCTCTGCATTGGCTGGTCATCCAGGTATTTTTGGTACTAGAGATCTGGTGAGTCGGTCTTTTTGGTGGCCCGCCTTGTCTCGTGATGTCAGGAATTTTGTGCAGTCCTGTGGGACTTGCTCCCGGTCTAAACCTTGTTCTCGCTCTAGTGGGTTGTTGATGCCTTTGCCGGTCCCCAGGGGGCCATGGACCCATATTTCAATGGATTTCATCTCTGATATGCCTGTCTCTCAGAGAATGACTGTTATTTGGGTGATTTGTGATAGATTCTCTAAGATGGTTCATTTTGTACCACTCCCTAAGTTGCCATCTTCCTCTGAGTTGGTGCCCCTGTTTTTGCAACAGGTGGTTCGCTTGCACGGGATTCCTGAGAACATTGTATCTGACAGAGGAGTTCAGTTTGTGTCTAGATTTTGGAGGACTTTCTGTTCCAAGCTGGGAATTCAGTTATCCTTCTCTGCTTTTCACCCTCAGACCAATGGGCAGACGGAGAGACCAAACCAGAACTTGGCGTCATATTTGAGATGTTTTAATTCCGCTGATCAGGATGATTGGGTTTCATTTTTGCCCTTGGCCGAATTTGCTTTAAATAATAGAGCTAGTTCTGCCACTTTGATGTCACCTTTTTTTGTAACTTTGGGTTTCATCCTCGATTTTCTTCAGGGCAGGTGGAGCCTTCTGCCTGCCCAGGTGTTGACACTGTGGTGGAGAGAATGTACCAGATCTGGGACCAAGTGGTGGATAAGTTATCTCTCTCCCAGGAAAAGGCCCAGCGGTTTTCCAACCGACATAGGACCATTGGTCCCCAGTTTAAGATTGGTGATATGGTTTGGTTATCATCAAAAAATATCGCTATGCAGGTGGCTTCTCCTAAGTTTAAGCCTAGATTTATTGGACCTTACAAGATTTTGGAGATTATTAATCCGGTCTCTTTTCGTTTGGCTCTTCCTGTCACATTTAAAATCCATAATGTGTTTCATAAGTCCTTGTTGAAGAGGTTTGTTGAACCAGTAGTTCCTGGGGTGGCACCTCCGGACCCTGTATTGGTTGAAGGTAACATGGAATATAAGGTAGAGAAGATACTGGATTCCCGTCTGGCTAGACGGAGACTCCAGTATTTGGTTAAGTGGAAGGGTTATGGTCAGGAGGATAATTCCTGGGTCTCTGCCTATGATATTCATGCCAAAAGATTGGTGTGTGCCTTTCATCGGGCTCACCCTGATCGCCCTGGTGGCGTGGATGAGGGTTCGGTGACCCCTCCTCAAGGGGGAGGTACTGTTGTGAGTTCATTTTCCCCTTCACCATTGAGGTCTGATGAACTCCCTCTTCTGGTGAAGGAAAGTAGTGAGGCTGATTACAAAGCACCTGGGTATGATGATGATGACTGGGTGACGGGAATTGCTGACTGGATGTAAGGCAGCCGACGCCCTCCTGCCTTGCTGGTGATCTCTCTGAAGGATTCTAGGAGACCAGTCTGATTCATGCTCCTCAAAAGCTAAGTTTTTTCTGCTCTGCTTTTTGCATTTGTGTTCTGCTTTGCTTTGCCTTGTTTTTTCTGGATTTCTGCCATTCCCTGCTGGGGTGAGCTGAATTCCTTTTTGCTCTGTCTTCAGAAAATACCTGAGTGCTGATATAGTCTTTTTGAAGCCTAGCGTCTTCAGGGCCTTTTTCCCTATCAGCCTGTTGGCCCTTGTTTTGATAGGGTTTTTGGCGGATTACAGACAGCAGCTTTTCTATCCTGTCCTATCTAGTTAGCTTCGGCCCCATCATTTGCTCAGCCTATCTTTCTATCTGTGTGAGTGTTTTTTCATCTTGCAAGTAATAAGAGAGAAAGCTACTGACCAAGAACTGGGATCACCACAATAAATCACAAAAAATATCAAATTTTTATTAAGTGTCAAACAGACCAAAACATGATTAAAAACATTTAAAAGTCATTAAATGACAATACACCCAAAAAGGTTAATAATATAACCTATAGAGGTACCCCTATAACTGTTGGTACAGGTATAATAAAGACAAATAATTGGTCCATGGAATCAATGATACTATCATGTAATTTAGACAATATAGATGTAATACAGAAACATATATGGAAAAAATGGACACAATAAGAACCCAATAGCAGCTCAGCCCCTGACGAAGCTACCTCTGTGGTAGTGACACGCGTCGGGCACTTTCCACAGGCTCCCCCTAACTTTGGTATGGTACGGCTGCTATGCATTTAAGCGCACAGGTTATGCGCTATTCTGGAGTATGGCCATTTGGCTCTGTATACCATTTTTCGGGGCTCAGATGTACCTTGAGATATTTCTCTCGTCTCTAGATTATGTCCTTCTCTCACAATTTAGGGCAGTTTGATCTATGATATATTGTATATAGCAGCCTGCTATTGGGTTCTTATTGTGTCCATTTTTTCCATATATGTTTCTGTATTACATCTATATTGTCTAAATTACATGATAGTATCATTGATTCCATGGACCAATTGTCTTTATTATACCTCTACCAAAAGTGATAGGGGTACCTCTATAGGTTATATTATTAACCTTTTTGGGTGTATTGTCATTTAATGACTTTTAAATGTTTTTAATCATGTTTTGGTCTATTTGATATTTTTTGTGATTTATTGTGGTGATCCCAGTTCTTGGTCAGTAGCTTTCTCTCTTATTACTTTTTGGCTTCTTATACTGACCATTGGTGTATCCCCTATCTATTGTTGGTGGTGCCCTCCCTATCTTTATTGTTGCTGTTTTTTCATCTTGCTTCACCGTCATTATATGTTGGGGGCTGCCTATTGCTTTGGGGTCTACTCTGGGGCAGTTTAGATTTCCCTTTCTGTCTTTAGGCTATGTAGTTCTCCGGCTGTGATCGAGGGGTCTAGGGCACCGTAGGAACCCCCCAAGGCTACTGCTAGTTGTTGTTGATAGGTTCAGGGGTCTGCAATCTGATAGCTGCCAACTTCTCTTGTTTTCTGGACTTAGCTAGTATTTCTGTTTTTGCCTCCTACGGTGACTCATTCATAACACAGAGCATTCTCCAGCAGCACTTGTAAGCTCTAATGAGTATAAAGTGTTGTAGTCCAGAATTGCTGATTGACTGTAAAGATCGCGTTTACTTAGGAAGCAAGCAATACAGAAATTAAAAATCCCTCCATTTTTGATTGAGGAAAATATTTTTAATAAGTGTTAAATAGTAAAGTTGCTCTTTTAACAAGCAGTTTGTAATTTTACCTACTGTTTTTATGACATTGAGAAAACCCATTTAATGAATATTGTACTAAAATATTTCAAAAAACATATTTTAGAAAAAAAAATTAAGTTAAATATACTTTTCCCAACATATTATACATCGCATATGCCCATGAATTGCTGTCATATTACAAATGAATATCATTTTGCAACAGTCCGTAACAGAGGGTATAACTTGAATAGTTTCGCAGTGCCCTCAGGACAGAGTTGGAGAATTTTGGGCCAGGCAACAGTCAGCTCCAGATCATTCTAGTCACTTTGAATTTAGTATTAAAGCCGGAGTCACACTACCGTACAAGGTTAAGACTCATAGTAAAGCTCATTCGATACACATTAGATAAAATTCAGACAAACCTGATAATTTTGGCAGGATTAGATGTCAGTTTAATGTGTATGGGGCCTCCCAACTCTTCCCCGACAGATGATGTCAGGGGAGAGAAGGATCCGGCCTGCTGAATTTTAATAGTCAATTCTTTTGTTTGACGTGAAGAAAAGTCACTGTCAAAGTAGTCTGGCACTGGCTCTCCTAGTGAACACAGGAACGCTGATATCATCATTCTTGTGTGGGGTATAATATGGATAGATAGATTGTTGGGTCGACAGTTATCTAATTTTTGTGGATGGCTTAATAATGTATGAGGTGGAGATGTGTAATAACATCACCCATGACCCTTGGATTAATTGATTAATTGAAACTATCAAATATACTGTTAAAATTACACCCCGAATCACCAAGTCGACAGGAAGACTATTTTGTTACATGTGTTATGTGGGCTGGGTCCGTAGGAATCAATGTACATATACATCCATATGAGAGATGTGTAAAAATAAGAAAGGAGTTTTTGTTTAGAGGCACGTCTAACTAGAAAGCAGATTAGAAAGCATTCACATATGTCCTATAGTTTTGTAAGTAAGTGACTCATAAACGGGTAACAGGAATAATAAAGCCTACAACACTGAGAACTCGCACCCACACCCAACTGGTCCCTTTACAGACTAGACCATTTCTGCACAACTAAAAACACCACCTCGAGTGTCACGACTCAGTTGTAGGGTGTCCTGGGACCAGGGGCCCCTTCCCTGTCCCTAATGCTAGGGGATTACTTCTGATGGTGAATATTGCAGGGCCATGTACCTTGCCTAAGCTCCTGAATCCACCCGCAGTCTGTACCCTTCCCCCACCCAGTGAAGAGGGAAGTAGAAATATACCGTAGTACATCAAACCAGACTAACAAGGTAATACGAACAGGGGTACCAATAAAATACCAAACAAACAAATATACTCACACATGTAACAGAAGAATGCATCAGCAAGTGGAGGATGGGGTTAAACCAAAGTAGGAGAAGAAAGGGAATTATCACACACTCAAAACCTAGCAACCATCACAGATATATCCACCAAATGCCTTTCTCCAATAATTACCACCAGCAACCTTCAGCCATGCAGCATAAGCCTGCTCTGACAATGAGTGCTAGCCAGGGCCCAGTTTATATAGGCTAGCCAGGACCCATTTTATAAAGGAGATGGGAGTGGCTAACAGTGCACAGCTGGAGCCTAAATGCACCAGGAGCTTTCAACAAAACAGATTAACTCCTGCACTGCCAAAATAAATTTACACCGTTTAATAAGAAGGTGAAGTGTTTCTAATCAGTGGAGGAGTAGGAGAAATAAGATGCTGAGGTCTTCAGGCAACTCTCTGTTGCAGTAAACCCCTGACATCGGATCTGGCTACCTAAAAGGCTGTTGAAGGGTTTCTTGTACCTCCTGAGGAACCAGAGCGAAGGCAGCTGTGCACAGCTAACTAGGAGAGGGAAAGTGTGCAGAGGGAAAGGAGGACCCAGGGTGAGGAAACTTAAAGCACATGCACAAAGAGGAAATGGAAAACCAAGGAGAATAATAAATGAAACACGATTAACCTGCCACCAATCTAACTGAGGAGAAAGGAAGGAAACTTCTTAGAACTAACCCACTTAGAATTATAGCCAGCAAGGAAGTGTAGTGAAAGTCTTGTAGCAGTTAGCAATGCTTAAAGTGATATTTCATACTACATTCCTTAATGTAGTGGGATCTGTTGGATATAATAAAAAGACACGACATTTGAGTCTGTTACATCTATTCTACAAGTTTTTTTTTACAGGATTTGAAACATTTCCCTCTTTGATATGTGAATGAAACCTAAAGCACGCTAAATAGTTTAGGTAGCTGTTGGCAAAGCAATGGTTCAGACAATTGTTTGGCCAACAGGAATTTCAGCCATACACAGGAGCCCTCAGCTGGCCAAACCCTCCTGTGTTCTTTATGAGAGAGTCACTGCCAGAGATCTGTGGCAGTGGCCACAGATATCTTAGAGAACAAAAGGATCATCAGTACGAAATTGGACATACCAGATGCTTTCTGCCACCCATCATCATTTGTAGGGGGATAGTCGGGAGGTCGCCGTACCCATTAGACTGTCAGGAGAGTCCACCAATATTAGCAAATTCAGCTGCCGTCAGTCTAAAGTGAATGAGGGTCTTTAGTGCATTAGTGAATTGTTGCACTGTCAAAGTAATTTTATCTGTTGAAGCAATTGATTAGAGGTCTTATGGCTATGGTAATGAACATTTTTTATTTTTGATCGAATAGCACATGTACAGCACACTGCCCCATGTTATTCAATAGGGCTGTTCAAATCAATGATTTTTCTCTAGGTTAAACTGTTCATGAGATAAAAAAATTGCAGCATTCACTACTTTCTCCTGAGACTCAAATGAGACTCACCCATTCAAGCCTATGGGTTCGTAAAGAAAAAAATCAGAACGCACACATAACATCTTTGTGGCATCAGAAATTTATGGATACATTTCTATTATAAACTTAGGAAACTGTATGTAATCATGTACATATTTTAATGTAGATGGATGAAAAGGGATCGCACATGTACATAAAAAAATAGAAACAAGGATGGCACACCAATGAACATCAGATTAAAAATTGTCCGAGTTTTCTAGATGAAATTCCTTCACTAATCTTCAGTCAGCCTAGCCTAATTCTGAGTGGTCATAACAGTAATTGTCCAGTGTGAATGCAAGAAAAGATCAGTGAGGGTAGGGCAGAGACAGACTGCCGTATTTCTCGTGCGAGAATCGCATGGTAAACCTTGTACTGGCTGTTGGCTCTCCTGACTTGAGCTTGATAGCTGCATAGTAATCCATCCCACTGTCTTGCTCAGGTCAGGAGAGGTGCCAGGTCAGTCCGTGCAGTGCAAGGCGGTTCTCGCACGAGAAGTATGGCAGTCTGACCCTGCTCGTAGACTGAGGCTATCAGCCAAGTGGAAACCACTTGCAATGATTTCTAACTACAGACTGTTCATCAGGGTCTGAAATGTCTTTGAGTGGAGAAGGATTTTTCAAGTTATCTAGAATGAGTGAGTGGCCCGATATCCTCATTTATTATAAATACACCCCATATAAATGCATTTATCATCTCCTGGTACATATTTTGCTCTAATTAACCTCTGAGATGAAATTTTTCAGGTCTGTGGTTTTTCATCATTAATTTTCATTAAGACTAAATATCTTTCTTGTGGAAAATCCAGTTCCGCGTGGCTGTGGTAAAAATGCCTCATAAAAGGATTTATTAGCTACATTAGACAAATCCTTTGTGTGGATGTATGATCTGAGTAACACTGTATATGTTCTACAAGTTCTCCCTACAGCCACAAAGCAATTTCCTTTTATCGGATTGTGGTCTTAGGGACTTTCTCACCATCGTCTATAAAGAACATTCCTGAAAGACATCGTCACATTCGCTCGCTTATTTCCTGTTTTCTTCATCTAGCAGGCGTCTTTAGAGGTGATGGCTTTGGTGGAGTCGCCATTTAATGAAGGCTGGAGAAAAGAACATGAGCTGCTCCTACCAGATAGAAAAGCCATGTTTTAGGAAATTGCCTGGAGCAGAGGTGGGGATTATTACTGAAGTACGAGGATCTAAAGGAGCTTTGAAGGTTCAGTATAGCTACTGAACGAATCATTGACATTTTTATTGAAACATAGCTGTAGACTTAAGTTACAAGTTTATTTCTTTTTCTCACATTGTATCCACAGATATAAAGTTATATCTAGATAATACTCCCTATTTAATAATTTAGTTAAGTAATAAAGGCAACGATACATATTAAAGTCGTCAGCAGTGGCTGATTATGGAGGTGTCTGGACTCTCCACAGACATCATAAGGACCAGGCAGTTTGAATCAAACATTATGGTCCAATTTATCAGTTGCCTCTTTTTTCTTTAGTCTCGTTTCTTTTTTGTCTTATAGTGTTCACTGCCGTATTTTGAGCCACATTCTTCAAAATGATGCCATTTTGCACAAACTTAAAAATGGTCTTTGTCTTAACGCAAAAAAAATAGGGCAAAAGTTCCTCTCGTAGACAAAAATCACTCGAGGGGGATGGAGTACAGTTGCACAAAAAAATTGAGACTTTTCAAAAAGTCATAAATTGGGAATTGGGTGAAAAATTCTGAAAATCCGAAACTTCACCTACAATATCGAGCAAAAAAACAAAAATACAAAAATAAAATAAATAAATAATTGAACCTGTAGCAGTGATTTTAAAAAGGTGCCCATGAAAAAATGAGTACGGTGCTGCCGTCATTTGTATGGATATGGAGATAGCCATGTGACGAATTAACCTGGACTTGCACACATTCCTTACATATGGATCTAGTAACAGAGTGCTATTTTTTTTTTTTCAGTTTGAAAAGTACTATTCAGTAGTGATAGAGATTAGAGTTGACTGCAACAAAAGAGGAAAAACTGAAGGATACCGTGGAATCTCCTGGACCCTGCAGACCATGTAATTTATCACAAACACAAAAACAATAGATGTAATGAAAGTCTATGCTGGAGGGGAATCTGTAATGACTACTCCTAGATTTTGTTCAAAGTGATGGATAGTACATAAGTTACTTGCAGTGACTATGGCTAATCTATTCTTAACTGGTCAAATCAAATATACGCGTGTTTCATGGTGATCATTTATCCCATGACAGCTTCTTTTCTTTTAGCAGAGTGGGACAGACACCTATAAGAATATTGAACTACTCAGCCATCCGATTGCCTGTAGATAAGGAAATAAGGGACAGTTAAACTGTTTCCTGGTATATAGTACTATTGTCCTGTCCTTTAGATCAGCTATCAGTGTATATTTGGTGGGTCTCTCTGTGAATGGACTACAGTGATCCATTCTGCTGGTCAGTGGGATCCAGGACTTGGATCACGCGAAGATCAAGGAAATTTCTGGACGACGGCCGTACCTGGAAGACAGTGGTAATCTGTAGTTGAGGATGTCCCTCCAAACAGTAGTGCAAAATACCACAGCACTTAAATATGTCATTTAAATTTTATTGATAAGCCATCCCATGTATCTGCAATGAACCACAGGACACAGGCCGTAATCAAGTTGTAGGACAGACTGAAATATTTGCCGTATTTTCTGTTTCGACATCCTAACTTATCAAAAAACTAAAATTGGATTACACTAATCTCACATAAATGTTTCATTCCGGAAAACCCCTTTTGGAAAGAGTTGCTCAAGCAGTGACAGTTTGTGAGCTAAAGCCAGAAATGGATTCAAAGTGAGCAAATAATATAAATGAATTACTGCTACCAAAACTGCATCCATGTTTCCAAGCTTAGGCTCTTTGCACATGAAGAATTTTTGCAGAGTTAGTGTAACAGAAACTGAGCAGAACCTCCATGTTTTTCCAGGATTTTAGAATTTTTTAAAAAGATTTGGAGAGCTTCCACTCAAATTCAGCTTCAATACCTACAAAAAAAAAAATCTGGGTGCACTTACCTACTGGCTTTGTTCAGGCTAAGTGGGTTTGCTGATTTTTTAGAGCAGAAAGTCTCCAAAATTAAGAAAAGTTCAAAAAACCCACTGGTTTTAATTGGAGTTTTTGCTTCAAAAACTCATAAAAAAAATGAACACATCCTAAGGGTGCAGTCACACAACCATATTACTCATGCAAGGATCGCATCACAATCCTTGTACTGGCTGTCGGTTCTCCTGTCCATAGCAGGACAGGATATATTTATGTACAGAGGTCAGGAGAGACGACGGCCAGTCCCAGGATTGTGAGGCTATACTTGTGCGAGTAATATGGACGTCTGACTGCACCCTAAAACTTAACAAAAAAAATAACTGGAGTATAAGTTGGTATGTGTACAAAATAGGAGCATGTTCACACTGACCATTAAACAGACGAAACCTAAGACAGAAACAAAATGAACATATACCCTGCTTTAAGTACCGTAAGTAAAAAGCAATAGTCTATATGAACATAGGGGGCTTTGCAAACACCGTTTTTGATCAAAAAAGTATGAGAGCCATCCCACCATCATCAAGGTGTACCCAATCGAGATGGTCCTAACCTCTAGTATTAAAACCTTACTTTGTGTCAAAGTGACGTTAATGTGAATAAAGGCCAAGCGCCCTGAAACTGTATGTTAAACTTCCTAAATCATTTCAGCATATACGATACAAGCTATTAACCCCTTCCACGCCCGGGTGGCAAGAATTTTTATTGGTATATGGTCTCCTTTCCTGGTATGCATGGCCCCCTCATCCCTGTAATGGTATAGATGGTCCCCTCACCCCCCAATCCTGGTATGAATGGTCCCCTCACCCCCCAATCCTGGAATGCATGGTCCCCTCACGCCCCAATCCTGGTATGCATGGTCCCCTCACCCCCCAATCCTGGAATGCATGGTCCCCCCTGGTATTCATGGCTCCCTCACCCCCCAATCCTGGTATGCATGGTCCCCTCACCCCCCCAATCCTGGTATGCATGGTACCCCCTCATCCATATCCTGGTATGCATGGTCCCCTTACCCCCAATTCTGGAATGCATGGTCCCCCTCCCCCCAATCCTGGTATGCATGGTCCTCTCACCCCCCCAATCCTGGTATGCATGGTCGTCTCACTCCCCAATCCTGGTATGCATGGTCCCCTCACTCCCCAATCCTGGTATGCCTGGTCGCCCCTCATCCCTATCGTAGGATGTATGGTACCCCCTCACCCCCCAATCCTGGTATGCATGGTGTTACGGGCTCGCGCATCGCACCAAATAATAAAGAAGGTATAAGGTGCGTTCGCAGCCCGGGGTCCACCGTGCAGAGATGGTAACTGCTGCTCGGTAATGGCGGACATTATATGGCAGTACAATAGAGGAACACACTGGGTTAACTCCACCTAATGTACAGAGGCGGACTCTGTTACCTCACAGAGCCGCCCGACCGCCAAACACAAATGCCGCAGCCTGTTTATTCTCACAGAGCTCGACAATGTGAGCACTGGTGTATAGACACAGAACTCTAGCCCTGAGACACTGGGTTAGAGTCCCTCTAGTCACACTAGTGCTCGGCACCGCAACTGTGGTGCCAGGAAGAACCAAATTAATAAATAAAGCACACTACGTGCGAACTGCACCGCTCTGGCGGACACCACTAACCATCCGGACAAGGGAGGAAAGCGCTAGACTTGCGCATGGCGTCGCACTGGCGGGTGCAGCCGCTAAATGTGGTACCGATGGTGCCCAGAGCTGGATGGCACCATATGGCGCTGAGTGAGGTGCTGAGATGTGGAAGCACCGTGGCGCAGACCAAGCCACTAGTAGGCGCTGACTCTAACTTTATAGCCCTATACCATACGTATCCAAGGGAGGGGAGTTATAATGTGTCAGTCACCAGTTTCATGCATCCATCATCACTCACACAAAATACAATAAGAGTCTATACTAGCACATGGCCGAGCGGCCATGCGACTCTTTTGTAGCGGCGTCCGTCTGGGACCTTCCCAGTGGACCAATGCGAGCAGGAATGGGACCTGCGCATGTGACCTCCAAACTCCAATGAGAGGTTGTCCCATGGGCATCCTCAGTAAGCAAAAGACAGGACTTAGTCCCAGAAGCGTCTGCTTGCCAATGACTCAAGCATGATGTTATAGCAGAGCCTGAAGGAGCAACCAGACGCCTAGCATCAGCCTGGGAAAGACGCCGGGACCGACGTCTCTGCTGAGCAGGAATCTCTGTGGCCGCAGAGGAATGGAAGACCACAGAGGACATGGCTTGAGATTCCCCCTGTGCAGTGGGGGAAACTCAATGCCTAACACATGGTCCCCCTCATCCCCAATTCTGGTATGCATGGTACCCCTCATCCCCAATTCTGGTATGCATGGTCCTCTCACCCCCCTATCCTGGTATGCATGGTCCTCTCACCCCCCAATCCTGGTATATATCCATCCTGACCGCTTCCCCTGTATATATGCATTCTGGGCCCCTTCTCCCTGTATATATATCCATCCTGGGCCCCTTCCCTCTGTATATATATGTATCCTGGGCCCCTTCCCCCTGTATATATCCATCCTGAACGCTTCCCCCTGTATATATATCCATCCTGGGCCCCTTCCCCCTGTATATATATCCATCCTGGGCCCCTTCCCCCTGTATATATATGCATCCTGGGCCCCTTACCACTGTATATATCCATCATGGCCCCTTCCCTCTATATATATATCCATCCTGGCCCCTCACCCCTATATATATCCATCCTGGCGCACACTTGCCAGTGTCAATCGGGACGTGTGCCGCAGCGGATCAGGTAATGAACGCTGCGAGCGCGCGTCCCTGCACATAGCGACCTGCGCTTTTAAAGGGCCCATGCCCCTTAAAACCGCAGACCTTTTTTTTTTTTCTTCTCTCCTTCCCGGGCCCATAGGGGGAATTCCCGGTGCCCCGCCAGGCCAGACCGACGCTCCATGGACTCTGGACAATGGTGTAGTAGTACCATATATATAGGGGGAAGGGGTCAGGATGGATATATACAGGGGGAAGGGGCCCAGGATGGATATATATACAGGGTAAGGGGCCCAGGATGGATATATATACAGGGGGAAGGGGCCAGGATGGATATATACAGCGGGAAGTGGCCCAGGATGCATATATATACAGGGAGAAGGGGCCCAGGATGGATATATTTACAGGGGGAAGGAGCCCAGGATGGATATATATACAGGGGGAAGTGGCCCATCATGGATATATATACAGGGGGAAGGGGCCCAGGATGCATATATATATGGGGAAGGGGCCCAGGATGGATATATATGGGAGAAGGGGGCCAGGATGGATACATATACAGGGGTGGCCAGGATGTATACACATACGGGGGGGAAGGGGGCCAGGATGGATACTCATAAGGGGGTGGCCAGGATGGATACACATACGGGGGTAGCCAGGATGGATACACATGGGGTCCAGGGGCAGGACAAGGGGCCAGAATGGATACACATACGGGGGGCAGGATGGATTTATGGGGGGCAGAACAAGGGACCAGGATGCATTTATATGGGGGGGCCAGGATGGATATATGGGGGGGTAGGATGGATATGTGGATGGGGGCAGGATGGATATATATGAGGGGGCCAGAATGCATATATGGGGGACCAGGATGGATATATGGATGAGGGGCAGGCCAAGGGACCAGGACGGACATATGGGGAGCCAGGATGCATATACTGTATATGGGGGGCCAAGATAGATTTATGGGGGAGGGGGGCAGGACAAGGGACCAGGATGCATATATATGGAGGGCAGGATGGATATATATGGAGGGGGCCAGGTTGTAGATATTCGGGGCCAGGATGGTTATATTGAAGGGGGCAGTACAAGAGACCAGGAAGCATAAATATGGGGGGCAGGATGGATATATGGGGGCAGTACAAGAGACCAGGAAGCATATACACTGTGGGCAGAATTATTAGGCAAATTAGTATTTTGATCACATCATCCTTTTTATACATGTTGTCCTACTCCAAGCTGTATAGGCTTGAAAGCCAACTGCCATTTATGTAAATCAGGTGACTTGCATCTCTGTAATGAGGAGGGGTGTGGTCTAATGACATCAAAACCCTATATGAGGTGTGCTTAATTATTAGGCAACTTCCTTTCCTTTGGCAAAATGGGTCAGAAGAGAGATTTGACGGACTCTGAAAAGTCAATAATTGTGAGATGTCTTGCAGAGGGATGCAGTAATCTTGAAATTGCCAAGCTTTTGAAGCGTGATCACCAAACAATCAAGCGTTTCATGGCAAATATCCAACAGGGTCGCAAGAAGCGTGTTGATAAAAAAAGGCGCAAAATAACTGCCCATGAATTGAGGAAAATCAAGTGTGAATCTGCCAAGATGCCATTTGTCACCAGTTTTGCCATATTTCAGAGCTGCAACATTACTGGAGTATCAAAAAGCTCAAGGTGTGCCATACTCAGGGACATGGCCAAGGTAAGGAAGGCTGAAAAACAACCACCTTTCAACAAGAAACATAAGATAAAACGTCAAGACTGGGCCAAGAAATATCTTAAGACTGATTTTTCTAAGGCTTTATGGACTGAAGAAATGAGAGCGACTCTTGATTGGCCAGATGGATGGGCCCGAGGCTGGATCAGTAAAGGGCAGAGAGCTTCACTCAGACGCCAGCAAGATGGAGGTGAGGTGGGGTTCTGGTATGGGCTGGTATCATCAAAGATGAACTTGTGGGACCTTTTCGGGTTGAGGATGGAGTGAAGCTCAACTCCCAGACCTACTGCCAGTTTCTGGAAGACACCTTCTTCAAGCAGTGGTACAGGAAGAAGTCGGTATCGTTCAAGAAAAACATGATTTTCATGCAGGACAATGCTCCATCACATGTATCCAAATACTCCACAGCGTGGCTGCCCAGTAAAGGTCTAAAAGAAGAAAAAATAGTGACATGGCCCCCTTGTTCACCTGATCTGAACCCCATAGAGAACCTGTGGTCCCTCATAAAATGTGAGATCTACAGGGAGGGAAAACAGTACACCTCTCCGAACAGTGTCTGGGAGGCTGTGGTGGCTGCGGCACGCAATGTTGATTGTAAACAGATCAAGCAACTGACAGAATCTATGGATAGAAGGCTTTTGAGTGTCATTGTAAAGAAAGGTGGCCATATTGGTCACTGATTTTTTTGGTTTGGTTTTGAATGTCAGAAATGTTTATTTCCTCATTTTGTGTTGTTATATTGGTTTACCTGGTGAAAATAAACAAGTGAGATGGGTATATATTTGGTTTTTATTAAGTTGCCTAATAATTATGCACAGTAATAGTTACCTGCACAAACATCCTCTTAATATAGCCAAATCTAAAAAGAACCCACTCCAACTTCCAAAAATATTAAGCTTTGATATCTATGAGTCTTTTGGGTTGATTGAGAACATAGTTGTTATTCAATAATAAAAAGAATCCTCTCAAATACAACTTGCCTAATAATTCTGCACACGGTGTATATGGGGGAGCAGGATGCATATATATGGGGGGGCCAGGACATGGGACATATGTGGGCCAGTATGTATAGCTGGGGAAGCGGAATGGATATCTGGGGGCCAGGCAGGACAAGGGAAGCGATCAGCTATTGATGACTGTTATTTTTTGCAGAGACGAGTCCTGGCTGGAAGAAGTGATGGCGGTCTGTGCTGGTTTAAGAAGAAAAGCGAAGATGGAGGACTTTAACTACAGACGTCACTGGTGAGTCAGTGTATTACATGTACACGCACACTATACACTGTGTACAGAGCTCCTGTGTATAATGTCACTGGTAATCACTGTATTACCTGTACACTGACACTATATACAGATCTCCTGTGTATAATGTCACTGGTGATCACTGTATTAGGCTGGTTTCACATTTGCGTTAAAACAATGCTGCGCCCTGCGTCGATAAGCCCCGCCCCGAGCCGGCTCCCTGCCCGCCCCATCCGGGATCACCGCCTACTTTCGCATTTGCACGCATGCGATCGGCGCACCCTATCTTTAGCATAGGGTGCGCAGATCATGCGCTGCCAGTGTGAAAGTAGCGTGCTGCGCACTTTTGACAGTGCGCCGTGCGCGCCGAAATGCAACATGCTGCATTTCGGTGCGCACGGCGCACCGTCAAAAGTGCGCAGCACGCTACTTTCACACTGGCAGCGCATGATCTGCGCACCCTATGCTAAAGATAGGGTGCGCCGATCGCATGCGTGCAAATGCGAAAGTAGGCGGTGATCCCGGATGGGGCGGGCAGGGAGCCGGCTCGGGGCGGGGCTTAACGACGCAGGGCGCAGCGTTGTTTTAACGCAAATGTGAAACCAGCCTTACCTGTACGCTAACATTATATACAGAGCTCCTGTGTATAATGAGACTGGTGATAATAACAGTGTTGTTAGTATTCTGGTTTGTATTCATAATCAGTATTGTGGTATACAGTCAGTATGTGGTGGTAATTTGTGGTCAGGTCACGGTGTGGCAGTACTTCTCCTTGTATGTGGTATTATTTGGTCCCTATATGCTGATAACATGTCATATTATTTGGTCACTATGTGGTGGTAATATGTGGTCTGGTGATGGTGTGGCAATATTTTTCCTTGTAAGTAGTATTATTTGGTCACTATGTGGTCTAGTCATGGTGTGGCGGTATTTGTCCCTTGTGCGTAGTATTATTCGGTCACTATGTGATCTGGTCATGGTGTGGTGGTATTTTTCCTCTGTATGTGGTGGTATTGATCTTGGTATAGGGGATTGTGTTGTGTATGGCAGTTATTTGCTCTCTCTGATATTAATTTGGAGAAGATTCTTTATTTCCATTAGAGATTAAATACTTTGTACACAGCTGCAGAGATCCATTTACAGGGGTTTCCTGTGGAAAAAAGTAATGACCTCTCCACAGGATAACTGATATCGTATTGATTGGTGGGGTCTGACTGCTGGGACCCATTCGACAAAATGTGGAACTTTTCATCCCCATTAGACTGGAGTGGCATGTCTGACTTGACCATTGATCCTGTTGGGCGTCGGGTTCCTGTCGCTGCACATTAGGAATCCCGGGCCTTGCATCCGGCGGTTTCCCATTCCTCTTCGGCAGCAGGGGAGCCTGCTCGGCAGACTCGTCGATCCTGGCGCTCTGCTCGGACCGGCTCTGTGGGTTTGGTTGCTGTTGCCACCTCTGGTCCAGCTATAGCAACGCATGCTGGTCAGCAGCGAGCTACTCCAAGGACTAAGTCCACCTTTCGGTCCACTGAGCATGCTCGTGGGACGATCTCTCATTGGAGATCGGAGGTCACATGCTCAGGTCCTTCTCCAGCGCGAATTGGACCATCAGAAAGGTCAGTAAGTTCCCGGAAGGACGCGGCTATAAAAGGTTTGCATGGCCACTCGGCCATGCGCTAGTATAGACTGCATTATCAGACTAAGAGGAGTGAGTGTCGTATGCATGTATGAATGTCTCTGGTGAATGACTCATTAAGAAACCCCTACCCTTGGTACGCATGTGTTGTGCAACCTAACCTGTTAAGCGCCCAGGCTTAGGTGTAGGTAGGACAGAGTCTGAGACAGGCATCAGTGTCCACCTGTGGCTCGGCATGCCACGGTGCACGTGCTCGACACTCCATAGTCAGCGTCTATAGTGGCGTCCGCAGGTGCAACGCTGCGCGCTCAGAAGGTCTAGAGGGACTCTGACCCCGTGTCCTTGGGACAGAGTTCTGTGACCGCTTTCTGTGCGCTCCGAGGCCAGGCTCTGTGAGCTAAACAGGCACTGGCATTTATGTTCTGCGGTAGCGCGGCTCTGTGAGTTAACAGAGTTTGCTTCTGTTCACACTGGGTGACATTAACCCACAAGTGACCTTTTGTACACTGCTTTATACTTCCGGCATTACTAAGCAGCAGTTTACCACCCCTGCACGGTGGACCCCGGGCTGCGCATGCACTTTACTATTATTTTATTATTTGGTGCGTTCCGCTAGCCCTAACATTATACTAGCACCAGGGTCTGGCTAGTAATGGCGGACGAATAGCGACTGCTGCAGTACATCCGGCAGCTGCAGGGCAGGTTGGCGGCTCTCGAGCGTTCAGCCTCAGCTGCGGATGTTACTGCGGTCGCTGTTCAGGCAGCCCCGGAGGCTGTCTCCCGTGTGACCACTGCCATCCCTGCCCCAACTTTGTCCCGCCTCCCGCTGCCCAAGAAGTTCTCGGGCGATAGTGCTTCTTGTACGGGTTTCGTGAGCCAGTGCTCTATACAGCTGCAGCTGCTGATAGCACGATTCCCCACTGAGGGGGCTAAGGTGGGATTTATTATTTCCCTCTTGTCGGGCAGGGCTTTGGAGTGGGCCACACCGCTGTGGGAGCGTGGTGATCATGTGGTGCACAGTGCTTTTGTCAGAGACACCGCACTACACTTGCTCATAGAGCCAGTGCGCGTGTCCTGAGTGTCAGCGCCGGCGTGCAGCCTTCGCTGAGCAGTGACTCACCCGCAATGTAGGGGTACCGGGGTCAGGTACAGCCAGAAAGTACCGATGCACAGGACCTGTGGATGCTGAAGTTTAGGAAGCCAGCATAGGACCTATGGTCATGTGAATGGTCATGTGACTGCAAGGGGGCGGGGCTTAGCGTCCTGCACACAGAGAAGGAAGAGAACTCAGAGTCCAAGCAAAGCAGAGGTTATGCACAGTACAGACCAGCGAGGTACAGGAGAGATAAACAGATGGGAGGTCAGACAAAGCCAAAGGTCATACACAGGATCACGGTACAGTACCAGGGAGGAGACAGAGCGGATAATCAGGGCCAAGCAGAGATCAAAACCAAACAGACATATAAGGTACCAGGCAGAATCCAAAGCGATATCCAGGGAACAGACCGAGTCATACACAGAGAATCAAGTAACCAGAACACAGCACAAACACTCAGGGGTCACCACACAATGCCAAGGGCAAGAGTATAACTGACAGGGATGGGAGCGTTCTGAGGCTATAAGAAGCCTCCCCCAGAACCAGGGAGAGGCCACAATCATAGCCCCAGGTGTGCAGGTAAGCCTGCACCGGGATCACAACCTTTAACCCCAGAAATGCCAGTTATCAGCACTGGTTCCAAACATTAACCCCACGTGTGCGAGTCAAACCCGCACTGAGATCATGACAGCGAGTCACCCATGACACCGCGCTCCGGCTGCTAGCATTGTCAAAGGGCTCGTCCATGGTCAGCCACTTTGCCATCCAGTTCCGGACACTGGCCTCGGAGTTAGAGTGGCCAGATAAGGTCCTCATCCCAGCATTCTGGAGAGGTTTGGCTGACCATGTGAAGGACGCTCTGGCCACCAGGGAGATTCCCGCTACACTGGAGGAGCTTATCACCATCTCCAGTCGTATAGACCTTCGCTTTGCCGAGCGAAGGTTGGAGCGGTCCCAGTGTAGGCAGAGGTTTAGGTTGGCACCCAATTTTGCTAAACCTCTGGAACCTCCCGATCGGGCGTCCGAGCGTCAGGGGGCTTCCCTTGAGGGATCCAGGCCCCGGTCCGCTCGAGTCCCTGCGATCTGTCATGGTTGCCGGCAGTCCGGTCACCTTGCCAACCGGTGCCCACAGCGGCTGGGGAAACGCTCGCATCTAGTGGCTGTAGGAGGCGGCTCACAAGAATCCGCAGCTTTTTCCTCCAAGTTGTCCTTTAAGGGGACACTTGAGTTTAGTTCTTCCACTCTGGCGGTAGAGGTTTGCGTGGATTAGGGAGCGGAGTGCAATTTTATGTCATCTGCCTTCGCTCAACGGCACGCAATACCACTGGTTATGATATCTAAGCCAGTCACCGTCAGAGTAGTGAACGGCGCGACTCTGCCCTCACAGATTACCCACCAAACCGCTTCACTGGTACTCTCGGTGTCTCCATCTCATCAGGAGACGATATCCCTCCTCGTCATGCCCGAGGGTATCGACCAGGTCCTTCTAGGGGTCCCCTGGTTGTGGTACCACTCTCCCCATATAGAGTGGTCCTCGGGGAGAATTCTTGTTTGGAGTAGAATCATAGAATCATAGAGTTGGAAGGGACCTCCTGGGCCATCTGGTCCAACCCCCTGCTCAAAGCAGGATTCGCTAAATCATCCCAGTCAGATGTCTGTCCAGCCTCTGTTTGTAATTCCTGAGTAATTCCTGTGAGGGTAGATGTCTGAGGGAGTGTGTCCAGGTTGCCTCCACCGAGGTCCCCGCAGATCTTTCCTCGCTCCCCAAACATTATTGACAGTATGCGGACGTGTTCTCCAAAAAGGCGGCGGAGACCCTTCCACCGCAATGACTGTCCTATTGACCTCTTGCCGGGTGCGGAGCCTCCCGAGGGTCGAGTCTACCCCTTATCTCTCCCGGAGACAGAGGCCATGTCTCAGTACATCAGGGAGAATCTGGCAAGAGGCTTTATTAGGAAGTCAGTGTCACCTGCAGGGGCCGGGTTTTTCTTCATGCAGAAGAACGGAGAACGACGTCCATGCATAGATTACAGGGGTCTTAACGCCATCACCGTTAAGAACAAGTACCCTTTGCCCCTGATATCTGAGCTTTTTGATAGGTTGCGGGAGCGAGGGTCTTCACTAAGCTGGATCTGCGGGGTGCTTACAACCTGATTCGCATCCGTGAGGGAGACGAATGGAAGACGGCCTTTAACACCAGGGACGGGCATTATGAATACCTGGTGATGCCCTTCGGGCTCTGTAATGCTCCTGCCGTCTTCCAAGACTTTGTGAATGACGTCTTCCGGGATATGCTCACCACCATGGTTGTAGTCTATCTGGATGATTTCCTCATCTACTCTCCAGATATAGACTCCCACCGGAAGGATGTTTGCAAAGTCTTCGATCTCCTACGGGCAAACTCCCTATATGCCAAGTTGGGGAAGTGTGTGTTTGAGCAGGAGTCCTTGCCTTTCCTGGGCTATATCATCTCGTCCCAGGGGTTGGCCATGGATACTTCCAAACTACAGGCGGTGATGGATTGGCAGGAGCCTCACTCCCTCAAAGCGGTGCAGCGCTTTATGGGATTTATTAACTACTACCGCCAATTCATCCCGCACTTCTCGACTTTGGTAGCTCCCTTGATTGCCCTCACCAAGAAGGTAGCGAATCCTAAATTGTGGTCAGAGGAGGTCTCCTAAGCCTTCCTCTCCATCAAGTCCCACTTTGCTAGCGCTCCCATTTTACATCGCCCCAATGTGGATAAGCCATTTATTTTAGAGGTAGATGCCTCGTCCGTCGGTGCTGGAGCAATCCTGTTCCAAATGGATGCTCAAGATCGGAAGCATCCTTGCTTCTTCTTTTCCAAGACCTTCTCGCCGGCGGAGAGGAACTATTCCATTGGGGACAGGGAGTTGCTTGCCATGAAGTTGGCTTTTTCTGAATGGAGACACCTCCTGGAGGGGGCTCGCTATCCCTTCCAAGTTTACACTGACCACAAAAACTTGGTCTATCTCCAAACAGCCCAGCGGTTAAATTCTCGCCAAGCCCGAAGGTCTCTCTTCTTCTCCCGGTTCCACTTCACCCTACGCTTCCTTTCCGGTGAGAAGAATGTCCAGGCTGATGCGCTCTCTCGGCCCGTGGTGTCAGCGGAGGAGGAGCCTCGGTAAATTGTACCATCTGAGAGCCTGAGGACAGTGACTCCGGTCGCCCTTGAGTCTGTACCCCCGGGCAAGACTTTTGTCCCTGCCCGTTTGCGTCCGGAGGTCCTCTCTTGGGCTCACGCGTCCAGGGTGGGTGGACACTTTGGTACTAAGCGGACAGTTGAGCTTTTGGCGAGGACGTACTGGTGGCCGCATATGGCCCGTGACGTCAGAGACTATATTCAGGCGTGCGTCTCTTGCGCCCAGAATCGGTCCTCTCGGCAGCGGCCTGCTGGGCTACTCTATCCCCTGCCGGTAGCGAACAGGCCCTGGGAGATGGTCGGTATGGACTTTGTGGTGGGACTGCCCAAGTCCTGTGGCTGCACCGTCATTTGGGTTATCACCGACCATTTCTCCAAGATGGTGCATCTGGTACCACTCTCTCGGCTACCTTCTGCACGGGGTCTGGCAGCGTTGTTTATTAAGCATGTTTTCCGCCTGCACGGCATGCCGGATAAGATTGTCAGCGAGAGAGCTCTGTTCCCTGCTCAGCATTGAGCTAAATCTCTCCTCGGCCTATCATCCTGAGACGAACGGGTTGGTAGAGAGGGCCAACCAGACGCTGGTCACATATCTCTGACATTTTGTCTCGGCCAGGCAGGATGACTGGGCACCCTTGTTGCCGTGGGCAGAGTTCGCCTTGAACAAGACTGTGGCCGATTCCACCTGCCAGACCCCATTCCTCCTTAACTACGGCCAACATCCTCGTGTTCCTGTGCCCGTGCCCGTGTCATCCACCGACTCTAGGGTGGCAGACTGGGTGGTGGAGGCACGTCATATTTGGGACCGCACCCAGGATGCTATTCGGGCCTCTAAGGAGAGAGAGAGGGTCTCCGCAGACACACACCGGCATCCTGCTCCCACCTTCTCCCCTGATGACTTAGTGTGGCTCTCCGCCCGTAACATCAGGCTGCAAGTCGAGTCCACTAAGTTCGCTCCTCGTTACAATGGTCCCTTTCAGGTCCTCGAACAGATCAGCTCGGTGGTCTATCGTCTGGCCTTTCCACCACACTTGGCTATCTCTGACACCTTCCATGTGTCCCTCCTTAAACCTGTGCACATGTCCCGGTTCTCAGAGTCATCTGCCGGGAAATCAGACCTGTCTTCGGACGAGTTTGAGGTCAATGCCATTGTGGGATGCAGGGTGGTGCATGGTAAAAAGTTTTATTTGGTGGATTGGAAGGGTCATGGTCCAGAGGCTCGGACCTGGGAGCCAGTGGAGAACATTCACGCTCCCCTCCTTATTGCGGCATTTGAGCGTAGCGAGGCTCAAAGGGGAGGGAGACCTAGGAGGGGGGGTAATGTTGGACGTCGGGTTCCTGTTGCTGCACAGCAGGAATCCCGGGCCTTGCATCCAGCTGTCTCCCATTGGTCTTCGGTCGCAGGGGAGCCTGCTCGGCGGACTCGTCGATCCCGGCGCTCTGCTCGGACCGGCTCTGTGGGTTTGGTTGCTGCTGCCTCCTCTGGTCCAGCTATTGCAACACATGCTGGTCAGCAGCGAGCTACTCCAGGGACTAAGTCCTCCTTTCAGTCCACTGAGCATGCCCATGCAACCATCTCTCATTGGAGATCAGAGGTCACATGCTCAGGTCCTTCTCCAGCGCGGATTGGACCATCAGAAAGGTCAGGAAGGTCCCGGAAGGACCCAGCTATAAAAGGTTTGCATGGCCACTCGGCTATGCGCTAGTATAGACTGCATTATCAGACTATGAGGAGTGAGTGTCGTATGCATGTATGAATGACTCTGGTGAATGACTCATTAAGAAACCCCTACCCTTGGTATGCATGTGTTGTGGAGCCTAACCTGTTAAGCGCCCAGGCTTAGGTGTAGGTAGGACAGAGTCTGAGACAGGCATCAGTGTCAACCGGTGGCTCGGCACGCCACGATGCACGTGCTCGACACTCAATAGTCAGCGTCTATAGTGGCGTCCGCAGGTGCGACGCCGCGCGCTCAGAAGGTCTAGAGGGACTCTGACCCTGTGTCCTTGGGGCAGAGTTCTGTGACCGCTTTCTGTGCACTCCGTGGCCGGGCTCTGTGAGCTAAACAGGCACCAGAATTTATGTTCTGCGGTAGCGCGGCTCTGTGAGTTAGCAGAGTTCACTTCTGTTCACACTGGGTGACATTAACCCACGTGTGACCTTTTGTACACCGCTTTATACTTCCGCCATTACTAAGCAGCAGTTTACCACCCCTGTACGGTGGATCCCGGGCTGCGAACGCACCTTACTATTATTTTATTATTTTGTGCGTTCTGCTAGCCTTAACAGATCCATTCATTTCCTCCGTGGCTGCACTTGTTTTTTTCTAGAAGCCCCAAAGAGAATGAATGGAGCTGCGGTCAGACATCCCACCTGCCGCTCCATTTTAAAATGGGGTAAGTGTCCTATCAACGATAAAACTTTGCCATTCTTCCAATCGGTGCAGTTTCTAATGGTTGGACTTAAGCGATCACCTATCCTGTGGAGCCCGTGGATCGGTGATAGCTTGTTTCAACCAAAGAACCCCATTAATGTAAACTACCAAAATTATACATCCCAGTTATGGGGGCGCACAGTAGATGTGCAGGAGCCGCCTGTGTTTTACAGCCGATGCTTCTCTGTAATGGGGATAACGACTAACAGATATTTGCATATAGCTGTAAGGTGGGCCCCAAGAGTCCATTACCCTGGTGGGCCCCAGACTCCCCAGTCCGACCCTGAGTCCATGTGTCCACTAAGTGAGCCTAATATCAGTACAGGAGATAAAATACACATCATACTTAGCTCCCTTTGAAATTGAAGATATCCAACAGTGCCATAATCTCAGAACTATTGCAAAAAAAAGGGGGAGACAAAAAAGCGCAATAGGGTCTTATCCACGTTACAAGAGACAGTATATCATGAAATATGCTCACCTGGTTAGGATGAGATAAGAGCGTGTAGGTAGCGGCTGCTGCAGATCCACAGGTCTTCAGCGACCAAAGAAATCATGAATCCAAAGGGAGTTTGTAGCTATATTCCGCGCTGCCGCTTTAGACAAATTCCAGGAGAGTGCTGTATGATTGCAGTGGTTTTATTCTACGCGTTTCAGGGGGGCATGAGACCCCTGAAACGCGTAGAATAAAACCACTGCAATCATACAGCACTCTCCTGGAATTTGTCTAAAGCGGCAGCGCGGAATATAGCTACAAACTCCCTTTGGATTCATGATAATCTCAGAACTGGCAGAAACCAGTGGGACCCAGCTCTTCCGATCTAATGTAGAAGGAGTCTGGCCAGAAATGGTTTTCTTGGAAGAATTGCTTACAAATACCATTCCTTCTACATGGAAAAATGGCCATCACTGAAGCATAATGGAGGTTATTTGCAAGATTGGGGCTGCATTTCAGTAAATCGAGTTGGGAATTTGGTCAGGATTAGTGATGGGCGAGCACTAAAATGCTAGGGTGCTCATTGCTTGGGTTGAGTAAATTGGAATGCTCTGGTGCATGACCCGAGCAACGAGCCCATTGTAAGTCTATGGGAAACGCGAGCATTTTTCCAGCTCCCCCCGGCGGTCTGCAGAGGGACTAGAAATTGCAGAAGTTGATGGGAACATTGCTCAAATGACATGGGAACAGTGTGGGGAAGACTCCTGGAAGCATTTCTGACTCCCAGGTCACTGCTGTGAACAATGTTGTCAGAGTCTTACACCACTTTTACAGACTCACATTAAAACAAACAATAACGAAACCAAAATGGATTTTCCTAAAAAATATGTTAAGGAACATCCTTTCCAGGGTAATGACTTCTATATAAGGCAAAATAAATAACAAAAAACAAAAATGCTAATCCACAACTTGGGCTATATTCACACATAGCGTTTTTAATGCGTTTTTGAACTTTAGCATTGCTATCAACCAAGACAAGTGCATTCACTGGGAAATGTCATTTTAACATTTTACAACCTTATCTGTCCATGTGGTGTGTGACACATCTTCAGACACATCCTGTTTCATTTATGAAGGAGGGACTCTGAAAGTCACAAAGCCTATTTTTATAGGGCCATCAGGCGGCCCTCACTATTCTTAGAGAGCCATCAGCCGGCTATGCTTTGTTGTTCCCCTTATTAAACAGTGGGTCTCCTATATTGCTATTGCTTATGCAGTGAGTGGCAGGGCTGCCCAAAATTTGGACGCATTCCAATACCTCTTTGAAGAGATGTACAGGAGGGCCTCCTGAAAACAATGTTCCCATTATTAGGAAGTGGTTCTCCCATACTGTTTGCCTATGCAGTGATTGCAAGGGCTGCCGAAAATTTGGAGGCACTCCAATGCCCCTTTGAAGAGACATAGAGAAGGGCCTCATGAAAAAATGTTCCCATTATTAGGAAGTGGGTCTCCAATAGTGTTTGCCTAAGCAGTGAATGCAAGGGCTGCCAAAAGCTTGGAGGCACTCCAATGGTCCTTAGAAGAGACATGGAGGAGGGCCTCATAAAAAAAAGTTCCCATTAGAAAGGAGCGGGTTTCCTATACTTGTAACTATACTTGTAATACCCATCCACTAAGTGTAGTTGCTGGCAAACATTTACCCCTGGGGGAAATACATGAACATACTGTATAACAATTATTTTTTACGGGCATCAGAAACACCCTTTAAAAAAATTATGTGGGTGTTGCATCACGGACCATGGTCACCCTGGTGATATGGTGGTGGAGGATGAGGAGAAGGAGAAGGACAACAGCAAACAGCCAAAATCAGGAAGCGTATACCCATGTGTGGGTGTGAAGAGGTGCATGGGAATAGACCTCCCCAAAAAAGACACTGGATTTGAGTTTATGTTATGCTGCTATCATTTAGTGGTGTTGAGAAGTCTGGCACAATCCAGGCCTTGTTCATTTTTATAAGAGTTGGCCAGCCTGCATTTTCAGTTGACAGGCGGATGCGCTTATGAGTTATAATTTCACCAGCGGCACTTAAAACCCACTCTGAAAAACCGCTAGCGGCAGGGCGGACCAGGACCTCCAAGGCGTAGAGCAGGGATGGGGAATCTATTTTCTGCCAAGGGCCATTTTGAATTTATACCAACTGTCATGATCCAGGTTGGATTATGACAGATTTTGCTCAGGTATCCTTTCTTTTCCATTAAGCTGTTGGCTTAAAGTTAGTTTTGCCCCCGGTGGCCATTAGGGTCATTACACTGTGGTTGTTTTAGTTCTAGTTTTGCCCCCGGTGGCCGTTAGGTTCATTACACTCTGGTTACTTTAGTTTAGTTGCCCCCGGTGGCCGCTAGTTTTATTGCACGTGATTATGAAGCAGGTGTGATTCCCTGGCTCCTACCTACAAAGGAGTAGCAGGTGGTCTCACTCTGTTGGTGATATTGCCCATTTCCAACCAAGTCAGATGAAGGAAGGAACTACGGAGAGGAGTTCCTGGCAGCTCAGGGGAGCTCTGGTGTAATAGCTTCAGGTGGAAGCTGAATTCAGGTGTCGAGCTTCTGGGGTGAAGCTGAACTTTGGTGTCGTACTCTGTTGCTGGGAGCAATAGCAACAGAGCAAAGCTAAGTGGTGTTTTTCCCTGTTTGTTACATTCCTTGTGTGTGTATTAGTGCAGTGGTGGGATTAGTCGCCAGGTGCGGAACCTGCCTTGGGATCGTCAGAAGTGCAGGGACACTGACTCAGGGGAGTTCAGGAGGTCTCCACGTCCCCGTTCCCTATTGCAGGGCCTTCCATTGTAACGGTTTCCCCGGTGTTTCCCTTAGCTCTGTTTAAATTCGCCCTGCTGGAGGCGGTGTATCCAGATTCACGCGTGTTATAGAAATTTGCCCTGCTGGAGGCGGTGTATCCAGTCACACGTGACATTACACCATCCTTTGCGGGCCGTACAAACACCACCCACAGAGCACATCCTAACTCTGGCACTGGTGTGAGGACGTAATCTTTCATTGCATGCCCTTCAGTGATCAGTAGTGAACACTGCGTGTGTGTTTACAGAGTAAGAAGAAATTAATGAGCTGGTGGCAGTAGAGAGCCACTTCATGCTACGCGTCCAGCTTGGATACTCAATAATTGTAAGGTGCAAAGGAGTCACGGAGGACGTTGGTACGGTCAGCAAGGTACTGCCTCACCATCTTCCCAAATTATGCTCTCCTTGTGAGAGTACCCTACGCCTCAGTGCCTGTGCGATGGGAGGGTTTGAGAAAACTCTCCCAGAACTTTGACAGTGTTCCCCTGCCTCTGCTGGATTGGAGTTGTGTCTCTCTCGCCTGTACTCCTTGGTTGTCCAACGAACTGTAACCTCTGCCGCCAGCGTTTTCAGATGGGAATTTTTTTAATAATTCTGCAACAAGGGCCTTCTGGTACTACTCCATTTTAGTAGACCTATCCGCCTCGGGAATAAGAGATAGAACGTTTTCTGTTATGAATGGGAAACCGAGGAAGAAAAACAAGACAAAAAGCTAAGTCTCAGAAAACCAGAGAAGTTGGATTCCTACTCCACACTGATGAGGGGCAATACCCCGAAACAGCTGTCTGTGGATGGATCATAGAATCATAGAATCGTAGAGTTGGAAGGGACCTCCTGGGCCATCTGGTCCGACCCCCTGCTCAAAGCAGGATTCGCTAAATCATCCCAGTCAGATGTCTGTCCAGCCTCTGTTTGAAGACTTCCATTGAAGGAGAACTCACCACTTCTCGTGGCAGCTTGTTCCACTCATTGATCACTCTAACTGTCAAAAAGTTTTTTCTAATATCTAATCTGTGTCTCCTCCCATTCAGTTTCATCCCATTGTTTCTAGTCTTTCCTTGTGCAAATGAGAATAAAGTTGATCCTTCTACAATGTGACAGCCCTTTAGATATTTGTAGACAGCTATTAAGTCTCCTCTCAGTCTTCTCTTTTGCAAACTAAACAATCCCAAATCCTGCAACCTTTCCTCATAAGACAGGGTTTGTAGACCGGCCACCATTCTGGTTGCTCTTTTCTGAACTTGCTCCAGTTTGTTGATGTCTTTTTTAAAATGTGGTGCCCAAAACTGGACACAATATTCCAGATGAGGTCTGACCAAAGAGGAGTAGAGGGAAATAATGACTTCACGTGATCTAGCCTGTATGCTTCTGTTAATACATCCTAGAATTGCATTAGCCTTTTTTGCTGCAGCATCACACTGTTGACTCATATTCAGTCTGTGATCTATTAGTATACCCAAATCTTTTTCACATGTGCTGTTGCTTAGGCCTATTCCTCCCATTCTGTATATGCTTTTTTCATTTTTATTGCCCAGATGTAGTACTTTGCATTTTTCCCTGTTAAAAACCATTCTGTTAGTTGCTGCCCACTGCTCCAGTTTATTTATATCTTTTTGAATCCTCTCTCTCTTCTCTAGTATTAGCTATCCCTCCTAGCTTTGTGTCATCAGCAAATTTAATCAGTTTACCCTCAATTCCTTCATCTAAATCGTTGATAAAGATGTTGAACAATACAGGGCCCAGGACAGAGCCCTGTGGTACCCCACTTGAGACATTCTTCCAACTGGATGTGCAGCCATTTACGACCACTCTTTGGGTCCGATCACTAAGCCAGTTATGAATCCACCTAACAGTTGACTTGTCCATTCCATACTTAGTCATTTTTTCAATAAGGATTGTATGAGATACTTTGTCAAATGCTTTGCTGAAGTCAAGATATACTATATCTACAGCATTTCCTTGATCCACCCAATCAGTGATTCCGTCATAGAAGGAAATTAAGTTAGTCTGACATGACTTATTAGTTACAAACCCATGCTGACTCTGTTTAATCACTTCATTCTTATCCAGGTACTGACATACATGTTGTTTAATAATTTGTTCAAGATCTTTCCTGGTATAGAAGTCAGACTCACCGGCCTATAGTTGCCTGGGTCCACCTTCTTCCCCTTTTTGAAGATAGGAACAACATTTGCTCTTCTCCAGTCTTCTGGGACTTCTCCTGTTCTCCAAGAATTTTCAAAGATTATGGAGAGGGGTTCAAAAATTTCTTCTGCTATCTCCTTCAGTACTCTGGGGTGTAATTCATCTGGACCTGGAGACTTGAATTCATTTAGGTTAGCTAAGTGTTTCCTCACTATCTTTCTGTTTATAGATATCCTGGATTCTTCTATTCCCTTAATAGGGATACCATGTTTTGGCATAGGTGGTTTCCTTCATTGGAGACTGCCCTTCCCATGGTTGTTCCCTCCCAGGGAAAGACCTGGCTAGTCATTGCTTGCGCTGAGAACCATGTGATGGTGTCTCCGCAGCTTGTGTTTTGCATATATTTACATATTTCCCATAAGGGTGGGGGCATTGCCCTAGAATCACTGCGTTGAGAAACATGTGATGGTGTCTCCGCAGTGTTGGATGTTTATCTCCATGAGTTCATTCATCCTCATTTTCACAGTCTTCCACTAGGCATTGCTCCTACTGGCCAGATTCCTACTCCACACTGATGAGGGGCAATACCCCGAAACAGCTGTCTGTGGATGGATACCATGTTTTGGCATAGGTGGTTTCCTTCATTGGAGACTGCCCTTCCCGTGGTTGTTCCCTCCCGGGGAAAGACCTGGCTAGCCATTGCTTGCGTTGAGAAACATGTGATGTGTCTCCGCAGCTTGTGTTTTGCATATATTTATATATTTCCCATAAGGGTGGGGGCATTGCCCTAGAATCACTGCGTTGAGAAACATGTGATGGTGTCTCCGCAGAGTTGGATGTTGATCTCCATGAGTTCATTCATCCTCATTTTCACAGTCTTCCACTAGGCATTGCTCCTACTGGCCAGATTCCTACTCCACACTGATGAGGTGCGGAGTTTCCTGAATACCTTGAGTGTTGTCTCTTGGCCTTCCGGCATCGCCACTTCGGTGGCTTAAGCCAGTCGCTGCTTTTGGGAGATAGCCAGGAGGTTTCGGGGAGGAGACCCTTGGAGTTGTGGACGATGGGAGTCCGACTTCAATTCTCTGGGACCGGTGATAGCCGGGTCAAAAATGGATTCAGGATTGACATCGCTGAAGATAAGAAGTTGCATTTTTCCCTGGGATATTTGGTCAACATGGTGTTTTATGACATCCTGAAGATTTGGAAGTCCGATATAATAGCCTGCAGGAGTTTAGGAGAGAAGGCAGGTATGTACTGGTGCTATCTTCTATGGCGGCTTGCCAGAATTTGTTTACTGCCCTGAAAAATGGAGTGGCAAATCCTTTGCTGGAAGGTCTTACCTTTACTGTGCTGTACTCTAAGGGAGATATCCCACTTGTAGTTTTCATGCACAACCCTTTTGTTTCCCTGGAGGACATTGCTTTATTTTTGAAAAGACATTGCATTTATGTTCAGTACTCCCACAGGGTCCTGAATGGAGAAGGGCTCTGGACTGGGAAGTACAAATTTTTTGTGAGATTTGGGATGGATCCCCAAGGCCCGGGAGGCATCCATTACCCCATTCTTATTTTTTCAATTGGGAAAAATACTGTTTTTTTGTTCTTTCCAGATGCCCCGATGTATTGCAGGACGTGTAAAAATTTCGGGCATACCCAGGATAGTTGCAAGGAGATGCCAACTTGCAGGAATTGCAATGCTTCTGGCCATATGGCAAAAGACTGCACAAATCCTGTTATGTGTAATGCTTGTGGTGAGGAGGGCCATAAGTATCGGGACTGTAAGGCCAGGATCAGTCCTAGGTCTTACGCTGAGGTCTCAGGTGGGGCAGCTGCACCCCCTGCTGCTGTTGTTGACATTCCACAGGTTTCAGACCCGGAACTTATTGAGGAACCTGAAATCATGGATGCACATGAGGTGGCCCTGCCCCAAACGGAGTCTCCCAGCCCAGAGGTGGCAGTTTTGGAAGCTACTGATGTTGAATGTGAGCTCCCTCTTCAGTCTGATGTCTGTGGGGAGGGGGAGTTGGAGAGTACTCTTGGCAATACCCCCAGTGTATCATGGTTTGCTACTGAGGAGGAGTTGGCCAGTTGTGGAGATCAAGGTGACTTCACTCTTGCGAGGTCCTCTGAGAGGATGAGGAGCCTGGAAATTCCTGTAAGAAGCCCAGAACGGATTGGGCAGACCCCGGTGAAGTTGGTTTAAGTCCAGTGAGTGAACGTAGTTACCCTCAGAATGTCTTCTCTCCTGACACCAATGCTTTTTTAGGCATTCCCGCAGACATAAACAGATTCAAGGAGTTGCAGTTCCAGATGGAAGACGAAAACGGCTGAAGAGGAAGTGGCGTGTTTGTCGTCATGTAAATAACACAGTCATGTTATGACTCCCCAGGCTGGTTGGGGCATTGCGTCTCTGAATGTCAGGCAAATTAGATCCAAATTCAGGAGGGCAATCGTTCTAGATTATATTAAACAGATGAATGCTCACATCTTTTGTCTTCAGGAATGTGGGATTGTGGACGCTCCAAGCGATAAGGACTGGCCTTACGGACATGTGTTAATAGGAATGATGGTGTAGGGATATTATTGGGTAACAGGGAGATTAGTTTAGATAGCTACACGGTGGTAGAGGTGGGTAGATGTATAATTGCACATGTTAGCTATAGGGGGTGGCGGGCTAGAATTATTAATGTGTACTGTCCATCAGGACACGACAGGAAAAAGGAGCGTCTGGCTCTTTTGGAAAAATTAAGTTTGTTTCTTCCGGGCAAAATGCCTACAGTTTTAGTTGGAGACTTTAATTGCACCACAGAAGGGAATTGTGACATAGCTGGTAAAAAGTTATCCAATCTTATTTCTGATTTTTCCCTTCTAGATGCTGCTGCTCTGAAATTTGGCATCCCACCACCGCCAACGTACCATGCTGATAGGGGTGGTATTGCATCCAGGATAGATAAAATGTTGTTTTCCAAAAATATGTTGTGTATGAATTTTGAACAAAATGCTGTACCTTTTTCTGATCATGAGTGTTTGAGAGGTGTGTATAGTGCGATTGATGACCGTGTGTATGGGGGTGTGGTTTGGAAGCTGAATGTAAGATTGTTAGAAGATGAGGATGTGATGAATGAATTAAAAATAAAGTATAAAGAGTGGAGAGTATGTAAGAGGGATTTTGTGTGTGTACTGGAATGGTGGGACTGGGTTAAGGTGTGTTGCAAAAAATTCTTCAAAAAGTGGGGCTATAAAAAAACTGCTATTTATCGGAGTAGATTTAATGATTTAAACAGGCGCTTAGACTGGTTAAGGAAGTGTGGAGAAAGTGGCATGGATGTGTTTGATCTGCTGGCTGAGACAAAGAGTGAATTAAAGAGTGTTATGGATGAAAAAGGGAAAGAAATCATCTATCGCACCAAAATAGAACATCTTGAGAAAGATGAAAAGTGCACGAGGTTCTTTTTTAAGAAAATGAATGGGAGAAAGGCTGATATGGATAAAATCCTGGATAGGAATGGTTTGTGTGTGTCAGGTGACAATGTGATAAAGGAGGTGAATAGGTTCTATAGCAAGTTATATGATAAAAAATGGATTGATTCTGGTCTTGTTTCAGAAGTGCTGAATGGGTTAGAGAACAAGTTGGATAGTGGAGAATATGATATTTTGAATGAGGACGTAATTATGGAAGAAGTAGAAAATGTGATGAAGAGTGCTAAAAAGAATAAGACTCCAGGTAAAGACAGATTGCCGGTAGAATTCTATGTGAAGGCATGGGATTTTTTGGGTGATGATTTGACTGAGATATGTAAGTATACAGGCTCGGACTGGGCCACCAAGGTACCGTTGGATCCCTTGGTGGGCCCCGGCCCCGCCCGACCATGAATGTCACTGAACAAGCCCGCTCGCGGCCCAGCTGCTGGTACCTGTGAATCACAGTCACCTCTCCTAGCATGTCTCTTGCAGCCCCCTGTGCTTATTCCATCTTCAATCTCAGTGATGTTCTATCTTCCTGTATTCAGCGGCCGCTCATTACCTATGCGCATAAGTAATGAGTGGCTGATTACATATGCGCATATGTAATGAGCGGCTCAGCTGAACCACGTGGACGCTGAAAGCAGAAAGTAGGACAGCGGTGAGATTGAAGATGGAATAAGCACCGGCCTGGGGCTGCAAGAGACATGCTAGAAGAGGTGGTGAGTGCCTCTGTCCCCTCTGTTTCCATTTGCATGACTGATGATCACTTATGGTACCCCATTTGTCTGTTCCAAAAACAGTACAGATATGTGGAAGGTCTGGACAGACGTGAGCACCGCCTAACTTTTCTGTCAGTGCCTGCAACTTACACGCTGCAGAATAACAGACTCCTGTACACCACATAAGCGCCTATTGTCACATCTCATTTATTAGACATACGCATTTTCAGAATACCTAAAGCTGAGAAAGCTGAGCACAATTTATGCTGCCATGGGCAAATATTCAATATGGATCCATGCCCTCTTACCCTAGCTTCACCCTCCTTTTATAACTAATCCCCCGCCTGTTTCAATTTACATATCCTACATAATATGGCGTCACCTAGTCCTGTCCCTGCGCTCTGCCCTGTCCTGTTCCTGTGCTCTGCCCTGTCCTATCCCTGCGCTCTGCCCTGTCCACTCAGCTGCACTCTGCCCTGTCCCTGCGCTCTGCCCTGTACCCTCAGCTGCACTCTGCCCTGTCCCTGCGCTCTGCCCTGTCCCCTCAGCTGCACTCTGCCCTGTCCCCTCAGCTGCACTCTGCCCTGTCCCTGTGCTCTGCCCTGTCCCTGCACTCTGCCCTGTCCCCTTAGCTGTGCTCTGCCCTGTCACTGCACTCTGCCCTGTCCCCTCAGCGGCGCTCTGCCCTATCACTGCGCTCTGCCCTGTCCCCTCAGCTGCGCTCTGCCCAGTCCCTGTGCTCTGCCCTGTCCCCTCAGCTGCGCTCTACCCTGTCACTGCGCTCTGCCCTGTCCCCTCAGCTGCGCTCTGCCCTGTCCCCTCAGCTGCGCTGTGCTCTGTCCCCTCAGCTGCACTCTGCCCTGTCCCCTCAGCTGCACTCTGCCCTGTCCCTGTGCTCTGCCCTGTCCCTGCACTCTGCCCTGTCCCCTCAGCTGCGCTCTGCCCTGTCACTGCACTCTGCCCTGTCCCCTCAGCTGCGCTCTGCCCTGTCCCTGCACTCTGCCCTGTCCCCTCAGCTGCGCTCTACCCTGTCACTGCGCTCTGCCCTGTCCCCTCAGCTGCGCTCTGCCCTGTCCCCTCAGCTGCGCTCTGCCCTGTCCCCTCAGCTGCACTCTGCCCATTCCCTGCCGCCGCTCTCTTCTCTTTGGGTATGTGCACACGTTGTGGATTGTGCTGCGGATTTGGCTGAATCCGCAGGCAAAATGACCTGTGCTTTACCTGCAGATTTAGTGCGGATTTCACCTGCGTTTTTACACCTGCGTATTCCTATAATGGAATGGGTGTAAAAACGCGGCGGATTCCGTACAAAGAAGTGACATGCTGCAGAAAATAAACCGCAACAAATCTGCGTAGAATTTTCCGCAGCATGTGCACAGCGGATTTGGTTTTCCATGGGATAACATGGTACTGTACACCGCATGGAAAACTGCTGCGGATTCGCAACCAAATCTGCAACATGTGCACATACCCTTCCTCTGCCTGTGCCAACGCTCTCTTCTCTTTCTCTGCCTGTGCCAACGCTCTCTTCTCTTTCTCTGCCTGTGCCAACGCTCTCTTCTCTGTGCCGCTACGCTCTGCATGCACCTGAGTTTTGTACAGGCCACAATATGTTTTGCGCTGTACACAAGAAATGGCCGTCAGTGTCAGTAAAACTTCAAGGAAATCTATCAGCAGAATTCACATTCCAATCTGCCTGCATTAGCGGACCTGATGAGGCTGGTGAACTGACTGCAAATCCATGTCTGGTTGGCTGGATAATCCTGCATGAAGGTTTCGCTGCCTGAATCTCCGCTGGGCGTTTTCTGAGCGCTAGTCGGGTTGTGAAACTCTCATCTTATAAGGTCCCAGGATTATACAATCATTCCTACAAGCCGTGCACCAACCGGAGGAGCACAGGAGGGAGCGCTGAGTAATTACAGGGGGTGGGAGGGTGAATGCACAGGTTACACAGCCTGGAGCTGTAATACTCCTATGTCACGGGGAGCGCTGCTCCTGCAGCTGTACATTCTATCATCCCACAAGGGAGAGACGGATGTGAACTACAGCTCTGGAAAGTAATACAGCAGGTAGCTCAGGATCAGTAATGAAATGTTATAATTCTGTATGGAGGCCTATGTGGTGCCTATAATACTGTATGGAAGACTATGCGGTGCCCGTAATACTGTATGGAGGACTATGCGGTGCCCATAATACTGTATGAAGGACTATGCGGTGCCCATAATACTGTATGGAGGACTATGCGGTGCCCATAATACTGTATGGAGGACTATGTGGTGCCCATAATTCTGTATGGAGGACTATGTGGTGCCCATAATTCTGTATGGAGGACTATGTGGTGCACGTAATACTGCATGGAGGACTATGTAGTGCCCATAATACTGCATGGAGGACTAAGTAGTGCCCATAATACTGTATGGAGGACTATGTGGTGCCCATAATTCTGTATGGAGGACTACATGGTGTCTCATAAATCTGTATGGAGGACTATGTGGTGCCCATAATTTTGTATGGAGAGATACGTGGTGTCCTATAATTCTGTATGGAGGCCTATGTGGTGCCCATAATTCTGTATGGAGGACTACATGGTGTCCCATAATTCTGTATGGAGGACTATGTGGTGCCCATAATTTTGTTTGGAGAGATGTGTGGTGCCCCATAATTCTGTATGGAGGACTATGCGGTGCCCATAATTCTGTATGAAGGACTATGCGGTGCCCATAATATTGTATGTAGGGATATGTGGTGTACTGTATGCTATGCCAGGCCTGCCATTGCCATTAATGATCCCTCTTCTGGATTCTTCTGTTTGGTTTTTGTATGTGCGGTGATGGCGCTGACATCCTTGTGTTCAGACATCTTTTCTCCAAGTCTCTAAATTAAAATGTCCACTATTGTACTAATGTACGGCGAGGGGTTCTGTCGGTCCCCGCAGCTAATCGCACGGGTACCGGGAGGCTTTCGCCGCTAAGACCGGCAGGCAGCAACGCTGCCTGGCTGGTCCGGGCGAATTTTAGCCCCCCCCTGCTGATCCGAACGCTTCGATTGGCTGGGCTGTGTAGCATCTACCATGGAACGCTTGTTGGGACAAAGTGATCACTATACCCCCTACGTCAATCCTTGGGGGTGTAGATTCCAAAATGGGGTCACTTTTTAACTTCAAAGTAACACAGGTCAGATTTGCAAAAAAATGGCCTGGGCATTAAGGTGAAAACAGGCCTGCGGCCCTAAAGGATTAAATGAATCGTAGTGCGGAAAGATCTGCAGCATATGAACAACGGTGCAGCTTTTAGTAGAATTAGGATGCTGAAATGATGCAGATTTGGCGTGGGATATACGGCAAAAGAACCCATGGTGTAATTCTGCGGTCTCAAAGCCTAAATGTTGAGTTGTACATTATTGTAGGTGGGCCCCTAAAATTCATTCTCTTGGTGGGCCCTACACACCCCAGTCCGACCCTGTAAGTATATGTGGGAGAGTGGTAAGTTGTGTGAATCAATGAAAGAGGGGATGGTTGTGCTTGTGCATAAGAAAGGTGAGAGAAAGTGTTTAGAGAATTGGAGACCTATAACATTGCTGAACGCAGATTACAAAATCTATAGCAAATTGTTGGCGAATCGTATGCGTGAGGTGATTGGTAGTGTTGTGGATGAGGATCAAGTGTGTGCTGTGCCTGGAAGACGTATGAGTGATAACTTATTGTTATTAAGGGATTTGATTGGAGACTGCATGGGAAGGATACAGAAGTGTATGGTTCTGTCAATTGATTTTTAGAAAGCGTTTGATAGGGTCTCGCATGTGTTTTTGTTTAAAGTTCTGGATAGAATGGGATTTCCTCAAAAATTTGTGAATGGGATAATGTCTTTGTATGATTGTGTGTCAAGTGAGTTTCTTGTTAATGGGTGGTTGAGTGAGAAAGTGAATATTAAGTCTGGTGTAAGGCAGGGGTGTCCCATGTCCCCTGTCTTGTTTGTATGTGTGATTGAACCTTTGTTGTGCTTGGTGAGACGTGATAAAATGATGCGAGGTTTGTTGGTACCTGGGAGTGGTGGGAAGCATGTGAAAGTTCTTGGATATATGGATGATGTTGTGGCTGTGAGTGAAAGTGTTGCGTCTATGAGTAGGGTTAAGTTGCTTCTGGAGTTTTTCTGTGGTGCGTCTGGCTTTAGAGTGAATTGGAATAAATGTAGTTTTAAATGTTTTGGGGATGACAGGGTTAAAATGGAGGGGGTAAAGTGTGAGGAAGGTGCTATCAAAGTGCTGGGAGTATTATTTAATAAGGACTTGGAAGGTAAGGAGAGCTGGGAGGAGTGTGGATTGCGCATAGAGCGCAAGTTAAATTTTTGGCGACTGAGAGACTTGACCTTGAGTGGTAAGATTTTGGTCATAAAAGCGGTGATTCTTCCGATTTTGCTTTTTATTGCAACAGTTTTTCCACCATCATGTAGGAAAATAAAAAGAGTGGAAAAGTTAGTTTTTACTTTTTTCTGGAGCAGTAAAATAGAGAAACTTAAGAGAGTCTTTTCAAGGCGTGTCACCATGGTGGCATGGCCTTTCCAAACTTGAGATTTTTCTGGGGCTTCAGTATATCAAAACTGTTGTTATTTTGCTGAATAAAGGAAATAAGGGAGTGTATATGGCAAGTTATTCTGCTGGTTGGATGTTATATGGCTTATGTTGGAGAAAGAGGGATGCTAGAGTGCCTGTTGCTTTCAAGTGTCCGGTCTGGTATGAGGTGATTGAGAAGTTTGTGAGGAAGCATGATTTGCTGAGTGTACCGATGAATGATTATAGAATGGCTAAGAATGTGATGAAAATAATACGTAAGAATGATGTGGAATGTAATATTGTGGGGTTGAGAGGGAATGAAGTTTCGGTTGCATGCAAGAGTTTGGAAACGCACGGGATGTCTAATAGACAAAGGGATATTGTATGGATGTCCTTGCACAATATTTTGCCTGTGTGACAGGTTCAGAAGAGACGAGGTCTGACCAGAACTGATGTGTGCCCAAGGGAAGGATCTGGTGGATGTGAGACTGTGTGGCATACTATGTGGGACTGTGATTACGCGTGCAGTATGTGGAAGTGTGTAGGTGGGTTGTGTAAGGAGTTAGCAGGTGTGAGTTTCATTGACTGGCATGTTGCGATGTTTGGAATCGGTGCATATGGTCGTGTGAAAAATAGAATCCTATGGTTAATTATGACTTGTGTGATGCAGAGTTTGTGGGATGTGAGGAATTTAGGAATTTTCAAAGAGAAGCATGTATCTGTGAATAAGTGTGTCTGGCTGATCCTTTCTAGATTATACTTGATTTAGAAATTAGACAGCAAAGGCGGTGGTGGTTCTGATGCAGAGGGTGTCTGGAAATTTAAAAAATGGCAGCACCTGATCAAATATCAGTGAATTTTAGTGATGTTTATTGATGTTCAGGATGTCTTTTATGTATACCCTTGGTTTGTTATACTAAAATAGATATGAACCATGATGATGAGAGTTGAAACAACGAAGTTTAAGTTGATGAGCTTATATTGAGTTGTTTATAACTAACCTGAATGGTTTAAAAAAAAAAAAAAAAAAAGAAACAGCTGTCTGTGGATGGATACCATGTTTTGGCATAGGTGGTTTCCTTCATTGGAGACTGTCCTTCCCGTGGTTGTTCCCTCCCGGGTAAAGACCTGGCTAGTCATTGCTTGCGTTGAGAAACATGTGATGGTGTCTCCGCGGCTTGTGTTTTGCATATATTTACATATTTCCCATAAGGGTGGGGGCATTGCCCTAGAATCACTGCGTTGAGAAACATGTGATGGTGTCTCCGCAGTGTTGGATGTTGATCTCCATGAGTTCATTCATCCTCATTTTTACATGTACAAAATTCCTGACATCACGAGATAAGGCAGGCCACCAAAACGACCGACTCACCAAATCTCTGGTACCAAAAATACCCGGATGACCAGCCAATGCGGAGCAATGGACTTCAGACATCACTCTCTTTCTCCACTGGTCAGGACATACAATCTTCCCACAGGACAACGCTCAGGTTTATCCTCCTGAAATTCCTCCAGGGTGCGTCTCAAATAGGGCGAAATGGCAGAAAGAACTACCCCCTCACCTAGGATAGTAGTAGGCTCGGTCACATTAAGAGAATCAGCAAAGAAACTCCTAGAAAGGGCGTCTGCCTTAACATTCTTAGTGCCCGGAAGAAAAGAGACCACAAAATTAAAACACGTGAAAAACAGGCCCATCTAGCCTGTCTAGGATTCAATGTTTGGCTGACTCCAGATAAATCAGATTCTTGTGATCTGTGAGGACCACAAATTGATGTCTAGCTCCCTCCAACCAATGTCTCCACTCCTCAAATGCCCATTTCATGGCCAACAATTCCCGATTCCCCACGTCATAGTTGCGTTCAGAAGGGGAAAACTTTCGAGAAAAGAAGGCACAGGGATTCATCTTAGAAGTCACAGGGTCTTTTTGGGACAACACAGCTCCTGCACCAATCTCAGAAGCGTCCACCTCCACTTGAAATGGAAGTGAGACATCGGGTTGCCGTAAAACTGGAGCTGAAGTAAATCTCCACTTAAGCTCCTGAAATGCTGAGACAGGCTCAGGAGACCAATTCAGCACATCAGCTCCCTTCTTGGTCAGATCAGTCAGTGGTTTGACAATACTAGAAAAATTACCTATAAATTTACGATAGAAATTAGAAAAACCCAAAAACTTCTGGAGAGCCTTCAAAGAAGTAGGCTGAACCCAATCATAAATGGCCTGTACCTTGGCCGGGTCCATTTCAATATTCGATGGAGACAAGATAAATCCCAAACACTAGAAAAGATCAAAATATCATCCAGATAGATGATCAAAAACTTATCCACAAAGTCTCGGAAAATATCATTCATAAAGGATTGGAAGACAGAAGGGGCATTAGAGAGCCCAAAAGGCATCACCAGGTACTCAAAATGTCCCTCCGGAGTATTAAACGCCGTCTTCCATTCATCCCCGTGCTTGATGCGAATAAGATTATACGCCCCCCTGAGGTCAAGCTTAGTAAACCAGCAGGCACTCTTAACTCTGGAGAATAAGTCAGACATCAGAGGTAACGGGTACTGATATTTAACCGTTATCTTGTTAAGGGAACGATAATCAATACACGGTCTTAATGAACCATCTTTCTTGGCCACAAAAAAAAAAGCGCCTAACGGTGACGAGGATGGTCTAATATGACACTTCTCCAACGACTCCTTAATATGGGATCGTATAGCATCATGTTCGGGTACAGATAAGTTGAAAAGCCGACCCTTGGGAAATTTACACCCAGGCATCAACTCAATTGCACAGTCATAACTCCTATGAGGAGGCAAAGACGCTGACTTACTCTCACTAAAAACATCAGAGAAATCAGCCAAATAATCAGGAATATTATGAGACTGAGGAGAGGTGGAGAAAACAGGAGCGTCCCTAAGAACACACTGACAACCCCAACTCACCACAGACACAGATTTCCAATCCAAAACTGGGTTATGAGTTTGCAACCAGGGGAACCCCAGGGGAACAATAGTATCATGCAAATTATGCAGCACCAAAAATTTACAATTTTCTTGGTGGTCTGGGGCAACTCGCATTATCAACTGGGTCCAAAACTGAGGTTATTCTCCGCCAAAGGAGTGGCATCAATACCCCTCAAAGGAATGGGCGTCTGCAGAGGCGTCATGGAAAAACCACAACGTTTAGCAAAGTCCAAATCCCTCAGATTCAGAGCTGTTCCTGAATCCACAAAAGCCTTAGTGGAAAATGTGGACAAGGAGCAGATCAGAGTAATTGCCAAAAGGAACTTAGGTTGTATACTGCCCACAGCAAATGTGTGTGCAAAACTTTTCTCTCGTTTAGGGCAGACAGAAATAGTATGAGAGGCGTCTCCACAGAAAAAACACAGCTTATTACGCCTTCTAAACTCCCGACGTTGCGCCCTAGACAAAACCCCATCACATTGCATAGGTTCAGACATTTGTTCAAAAGGTGGCAGCGCCTCCCATGTAGTTTTACGTTCACGTAAACGTCAATCAACTTGAATGGCTAATGACATAGAGCCATCCAGACCAGAGGGAACAGGAAATCCCACCATAACATCTTTTACGGTCTCTGACAAACCTTTCCGAAAGAGAGCTGCCAATGCACTATCATTCCATGTAGTAAGGACCGCCCACTTTCAGAATTTTTGACAGTACAACTCTGCAGGATCCCGACCCTGGTTTAATGCCAACAGGGTTCTCTCAGCTTGATCAACGGCATTAGGTTCATCATACAACAACCCCAAGGCCTGAAAAACTGCATCCACATTAGTCAGAATAGGATTTTCAGGTGTCAGAGAAAAAGTCCAATCTTGGGGATCGCCGCGCAGCAAGGAGATGACAATTTTAACCTGCTGCACAGAGCTCCCCGATGAGTTAGGCTTCAAAGCAAGAAATAATTTACAATTATTCTTAAAATTCAGAAATTTAGACCGATCCCCAAAAAACACATCAGGAGTAGGAATCTTGGGTTCATCAGCATGTGACTGAATAAGGTAGGTGGAAATTCCCTGTACTTTAGCAGCAAGCTGCTCCACACGATCAGAAAGTTGCTTAATCTCCATTAAGAAAAAAAAATCCTCCTACGGCCCCAGAAAAAAAGAGGAAAAAATACATTAAAAAAAAAAAAAATTCTGACACATTTTTTTTCTTTTTTCCTTTTCTTTTTCTCTAACAATTCTTTCCTGCTTTTGAGTACCCTAGAATCTGCGGTATGGCTGGTGATTCTGTTATGAATGGGAAACCGAGGAGGAAAAACAAGACAAAAAGCTAAGTCTCCGAAAACCAGAGAAGTTGGTAACTATGCAGATTGCAGATCCCTGATCTTAACCGCACAACTAGAAGCAGTCGTGGAGCGTTCTTACATTGGTCCTAGACGCCTCATCACAACTGGAGAACTACATAAGCCTAAAGCAGGAAAAGAGGAAAACTAACTGCCCCAGAGCAGACCCCAAAGGAAAGACAGCCCCCCACATGTATTGATGGTGAAGCAAGATGAAAATACAAACAAAGGCAGGAAAATAGGCTGAGCAAACGATGGGGCCCGGCTAACTAAAAAGGACAGAAAAGGAAAGACACTGTCTGCAATCTGCCAAAAACAACCTACAAAAATATTGTCCAACACTTCTGATAGAAAAATTAACCCTGAAGTCACTAGACTTCAAAACCTATATCAGCACTCTGAAATATTCTGAGACAGAGCAAAAAAGAGGCCAATCTAATAAGGGACAAAAAGCAGATTGACAAGTACTGATTAATAGGGCTGGAATTTCAGCATAGCCCCAGCAGGGGCAGGCTGATTACACAGCAAACTGAATTGACCAAAAAGCGCAAGTGTGAACATTAGCAAGCGCAAGTGTGAACATTAGCAAAAACAAACTTAACTTGAGAAGACTGGAAGAGAGCTGAAGTCCAGGACCTGAGAAGCAGACTGAATCACCAGCACCCGGATAGGGCGTCGGCTGTCTTATATCCAGTCTGATACTCCAGATATCCAATCGTTATCTTCCTCATCAGGTGGCAGATCACTACCACTTAAACCAACCGCACTACCTCCTGTCACCACCAGAGGGAGAACGGAAGGGGAACTCTCAACTGGTGGAGCATAAAATGAGTTCATGACAGTTTTCCATGTAGCGTGGGTCTAGAACTGTCACCAACCAATAATGACTGTCACCCAAAATTTTGAGAACGCGAGGGTCACAGGAAAGGCAGCGTAACATAAACTCAGCCATACATGCCAGACTGCTAACAGACAAGACTTCCGTGTCTTCACCAAGAGGACGACTGACTATGCTCTCCTCCTCCCTGTCCTCAGGCCATCCACGCTGAACAGATGGTACGACAGTTGTGCAGGTAGTACAGTCTATAGCACAAGAAACTAGCTCTTGTTCTTCCTCTTCCTCATTGTCACCCAAGCCATGTTGGGTTGAGTTGAGGCTGGGCTGTGTGTAGTCACCCTGTATGGTTCCTTGCTCCATCTCATTGTGTTCCGTGTGCAATGCACTTTGATTGTGAGCAGAGAGTGTTTCAGAACACAGAGAAGCGAGATGGTGACGCTAATTATGGTGTAATCGCCGCTCACCATCTTGGTGGAGTCCTCAAAGTTTTGGAGGATGGTACATATGTTTGACATCCATGTCCATTCCTGAGGTCTTATGTCTGAACGGAATACCGACGGCCTTGTTGATGCTGGTAGTCAACAGCTGCCCTCTTCTGCTCACAAAACCTTCTCAACATCTGCAGTGTAGAGTTCCAACGCATGGGGACATAACATACCAGTCGATGAGCTGTAAGCTGCAAACACTTCTGAAGGACGGCAAGGGCATCTGCAGTGTAGAGTTCCAACGCATGTGGACATAACATACCAGTCAATGAGCTGTAAGCTGCAAACACTTCTGAAGGACGGCAAGGGCGTCGGAAGCTGTAGCTGACTTTCTAAAATGGGCACACAGGCGGCGTACTTTGACAAGCAGATCTGGCAGCTCTGGGTAGGTTTTGAGAAACCGCTGAACCATAAGGTTAAGCACATGGGCTCAGAGCCGCCACCAGGATCCGTCCATTGTCACTAATGACCATGCCTGGCTGTAGGTTCAGCGGTGTCAGCCACAGATCTGCCTGTCCACAACTCTTCGGCATTGTGCAGTTTCTCACCTAAGCATATTAGCTTCAGCACAACCTGCTGCTGCTTGGCTGATGCAGTGCTGCAGTGCTTCCAGCTTGTGATTGATGTGTTAATTTCGGAGATGGAGGCTGAAGAGGAGAAGGAGGTGCAATAGCTGTAGACTGTGGGGGCAATCCTGATTGACCTAGGGCCCGCAATCCTCGGCGTCGAGAGGACATGTTCCATCCCAATATCGACTGGGTCCCGGCTTCCACTATGCTAAACCAGCGTGCCGTCAGCGAGATGTACTGTCCCTGCCCACAAGCAATGTCCACGTGTCGGTGGTTAGGTGGACTTTCCCAGTAACTGCATTGTTGAGGGCACGGCTAATGTTGTGAGACACGTGCTTTTGTAATGCAGGGGATGGCACACCGGGAGAAATAGTGGCGGCTGGGATCCGAGTACCAAGGGACGGCCACTGCCATCAGGTTGCGAAAAGCTTCTGTCTCCATGAGCTTAAAAGGCAACATTTTGAACGCAAGCAGTCACGAAATGTGGGAATTTAGTAGTGTGGCCTGTGGGGCGTTGGCTGCGTATTTACGCTTGCGTTCCAAGGACTGGGGTATGGACAACTGAACGCTGTGCTGGGACAAGGACGTGGACATGTTTTCTGATGGTTCTAGCTGAGTGTGCAACAACAGGTGCAGGGCAGGAGGCATCTTCGCATGCACCATAGACAGGGGATTGGCTTGCACGCACAACAGCGGAAGAAGCAGTGGTGTCCACCCACATACACTGTTCCTGGACCCTGGTGTTCGGCCCACAAAGTGCTTTGCTGCCATACGCCTGATCATGCTGGTGGTGGTCAGGCTGGTAGTTTTATTACCCCTGCTGATGCTGTCCTGGCAGGTGGTGCAAATGGCCTTTTTGGGGTTATCGACAGAGTCTTTAAAAAAACAACCAGACTCGGGAAGACCTATCAGTTGGACTGGCAACTTCCGTTGTGTTGGTGTTACGGGGAACGGTTGCCCGCCTTCTGCCTTGCTTCTTCCTGCCTGTTTGGGTGCTACACCTCCCTCCCCCTGTGTGCTGCTGTCCTCACTCTGCATGTCCTCCTGCCAGGTTGGGTCAGTTACTAAATCATCCAACACCTCGTCTTCCACTTCCGCACCCTGGTCCTCCTCCTGACTTTCTGGCAATTGTGTCATTGTGTCCCATCATCGTCCACCTCTTGTAACACTTTCCCACCATTGCCTTCATGTGACCTTGGCTTCTAAAATATTTGGGCATCGTTGCATGCGATCTCCTCTTGGCCCGCTTCAAGTGGACCGGGCGAGAGGCCCAAATCTATAAATGGAAAAGTGAACATCTCTTCAGAGTGTCCAATTGTGGGATCATTTGTCTCCGGGCACTCGGCATGGTGGGAGGAAGGAGGATCAGGGTGAGGAATATGCGGATCAGACTCACGTCTACTGAGACTTGACCGTGTGGAAGACAGGCTGGTGGTGGTGGCAAAGTGACTGGAAGCATTATCAGCTATCCAACCCACAACCTTTTGACACTGCTCTGGGTACAATAGTGGTGTGCTGCGGTCCCCTAATAATTGGGACAGGAAGGTCGGGCGAGATGTGGGTGTTTGTTGTGGAACAATTTCAGCTTGCCCACGGCCACTGCCTCAGCCTCTGCATGCACCATCACCATCACATCCAGTTCCCCGTCCCTTGCCATGCGCCTTGCCCATTTTTAACGGAGGACAATATTTTCCACATTCACTACAAATGGCTGAATTTGGAGCGAACTTATATGTGATCCATGTGACAGAAAACCACAGTTTTAAATAGCTGGCCTGTAGGTAACTATTTTTAACAGCAAACTGGTGTCAATAACTTCGCAAACACACTGCAACAAAATTTAAATGGAGGCCAGAAATGGCAGAATTTTGAGCGCACTTTTTATATGTGATCCATGTGATGGACAAACCAGTTTTAAATAGATGGATTTTTAGTGTTGTAATATAGAAAGGATCTGGTTGTATTCTGCAGTGCCAACAAGAAAATGGAGCAGAAAAACGATGTTCTCTGGATTGCCTTTTAAGCAAATAATCAGGATTATGATCCCAAAAAATTATTCCTGGCCCCTGATACCTGTGGCTATGTCTAGAAATATCTGTAAAGGCATCAGCAGAAGACAGAACTGGATTGGACCCTCTTCCTATATGCACTGCCGTCTGCCATATACACTGCCTGCCTGCCTGCCTAGCACTGATATCTATATACCCACATATCCTGCCTGCCTGCCTAGCACTGATATCTATTCAGCTGGATTGGTCATTCAGAAGGCCTGTTAGTTGAGATGGAGATACAGTATGTCTAATATATTGTGGTATAACTACACTAAGACACAAGCAAATCTCTCCCTAGCTCAGCAGCAACTCTCCCTACACTGCCTGATTCCGGAGTAGACTGTGACGAGCATGGCGATGCCAGGTCTCATATAGACCTGATGATGCTTTGCGGCCAGCCAATAATTGTAATGCCACAACCAACAAGGCTGTGGCATTACAGTGTGTGGCAGACAATCCCTGCATGTTCATTGACTCTCTAAAGAGTGCCAAACATGCAGGGCGTGGATCTGAGCTCCCGCCGAGCAACCCCGGAAATACTCAACGAGCTCCGAGCATCTCGAGCATTGAGATACTCTGGCTAGTACCAAGTAGTGGCGAGCCTACTCACTCATCACTAGTCAGAATTAATAGTGTCCTCAATGCTGAGAAATCTAGGCAGATACTTATCCATCATGTAATATCATCAGGAGACGTGTGATTTGCTCTCAACTTATTTGGCAGCTGGACAATGACCCCAAACATCCAGCCATACAGTGATTAATTCTCCTAGATGTTTGGAACAAACTCCCTATAGAATCATAGAGTTGGAAAGGACCTCCTGGGCCATCTGGTCCAACCCCCTGCTCAAAGCAGGATTCACAAAATCATCCCAGACAGATGTCTGTCCAGCCTCTGTTTGAAGACTTCCATTGAAGGAGAACTCACCACCTCTCGTGGCAGCCATTTTCTGATCGCTGGCATCCCGCTGGCCAGCATGCATCGCTGTGTTTGATGCCAACAAGTGACCTCGTTGGCGACGCAGAACTCAGGGATGCATGTGGGAGTCGTCAGAATAGCTGCTGTGTGAGAAGTTACCAACGACTGCCGAGGTCGGATCACCGGATCGTTGCTGCGTTGTTGAGTAGATCTGTCTGTTTGACAGCTTACTAGCGACCATTTAGCAATGCACCAGCGATCCTTACCAGGTCATATCGTTGTCGGGATCGCTGGTGCGTTGCTTAGAGTAATGGTACCCTTACCCTCAGGAGCAGTGACAGTTTTGATGATACTGCACTAGTCTCAAACAAACATTAGATTACAGCTGAGCTGATAGTGGAAATCACGCTTAGTAAATACGTTTGACAAAATCAGACAGCTGAAAAATATACGGTAAACCTTTTCCCACGGGTAGTTCACACTAGCATTTTAATTTATGGAACTTGTTTAGTATCTTAAGGCCCCTTTACATTTAGCGATGCACCAGCGATCCCGACCACGATACGACCCGGTCAGGATCGCTGGTGCATCGCTAAATGGCCGCTAGTGAGCTGCCACACAGGTAGATCTCACAGCGATGCAGCAGCGATCTAGCGGTCTTTACTTACCTTTCTGATGCGGCGATCCTGACGTCCTCCCGTCCAATTCAACGTGTTGCTCGTCGGCGCCAGCAGGAAGCGCCCGACGAGAAATGGAGCTGCGCGATCAGCGATGGACAGCGGGGGAGCCAGTCGGAGGTAAGTATCACACATAGCGATATCGTTAGCGATATCGCTGCTGCGTCACCAAATTGGTGATGCTTTAGCGATATTGTTAGCGATACCGCTATGTGTAAAACCCCCTTTACTCACTTAGTAAAGAAACACGTAAGTCATCAGTTCATATTCTATGGATCTGTAAGCATCTTTTATTATTAGTTCTACTCTAAAATGGGTATTCCAGTGCTTGCTTTTTTTCAGACTCATGGCTCCCTGCTTCTAGATTGGAATTTCGGACCATCATTGCACCATTGGCTTGAACTCCGCTGCTACTCTAAGAGCTTTTTCACATTGTCATCTTCCCCATGTTGGGGCTTCTTCCCCTTCAAATCGTGATTATGACGCATTCGAAAACAGGACCATTGACTATAATAATGTAGATGGAGTCACCGTGAGCTCTGTCCTGTGTAATTTTCCTCCGTATATAAAACTGTTGGAGGTGGACAGCTAGACGTAGTACATCTTGGTGTTTGCCTCCAATAGACGTATACGGTCAAAAATGATGCACAACAGTGGGAGACCATTGATCAGCGAGCTCCCAGCGTTGTAAGCAGACGCTGGGAGCTGGTACCCAGGGTAAATAGCAGGTACCCGCGTCCTCGCTGGTCCTAATCTCTGGTGAGATCTGCCTGTTTGACAACTCACCTGTGATCATGTAGCGACACACCAGCAATCCTGACCAGGTCGTATCGTTGTCGGGATCGCTGATGCGTCGCTTAGTGTAATGGGACCCTTACTCTCATCTCCCAATTCAGAACACATACGCACTTGGATGAGCAACACATTCATGTATATTGATGGGTTGGAATAAGCAGCTGTTTACTGGGCATTTGGCCAACAGCCATCGGAAATGTATAGCCAACGCTGGCTCTTGAGGAAAAAAAAAAGGGAAAAAAAAGGAAAAAAAAATGCACTAAAATATATGTTTAGATATTTCAGAAGATTGTCAGAGCCAGAGATCTTCGAGATAAAGTAGTGTGAGCATGGGGCAGACATTTTGCCTTGTATTGGTTATCAGTAATCTCATTAAAAGCAGTGCAAGGCAATCTCTGATCTCTCCAAGATGATGGATAACAGACAGCAAACAGATTACATTCAGATTACACTGAATAAGCAGATTAATATCAGACATGTCCAAGGGTTGGGAAGGTTTTTGGATTTGAATCTCTCTCAGACAAAAGTACTTACAAACACTGTAAAAACTTCTACAAGAATTCTTGGAGCTCTCACTTCAGTATTTTACTGCGAATAGCTCCGTATAGTGGATGCTACCAAGTGCTGCTGATCATCTTGTATTTGAAAGATTAGCCTCTGACCTGCAGCACCCGGCAGTGACTGCTACACATTGAATATTGCTGCGTATGTGCAGTTTCATTGTCATCAATGTAATAAAATGTTAGTATTAATATTAGTATTATACATTTTGACGTGAGCTCTGTAGCTTCTCCTATCAACACCTATGAAAATGGTCAGGACTGTAATGACACAATGCTGCATGGTTTCCTATGTCTGCTGTGCGAATATTATAAAGTATCACTGATCCAAGAAAGTGTAATCAGGAGCTGATCTTAGTAAGTCAATATTTATGGAAGCCAAATTATTGCAATGAAGAGCTTTTCTCTTATCTTTGGCTGATAATGTTGGCTTTTAATTATCTAAAGCCAGGTATTCATGAAGAATTCTTTTTAACTATGGAGGGATTTACAAGCATTTTCCAGCACATAGAAATCTCTGCTAGTATAGTCAGTCAAAACAACATGCTCACCCATAAATGGGCAATTATGGGGTGACTGGATGCATTTAGAGGATTTTGTTTGACCAGGATTTCTGTAAAAACCGCATAAAACGATGGGATTTGGAAATAGATTTCGTATGAGTTTTATTTCTCATAAAGAATAGAGCAGACACGTGAAGGGTGTCCAATGCAATATATTAGTACATCCACACAATGGGTGGGAAATTCCTACTATCTGAAGCTGGTGAATGTGCCGAAGGGGCTCAGAAATTGGGGATTTGATGAGGAAGTTCCCATCAGATCATCTAACAGTCCACATCCAAGCCATGTGAATGCACTGCTGGCCGACTGAGATTGTGCTGCTGTAGTCCTATGATCTGATCCAGAAACATTAGGCTCCCTCTAGTCCTCATGGTTATTTCAGTTGGCAAAGAGTAAAAGCCAGACATCATTACCTAAAAGGGAGCCTGACATCACAAAGTCTCCTATTACCTGACTCCTCATAGTTTGTAGCTAAGATATATATTTGTGGTTTTTCTATAGTTTTAAAATAAAAACTTGCATGTGTGTTAATACCATTACCCTGAATCATTGGGTCGGTACAGTATTCCATGTCATCTTTTAAAAACACGCCTATTCCCTTTGATTGATCACTCCCGCCTGGTGAGGTCAGTGTGGACGGCGCATAAGTGCAGCGCAGACACATACAGGAACCGGGTGTAGAATGTCGCTGTCATGGCGCAGAGAATCGAGATGTGTATAGCTCAGTCTTACCAAACTCGTTGTGGGGGATTTCAAGGACGTCAGGCAATATTCAGATCTCAGATAAGATTTCCCATATAAAATGTTAATAAAGTGGTTTCTTGTTTTACTTGCTGGAATTATTTGGAAATGACAGCAGTCTGAAATATTAACATTGTTGATTAAGTTGAGTAAAAAGCTGCAGTACTTCTAACATAGTCAAAGAATATATACGGTACTTATCATGCATTCCAGCACTGAGTCCCTGCTGGTATACTGTTTACATTGGCTGCAAGCTATAGCTTTAAGCCGCATACCGCTGAGGCCAGTGATTGGCTGCAGCGTTCACAGGTGACGTGTGCGATCTTATTAAGACAGAACACCAGCAGGGATCATTGATGTGCGCAGCACTGGAATGAAGGGTGAGTATATAATATGTATTTTGGTAGTATTAGGGCAGCTATTTACTTAGCTTGGACAACCCCTTTAAGGTCTTAGGATGTGATCTTTCACAGTGCCAGAATGGTGCGAATGACAGTGACAGCTTTATGTGTTCTTACAGCTAAGAGTGAATCAGAAGAAATGAGCTCAATAGACAGAAGAATGTGTTCCTCCAGGCCACCTTTTTCAGATGCGGCTAGACAACAGTTGTGCGCTCTTCTTCCTACATGACTCAGGACAGCTTACACAACTTTTTTCTTTCAAACTGATTAGACGACAAGCGTATAAAATTATACAGACTTCTTTTAGTTTTTCAGTCACTTCTCTGTTGGTTCCCAGCAGTGTTATGCTGCCAATAATGCAAAGTGTACGGGGACAAACGACTGTCGTAAGGATTGTGTGTCCCCATGCACTTTGAACATTCACAATGATTTTGGCAGGGAAAACGAGCATTGGTTGACTTCCAATATTGTCCATCCGAGCTTTTTGGGCAGTTTACCTGTCTATGTAAAAGACCACTCAACCTCTGTAGGAGTTTTCCTCCGGTTGGGTTTTGTCACAATATCTGTTTTGCAGCCTGCCCAATCCTGCCACTGTGCCACGTTCCTGCATAGACCGGTATGTCTGTCAGTGCTCTTACCTGATACACCACTATTGTTCATAGACGCTCACCTCCAGGTAGACACAAACATGCAACGTGACCATGGTGTGATTTCTATGCTGGAAGCAGAGAATGGCACCAGGCCTCAAATGGCAGTTATAGATTACGTTCAAGTTCACTCAGTTTAGGGTATTGTCTCTTTTAGGGCCACTCAGGTATTCAACAACACCATACACTCTGAGAGATTCCACATGTCCGCACCTTTCATGAAAGTTAGGGCCCATTTACACTGGCTGATAATCGGGGACAATGTTTCCTGGGAACACTTGTTTCCTGATTGTTGTCCTGTTTAAACAGGCAGGCAATCATCCGATCAACAAGCAAAACCCTTGTTTGTCAGGTTAAATGATTTTCAAATGAGCTTAAAGGGAACCTTGTCATCTGACTCATGCTGCGCGAACAACAGGTAGCATGAATCAGAAACTGGCTGCGATATTTGAGTCCTGTATGTTTTATTCTGAAATGTTGCGGCCTTTTCAGACAGAATATACTTTGAAAAGCCATCTGGAACTGTGTCTCAGATAGGATGACCAGTCTGAGGAAGGTCCCCTGTGGCATCTCCCTGCCCTGCTCCCCTAGATTGACAGGTCTCTTCTTATTTGTTTATAGGGAGAGACATCACTATTGTGCTTTCTCGGCCGGTCTCACGGGGGGCTGAGTCAGGGCTACATCTAGTGAATCACTTGTAGCAGGTCCAGGGTGGCCAATCATCCTGAAATTCCTGGTTAGTCCATAAAATGTGGGACTTTTATCCACTGTCCTTAAAAAGTTGTAATGCTGGAGCTTGTAAAGGTGGTGTAACGATGTATAGTAGGTTTCTATGAAGACAGTGGCTAGATGATAGAGTCACAGACACAGGTATACGTGAAAGTAGTTTGTATTAAACAAGCAGCACAGAACAGCACAGGTGCTGGCGGAGCCAGATAATGACAGCAGTGGTAACAGCAGCAGAACTCAGTCCAGTAGATAGCAAGTTGTACACCAGCACTATGTAGATGTAAGCAGACACAGTCTTAAGAATGCAGGCAAGGACAGTCACTTAGCCCTCTCCCTTGCGGGAGGGGAATCTTCGGGCACAGTGCAGTGGCAGAGAAAGTCACTAGGTAATAGATACTGGATGTGCAAAGGTAGCAGGGATAGTCTCTCAGGTGGAACGCACACAGCAGTCAAGATCTTCAGCGCATACCGTGAGTGCTGTAGTAGCGGTGAGCGGTGGAGGCAGGGCTGGAAGGAGCCTTCAGGCCGACACCGTCAGAAGGTCCAGGCAGCGGCAGTTAGGCAGCAGGTAATCCAGGTGGATTCAGCAGGAAGGAAGGAGGTAGCACAGCGTGCAACTCCCAGCTAGCAGATCAGGTACAGAACGAGATATACAAGCAAGGTAGTAACGTCCAGGAAAGCTATTTAAACCCGGCGGGCGGGACCAACAGGCGGTGATGTCACAGGAACCAGTATGGCTGAACGAAGCCAGGCTTAAGGGCAACAGTAAGGGCAAAGTCCGGAACACAGCAGAATAGGAACGATGTCCGGGTCCGGGTACCTTAGATGAAACTGCTCCAGCAGCCGCGGAGCACAGATATTCTCCACCGGTTCCCAGGAATTCTCCTCGACAGAGTATCCTTGCCACTTGACCAGGTATTGCAACTTCCTTCTGAAGATCCGTGAATCCAGAATCTTCTCCACGACATATTGTTCATGTCCATCAACGAGCACTGGAGCTGGAGGAGAGGAAGTACGCCCTGGGAAAGAATTTGGTACAACTGGCTTTAGTAGTGAAACATGGAACACCGGGTGAACCTTCCAGGCAGGGGGTAATTTCAGACGCACCGCTACCGAATTCACTAGAGCCACGATCTTGTATGGCCCTACAAACTTCTGCCCCAGCTTGACAGTCGGTGCCCTCACCCTCAGATTCTTGGTAGACAACCAGACCGTATCTCCCACCCTATACACCGGAGCCGGCCTCCTGGTACGATCTGCTGCTCTCTTATACCTTTCCTGCGCAGTCGTCAAGGTGGTCTTCAGAGCTTCCAAATTCTGCTGTAAGAAAGAAAGATGGTCAGACACAGCAGGCACTGCAGCCTCCTTGGGGAACTGCGGCAAGATGCTTGGGTGGTAACCCTGATTAGCAAAGAACGGTGACTGCTTAGTCGAGGAGTGCTGCGAGTTGTTATATGTGAACTCTGCCAGGGGAAGCAGATCTACCCAATCGTCCTGCAGATGACTTAAGTAGCAACGGAGGTACTGCTCCAGGGTCTGATTCGTACGTTCCGTCTGTCCATTAGTCTGTGGATGGTAAGCCGAAGACAGACTTACTCTAATATCCAGAGCCGCGCAGAAACACCTCCAGAACCTAGACGTGAACTGCACCCCACGATCCGAGATCACCTCATCCGGGACTCCGTGCAGACGGACCACCTCTTGAATCAACAAGTCTGCAGTCTGTTTTGCTGTGGGTAATCCAGCGCAAGGGATAAAGTGTGCTGCCTTAGTGAGGCGGTCCACGACCACTAGAATGGTGTTCTTACCCTTGGAGACCGGTAGTTCAACAATAAAGTCCATTGAGATGGATCTCCAGGGACGAGATGGTATAGGCAAGGGTTGTAACAACCCGGAAGGCGACGCACGAGGCGTCTTGAACCGAGCACATACCTCGCAGGATGACACGTATCCCTCCACGTCCTTCCGGTACGAAGGCCACCAGAAGTACCGAGCCAGGAACTCTTGGGTCTTCGTTATTCCACGATGTCCCCCAATCTTAGAATCATGGATCAGTCGGAGGACTTCAAGTCTTGTCACCTCTGGTACATACAGCCGATTCTCCTGTAACCACACTCCTCCATTGTAATTTAGGCTTACTTCGGGGGTAGGTTGCCTTAGCAACGGATCTGCTACGTATGCTGCTTTGATCTCAGACAGAAGATCCTGATGATGGATTGCAGAGATGAAATGAGCGGGAGACACAACAGTACTAGGAGACGACTTAATCACTTCCTCAGGAGCAGCAATCCTAGATAGCGCATCTGCCTTACCATTCCGTGCCCCCGACCTGTAGGAGATGATGAAGTTGAATTGGTTTAGAAACAAGCTCCAACGTGCCTGACGTGGGTTCAAACATCTTACGGACTGCATGAATTCCAAGTTTCGGTGGTCGGTAAGAACTGTAATCGGAGTTGAGGACCCCAGCAGCAAGTGTCTCCACTCCTTGAATGCCGTCACAATCGCCAGTAACTCCTTGTTCCCTACGTCATAGTTCTTCTGCGCCGGGGATAGCTTCTGAGAAAGAAAGGCACAAGGATGAAGAACTGCCTTCTCACCTCCTCTCTGTGACAACACTGCGCCGATGGCGACATCCGATGCGTCCACCTCAAGAGTAAAGCTCAGGTCTGGGTCTGGATGTCTTAAGATGGGAGCCGACACAAATTTGTCCTTCAGCCGTGTGAACGCCTCCTGGGCTTGCGGAGTCCACCGGAACGGTACCCCCTTCTTGGTCAGTTGGGTGATGGGAGCCACAATCTCAGAGAAGTTACGGATGAAGCGCCTATAGAAGTTGGCGAATCCCACAAACCTCTGAACTTCTTTCACCGATCCTGGCGCTGGCCACTCCTGGATCGCTCTGGTCTTTTGATCGTCCATCTGGAGACCCTGTGGAGAGATGACATAACCGAGGAACTGCACTGTTGCCCTGTGGAACTCGCATTTCTCCAACTTGATGTAAAGATGGTTATGCAGCAGGCGTTGCAGCACTGTCCTCACGTGGAGCCGATGTTCCTCGAGATCACTGGAAAAGATTAAAATGTCATCGAGATACACAACCATAAATACATCAAGCACATCTCGGAAAATGTCATTAACAAAATGCTGAAAGGTTGCAGGAGCATTTCGTAGTCCGAACGGCATGACCCGTGATTCGAAGTGTCCATTACGGCAGCGGAAGGCCGTCTTCCACTCATCTCCAGACCGAATTCTCACGAGATTGTAGGCTCCCCGAAGATCCAGTTTGGTGAATATCTTAGCCTGCTTCACCATCTCCAGTAGTTCAGAGATTAAGGGTAGCGGGTGCCGATTCATGACCGTTACCTTGTTTAAATCACGGTAGTCCATGCAAGGACGCAGACCCCCGTCCTTTTTCTTCACGAAGAAGATTGGTGCACCCGCAGGAGAAGTAGACGGTCGGATGAAGCCCTTGGCGAGATTCTCGTCGATGAAATCCTTCAAGGCCTTTAATTCAGGACCAGACAAAGGGTAAATACGCCCGAATGGGATCTCCGCCCCAGATATCAGTTCTATCGGGCAATCATAAGGCCGGTGGGGAGGTAACATATCTGCCCTCTTCTTATCACATACCTCTGCCAGATCCTGATACTCCATTGGTAATTGTCCCTCAGTCGTAGCTACTACCTTGGGGATAGCAGCGACCTTAGGAATAGCGGGGTTGCTGTTAGAACTTGGAGGGAACTGCACTTCCCTGGTCTCCCAGTTGATGCGAGGATTCTGAACCTGGAGCCAAGGTAACCCCAGGATAATAGGAAAGTGAGGAGAAGATATTAGTAAAAAGGACAAATGTTCCACATGGTCCTCTCCAATGCATACCTTCACCGACTCAGTCTCCATGGTTACCGGTCCCGATGTAAGTGGTGACCCGTCTACTGTCTCCATCAAGACTGACGACTCCCTCTTCACTGCCCTGATTCCATGCTTCCTAGCAAACGCGATATCCATGAAGTTTCCACTGGCCCCGGAGTCCAACATGGCGGCGCTCTCGACACACCGACCCTGGAAGCAGACCCTCAAGGATAGGTAATAGTGGGAATTCTTCTTAGTAGCGAAGGAGGAAACGACGGATGTCATCGAGATCACCACTGCGTTCAATGGAAGAGATGCCAGCGAATTCATATCGGCAAAGTCCAGGTCTCTCTGATTGTCTCTGCCCCCCGAATTGTTCAGATCTAGGACGCAGGACTCCCCCGCCTCGGAGTTACAATCAATGATAGCTGCAGCCGTCTTACGTCTCCTGACTGGACACTCGGAGATGAAGTGACCGGTCCCCCCGCAGTAGAAGCACAGGTTTTCCTTAAAGCGATGCTCCTTGCGGGCATCAGGAGGATTTCTACGTACGGCATCCACCTGCATCGGTTCGGGCTCGGGATTCCTCCTGCTGGTGACATCTCTGGAGGGAGAAGAGAACGGAACAGTGTTATTAAACCGTAGATCAGACCAGCGCTCCTGTCTGCGCTCAGAGAGTCGATTGTCAATGCGGATGCAGTGGTTGATGAAGTCCCCAAGAAGCACGGGCGAGTCCCCGCGTGCCAGTTCATCCTTAACTGCCGTGGACAATCCCCTGCGGAAGATGGCCTGCTTGGCTGCCCCGTTCCAGGTGGTGTCTAAAGCCCATCTACGGAAGTCCAATGCATACTCCAGCACCGAACGCTTCCCCTGCCGAAGGGTCAGCAGCGTCGTCTCAGCAGTATTAGCTCGGTTCGGGTCATCAAACATCTGCGTCATTGCGGCAATGAAATTGTCCATAGAGTTAAGCAGAGGGTCGTCGGTCTCAATCAAAGGGTTGGCCCACGCGAGCGCCTTACCAGACAGCAGCATGACTATGGTCAGAACTTTGGAGCGTTCCGTAGTGAACTGTGGGGCATGAGCAGCAAAGAAGATCCGGCACTGGTTCAAAAATCCTCGGAATTTATCCCTCTCGCCAGCGAACCGGAAGGGTGGAAGCTTCGGGAAGGTCGGTGTAGTATCCCGGGCAACACCTGCTACCTGCGCGGCTGGGGCCTGTTCCAGAGCAGCAATCCGATCAAGCTGCATAGGAATCGCTTGCTCCAACGCCAGAACACGATCACCCTGAAGAGGAGCTGCTTGTTCCAGCGCCGTAATCCGATTTGCCAGTCGTTGCAACTGTGCCTCTGCTGCCCCGGCGTTGTGTTCGATACGTTGCTCCAGCGTGTCCAGCTGGGTCCTAATGCCTGCCACATCCTGCCGTATCAAAGCAAGCTGCTTGCTTACACGTTTCTCCAGGGACTCTACACCTGCGGTCTCCATATTGGTGGCTTGTATATCCTGTAACGATGTATAGTAGGTTTCTATGAAGACAGTGGCTAGATGATAGAGTCACAGACACAGGTATACGTGAAAGTAGTTTGTATTAAACAAGCAGCACAGAACAGCACAGGTGCTGGCGGAGCCAGATAATGACAGCAGTGGTAACAGCAGCAGAACTCAGTCCAGTAGATAGCAAGTTGTACACCAGCACTATGTAGATGTAAGCAGACACAGTCTTAAGAATGCAGGCAAGGACAGTCACTTAGCCCTCTCCCTTGCGGGGGGGAATCTTCGGGCACAGTGCAGTGGCAGAGAAAGTCACTAGGTAATAGATACTGGATGTGCAAAGGTAGCAGGGATAGTCTCTCAGGTGGAACGCACACAGCAGTCAAGATCTTCAGCGCATACCGTGAGTGCTGTAGTAGCGGTGAGCGGTGGAGGCAGGGCTGGAAGGAGCCTTCAGGCCGACACCGTCAGAAGGTCCAGGCAGCGGCAGTTAGGCAGCAGGTAATCCAGGTGGATTCAGCAGGAAGGAAGGAGGTAGCACAGCGTGCAACTCCCAGCTAGCAGATCAGGTACAGAACGAGATATACAAGCAAGGTAGTAACGTCCAGGAAAGCTATTTAAACCCGGCGGGCGGGACCAACAGGCGGTGATGTCACAGGAACCAGTATGGCCGAACGAAGCCAGGCTTAAGGGCAACAGTAAGGGCAAAGTCCGGAACACAGCAGAATAGGAACGATGCTTACAGGTGGTTTTGATTGTAATTATCATTTTACAGATTATAATAAGCTTTATTGTTTGTTTATGTAAAAACTATTGGCTGTCTATCTTTTGAATAAGTTTTCCAGAGAAAATGAAAAATCTAGTTGATAACCCAGAGTGGGTCCCTCTTTTGGCACATTCTGGTGCGTCACACTCCACACCACATCTTATATAATCCCCTCTGAACTCCTGCCCAGAGTAGTACAACAGCACTCAGCACAAAAAACTGCCCCGCAGTGGACCACCCTGGTATTGGGCTCCTCATCCTCCTGAAGGCAATCCTACTCAAAGCAGTACAATACAACTACCCAATAAAAGGAGAAGCAAGCAAATACAGGCGGTCATATAAAGTTTCACATAATAAAGTTGGAAGTGTTACCCCTTATATTTTACTGTAGGCCAGCTGAACCGTATATACTGTATATACCTATCATTATGTCAGGACTGGTAATCTGCCCTGCTGTGCAGTCTACTGAATGGTCAATCATCAAGTGGGCTGTCTGCACTAATAAACTAGAGGCTGCTGATGGGCGAACCTGTGGATGTTTATTTTAAACAAAGTTTGGTTCGAGTACCAGAACAGTACCCAAACTCAATCCTGGACCCCATTCAGATGAATGAGAGCCCGAACATCTGTTTGCCACCCTGTCATCTGCGTGATAGCATGGCAAACAGAGGCTCTGATCAGCGGTAAGTTCGTTACCACCGGTCAAAGAGCTGCGATTCCTATGCTGTCAGATAACAGCATGTGAGCCAGCAGCTGTAACCGGTGGTAAAAAGGATACCGCCAGTTACAAGCATTGGGTGATGAGAGGAATCCTCTCATCATTGTACGCCTGCTCTCGCTTGTGCTATAAATATATATATATGTTTTTTAAATGACATAGAGTCTCTTCTATTGTCCAAAAATTGGGGGTCCACACTATTTAAATAATTTAAAAAAACAGCGTGGGACCCACTCTATACTTGATAACCAGCCATGATAAAGCTGACAGCTGAAGGTTGCAGCCCAAAGCTGTCGGTTTTGCCTGCCCTGGTTATCAAAACTAGAATAAACCCTGCATCTATCATGCTGCTGCGATGCAGGTATTTGCAGGCTCCACAAGATGGCAGTAGAGTGGAAGCAGGACTGCACCTAAACAGAGCTGGCCTGCAGTGCAGCAGCAAGGCTACCACAGGTGGCAGCAGAACAGTCAAACAAGCCGGGTCAAATCCTAGACTGTAGCGCAGTACCACAGAAATAAGCAAATTCACGGTCAGAGACAAGCCAGGGAATCAGCAACGGTCGGAAGCGGATAAGACAAAGAAAAAAGACAGAAGCAGGTCAGGATGCAAGCCAAGTCAAAACCAGGGAGTCAAACACTGAGTCAGGATGGGAATAGGGGAAAACAGACACACAGGATCGGATAACAAATGTAGCATGACCAATTAGAGCCAACAGAGTCAGCTACAGCAGCCCTAGACAAAAACTATAACTGACATCACCTGCAGGAAGCAGCGGCGATAAATAGCAAACCTGAACCCAGACTGAGGCTGAGAAAGGTTAATCCTTTCATGTCCAGACTGAGAAATAGGGAAAACAGGACTCCAACCCCGGTCTGGATCATGACAGCATAATTTTTAAACATTTATTAATTTATTGCTCACACGCCGGCTGAAAAATACTCCCATCAGCCTTGCCTGCTCTCGCTGCTATCAATTACAGTAGTACTTTCATAAACTGATGCCTGTAACTGGCAGTAGCCTTTTTACCGCCGGTTACAGCTGCTGACTCGCATGCTGTCAACTGTCTTTACTGCTCAGGTGCGCCCATCACTAGTAGAGACTGCACTGATAATGCCAGCACTGCAAGGTAGATGGAAAGAAGGACCAATGGTGACATCATGGTCACATGACCACAGGTCCTCCTCACAGATGGGGTATGCAGTCTACACAGGAACAGCAGGAAACTCTCCCTCCTATTTCCAGTATATCACAATCCAATCTAGGAGCACTGGGATTGGGGAAACTGCTGTTAGTGGGGAAGGCTGGTTTATGATCGTGTGTTACTACCAAAGGGGTGAGAAGAGAACAATGCTACTGTTATAGAGGAAGGAGTGGGAACGTGGCACAAATGCTACTAGTGAGGTATGGGTGAGAATAGGGGCAATAATGCTAACAGTGGGGTATGGGTGGGAAGAGGGAAAGTATTGCTACCAGTGAGGTGGGGGGTGGGGAACAGTGCTGCATTCTCAGCAAGAGAGGGATTTAGTGATGGATTATAGTATCTGGTGCTCTTTATTTAGTGGTTCACTATGGTATTTGGTGCTACTTTAGTGGTATACTGTGCTATCTGGCAGTTCTGTGGCGATATTATGTACTTTTTTTCAGAACTCCCATGAAAGTCAACAGCGAGAGCTGTGCACGCCTGTCCCTCTGTCGCCTGACAGCGGCTGCGGCCCTGAGTAGGACATTATATATCCCATGATTTGTCATAAATGTCAGACATGACAATACCAGTCTGTGTCATTTCAACTTTTCTTCCACTTCTTTTAGAGCGTTGTGTGCCACCATTGTCCTGTGATACAGCAATTGTCGAACTGGTGATATTGTGGGTGTGCTGGTGAAGTTTGTGTGCCGCGGCTGCTATTCAAAGCTTGCTATACAGATTACAGAGTTCTCCGATCTGTCGGCCGACAGCCATCTCACCTAACTTTCCCATACATATGAACACTCGTCAGGGTTTCCAACACTACTTTTTACTTTTCCTAGCCAGTTTCTCAAGAAATCACAGACAGACAATATTGTTTACGGACACAATGTAAAATAATAAATCATTATGATTATAATTGATCTATGTCTACAGCCCATAATTCTGATATGAAGACATCAGGTCCATTCATTGTAAAGGTCAAAATAATTTGTATACTTTTCTCTTTAGCTTCAAAAGAATCACAGATCCCTTATATATATATACATATATATATATATATATTTTTTTTTTTTTTAATGGACAAAGCGAAAAAGTGGCCCATTTTTACTGAGTGTCCTGGAATTCCTAGAAGGTTGGCAATCCTGGCACTTGCATGGCCAAACGCACCTGTATTCTCTAGGAGAAAGACGACAACTGACACAGAGATCAACGTCTCCCACATCAGATAGTTGATGCCCGCATACACATTAGACCATCATCCAAATCCATTTGATTGACATTAGTCTAACGACCTGGCAAAGTGCTGCCCACCGGCCACATCTAGAACTCTGTCTTTTTCAGTCTATTCCATGGACTTAGACATCTGTAAGGTTGAAAACATTGGCCAATGCTGCCTTCCTACTCCGTCCGGCCCAATATCACCACTATCAGAATACTCAGGATGCAAATAGCAGTGAATATAATGGTGGAGGAGGGAGCAGCCGACTCCTTCTTCCACCATTCAGCGTTTGCGACTGAGAAAGCAAACGCGATGACGTAGCTATTGTACACGACGTCTGTTGTGCTCGCTGCCGAGACCGAAGCAGCAGGTGAACGAGGAGAAGAGGTGAGTATTGTATTTTTTTTTAAACCAGTGAGTGCATTGTGATGGTCATAATACTGTATGGAGGACTATGGGGAGTGAATAAAACTATATTGAAGTCTATGGGGAGTGCATTATACTATACAGTATAAAGGACTATGGAGGGTGCATTATACTATAGGCAGGATGCATTATACTATATGGAGGACTGTAGGGAGTGCAGTATACTATATGGAGGACTATGGGGAGTGCATTATACTATATGGAGGACTATGGTGGATGCATTATACTATATGCAGTATGCATTATACCATATTCAGGACTATGGGGAGTGCATTGTACTATATGGAGGACTATGTGGAGTGCAGTATACTATATGGAGGACTATGGGGAGTGCAGTATACTATATGGAGTACTATGGGGATTGCATTATTCTATATGTAGTGAGTAAGGGTAGGGTGCACTATCTATCAACATAAATCATGAATATAATGAGTATGAGGGTACTGCATCATGTATAGGAAGGCAATATCAAAGAGAGGGAAGAAAAGGCTGATACATATAAGATTTGCACACCTGGATAATCAACAAAAGTATGCTTTATTAACACAAATGGACAGAACAAGGAAATCTAAAACCATTTAAATCCACAAAAAGTGCAAAATAGCCGCTCCCCTGAATGCACACTAGTAAAACAACCATACATAGATGGTAATACACTATATAAGTACAGTAGATGATATTAGCTACCGGTGCCATTAGAATAAACGGAATGACACTAAGATTGACTATGTTGACAAAGTCAGTTCCATATGTAATCAAAGTACATGTGTGACCCATGATGAAGATCTGGTTAAATAATCTGGCACGAAATATAACATATGGCCAGCTCCCACACGGCTAATAGCCACCAAGTCAATGGTATGTCTCATGAGCTAGGAATAACCATGACACTGCGTCACCAAAATAATACAAAATGGTACAAAATGTCTACATCATACAATAAGGCACAAAGATTGAGCCACAATCTACTTAGTATGTTACTCTATGCGTGGATTGAATTAAGCAAAGAAGGATTATGGGGCTGTGGTGGACTTCATACTGCATAGGGGGCTGTGGTGGACATCGTAGTGTATATTTGGAGGCTGTTGTGAATATACTGTTTGGGCTACTGTGGTGACCATCATACCGTGAAGGAAGACAGCGTGAGGAAGGGATATAATTTGGAGAACACAACGTGGTGGGCAGTTTGAGGGCATAGTGTGAAGAAGGAGCTCAGAATGGAGATGAAGAGGGAGCAGCGTGAAATGTGGACACAGTATGCAGAGAGATTAACATAGCGGGAAAGCAGTGGAAACAGTCATTGTATAGGTTGTGGTACATAAGGTCGGACGGTGTGGCAGTTAAAGCTGATAATGGCAGACGTGTGGTTGTTATAGCTGATAAGGGCGGACAGCGTGGTGGTCATAGATCATTAAGGCAGACAGTGTGGAGGTCATATACCAGAGGATGCTAAGTTATGGCATAGTATGAACAGATATTGTTATGCAGGGTGCATTTTAATAACTCTAATGTTAAGGGCACCATGCTGGAATTACTACTGGGAAGAACTGGAAGAACTACTGGGAGTTGAAGGTTCATGAGATACAAATGCATATGGGCCTGACTTGACATTACAACTAAGTTTGGTGATGTAATCATATATTTATGGTGGTTCTGGTGATGTTATCATATACTGATGGCTGTTCTGGTGACATATGCATGTACTGATGATGGGTGGTTCTTGTAATATATTCATGTACTGATTATAGTTCTGGTGATGCATTCATGTACTGATGGTGGTACTACTACTGATGATGTGTTTATCTACTGATGGTGGTTCTGGTGCCATATTAATTTACTGATTGTGGTTCTAGTGACCTATTTACTGATGATTGTTCTAGTACCATATTTATGTACTATTAATCGCTCTGGAGTTCTGTGTATGTACAGATGATGATTTTGGTTTTGTATTCATGTACTGATGATGGTTCTTGTGATACTTCATACCATCACTACATGAATACATAAAACGAATCACCAAACTTACATGAATACGTCACCAGATCCAATATCCGTACAGGAATAAGACACCAGAACCACCAACAGTTTTGTTGCAAACTGTATTTGTTGCATGACGGATGTAAAAACCATGAGACGTATCTCTTTATCTATACTGGGATTTGTTTAGTTTACGTTAGGATATCTGCCAAGTGCTGGACACCTTAATTAAAACCAAACAGCCCCCATTATAGTTAAGCTATATTAGTTTCCATGACCATCTTTGGGCCTGACTTTTAAATATAGGACGTCATGGATGAATATCACTATTTGTTGCTTGTATTGTGTAAATTGACGCAAACAATGAATAATTCTATATCTGACTTGGAAAACACAATCCCTATTGAGCCTCACCCCTAAGATTCACCATTTTTTTTACTTTTGTTGGGTGTTAGGAGGGAGGTGTTAGCGGACCTGTTACCTTAGTCACTGACTCATTCCTTCACTTGGGGGACTTAGCGATCATTGGGGGGGAACCATCAAATTCATCTGCCTAGGGTACCAAAATAAATTTTGCCAGCACTGTGCGGAGGGCTATTATTAAATTTTGAGGGGCTTATGAGAGTTTGTATACATAATGGAGGGCTATGTGGGGTCAATTATACTGTATGCAAGCAAGTATACCGTGTGAAGGTTTGTGTGGGGCTCATTATATTGTTTGGAGGGCTAGTGGGGCCATTATACAGTGTGGTGAGGTATGGGGACATTATACAGCATGGAGGGTTATGTGGGGGTCACAGTTGGGGGATCATACTGTGTTGTCGTCACCATACTTTGCTGGGGGAATTCAGGTGGGGTACAGTAGGGTAATCATATTTTGCATGTGTGGGTACTGTGAAATTAACTCTGGTGGTATCATACTGTGTTTGGGGGGCACTTCTGTTGGCATCATACTTTATGGGTGCCATGAAATGGAAATCTAGGACTTCAGTAGTAGGAAAATTACTTTGTAAAGGCTGCAAAATTGTGAGATATGATCTTCTGTGACCCCACCGAATCTTAATCATTTTTTTGGTTGGGGTTGTATATAGGCAACCTGTGTGTTGGCGGGTCATAATGTATGTAGGAGGCTGTATATGGGCCCATATTGTATATAGGAGACTATGTGGAGGCTTATACTGTATATAGGAGGGATCACATTGTATATAGGGGGCTGTTTTGGGGATCATACTGTATATATGAGGGATTATATTGTATATAGAGGGGCTGTGTTGGGAATCATACTGTATATATGAGGGATTATATTGTATATAGAGGGGCTGTGTTGGGGATCATACTGTATATATGAGGGATTATATTGTATATAGAGGGGCTGTGTTGGGAATCATACTGTATATATGAGGGATTATATTGTATATAGAGGGGCTGTGTTGGGGATCATACTGTATATAGGGATCTGTGTGTGTGCTCCTGTGATATATAGAGGGTTGTGTTGGACCTCATACAGTATATAGGGGGCTGTGCGTGGACTCTTATGGTACATATGGGGATTTGTTGGGGCTTATACTGTGTATAGGGGGATGTCAGCATACTTAATTCTGCTCAATATTAAGTGATGCAATCAGTATAAAATAATAATTATGTTAATATTAACATTGTGTAGAATTAATTTCAGATTACTGATTCGGCCCCCACAACAGCCATAGTAGCTCATGTGACTCCCCAAAATGAATTTCTCTCCCGGTGTAATGTTTATGGGGGCCCTTCTTCAGCCCTGACGGTGACAGCCACCTCCCAGCCATAATAGAGCAGCCTGCGCAGTAATTAGACACAGTGGCGGCCACACAAGGATTTTTTGATAACTAGACGACGTATCAGGACGACCACAGGCTTCATTCCTGCCTGAGGGACATTGCGCTGCCTGCCCCCGCTCCACTGACTGAATTACAGCTAGTCATAATGGGGGCTTACACCCAGGCACACAGCGTGAGAGGACACACACGATCTCCCCTCCCGCCACCACTGACTGCACCGACCTCACTACACTCCTCCAGACTAAAGGTGCAAGCCAGTGCTGCCCGGCCCCCAGCCCCCGCGGCTCCTGATTGGCTGTGGCGGAGGTGATGGGCACTTTGGCTCCGCCCCGCCGCTCGCAGTAACCAGGCAGCGGTGTGTAATTGATGAGTTGCATGCAGGGTCCGGTCGCCGGTGTATGTGAGCAGCGCACGGAGTCAGCATGTCCCGGGACAGGGTGGTCCAGCTGGCCCCGGCCTCCCTCGCGCTGGTTCTTTGTAGACTCGATGGTACGGGGTCGGAGGAGAAGGGCAGCCAAGTCTTTCAGGACTTCCAGGCTGCAAATGCGAGGTGCTTCTGGAACAGGAGGCTGGTCCGGGCCGTGGCGGAGGTGTCCTTCCAGGGCTGGCTGCCGGAGAGCTGGGTGCTGCTGGTCCAGGGCCAGAGTGCCAGCCTGGAGGTGCTGCGGGATGCCTGGGTCAGGAGGGCACTGAGACCCCCCAGGGGCTTCCTCATCACTGCGCTGGGTAAGTGGTGGTCCTAGGGAAGGGTGGTGGTTCTGTTCAGGTGGTGGACCTGGAGGAAAGTGGTGGTCCTGTGGAAGTGATGGTTCTGTGCAGTTGGTGGTCCTAGGGAAGGGTGGTGGTCCGGGAGAAGGATGATGGCGATGTGTGCAGTCCTGACCTCCAATATCCCATAACAACCCAGAGTAATGCTACGCGTCTGAGTGATCTACTGATCCATGTCCCCGTGGCGATCCTCGCATGCCACATGCAGTACAGATCCATGGGATTGTTATTGATATCCGGTATTTGTCATTTGGAAGGCGTCATTAATTTTACCCACTCTCGAGGTCATCATGGTTTCCATCACCGGGCTCCATCTTTCTTCTGGCAGATCCAATTGATGATTGACATGATGATATTAAGGTTTCATCAATGTTTCCATCGTTTTGCCATCAGCACTATCACGGCACGCTGCAGCACTCCATGGACCAGAAATGCTGCTGATTTTCTATGCGGATTTGTCACCAACCAGAAAACCTGAAGCTGATTACAGGGCCAGCCATGGGGACCAGAACAGATACCTACCACATACTGAATCAAAAATTGACCTGTGAGACGGATCCAAAAATGTGCAGCATTTCCATTTTTCTTCCATATTTACCTTGTAGATTTCGCCCCGTCACACAAGATCTCGTGTAGGTGAAGTGAATTTCCTGCGGCTTAGTTGCACCACGGTCCACACTCGCCACATGCGGATTTTGTTGCTTATTTGGCTCAGATTTCACTTCGGCCTTTGGTGCTATTTCACCCCCATATATTCAAAGCCGCTGTGAAAATTTGCAACCGAATTTGATGTTGTAAATTTATAAGATTCCACAGCAGGAGGAGTCGGAGATTTGTAGGGAAATCATCCACATGGCTGGGACTTTAATTTGTTACAGGTTTTCTGTGGAAGAATCTGTAGCCTAATTACCAGGCACATATGGCGCCGTAGATTGGCTGCCGTACATCTCCGGTGGAGCAGGGGCGCCCTTTATGGAGAGCTGATGGCTCCGTACACTGTAGTCTCGTGTATGATGGAGTTTGTCAATAGTCTCAAGAATCTTCAGTGAAGATCACAGTCTCATCGTTTTCAAATATTCATGAAAACTGGATGAGTTTGGGAAGTTTCTGTGCCCGACCCATACAGGTGCCACTGGTGGTTAGCCTCTCTCCAGCACTGATGTCTCTGCAGATGTCTTATTGGCAGAGTAGATCGCTGCCTGGCTTTTGTGATATGCAGTAGAAGGGGATTTACTTTTGGAAATAGCCACAATTTTTTTTAGAAAATACATAATGGAGTTGATACTAAATGTCATATATTTTAGGTCCTCCTGTCATAATTTTTATTTGGATCCATAACTACTATTAAAAAATTATGTTCTGCTCCCCAGATTCAGATCTGATGGTATCTTCTTAATAATTGGCCACTGTTTTCATTTAAAGCGAATCTGTCATCAGTTTTGGCCGATATGAGATGCGGCCACCGCCTTTCAGGGCTTATCTACAGCATGCTGTAGATAAGCCCCCGGTCCGACCTGAAAGATAAGAAAAACAAGTTTTATTGTTCTCACCGGGGGGAGGTCCGGTCTGATGGGTGTCTCAGGTCCTGGTCCGGTGTGTCCCATCTTCTTGTGATGCCGTCCTCCTGTTGCTTCATCTTATACGGCCAAAACAACTGACAGGTTCCCTTTAAGCTAATTTATGCTGTTGCCATGTGATGTACTTAAAATATTGTCCACAGAAGAGGTGATAACTTGTTGATGGGTGCGGGTCAGACCGCTGGGACCCACTCAGATCGGTAGAACAAGGCAACTTTTATCCCCATTAGAATGGCATGGCAATGCACATGCTTGACCTGCGCTCTATTCATTCCTCTTAGAGCTGCTGAGCGCTGCGCTTGGCTTTTTCCAGCCTCCCCATGAAGAATGAATGGAGCAGCAGTTGCACGTTTAATCGGCCATGGCATACTGGAATGGAGATAAGCTTTCTTTTCTGCTGATCAGAGCAGGTCCCATTGGTCAGATCCCACTAATCAGAAAGTTCTCCCCTATTGCAAAGCTCTTTTGACCAGACAACCCCTTTAAGACACCACGTGACACTTCTAAACTCCAGGAGGGCAGTTTTAACCTGGCAGAGGTTTTCTTTCATTGAACCCTGTAGATAATGTCTTTTCACAGCCCTATTGTAATTGTTCCAGCACCTTTATTTTCCCCTCTCCCTCCTTGTGAAAATCCGCACTTGTGAATTTGTATTTGATTTTCACACCTTGGTTCTTGGCATTGTATTGCAGATTGGACACTCTACTGTACACTTTTTTTTGCACAGTTGTCAATCATCCCATCCAAGAAAATATGATGTTGAATTTAAAAACGACATTTATTTCAGTACGATGATAAAAACATGGTAGATAGGTACAAAAGAATTCCTGGGAACTGGCCTACATGTTTCAGACTGAGAAGTTCCTAGTCCTAAACTTAATCTTATAAAATTAGAGGGAAGTGATGTAAAACACATCAGGTTTTTGTTTTTTGTTTTTTTATAGTTTTTGGAGCAGAAACTGAGCCGAAATTCACCATATTCTCTTGGAAAACTCAAAACTCCTCAAAAACTTGAAGTTTCTGCTCCGATTCATATCCAAAAACTCAGCAGAAAGGCTAAATGTGCACATAGCCTCGCACATGGAGTGTAGAGTGTCCCAGCTTAGCTCAGGGCTACACATGACTGATTCCATTTGCCGTTTGTTCTGCGCTCTATTATTGGACTTTTATCGTAGTGACCTAAATTGTATTTGATACATTTTCTTCTAAATTAGGAGACAGATCAGCTTTTTGTCTTTAGGAAGGGCAAACACTCTCTGAAAACCTAGAATATTTTGTATGAAATCTCTTGACAGCTTATTGCAACTGATGGCACAGTTGCCTCCTCACATTGGCATCCTAGTCTCCGTTTATTGTAGGACTATGACGGCTATGCCATGCCTATCTTAAAGGAAACGCTGATAAATCGAAACTGACCCTATTTAACTATAACCAGGTTCGTCATGTTTTCTGTATGTTTGAATGGTGCTGTTCTTATAAAAGATGATGGATCTTGTGATGGATCAGTGTGGACAGAGGCATATGTCATTCAATACGCTTAAAGGGAATCTGCCAGTAGGAGTAACATAACTGAGACATCTATATGGGCAGGCAGATCATAGGACGCTGAATTAAATTATACTTTATATCTGCAATCAAATATCTTATTCCAGAGAAATCCACATTTTCTTATACGTAAATGAGCTGTTAAGATTTATGGGCTGATCTTCCTGAGAATGTGCCTCCAGAGATTATTTTCAATGAAAGGGGATTTACTAGTCTGAGACATGTAATGGCTGACAGTTTGCTCTCATCATACATAGCTCTGCAATGAGATCAGAGCCAGCACAGTACGGAAGTGAACTATGTCTTATTAAAAACCCATCTGCAGTTGTCCCCCCACAGTGCTGTCCGCTCTGCTGTGCTGTTCTTCCCCGCCCCACCCTGGCTGTCTGTAAGATGGAAGCTGAAGCACCGTGAGAGGACTGCAGCTGCAAATGTGTTTGTGATGAGACAGAGTTCAGCTCTGCTGTACTGTGTTCTAATCACACACAGCAGTGAGATCAGGGGAGCATAGAGCGACCATTACTTATCACACTGGTAACACTCCCTTTCATTAATTATAAGCTCTGGAGGCAGATTCTCAGGAAGATCAGCCCATAAATCTTAACAGCTCATTTACGTATAAGAAAATGTGGATTTCTCCGGAATAAGATATTTGATTGCAGATATAAAGTATCATTTAATTCAGCGTCCTATGATCTGCCTGTCCATATAGATGTCTTAAGGCCCTTTTACATTTAGCGATGCACCAGCGATCCGACCAGCGATCCGACCCGGTCAGGATCGCTGGTGCATCGCTAAATGATCGCTAGTGAGCTTTCATACAGAAAGACCTCACAGCGATGCAGCAGCGACGCAGCGCACGATACTCACCATTCACACACAGCGATCCTGCGTCCTCCCGCCCGCCTCCACGCGTCGCTCGTCGTCACAGCAGGAAGTCTCAGCAGGAAGCGCCCGACGAGAAATGGAGCCGGACATTCTCGCGCGATCAGCGATAACCAGCGGGGGAGCCGGTCGCTGGTAAGTATCACACATAGCGATATCGCTAGCAATATCGCTATAACGTCACAAAACCAGTGACGTTTTAGCGATATTGCTAGCGATATCGCTTAGTGTAAAACCCCCTTTAGTTATGTTACTCCTACTGGCAGATTCCCTTTAAGCGTATTGAATGACATACAGTGGGGCAAAAAAGTATTTAGTCAGTCAGCAATAGTGCAAGTTCCACCACTTAAAAAGATGAGAGGCGTCTGTAATTTACATCATAGGTAGACCTCAACTATGGGAGACAAACTGAGAAAAAAAAAATCCAGAAAATCACATTGTCTGTTTTTTTTTCATTTTATTTGCATATTATGGTGGAAAATAAGTATTTGGTCAGAAACAAGCAATCAAGATTTCTGGCTCTCGCAGACCTGTAACTTCTTCTTTAAGAGTCTCCTCTTTCCTCCACTCATTACCTGTAGTAATGGCACCTGTTTAAACTTGTTATCAGTATGAAAAGACACCTGTGCACACCCTCAAACAGTCTGACTCCAAACTCCACTATGGTGAAGACCAAAGAGATGTCAAAGGACACCAGAAACAAAATTGTAGCCCTGCACCAGGCTGGGAAGACTGAATCTGCAATAGCCAACCAGCTTGGAGTGAAGAAATCAACTGTGGGAGCAATAATTAGAAAATGGAAGACATACAAGACCACTGATAATCTCCCTCGATCTGGTGCTCCACGCAAAATCCCACCCCGTGGGGTCAGAATGATCACAAGAACGGTGAGCAAAAATCCCAGAACCACGCCGGGGGACCTAGTGAATGAACTGCAGAGAGCTGGGACCAATGTAACAAGGCCTACCATAAGTAACACTACGCCACCATGGACTCAGATCCTGCAGTGCCAGACGTGTCCCACTGCTTAAGCCTGTACATGTCCGGGCCCGTCTGAACTTTGCTAGAGAGCATTTGGATGATCCAGAGGAGTTTTGGGAGAATGTCCTATGGTCTGATGAAACCAAACTGGAACTGTTTGGTAGAAACACAACTTGTCGTGTTTGGAGGAAAAAGAATACTGAGTTGCATCCATCAAACACCATACCTACTGTAAAGCATGGTGGTGGAAACATCATGCTTTGGGGCTGTTTCTCTGCAAAGGGGCCAGGACGACTGATCCGGGTACATGAAAGAATGAATGGGGCCATGTATCGTGAGATTTTGAGTGCAAACCTCCTTCCATCAGCAAGGGCATTGAAGATGAAACGTGGCTGGGTCTTTCAACATGACAATGATCCAAAGCACACCGCCAGGGCAACAAAGGAGTGGCTTCGTAAGAAGCATTTCAAGGTCCTGGAGTGGCCTAGCCAGTCTCCAGATCTCAACCCTATAGAAAACCTTTGGAGGGAGTTGAAAGTCCGTGTTGCCAAGCGAAAAGCCAAAAACATCACTGCTCTAGAGGAGATCTGCATGGAGGAATGGGCCAACATACCAACAACAGTGTGTGGCAACCTTGTGAAGACTTACAGAAAACGTTTGACCTCTGTCATTGCCAACAAAGGATATATCACAAAGTATTGAGATGAAATTTTGTTTCTGACCAAATACTTATTTTCCACCATAATATGCAAATAAAATGAAAAAAAACAGACAATGTGATTTTCTGGATTTTTTTTTCTCAGTTTGTCTCCCATAGTTGAGGTCTACCTATGATGTAAATTACAGACGCCTCTCATCTTTTTAAGTGGTGGAACTTGCACTATTGCTGATTGACTAAATACTTTTTTGCCCCACTGTATGCCTCTGTCCACACTGATCCATCACAAGATCCATCATCTTTTATAAGAACAGCACCATTCAAACATACAGAAAACATGGCGAACCTGGTTATAGTTAGATAGGGTCAGTTTCGATTTATCAGCGTTTCCTTTAAGATAGGCATGGTATAGCCGTGATAGTCCTGCAATAAACGGAGATTTACAGATTCACACGCAGATCAGTGTCTGACCCATAGATTTTTAACAGCTCATTTGCATATTAAGAAAAACGTTGATGTCTCTGGAATAATAAGACGTAGGATGACAGATCTCAAGATGTCATTTTATTCGGCTTCCTATGACCTACTGACAAATTCCCTTTTAAATAGACAATCTGTATTTATATAATTTTCATCACCTTTGTAAAACAAGACCTGATACAATAATCCTAGACAATGCTGAGAACTGGTACATGTTCACATCCTACTGAAGGTATGGCAAAAAGTTATTACATGAACCAAGTGTTCCATGTCTTTCTTTCTGTAATGCTATGTAGTGTAGTAGTAGAGCACATCCTGCTAACTTGAGGGCTGGTTGCCTGTGAAGGGAGGAGGAAGGGGATTGTTTGCACAGTCTCATAGGTTTTTGTATTGGACAAGCTGTGGCCTAGAGATCCGCATTCAACACTGAATCTGATTATGGGAACACTAGGATGTGTTTATGCTGTGTTCTGTAGGGTCTTTTGAAGGTATACGTTGGGGTGATTTCCTAATATCTGTATCAGGGCATCTATTGCTTATCGGCTCCCATTGTGAAACAAAGAACCCGCTATGTACGCTGCGTTAGTCTACCGTATATAGAAATTTAAGGTTTGCAGTTTTTTGGCTGCTGTCACGTGAATAGGAGCTTATGGGTGTGTGTCATATGTGCCAGAAGGGTTTCCTGCGCATGCAACAAGTAGACACTGCAAAACTAATGTATAAGTGGCCTTACGGGTGTCCTTTTAATTTACCGTTCTAAAATTAAGGCTTAGTGTCCATCTTGGACTCTGTGTAGACTGTGTCTGAGCCTTTTACCGGCGGTATACATTGCAAAGCTATCCTGACATACATCAAATGGAAACTGCCACTTTATAGGCATAGTCTATGAAGCCTTAGGGTGCTTTCGCATTGCGTTCCGACACCTGTTCGGTGGCTACGTTGGGGCTTAAGTCTGACTACCCCGCCACCCGCAAAACGGGATTTGGCCATATGCACCGACAGAGCCATAGACTATAATGGTGGCGGCAGAGTGAATGTGCGCTCCGTCATGCATCATTTTCAGGCGTACATACCTCCTTGAGGCGGACACCCCGACGCAGTCTACTACGTTTACTGGCAATTGACATTTTTTTTTTTCACGTGTAAAGCTCCAGTACTTTTTGTCCTGTCACTAATCCTTCCGATTGTTACATACTGTGTACACGGGATCTGGCACTCTCATTAGCGGACAGGTTTATATGGCCCTGAGCGGCACTGTACACACTCACAGGGACAGGTTACTGGAACTGCAAAGCCAGTAAACAAGCTGCTCCTTCATTTGTTCAGAGCTGTGCGTGACGCTGGTGCCGTTTCTCTGGGTGGTTGCTGCTGACTTCAGTCAGGGTGGGATTTGAGACTGTGCATGATAAGTATTTGCTATTTTAGGGCTATTAAAATGATCCCAGCACCTCTGTTTCCCTATTTCTAGATATTTGGGGCATTATGCACCTAGAGATGCTGGATACATGGGGGCTCTTTAGAGAGGTGGTGGTATTTTTCTCTGTGGTAAATACAGAAGTTTGTTCAAAGCTGGATCCTACACACTTTTTATTTCATTACTTCTATTTTTATATTTGTACTGTATGCCATAACTTTTTACAAGTGTTTTATTCAAATTCAAAGCCGAACGTTTAGTTTAAGAAGGGGTTGTCCTAGTAGTGGACAATCCCTTTAACACAGGGCGATGTGCTGCCAATGATTTTTTATTTTTTTTGCACTGGCAAAAAATTGTGCCCAACGAATACCATAAGTATTTTGCTCCTTCGTTAGGTGAGTGCGAGCCTTTTTAAAGGGCCGACAGTCAGGAACGAACGTTTCTGTGAATGCTCGTTCGCCAATTATTGGCTCGTCTCACTGGGCCATTCCTGATGCCGATGAATAGAGAAGTTGTCTCTGTTTTGACTTTGAAAGATCAGGTTAAATAAAATAGATCAATTTTCCGAACTTGCCACCTTCCTGCTTTTAAGTGATGCAACACTGGATCTATTGAATGTAACCGCATCATATTGCCAACTGGAAGTGGATTCTGTCTGAAAAATGTGTTTTTTCCCAGTCTGAGAATCATTGCCTGTTCATGAACTGAAGCTATTAATCTGTGAGACATATCACAGTCTTAAACTGCTGGCTTTGGATTGAAGGCAGCTTCACATAGAAATGTTTCTTGTGCCTCACTTTTGCCTTATTTTTGATAGATCTGTAGAAATCGGTGCATAATGCTTTTGTCGAGTTATTATCCAGAAGGCATCCCTAATGTATACATCCAACAAAGGGCTGAAACACGGTGTATAGGTGCACGGGGGCATATATTGCCCTCTTTATGCCATTGGGCGACATACACTGCTCAAAAAAATAAAAGGAACACTTAAACAACAGAATATAACTCCAAGTAAATCAAACTTCTGTGAAATCAAACTGTCCACTTAGGAAGCAACACTGATTGACAATCAATTTCACATGCTGTTGTGCAAATGGAATAGACAACAGATCGAAATTATTGGCAATTATCAAGACACCCTCAATAAAGGAATGGTTCTGCAGGTGGGGACCACAGACCACATCTCAGTACCAATGCTTTTTGGCAGATGTTTTGGTCACTTTTGAATGTTGGTTGTGCTTTCACACTTGTGGTAGCATGAGACAGACTCTACAAGCCACACAAGTGGCCCCCCATCTGTGGATGTCAGGCCCTCAGACCATCCTCATGTAGTCGGTTTCTAACCGTTTTTGCAGACACATGCACATTTGAGGCCTGCTGGAGGTCATTTTGCAGGGCTCTGGCAGTGCTCCTCCTGTTCCTCCTTGCACAAAGGCTGAGGTAGCGGTCCTGCAGCTGCGTTGTTGCCCTCCTACGGCCCCCTCCATGTCTCCTGGTTTACTGGCCTGTCTCCTGGTAGCGCCTCCAGCCTCTGGACACTACGCTGACAGACACAGCAAACTTTCTTGCCACAGCTCGCATTGATGTGCCATCCTGGATGAGCTGCGCTACCTGAGCCAATTGTGTGGGTTGTAGAGTCCGTCTCATGCTACCACGAGTGTGAAAGCACAACCAACATTCAAAAGTGACCAAAACATCAGCCAGAAAGCATTGGTACTGAGATGTGGTCTGTGGTCCCCACCTGCAGAACCACTCCTTGGTTGAGGGTGTCTTGATAATTGCCAGTAATTTCCATCTGTTGTTTATTCCATTTGCACAGCAGCATGTGAAATTGATTGTCAATCAGTGTTGCTTCCTAAGTGGACAGTTTGATTTCACAGAAGTTTGATTTACTTGGAGTTATATTCTGTTGTTTAAGTGTTCCCTTTATTTTTTTGAGCAGTGTACTTTATAGTAGCCGAAAGCATTTCCCAGGGTGTGTAGAAGCCTAAGGCACCACTAGTACTACACATTGAGTATGTGTCAGATGCAGCTGTTCCTCCTTTCCCTCCATACACATGTATGCTTAGTTCGGCCGAGCATGCTTGTGTTCTTGATGAGGGAGGGGATAGGTTATATGTAGTTTCCAGACAGCTCAGTAGGGAATTTGTAATCCCTGAAATTGTAAGGCTGTGTGCCCACGTTGCGTTTCTTAAGCGTTTCCGCCGCGTCTTTGCCTTCAGCAGAAATGCTTAAAAAACGCATTCCCATGCAATCCTATGAGATTCCGCAGTTGCTGTGCCCATCCGCAGCATGTTCATTATTTCTGCGTAATCGTGGCGATTCCGCCGCCATAGGATTGCATTGAAACGCTCACTTTACGCATGTGGCTATGACCACCATGCGTAAAGTGAGCGCTTCATGTGCGGAGGGTACCCAGGGTCTGGAGGAGAGGAGACTCACCTCCATGCCCTGGGTACCATAATCCTGTTAAAAATAGAATTAAAATAAAAAATCGGGATATACTCACCTTCTGTCGGCCCCCGGAGCCTTCCCACCTCTCAGCCACGCTGCCAGCGTCTTCCGTTCCCAGGGATGCATTTCGTGAATCACCTGAGATGACGTCACAGTCTCGCGAGTGTGATGTCACAGTGGTCCTTCGTGCAAAGCATCCCTGGGAACGGAACGTACCGGGAGCGCCACTGAGGAGATCGGGGGGCCGTCAGAACTTGAGAATAACCATGTTTTTCATTTTTTTTTAACATCCTATCTTTTACTACTGATGCTGCATAGGCAGCATCAATAGGAAAAAGTTGGTCACACTTGTCAAACACTGTGCTTGACAAGTGTGACAAACCTGTCAGTCACTTTTCCAAACGATGCTTCAAATCGCTTGGAAAGTGAAAGCATTCTGCAAGCTAAAAACGCTTGCAAAACTCTTGTGTTTTGCGGGAAAACGCATGCGAATTCCGCATGCGTTTTACTCGTGGCAGGGAGTTGCTTAAGGCTATGTGCACACATGTGCAGAAAATTTCTGCATAAAAACCGGACTCCCTCCCAGAAAATGCACGTTTTTTTCCCGCGCGTTTTTCCCCACGATTTTTGCGCGTTTTTGCCACGTTTTTTGCCGCGCGTCCCCAGACACATAGAAAATAGCTAGAAATGCGGAATTTTCCACGAAATTAATGGGCATGCTGCTTTTTTTTACCGCGAAGCATTTTTTTTTCGCGGAAAAAAATGCATCAATATGCACAAAAAGTGCATAATGCATTAAAATGAATGGGAAGCTTCTTTTAAGCTTTTTTTTGAGCGGATTTTTTGGTAAATCCACGGGAAAAACGCGAAAAAAACCGCTGTGTGTGAACACAGCCTTAATGCTGAGGACATTTCCGCAGCATTTCTGCAACGTGGGCACATAGCCTTAGAATTGTGCATTGAAAATCATCATGCCCATTCCGGCTTTCCCTGACATTTTTTTTCTGGGAAGGATAGACTGTTAATCAACGTAACAAAGATAGACGTAACGTAATACTGTGCGGTGTAGAAGCTAATTTGTCTTTGGCAATGCTCAACAATAGGAATGTATCTAAGTAGAAAACAACCCAAAACAATAAATATCAAATTCCTATTGGCTCCTTAGTTCTCGGTATGTGGCCAGTTTTATTGCTTTCTAAGGCTGGCCAAGTGGCCATACACATCGAAAAGCTGAGGTCGAACGACTGCGGCCAGCAGCCATCTGTGGTGACAGTCCCATACACAGGAGCGCTCTCGGCCAACCACTTCCGTGTTTTCTATAAGAAAGCCGCCAGCCGAGGCGTTACCTCCAGGAAAGCAATCCGATTGACAGTCCAAAATCAGACTTGGGTGATCTCCTCTACAAATCCGGTGCCCCCATACACATTACACAGTCGGCCAAACCTGGCAATACTGGTGGGTTAAGTCAACATTAGTCTAATATATTGGGGACTTTTACTGTGTTCCCTGACAAAGCTCAGATTTAGGCTATGTTCACATGTCCAGTTCCGGTAAGCACAGAAAAAAAGGATCTTTTACAAATGAAAGACAATCTGATGCCTAATTAACGGATCCATTTTCCATAGACTTCAATGTTATAAAAACGGATCCAGCAAAGATCAGTATTTTAAAAAACGGACTGAAAAGTTGTCTGCACAACTTTTTTCCCAACAGATTGCTGCTGGATCTGTTCTAACGGATCATTACTGGACATGTGAACAGAGCCTAAGCAGTGAGAGCTGGAGACCAGGTTTATCTGGCTGTCCTGGTTGTAATGTAATATACTACAGAAGATTCACATAACAAGTACCTTGTAATGAGATGGATCTCATTACCGTGTGGTTCTCCTCTGTCCAATACTGAACAGCAGCTGAGTATTAGACCACGCTCACACGGTCAGTATTTCCCATTAGTATGTGTAAGCCAAAACCAGGAGAGGAGCAAACGGAGGAAAAGTGTAATAGAAACAGGTGACCACTTCTGTATTTATCACCCACTCCTGGTTTTGGCTTCCAAATACTGAATGTGTGAACGTGGCCCAAGCTGCATTTATAGTGCAAAATAATCGTGAACGTGAGTTGGTAAAATGCTCGTCTCATGATGTGTAAAGAGGCTGCCGATCGCCCAATAAATGAGCAAAACATTTGTTCATCAAGTGAAATGATCTTTTGTTCAATGCAATAAAATCATTGTTCTCGACAGTGCATTGTCCTGTGTGTAAACAGGAGTCTCTCTGCCGAGAACTATGGCAGGCTATGTGTACTGAGCGATGTAGTACAGATCACTCAGTGCACATCACTTACTTTGGCTGCCTGTCTAAAGAGGCATTTAGATGACTGCTGATCGGCAATTGTGTTGTGCCGCCGGTCAGTACCTGGAAATGGATCTTTAGTAATAACTCAACGGTCTTATATGACAGAATTGTTGCTACTCATAATTGTTGCACATCCCGTTTAAAGGGGAGTCTATCAGCGCAAAATGACTTTTCAAACCAATGACAGGTGCTCGGTGCAAGTAATTCAGTGCAACTTCCCAATTAGAGATGAGTGACTTTGCCTTTTTTCGGGTCGAGTCGGGTTTCATGAAACCCGACTTTCGCAAAAGTCGGGTCGAACACAATCGGCCGATTATCGTGAAAAATCGAAGGCCGACTGAAACAAACACGAAATCCAATGCAAGTCAATGGGGAAGAAAAGTCGGCAGTGAGTGGAGGACAGGAAACTCACCTACAGTGCCCATTTTAATGCCCAAAACATCAATTCTTATTACTTAAGCGTGTCAACCTTAATTTACTTTATAATAATAGTTAGGCATTGAAAACTAGGGGTTATTTGGCTAAAGTTGTGGGGGGGGGGGGTAGGGCTGGCTCCAGATTTTCGTGGGCCCAGGGCCAAAGAGTGTCACTGGGCTCCTTTAATACATGCCACAATTCATGATCCTCTGATACAGCAGAGAAATAGCGGTACAGTACAATGAAAAATACTTCACTTCTTACATCACATGACTGATATCCATTTTAAATTCTCCAATAGCTCCAAAAACTCCATACAGTATTATGGCCACCGCATAGTGCGCCATACAGAGTAATGAGGCCCATATATTTCTCCATACAGAATCATTGGTCCCATATAATGTTCGATACAGTATATGATGAGCTCCACATAATGCTACAGTATATGTTGGTCCCTATGGATGAAGCTCCACTGTCTTATGGGCCCAAATAATGCTCCTTATATAATGGGCCCCATTTCTAATGCTCCAGTGTATAATGGGCCCTATAAATGCTGCTCCAATGTCTGATGTCCCCCATTTGGAAAGCTCCAGCATATGATGGGCTCACGGATGATGCTCTAGTGTACGATTGGTCCAAATAATGCTCCATATATAATCTGCCCCATTTACAATGCTCCAGTATATGATGGGCCCCATGGATGATGCGCCAGTGTCTTATGGGCCCAAATAATGCTCCATATATAATGGGCCCCATTTCTAATGCTCCAGTGTATAATGGGCCCTGTAAATGCTGCTCCAGTGTCTGATGTCCACCTTTGGAATGCTCCAGTGTATGGTGGGCCCCATATATCATTCTCCAAAGTATAGTGCTCCCCAAAAATTGCTCCCAACCTTTAAAACAATTAAATAAGTCTCCTCGCTAGGGAATCCCTGTACTCTGGACTCCTCGTCATCCCCATCTTCCATCTCTCTGCACTTGGACTGTTTAGGCAGAGCGCTTTCAGACGTGATGTCATCGCACTCTCTGACCAGAATGTCACTGTCAGGAAACGCGGAAGACGTCACGGCGGTGGAGCAGGGAGAGGTAAGTATTTCAACTTTGCAAGTGCTGTGATCCTGAGCAAGCACGGGGGGCCCACTTGTTGACGACGGCACTGGCACAGGGCCCCCTCATAGTATGGCGGTGTGTCTGACGGCAGAGACACTTTTGCGTACTATGAGGGGCCCTGTGCCAGTGCCGTCGCCCATGAGTATGCCCCCCCCACCTGCTCAAGGAACCTGCACTTTCATCTGCACCTTCCTCTTTGTCAACGTGTAAGGTGGTATAGTATGCGGGAAGGGGAACCTGAGTTTCATCAGGGTCAGATTCTGGCTGTGTAGAGTGCGAGGGGAATGTAGTGGTCTGGGTCAATGTACCAGCAGAATCATCTAGCTGTGGCTGGGCATCAGTGCACTTGTGGCGCCCCCAGGAGTACGGTCGCCACAGTGGCATTACTTTCCTCCTAGGGAGTGTGGTGTCATGCTTGGGAGCAACGAAGGATCTCTCTAGCAGTTAAACCAACACACAACACAGTTCGCACTCCATGCCAGCAGGGAGAGCTCTGAACCTGACTGCTGAGGAGCTGCCCTCTGTGGTTGGGAGGAGGGAAGTTAGGGCAGTCTGTGAAGGGAAGGGGAAGTGTGTGGACGTGAGAAGGGGAGCTGGAGGATGTGCAGAGTTAAGGCTCACTCCTAGCTGGAGCGCATGGTTCGGATTCCGGTCTCTGAGTTTGTAGGTACACTGACGGTCCTGCAGCAGAAACCGGAGGAAGTAGCAGCTGTAAATACTCTGTTCCCAACTAAGGCTCGGAGGCCCCAGCAGCGACGTGTGTGAGCCAGAAGGAAAAGGCTACAGCTGCCTGCCATACGAGAAAGTTCCAAAAGAGAGTCAACAGGGGGAACTTCAGTGAAGTCAGTACTGCGAGTACCTCAGATAAGCGCTAGAATGGAGGCCACACTACCTATCTGCAGAGAGAGAATTCCTAAGTTGCTTCCAGGCTGATCAACTCCTTCTCCATCTGTACTCTGGGTCCTGGACGGCACTTACCAAGTACAGGTAAAGGAGCTGCATGACTGTGTCTGTCATCTTTCTCCTGCGCCTGGCGCACGGCTCTGCTACATCCTGCACTGCACACCATCTACCAACTCTTTCATCTGCCCTGCTACTACGGTCCTACCTGTGCAGGGCTTCTACATCTTAGCTGCACCACAACATCTGTCCCAGAGAAGCGACACTGCAGCGCTGGTCAATCTGATCAGAAACCAGAGGTGGCGTCATGTATCATTCACCTATAAACGTTATTCACCGCTTTGCATGGACGCCCAGGGCCACGGACCGGGTCACCACCACCGTGACTCATCCCTCTGAGACGCCGGCCCGGTACCGATTAACCCCACTGCCCTGGCTGGCGACCCACACTCCATGTCAGATTCATCTTGGACTGGGGAATTCACGATTTGACTTGATAACCCAGGCATGGTATGTGAGAAAGAGCTACATGGACTAATGTGAAGTGTGGCCTGCTGCATCATTCACTTTTGGTAGGGGTGAAGGACACAAGAAAAGGTGTTGTTCCTGACCAGGAGCCTCCACTGATGACTCAGTGCTTTTATTTTTTGAAACTTCAGAAGAGGAGGCGATAGAGCTGGAGGCTGTGTCAGCAATGTAAGCCAAAACTTGTTCCTGAAGCTCCTGCTTTAAAAGCGGTTTACCTACTCCCAGAAAATGGAGCCTTCAAGTCCTTGTGGAGCCAGACGATGACGCAGGCTCAACACCTCCTGCCTTAGGTGCTATTGTGCTTTTGCCACTACCAGCAGATGCACCACCACCACCATCAGTACCAGCTGGCAACCCCCGCCTACTTCCACAGCCTCTTCCACCATACTTCCCCATTTTTGGGAAAATGTACCCAAAATACCACCAGCTATATGGTACTGTAAAACAAGGTACAAGGTGTATATAGTATTGGGGAGAATTTGAATCTCCCTAGTGATTTTAGGAGGCTGAACAATTATCTCAGGCCCACTATAGATTACACCTCTATTTAACAGGCTGAAATAGGCTGGTGTATGAGAAGGTACAAGGTGTATATAGTATTGGGGAGAATTTGAATCTCCCTAGAGATTTTAGGATGCTGACAATGATGCTCTCAGTCCAAGTATGGCAGCAGGCAGCCTAATAAGCAGGATTGCTGCACACAAAAGTGTGGAAAAATGAACGCTTGGTAACTGTGCAGAAAAGAGGAATACAAGTATTTTTTCTTTTAAAAAAGCAGTTTGCACAGCAGTGTGCAAACAGCAATGCAGCTATCAGGGAGCCTTATAAGGCAGCCTAATAACCAACAGAGCTGATGCACCAAAATATAGCCTCCCGTCACTGCACACAAACTGTTGTGTTGTACAGTGGAAATCGCTACCAGCAGAAGCAGATTTTTTGTTCTTCTTCCCTGCCTACCGCTCTCCCTTATTCTGAATCAGCAGCAGCCTCTCCCTAATGCTAAGATCGGCAGAAGTAAGATGGCGGTCGGCGTGCACGCCCTTTTATAGCCCCTGTGACGCCACACAAAGCAAGCCAATCACTTGCATGCCCTTCTCAAAGATGGTGGTGACCGCGGCCCATGTCATCGTGTTGCCCACAGTGTGCGTCCTCCATCATTGGCTGAAAAAGGGCTCTGGAAGCATAATTTGAAAAGCGACTTTGTCTCTGGTTGCCGACCTCATGGCCGACTGCACGCTATGGTCAGGTTTTGTTTCATGAAACCCGACTTTAGCGGAAGTTGGCGACTTATGAATTTGACCGACCCGTTTCGCTCAACTCTATTCCCAATGACAAGGTTTCATTCTAACTGCAACCTCACCTTCATTAGTTGACAGCTTTGTCTTTACAGGAACCAGAGAAAGGCTGAGAAAAATGGGAAACAAGCAGGTGCGAAGGTCAACTGAAATGCTCGGCCACGACAAGGGTGCACCATGTGCTTTGTCTTAAGTCATTTTGTGTTGAGAGACTCTTATGCACATGGCATCCCTTCTACTTGTACAGCCTTGCACAGAGGAACGGTATGAGCACATAAGCATTATACATATAGTTGGTAAAGTGGCACGATACTACTAGTGTGTGCAAGCCCTTAAAGTGCAATTTACTGGGACAGAATGCTGGGAAGTGCTGTAGCACAGCAGCTGGACTGCAACACACGGAGGAGCACTGATCCGCAGCACCAGGGTTTTTGGTCATTTTATGCAAAATTTGCATCTCTGCTTTCATCTTTGTTTTTCTTTACAAATGTAGGTTTTCTTTAACATGGCACCGCAATGACCCCGTCTGATCTCTTAGTAAATTAGTGTTGTGAAATCTAGAACCAGTGTGCCCAAGCCATAAAAAAGAATGGCTGCTTTATGAGCAATGTTTATGATCAATTTAAGGTGGGGACATTTCTATACTCTTGGATGAGAAAGGAAATGAAAATTCTCTCTTTAGCCCAAGGGCACTTGTACTATTATTATGTTTATTATTGTCTCCAGAACTATTTCTTATTGAAAATCTTAGCAGGATCCAGTGGTAATAAACACATTGAGTGGCCAGTCATTAATTGTGTGCTTGTGATTATAGTGTCCTGTGGATGGGCGCGGTGACCTGGATACCTGGATATTCATACAAGATCATTTTATATTGACTTCCTAACATACGCTGCTGTTTGTTCCTGTGCATTCTGCTGAGGAAGGGATATAACAGTCCGACTCCCCCTATTGTAAGAGGTGGGCTTATAAATTAGGAAATCGCCTCGTGTCTCTGTTGCATACCGCCAGTCACTGCTTATCTTGTAAAAAATACTGCAAAATGGTGGAAGCCATGGATAAACAGCAATAGAAATGTTCTGCCAGAAGCATCAGTGCCACGTGAATTATTTATTAGGGAAAACAACACTCCTGACATATGTATATAGATAGAGATCAATGTTACATTTTTACACATGTCTAACAAACCAACACATGTATGCAAACAAAGCATTTACGGTAGATACAAAACAACATACATACATGCATATAAAACAACACATACATGTAAACAAAACAAGAAATACATGCATACAAAGCACACAAACATACAGTACAGACCAAAAGTTTGGACACACCTCATTCAAAGAGTTTTCTTTATTTTCATGACTATGAAAATTGTAGATTCACTTTGAAGGCATCAAAACTATGAATTAACACATGTGGAATTATATGATTAACAAGAAAGTGTGAAACAACTGAAAATATGTCTTATATTCTAGATTCTTCAAAGTAGCCACCTTTTGCTTCGATTACTGCTTTGCACACTCTTGGCATTCTCTTGATGAGCTTCAAGAGGTAGTCACCGGAAATGGTCTTCCAACAGTCTTGAAGGAGTTCCCAGAGACGCTTAGCACTTGTTGGACCTTTTGCCTTCACTCTGCGGTCCAGCTCACCCCAAACCATCTCGATTGGGTTCAGGTCTGGTGACTGTGGAGGCCAGGTCATCTGGCGTAGCACCCCATCAAATACATGCATAAAAAGCACACACATACAAGCAAGCAAAACATATACATACATGATACAAGCACACAAAATATATATATATATATATATATATATATACATATACTGCTCAAAAAATAAAGGGAACACTATTCCATTTGCAACAGGCTGTTTGTGTTCCCTTTATTTCTTTGAGCAGTATAGATACATGCATACAAAACACACATTCATTCACATATACATACAAAGACATACCTATAGATGCATGCCTACATATATATGCATACAAAACACACAAACACGCTAAACACACATACATGCAAACAAAGCACACAGTCCTGGATATCAGAAGGACTAAATTTCAGCATCATTACAAAGCAGAATTATTACTTGATTTATGATCAAACTGTTCTCTCATTTAGTTAAGTGTGAGCTGAAACCACTTTTAGGCCCATGGTCATCAAATACCGGTAGCCCAAAATATCAGAATTCTCAGCTGCCCTATCCTGGCACAATACACCTGTTGTTTGGGTTGTCTCGGTCTGACCTCATGGATGACTCGCATAGGAGAAGAAACCTTGTTACACAATGTAAATAATATAAGAAAAGCCACACAATTATAGGAACACCGCAGAAGTTTGCATGCATCTGACATAAAAGTTGGCTGGGGGCACGATGAATGTCAACATACCGAGCCTTTATTCCTGGCGGAGATTATTATCTGGCAGCTGCTTACCGGTATTTCCTTCTTGCTAGTGCCCTTTACATGTACGTCCAACTACACAGTCATGACATTCACTGTAGCTACAACCTCCTCTGTCCCCCATCAGGTCTCTTATAATGTATTTGTGCCCAGGTCCTGATAATTTTCCTTGCCACTTTCGGCATTCGGCTGTTCTGATCAGTGTGAAGCTTGTTTCTCTCTGTTTCAGAATTCTTTGCTGTTTCTCTTTCCCGTCCATAAAAACAGGATTTGGGTGGAATCCGAACAGAACAATTGAGTATAATGGGGCAAGCAGAATCCAAGCTGCGGCTTTAACCTTTTTCCTGGTAGTGTCCGTTTTTAACGCTGGGCACAGTATTGCAGTAGAAGACCAACTCTGACGCCAAATAGACCAAAGCTGCAGATTAGATTACGTTTGCCTCCTTATATTCAATGGCTCTGTCAGGGTTCTACCTGAATCCCAATCTCCTGGCTTTCAGATTGGAGCCTATAATGTACACAGTGTGAAACGAGTCTTGCTAGGTAAGTTACAATTAAAGAAGATCTACTTCTATTCCTGACGGGTCTTTTTTCAGTAATTTTTTTTTTGTTCTATGAAATATTGTATATCAACTTCTTTCATATCTTTCCCTTTACCCATTAAGACTTATAGGCTGCCCATACGGGGTCTATTAACCGCTTCACCTGACTGACGATTTTATGATCTACCTGATATAATATAGTAGTCGCTTCTTCCTTGTGCACTTGAGGCAAAACCGGTGAAAATTTTTGGGCAACTCCCCTCATTTAGCTGCCTAGAGAGGTTTGTGGAATGCAGTCATTACAATTTAGGTCTGAAAATTGCGCTGGATAAAGGAGTCTCAGACCGTCCATGTATAATTGTAAAAATATGCTAACCATAGCGGTGACCTTCTTTTTAGAAGAGATTGACCTTGTACCAACATTCATCTCCGAGGGACGGGTGGAAGTGTAAATATAATTATCATCATGTTAACATTTTATTTCCAAAAGCATTCCACCGAAGACCTGCCTGCCCCGAGATTATTCCAGAATGTCACAGGCCTCCTGCTTATTAAACGTGAGCTGTTTTCCTTATTCCATGGGGTTCAGCTTTTTCACGGGGTTTCTATAAACTGCTTATTATGAAGAGGATTTGCAATTGCACATCACATATGTATGTTTTGCCTATATGATTAAAGCGGAACTTCCCACTCAGATCAAATAGCAAGTGAAAGCTTTGTGTCTTCAGTCTTTCACTTTACACGGACTTCATCACTTTTGATGCCTGCTTTAAAGGTTTAAGCTAGCAAAATTATATGAAAAGACGATATAAAAAGATGAGAGCCTGACAAATGTGTTGTGAAAGGGACCCAGAGGTATCATTATAATAAAACATGCTACTATCAATTAGTTTTCTCCACTTAAAGGAGTTTCCGTACTTGAGCTCAATTTCTGCAGTCACATTATTTGACTGCTGTTCGGCAATTCTTTGGGAAAGGGGGTATGTAATTTGCATAATTTTGGTCATATGCAGATTAGATTCTCATCCGCTTCCCTTAATGTTCTATTGGATCAAGACCAGCAAACCAACTAATGTTGCACTAATATCTACATTTAGGAAAACACTGCTCCCCAGTCTTCTAGCATTCTGTTTGCCGGTTGGCAGCCGATCCTGACTTATAGACAGTTTAGGCTAGCAGCATTGTCACATTGCTGGCCTGAACGGCGTGTGATCTGATGCTGATTATAGAGGTAGCCTTGGAAGAGCAGTAAAGTTGGCGAGGATTAGATGCTAAGGCTGTGGGCACACAGAGTTTCTCTAAGCAAAGCAACTCTGAAACCCTCCAATTCCTCTTCCGAATCTCACAATTCCTCAAAAATGTTGAGTTTGCACCCGATTCATCAAAGCAGTTGCATAAGAAGATTTGAAAAGTTTAAAATTTTGGCTCAATGCGAGGTTATGGTGAAATTTTGCGATTTACGCTATTTTCACCAAGCTATGACAAAGTGTGCGGAGCTGGGGTAAGATATGGGCATGACAACCCCCTCTTATCAAATTCAGGACGAGCATCTCTGTTCCTTGCACCACAAATCTTACAACATTCTCCAATTAGGGTAAGATTTGCGGCCACTTTGTCTGACACTCCTGATTCGTTGAGAGGTATGCACCTCTCTATTAACACTGGTGTGAAATGTGCACGTCTTGATGAATCCCCTGATCTTTGTGTGCACATAGCCAGGTTTAGGGCAATGCTTACAAGCTCAGTAACAAAAAAAACCTGTAAGCACTGTGCTTGTTCGACCACCACTCCCAGACAGCAGCAGTGGCCAGTCCTCTTGGTAGCAAGAAAGAAGAGCAGGGATGGGAAGACAACAAAGGCATTTAGACACTGTAAGTAAATTGCATCATTTCTCATGATGTTGGAGGGGTCCGGCAGATGAGCTTTAGTGCTGATATTTTTATTCCCACGGGGTCGGAAACTGTTGGCAGAAGAAACTGACAATGGATTACATCCCGAGGGTGGAGTTGAGAGATTTGGGGTGGATCCTGCTGAAAATTTCTGAGCTGCATAATAATCAATTTATGTGAATAACTTTCAGATAACTAAAAGGAATGTTACCAACACATTGATAATATCGATGGAAATTGGGGTGCTAAAGCCCCTATCGGGAGCACAAGTATTCTGTTAGATGGCTTTCTTCTTTGACTGCCAGCACGCCTCTCTCGTGAGCTGTGAGTAGCAAATATATCGTTGATACCTTGATGACCATTGAGCACTTTGGTATCATTTATTTTGGCAATGTCTCTAATAAGTTTAATTATTAGCTGCCATTTAAGCAAACATTTTCACCCCAAAGTTGTTTTGCCACGTGACTATTATCATTAATATTAATACATTGTTATTTATCTCAGTCTTGGATATTTAGCAGAACAGGTAGGCAGAGGGGCTCTAATGTGATGATATGGTGCTCATCTATGTCTGCTGGAAGCTTTAGCTATGCTTATATATATATATATATATATATATATATATATATATATATATATATTGGTCCATGAACCTCAGTAATGAATATCCTTTTTACTTCTTTTCCTGTTACTCTATAGCACAGCCTTATATATAATGTAATTGTGATCAGTGCATAAAGCGTGTTTTCTTTACCTCCGGCTTCCAGTCACATGAGTGAAGTTCTTGGTCAGCTTGGGACTCCAGTTTGTGATCTCTTAATTATGTGTTCCCTGAAGACTAGTTTAGTATGCGAGCTCGCTAGGAGCCAGTAACCAGATAGTGTATTTTTCTTTCCATTCTGTTTCACAGGCTTTTGGAACAAATAGTGTAGTATTGGATGAATTACATTAGCATCCATATAAAGTCAGCCTAAACCTTCCGAGTAAGAGAGGATTTCAGAACTTTGCTTTTATGTCACTTCTTTGTTTTTAGGTATTATTTAGAGAAACGTATGCATTTTACGAGCAATCATAAGGCCCAGTTGTTATAAAATCTTACTTTTTTAATTTCTGATTTGGAGAAAGTTCGTAAAAAACTTTCACGTTTCTGAACTGCAGAGTTGTGGTATTGTTCAATATCCTGGTTGATTTACCGTACCTAATAATGCCACAAATATGGCAACTGTTAAAAGTGCAACAGTATTGCTTTCTAAAGGTGCCCATATATCTCATGTACAGCACCATGGAATTAATGGCGCTATATAAATAAATAATAATCTTAGAAGAGGAAGAAAAAACAGCTCACCTAGGCTCTAGGCTTAGAAGTTTGGAATCCAATGGACCATTTGTGGAGTAAACAAAGGAAGATCCAGCTTCATAAAATTCCATCTGACTTGTTGGCGCTCATTTTTTTTAAATCCAGCGTCCTTTCAAAACTATTTATGTCTGTGATACCTGTATGTACTGTGTGGTATTTCCTGATGAAGGGGGCAATCGTACAGCATTCTCCTGGAATTTGTATCAGCGGCAGCGCGGAATATAACTACGAATTTCCTTTGGATATATCATTTCTTCTGCTCACTAAGGACCTGTGGATCTGCAGCAGCCGCTACCTACATGCTCTTATCTCATACTAACCAGGTGAGCAAATTTCATGATATGCTCTATCCTTTTTAACGTGGATAAGACCCTATTGCCCCTTTTTTTTGCAATAATTTTATTCAAAACATTTTTCCAGCTAAAAAGACTTGATTCATGGTGCGATAGAAACAGCAACGCGTTTCGAACTCACACGGTGCGTTCTTAGTCAGAGCTCTATGCAGTGTGCGCGTTCAAAACGCGTTGCTGTTTCTATCGCACCATGAATCAGTCTTTTTAGGTGCAAAAATGTTTTAAATAAAGTTGGAATTTTATGACGCTGGATCTTCCCTCACTTCGCCCATATATCTGACACAAGTCATCTGAACATCCATTTGGCTGACTGCTAGTTCTCCTGATTCCCCCATACACATGACGGGTACAACCTTATTCGATCCTTTCTTTCCCCACAACATCATCTGTAGGAGAAGAGTGAAATGGACCCAATTAGAACATCAGATGGTCAACTCGACCTGCTGAAATCAGCAGGTTCATTTCACTTTTCTTGTGTATGGAGGCTTTAATGGAATTTCTGAGATCTTGTTTCTCCCATAGTCCTTCACAGTTTAAAAATGGCAAGCAAGGTTTATCCACCGCCCTTGCTCTAGCGCTGGTTCTCCAATGCTGCCCTATCCTTTATAGGCTGCGTCAGTGACGTGACCCCTGCAGCCAATGTCTGGGCTGAGTGGCAAAGCTAGAAGGTAGTCCGCACGAGTGCTAAGATGGGAACTTATCAAGAGTCCTAAGCCACTTTTATGGCATATAGGGTACTTTTTTTTCCTTAATATAGTGTCAAGATGGGTAATAGTTAAATTAGTGACAAAATGCACAATTGGTTGGGAAAGGTTTAACTTGGTGGACCTAGGATATGTAACTATGAGATGTTATTGGCGTTTTTTTGTTTGTTTTGACACTTAACTAGAAAAGTGATTAGGGGCAAGCCTGAGGGACCTCCCTTGGATCGAAAGATTTACTATATTGTGCACAGGAAATTGATAAAAATTCCAGCCATGGATGAGGCTGAGCAAAGTTTGCATGCGAGTGGACATCCAGTGCTAATGGAGATTGCTCGCTGGATGTGGTTAAACCCTTTAAGGGAAAAAGGTATTTCTTGTGTAATGTTATCATCTTTTCTAGAGTAATAGTTCATACACAGCCAGAGGAGATCTGACCATCATTTTATACATTGTAGTCCGACACTTTGATGAATGGCCCTGGGGCCGGTGTTTCCAGAGGGAAATAAACTTTCCTTTCTCCATAAGCCAGTTATTTATTTTGTTACATGGGCAGATGTGTGTTGAAAGATGGAGAACGTCTATTTCTCCCTTGTATTAATAGACTCCACTGGCAGAAAGATAAATCTCTGGTTTAACTTCAAGCTGCAACTCATTTGCATTTTCTTAGATTTCAAAGTGACTACGAAGACTTCTACTTTGTACAAGTGCAATAGGGTGTGGATATCTGGCAGAAATGGCCATTTCCCCTGAGCAGGGTTAGTGTATTCGGTTTCTGAGGGCCAACTCCTTCAGCAATGTAAACCACGTTTACCCATGGGGCGCATTTCCTATAAGTTTAAAAGAGAAGTGTCAAACTGTGTTTACTGTATGTGGGGCTGGAAGTTTTCTGAATGGCTGCCATAGGAATCTGCTAATTGTATGGACCTCTGCTGTGGCTATGCTAATAACATGTTCCTCCCCTTGTTAAGGATGTGTAGCTACCCCAAGGCTACATTTCTACTATGTGTGTTCCTTATGGAAGCCATCTAATCAGATCACACAGTCCAAGGCAAACCATGACCCAAGGGGTTCTGCGCTCATGAAACTTGTAGAAAAAAGTATTAACATGTGAATGACATTATTCTGAGACTGCTTTGTATCTGATGCTTAACCAGTGTTGTTTTTCTATGTTTGTACAACATATGATACTGTTCAGAAATTGTAGAATAATATTATGGCATTATATAAAGTAGCAAAAAGAAAAACTCTTTAATTTCAGCGTTCAGAAGTTGCAGAGGTTTGGCCATAGAATCATAGATTGTTAGACTTGTAAGGGACCTCAAGAGTCATCGTACCCAAGCCTTTGCTCAATGCAGGATTCACTAAAGATGTCTTTCCATCCTCTGTTTAAAGACTTCCATAGATGGAGAACTCACCATCTCTTGTGGCAGCCTGTTCCACTCATTAATCACCCTCACTAACAAACAGTTTTTGCTAATATCTAATCTGTATCTTCTCCCTTTCAGTTTCATCCCATTGCTTCTCGTTGTTCCTTGTGCAAATGAGAATAAGGATGATCCCTCAACACTGTGACATCCCTTAAGATATTTGTAGATGGCTGTTAAGTCTCCTCTTAACCTTCTTTTTTGCAAGCTAAACATTTCCAGATTCTTTAACCGTTCCTCTTAGGACATACACTGCAGTCTGCTCACCATCCTGGTAGCTCTTTTCTAAAGTTTTTCCAGTTTTTTGATCTGCAGCCTGTATAGTACTACTGAAGTCAGGCTTCGATCACCGCTTCTCGCCACAGATACACTCCTCTCCCCAACACCACTTGTCACTGCCCACACTGAGATGTGTGGTAGTGACTGGGGTAAATTGGTGCTAATCTCCTCCCACAGCTGTAACCTGGACAGCCCAGGGGGCATGCCTAAGTCACAGCAGGAGGCAGTCAGAATGCAGGAGATGGGATCGGACAGCGACTGCAGACTCCTGTGAACAGGGGGCTGCTGTATTTGAGGTGTGTAAGTGTCGTTGCACACCAGCAAAGGCAAATGACAGTCCTCAGTGGTTGAATAATAAAAAAAACCTGTTAAAACAGTAAATTTAGTTTATATTAAGAATTGATTATGTAACTAATAATTTATCAATGCAAAAAATAAAAATGGCGGCACCTTCCTTTTTAAATAAAACCAACATAATGAACGGTCAGTGTATGGACTCTCAGATGGACATACATTAGACCTCATCTTCACCCGCCTCTGTTCCCTACCCAATCTCACAACCTCTCCCTTCCCCCTATCTGACCACCATCTACTCACCTTCTCATCCTTGTCCTCCTCACCTGCCCCCCATGTCCAGCCACTAGCACATCCTCGCAGAAACCTCACACACCTAGACACTCACAGACTCTCAGACTCTCTTCTACCTCTGTCCTCCATATCTTCACTCCACGATACAGACTCTGCCACCGCTTTCTACAAAGCCACCCTCACATCAGCCATCGATTCAGTTGCCCCTCTCACACATGGCAAAGTGTGATGAATCAATAGGCAACCCTGGCACAACAACCTCACCAAAAAACTTCAACAAGCATCCAGGGTTGCGTAGTGGCGTTGGAAGAAAACACGCATGCCAGACGACTTCACTGCTCTCAAGCAAGCTACACTTGCCTTCAAATCAGCCCTCACCTCTGCTAAACAGACCTATTTCACAAACCTTGTATCTTCATTATCCCACAACCCAAAACAACTGTTCAGCACATTTAACTCTCTCCTCCGCCCACCACTGCCACCTCCAACTCCCCTCATCTCTGCCGAGGCCTTTGCCACCTACTTCAAAAACAAGATTGACCAAGCAAGGCAAACCTTTACTGTTCCACCACCCCAACCACTCCACATACCAGACCTCTGCCCTTCCCCAATAACCTCCCTCTCCAACATCACTGAAGGAAAGCTTACTCATCTCCTTTCCAAATCACACCCCACCACATGTGCACTTGACCCCATCCCTTCCCACCTGCTCACCAACCTCACTAACACGCTCATCCCAGCCCAAACCCATCTCTTCAACCTATCGCTATCTTCTGGTACCTTCCCCTTTTCCTTCAAACATGCCACCTTCACACCCATCCTCAAAAAAACAAACCTTGACTCAGCTGCTATGCCCAGCTATCGCCCCATATCACTGCTCCCGTTTGCTTCTAAATTCCTTGAACAACCTGTCCATGCGCAACTTTCCTCCCATCTCTCATCTAATTCCCTCCTTGACATCCTCCAATCTGGCCTCTGCCCCCACCACTCCACTGAAACTGCCCTGACCAAAATTACTAATGACTTAGGCTAGTTTCACACTTGCTTTTTTTTGCAGCGCGTTTTTCCCGCAAAAAAAGCATTGAAAAAACGCAAACGTTTTTACCGCGTTTGCGTTTTTTTCCAACATTAGGTGGCCCCTCACACTAACCCAAACCATGACTTTACTAACCCTAACCCTGACCCTAACCCTAACCCTGACCCTAACCCTAACCCTAACCCTAACCCTGACCCTAACCCTAACCCTAACCCTGACCCTAACCCTAACCCTGACCCTAACCCTGACCCTAACCCTAACCCTGACCCTAACCCTTAACCAAACCATACTTAACCCTAACCCAAACCCTAACTAACCTTAACCCTAACCCTAACCCTGACCCTAACCCTTAACCAAACCATACTTAACCCTAACCCTGACCCTAACCCTGACCCTAACCCTTAACCAAACCATACTTAACCCTAACCCTGACCCTAACCCTTAACCAAACCATACTTAACCCTAACCCTGACCCTAACCCTAACCCTGACCCTAACCCTTAACCAAACCATACTTAACCCTAACCCTGACCCAAACCCCAACCCTAACCCTGACCCTGACCCTAACCCTAACCCTAAACCCCCTTAACTAACCCTAACTCTAACCCAAACCCCTAAATTCCATGGTTAACAAAAAAAACGCATGTGCAAAAAAACGCATACATGAGCATGCCAGTGCGCACGTATGCGCATCCATAGGCTATAATGGCCATTTTTAGAGCAAAACGTGCGCATATGTGCGCATGCGCTTTTTTGCAGGGCCAAAAAATGCAACATGCTGCGTCTGGAAAATACAAACGCACACCCCAAAAAAACGCAGCGCATGAAAATCGCATACATGCGCTTACCAGCGCGCAGGTATGCGCACCCATGTTAAATATAGGGGAAAAAACGCATGCGCACGTATGCGTTTTTTTCCAGCGCAAAAAAACGCAAATGTGAAACCAGCCTTAGGGTACCATTACACATAGCGATGCACCAGCGATCCCGACAACGATATGGATCGCTGGTGCATCGCTAAGTGGTCGCTCGTGAGCTGCCACACAGGCAGATCTCACCAGCGACATCGCTGGGGTCGGGGGTCGCTACTTACCTGTCAGACGCGGCGATCCTGATGTCCTCCCGCCCGCGTACACGCATTGCTCGTCGTCACAGCAGGAAGCGCCGCAGGAAGCTTGCGAGAAATGATCCAGGACCTTCTCGCGCGACCAGCGATAACCAGCGGGGGAGCCGGTCGGAGGTAAGTATCACATGTAGCGATATCGCTAGCAATATCGCTGCTACGTCACAAAATCGGTGACTTTACAGCGATATTGCTAGCGATATCGCAGTGTGTAATGGGGGCTTTACTCACAGCCAAAGCTAACAGACAGTTCTCCATCCTCCTCCTTCTCGACCTGTCCTCTGCCTTCGACACAATCTACCACTGCCTACTGCTACAGACTTTCTTCCCTTGGCATCAAAGACCTTGCCCTGTCCTAGATTGCCTCACACCTTTCTGACCGCACATTTAGCGTTTCCCACTCCCACACTACCTCCTCATCCCACCTTCTCTCTGTTGGAGTCCCCCAAGGCTATATCCTAGGGCCCCTACTTTTTTCCATCTATACCCTTGGCCTAGGACAACTCATAAAGTCCCATGGGTTCCAGTACCACCTGTATGCGGACGACACTCAGATTTACCTCTCTGGCCCAGATGTCACCTCTCTGCTGCTCAGAATCCCAGATTGTCTATCAGCCATATCCTCCTTTTTCACCTCTCGCTTTCTAAAACTCAATGTAGACAAAACTGAACTCATTATCTTTCCTCCATCTCATGTATCTTCCCTACCCGATCTATCTATTATAGTAAACGGCATCACGCTCTCTCCCGCACCTGAAATCCGCTGCCTCGGAGTAACTCGACTCTGCCCTGTCCTTCAAACTACACGTCCAAACTCTTGCCACCTTCTGTCTCCTTTACCTCAAAAATATTTCCAGAATCCGTCCCTTCCTCAGCACTCAATCTACTAAAACTCTTGTACATGCCCTCATCATCTCCTGCCTTGACTACTGCAACACTCTCTGTGGCCTCCCTGCTTACGCTCTTGCACCACTCCAGTCTGTCCTCAACTCTGCTGCCCGACTAATCCACCTCTCTCCTCGCTACTCCCCTGTCTCTCCCCTCTGAAAATCACTCCACTGGCTCCCAATTCCCCAACGAATCCTGTTCAAACTACTAACACTGACCTAAGAATATTTAGAATTGAGAGTCCTCAGTTGTTGATACCATTTAATGGCTAACTGAAAAGATGGTAACAAATTGCACATTGCACTTTGTTACCATCTTTTCAGTTAGCCATTAAAAGGTATCAACCACTGAGGACTCTCAATTCTAAATATTCTTCTATCTACTGGCTAACACAGTACAAAGATTTACACCTTTCCGGTAACACTGACCTACAAAGCCATCCACAACCTGTCCCCTCCATATATCTCTGAACTAATCTCCCAATATCTTCCCTCACGTAATCTTCGATCCTCCCAAGACCTCCTACTCTCCTCCACACTAATTCTTTCCTCACACCACCGCCTCCAAGATTTCTCCCGAATATCCCCCATCCTCTGGAACTCCATGCCGCAACACGTCCGGTTATCTACCACCCTCGGATCCTTCAAATGGAACCTGAAAACCCATCTTTTCAGGAAAGCTTACAGCCTGCAATAACCATTCTGCCGCCTCACCACCGCCAGAGCTGCGGCCTCATCACCATCAGAGCTGCTGCACCCCGACCTTCTGTCTCTTCCCCACTATCCCGTAGAATGTAAGCCCGCAAGGACAGGGTCCTCTCTCCTCTGCACCAGTCTGTCATTGTAAATTTGTTTACGATATCTATAATTTTGTATGTAACCCCCTTCTCATGTACAGCACCATGGAATTAATGGTGCCATATAAATAAATAATAAAAATAATATTATGTAGGGTGAGGCAGATGTAAATTGCCCAGTTAGAACATGCTGAGAAATTTAACTGGGAAGACCCTCTGATAGCCTGTATCGTCGTGCTGCTGCCTTAGGAATGTATGAACCTCACATTGGACATATAGCGAGTATAGGGCTCCCAAATGCTTGTTTTTTTATCAATATTGCACTTAATATTTATTCGTAGCTGACTATATCGATTGTTTTAGAAAACTTTCCTCTCGGGTCCATGGGCAGCTGAAGTCTGTGGTTGGAGCTTGTGAGTGCACGATTGTGCCCTTACCTCACTATGTGCCTTTTTAACATATGTTCCGTCATTATATTGGCCACAATCCAGGAAGGGAAACCACAAGGGTTTACGGATACTAACTATAGTGTTACTTCCAATCCGTGTTTAGTGAGTAGTATTTACACTTGTTTATAGCTTGGATGTCCTAAAAATAAGGAATGCTCCCATTTTAGGAGCAGCTCCTGTAAGGACATTAAGATAAGATTTCATCTTAAAATAAATTGTGCCAGGCTGGCGCATATCACGTGTTGGCATCAGCTTGGCCTGTGTGATATTATGGAGTATTACTGTGACGACTCCTGGAGTGGACCCTCTGGGTCGTGACACCAACCCTCCCAGGGCGAGCTGACCTAGTGAAGACCACCCCCTATACAGGGAGTGTCAGGGGCAAGCCCCAGGGGGTGAGGCACCACGACTGCTGGCACCAGGCGGCCGGCTCACAGGAGACACGAGTGGGTGAGAGTGTCTGCAGGAACGTGTAAAGTGTGGACACGGGAACACGTGGTATACAGAGACTTCGTTCGTCCGGGTGTGAGTGAAGCAGGAAGCGTGCAAGGAGCACGTCAGAGCACTGAGTCAGGCAGCATGTGTGCCAGGAGGTGTAACTGAGTAAGAGACTGAGTACAGGATCAGAGTGTGTGCCCGGAGGCACAACTGAGTATAAGACAGAGCACGGAATCAGAGTGTGTGCCAGGAGGCACGACTGAGTATAAGACAGAGTACAGGGTAAGAGCGTGTGCCAGGAGGCACAACCGACTATGAGACAGAGTACAGTGTCAGAGCATGTGCCAGGAGGCACAACCGAGTACGAGACAGAACACAGGGTCAGAGCGTGTGCCAGGAGGCACAACCAAGTGCAAGGCAGAGGACCTGAGTACAGCGCACAGCCAGGCAGGGACACGGCAGACCAAGCCAGGAAGCACAACAATAATCAGGCACCTCCCCTAGGGGGAGGTCGTCTGATATAGCACATGACTACTACTGGTTCCGGGTCAGGAACTAGCCAGAAAGCACATGACCACTACAGGTTCCGGGTCAGGTCCTCCATTACCATAGAGAGGACCGAGCCCTATACAGCACTGACAGGAGCGCGCAAGTGCAAACGTGACATGTAGGAGGAGGCCCGGGGACGAGAGCTGCGCGTGCGCACCCTACGGGACCCCCGGAGTGACCGCAGCTCCGGAAGAGATGACGTCGGGACCGAGGTCCCGCCCCCAGGTGAGCACGGCGTGACAGTACCCCCCCCTTTACGCCCCCTCTTTCTAAAACTGGAGAGGAACTTAGACAAAATCTGGGGTGCGTGGATATTCTCCCTGGGTTCCCATGACCTCTCCTCGGGGCCAAAACCCTTCCAATCGACCAGGAACATGGTTCTCCCTCTTACCTTCTTCATGGCCAAAATGTCATTCACCTCAAACTCATCCCCCAAGCCAACAGGCTGGGGTGTGTGGCCTGGAGAAGGATGAAATCGGTTAAGAACCACAGGTTTTAGGAGAGACACATGGAAGGAATTGGGAATACGGAGTGAAGGAGGCAGCTTCAATTTGTAAGCAACATCATTAATCCGCCTGAGGACCTCAAAAGGACCAATGTAACGGGGACCCAGTTTGTAAGATGGTACCTTAAGGCGGACGTATTTGGTGGAGAGCCACACCTTGTCACCAGGGAGAAATGGAGGAACGTCCAGGCGCCTCTTGTCAGCGTGTAATTTCATTCTGTCCCGTGCTTTCTCGAGAGCGGTTTTGGTCTCCTGCCATACCCTGGAGAACTCCACAGACTGAGAATCGGCAGCAGGTACCCCCGAGACAGGAAGTACCGGTAGAGGCACATTGAGATGCTGTCCAAAGACGATGAAGAAAGGAGACTTGGTAGACGATTCACTGGAGAGATTATTGTAGGCGAACTCAGCCCAAGGAAGTAGACCGACCCAGTCATTCTGATGAGCATTAGAAAAATGCCGGAGATAGGATGTAAGGATCTGGTTGGTACGTTCCACCTGCCCATTGGTTTGGGGGTGATAGGCGGAAGAGAAATCCAATGACACTTTCATGAGTCCGCATAGAGCTCTCCAGAACCGGGAGGTGAATTGGACCCCTCTATCCGACACGATGTGCTGGGGGAAGCCGTGAATCCTGAAGATATGGGAAATGAAGATCTTCGCCAAGTCAGGAGCAGAGGGTAGTCCGGGAAGAGGAATGAAGTGAGCCATCTTTGAAAATCGGTCTACAACCACCAAGACCACAGTACAACCGGAAGAACAAGGCAGATCAGTAATGAAATCCATGGCTATGTGCTGCCATGGAGCCGACGGAATGGGAAGCGGGAACAGAAGACCGGAGGGTGGTTGTCTGGGTATCTTGTTCTGGGCACAGGACGGGCAAGATGCTACAAAGTCTTTAACATCCTGGGAGAGTGAAGGCCACCAATAATGGCGAGAGATTAAGTCCAAAGTCTTTTTGACACCAACGTGGCCGGCAATCTTGGACGAATGTCCCCAATTTAGCACTCGTGCCTGATTATTGTTGTGCTTCCTGGCTTGGTCTGCCGTGTCCCTGCCTGGCTGTGCGCCGTACTCAGGTCCTCTGCCTTGCACTTGGTTGTGCCTCCTGGCACACGCTCTGACCCTGTGTTCTGTCTCGTACTCGGTTGTGCCTCCTGGCACATGCTCTGACACTGTACTCTGTCTCATACTCGGTTGTGCCTCCTGGCACACGCTCTTACCCTGTACTCTGTCTTATACTCAGTCGTGCCTCCTGGCACACACTCTGATTCCGTGCTCACCTGGGGGCGGGACCGAGGACTGGGCAGAAACGGATTGTATGGCCGACAAACGAGACTCCATGGATTTCAAAAAGACCATAATCCTGGTCTGACTCTCCCGTAGGAACACCAGTTCCTTTTGGATGGAGGTGGTGGCACCAGCGGGGTCCATGGCCTGATTATACTGTGACGACTCCTGGAGTGGACCCTCTGGGTCGTGACACCAACCCTCCCAGGGCGAGCTGACCTAGTGAAGACCACCCCCTATACAGGGAGTGTCAGGGGCAAGCCCCAGGGGGTGAGGCACCATGACTGCTGGCACCAGGCGGCCGGCTCACAGGAGACACGAGTGGGTGAGAGTGTCTGCAGGAACGTGTAAAGTGTGGACACGGGAACACGTGGTATACAGAGACTTCGTTCGTCCGGGTGTGAGTGAAGCAGGAAGCGTGCAAGGAGCACGTCAGAGCACTGAGTCAGGCAGCAGGTGTGCCAGGAGGTGTAACTGAGTAAGAGACTGAGTACAGGATCAGAGTGTGTGCCCGGAGGCACAACTGAGTATAAGACAGAGCACGGAATCAGAGTGTGTGCCAGGAGGCACGACTGAGTATAAGACAGAGTACAGGGTAAGAGCGTGTGCCAGGAGGCACAACCGAGTATGAGACAGAGTACAGTGTCAGAGCATGTGCCAGGAGGCACAACCGAGTACGAGACAGAACACAGGGTCAGAGCGTGTGCCAGGAGGCACAACCAAGTGCAAGGCAGAGGACCTGAGTACAGCGCACAGCCAGGCAGGGACACGGCAGACCAAGCCAGGAAGCACAACAATAATCAGGCACCTCCCCTAGGGGGAGGTCGTCTGATATAGCACATGACTACTACTGGTTCCGGGTTAGGAACTAGCCAGAAAGCACATGACCACTACAGGTTCCGGGTCAGGTCCTCCATTACCATAGAGAGGACCGAGCCCTATACAGCACTGACAGGAGCGCGCAAGTGCAAACGTGACATGTAGGAGGAGGCCCGGGGACGAGAGCTGCGCGTGCGCACCCTACGGGACCCCCGGAGTGACCGCAGCTCCGGAAGAGATGACGTCGGAACCGAGGTCCCGCCCCCAGGTGAGCACGGCGTGACAATTACATTGCATGGTTCATATTGCACAGTGTTATTAAGAGCCGTGTAACGCAAGAACCAACATTCTCTAGCTGCAATAACAAAACCGAGGACATTGCTTTGTCCAGCTGTTCCAATGTGACAAGTCCACAAATGGAGACATTTTCTTGATAGTCATTACCTTGAAGTTATTAGATAGCTGGATAGATTCCTTTATATAAGAGCATCTATTATTACATTTTGATGGTTATAATACCTTGAACTCAACCAGGGTGTCCCTTTAACAATTAATAATTCCCCAAATGTTCCATCAAAATAATAATACTTTTACTATTAATGGCCCCAATGCCCTATCAAAACAAATAATGCCCCTTGAGCCCCCCCTTAAAAAGTAATAATGCCCCGAGTGATCCTAAAAAGTAATAGTGCTAAAGTAATAGAGCTATAGAAAATAAAATACATATAGTACTGTACAAAAGTTTTAGGCAGGTAAGGGAAAACAAGCTCCAAAGGAAGAATGCCTTCTAAAAAATAATTAATAGCTTATTTTTATCAATTAACTAAATGTAAAGTGAATGAAGAAACAGAAATTAAATGAACATTTGGTGTGATTTTGACTTCAAAACTGCATCAATTCTTCTAGATTGTATACAATTTTGGATAGCACTCTGCAAGGAGATTGTTCCAAACATCTTGGAGAAGTAACCACAGATATTCTGTGGATGTAGACTTGGGCAAATACTTCTATCTCTTCATGTAATACCATACAGACTTCATGATGTTGAGATCAGGGCTCTGTGGGGGCTGTATCATCACTTCCAGGACTCCTTGATCTTTACACTGAAGATCGTACTTAGGCCGGGATCACATTTGCAACTGCAATGCAAGAAATTTGTGCCTCAATACAGGCACTGGCGCCGGCACTCGGGCCCGGATTGTGTGGCTGCATATATTCCTATGCAGCTGAACGTTCCGGTCCCTAGTGCCGGCGACAGTGTCGGGTATTGAGGCGACAGGCTTGTGTGAGTTTCTCGCATTGCAGTTGCAAGTGTGACCCCGGCCTTAATGACATTGGCTGTATATTTGGGGTTGTTGTCCTGCTGCAGAATACATCTGGAGCCAATCGGACGCCTTTCTAATGGGATTACATGATGACTAAATATCTGCCTGTGTTTCTCAGCATTTACAACTCCCAAGAAATGGGCAATATTGAGGATTGTAGACACAGTTGTTGGGCATGGAAAAGCTCAGTAGATGAATTGCACATCATGCTTTCTTCCCTTCAAATCGGGAGATATGCAGCAGTTCCATCTGCTCAGAACTGGCAGCAACCAGTCTAAAAAGTTGCGGGACATTGCAGGTTTCTACTCTCCATCAGAAGAATCATTCAAATGTGTAAACCATGCTACACCCAAGTCTGGCCATATGTGGACTCCATAAAAGACTTGTGGCCAAAGATCAAATCTTCAATATGGGGGGAGGGTTGAGAAGACCTAGCACATATTAGACAGCCAGCTGAACACCCCGATACTGGTGGAACTTTAGTCTGTGTGTGAGGGTCTTAAGAGGATCAGTTTTCTTACAGTCTTGCCTATGATAGATTGCTGCCATTTTTGATAGATAGACCAGATTGGTTAGTCCAGATAAAAGCTTTTAACTAGGATTTAAGTGATGACCTATCCTTAGGTTAAGTAATCAATATCAGATTGTTGGGGGTCCCACTCTCGGCATCCCAGCCAGGCAGCTGAAGAGTGCTGCATCCACATCTCTGTTTACTGCATCTAGCATTGCAGTGCACTGTTCCGTATTCAAATAAGTGGGACAAAGCTATAGTACGAGATATAGCCACCACTCAATATGTAGAGCTGTGCCTGGAAAACTATAGAGTGCTCCTCAGAGCGTATCTAAATCAGCTACTGAATTCCACTTCTTCTACATATATCAACATCTGCACAATGTTTGATAGCTTCTCATTGGAAGCAAATATCTCCCACATCTCTATATGATCTATATGGTAAGAGCAAATATGTCAGAAATTTTGAAGATGAAACGGTTGAGAGATACAGCCTTGCTTGGCCCCTTGGGACACTTTTTGGGTACTTCTGAATATTTAAAAAAAAAAAAAAACCTTGCTCACGAGATGATATATTTCCGATCCCTCAACTCTTAGCTACTCTAGTCATCCCTTCCCACCTTTGTATGTCTCATCTGTACCCCCTTATTTTTAGTGTGCAGTGAAGGGGTACAGAGATCCTGGTCTTTCGACTGTTGTAGCCTATTTAATTTGCCCTACTAATATGAAATAACATTTATTAAAGTGTTGCTCATATTACATTATGTATAGAGTTTCCAAACCAAATCTTCACTTTGTATTCCGCCGCCTACTTTTCCATGGTTGTTTTTGTGTTCTATATTTTTTTTTTCTCTTCAGTATGCCTATTCTTTTTGCTATACTTGTATAATGTTTTCCATAAGCGCTCCCAACCCCCACATACTGTGCCCCAACCACAGTCCCTCAGAGCCATTTGGTGTGGTTTGCCTTGTGTTTGGGGATAGGGAGGAACCTATAAACCTCTCCCGGGTGGTATATCCACAGGAGGCCTCTTCTCTGCTATTTCCATTCTCGTTTGGCATCTTTCATGTGAGTGTGGCTCAGGGATAGCCCGGGAGCTGCTGCGGCTGGAATTCCTTAGGATACATTAGCTGTTAGCATGTGTTTCAAATGAAATTACTACACATTGGAGACGTTCCACTTCCATGCGGTGTTTTCTTTTTTTTTTTTTTATAATAATCTTTCTGAATGGCTTCGGTTGAGAAGTTTAAACAAACTGCAGTAAAAAGTTGCCGTTCCCACATGTTTTAAAGCTGAAGATGCCGGAATTGGTCCTTACTGCTTTGTACCAGAATTTTATGGGTCTAAGTGGTAATGCCACTTTTTCTTTGAAGTTTGTAAACTTTCTAGTTTGTCATTTTAACCCTTTCCTTGAGTTGTTGTTCACCCACTAAAGACCCTCTATTGCAGCTTCTTTTTTTTCAGTCCTTTCCAGCTGAGATACATCCTTGAACATACAAGAGGGGACTCCAACCACATGTATTTATAGTCAGTGTTTTCTTGGCTAAACCAAAATTATTGGGGTCATCCACTATTATGTAAGCAAGATAAATCATTGTGTAAATACAAGTTATGTATCCTGGGGTTACTTGGGTTTTCCGTTTTACACCAGAGGCTGGAAATCTGCAAAGACCTATCGCCTTTTACAGCTGAAGGATTGCAGCCATTTGTCGTGTAATCCTTGGTTTAACTAAATAGTTAGGATTTTAGACTGATTAAATAATATTGATAATATAATTTATCAATACATTCCAATTCTTAGTGCAGACTTGGACTACACAGCCTTGAAATATTACAGATTGATAAATCTGGCATAGTTTGATTGTTTAGTCTAAACTTTACAGAAGTTTGAATGGATTGACTTTTGTAGTGTAGGATAAGTAATTTCCATAATTTGTTAGAAAAATATTCAGAATTGAGAGTCCTCAGTGGTTGATACCTTTTAATTGCTAACTCAGGTCTCTTCATCAGGTATTGACTAATACAAAATCAGTCAATGCCTGATGAAGAGACCTGAGTAGTCTCGAAAGCTTGCAATGTGTTACCATCTTTTCAGTTAGCCATTAAAAGGTATCAACTACTGAGGACTCTCAATTCTGAATATTTTTCTATCTACTGGCTAACACGGTACAAAGACATACATCTTTCCTGTATCATAATTTGTTATAAATGGGCACTTGTAATGTTAACAGCTCATTATGATGGTAAACAGTGGCTGCTGTCCCCGAATCCCATAAGCACAGCCTCGTCATCATGTGTCCTGTGCTGCACTACATGTAACTAGGAGCACGCGGCTGCCTCGCTGCCCTCCCCGGGGAGCCCCGGGAGAAGAATACCTGTGTGCGGTCCGGCTTGAGAACTAGTGGATCCACTCCCCTCTGGTCTGTGCTCCGCCAGCTGCAACCGCTATTTCCCCCAGGAGGCAAACACTGGACTGGGATGGGGCTGCAAAGCCTGCCCCCATCGTGACATTATCGCCCTCCTAATGCGATAGCATCGGGCCTATTTCTAGTATCTTATAACAAGGACTTCTTGCACAAATAGAGAATTGAGGTGCTTCTACTGTAAATGAATCGTACATTATATTTTGCCACGTGACTGATGCCCGCCAGCTATTTGCTTCACTAGTCATGTATATTTTGCCCTGAAAAAAAAAATAATGTTTTGTTTCCCAACCAACAGGATACAGTTCTTTATTAGTAGCAAACATTTCAAGGGCTACCACTTGTCAGGCCAGCTAGGGCCATATATGATCCGCCAATGGCACCTGTAAGGATTACCAAAATGCCATCTGGGTTAATAGCCATCGCCACTGCAAACCAAACCCCAGTCAAAGGTAATGGCCCCTGCCAGGCTTATTTGAACCCCTAACATGATAACAGTGCAACCACACTAATATCAGCTAGGACAACAACCTCGCCAGCATCACGCTATCCCCAGCTAGATCAACAGCACCTGCCAGTACCACGCTAATTCCAACTAGGACAACAGCACATACCAGCATGACGTTGACCATAGCGCTAGCTCAACGACACCTTCTAGCGCCACACTAATTCCAGCCAGGACAAAGGGCACCCAACAGCTAAATCGATCTAGGACAATGGCACCTGCCAGTATCACATAAACTCCAAATAAGACAACAGCACCAAGCTAACCCCATCCAATACAGTAGCGATTACCAGGGACACCCCAGTCAGTCGAATAAAACCTACCAAGCCACTCTTGCCATTACCACCAAACCAAGAAAATGATCATAAGCAGCTAGTTTGACAACTATATGTATAGTTTCCATACACCTAGATGGATGACTTTATACATTAACCTTAAGTTCTGAATCTGCAGCTCTTACCACGTAGTCCCAGTGCACACTACTTTATTTATGAGGATACACACAATGTACTGTAAGCAGCACCAAGTCCCTGAGGAAAAAGCCCTACAGTTGTGGCCAAAAGTATTGACACCCCTGCAATTCTGTCAGATAATACTCAGTTTCTTCCTGAAAATGATTGCAAACCCAAATTCTTTGGTATTATTATCTTCATTTAATTTGTCTTAAATGAAAAAACACAAAAAGAATTGTCCTAAAGCCAAATTGGATATAATTCCACACCAAACATAAAAAAGAGGGTGGACAGAAGTATTGGCACTGTTCGAAAAATCATGTGATGCTTCTCTAATTTGTGTAATTAGCAGCACCTGTAACTTACCTGTGGCACCTAACAGGTGTTGGCAATAACTAAATCACACATGCAGCCAGTTGACATGGATTAAAGTTGACTCAACCTCTGTCCTGTGTCCTTGTGTGTGCCACATTGAGCATGGAGAAAAGAAAGAAGACCAAAGAACTGTCTGAGGACTTGAGAAACCAAATTGTGAGGAAGCATGATCAATCTCAAGGCTACAAGTCCTTCTCCAAAGACTGGAATGTTCCTGTGTTTACCGTGCGCAGTGTCAAGAAGTTTAAAGCCCATGGCACTGTGGCTAACCTCCCTAGATGTGGACGGAAAAGAAAAATTGACAAGAGATTTCAATGCAAGATTGTGCGGATGTTGGATACAGAACCTCGACTAACATCCAAACAAGTTCAAGCTGCCCTGCAGTCCGAGGGTACAACAGTGTCAACCCGTACTCTCCGTCGGCGTCTGAATGAAAAGGGACTGTATGGTAGGAGACCCAGGAAGACCCCACTTCTTACCCCGAGACATAAAAAAGCCAGGCTGGAGTTTGCCAAAACTTACCTGAAAAAGCCTAAAACGTTTTGGAAGAATGTTCTCTGGTCAGATGAGACAAAAGTAGAGCTTTTTGGGCAAAGGCATGAACATAGAGTTTACAGGAGAAAAAAGAGGCATTCAAAGAAAAGAACACGGTCCCTACAGTCAAACATGGCGGAGGTTCCCTGATGTTTTGGGGTTGCTTTGCTGTCTCTGGCACTGGACTGCTTGACCGTGTGCATGGCATTATGAAGTCTGAAGACTACCAACAAATTTTGCAGCATAATGTAGGGCCCAGTGTGAGAAAGTTGGGTCTCCCTCAGAGGTCATGGGTCTTCCAGCAGGACAATGACCCAAAACACACTTGAAAAAGCACTAGGAAATGGTTTGAGAGAAAGCACTGGAGACTTCTAAGGTGGCCAGCAATGAGTCCACACCTGAATCCCATAGAACATCTGTGGAGAGATTTAAAAATGGCAGTTTGGAGAAGGCACCCTTCTAATATCAGGGACCTGGAGCAGTTTGCCAAAGAAGAATGGTCTAAAATTCCAGCAGAGCATTGTAAGAAACTCATTGATGGTTACCGGAAGCGATTATTTGGCTAAAGATTGTGCAACCAAGTATTAGGCTGAGGGTGCCAATACTTTTGTCTGGCCCATTTTTGGAGTTTTGTGTGAAATGATCAATGTTTTGCTTTTTGCTTCATTCTTGTTTGTGTTTTTTCATTTAAGACAAATTAAATGAAGATAATAATACCAAAGAATTTGTGTTTGCAATCATTTTCAGGAAGAAACTCAGTATTATCTGACAGAATTGCAGGGGAGTCAATACTTTTGGCCACAACTGTATATGTTGTCAGAAAAGGAGCACTACACCGCCTGAGCAGAAGTCTTCCGACTGTAAAGAACTTACCTCAGCTGTGACACTGATGCTGCTAGCCCTCCATATAGTTCTAAAACAATGTCATCCAGGAAGATAGGCTCCGATAATGGCTCTTTTGCTAGGAACTGATTAGATTTGTAAAAATTTGAGATGGTTCCCATGTTTATGGTTAGTCTGGAGTAGGACACCAATTGGAAGAAATGGGTCTATGTTTGGATTTATTTTTATTCCCTAAATGCTGTAATAGAGAGACCTTTAGTATTTTGTATTGGTCCCAATATTTATTATGTGTGGGAATCTTAGGTCTGCGGTGTAATTGTCCTTTATGGTGGGTGAGTGTGTCTTTTTCACACTCTAGTATTGTTTGAGAAGAACAGTAGAAGTCATTAGGGGTTTACACCTACTACAATTGCGGGGACTGTATAATACAACCTGGTTATTACTTTCATGTTTTTGGCTTGTACACATCCCTTTTGTCATCTACGTTGTTTGCTGATCAGTAAATGGGACACCTGACTGACTTAAAAGCATGAAAACGGCCATGTAGAAGAGAACCAAAAACATATCTACCTGTTCTGTGCTGTAAGCAAACATGGATGCACGGAGCATGTAATAAGCAATATAAGTCAGAGATTAGCTGCTGCCAGGGGAGCCTGCAGGTCACTTGAGGGAACAAAGAACATGACCTGTCGATATCAATCATAGTAATGGCAATCCTTTCTTTGCAATGCAATATCTAAAGCTATGCTTATTTGTTTTTGTAGAAGGAATTCTGCTTGTTTTCTTAATACTTTGGTATATCATTTTGTACTGTAAATATCCAGAGACCTTGGATATGCAGTTATTTATGGCTGGAAATACTCCTTTAAAGTTGTATGTTACTGTGTTCAGAGAAGTATGCTGTGTGATACATAATATGTAATAAAGGTAGGCTTTATAGGCAAATTATCATGTTAAAAAATCTATGGCGACCATGTTATAGATCTGTGACGGGCCTCCTCCCCATGAATGGAAGGGCCCCAGCATTTAAGGCTGTGTACTCTTCACTGTTTTTCTCATGGTCACCCAACTCTGAAGGGAGCTGTAGAAAGCCTAATACAGGTAAATGGGTCTATGCTGCTGTTATGATCGTTTGAAGCGGCACTATAAAGGGAAAAGCTTCTGAGCCCTGTGTTTCTTTCATTTTCCAGATCAATTTGTGTCCCAGAGCTTGGTCTGCCACTAAGTATAAGTCGTTGGTATATCCTAACTACACTGCTCAAAAAAATAAATGGAACACTCAAATAACACATCCTAGATCTGAATGAATGAAATAATCTAAATAATAATAATAATTTTATTTCTATAGTGCCAACATATTCCGCAGCACTTTACATTATAGAGGGGACTTGTACAGACAATAGACATTACAGCATAACAATAAACACAGATCAAAGTAGATACCAAGAGGAATGAGGGCCCTGCTCGCAAGCTTACAATCTACAAAATATTCTCATTGAATACTTTGTTCTGTACAAAGTTGAATGTGCTGACGACAAAATCACACAAAAATCATCAATGGAAATCAAATTTAATAACAAATGGAGGCCTGGATTTAGAGTCACACACAAAATTAAAGTGGAATGTAATGCCCTTAAAACAAGTCAAAATGAGGCTCAGTATTGTGTGTGGCCTCCACGTGCCTCTATGACCTCCCTACTGTATAACACCTGGGCATACTCCTGATGAGGCGGCGGATGGTCTCCTGAGGGATCTCCTCCCAGACCTGGACAAAAGCATCTGTCAACTACTGGACAGTCTGTGGTGCAACGTTATGTTGGTGGATGGAGCGAGACAAGATGTCACAGATGTGCTCAATCTGACTCAGGTCTGGGGAACGGGCAGGCCAGTCCATAGCTTCAATGCCTTCATCTTGCAAGAACTACTGACACACTCCAGCCACATGAGGTCTGGCATTGTCCTGCATTAGGAGTAACCTAGGGCCAACCGCACCAGCTTATGGTCTCACAAGGGGTCTGAGGATCTCATCTCAGTACCTAATGGCAGTCAGGCTACCTCTAGCAAGCACATGGAGGGCTGTGCGGCCCTCCAAAGAAATGCCACCCCACACCATTACTGACCCACTGCCAAACCGGTCATGCTGAAGGATGTTGCAGGCAGCAGATTGCTCTTTACGATGTCTCCAGACTCTGTCAAGTCTGTCATATGTGCTCAGTGTGAACCTGCTTTCATCTGTGAAGAGCACAGGGCCCCAGTGGCGAATTTGCCAATCCTGGTGTTCTGTGGCAAATGCCAAGCGTCCTGCACGGTGTTGGGCTGTGAGCACAACCCCCATCTGTGAACGTCAGGCCCTCAGACCATCCTCATGGAGTCATTTCTAACAGTTTGTGCAGACACATGCACACTTGTGGCCTGCTGGAGGTCATTTTGCAGGGCTCTGGTAGTGCTCTTCCTGTTCCTCCTTGCATAAAGACAGAGGTAGCGGTCCTGCTGCTGGGTTGTTGCCCTCCTTCTGCCCCCTCCACGTCTCCTGGTGTACTGGCCTGTCTCCTGGTAGTACCTCCAGCTTATGGACACTACACTAACAGACACAGCAAACCTTCTCGCTACAGCTCGCATTGATGTGCCATCCTGGATGAGCTGCACTACCTGAGCCACTTGTGTGGGTTGTAGAGTCCGTCTCATGCTACCACAAGTGTGAAAGCACAACCAACATTCAAAAGTGACCAAAACATCAGCCAGAAAGCATTAGTACGGAGATGTGTTCTGTGGTCCCCACCTGCAGAACTACTCCTTTATTGATGGTGTCTTAATAATTGCCAATAATTTCCATCTGTTGTCTATTCCATTTGCACAACAGCATGTGAAATTGATTGTCAATCAGCGTCACTTCCTAAATGGACAGTTTGGTTTCACAGAAGTTTGATTTACTTGGAGTTATATTCTGTTGTTTAAGTGTTTCCTTTATTTTTTTGAGCAGTGTATATTTCATAACTTTGAGATTGGGATATCCAACCAATCTGGTCAATCTGTCTGGATGTCTCTAGGATTTAAAGTATTTGCTTCCTCAATCCTTTGAAATGTATCTAATTAATAAATTTTGATAACAAGATGAATCAAACGTAAAGTCAGGCAGCGAGGTCAGGATGTGGATGTCATGCCAGAGCCTCGCATAACGATCTCATCTCTAATTACTATACACAAGATATCTAGAGTCATTTTTCAGGGTGGAGGATCGCTTTAACAGACTAATCAACCTGTAGCATTAGTGGTAATGACCCTGATAAACCACAATAACAATCAAAAAGCGCTTATTTAGCTATGCAAAAAAAATCTTTTTTTTTTTTTTTTTTCTTCACATAATCAACCCCTTCACAACCTCGTCACATCCATGCCGTCTGGCCTTACCCCAAGTGTTTCATTCAGTTTTAAAACTGAATTGATGTGGTTGATCGAAACGTTTCTTTGTTGCTTCAAATTTATTAAATGGTTGACTTTTTATCCGACCGACGACAAACCATCATTGTATAAAAAACAGTCGCTGGTCAGTATTCCACAACAGATCTTTCCGTGAAAGCCTTTTCAAATTGACCAATGATGACAGCGGTCAATGTGTGAAGACTTGTAATGTGTCCACCAGTGTGGCTGATTCACCAGACATTTATTGGTTAAGTTGTTTGAACGTTTGTGTGTGGCCAACTTTACTCTTGGGTTCAGTGTCCAGAGCACCAATCTGTGTACTCTGCATAGATATCCTGATATCTGAGGATTGAGTTTTTGGTCACTCCATTGGTACATCCGTATCAGATATGAAATAACAGCAGCAGCAGATTTTCAACTTTACTTTCGGGCCTTTTAACAATTATTAGCCAAAAGATGCCTGTATTGTTTGAGAAATTGTGGTTGGCAATGGCTTTTTTTTTATTTTTCATGACCAGGTTTCCCGATAACACAAATGTAACTTTTTGTTATGACTTTTACTTATAAGGAAGTACCCTTCTGTTGTAATGTTGCAAAAAAAGACTTTTTTGGCAGGTAAAAGTGATCTATAGGTCATTAGGTTGCTAAATATACATATACTGGGGTAAAAGGTTACCAGATCTTAACCCTAAGTGACACAGTCATGTTGATGTATTGTCCTGTTGCAGTTTGTAAAAACATCAGTAAAAAGTTGACACTGTCAGGATGAATGATAGCAGAAGAGAAACATGTCCTGGTGATCCCACTAACCAGGGGGTCTGGTCATTGGTTGATTGCAACCCTTCATGGTATGCAGGTATGTCTTGATGAGCCCACATTCTCCCACGTAGAAAATAAAGAAGTCGTTGTTTGCATGTATCCGTATCAATTGTGGACGTCTTTCCTTCTGAAAGCAAAAAAAAAAAAGTCCAAAGTTCCTTGTAGAAACAGAAGCACTAGAAGCTGAAGTCAGTCCGGAAGGAAAAGGCATAATTTGGGCTACAGCTGTTTTCTCATTTGCAGAAATGTAAAGCATGTGGCAGCTTGGTCCAGGGACATGCAAGTAACGTTGTTATGATTACTGTTAGGAGGCATCAAGGAGAATGTGAATGAATGGTAGCATTGGTGGTTATTTTCTTTTGAAGGAGAGGAAGATCTCCAGATGACGAGCTTTCTGCATGTTAGTTGGCCTCGGCTGGTAAACACAAGATACTTGAATACAACTGGTTCATGTGTTGGACGTTCGGCATCTCACAGACTGCAGTTTTGTTTTGCAATTAGGCCCATGTTTTCAAGTACATATTCACAACTTCAAAATGGGCCCTCTCATTTCACAAGCCACATAGAGACCCCCCTGACCACAACCTTACAGCTTGTTTAATAAACGGGATCCAAATGGCCACCCCTAGGTCAATGATACACGTTCATGTGTAAGGCTCTGTTCACATCTCGTTTTTTAATACACGTTCGGTGTATGTACCAGAAAGCACGTCTGAACATGTCAATAAGTGCTCTGCTCATGTTGAACGTCTGACGTTGAGTCTCTTCTGCATAAGCTTGGTGGATATGGGTGGTTGAGTGGTGTATAACTTCAAAATGTAGGCTGTTCCATAGTGAGCAAAACACAGACACCGACTAATAGCTGCTAAGTTTTATAATGGTGAAGTCACATTGGGAACATGCATCAGGGCATATGTCTGATGTCTACCTAGTAGACATCTGATGGAGCTAGACGACTAGATCTGAACGGAGCTTGAACCGTACAATGGCAAACAGATGGTAAAATATTGCTCCATGCAACTATTTGAAGCATTTGTCTAAAGACTACAATTAGAGGTAATCTCCAAGAAAAAGCAGACCAAGGACGGATATTACGGATTCATATTAATTCCATTTATTGTTGTTGGAAAAAATGTTGCATTACAAAAATAGCCATAAAAATGTTTAACCCTTTAGTTATGATGGTTTTACAACGACACGCCGTGGATGAAAAGTAGAACGCTCCAAACTTAATAGCAAAAAAATAAGGAACTACAAAAGTGGAACACATAAAAGTACAGCATCATGCAAAAGTTTCAAAATTACTGTTATTGTGAACAGTTAAGCAAGTTGACGATGAAATGATCTCTAAAAAGGCTAAAGTGAAAGATGACACATTTATTTTCTTTCTATTTTAAGCAAAATATATATAATATATTTATTTTCATCTTTTACATTTTAAAAATTATATTTATTTTCATCTTTTACATTTTAAAAATTACAAAAAGCAAAATGCTTGTTTGCCGTCTGAAATGATTTTTAAGCATTCTAGGGAGCATATGTTTTGTATAAACAAGCATTGCTGCTGAGAACAATGGCTGTCTATACACAGAGCATAGGAAATGTTGCTTGCCCTTTTATAACTAGCTATTAAATGACCACTGATCGGCGGACATTTAACACCGCAAGTCTTAACCCACCATTATTCTGGAACAAATGTCGCTTAAGGGCTCATTGTGATATCAGCTTTTTTTTTTGCGTATGATTGCTGTCTGTGATTTTCACGGATAGCACTTGTACCTGCGATGGTTTACGGGTCATTCTCACGTCCGTGATTTTTCGCCGACCGAACGGTACACAGAAAATCTTAGGGACCTGTCTGATTTTGATCTGAGCGTCGGATCAATATCGGAAATGCAAGTTAATGGGCACATGATCAAAATCGGACCGTACTCTGAGAATACGAGATTGTCATCCAATTTTCTCGGGCTGACAGAAGGGAGAAGGTGGATTTTTTTTTATTTATCCACGCACAAGAAAATCGGATGACACTTGGAGCCCACTCTGATCAAACTCTGATAAGAATAATCGGTCCATTTTTCTCATACGTGGAAAAAAATCAGACACCTGCATGAGCCACAGGGAAACTATCCCCATAGAATGACCTAATGTTTAAATCAAGTTTATGTTTTAAATATATTTTTTATATTTTTCATAATGTTTTTTTTCCAATCTGTGATAAAAATAAAAGTTTAGCAATTTTCACTGGGCCACTCAAGCTTTTTTAGACTCTTAACTTCCTATAGTTTCAGGAAACAACAGGTGTACATTAACCACTTTGAACAGAAAGATTGATACATCTAATGAATGAGTGCTAAAGTCATTGTGAAGGGAGGTGGATCTGTGTGATTAGCTGTGTATAGAGGCGCTACCTGTCATTATAATCCTGCCTCTCATAAGGAAACTGATGGACAGGAAGTATAAGTCTAAAACCACAGTAGCGAGTGTGAAAACTGCAAGATTACTACTTTTTTTGTTAATAATGATAGAAAAATGCCCAAAAATTTGAAAACAATACCTGTAAACAGTTGGTCATCCATCTGTTGTGCATGGGGTTGTCCTGATTCCACCCTGATGGCAGAAGAAGAGAGCGGGTTAAGGGTTGTGTATTCTGAATTGTTTTCCCCCTTATTTGTGAAAAACCATCAACCGCAGAGGTATCTGGCAGCAGCTTACAGTAGTCTCCTTTGTTTGGGTTTTTCAGCTATTGAAACCATGTACGGCGGCGCGCCTTAGAATAAGTATCGGGGACACATGTTTGTGAATTTCCCTTGAAGGAACAATCTAAATGATTAATAATAAAAGAATCAAATGAAATCACATAATGGATGGAACTTTGGCAGGTTTCTACAACTGTTTTACTACATTTAACAAAATGTCATGTCCCGCAGAGCGTGATGTATGATTATGCATTCCTATCAGTTAGATGAGAAAAGACAACACTACCTTATGTCTGCACTGTCACTTTAAATAAGTGATCATCTTACAAATTCCTGTGTGCACCGAGATCACTTATGGAAAAGATCAGGGTTAGGTCAGGTTAAGCTGATGTGTTCTCATCAGGGAGAGCCATGACACAATGCTCCTTCCTCCACCTGACAGAAAATCCTCCATTTCACTATGAAAATATATTGGATTACATTATTATGATATATTTATTGGAGGACTTGTACAGATGCTACCTCGCTTTCTTCTGTATTCATCATTATCAGGTTTGATCTCTGATACGTCTGCTGAAAACTAATCCGAGATGAACCCAGCCTAAAAAGACGAGCCACGTAGCATCGTGAGATCACAAAAATGGATTACAATAATTTTCCCGTAGAAAGACAAGGGTACAAGAAACTTAAAGATTGCAAAAACTTCTACTCTGGCCAGGAAAGCATATATATTTGTACCATGTTAGCCAGTTGAAAGAAGATTATTTAGAATAGCGAGTCCTCAGTGGTTGATACCTTTTAATGGTTAACTGAAAAGATGGAAACAAATTGCACATGCTGCGGATTTTTCCGCGCGGATTTGCTGTGGGTTACAATCCGCAGCATGTCAATTCTGTGTGCGGAATCCACTGGTGTGAAACCGCAGGGCTAAACTGCAGGCTAGTCCGCAGGTAGACCGCAGGTCTTTTGACCTGCGGCTATACCTGCAGATTTTTCCTAATCCGCGCGGAAAAATCCGCAGCTCCTAAAACTATGTGTGCACATAGCCTTATGCTCTGGCCAGGCATTTTAGTTAAGCCCCCCATACCCCTTAGATAGCTGTTTGCCGGCAGCTATTTTGGATGCGCCTCTCATCCACAGAAGTTCCCTCTCTGCCGAGGGCTCCTGTGTTAATGAGAGATCCGCTGCCAGAGCGCTCTCATGGTGGCTTCTCTGGGAGAGCAAAAATACCGTCAGTCCAAAATCAGACATCCTTATCTCCCCCTACAATCTTCTGGTCGGAACCCCTATCAACTGGACGGTCAGCCTAAAGAGTTGATATAGGCTGGTTTTAGTCAACATTGTCCTAACATGTGTGAAGGGCTTAAGGATACTTTAAAATAGTTGATTATCGGGAATAAGTGCTGCAAGGAATAGTCGTTTCCCAATAATTGGCCTGATTAGAGACTGCCAGTGATGGTTCTTTGCGAATGGGAAGTGGCTGCCGATTGGCTTCTATTTAGTGGATTGGCAGTCATTTGACTGCCATTGTTGGGCTGTGTAAATACAGCCTTAAAGGGGTTGTCTGTCTTAAACTAGAAGTCTGCAGTCACTCTGTGCTATGAGAATCCTCCAGTGCCTGCAGTTGGTGGTCATGTGACCACAAATATGATGTGATTTGCATACTTCCAGCCACATTCCGACTAGACTCGTCCGGCCTCACTCAGTACACTTGCATTGAACGAGGCAGGATAAAGTCTAGTCAGCATGTGACCGTGTATGCAAATCGCATACTTGTGGTCACAGTGCGACCAATTTGAGACCGGACAACCCTTTTGAGGTTTCCAAACACCCTAGATCGCAGTTAGCTGATTTCCCCATACTCATCTATGCTCAAAATGTTCATATGTTCTGTAGGCAGGTAAGCGGAAGCATTGAAGCAGAGTGTAACTAACGAGCTTTAGGATTCTAGCTGATCTGTCGAAATGCAATTTGCATAGGTGCTTTTAATTTATTTTGTTGAATCACAGCTATTGGAGCAGTCACAAAAGGCCCTCGCCCCTCTGCCGCATATGATTAAGGCTGTGTATCCACGATGCGTTTTGTTAAGCGCTTCCGCAGCGTTTGTGCTGGATCAGACGCTGCAGAAATGCTTAAAAGATGCATCAAATTAATTAGCATGCGTTTTTGGCTTTTTGTGCCAATGCATGCGTTTTTAACCGCTCAGGAATCGCTTAGCGGCTAAAAACGCAGCATGCTCATTAATTCCCGCATTGCTCAGCGTTTTTAGCCATCCCCAATGTTCCCAGAAATCGCGTGTCAAAAAACGCGTCAAAAATGCATCAAAAACCGCTCAAGAAACGCGAGGAAAAAGACGCGCGTTTTCTGGGAAAGGGGATCCTTTTCCTGAGCGTTTAAAAACGCTAGCGTGGGCACATAGCTTAAATTAGTATTAGCGACACAAGAGACCCGAGAGAAAAAGGAAGCTTTTTTACCATAAAAATAGAATTTATTTTGAGCCGTTATTAGCAACAGTGCAATTTTTTATATATATCACAAAAAATACACAATTAATACATGCAACAATGCAGAAAAGATTTTTTAGGAGGGGAAACACCAATACAAAAAAAGCTGCAAGAATAATCTTATGGCATAAATAGACTTGTTATACACGTTGCACACATTTTCTATTATACATTTTGATGCAAAAAGGGACAAAAAATGGTCAGTATTGCAAATATAGGGTGCAGAAAACGCCTCCCAAATATCCCATTCAAAGGCCTTAGGTAGTGGCAAAAAAACCTTCTTTAAGATTATTTATAAAGTGCCAATGCATAAATAGAAATTTTTTTTCATATGATGAAGCAGCGTTAGTGCAACAATGGGCACATGTTAATGCAAAAAAAGACCAAACATGGATAATATTTTAAATATAGGGTGCAAAAAACACATCCCAGATATCCTATTCAAAGGCTTTAAATGTAAAAAACTTTTTAAAGACTATTTATAAAGTGCAAATGCAAAAAAAGATTTCATATAGTAAAGCAACCTTAGTGCAAACAATGAGAGAAACTGATGCCACAATTAATATGCAAGAAAACAAGTGTGCTAAATTGAGAAGTCTGTATTCATACCTGATAGCAGCAAAAATACCCCAACGCGCGTTTCGCACTTGGCTTTATCCAGGGGGAGTGGCACTTTATAAATAATCTTAAAGAAGGTTTTTTTGCCACTACCTAAGGCCTTTGAATGGGATATTTGGGAGGCCTTTTTCTGCACCCTATATTTGCAATACTGACCATTTTTTGTCCCTTTTTGTATCAATATGTATAATAGAAAATGTGTGCAACGTGTATAACAAGTCTATTTATGCCATAAGATTATTCTTGCAGCTTTTTTTGTATTGGTGTTTCCCCTCCTAAAAAATCTTTTCTGCATTGTTGCATGTATTAATTGTGTATTTTTTGTGATATATATAAAAAATTGCATTGTTGCTAATAACGGCTCAAAATAAATTCTATTTTTATGGTAAAAAAGCTTCCTTCTTCTCTCGGGTCTCTTATGTATTCTTTGGAAGTACCTATTTACCTTGGCACTATATTTATCTGATTTATAGTATTTGGGTACCGTTACACCTAGCGACTCACCAGCGATCCCGACCAGCGATATGACGCGGTCAGGATCGCTGGTGAATCGCTAGGTGGTCGCTAGTGAGCTGCCACTCAGGCAGATCTCACTAGCGACATCGCTGGGGACGGGGATCGCTACTTACCTGTCAGACGCGGCGATCCTGCGTCCTCCCGCCCGGCTCCACGCTTCGCTCGTCGTCACAGCAGGAAGCGCCGCAGGAAGTGGCCGACGAGGAATGGTCCAGCAGCTTCTCGCGCGATCAGCGATAACCAGCGGGGGAGCCGGTCGGAGGTAAGTATCACATGCAGCGATATCACTAGCAATATCGCTGCAACGTCACAAAATCGGTGACTTTACAGCGATATTGCTAGCGATATCGCAGTGTGTAACGGGGGCTTATGCGACACATGGTAAGTGGGGACCCTCTTTGCAATCACACCAAGGATTTTGAAATTTTCTCTGTGGGAATTCTCACATGTTTGCTGTGCCCTGGTGCTATTCAAGTGAATGGGACTGATGTGCTCCCTCGGGCACAGCCAAAATAAGATGTATGGCGTTATGTCCTGTATAAAAATAAGTTGCTGCCATGCCTTTAATCAGCTGATCAGTTGAGGTGACTTTTTTAATTTACCCCCCACAGACTTGATATTGATAAACTAACATATGGATAGGTGATCAGTATTGGGCTATGTTCACACGTTGAGTATTTACAGCAAACTTTTCTGCAGGAAAAAGCTGCATTTTTTATGTTTTTTTACGGCACATTTGTAACAATGCTGAAAGAATTGATATGCCGCCGAATTGTAAAAACGCTTACATTTGATTTCAGCAATGAACAATTAAGCTGCGTTTGCAAGAAATTTCAGAAATCTCCAAAATGTTTTTTTTTCCCCCTGGAAAAAATGCGACTTGTCTCTCTTCTCCATAGTGCAGTCTCATTTCCATTCGTTGACCATCTTTGCCATTCAGGAAATCCAAAATTCATCTTTAATGGTATTTATACTGAAATCGCTTTTGGATTTCCTGCCCATTAACTTTTACTTAGATGCCTAAGGGCAAATGATTTTTTTTTTTTGGTTTCCATAAATAAAAGCATATGGCGGGCTAGATCCTTGTTGTACACGACCTTCCTGTCTGTACCGAACGAGATCACAAGCTTTCTGATGGGAAGTGACGGATTGTATATACTGAAGTGTGCTGCAGCCGAAAAGGCTTGTTATGACGGGTTACCCTTTCACCTACGTTACGTGGCCCTTTCAGGACATTCCTGTCTCACAGAGGTAAGTATTAGGTTTCCGAGCTGACATGAGCTCACACAGGAGGGTTTGTCTCTCTGTACTCCGTACAAAGACATTTCCCTGATTTATACACCTGAAAGTGGTAACTTAGCAACTACCTGGGATAAAAGGCTCCAGGAAAGCTCTCGATAAACAGGCTTTGTTGAAGTTGACAATGGCAAGCTGTAAAACAAAGGTCAGGCGTAATTTACCAGTCTCCACGAAGATGTGGCTCTGTCACGATCGGCGCATTAGACGTTGCAGACCTGTTTGGCATTACAACATGAGTAACATCATTTTCTTCCATTTTTAGGCTGCAACTATATCTTTCTATTTAAATCCGACATTTCACTTTTTTTTATATTTTAAACTAAGTACCATACCTCCTCAAATTGATGCTGCTCCATGGATTCTGGAATATTGAAAATTTGCATCATTATTCCCGGAGAGGAGGGAGATAAATAAAACAAAAGACAAATAAAACTGTTCCAGAATCAGTAAAGCAGTGCTAACTGGTGAGGTTCAAATAAAAAAGTCCATTAAAAGGTCTTTCTTTTGAAGATTTCTCAATTCTTGGTGCTAGATTCACAGCTACCCTGCTCAGTACTGCACTCTATCCTCTACCATCTGTTGCTTCTGAACATGTGCTACTTAAGGCCCCATCACACACAGCGAGATCGCTGATTTTGTGACGCCACAATGATCTCGCCAGCGATATCGCTGTGTGTGACATACATCAGCGACCGGGCCCCCTGCCGGGTATCGCTGATCATTCAGGATCGTCCTGGGCCATTTTGTGATCGTTGCTCTCCCGCTGGCCAGCGCGCATCGCTGCGTGTGGCAGTGGGAGCCAACGATCAGCGAGGCTCCCAGCGCTCTAAGCAGGCGCTGGGAACTGGTATCTAAGGTAAATATCGGGTTACTAAGCGGCGCGCATCACTTAGTTACCCGATGTGTACCTTAGAAACCTGCATGCTGGCAGTTTCCGGCACAAGCACGCAGGTTTCTAAGGTACACATCGGGTAACTAAGTGACGCGCGCCGCTTAGTAACCCGATATTTACCTTAGATACCAGCGTCCTCGCTGGTGCTGATCGCTGGTGAAGCTGCATGTTTGGCAGCTCACCAGCGATCATGTAGCGATGCACCAGCGATCCTGACAAGGTCGTATCGTTGTCGGGATCGCTGGTGCATCTTTAAGTGTAAAGGTACGCATAGAGATGACAGAAAACAATATATGGGACACAAAGGCTCACTATGTAAATGAGTCAAGTCCACTGGAGATATGCCGTAAAAATATCAAAGATGAACCAACAAAGAAAAAGGGACAAAGGCATCTATCTATCTATCTATCTATCTATCTATCTATCTATCTATCTATCTATCTATCTATCTATCTATCACTGGGGTTTTCCCGCAAGTAAAGTACATTTTAATTAATAGATATTCAAATAAAAAGAAGTTCCATGATTGGATCCCATGCCTGGCTGGCTGTCCATATCACCTGCCCAGGAGGAGTTGATCAGACCCTGTTCCTGTACGGTCAGACACGGTCATTACACAGTACACAGCAGGGGCACATTTTTAAGATTATCTCAGCACAGGAACATTTTGTTTAACACATCCAATTGTGGAACTTCTTTTTAGTCTAAGATGTATTACCGTAATTAAAATGTACTTTGTGTGTGAGAAAGCCCCTTTAAATACATGTCACTGGTATTTAATAAAATGTATTTTTTTTAGGATACTAAAGTATACTTTACAGTACTGTATTTTGTGCCAAATCTTGTGTAGTATATTGGCTCATAGATTAAGCGTAATTTGTTGCCTCTGGCCTGTAGGATCATATTAGGAATGTATGATGACTATACAATGCTATCTCCTAGAGGTGTGGGGGTTTTACATTATTATTTCACACTCCCTTATTGTGTTTTCTCTTCTCGCAGGTGACGTGTCTCCCATGCAGATGAACCCTGTGGCTCAGTCTCAGTTCATTCCCTTGGCAGAAGTATTGTGCTGTGCAATATCTGATATGAATGCAGCCCAGATCCTAGTGACACAGGAATCCCTAATGGAGCAGCTGATAAAACATTATCCAGGTGCCGAACATTTGTCGCCTGTATTTAGAATATGTGTAATCTATATCCGTGGCAATGTACTTGTGGCAGAGAACTGGTGTCTATGCTGCACATTTGTGGTGTAAAGTCTCCTGCATACACACAATAATTATTGTGAGGATTCGTTATGGCGATGGGCCAGTGTTAATTTGGAAAAACTAAATTTAATTTTTCAAATTGCATAATGCTCATCAGAGCCTTGAAAAAATGCATGTAATGGGCTCCTAAGGCCCCTTTCACACATCGGTAAAAACCGCAGCATGCTCATTAATTTTGCTGAATCACGGCGATTCCGCACCCATAGGAATGCATTGTTCCGCATACTTTCCGCATGTGGCTGTGCACACCATGCGAAAAGTAAGCAGAACAATTGCGGATGGTACCCACGGTCCGGAGGAGAGGAGACTGTCCTCTGGGCTTTGGGTACCATATCCCTGTAAAAAATAGAATTTAAAATAAAAAATATTGTTATTCTCACCTTCCGACATCCCGCGCAGCGTTCCCGCCTCTCTCCACGCTCCAGTTCCCAGTAAGCCTTTGCGAAAATGCCCGCGATGGTGTCCGTTCTCGCGAAGTCTCGCGGTAATTCGCGCGACGTCATCGCGAATTACCGCGAGACGTCGCGATCCCGCGAGAACGTACGTCATCGCGGGCATTTTCGCAAAGGCTTACTGGGAACGGGAGCGTGGAGAGAGGCGGGAAGGCTGCGCAGGACGTCGGAAGGTGAGAATAACACCATTTTTTATTATTTTTTTTATTATTTTTTAAATTTTATCTTTTACTACTGAGGCCGCATAGGCGGCCTCAGTAGTAAAAAGTTGGTCACACTTGTCAAACACTATGTGGAATGGAATGGAATTCCGGAACTCTCGCGGTAATTTCCGCGAGAGTTCCGCTACGTGTGAACCCAGCCTAAAGGTGCTGTCACACTTAGCGATGCACCAGCGATTCCAACCAGTGATATGACGCGGTCAGGATCGCTGGTGCATCGCTAAGTGGTCGCTAGTGAGCTGCCACACAGGCAGATCTCACCAGCGACATCGCAGGGGTCGGGGGTCGCTACTTACCTGTCAGACGAGGCGATCCTGACGTCCTCCCGCCCGCGTCCACACGTCGCTCGTCTCCACAGCAGGAAGCTGACGACGAGAAACGGCCCAGGACGTTCTCGCGCGATCAGCGATGAGCAGCGGGGGAGCCGTCGGAGGTAAGTATCAGACATAGCGATATCGCTAGCAATATCGCTATAACGTCACAAAAACCAGTGACATTATAGCGATATTGCTAGCGATATCGCTTAGTGTGACAGGCCCTTTAGTCTATGAGAGCTTCGTACTGGCCTTGTTTTGGTTCTCATAGACTTACTCTGAGTTGTGACTTCTAGATCGTCCAGCAAACACTGGAGAGATCCAGCGGTCTCAACTTGCAGAAGCGGCACCGATAAAAAAATGTGTTAAATGTGATACTGGATGCAAGGAACTTAGATTAATGGCACCACTCCAGCCCTGCAACAATAATAATAATAATAATAATAATTATAATAATTAATACAAAAAAACAAACGCTGGAGTGGTGCTTTAATGTTTCCCTATTGGCTCCCAGCTTACAGTTAATTTTTTTTTTTGTGCAAGCAAAGGCCACCCCCCACCCCCTCCCAAATAAAAGTGCTAATAAAATTGCTTTATAACAAAAAAAAAAACACACTGTATGATGGGCCCTTTAAAGCGGTTTTCCAATTGTATTCCAAAATTGCTGTAAGTTTGGAAATATTATAATATAAAAAAAATATGATTCCCTGAATCTCGTGCCACTCTTTTCTGTTCCCTACTGGTATTGGGATTGATGATGTGCCTTCCATCACTTTTCTCGGCACAGCAGCAAACCACTGGCCTCAGTGTACCTTAGTGTACGTGCTCACTGGTTAGCTGTAACAGTTAGGGGGGAGTGATAGAACGGGTATCATTACTTCTGGAGTGGCCGTGTAATCACGGACTATGTGATTATTTCTTTATTTTATAATATTTCCTACATTAGTAGTTTCGGGAACCTCCATTAAACAGAGTGTACATAATTCATTGTGACTGGGCATTGCTTATGTTAGGAATTTCTTTCAAAAACTCAAAATCGGCAGAGTAAGAGCTGTAGAGACACAAGAACTAGTAGGATTGCCGGACTTTTATCTCATTATCGTTATTCAGGAGCGGACTGCTCCCTTGCCTCCTTGCTTCCTGATTGTTGTGGGATGGTATACTCCTGAAGTCAGACCGTTCAGATCGGCGGCATAGTTGTGCCTTCGGCCCGAGTTGTGTACTCTCAAATGCAGCAAGCAAAGGCAGCTTTGCTTCTGCAGCATCTGAGGAACGGAGGAGTGCTGAAGCTAGTGGATCCAGCAATCTGGCCAGCATCAGAGCGATTGCAGACTCTAAAGCTAAGAAAACTTGGATAATGAGCAGTAAACTATAGAAATAAAAACACCTGTATTCTTGAGAGCAAAGAGGGTTTTTACTAAAAGGTAAATTGAAAAGTTCATTATTTTTACAAGGACTTGGCTGTTTTACCCATTTAACAAGAAGATAACTCACCAGTATATGCTTTGTTTTGGAAAAGGGCTAACAGTGGTTAACTTTTGATATAAATTATTCTTGGGTTTCAGCTTCTAAATTGTGGTCGTGATAATTTTTCATTATATAAGACATTACTATAACTGATAATATCTGTTTTTATAGGTATAGCTACTCCATCCCAGGAAATCCTGTATGCTACCCTTGGTACACTTATAAAAGAAAGGAAAATATACCACACAGGAGAAGGCTACTTCATAGTGACTCCTCAGACTTACTTTATCACTAGAAAAACCGTGCCTCACAGTAAGTGTGGGGCAGCTGAAGATATTTCTGTCTCTCCACCAGCCATCACTTATCTCGTCAGCATGGAGAGTTGTGCTGATCTAACCAAAGCTAATGTACCCTCAGTATCTCACTGCAGGTCCTGCAGCTGCTTCTCCGAGAGTTCTACCCATAATATACTGGGGCAACAGTCAATCAACGAGAGTAATGGAAAGGAACACAAGTCAGTTAAAGATTCAAAACCTTCTGTTCAAAATCAGGCAACATCTACATCACGGGACCATCACACGTGTATTAAAGCTAAGCCACAACATTCGCTAAAAGAAAAAGAAAAGTGCAGTAAGAAATTTGGAATCAGTCTCTTCTGGCGTAATGTTGCCAAGAAAGAAAAATCAAAAAAAGAGTTGGTGAGCTTTACAGCACAATTTCCACCTGAAGAATGGCCCGTTCGGGATGAAGATAATCTAGATAACATCCCTCGTGACCTTGAACATGAGATCATTAAACGCATTAACCCTGTTCTAACTGTGGACAACTTGATGAAACATACAATGATGATGCAAAAAGCTGAGGAACATAAAAAGTATTATAGTAAAGGAACCTCCACAGACATTTTAAAAATTAAAAATGCCCATAATCTTAAAGGAAGTGGCAAAAAGAAAAACAATAGAATATCAAAGTACCACAAAAAAGTGCAAGCAAGCAAAGAAAAAAATAGGAAAGACATGGGTGGCCCAAAGTTGACCACACAAGTAGAAGTAGATGCGGTAAGGAAGTCACAGCATCAGTCCACCGTGATGGATGATATAAGGGTTCCAGATGTATTCACTGCCAGTAATGAAGATAGTAACCAGCCTGACATTTTGTACAAAAAGCAAATCTGTAATCCATTTGAGGGAATGTCATACAGAGATAACGTTAATGTTGGTACAAGCAAATCTATAAAAGAGGTTAAGAAATGCAGATCCGGGAAGGAAAGAAAAAATATACCACGGCCAAAGTCACTAGACTGTTCAGGCTTAAATGTTGAAGCTGGAACCCGACATGTAAAAGCTGAAAGGCCTGAAGATGAATATTGTGAGAACTTGTTCCCTGATCAGATAGTGTCAATCAATGAAAAAGATGATCTGAGAGAATATCCTCCAAGTTATCCTCAATGTAGTACCCTGAGAATCGATGATAAATTTAAGCACATTAAAGAACACAGCTTGGCACTAGGTTTGCCTGGTGAAGACGGATGTCCTCTTTTTAGTGACAGTCAAACAAAGTTATTGGTGAAATCTGAAAGGACTTGGGAACATGAAGCCGGGAATGTTTATACTACAGTGTCATATTGTAACAAAATGACCTCTATCAATGAATCTTTACAACATGTACAAGCAAGTCACTGTAGAAGTGTAAGTTCTTCAAAAAGTTTCAGTAGGTCCAACACCGGCGCATTACAGAAAAACGAGTCAGAATCGCATTGTACTTATTCCACAAGTGAAATGAACAGTAAAGATTCACCGAAATACACAGCATTTTCCAGTTCTCACAACGGAGAGCTTGTCGAGGAAGATCAGATGTTTTACAAGAAGGAGGATGATGATGCCTCAAGTTCCTTCTACTTTGAAGGTGACACCGATGAACATATTGCTCTGTGTCAGAACCTTGAGACAAGCCGGCAAAAAAACAATTTGGAAATGCACAATTTGTATAATCCACATGAAGAAAGCCATGCCTCACTAGAAGCATCTCCAAGTCACTGGGACCCAAACAGGCCTACAATACATCAATTTTCTTCAGCTAACCATCAGCAAGAATATACATCATCTGTTTTCTCTTTCGACAGTTCTCAAATTTATACTAGGCCTGCTCATGTGAATGAAAGCTCTTGTCAGCCATTGCCTCAGTATGTTCTCCATCATCAGGAGGTGGATGTCAATACTGCTGAATGTGTCCAACCTGAGCTTTGTGAAGGGAGTATATTTGATTATTGCAATTCAAGTGACTGTAACTCTATGGCAGAGACTGTCCAGACATCCATTAAAGGAAGCGATGAGAAACATATGAAGAACTCAGGACAACAATCAGGAGAAGGAAGGATGTGTTATGAGCACACCTTAACGCTATTCAATACAAAAGCGAATCCATTGGAAGCTAACCAAAATGAAAACCATAGTACCACCGGAGACAGTGGAATCGAATCTCCACGGTAAGAAAATAACTTGTTTCACTTGCACAAATTATGAGGTTGTTGTATGGTATTTGAAGTAGTATTTTTAGGATGACTCACACAGTAGGCTGCTGCCACATGTGCTACCTGTGAGTGCATGCGTTTGCGGTAAGGAGGAAGCGTTAGCTGCACACTTGTGCCCATTCTTTCCCACAGTTGGTTCTGGTTCTGCTACCGCATTCATGTATTGTTTGTGTTATGGCTGCATTCACACAAGTACTTACCAGCAGTGTGGCGTCAGATGTACATGTTTGCAAATACAAAACCTCTTCTTAATACAGCTTTATCCATATTCTAACCCAACAAACCATCAGCTCATTTTGCCATAATTTTCCTGATCTGGAGAATCATATTGCCGAGTCATTATTATCCAAGAATTAAAACCATAAACACAAAAAACGATTTTTCAGTACATTTTATGTTAAAATGAATGGTGTCATTCCTAATAAAAAATTCCGGCGTCGTTGAGAGGTGACGTATATCAAAAACCGATCAATTAGCATTAATGTTGCTAATATATTGAAGTATATTAACTTTTTTGTGGGTGTTTTTTATTTTTATTTTTTAACTAGCTGAAGAGCCCGGCGTTGCCCAAGCATAGTAGCCAACTGTGGTTAGTTATAACAAATTATAATTATATTGCACATAACAACATTTCACATCCTACATTCAATACGCGTACTGATTTCTTGTTGAGGTAGGCAAGCCAAGAAGATGGTAATGCTTTTCCAGTCTTTTCTTTGCAGTGGTCCTCAAGGAGAATTAAGGTTTTGTTGAGTCAGTTGGTGATGCACACTTATACAGACAAATACTTTGCTGGCTTCTGTCAGTGATAAGTTGAGGTTTCCCCCTCACATCTCTCATTTTTCCCCCTCATACCTGTCATTTTGACCTCACACCTGTCATTTTCTGATCACTCCACTATTTTCCCCTCGCTCCTCTCATTTTCACCTCACTCTTGTCTTCTCACTCGTGCACAGCAACTTCCTGTTATGAGCATAGCGGTGTAATCCATGAAGCTCCTCACTTTCCCGTGACATCATGTCTCACAGGAACAACTCCATTCTAGACACGACTTAGCTAAATGTGGTGTGTGCCTGCCGTGCACTGACAATCTGAAGGTGGCGGCCCTGATTGCAGTGTGGCTTTCGAGGTGAATGTGTCTCTGCCTGTGTGCGCTAACAACATGGACCATGTGGACGGGGCTTTGCATGTGGAGTGAGTGTAGCTATGCGGAGTGGGCGGGACTATATGGAGAGGGCGTGGCTTGATACACACACACACATATATATATATATATATATATATATATAGTTAGCCATGTGTGAGTGAATAACAAATGGAAAATAAATATTGACTTACCCAAATGCAGTTTGAGTAGCATTTTAACCCCTTAACGACCGCCGATACGCCTTTTAACGGCGGTAATTAAGGGTACTAAAACCACAGCGCCGTTAATTCACGGCGCTGTGATTTAAGTGAATAGCGCCCCCCAGTGTCGGATTTTCTCCGAGACCCCAGAGAACATGAATTGGTCGGTTTTTACCGACCCCCGCTTTTGCGATCGCCGTTATTAACCCTATAACGGCGATCGCAAAAAAAAAAAAAAAAAAAGCTGCGATTTTACATTGAATTTCTCTCTCCTCTGATGTGATCGCACATCAGAGGAGAGAGAAATAGGGTCCCCGATCCCCCCCCGGTACCTCTCCGTGGCCCTCCGTCCCCTCCCGGTGGTCCCACGTCCCGCCGGCATCCTCCGATGGGCGCCGCCATCTTGAAAATGGCGGGCGCATGCGCAGTGCGCCCGCCGGGAATCTGCCGGCTCCGGCTGGCAGATTCCATTCATTATTTTGATCACTATGATAAACGATCATAGTGATCAAAATAAAAAAAATAGTACATAACCCCCCCGTTTATCACTCCCTTATATAGGCCAATATAATGAAATAAAGAAAATATTTTTTTTTTTCAGTTTTCCATTAGGGTTAGGGTAGGGTTAGGGGTAGGGCTAGGGTTAGGGTTAGGGTAGGGTTAGGGTAGGGTTAGGGCTAGGGTTAGGGTAGGGTTAGGGTTAGGGTTGGGCTAGGGTTAGGGTTGGGCTAGGGTTAGGGTTGGGCTAGGGTTAGGGTTAGGGTTGGGCTAGGGTTAGGGTTAGGGTTGGGCTAGGGTTAGGGTTGGGCTAGGGTTAGGGTTGGGCTAGGGTTAGGGTTAGGGTTGTGCTAGGGCTAGGGTTAGGGCTCGGGTCACGACTAGGGTTAGAATTAGGGTTAGGGCGAACTAGAATTAGGGTTAGGATTAGGGATTAGGGTTGGGATTAGGGTTAGGGTTGGGATTAGGGTTAGGGGTGTGTTGGGATTAGGGTTGGAGCAAGAATTGAGGGGTTTCCACTATTTGCCAACTTTGGGGGTCTAAAAATTGGGGTCTAAAAAAATCACTTTTGTGGAAATAAAAAAAGACTTTTTATTTTCACGGCTCTGCGTTTATAAACTTTTGTGAAGCGCTTGGGGGTTCAAAGTGCTCACCACACATCTAGATAAGTTCATTAGGGGGTCTAATTTCCAAAATGGGGTCACTTGTGGGGTGTTTCCACTGTTTAGGCCCATCAGGGGCTCTGCAAGCGCAATATGATGCCCGCAGACCATTCCATCAAAGTCTGCATTCCAAAATGGCACTCCTTCCCTTCCGAGCTCTCCCATGCGCCCAAACAGTGGTTCCCCCCCACATATGGGGTATCGGCGTACTCAGGACAAATTGCATAACAACTGTGCGGGTATGATTTCTCCTGTTACCCTTGTAAAAATAAAAATTTGGGGGTGAAAAGATCATTTTTGTGGAAAAAAAATGGATTTTTTATTTTCACGGCTCTACGTTATAAACTTCTGTGAAGCACTTGAAGGTTCAAAGTGCTCACCACACATCTAGATAAGTTCCTTAATGGGTCTAGTTTCCAAAATGGGGTCACTTGTGGGGGGTTTCTACTGTTTAGGCCCATCAGGGGCTCTGCAAGCGCAACATGATGTCCGCAGACCATTCCATCAAAGTCTGCATTCCAAAATGGCACTCCTTCCCTTCCGAGCTCTCCCATGCGCCCAAACAGTGGTTCCCCCCCACATATGGGGTATCGGCGTACTCAGGACAAATCGCATAACAACTGTGATTTCTCCTGTTACCCTTGTAAAAAATAAAAATTTGGGGGCGAAAAGATCATCTTAGTGGAAAAAAATAGATTTCTTATTTTCACGGCTCTACGTTATAAACTTCTGTGAAGCCCTTGGGGGTTCAAAGTGCTCACCACACATCTAGATAAGTTCCTTAATGGGTCTAGTTTCCAAAATGGGGTCACTTGTTGGAGGTTTCCACTGTTTAGGCACATTAAGGGCTCTCCGAACGCAACATGGCATCCGATCTCAATTCCAGCCAATTCTACGTTGAAAAAGTCAAACGGCGCTCCATCCCTTGCGAGCTGTGCCGTGTGCTGAAATAGTGGTTTACCCCCACATATAGGGTATCGGCGTATTCAGGAGAAATTGTACAACAAATTTTGTGGTTGATTTTCTCTTTTAACACTTGTGAAAATAAAAAAAAATGGTTCTGAAGTAAATTTTTTGCAAAAAAAAGTTAAATATTAATTTTTTCCTTCCACATTGCTTTAGTTCCTGTGAAGCACTTAAAGGGTTAATAAACTTCTTGAATGTGGTTTTGAGCACCTTGAGGGGTCTAGTGTTTAGAATGGTGCCACTTTTGGGTATTTTCTGTCATGTACACCCCTCAAAATGACTTTAAATATGATGTGGTCCCTAAAAAAAATGGTTTTGTAAATTTTGTTGTAAAAATGAGAAATCGCTGGTCAACTTTTAACCCTTATAACTTCCTAACAAAAAAAATTTTTGCTTCCAAAATTGTGCTGATGTAAAGTAGACATGTGGGAAATGTTATTTATTAAGAAATTTGTGTGACACATCTCTCTGATTTGAGGGCATAAAAATTTAAAGTTTTAAAATTGCAAAATTTTCAAAATTTTCGCCATATTTCCATTTTTTTCATAAATAAACACAAGACTTATCGAAGAAATTTTACCACTAATATGAAGTACAATATGTCATGAAAAAACAGTCTTAGAATCAGCGGGATCCATTAAAGCGTTCCAGAGTTATAACCTCATAAAGGGACAGTGGTCAGAATTGTAAAAATTGGCCTGGTCATTAAGCTGCAAACTGGCTCTGTCGCTAAGGGGTTAATTCTCCTGAGTGGAGCCCATTCATACACTGTTTGTTATTACACTGGAATTCTATGTGTTATTTTTAAAGCATTTTTTTTCAGCTAGGTTGGAATCCAAAATGGAAACTTTAATGATTCATTCAGAAAAAAATTCTCCAGCTGTTTATAAATGCTTGTGAAAGTGAAATAAGTTTCAGGCATTTTTTAATGGCACCTTTTGTAAAATGCTTTTTTTTTCTGGTATGACAAAAAAAACCTCCATTATCTGATGCATGTTGCATTAACATTCTGCTGCACAAACCACTATGTGTGTAAATGTTTCAGTATTTTCGCAGATTTTAACAACAAAGTAGTTAAAAAGGATAACAAACAGTGCACAAAAAAATATTGGCCCGATTTATCAAGACAAGTGGTTCCTGATCCAATACGACCTGAGTCATATCGTCCCATCTCTCTTCTATCAGTTGACACCAAGATTATCGCAAAGGCCTTAGCAAATAGATAATTTCACATTATTACCGAAGTTATTCACCAGGATCATTCAGACTTTATGCCAAGCCGGTCCACAGCAATAAATCTAAGAAGACTTTTCTTAAACATTCAGAAATCAAATGCAACACCGGGACATAGAGCTTTTCTCTCTCTTGACATTGCTAAAGCGTTCGACAGTGTGGAGTGGAGATACCTGTGGGAGGTTCTTACACGATTGGGGGTGGGTCCTAAATTTTTAATCATATATACAACTTTTGTACTTTGTGCCTCATGCTAAGAACCAATGGTCTTTTATCTGATACGATTGTGTTGGGGAGGGGCACATGGCAAGGATGTCCATTGTCTCTCCTTTTCGCAATGGCCATTGAACCTTTGGGGGCCTGTATGTTACGTTCCAACCCGGATATAGTGGATTTTGAATATAGTAATTTAGATGAACGGGTATCCCTGTATGCAGATAACTTGTTGATATACAAAGTTGATGTCCAGAAATCTATTGACCCTATTATGAATATCATCGAAGAGTTTGGTAAATGGTCAGACCTATCAATTGGGATAAGTCAATTCTTCTACCAGTTGATAATCCCCTAGCTCGGTTACACTGGAACATACTCAGATACAAATAGTGGAGGAATTTAAATATCTTGGTATAAATATTATGAAAAAACCTCAGGATTATATATCCCTGAACTTACACACTGGAAAGGTTTAAAAGGAAAATAGAAACATTGTGTAGACTACCACTATCAGCTGTGGGGAGAGGAAACTTGTTAAAAATGATATTGATGCCCCAACTTCTATATATTCTGAATACTGCCCCTATATGGATCCCTAGTTCTTATTTTCAAAAAATTCATTGTATGTTTCGCTCTCTCATTTGGAAAAATATCTTCAGGAATAAAATTTGATCACTTGCAAAGGGACAAGGAGTCTGGTGATCCTCAATGCGTTAATATATTATATTGCAGCACAACTACAGGATTTTAGCGGCTGGAATAATACTGAAAAGTCAAATAGTGCTATGATGCTGATTACCTCTGGGACACCATGGAATATCTCTATCCATCTGGTTGAACTAAATAGCGTTGTGGATAAGAAATCAATATACCTAACACTAGCATTAAGCCCCCGTCTCGCATAACGAGATCGTTAGCGAGATCGCTGAAGCGTCACCGATTTTGTGACGCAACAGCGACCTCGCCAGCAATCTCGCTACATGTGACGCGCAGCGGCGACTGCCCCCCCGCTGGATATCGCTGATCGTGCTGGAATGTCCTGGGCCATTTTTTCATCGTCAGTGTCCCTCTGGCCAGTGCGCATCGCTGTGTTTGACCCGACGAGCGACCTCATTGGCGACACAGAACTCAGGGACGCAGGCGGGAATCGTTCAGAAAAGCTGCTGTGTGACAAGGTATCAACCACCGTCGAGGATCGCTGGATGGTTGCTGCGTCGCTGAAGAGATCTGCCTGTTTGGTAGCTTACTAGCGACCATTTAGCGACGCACCAGCGATCCCTACCAGGTCATATCGTTGTCGGGATCGCTGGTGTGTCGCTAAGTGAAAACAGACCCTAACTCTACAAGGTGTGGGATAGAGGTACATTTCATGGGAATAGGAAACTGTAATGAATATACACCCCAGAATACTGAAGGAGATAGCAGAAGAAATTTTTGAACCCCTCTCCATAATCTTTGAAAATTCTTGGAGAACAGGAGAAGTCCCAGAAGACTGGAGAAGAGCAAATGTTGTTCCTATCTTCAAAAAGGGGAAGAAGGTGGACCCAGGCAACTATAGGCCGGTGAGTCTGACTTCTATACCAGGAAAGATCTTTGAACAAATTATTAAACAACATGTATGTCAGTACCTGGATAACAATGAAGTGATTAAACAGAGTCAGCATGGGTTTGTAACTAATAAGTCATGTCAGACTAACTTAATTTCCTTCTATGACGGAATCACTGATTGGGTGGATCAAGGAAATGCTGTAGATATAGTATATCTTGACTTCAGCAAAGCATTTGACAAAGTATCTCATACAATCCTTATTGAAAAAATGACTAAGTATGGAATGGACAAGGCAACTGTTAGGTGGATTCATAACTGGCTTAGTGATCGGACCCAAAGAGTGGTCGTAAATGGCTGCACATCCAGTTGGAAGAATGTCTCAAGTGGGGTACCACAGGGCTCTGTCCTGGGCCCTGTATTGTTCAACATCTTTATCAACGATTTAGATGAAGGAATTGAGGGTAAACTGATTAAATTTGCTGATGACACAAAGCTAGGAGGGATAGCTAATACTAGAGAAGAGAGAGAGAGGATTCAAAAAGATATAAATAAACTGGAGCAGTGGGCAGCAACTAACAGAATGGTTTTTAACAGGGAAAAATGCAAAGTACTACATCTGGGCAATAAAAATGAAAAAAGCATATACAGAATGGGAGGAATAGGCCTAAGCAACAGCACATGTGAAAAAGACTTGGGTATACTAATAGATCACAGACTGAATATGAGTCAACAGTGTGATGCAGCAGCAAAAAAGGCAAATTCAATTCTAGGATGTATTAACAGGAAGCATACAGTCTAGATCACGTGAAGTCATTATTTCCCTCTACTCCTCTTTGGTCAGACCTCATCTGGAATATTGTGTCCAGTTTTGGGCACCACATTTTAAAAAAGACATCAACAAACTGGAGCAAGTTCAGAAAAGAGCGACCAGAATGGTGACCGGTCGGCAAACCCTGTCTTATGAGGAAAGGTTGCAGGATTTGGGATTGTTTAGTTTGCAAAAGAGAAGACTGAGAGGAGACTTAATAGCTGTCTACAAATATCTAAAGGGCTGTCACATTGTAGAAGGATCAACTTTATTCTCATTTGCACAAGGAAAGACTAGAAGCAATGGGATGAAACTGAATGGGAGGAGACACAGATTAGATATTAGAAAAAACTTTTTGACAGTTAGAGTGATCAATGAGTGGAACAAGCTGCCACGAGAATTGGTAAGTTCTCCTTCAATGGAAGTCTTCAAACAGAGGCTGGACAGACATCTGACTGGGACGATTTAGTGAATCCTGCTTTGAGCAGGGGGTTGGACCAGATGGCCCAGGAGGTCCCTTCCAACTCTACGATTCTATGATTCTATATGGTTTAATACACAATATTTAGAGCTCTATAGGGATTTCGGAACTGGATGGATAAAGGAATACTTACGGTACAACAAATATTATGTGATGGTATGTTGTAAATACTTATGTCCCCCCCCAAAAAATTGAGAAAAGTATTCAAGGAGTGATACCTTTATTGGCTAACCAGAGAAATTATATTTGCAAGCTTTCAAGGCTCAGAAGGCCCCTTTGTTAGGCGTCAGGTTCCTGCAGCGGCACAACAGGAATCCAGAGCCTCATATTCTGCGGTCTCCCATTGTCTATTGACCGCAGAGGAGTTTGCTCAGCAGTCCCAGCGTCCCAGACACTCTGCCCAGACCTGCTCTGTGGGTCTGGCTGTTGCTAACACCTTTGGGTCAGCAATAGCAATGCAGGCTGCTCAGCAGCAAATCGCTCCAGAGACTAAGTCCTTCTGTCGCTCCACTGAGCATGCTCACGAGATGATCTCCCATTGGAGATCAGGAGTCACATGTCCAGGTCCTTCTCCAGATCTGATTGGTCCATCTCCGGGATCTGGAAGCTTCCAGAGGGTCCTGGCTATAAAAGGTTCGCATGGCCGCTCGGCCATGCGCTAGTATAGACTCTATTGGCTAACTGTGTGAATGATGATGGATGCATTTACCTGCGAATGACTCATTAAGATCCCCTCCCTCTGATATTACGAGTGTGTATAGCGACTTAGGTTTAGAGTCAGCGCCAGCCAGTGGCAAGCTACAGCCACAATAGCATCCTCCACAGTGCTGGTGTCCAACCGTGCGCCTGCTACCGGGCATTGTTGATTAGCGGCAGTGTCTGTCGCCACGCTGTAGTCTGCAGCTCCTCTTGGCGTCCGAAGTAGCGACGCACGCACGGTAGGTCTAGACGGACGCTGACCCTCTGCCTAGGGCCCAGCTCCTGTGACCATATACTGTACGTGCACTTCTCAGACCTGTGATGTTAACAGGCTCAGTCTTTTGTGTTTATCACTTAGGCGTCTCTGTGGATAAACAGAGATCGCTCAGCGCACCCGGGTGACGTTCAACCCGCGTGCGTAATACCGCCATATTGTACGTCCGCCATTATCTAGCAGCAGTGTTAACACCTTCTGCACGGTGGACCCTGGGTGGTGAACACACTTTACGTTATTTAATATGGTACCACAATATTATTTTGTATTGTACATCGTAAGTGATGGTATGTTAAAATCCTTTGATCAATTGAAGGAGGAATTTGGGTTGACAAACAATTCTATCAGTATTTGCAGCTTAGGCACTCATTTAATGCACAAATAAAATTGACCCCTTTGCTGATAGATAATAATTCCTTTATTAATCTGGTATTGGAAAAAGGAAATACCAAGGGCCGTATATATTTTCTGATATTTACAGACTTCTAAATAGTTTTCTTTAAAAAACTTCCCTTCATTAGCTAGACAAAAATGGGAGGAAGATCTAGGGTCGATTTCAGAAGATAATCGAGTCTCGCATTAGAGTTGATACCTCAAAAATGAGGTGCAGAGATTTTCTCAAATTATATTAATGCATAGGAAATCATAGAATCATAGAATCGTAGAGTTGGAAGGGACCTCCTGGGCCATCTGGTCCAACCCCCTGCTCAAAGCAGGATTCGCTAAATCATCCCAGTCAGATGTCTGTCCAGCCTCTGTTTGAAGACTTCCATTGAAGGAGAACTCACCACTTCTCGTGGCAGCCTGTTCCACTCATTGATCACTCTAACTGTCAAAAAGTTTTTTCTAATATCTAATCTGTGTCTCCTCCCATTCAGTTTCATCCCATTGCTTCTAGTCTTTCCTTGTGCAAATGAGAATAAAGTTGATCCTTCTACAATGTGACAGCCCTTTAGATATTTGTAGACAGCAATTAAGTCTCCTCTCAGTCTTCTCTTTTGCAAACTAAACATTCCCAAATCCTGCAACCTTTCCTCATAAGACAGGGTTTGCAGACCGGTCACCATTCTGGTCGCTCTTTTCTGAACTTGCTCCAGTTTGTTGATGTCTTTTTTAAAATGTGGTGCCCAAAACTGGACACAATATTCCAGATGAGGTCTGACCAAAGAGGAGTAGAGGGAAATAATGACTTCACGTGATCTAGACTGTATGCTTCTGTTAATACATCCTAGAACTGCATTTGCCTTTTTTGCTGCTGCATCACACTGTTGACTCATATTCAGTCTGTGATCTATTAGTATACCCAAGTCTTTTTCACATGTGCTGTCACTTAGCCCTATTCCTCCCATTCTATATATGCTTTTTTCATTTTTATTGCCCAGATGTAGTACTTTGCATTTCTCCCTGTTAAAAACCATTCTGTTAGTTACTGCCCACTTCTCCAGTTTATTTAAATCTTTTTGAATCCTCTCTCTCTCTTCTCTAGTATTAGCTATCCCTCCTAGCTTTGTGTCATCAGCAAATTTAATCAGTTTACCCTCAATTCCTTCATCTAAATCGTTGATAAAGATGTTGAACAATACAGGGCCCAGGACAGAGCCCTGTGGTACCCCACTTGAGACATTCTTCCAACTGGATGTGCAGCCATTTACGACCACTCTTTGGGTCCGATCACTAAGCCAGCTATGAATCCACTTAACAGTTGCCTTGTCCATTCCATACTTAGTCATTTTTTCAATAAGGATTGTATGAGAGACTTTGTCAAATGCTTTGCTGAAGTCAAGATATACTATATCTACAGCATTTCCTTGATCCACCCAATCAGTGATACCGTCATAGAAGGAAATTAAGTTAGTCTGACATGACTTATTAGTTACAAACCCATGCTGACTCTGTTTGATCACTTCATTCTTATCCAGGTATTGACTTAAATGTTGTTTAATAATTTGTTCAAAGATCTTTCCTGGTATAGAAGTCAGACTCACCGGCCTATAGTTGCCTGGGTCCACCTTCTTCCCCTTTTTGAAGATAGGAACAACATTTGCTCTTCTCCAGTCTTCTGGGACTTCTCCTGTTCTCCAAGAATTTTCAAAGATTATGGAGAGTGGTTCAGAAATTTCTTCTGCTATCTCCTTCAGTACTCTGGGGTGTAATTCATCTGGACCTGGAGACTTGAATTCATTTAGGTTAGCTAAGTGTTTCCTCACTATCTTTCTGTTTATAGATATCCTGGATTCTTCTATTCCCTTAATAGGACAGTGAATAACAGTTGGTGTTACATTTCCTTTCTGAGAGAAAACAGATGCAAAATAGGAATTTAAAAGTTCAGCCTTCTCAACATCCTGTCTTACCATTTCATCATTTTCATCCTGTAAAAATCCTATAGCATCTTTGACTTTTCTTTTACTTTTGACATATCCCCAAAATCCTTTATTATTGCTTTTGACATCTCTTGCAAGCCTCAATTCATTTTCAGCTTTAGCTAATCTGATTTGTGCCCTGCAGATTCTGCAGACAGCATTATATTCTTCTTTAGATATGCCTCCCTCTTTCCATTTTATAAACATTTTTTTCTTCCTTTTTAGCATGTGCTTAAGTTCTGTGTTCACCCATCCTGGTTTCCTTAAATGCTTCCTATTCTTCCCTCTTTTCGGAATTGTTAACAACTTTGCTTTGAGAATTTCATTTTTCAAGATTTCCCATCCTTCCTGGACATTTTTGTCTTTAAGGATATCCAGCCATTGGATCCCTCCAATTATCTTTCTGAATCCCTTAAAATCTGCCTTTCTGAAATCTAACCTTGACGTCTGAGTCTTCACAGGTCTTCCGCCTCTAGTTATCCAAAATTCTAAAATAGCATGGTCGCTACCTCCTAGGGTTCCAGCCACTTTTACCTCCTCAACCATTTCCTCCCTGTTTATAAGGATTAGATCCAAGGTAGCAGTTCCCCTTGTTTTCTCCCCTACCTTTTGGAAGATAAAGTTGTCAGCAAGAGAGGATAAGAATTTCCTTGACCTGTTAGTTTTGCCTGAGAGAGATTCCCAACAAATGTCTGGATAGTTGAAATCTCCCATGACAACTATGTCATATTTTTTGGAGAACTTGGCCATTTGATGCATAAAGAGTTCATCCATATCTTCAGCTTGCACAGGCGGCCTGTAGTAAATGCCTACAATGGTGTCCTTTCCATTGTTCTGTCCTTGTATTCTTACCCAAACAGTTTCCACAGAACTCCCAGTCTCTGAAGCTTCAATCTCTGTGCAGATATACGCGTTTCTAACATACAATGCAACACCCCCTCCTCGTTTATCAAGTCTGTTTCTTGCAAATAAGTTGTATCCTTCTAGTCTTGTATTCCAATCATGTGTATCGTCCCACCAAGTTTCAGTGATTCCAATGACATCATATTTCTTTTCCTGTGTTAGTAGTTCCAATTCTCCTTGTTTGTTGCCCATGCTTTGTGCATTAGTATAGAAACATTTTAGTTTGTGATTGGTTTCTCTTTCTCCAATATTTTTATTAATTAGATTCTTTCGTCTTTGTTCTTCCTTTCCACTTCTATTAGCAGAGTTCTCAATAGCATTTGTCAGGTGTATGGCTTTTTCTGGTCTTTTGCTTCCCTTACCATGTTGTTCTAGTTTAAAGCTCTCCTTACAAGTGTAGCAAGGCGACTTCCAAATACATGCTTTCCAGTCTTCGTAAGGTGCACCCCATCTCTAGCAAGTAGTCCATCGTATAAGTAGTTCACTCCGTGATCCAGAAATCCAAATCGTTGCTGACGGCACCATCGACGTAGCCAGTTGTTCACCTGCAGAATCTTATTCCACCTCCTTGGTCCATGGCCATCCACTGGGAGGATGGAAGAGAAGACCACCTGCGCTCCCAGTTCTTTCACTTTCTTGCCTAAGTCTTCAAAGTCTCTGCAGATGGTTTCCAGGTCGTTTCTTGCGGTGTCATTTGTCCCCACATGTAGTAGCAGGAATGGGTAGTCATCTGTAGGTCTGAAGAGTCCTGATATCCTGTCAGACACATCTTTAATTTTTAATTTTTGCACCTGGAAGACAGCACATTTCTCTTGAAGTTATATCCGGTCTGCAGATAGCGGCCTCTGTTCCTCTCAACAGGGAATCCCCCATGACCACCACTCTCCGTTTCTTCTTCACAACATTTTTCTTTCTCCATCCAGGAGGACTCTGAAGGCGTACAAGGTTGCTGTTTGTTGGCAAAGTCTTATCCTGATGTATTTCTTCATCATTTTCCTGCGTGAGAGCCTGGTACTGGTTTCTGAGCAGTATGGGTGCTGACTGACTGAAATACAAGACGCCAGATTGTTATTTAGTATAGGGTATAGAACTGATGCGGAGTGTCCAAGATGTAAAAAGGATGATGCGGATATGTCGGGAACTGGGAGGATACTGGAAAGGAGTTCTGTCTATCATAAAGAAAGTCTATAAAATTGTTATATAACCAGATCCCAAAAAATGTCTATTGGGAATATTAGAGGATGACATGGAATTTGATGCAGTAACTATAGGAATTTCACACATTTTATCCCAGGCCAGTTAACATATTGCATCCAAACGGATTAATCCTTTACCTCCATTGATTAGAGATGTGAAAAATAGGATAAATAATATTAGACTGAAAAAAGTATATACAAAAAGCGAAACATGATGAATAAATTTGAGAGCATATGGGGTCCACGGTTGGATACTTCTGGAATGCCATCAAGAGGATTGTTGATGGAGAGGCAATTAGACCTACTGGGGGGAGGAGGGCAAAGCTGGGCCTGATACCTCACTAGATTATGTCAGTGATTTTTTATCAGGTGTTTTGGGTGATGTTATATATTTAGGCCTATAATAAAAATATTTTATATAAGAATTCTGTCTTCTACAGGAAGATGAGATCACACTGTTTTGTTTGTAAGGTGTAATGAATGTGAATTACTGGACAGTGTTGAGCTAGAGTGTTAGCTATACTGAAATAATGTATGTTTGTTACCCTTCCGTTATTATGTTTGTATGTGGTTCTGTATGTGAAGATTGCTAATGATTGTAACAAAATGATAAAAAATTGTTTCAATAAAAAAAAAAGACTAGCGGTTCCTGACGGTCTCGAGATTGCGTGTTGGAGTTAGACGCTCCTGACTCATTAAGATTATCGTGCCTCTTAATGAATCGGGAGTGCCAAAAATTTTACTCCATTCACAGACTAGAGGAAGAATTTTGGTATAAGGAACGCCACAGTTCATGATGAATTTGATGCGCTGTGGGGGTCACTTTTTATGCCTGTCAGAGCACTTAATGGACATCCGTAGGACACCATATGCCATCATAAAGGGTTTCTGTCTTTCACATGAGAATTCATGAATTATTACATCCCAAAGATTAGTGTTCATAACCCAATGTGATCTAGCCGGATAGGAGGTGACACTTATGGGTGGAAGGCAGGCGCGAACATAGCTGTGGTGCAACCTGTAAAGCCACACAGGGACCCAAGAGATAAGGGGGCCACGAGCAACTGTAGGTGGGATTGTGCATTATCAGAGTTATTGGATGGTCAGGGGTCCTGTTCTGTCCTGGTGGAAGGGGTGTGAAGTCTGTGTCCTTGAAGAAATATCTTCTTACTTTGTGCCATTTTTCTTTTCTCTCAGAACTCGGATAAGTCTGGCATCTAGTAATTCTGTGATTTTTGAGAAACTAAAGAAAAGGACATTTCTTCAGAACCTAGAAGTCAATGTTGGGAACAAGAACGAAGGACTGCTTGCATCAAGCTCCCTAATGCAATTGACCCCTGCTATGAATGTGTAGATTGTAAACCAAGGAAGAAACTTTACTGTAGCAAAATACCAAAGTATTCAGGAATCTACTGGTCTCCTTCCTCTTAGTGATTCAAATGTGTAAAAAAAAAAAATGATTACCTCCAAAGATAAGTATAACTGTGTCATTTTCATAAAAAAAAACTTAAGTGCCTCAGATACAAAGTAGCGTTTCAGTTCATGAAACCCGTAGAAACTATTCGTTACACTCTCGTGTATTGCAAAGAAATGTCCGTGTTTTCCATTGCAGGACGGATCCCATTGACTTTTGTAAGTCGTCAAGTTCCACTAAGTGTTTACAGTTTTGCAAAAAATGAAGCCTCTGTAGATGTGTGGAAAACCTGCAGCCTAAGAGACCCAGCCGGTAACCTTTGCTTCAAGGGAGTATATTGCAAAGTATTTTCAGAATGAAAAATCATGGACTTCTGGAAGAATTTGCCACGTCTCGCTCTTCCTTGTACTCAAAGAAGGCGCAAATCTTTCATCCTGTGACTGCATTAATACGACCATACTGCAGCTACGCTTTGAAGTCCATATTGCGGCCACAAGATGGCTTTCCTTCACTATTAGACTGTGTTCCCACAAGGAGTTTTTGTGAGTTTTTCATGCTACGTATTTTCACTGCATCAATAACTCGGCGTCTTTCAGTTCCAGCAAAGTGGATGAGATTTATGGTCGTTTCGTTCCCACTGTGTAAACTAACCTGTGGTGCAAGTTTGAAATCCGCAGCACTTCTTAGCAACACCAAAAACGCTCCAAATACTAATCATGGGAACGTACTACTAGGGCTTGTTCACATGCTACATTTTTGCTGCGTGTGTTTTTCTTAAGGATTAAAATTGCTGCACTCTAACTTACCAGCACAGTGATTGAGATTTCTGAAATCTCATTTTTTTTACTTGCAGACTTGAATCATCATGGTGCTTTTTTTTTTTTATTGTTCAAATTTGCAGCATTCAAATTAATGGGGAAAAACACAAGTAAAAATGCAGATAAAAGTGTCTCAAAAACATGTGTATTTATTTTAAGTGTCCTTTTTCTGCCAGCACTTTTTGCAGCGTTTTTTTTAGTTGATTTTTTACTTTTTTTCCCATTTATTTCAATGGGTAAAAAATGCTGCCAAAATGCTGAACGGATTTATATATGACATATTCCAAAAAATGCCAAGTAGCTTAACCCCTTACTTCCATCAGACGGAATGGTACATCCGATGGCAGCACCCTCGCTTTGATGTGGGTTCCGGCGGTGATCCCACCTCAAAGCCGGGATATGTCCACTGTTTTGAAAAGCTGACATGTGCCCGCAATAGCTGCGAACGGAATCGCGATCCACCCGCGGCTATTAACTAGTTAAATGTCAGTGTCAAACTCTTGACAGCGACATTTAACAAGCACTCCAGCCGTCCAGCTGGAAATGCGCTCACCGGTGACCCCTGTCACGTGATCGGGGGTCATCGTTTTATTGGCATAACAACCAGAGTTCTCCTTGAGACCTCCATGGTTGTTGATGCTGGATTGCTGTGAGCACCACCCTGTGGTTAGCGCTCATAGCAATGCAGTAATTCTGCTACATAGAGGCGATCTGAGCATCGCCTCTATGCAGCAGAGGTATTCGAGTTGTGGCAGCTTCTAACCTCCCATGGAAAAAGAAATGTTTTTAAAAATGAAAAAAAATAAAAAAAAACAAAGTTCAAATCACCCCCCCATTCGCCCCATTCAAAATAAAGCAATAAAAAAAAAAATCAATCATAGACATATTTGGTATCGTCGCGTTCAGAATCGCCCGATCTATCAATATAAAAAAGGATTAACCTGATCGCTAAATGGCGTAGCAAGAAAAAAAATGAAAACGCCAGAATTACATTTGGAATTTTTGATCACCACTTAGATATAAAATAACCTAGACATGTTTGGTGTCTATGAACTTGTAATGACCTGGAGAATCATAATGGCAGGTCAGTTTTAGCTTTTAGTGAACCTAGCAAAAAAGCCAAACAAAAAACAAGTGTGAGATTGCACTTTTTTTTGCAATTTCACCGCACTTGGAATTTTTTTTTTCCAGTTTTCTGTTACACAACATGGTAAAAACAATGGTATCGTTCAACAGTACAACTCATCCCAGAAAAAATAAGCCCTCACATGGCCATATTCAAGGAAAAATAAAAAAGTCATGGCTCTGGGAAGAAGGGAAGCGAAAAATGAAAATGCAAAACCGAAAAAAGCTCCGGTCATTAAGGGGTTAAAAATTCAAGGGAAAAAAACAAGCTTGTGAATGAGATTTTTTAAAATCTCAATTAATTTGCTGGTGCTGTAAAATGCAGCGTAACTTTCCAAGGACAACAAAATGCCACATATGAATAAACCTTCAGGCTGTGTTCACACATTGCAATTTTGCTGCATTTTAAAATGCAAATTAAAAACTGCTTATTACAGTTCCTAGCAAAATCTATGGTATTTCTGAAATCTCATGCACATTCTTGTTTTTTTTTTTTTTTACTGAATTGGAGATCTGCTGCCTTTTTGAAAACTACAACATAAATTTCAAAGTTTTTTTCACCCGTAGAAAGTAATCAGTAAGTTCAAAAACAGTGCAATTTAGTTTTTTCAGTGTTTTGGGTGAAGAAAATGCAGGTAAAGCAAGTTGCGAAAGCCATTTATTATTCTGATTTTGTTCATTCTGACTCCAAGTAGAGTATAATTTAAAGTGAATATATGTTAGTGATATTTGTTAAAGTAAACAATGCCCTACCAATCTGTTAAAGTAAACCATGTCCTACCAGTTTAACTCCCCCTGCTGTTTTTACTTTTGCAATTGTGTATTTTTCCATGAACTCCTATAACCTTAGTTCAGGACTGCTCTTCATACATGAATCCAGCTGTTTTGTTCAAAACTGTCACAATTTCTTCAGACAAAAACTTTTTTCCCTATATAATTTGATCAAATTTCTCCTTCCCCCCCCCCCCCCCAAATGTTTTATGGTGTCACATACATCTTGCATTGGTGACCTAATATCTTGTAATGTTTATGCTTGCAAGGTGGAAGCAAAGCTAAACTTTGGGATCCTGAAAAATACAACAAAAAGTAGAAAAGCCTATGTTTTAGATGCAGCTTTTTTGCTGCCGAGATATCAGGTTTTGGCTGCAGAATAAAAAATTCCACAAAAAAGCAACGTGTGAGCATAGTTGGGAAAAATATACTGCACTCCTAAGCCTTGATTTCTACTCAAGTGCCTTTACCATAGCTTTTTGGCAGTAGCTAATTTAGTCAGCTAATATGTACGATGACTAGCATCCAAATCCTACATGCCACTGCCACTTACTAATTATTTAAAAAAATATTTTTTAATTAGAAAAACAAGATTTTCGCATTCACCTGGATAAACTTAACTGTAATATTAGCCATATATTTTCATGATGCGTGACTCCAAAGACACATTTAGTTTAAAATGAAAATTCTATTTATATTTTTAAAAATGTAATGTAAATTCAGATTAACTTCTTTAGTTTGGGCTTTGAATTTCATGTAAATTGTGTGTAAATATCCTATAAAATATAATTTTTGTAATACTGTTTTTATTGTTACTGTAGTGACTGAAAGATTAAAGTAATGCAGGAAATGCTGTCAAGATACAAAATAATTTGTGGTTGCCTCAGTGTTACATTTATTTCTTTATTTTTTTTTTTTTTCACCCCTTTTCAGAAAATGGGAATATCTCCTATTATTTTTTATGTTGACTAAACCTGTTAATGATCTAGTGAGACCCAGAGTGATTGTTTGCCACAAAGGATCAGGCAGGATGTTAGAGAAGGTGGGTCTGAGCAGAAAGTTAGGGTGTGTGCATCCGTGCGGATCCGCAGTAGTTTCTGCTGCGGTGAACAGTACCATTAAAATCAATGGAAATTAAAAACCGCTGTGCAGACAGTGCGGATTTGCTGCGGTTTCAAAACCGCACCATGTCAATTCTTTGTGCGGATTCTGCTGCGGTTTGGCACCTGCTCCATGGCAGGTGTCAAACCGCAGGGGAAAACTGCAGGCTAAACCGCAGAAAAACTGCATATAAACCGCAGGTCTTTTGACCTGCGGATTTACCTGCGGTTTTTGACATATCCATGCGGAAAAATAAATATCCGCAGGACATTCCGCAGCGTGTGCACACACCCTTTTGGAAAAAGCTTTAGTATAAATTTGCTTTTAAACCTCTGCTCATTTTGGACTTTTGGTCTTACTCAGTGATTGACAGCCTTAGTTCTATAAGTGTGCACACAGGGATAGCTCTCAGTCACTAATTAGGTCTGACCATTTATTACAAAATCCCCAAATGAGCAGAAGTTTATACAGGTGTTCTGCTGAATCTTTTTTTTTTTTCCATAAATGATATACCAATGTGCTCAGTGTCTCCTGCTCGAACATCCTGCCTGCAGATTGGACTGCATTACCAATGTGACCAGTTCCCCTGAAAGGACTTGTCCAGCTTGTTCTGGACAACTGCTTTTAATATTTTTACTAGCAATGTATTTTTATTTTTCCGTGATGCATACATGAAATATGGGGGTGTAGTCAGACTGCTGACATGATCGGACGCATCCTCGGAGATATTCCTCCCCTCCCCCCACGGTCTGTTGTGTTATAAAGGGCAGTCCGTGCTTCACAAGTTTCAGATTGCCTACCGAATGCTACATCCATTATCCAGGGATTGGTGGGGTTGAAAATGCTCCATTCTCGGGCTTATCTGAACAGCTCTCTGTTGCAGCCTTGGCCATGCTACAAACCCACTGTCCAAATTTGTATCTGACACCTTTTTTTATATCCACTGGCCATTAGTGTAGCCTCACACCCTGCTGACCTTTTATAGCCCCTCATTTTATCTCATTTAAATAGGCTTCCATCTGAAATCACCGTCTTAGTATAGTGCACTGCTCCAGACTCCAATACTACTGTGTTTCCTTATCCTCTTCTTCTGAATATCTCTTAATCCTATAAAAGTTTCTCTAGAGTAAAAAAATAAGACAGCTGAAACCTTACAGCATTAACATCCCCTCTTCACAGGGAAAGATAGAGTTAAATCGTAGTACGCGTAATACACTGATGAGCAAAGGGGTAACAATGTTTTGAACTTTTCATTTTCAGGCTCCATATCTCACCATCCAATACTGCCTTGATCGTAAGACTACCATCATTTTATAGACAATCATCTTGGCTATCTCATACATAAATTTGACTTTCAACTTTCTAGGGCAGGGTTCCCCAACTCCAGTCCTCAAGGCCCACCAACGGTCATGTTTTCAGGATTTCCCTCACATTGTACAGGTGATGCAATTATCACCTGAGCAATACTAAGGAAATCCTGAAAACATGACCCGTTGGTGGGCCTTGAGGACTGGAGTTGGGGAACCCTGATCTAGGGTATGATTAGTTATGCAGATTTTTGTCAGGTCGCTGCATTGTTACTGCTTTTAGTGGTGGAAAAATCTTTTTCTTCCTGTATAACTTACAACCTGTTTTCACATTCCCTTATAGCTCAGTGTGTTAAGTTGATTCCCAAGTGCAAGGTCACTGATTTGAATCGAGGAGCAGCCATAAAGATTTGCCACGAAAAAAAAAACTGCATCATCAGATTCCAGCTCATCGATAGCGGTATTTCGGCCAAGAAAATTGCCAAACTGCATCATGTGAGTGCCATGACAGGTGGAAGAATACAAAATCATGTCCGTCAATCCATTCAAAAGCCTGGAGGTGGACGTCCAGGCAAAATTTCAGAGTCAACAATTTGGCAGTGGAGGTGGTCCATATGCTTTGTATTATTGAGATCACAGACATCCATGCAAGCACCATGCGATGCATGTTGCGCAAGTCTGGAATGCAGGCCCGAAAAAAAAAGGGAAGAAGCCTCGGCTTCAATATTGTGTTAAAGAGCTTCTGCTCGAGTTTGCAAAAAAGTACTAAAAGAAGACAATAGAAGATTGGAAATTGGCAATTTGGAGTGATGAGACAAAAGTCAATAGACTAGGCTCTGATGGGTGCGAAAGTGTAAATGGGTCTGTAAAACACAAGGGAAAAGTGGGATAACTGTTCAAGAAATGGAAGGAACTGTTACGTTTGCTGGAGGAAGCCTGATGATAGGGGGTTGTTTCACAACCAAAGACATTAGATACTTGACCAGTATCGATGGTGGTCTCACTGCTGAGCTATATTTGAGTATTGTACTAGACAAGTTACCTCGTACACTCAAGTATCATGAGTACTGCAGGACAACAATCCAAAGCAAATGTTGAGATTGGCATAGAAATGGTTCAGCGACAATGAAATAGAAGTGCTGGTTTGGTCCCCAGACCTCAGCTCAATTGAACACTTGTTGATAGCGTTGAAGGAAAAGCTGCATACATATCTAAGTGACTCAAACAGTTTGCACCAACTTTGGAAAGGAGAGAGACCTGGGATCACATTTTGGTCGAGAAATGTCGGAATCTGATCGAAAGCATGCCTAGAAGAATTTGGGCAACGTTGAAAGCCAAAGGCGAATTTACAAAATACTAACAGAATAATAAAAATTTAAATTTTTAGGTGCATAACAGTGCAGTGACATGACAAGAATCTGCATAACTGATCATATGCATAATAGTTGCAGGTCAAATTTAAAGTATAAGATATCCAAGATGCTTGTCTATAACATTAGCCTCACGTTTGAAGCAGTAGTGGATGGTGAGATATGGAGCCTGAAGGTCAATAGTTCAAAACATTGTTACCCTTTTGCTTGTCAGTGTATACATCTCTTGGGATGTATATACAGGAGTCTCCATCTCTCCTATGTCATGTATACAACAGATCTCCCACTGCTTGAGCTCTATAAATGTAGCGTGAGCAGTGATGGATTTCCCACTGTGAGCAGACCTGCAGTGTAAGATACATCGGTGTTCAGCATTACTTACTGCTGCGAGTTCCCTACAAAACTTAACGCAAAGAGTCTCCTGTGTTCCAGACCAACGCAAATCTGGAAAAGTAGTAACATCATCAATTCTACCTAACATCACAGCTGCACCAAAGAGAAGCAGCTCCAGCCATCACGTTAGGTGAGAGTTAATTAACTGTTTGTTCAAATAAAGGAAGGTTAATTTTCAAGTTGATAATTTTGTACGGCCCCAGAATGATGGTATAAATATTCAAATGGGCCCCAGCAGAAAAAACATTCTCCACCCCGCCAGAACATCTAATCAATAAGCATGTAGCCTGAACTGTATCAAACATTAATAGAAACAAAAGGTGGGGGAAAAACATCAGGGAGACTATGCAGGCTGGAAGTTAAGGAAGAAAAAAAGAGAAAGGGGAGCAAAAATCCCAAAAAAAACATGCTGTGGAAATCACTGTGACAAAGAATAGTTAACCAAAGCAAGTTACTTCTTTTATTCAATGTTTATGGTTTCAGGAGTATCTATGAAGGAGGACCATAGAAGACAAGCCTGATACTCTTCTAACAGGGTCCCATAGTCTTATACCATTCCACTATAATAGACAGTGTGTACTTCTGCAGTGCCTGGGAATGACTGAACGTGCAGTAGCTAACATGTGACATAACAGTCCCTTTTCAATTAAAGAGATGTATATAGGAATAATGGAGAGAAAGGTTACCTGGGGTGTCCGGGTGAATCGGCAGAAGGTAACTTTCTTGTGAGTCTCAAAGACACTTGGCAATACCACTAGATATGTAACATGGACTACCTTCCGGAGCCACATCTCCAACAGACCTCAGACTCCGACTGGTATATTGCATGTAAGTGCATTGGACATCTATACCATTGGGTTAAGAGTTTGTAAATCTTATCCTGAGGACTACTGGCATTTTGTGGGAGAAGATGAAGGACTTCTACTCTTCATATGATGTCGAAATCAAAAGCTCCCTTCCCATGATAAAGTATAAGTAAGTTTCTACAGAGCAGAAGTTTGGGAGGACTACATGTTAAACAAAGGAGAGAAAGAGGGCTGAAAGCACTATCTGGGGGAAATGGAACTCTAAATGATGGCTGGTGCCATTTCAAATAGAAAATACACTAGACAGGAGCCCAGTTGTTCTAACGTGGGCTTTTGAGTCAATGTACCGTATATGTAACAATATTGCAGCACCCCTGCATGGTTCCCCTTCCCCCTCCATGCAGGGACACTGGTATACTCACTGCTTTGGCCCTGAGGCATGGCCTCCTCCTGGCATGGCTCTTGCTTGCGCACGATGCACTACCTGGCAGCACCACTAGTGTATATGTGCGCACTCCCCCGTTCTTAAAGGGGCAGCGTGTGCACATAGTAAAATGCCCCCAGAAAATGACTGGGAGGTATTGAGTAACTGAGTACACCTGTAAGATGGCTCCTAGGCAATAGCTGGGAGGAAGCTTAGGTCCAGTGGGAAAGTTGGTTCAGCAGGCCATGAAAAGTCCGTGTCAGATTCCCATTAGTGATGAGCGAGCATGCTCAGGTTTTCTCAGAGTATCTTGGGCGTGCTCGTATATTATGTTTGAGTCTCCGCAGCTGCATGATTTGAGGCTGCTAGACAGCCTGAATATTGTGTGGAATTCCTAACAAACAGGCAATCCCTGCATGTGTTCAGGTTTTCCAACAGCCGCAAATCATGCAGCTGCGGAGACACAAACAATCTACGAGCACGCCCAAGATACTTGGAGAACACCCGAGCACACTCACTCATTACTAAATTCCCATCCAGAATCTGGTGATTGTGTTGCCAAGTGAAGAACGAGCCCTACCAAAAAACAGTCAAGTGCTCCAGATAGAAGCAGTCCTTATTGGGAGGATTTCTTTCCACATACTGTCTGGTTCATTCCACCCACTTCCGTTTGATCAACCAGAGAAGAGAACACAAGTGTCTGTTCTAGGCTGGAGATACCGAGAGGTGTTCGCTGGGGACAGTCATGTCTCAAGAGGTGTCTGGTCCCCATATGTCCGCTAGACTCTCTGAAGAAAGGAGACAACTGTACCAATGATCTGCCTCGTGAATGTGTCGTCTGGGAGATTAGGCTGAAGAAGGACCTTGAGGACCCTTCTAATGGACAGAAGTCATGGTACTGAAGAAAAGTCATAGGAGTCTGTGAAGAGGCCTCCAACTTTGCTGCAGTGTCCTCTCGGATTTGAAGAAGAGAGGGCATAAAGGAGGGGGGTACTTTAACACTATTGCCAGCACCCCTGCATGGTGCCCCTTTCCCCCAGTGCATTGATGCTGGCACACTCATTGCTCACATCCACAGCTCGTCTGCAGCCATACATCTTATCCAATCATCTGCAGCGTATGGTGACACAGTGACCTTAAAAAGTGTCATTTTAATGCTCCTGCGTAAATATATCTGTCCTGCGCTGTACCCCTGAATAATTGCCCTTCACTGAGTTGCTTACACAAAAGATATCCTTCTTACTTTCATGCTTATGGTAAATGGCCTCTCCCCTTGCCCATATACTGTCTCTTCACACATTTCCTCTCCCCACCCATCCTAAACCTGCACACATTTTTTCCCCCTGCCCATACTGTCTCTACACATATTCCCCCTCTGCCCATATTATCTCTTCACATATTCCCCAGCCTATACAGCATTTAATACATTTCCTCCCACCCATACTGTGTCTGCACACTTTTCCTCCCCACCCTCCACAAGAATGGTCTTATATGTCTGTCAGCCTCCAGTAGGTGTACACGCTCAAAAATTATGCATGTCAGAGTGCACATTCACTGTGCCCAGCACCGTTATAGTCTATGGCAAGGTCGGCACATACGTCAGAATCCAATTTTGTGGGGGGTTCGGACGGGGCCACTGAATGGGTGCCGGAACACAATGCAAAAGCACCCTAAGGCTGGAGTGCACACCACCAGTCTTAAAATGATTGGGACTATAGCACTTATTAGAAGAAAAAATATATTAGCGATGTGTATACTCTGGGCTGCAGACTAGGTATATGTACACATGTGCCTACACAGTGGATATTGCAGTAGCAGCAATGTTCATGAGATTCTATTAAATATTTCCTCCTCAGTGTAAAAACTCTGCAGCATAAATTGGGTAGAGCTGTGGATTTTCAAGTGACAGACATTTGTAATTCAGTGCTGATTTCAGAAAAAGTATGGAGGGGTAGGGGGGATCTGTATGAAAATTTCATTATAAAATGTAGGGTTTATTAGCACAGGGTCAGAAATGTGAAAGTTGTTCTTGCTTCCAGTGGTGCATAGTTTTCAAAATTCTTGCAGATAAATGGTTAAATCACCATTAAACTGATCGATCACAAAATGTTATTTGAAGTAAGTATGTAGCGTACACACCGATAAGTAACAGCCAGGTAACAAAGAGGCGTGCGCAGTGAGGGGGGAGAAAGCTTTAATTGAAACCAGACGTACATACTTCAGTGGCATTGTACGGGCCTTTAGTAGAAAGTATACACTTGAAAATTGCTTGCTGTACACAGAAAAGTCTAATTTGTCCCAGTAACTTTGCTGTATTACACACCTTATTTTATGTAGTATTATTGCTTGGTAAGTCTTCTAAGTTCAGTGGGGCATATCTACTCTTAACATATTAAAAGACCAGATAAAAATAAATTGAAATCTTTCCCAATTAGATTCTTTTTAATATGTACATAAAAAGCAGACGGGATAACAAAAAAAGAAAATATATATATAGAGGATCCATTTTATTACAATCTATTTTGTTATTTTGCTATAATTTAACTTATCCTACACATTTCAAAAATATGTATATTCTGCTTGATCCAGGTCCATGATGTAGAGGCGGCACATCATCACACATTCATAAAACTATATACAACTTTCTTCCATTAAATATTAAGTAAAACTACATCCCCCGCCTCTCTACACTCCAAAAACATAATCTGTATTACAATATTTAACATTATTCTTCTTCCTCCAAGACAGGAGTGAAAGATGCATCAAAAGCTGGCTCCGTTCTCCTTTGACTTGTGATCTTCAGATGTTGATGGATTCTGTGAACACAAGAAATAATCAGTAAGGAGAAAAGTATCATCATCCACAAAAGAAAATATATTTCAACCAGAAACGAACCTCCTGAAGATGGGCACATATGTGACGGTGGTCAGGCTGTTTGTTCTTGGCAGCGCTGATCACATTTTTTTTTTTTATAAAGGCCTATGTGCTAGCCTCTGATGGCTTAATATATTGCAATCATCATATTATATAGCACTGTGTATTTACAATTGCTCATTTGCCTTTCTACCCAGCCAATTCTTATTTTTTTTAATTAGGACTATGGAATAACATGATTAAAAATAGACTAGATTAATACTTAATATTTCTATGTAGAAACCAGAAGTCTTTTTCATGTGTGCCTTAGCACTGAAACTACAATCCAATGCCACTACAAAGTCCCTGGCAGCCCCACTCCATCTGCTGCGCTCTCCTCCTTGTTTTCTCCTGCCTTCATTGGCCCCAGAACAGTCTCCTGGTCGGTGACTGTCACTGTGCACTGTGTCAGCCTCCAATCTACTATTAGGGCTAAAAATACTTCTCTATATGGTGCTATTTATTAGGACCAGTAAGTGCACATATGTGTATCTACCTGTACATTTAATTCAAATAACTGATTTTTTTGTGTGTGTTCTCAGATCAGCCCATCTTATTCGATGCACTCTTATTTGATTAGTATGGAAGTAGCAAAGCCGAATGTGTTAGTATGGGTGTAGGCTAGTATGAATCAAGCAAAGCTGAATGTGTTACAGCCTTGCTGCATCCACACGAACACATTCAGCTCTGCTGCATCCATACTAACAAGTATAATACAAAATTTCAGAGACAGAAATCAAAATACACAAAAACAGTCCCTAATCTATTAGGACTGAAAGAGGTTACAACCCTATGAAGCTCCCAAATGACATTGAAACAAAAAACACATGGAGCATGTAAACCACCAGAAAATATTCTAAAAGGTATATTTGTAATGACCATTAATTCAAAATGTACAGTACAATACATGTATCCCAACAGATTAGTTAATCACATAGCTGTTCAAACTGGGTCAGAGGTGCACCAAGAAAGTGGTGTCGTCTCACAGGCATGACACAGAGACAGGGGCCTTCATATTATATAATATATAGACATAAAGTGCCAGTGCATATATTTGTAAAAAAAAAAACCAAAATGGCAGACTGCTATCACCACATAAGGAAACGTGTGATGGGGCGCGTGTCACATCCGCAGCTGTGAATACAGGTGAGAACTATTAATGACATGACTCGGTCCAGCACTATCTGAGAGAGTAACTGTGATGGTCACTGACTCCCATAACACCTATATTATGTCTTGGTTCCCTTATGTGGTGATAGGAGTCTGCCATTTTGGTTTGGCTTTCTTTACAAATATATGCACTGGCACTTTATGTCTATATATTACATAATATGAAGGCCCCCGTCTCTGTGTCATGCCTGTGGGACGACACCACTTTCTTGGTGCACCTCTGACCCGATTTGAACAGCTCTGTGATTAACTAATCTGTTGGGATACATGTATTGTACTGTACATTTTGAATTAATGGTCATTAAAAATATTTACCTTTTAGAATATTTTCTGGTGGTTTACATGTTCCATGTGTTTTTTTGTTTCAATCCATACTAACAAGTTCTGTAAAAAGAGAACAAACCACAAAATACAAGAACAACAGACAGCACATTGATGCCAACCATGCTACATCCTAATGCCGGTTGATTTTCATGGTGTAAACTTAAAAAAATGTTTTAATGCAAGAGATGCTGAACTGATGGTAAAAACGGACACAGACCAAAAATGGATGAAAATAGGCTAAATGGCAATAATCAAAATGGATCCTTTTTTTTCCTTAATACAAGAAGAAATGGCCGAGTGTATGAGGCCCAAGTACTCGCTCACGTAAGCGTTTAATAGGTCCATATATGCCACAGACAGCACATGGAGAGCTCATGGACCCATTATAGCCAATGTAAATGGCTGATATTCCACGCACGATCTGCGTGGAAACACCACTTTGATCCATATTGAAGGCCAGGATAATGCGCGCAATGAAAGGCAGCTCCAGATCACTTCCATCACACTGACGAGCACACGGTGCTGCACATGGGGCCTATTCATGGTCACAATTTGAGGTTACTACTGCGCCCTTGATTTTCAATATGGTCGTCTGAATCTGGTCCAAACCCAATGAACTGTGGTGACTGGATCTTGGTTATCATGTATTTATAGGATTTCATACATTGTTCTATATGGTTGGTCACAGATCAGGGTACAGACACCGCCGAGCCATGCAAGTTACAGCATATGTAGACACTTAATCATTATAGTGACCGGTTAGATACTCCCCAAAATACTGCTGGTGGTCTCATTAAATCATGAGGGGTATATGCAGCATTAGAGGGTATAGATTTTGTGACAGAGCCAATTAACATGCACGTACATGCAACAATTGTAATGTGAGAGAGTGATGGAATGGGATGTATTAATCATATAGCTTCATGCAATAAAAGAGACCCCATAGGGAGAGGACAGCGCACAGCAGGTGGAGGTCTCACATTAGGGACCTTCATTGTACTGTGGTCACAACTTGCTGCCCTCTTTTAGGAAAAAAGACTTAAAGGGAATCTGTCACCCCTTTTTTCAAATAGGAGCTGCCAGCACCAACAACAGGGGCTTATCTACACCATTTTGTAATGCTGTAGATAAGCCCCCGATGTAACCTGAAAGATAAGAAAAAAGAGTTAGAATATACTCACCCTGGCGTCCGGTCCGATGGGTGTCGCCGTTTGGTCCATCGCCTCCCATCTTCATACGATGCCGTCCTCTTCTTTCCTTCCTGTCGTGGCTCCTGCGCAGGCGCACTGCTCTGCCCTGTTGAGGGCAGAGGAGAGTCCTGCAGTGCGCAGGCGCCGGACCTCTCTGACCTTTCCCAGCGCCTGCGCACTGCAGTATTCTGCTCTGCCCTCAACAGCGCAGAGCAGTGCGCCTGCACCACGACAGGAAGGAAAGAAGAGGACGGTATTGTATGAAGATGGGTGGCGCTGGACCGCAACACCCATCGGACCAAGACTGGACCGCCCCCCCAGTGAGTATAACTCTTTTTTTCTTCTCTTTCAGGTTACATCGGGGGCATTACAGAATGCTGTAGATAAGCCCCTGATGTCGGTGCCAGCAGCTCATATTCGAAAAAAGGGGTGACAAATTCCCTTTAAAATGAACAGGAGCAAGAACGTTGTTAAAACAGCGCCACCTTCAGGTTATAAATAGGAGACACCCGGCACCAGCAGGATACAGGGGGGCTTTACAACTGTCTGAGCTCTGGATAACTGTGACCATGCTCAGAATCCTACACTTGGATCCTGCCATTTACACAATTCCTTCAGCAAAGTAATTCATTGGATATTTAAAATGCACATAATAAGCATTCATGTATCCAAAGGAAAGATTTTTTTTTTTTATTCACCTCAATAGTTCTCCACTTTTTTTTTTGGGGGGGGGGGCTGTATGAAAAACTGGAAACATTGTTATCACATTGCTACAGCTTTATTTTTTCAGTAACAAAGCAGGGCTTTTTTTGCCATGAAGATGTAATTGTAAGTACACTTGGAGGAAGGCATTAATGGGGTTGTCGTAAGCGGAAGAACCCCTTACAGATGGCCGGCATACCTACCTTGTTAACCCGCCACGATTCTCTGCTTTGAATGCTGTGTCCCTCAGCTTTTCATGACATAATCAAGGTCATGTGACCACTGCAGCCAGTCAGCAGCCGCTGATCAGTAGCAGCCTTCACAATTCCATAAGAGATGACAGAGGGCAGAGTGTGGAGGACCATCCTGGGGCTGTTCATTTGGGCGATTGTACACTACTGGACGATCCCTTTAATGATAGCCTCTAATGGATGCCTTCATTTAATGTCTGCCGCAGTGGTACATTATATTGGTGCAATGTAAATGCTGTAGAGTAGTACATACCTTGTTGAGAACACTCTGGATCCCCTCCATGGTCGCAGACAGTTCTCTCAGGGTCTTGTTGAGTTGGTCCTCATACTGGCAGTTTGTATCTTCCAAGGCTTTCCAGCTCTCGCGTAAGTGGCTCAGATCACATTTTGTATCTTTCAACTCTCCAGACAAGCTCTTATTAGAGGATTCCAGTTGGGACATTGACTTCTCATCTTCCTCTGTAACAAACGAAGGGTAGATTTGTTTTCTGTTAACATTGTTTTTAATCACAATATGTCACCAGATTTTTGCAATGTAATTTGAGAGCAACATGACGTAGGGACAGAGACAATGATTCCAGCGATGTGTCACTTATTGAAACTGCAACAAGCAACCCAGAAAAATCACTTTTATCAATAAATTATCACTAGAGTACTAGTTGCCTTGTGTCGTGTAGTCCACCTGCTACTGATTGCCAGCTTTCTATGTACACTGTGCAAAGGCAGAAAGCTGTCAATCAGTGGTGTGGACGCGGTTATACAGAGCTCAGCATTCAGAGAAGTGCTAGATCTGCAGTAGAGAAAACTGATTTTATGAAAATAACAGCAAGCAGCCCAAAAGTAGATTTTTGTTACCCACTATAAAATGTTTCTTGTAGTCTTCATTGAGGGGCACTGAAACCATGGGATAGTCTGCTGCCACCTGGAGGATGACACTATTAATACATCTAATTGAAAATTGGCTCCTCGCCTGCAGACTATACATTGCCTGCTAGTATCAGGCTCTCCAGTTTAGTGAGAAAGCAGTAGGAGAAGCCCCAAAAGGAAGTACAACCTGAAAATAATCCAAATTACAGAAAAACAAAGCAAATGCATGCCTGACCTGGCAACCATGGCAACCAAGGGTGGGTGCTGTGTCCCCCAATGAAGACTATGAGAAACAGATTTTTCTCAGATAAAGAAGCACAACACTGATTATGAGAGAGCCTCTCAGGAAGATGAGAGTAGTAGTACCTAAAGCAATCATGAAGTGAAAAGGCAGAGAATCCTGCGAAGGCGAAAGGACATAGCTGCCAGACTACTGTCCCAGAGAAGGAGGTCACTAGAAAGACGAAAAGTCACTAGAAATAGAGGGTTCTCTCAGACCGGCAAAAAGGGGGGAAGATGGAAGGGCGACAGGCACCATTAGAGATCTACCGGGTCCGGGGGATTAATATGGTGGCCACGAGTTCACCTTGCCTGGACAGGACAGGCAGCTCTGACCCATGGCCTACAAGTTATATTCTGATGGACCAGGAAAGTCAAGGTAGGAACGTGACTCTTGCGAGCCTGTCCTAGCTCAATATAGGCATGCAAAAATGTTCAAAGGAGCATATTGCCATACAAACAGACACTGCCCATAGGTTTTCACCTATTACACAGATGCCTAAATTAAATAGCAGAAAAGTGACCCTTAACGAGGTATTCCCATCTCCAAGCTCCTATCACCATATGTAGTAGGTGTAATAATAATAATAATATTAGCAAATACCTCCAATTGTAAATGTAGTGTAGTATTTCTGATTTTCTATGTCTCTTTCCTCATGTGAAGGCATTGTAGGACCTTAGGTTATATCCATGGTTACGACCACTACTAACTAGCTGACACTATATCAGTGGTGGTAACCATGGATACCTAAGTTCCTGAAGAAAGAGACATAGCGAATCAGAAAAACTATACTACATTTCTAATTGGAGATATTTGCTCATATTATTATTATTATTATTATTATTATTATTATTATTATTATTATTATTACTACACCTACAAAATATGGTAATAGGATCTTGGAGATGGGAATACCCCTTTAAGGTCTTTGTTCCCTAACCCTAGTCAGCCAAACTAAATCCGAAAGGTGCAGAGCCTTCAAAAGTGTGGACCCAACAAATGTGACGGTAAACTACATGAACAAAAAAATTGGGTACAAGAGGACAGCTGGTGCTTAGGGCATCTGCCACGATGAACAGGGGTTCTGGACAATTGCAGAATCCTAAGCAGAACCAGCCTTGAAAATATTCAGACCAAGCTGGGAAGATAATCCTGCCCTACTAAGGAAAGACCAAGATTACTCTGGCATATGGAAGAGCCCAGACATCTGCCCTGACCCATAACCCACCGGGGGAAGCTCTAGTGTAGGCGGTAGGCTACTTGGGAGACCCTCAGAGGTGTAAAATCTACACACGCCCTGGGGAACCATGCAATGTATCAGAAGTCGATTGTTCAGACTATCTGCATTAACACCAGATAGCCAAAGTTGGCCAGGAGGTGAAAGAATGGAGGCACTGCCAGTACTATCCAAACCCAAGCATCAAGGACTGTAGGTGAACAGGACAAGGTGGGGACAGAGACAGCATAAAACCAAGTGCTGAGTTAACCCATGATGGGTCCGACAGACCTTACCTCCAACGGACTACAAAAAAACTGGAGTGCCTGATGCTAGCAGGCGAGGTATAGCCTGCAGTATTAATAATGTCAGCCTCCAGGTGGCAGCAGATTATCCCATGGTTTCTGCGTCCCCCAATGAGACAAGCAAGAAATAGTGACATATTGCTGCAATGAGGATGCTGCCCTTACATCCTGCTGCTGTCAGATTACATAGCAAAACCTGCTGACAGATCCCCTTTAAATGTTACAAAGTGAATCATACTTATTATTCAATAGCACAAATAAACATGAGATTTCCAGACTTATAAAGGAGTCTTCTGCACTTAACATTTTTGCGTTTTTAAAAGGGTTGTCCTCTTTTAGGCTATGTGCACACAGAGCATTTGAGCTTAAATGGAGCGGAAGCTCTCCCAGATTCTCCTCCAAATTTTCACACTCCAAAGACTCAGCAAAGAGACTGTGTGCACATAGCCTTAGAAAACATGCTACTCCAGGGGTACAGCTATGGCTCCCCGCTGCGGCCCCAGCCTATGTTTGGCTGGAGCTGTGACAATACATCAAGAGTGCTGCAACCAAACACTGAGCTCAGAAACTTTGCCTGTGTAGACATCACAAGCCACTGAGTTCAGTGACTAGCAGCATGGTCCATGTGACATCAGTGCTGCAGTCAAACAACAGAGATGGGGGCAGCTGTGAAGAGCCAATGTTAGACATGGAAATTGCAAGTAGAGAATGAGGGAGGGGGGGTATAACTATCACAGCCAATGGCAAAGTTTCCTGAAAGAGGCCAACCGTTATAAAACCAAAAGCTGATTACTATACAGAGCAAAGTCTACAAATATCTGGCCAGCTTTAGTTATCAATGTTCAGTACAATTCCTAATCTAGAGGCCAATTTGAATGGTTCTCATTCATACTTCCCATCTGCCTGTGTTACGATCACTAGTACCTGTTTTACACTGTAGCGTCTGTAGCCTCTGTTCTAGCTCGGCCCGGGCCTTTTCACTCTTTTCTAATTTCTGGAGGAGGCTTCCAATATCAACCATTGCACCATTATAGACAATAAGGCCACTTTTCTCTTCTACCGCCGATACTCCAGATCTTGCCATATTTGATGGCAAAAGCAATCGATTTCCTAAATAGAAAGTAATGCAGTCAGAGACTGAGCTTGTAAGGGGTAACATAAAACATGGATTTTTGTGATACTCACCGTAAAATCCTTTTCTCCGAGACGCTCATTGGGGGACACAGGATTGTGGGTGTATGCTACTGCAAAAAGGTCAGCTCCTCCTCCACAGTATACACCCTCGCCTCGATGGCAGGCGAAACCAGTTTGGTGCAAAAGGAGTAGGAGATCACAAAAAAAAGACAAAATCAACCTCAATGCAGGTAACAACATGTCTAGAAAACCCACCTGGTATCATAAATACATATTAATAAACAAAAACAGCCAACTGTCTAGCAGGGTGGGCGCTGTGTCCCCCAATGAGCGTCTCGGAGTAAAGGATTTTACGGTGAGTATCACAAAAATCCATGTTTCTCCTTCGCCTCATTGGGGGACACAGGACTGTGGGATGTCCTAAAGCAGACCCTGGGTGGGAAGTCGACTCACCGGTCTAAGCAACATGCACCTCCTGTCTAACGGTGCGCCACCGCTGCTTGGAGAATCCTTCTACCCAGGCTTTCATCTACCGAAGCTTGAGTATGGTCATTGTAATGTTTGGAGAATGTGTGCAGGCTGCCTTGCATACCTGCTCCGCCGATGCCTGGTGCCGAAGAGCCCAAGAGGCGCCCACTGCTCGAGTTGAGTGCGCTCTGATCCCTGCTGGAACAGCTGCGCCTCTGATGCGGTAGGATTCCTGGATCATCAGCCGAATCCACCTGGCTATGGTCAATCTTGAGACAGCGAGTCCCTTCCTGCGACCCTCGGGGAGCACGAACAGCGTCTGTCTGATGAAAAGATGTCGTCCGTGACACGTACCTCCTGAGAGCTCTCACCAGATCCAACGTATGAAGAGCCTTTTCCACACGGTGTACTGGTGCCGGGCAAAAGGAGGGCAAGACAATGTCATCATTAATGTGAAGTGAGGAAATGACCGTCGGCAGAAAAGGGGGAACTGGCCTGAGAACCACCGTATCCTTGTGAAATATCAGGAATGGAGCTCGGCAAGATAGAGCTGCCAGCTCCGAGACCTGAGTGATTGATGTTATAGCTACGAAGAATATCACCTTCCAGGAAAGGTATGTCAAAGAGACATTTTGTAGTGGTTCAAATGGAGCTTCCTGGAGAACACCTAGGACCAAGTTAAGGTCCCAGGCGTCAAGAGGGGTCCTATAGGGGGGTACCAAGTGTGAGACCCCCTGGATGAAGGTCTTTACCTGCAGACTGGTAGCAATCCTGTGCTGGAACAGAACGAATAAGGCAGAAAAAATAGTCTTCGGAGGAGCTTGACAAAGTCTAACTTGTACCCCGAGGATACCAGCTCCATTACCCATGTGTCGTGTACGACGGAGAGCCAGACACGGCGAAACCAGAGTAGGCGACCGCCTAATCTGTTGGTGTTACCCGGAAATTGCCTCGAGTCATTTGGCTGAAGATCTTTGGGACCTAGGTCCCCTTGATCTGGGCTATTGGGATCCATTCTCCCCAATGGGTTGGCTCTACATGAGACTTGACGATCCCTGTCCTGGTTGGAGCGATCTGAAACGGTGGGGTTGCTTGAGGAAGCCCACCCCGGGTTGCAAAAGTACCGAAACCGTGTCTGAAGTTGGTGACGAAAAGGCTGTTTAACCCTTTGCTGATGGAGAAAACTGTTCTTGCCCCCTGTGGAGTCAGAGATAAGCTGGTCCAACTTATCACCAAATAGGCGGCCGCTCTGATAAGGTAAAGAAGTTAAGGACTTCTTGGAGGTTGAATCTGCACACCAAGTCCTCAACCACAGAGCCCTCCTAATAGAAATTGCATTTGTGGCAGCGAGTGCTGCGCAGCTAGCCGCATCCAAAGATGCATTAATCAAATAGTCTGTGGCCAACGCAATCTGATTAGCAATCTTTGCTACCTCCGCCGGCAGGTCCATAACCTGCAAGGCTCTGTTTAATGATTCAGACCAAGAAACCATAGCCCTGGCTACCTAAGTTGCTGTGAACGAGGGAGAGAGTGGTGAACCTGACGCCTCAAATACTGAGCGGGCCAGGCTCTCTATGAGAAGGTCAGTGGGATCCTTGATAGAGGAACCATTAGGTATGGACAACAGGGTCTTAGAGGCCAAGCGCGACACAGGTGGATCAACCGTCGGGGATTCAGCCCAATTTTTACGGAGATCAAGGGCAAACTGATATCTTGCCTCGAGCGCTTTCTGGCCTGAGAAACGCTTGTCTGGCCGTTCCCTGTGTCGTTGTACTATGTCGTCAAACTCTGGGTGAGTAGCAAATACTCTATGAGGCCGCTTCACCCGCTTAACTGACAACTTGTGCACTGAGGCCAGGGTGGATTCATTGTCAATCCCCAGGGTCTGATTGACGGCCTCGATATCCACTGTTTCCTGGTAACCCGGAGTAACTAAGTCAAGGGGCTCGTCCGAGTCGTAATCTGAGCTTTGCTCGTTATCGACAACTGGCGAGGGCGAGCGAGAGACAGAACTCACGGATGCAGAGGCACCAGTCGGACTGGGAGACGCTGTGAGGGTTTGTTTCCCCTGTGTCTGCCTAGTGTGAGAGCGGACCCTGCAGGCCGGAGGCTCCTGTGAGGTGGAGGACCCCTCTAAGACAGGCGAGCCGCTATCTCTGCCCCTATCTGGGGCTCGAAGGGACTCAATTGCTCTCGTAAGCTATGTCATGGATTGCGACAGAGACAGAGCCCATTCCGGGGTGCTAGGTACACTGGGCTCGGTCACAGGGGAGGGCTTCTGGGCACGTTCGGAATCGCAGGCTTCACAGATTTGCTTACTTTGTCCATGTGGGAAGGCAGAAACATGTGCGTCTTAGCCTTTCTGGACATGGTGGCCCTGCTAGGTGATATGCCTGCGGGGGGGAGGGGTGCAAAAACGCTTAGCCTATGGCAAAAACAGAGGGTGGCCTTAGGTGTCCAGCCTGCCGAACAGCTGCTCCCTTTTTCAAAAAGTGCGCCTCGGCGTGTGGAAGTAGACGCATCGTGTGTGGGGGGGGGGGATTTCCACCCGCGGCCTAGTGCCGGCAGAAGCCGGTGACTAAATTTTCAGCGCACGGGGGCGGGATCGCCAGAAGCAGGGGCCTGGGCAGGAAATGGCGCTGCCGACCACTACAGCTGTGGGGGCGCATGCTGGCGCCCGTACTCGTGCTGCAACTGGAGGATGTGCCACAAAAAATGGGGCCACCAGCTATGCCGACCCTGGGGGTCTACAGGAGCCCTCCCAGCCCACCTCCTTCCGCGCCTCACCCCTGGAAGCTCCAGCTGATCCTCAGGTTGGGGGGGGTGGGGAGGGGAGCTGCACTGAAAAATCAAGGACGATACAGGCACGCTAACTACATCCTCCCTCCAAGGGATGAGGAGAGGGACCGTCCGCCTCCTTCCAACACCGCAGCCTTTGCATTGGTGGTGCAGTGGGGGCCGCACGGACTGTACCTGTGCCTCTGTACAGCCTAGGGTTTCAATACCTTAGGGTGGTCAGGGCCGAGTCCGGCATCATGTCCCACGTTGCGGGACAGGATATGTGGAGGCAACACTCCACGTGCTCGCCCGTTGTTGGTTTGGGGAGATCGGACTCTTTCAAGAGGGTCTGTCACCCCTGTCTCATCTTCATGGAAGAACAGAAAAAAATGAAGAGAGTCTGGAAAAAGACCAGATGTGTGTACCTCCTAGGACACTAAGCATGAACTGGTTTCGCCTGCAATCGAGGAGAGGGTGTATACTGCGGAGGAGGAGCCAACCTTTTTTTTTCCATTCACTAAGTGTCAGCCTCCTGGCGGCAGTAGCATACACCCACAGTCCTGTGTCCCCCAATTAGGCGAAGGAGAAAAAAAATAAAAACAAAAACCCCAGCAGACATTGCCATTGCAGTGGATTACCAGTACCTAGAATGTCTTCCTGGTTGGAATCCAGCTCCTCGTGGCTTCCGTCATCAGTACAAGTGTCCGTTAGTTTGCGGTAGTAACAGGATTCTTTCAGCATTACTTTACTAAAGAGTTTTTTTACCTGTAGGAAAAAAATATTTGAGATTCACTGATGTCTTCTGTTTGTGTGCAGTTTCCCTCTGTCTGAAAACACACCCAGCACGATACTACACACTGTATGGTAGAGGTAGCTATATGTCCTTCAGTTCAGTATGGCATCTGAGCACTACAGACATTGGACCAATGGAGCTTTTATAAATATGGCGTCAGACAATATCCAAGCTGTAACAATAAGTAGGAGTGCAATAGTATTGCATTTGTAGTGCATGTCTGATTCATGTGATGAAAAAGCTCCTGGCTTATGTCTCCAAGGTATTCAGGACTCCCATTCACCCGATAGGGATCAGTAGCGGGGTCTAGAGTTGAGCGACTTTGGTCGGATCGGGTTTCATGAAACAAAATTTGTTTCAGATGAAACTGGTCCGACTAGGGCAAAAAAAAGTCTGAGTTTCGTCCGAAACCCGACCCCAATGCAAGTCAATGGGAAATAAAAGTTGGCATTGAGCGGATGACATTCATCCACTCAATGCCGACTTTTATTCCCCATTGACTTGCATTGGGGTCGGGTTTCGGAAAAAAAACTCCGACTTTTTTTGCCCTAGTCGGACCAGTTTCATCTGAAACAAATTTTGTTTCATGAAACCAGATCCGACCAAAGTCGCTCAACTCTAGCGGGGTCTCTTTGGCCTCCACACAATTCTTTAACGTACAGAAAAAGTATAGCCCATTAAGCTAATATTCAGAGACATTTCTTTAAAAATATATAGGGCACAGTAAAACTTAGGGCGACACATGCCACTGCCTATGAGTACTACGAATGCACTCTGAAAATGCAGTGTGAATGCTCCCTAACCAGCAGCTAATCGAGCCAATGACCCACTGCATTATTTGCACTTTCTGTTGTTTGTTTTGTAAACTTTTAATTTTTTGTCTTGTGCCATTCGCTGACATTTTCTGAGGCCAAATTCATAAAAATGTCGCACATGGTTGTTTACTTTTTTTTTTCCAAAAAAATTGCAGCGTACAATATGATCACTTCAAAAGGGAGGACCTGAGTACATTTGCAACAAAAATGTATGACTTTTTGAAAAGTCGCAAATAATGGATTAGGGTAAAACATCTGTAAACCCTTAACTATGCCCACAGTGGCAAACTTAAAAAAAAAACAAAAAAAAACAAAAGCAACCCAAAAAATGGAAAGTTGAATTGGGTGCAAACGAAAAATGGGTGCAAAGCAAAAAACAGGCGCAAATGCAATAAAGAGATTTGGAACAAAAAATAAACATAAGACTTGATATTTCATGAGTTAATGAACATGGATCGTTAATACAGATAATTTGCAGGACTATATGCTATTAGAGGGGCTGCCCTCTATCCCGTGAGCTGTTTTAGCATGTTGGGACACCACATTTGTACTTCCAGATTAAAGCCCCATCTGTTACGTGGAACAAACTGCTGCAAACAGCACATTTGCCTCCGAAAACATTTTACATATCTGTGCAATGCTGCAGGAAAAATCGCTGACGCCGTGTCCTATTCAATAACTCACTAATGGCTGATCTGTGGATTTCCCGTGGCAGCATCTCCCACAGTCAGCTGAACCTTGGTGACCCACCACATGAACCCCACCTATGTGTTTAATGCAGGCAGAGATCATGTACCTGAGCCCGAGAGAGATGCAGCCCAAGAGTATAAATTATTTCTTCCAAATCCTTCTCCAATAAGTAGCCACAATGGCTTTGATCAAAATATACAAAGGCCATGAGCAGATCTTTATTCATTGTAACCATCAGTTTCTTCTCCTTCTCCTGAGAAAAGAATAATAAGTCAGGTGAAAGTTATAAAAGTTGCAGAGGAAAGAAAACATTTGAACGTCCTGGTGAAAAGAGTGGACTTGAGAGATAAATAGTGTGATCCTCTACAGAGAGATATACAGATGGATCTAGCTAGATGGGAAATAATGGCATCCATTCATAAATATGTAAAATGTTTATCATACACCCGCTCTGACCACTAGTGGTTGTACAGTGCTTGGATTAGGAAAACAGGGAGCAGAGAAATAAGGGAAGGTTCACACATTGTGTTCCCAAAAATGACAATTTACTGAAATCAGCGTATCTTTCTCTACATTATGATGCTCTCATATTAGGTGGAAAAACCCTGATGAGAAATTCCCTTTAATCAGCTGCTGCTGGTGAACAGAAGCTGTATACACGAAGTGGTAGGGTGCTTTTTATCAATACTAATTATTATTTTTGGTTATAGGGAATAAATTGGGACACAGAACCTAAACAGCTATTGGTCATAAATGCAATAAAAATACCGTAGATGTCACTGTTTTAAGCAATACCAATGTAGAGCTGCAGTAAGACGTCACACCAGATCCTTGGATGGAAGGCTTGTTTATAACAACCTCTGTAGGCAAAATTTCACCCAAGTAATACAAATTGAAATATTTTGTAAATCAGAAATTACCCTGAAATGTCCCATTACAGTACAGAGCTTGCTGCTGGGACTGGTGAGGGTCCCTGTGGTCAGACCCGAAGGGATCATCAAGTTATTACCCTGTCCAAAGGCCATTAGGAAAATGCCCTTTGTCTGTGAGAAGTACCTTATCCTTCGGCCATTCTTTTCTGCATTTGGTTTCTCTTTTGTCGTCACGTTTATCTTTGATGCTAGAGTCATCGTCATCATCATCTCGGTCTAGGAGAAAATAAAAAACAGCTTCAACTTTTGCCGTTAATCACATGTAAACGGTATATGCTTTAGCCATATTTTAGGAGATCCTGTTCGGCTATACCAGGATACCCATGTTCATAAATTCAGTGAAATCTACAGGAGACATCCATCTAAAATTGCATTGGACTGGCATGAAATAATAATGCTACAGCATGAATTGTGCCTATTATTCCTCCTGGAAATACATTGACCGTGGTAAATTTCCATTACCTTGTCAATAAGGTGCATCTCTGCACAATCTGATATTGTCATAAAGGATTAGATATCAGCAGTGTGTAGGAAAACATCCACAACTAGTAACACCCAGCTGCTAACTTATTCATACATTTCCAGGAGGAATAACGGAGGAACAACCACCAAGAAAGGATTATACTTTTTCTTCTATATGGACATTGCAAACCTTAACAGAAAAGCAAGATTTTGGGTACTCACTGTAAAGTCTTTTTCTCGGAGCCTTCATTGGGGGACACAGGAAACCATGGGTGTACGCTGCTGCCACTAACTAGGAGGGTGACACTATGCAAAAAAGGGTTAGCTCCTCCCCAGCTGTATATACCCACCAACTGGCAGAAAGCTAATAAGTAAGTGAGAAAACAGTAGAAGTAGAGAACGTAACAGAAACAATGTAACAGATAAGAATAGAACCTGATACAACAGTAAACAAGGGCGGGTGCTGTGTCCCCCAATGAAGGTTCCAAGAAAAAGATTTTATGGTGAGTACCCAAAATCTTGCTTTCTCTCTTACTTCATTGGGGGACACAGGAAACCATGGGATGTCCCAAAGCAGTCCCAAGGGTGGGAAGAAGTATAATACCCTCAAGTCAGAGCTCAGGCCACTGTGCTTGCAGGACCTTTCTACCAAGGTTCACATCCGATGAATCATGAGTGTGAACCCTGTAGAGCTTAGTAAAAGTATGAATGGAATCCCATGTGGCAGCCTTGCAGAGCTGAAAGGCCGACGCCTGATGGTGAACTGCCCAGGAGACCCCTACCGAATGCGTGGAGTGTGCCGTGATCCTCAGTGGGCATGCTCTACCTCTAAGCTTCCAGAACAGTGGAACGGATCCATTGAGCATTGGTATACCTGGATGCAGGAAGAACCTTTGGTGGACCCTCTGAGATGATGAACAGAGAATCTGAGTGCTGGAAAGGCTCAGTCCTGGACAGATAAAGACGTAGGGCTCTCACTAGGTCCAGCTTGTGTAGCGACCGTTCTCGGGGTTGAGAAGGAGACGGACAAAAAGATGGAAGTACAATATTGTCATTCAGATGAAAACCAAAAAACACCTTAGGAAGAGAGAAAGGAACCGGACGTAGGACCACTTTGTTCTGGTGAAAGATCAGGTAAGGAGAACGACAAGAGAGCGCTGCTAGCTCAGAGACCCGTCTAATTGAAGCGTTAGCGACCAGGAAAGTGATCTTCCAGGAAAGGAATGTGGAAGAGATCTCACACAGTGGTTCAAACTGAGACTCCTGTAAGATGTCGAGTACCAAATTAAGATACCAGGGATCCACTGGGGGCTGGTAGGGGGAAATAGAGTGAGCAACTCCCCTGGATGAATGTTTTCAGCTGTCGGCAAATGGCCAAATTCCTTTGAAATATAACTGACAGAGCCGAAACTTGTCCCTTAACAGAACTAAGGGACAGTCCCCGGACTACAGACCCAACTGCAGAAAAGACAGGATGAATGGGAGGATGGAGCGATTTGGTGAGTCTCACACCAGCAGAAAAATGCCTTCCATGTTCGGTAGTAAATGTGGGAAGACGAAGGCTTCCTTGCTTTAATCATAGTCTGGATGACCTGATCGGAAAACCGAGCTGATTTCAAAACCACGGCTTCAACAGCCATGCCGTTAAATTGAGCAACTGAGAACTCTGGTGGAAGAGGGGCCCCTGCGACAAAAGGTCCGGGCAAACCGGAAGTCTCCACGGCGTGTCCGCTAGGAGGTTGACCAACTCTGCGTACCAGGTTCTTCATGGCCAATCTGGGGCGAAGCGGATGATGGGAATTCCCTCCGCTTTTATCTTTTTGACAACCCTGGGGATTAGCGGTAGAGGTGGAAATAGGTATGAAAGGGAGAACTGTGCCCAGGATATCGCTAGCGGGTCGCGAGATCTGGACACAAACTGAGGAACCTTGTGGATGAGTGTGGACGCCATGAGGTCGACGTCCGGAGTCCCCCATCTGAGGCAGATCCTGTGAAAGACTGACGGATTCAGAGACTATTCGCCTGCAGCGAGCCCCTCTCGGCTGAGAAAGTCTGCCGCCCTGTTTTCGATTCCTGGTATGTGAACAGCGGAAATTGCTGGAACATTCTGCTCGGCCCAAGACAAGATCCGAGTGAGCTCTGACATCACTGCCCGACTTCAGAGTTCCCCCTTGGTGGTTGACGTACGCCATCGCCGTGGCGCTGTCGGACTGGACTCGATTCGGACAGAATATTGATCAGGAGGGAAGATTCCTGAGCTGACCACCGACCCTGGACCGTCAAAATCTTGGAACACTGCTCCCCAGCCAAGAAAGCTGGTGTCAGTCGTTACTATGCTCCAACGAATGGGAAGGAAGGACCTCCCGAGATGGACCGACTAGGAACAATCCCACCATTTCACGAACTGCTTTATCCGCGGGGGAAATCGAGACCACCCTATCCAGGGAACGGATCGACTTGTCCCATTTCGCCAGAATGAAGAGTTGGAGAGGACGCGTGTGAAGCTTAGAAAACGGAACTGCTTCCATTTAAGCCACCATCTTGCCTAGTATGCTCATGCAGAAGCGGAGGGAGCGGGGAGAGTAACCTCTGAGAGACTGTACTCTGCGCATGAGAGCCAGAGATTTTTCCTTGGGTGGGAAGATCTTTGCTTGGGCAGTGTCGAAGAGCATTCCCAGAAAAACAACATGTTGGAGTGGGATCAGAGAGGACTTTGCGGTGTTGACAATCCAGCCCAGCCGAGTGTCCAGGGTGATCTGTAGACTCTGACACGCCGAGGGGGTTGCGGACTTGATGAGAATGTCGTCTAAATAGGGGTTGATGGAGATGCCCCTGCTGCGTAGAATGGCCATTGCTGTCGCCATTACTTTGGTAAAAACTCTGGGGGTGGTGGCTAAGCCAAATGGCAGTACTGTGAATTGGAAGTGAAGTCCCTGAATGGCGAAATGAAGGAATCTCTGGTGCGGGGGAAAAATGGGAATGTGCAGGTAGGCATCTTGAATGTCCACCGAGCAGAGGAATTCCTCTGGCTTCATGGATCGAAGGGACTCCATCATGAAGTGACGCACGCGTATATATTTGTTCAGCAGTTTGAGGTCCAGAATGGGACGAACTGAGCCGTCCTTCTTTGGAACCACAAACAGGTTGGAATAAAAACCTGAGAAGTGCTTTTGTGTGGGAATGGAGACGATGACGCCGGTCTTGAGGAGGGAGTCGATAGCCTTGAAAAAGCCCGGAACCAGAGAGGTATTTTTCGGTGGACGGGACTCGAAAAAGCGAGGACGAAGGAGAGTAGAAAACTCTATCCTGTAACATTAGGAGACGACATCCCGAACCCAGGTGTCGTTGATTACGGATAGCCATTTGTCCCGAAACTGAAGGAGACAACTGCCCACCCTGAGAGACTTCCCAGGTGAGGGCAACCAGTCATGCTGAGGAAAATCTGTTGGTGCCTGATCTAGAAAACCGGCGTTGAGTAGGTCTTGAGTGCCAGGTTGGGGCTGGCTTAAAGGTGGGTCCTTTCCTTTGTTGACGCACTGGGGACTTGTCCTGTCGGGGGATACTCTATGGTTGACACCTCTGAAAGTAGCGAAAAGGAACTGTGCGACGGGGTGTACACTTAACCCTTGTTGTGGTAGAAGCGTACTTTTTCCTCCAATGGCACTGGAAATTATCTTGTCCAGCTCTTCCCCAAAGAGACGAGAACCATGGAAGGCAAGAACTGCGAAGGACTTCTTTTATGTGGAGTCCGCGTTCCAGGCTTTTAGCCATAGGACCCTGCGGATAGTGATGATGTTGCCGACTGCTATGGATGAGCAGGCGGCTGCATCAAGAGACACGGAAAGAGGTTTTTTTCCCGCGTGGCCAATCTGGTCCGCCAGATCTGCCAGCTCATCGGCTAGGACACCAGCGACAATACCTTGGCGGAGATGCTTCGCCCAGGCAGAGACTGCCTTGGCCACCCAGGTAGCCACGAAGGACGTGCAGAGGGAAGAGCCCGCAGCCTCAAAGGTGGACTTGGCCAGAGACTTGATGTGTCTGTTGGATGGTTCTTTTAGAGATGAACTGTCAGAGAGAGAAAGTAAGGTCTTTGTGGCCAGCAAGGAGACCGGAGGGTCCACTGAAGGAGATGCTGCCCACTTGTTATGCAAGTCAGGCTGAAAAGGATACAGGATGCTCATGCGTTTTCTTCTTTGGAAACGTTTGTCTAGTTGCTGCCATTCCACTGCGAAGGTCCTGTTGAACTTGTCGTGGTTGGCAAAGACACGGAGAGGACGCTTTGTTTTTCTGAAAGACAGAGTCTGTTCAGAAGGAGAGAACTCAGAGTCTTTAATGTTAAGAGTCTCAGTAACAGCGACAATCAAACTATTCACCGTGTCACATAGTATGAAGACCTGTACTGAGTCCAGATCTGAATCTGACTCAGAACGTGGGTCTGAATCTAGCGCCTCTGGAGCGTCTGATGAAGGTGACAGGGAGGGAGCTGAAGTCCTGGAAGGCGGCGATTGAGATGATGAGCTGGACAGTGAGCTAATGCGGGCGTGCTTTTTTGAAGTTCTGGACTTCCTGCTAGGGGAATCCCTTTGGGTACGTGAGGGGTTAATAGCCGACAAATCCGAGGGGGGTAACTGATACCCGCTAGCAGGGGCAGGATTAGGAAGCCATTCCAAAAGCAAGACCAAAGTTAGGTCAGCTACCGATGGAGATAGAGATGTCACCCACTCAGGAGGGGGCGCACTCTCATTGCGAGCAGTGGGGGGGCTCCTGGGAAGACATATTAGATGGTCTGAAATTATGGCAGAGGGATGAGGTCTGACCAGAGAGAAACTTCTTTTTACAGGAGGAACATGCGAAGTGTGCTTCAATGGAAGGAGGGTGGGAGTGAAGCTCCCTAGAGTTAGACTTTGAAAGAGAGAGAGTGAGGAACTATGTGCCAGGGGAGATTTGCTAGAGAGGAGAGCCGACCCCCCCAGTGACAGAGCCTACAGACCTGGATCCTGGCCGGGAGCAAACCGATAGGCAGAGCTGCAGGGGTAGCAGGATGGAGTCCGAGAGCTGCGGTATGAGGCTGCAGAGCGGCGAGAAGATGGCGCCAGATCGTGGGTGGAGCCTGTAGAGCGCGCATATTTCCAGCTCGATTATGGCAGGGAGGGGGGGGGCCTTGGGAGGCGTGCAGTGTAGGTAAAAGCGTGCAGTCTTGCCGGGCCAGGGGAGAGAGGGCCGTGTTGATAGGCCGGAGGGGGTGGGTGGGGCCAAGTGGAGCATCGACGCGAGTGATTGGCTGGCCGGTGGGAGGCGTGGCCTAGCTCTGTAGTTGGGCTAGAAAGGAGCTAGGAGATAAATTTGTGCCGGGGAGCCGCAGGGCGCGGTAGACACTGCGGATGGCTGAGGGAACCAGGGATGGAACCGGAAGGCGGCTATTTCGACGGACGCTTATACCCCTGGTCGGGATCCCTTAAAAATATTATATATATATATATATATATATATATATATTTTTTTTTTTACATATGGAGCCCCCCTGCTGCCGCATGGAATACCTGTGCTGAAGATCCGCATCCCTCTTCGCAGAACTGGCGCCGGAAGACGGACTTGCATGCAGACCTCTGGGCCACTGAAAAGACTTTGATGGCTATCGGGTAACAATTCCGTCTTCCTACCACTGAATGACCGGCTCTGGAGGGCGGGCGGCGCTGGGGAGGTAGTGGCAAGGATCGGTCCACATCTTCTGTCTTGTGGATGCCCAAAACATGCTTGAAGTGTTAGGAGGCATGGGGTCTTGCCTTGTAGACACGGGAGGGCACAGTAGTGACACATTCCCACACTGTGCTCCTGGTCTCTAGGGGGAGAGCGGAGTGAGCGGTTACACTCCGTCGCCCAGATCACAAGCTGAACCTGAAAAATAGAGATGATTAATAAAAAGCAACCACCTAAAGGTAGATACGGGGCTGAGAGCAGCCGTGTCCACCTCCTACTGACACTAAGCTAAAACTGATTAGCTTTCTGCCAGTTGGTGGGTATATACTGCTGGGGAGAGCCAACCCTTTTTTTTCTGCATAGTGTCAACCTCCTAGTGGCAGCAGCATACACCCGTGGTTTCCTGTGTCCCGCAATGAAGCGAGAAAGAGACACAACAAGAGCTGACAGACAGAACAAAGTACATTTTACATAATGTTTAAGAAGGGCAGTTATGGAGACAATCATTTCTGCTGCAGGCTCATGTATTAGTACAAAAAATCCTACAGATCTTGTCCACAGTAACTAGCCAGATCATGGGAGCAGCTGGACCATATAAATGACATATGGAAACTGCAAGGATCAACGCCTCAGTCTCAGCCAGCACGACACAATAATCAAGCAGTAAAATGAGCTTAGCCATCATCATATCAATCTGACCGTCATAGTCACCATCATCCTCTTCTGCTCCGATGGGTTCATAATCATCTTGGTTATCATCATCTATTTCTTCATCATCACGGTAATCTTCTCTTTTTCGGTCCTCCTTCTACAAAATAACCATCGTTACTATATGTGGTGAGCAAACAAAATAACACAGCTAAGCCTTAAAGAGGTCGTCCCCTACATTCTATAGTGCCCCCACTGATTTAAACCTTGTAAGGGAGTATTTTTGTAAATACCTCTTGATACCTCAGTCGCGCTCACCCCTCCTGACTGACTGGGCTGTGGGCGGTGTTTCACTGCACGTCACAGCCCAGTACCCAGACCGGGCTTGTAGGTAATGGAAGCAGAGAGAGGGAAAGCGCGTTCTGGATACTGGACTGTGATGTGCGGTAAAGCTCCGACCACAGCCCAGTCAATCAGTGGTGGTGGCGGGGGAATCAGGGTGCGTGTAGCTGGGTCACGCCAGGGCAAATGCAGGAGATCCGGGAGTTGATGTGACATCAGCAGAGCCTGTTGCCGGGGTCACACAATGCCGAGTGAGTGGTCAGCAATAGCGCTGCTCACAGGCAGAGAGGACAACAAGAGGTATTTACAAAAATACTTCTTTACAAGGTTTAAAATCGGTTGGGGCATCATACAGTGGACCTCAATAAATAAAAGGGTGCTGGTATGGAATTATGCTTTCTAATATAGTGAACAGTTTTTTTTTTTTTTTTTTTTTTAAGGCTGCATCCTTTTTGCAGACTTAAAGGGAAGCTGTCACCCATATTTAGTGATATCATGTAAAGATAATCACCCAATTGCGCGTCCCATAAGGATTCTATTAGGCCTTTTGACTCCCCTCGACCCCGCACCTTTGAGGCATAAATACCTTTTTTAGCTTGTTGGGGATGCATGCAAATCGCCGCGGTCCGGTCCGATGGGCGTGGCTTAGTAGTCTTCTCCCCCCCACCCACCTCCTCGGCTTGCTTCACGTAATCTTCGTCTGTGAATACCACAGACGCCGTTGGTTTCCGCGCTTGCGCAATGTAAAGGCCCCGGCGCGTGCGCAGTATGCTTTGCCCAACTGTGGGGGAGTCAAAAGCCCTACTAGAATCCTTATGGGACACACAATTTAGTGATATCTTTACATGATATCACTAAATACGGGTGACAGATTCCCTTTAAACTGCTCTGAAAACCAACGGCCCGGTGGCATTTTAGGGTAACAAGGCGCCCACACTTCAAGGGTTTTATTCATATCTTCAAAGATGGAATTTGGCTGTAATAACGAGCACTTCTGCTATTTACTGCTATTTAAAATTTGAAGCCATTATTGAGGCATTAATATTTCTCTTTTGTTTCCAGCTTGTCTTCTAGGAGACCGACCTTCTCTGCTGTCTAGCTTGGAAGCACTGTGCTAAAGCTGGCCAGTATGAGGAAGTACCAGCTAAGGTCCAGCAATCTCAATGAGCTTCAAAGCAGTGCTTACAAGCTAAATAGTAAAGAGCTTGTAAGCACTGCGCATGTTCTGCTGTCTAGTTTTCTTTCTCTTAAAGGTTCCTAAAGAAACAATGTAGGTCTATACCTTTCTTTCCTCTCTTTCCTCCGATCTAACTTTCTCATCTGAAGATTTTCGTCGTTTGATTTTTGGTTCATCTTCTTCCTCATCTTTCTTTTCTTTTTTCTCTTCCTTCTTAATCTTCTTCTCCTTTTTCTCATCCCGTTCAGGCAGAGCTAAAAGCTCCTTGTATATGCGGATTCCAAAGTCTCTCTGAAGCATTTCGTTGAACAGCTCAGCAAACAGCGACACCTGGCAAGATGTACGAAATACGAAAGTGAAAATCTGCAAGGATCCATTTATACAGAGGCAGCATATTGGCATAATATCCAATTACCATATATACTCGTGTATAAGACGAGATTTTCAGCCCATTTTTTGGGGCTGAAAGTCCCCTTCTCGGCTTATACACAAGCCATATACCTGGGGGTTGGCGGGGGAGGGGGTGCGGGGGTGTCAGAGATCATACTTACCCCCCTGGCGCGGTGTCTGCAGCCCCCCCACTTCTCCACTGTCTCCCTTCCTGCCTTCAGCGGTCAAGTGGAACCGCTCATTAAACTCATGAATATCACCTGTCTGGGGTCCATCGCTGCTCACCGCTGTCTGCTGCTTCCTGTGTCCGTGATATTTAGGCAGCAGGGGGCGCGGTGACGTGGTTAGTGCGTGCAGCGCCCTCTGCTGGCTGAACAGTCACTGACAGGACGCGCAGACAGCGGTGAGCAGCGATGGACCCCAGACAGGTGAATATATCAGGTGCCAGGTCCTGAGCAGGAGAGGTGAGTATGGCATTTTTTTTTTTTTTGCAGCAGCATATGGGGGCATAATATATGAAGCATCTTATGGGGGCACAATACGGGGGCATAGTCTATGGGGCAGCATACGGGGGCATAGTCTATGGGGCAGCATACGGGGGCATAGTCTATGGGGCAGCATACGGGGGCATAGTCTATGGGGCAGCATACGGGGGCATATTCTATGGAGCAGCATACGGGGGCATATTCTATGGAGCAGCATACGGGGGCATATTCTATGGAGCAGCATACGGGGGCATATTCTATGGAGCAGCATATGGGGGCATATTCTATGGGGCAGCATACGGGGGGCATATTCTATGGAGCAGCATACGGTGGCATAGTCTATGGGGCAGCATACGGGGGCATAGTCTATGGGGGGGCATAGTCTATGGGGCAGCATATGGGGCATAGTCTATGGGGGGGCATAGTCTATGGGGGGGCATAGTCTATGGGGCAGCGTCTATGGGGCAGCATACGGGGGCATAGTCTATGGGGCAGCATACGGGGGGGCATAGTCTATGGGGCAGCATACGGGGGGGCATAGTCTATGGGGCAGCATACGGGGGGGCATAGTCTATGGGGCAGCATACGGGGGCAATCGTCTATGGGGCAGCATACGGGGGCATAGTCTATGGAGCAGCATACGGGGGCATATTCTATGGAGCAGCATACGGGGGCATATTCTATGGAGCAGCAAACCGGGGCATATTCTATGGAGCAGCATATGGGGGCATATTCTATGGAGCAGCACATGGGGGCATATTCTATGGAGCAGCATAGGGTGGCATAGTCTATGGGGCAGCATACGGGGCATATTCTATGGAGCAGCATACGGTGGCATAGTCTATGGAGCAGCATACGGTGGCATAGTCTATGGGGCAGCATACGGTGGCATAGTCTATGGGGCAGCATACGGGGGCATAGTCTATGGAGCAGCATACGGGGGCATATTCTATGGAGCAGCATACGGGGGCATATTCTATGGAGCAGCATACGGGGGCATATTCTATGGAGCAGCATACGGGGGCATATTCTATGGAGCAGCATACGGGGGCATAGTCTATGGGGCAGCATATGGGGGCATAGTCTATGGGGCAGCATATGGGGGCATAGTCTATGAGGCAGCATATGGGGGCATAGTCTATGGGGCAGCATATGAAGGCATAGTCTATGGGGCAGCATATGGGGGCAGTCTATGGGGCAGCATATGGGGGCATAGTCTATGGGGCAGCATATGGGGGCATAGTCTATGGGGCAGCATATGGGGGCATAGTCTATGGGGCAGCATATGGGGGCATAATCTATGGAGCAGCACATGGGGGATAATCTATGGAGCAGCATATGGGGCATAATCTATGGAGAATTTTATTGGGGTATAGTCTATGGAGCATCTTATGGGGGAATAATCTATGGAGCATCTTATGGGGCCATAACCTTTATGGAGCATTATATGGGGCATATTATTCTATGGAGCATCTTATGGGGGCATTATTAACCTTTGTGCAGCATTATATGGGGTGTATTTTGTATGGAACATTTTATGGGGCCCATCATGAACTGTATGGAGCATTATATGAGGCTCCTGATTCAATATGGATATTCAAAAACATTTAACCTACTGATGTCTCCATTAATTTTACTTTTATTGGTATCTATTTTTATTTTTGAAATGTACCAGTAGCTGCTGCATTTTCCACCCTAGGCTTTTGTGGCAAAATTATACACAAGTATATACGGTACTTAATGATTGCTGGGGATCCAAAAATTAAGACCCCCCATCAATCCAGAGCCAGTTTATTGCTGGAGATCCTTCACTCATGTAAAGCAGCACCCCGGCCTCTCAGAACTTTAGCAGGAGTAAGGGTATGTGCACACGCTGCGGATTCCGCTGCGTTTCCGCAGCGGTTTTGGCCGCTGAGGACCTGCAGCCGTTTTAGCTGCGGTGTACAGTACCTTTCAAATGAATGGTAAAAAAAAAACGCTGTGTAGACGTTGCGGAAAAATCCGCGCGGATTTGCTGCGGTTTTGAAACCGCAGAAAGAATTGACATGTCAATTCTTTCTGCGGAATCCGCTGCGGGTTCCTATCTCCACCATTGTGGAGATGGTGAATCCGCAGGACCAAACCGCAGGCAAAACCGCAGATAATCCGCAGGTCTTTTCTGCGGTTTTTGCAAAATCCGTGCGGATTAGTCCGCAGCGGATTCCGCAGCGTCTGCACACACCCTAAGGATATGTTCACACAAGCTCATTTTCGATCCAAGTGCTATCCATGAAAAATGGGCAGCAATCAAATCAATGTTATTCTATGGGGCAGTGCAGGTGAGTGATTTTTGTTCACGGATCAAATCTGCGTGTTAATAATAATAAAAAAAAAAAAAAATTGTATTTCCAAGTGTCGGGATGAGACACGGCCATTCATGTTTATCATTTCACAAAAAAGATTGGATTCCATATAGCCTTTGATTTTTAGAATACATTGCAATTCTTTAACCTAAGAAACTATTTAATCTTGTAAATTTTTAATAATTACTGATGTAAAAAAAAAAACCAAACAATTGCAAACCAATGACAATTGTGAAGAAAAAAAATCGTGCAAGTTTTCAGGATGAAATTAGAACGATTTTTTATATGATTGTGTGAATCCGGCCTAAGTCAGTGTAAAAGCTGTACCTCAAATGAGTGCTCTTTATTGTCCTCTATCCGGTAATCCAGGAGGACGCTCAGAGACATGATACTGCAGTCAAACTTCCCATTCTTGGCGGACCAGTTTGGATGTACAATAATCGCCGGCTCATCGGGCAATAAATATCTTTTTTCTCGCCGCTGACGCTCCATTTCTTCTTGACGTTTCCTTTCTTCTTCCTAGTAAGAGAAAGGCAGAGCATGTTACGGTCAATGTGCACCAAAACAATATGCCACTGAAGATGATGGGATACGAACCTCCTTGTCATCCTCAGATTTATGCTCTTCCTCCTCCTCGTCTTCTTTTTCACATTTTTCTTGCTCCTTTTGCTCCTCTTTTTGTTCCTCAATGCGTAGCTGCTTCGTTAATCGGGCTATTAGCTGAGATTTTAACCCTTTTGAGCTAAGATTGCGACTTTCAAGCTCTTTACGCAGATCATTTACCTGAAAGATTGTAAAAGTCACCCACTGGGAACACAATCTGAAGTACTTAAGAGCTTTATGGAGATTTGCAGTCCTGACTGACAAAATTCCATGTTTAGCCTAGCATGTCAGCCAGTGAGCTGGAGAAGTACCGTATTTAGTAATCAGACAACAGATTTAGGAGACAAAGCTTAAAGGGTTTCCTAATTGTGTCTTCAGGAGCGCACAGCTCCCCTGCCTCCCAGCCTCCAGCTTGCCTGTAGGGGATGGATGTGCTCCTGACTGACAGTCCAGACCAGCGGCATACTAGGAGAGCACTGGTATTGAACCCTTGTACATCTAGACACTGAAAATCAGTGCAAAATCTGAGCTGACTTACATTTTATCCAGTGTAGAGAATAGCAATCTTTTCTTTTTTCTTATAATTTGCTATAATGTATAAAGTGTGTGTAAATTATTGCAGCCTGGAGTCTAAACTATTTACTTCCAAAGGATTATCTAGACTGGATAGAATAGTAGGAAACTCTCTGATACAACAGTTATATTTCCATTGTGAGAAGCATTAAGCCTTCAGCCTACTGAAAAGCTAACATACAAAAAAAAAAAAATCCAATTTACCAAATGGTAAACTATGAGGAAAAAAAAAAGTATATCAGAAAGTCGAGGCGCTTTAACATGGGTGCTAGAGAGGATTATAAATTCACTGAATGACTTAACTTGTCTAACTAGATGGTTACTTGAATTTTTTATCACCAGACATGTACTGTATTTTTCAGACTATAAGACGCACTTTTTTCCCTCACGAAATTTGAAGGAAAATGGGGGGTGCCTCGTATAGTCCAGATGTATCTGCTGTGGATAGGGTGGTGGGGTAGCAGCAGTGGTGGAGCCACGGTGATAGGAGGCAGCAGCTGTCAGCTGCAGCTAACTCCTGTGCCACCTGCTATACAGAAATTAGTATTCACTGCTCTCCACGCCCATGGGAGTGGAGTGCAGTGAAAATTAATTTCTCTTTAATAACGGACACGCTGTTAGCTGCAGCCGCCTGCTTCCTGCGGTGGCTGGGCTCTGAAGTGTTTCCGTTACTTAAAGGAATGAATATTCACTGCTCTCCACTCCCATGTGTGGAGAGCAGTGAATATTAGATGATCTTTAATAGAAGGCACGGTAGCTGCAGCCTGTGGGCGATAACGTGTGCCTGCTATTAAAGAGAATGAATATTCACTGCTCTCCACGCCCATGGGAGTGGAGAGCAGTGAATATTCATTCCCTTTGGTATCAGGCTCGGGTGATCACCCAGCAGCTGCAGGAAGCTGGTGGCTGCGACTACTGTGCCCGCTATTAAATATCAATGAATATTCACTGCTCCACACGCCCATAGTCACGGCGCGGGGAGCAGTAAGTATTCTGACAACTGTCCTCTGTATGCAGAACATTACATCAATACCATACACTGCTTACAAGCAGAAATCAGCTGCTGGCATCACAGCAGGATGCTGCGAGGGTGTGCAGGGAAGGTAAATAAAATGCTTTATGTTTTTTATAATGTTTTTCTGATAAGGGCAATGCATACCAGGATGGGGATGAGGAGGCCATGCATAACTGAGTGTGTTTTGTGGACATTTGACTTACTTTCATCACTTTTGGATCAAGTTTTGACCAGTGAGTAGGAGTAGAGATTTCTTTTGCATCCCCGGCATCTTTATCCTCTTCTTCCTAGTACAAACATACAAATGTGGTTAGAAAGAGGCCTTTGGAAAATGTATGACTGATGCAGGTCCGTGCAAGTAGCAAGGTCACAATTTTTCATTGTCGTCTCCTAAAGCTTTGTTGAGGCACATACACACATTCTAGCACTCTCACAGACCACTAAGTCAATCAATGCCAGATCTGTGAAACAAAGGGATGATAAATAGAAGAAGTAATAACAGAATATACAGACATTGCTCGTCTACAAAGACACAAGTCTGTAATTAAAGCCACCTTGGGTTATTTCCAAATGACTACAAATAAAATGGTTTATAATTTTGGGGTATGTTTTTCTTTAACATTTTATATATGAAAATGATAAATGTGAACCTTATGATGGGGAGATGATCATTAGGGCCAGAAATCAATACATCCAATTGACCCAGCATGCTAATTCTAATGTAAAAAATAAATCAAACAAAAAAAAAAAAAGCAAAAAATAAACAAAAATTATATAAAAACATTCCAAATTATCCGTGTTAGGAAGCTGGAATATGTGAGATTCACTACACTGCAGACGTCGTTCTTTACGAGGGGGTGGGGTGGTGTTTAGTGTGTGCAGTGCATTTGTGCCTGTGTTCCTGTGCCTGCGAGAAGCGGAAATAGAAAAAGGGATTAGCGTTCAGTGCCTGTTCTCCATCAGCTTCCTTGCGTTCACCCTGAAGCTTGTCGACCAGCTGCTGCTTGTATCCTCGGCACAGGTTTTCCCACTCTGAGCGGGTGGGAAGGCAATGCCAAACATCCGGGAAAAATAAAACCACTGTCTCCACATGAGCAGGAACCGAACGCCCCTTGTGGGTCTCCTCAGGGCGATGGTAGCGAATCTCTGCAAAACGATACCTGTCGCAAGGGAAGAAGCATGTTGGAAAACCAAAATCTAGAATGCATAGAATATAAGAGCCTAGTTCTCTCGTAGTACATCATGAACAGCTAGCTCAGGTTGGTCTATAAAATAAAATAAAAAAATAAACACACTGATATAGAAGGCCAATGATTTTCTTCAGGTAAGTCGAAGCATTGTTTTGAGCAGAGGAAAAATAAAATAAAATAAAACAATAAATTACAAGCGCGGATACTGAATCTAATGAAATTTCTCACAAAACTAGATGATATAATCTAATTGCAGTGAAATAAACATTGATCTTTCTTATTTTCAACAAAGCTCGAAATACCATTAGAAAACACGGCAAGACAACTTGAATTTAGGACAGTTTAAGATGCGTTTCTCCTGGACGATCTGTAGCTGAACGTGAAGAAAAAAAGAACAAGTCTTCAAAATGTACAGAAACAGTAACACGGTAATTCAGAGAAACAACAAACCTCCTGCTCTTCGTTGGTAACAGAAACACAAACACAATTTAGTAAAACTAGAGGAACTGCAAAGTCCTAGAAAAGTGAAGATAAAATAGGACACATGTCCCGATGTAACAACTGGACTTACCACTGTGTACACAAGCTCAGGTCAATGCCAGTCAGAGCCTTACAACACCGGACAGCAGTTCTGATCAGCACAGAAGGGTCTTTGTCTGGATCTGGGCCATCGAGGGAAGGAGACCAGTGTCCTCCAATTGCCATCGCCTCATCTTTACCCTTCATTCCCACTAGAAACTTTAAAAACATATTACAAAAATTATTATTACAGAAGAAAGGGATTATTGTGTACTCACCGTAAAATGCTTTTCTCCAAGCCAATCATTGGGGGACACAGGACCATGGGTGTTATGCTGCTGCCACTAGGAGGACACTAAGTGAAAATAGAATGATTAACTCCTCCTCTGCAGTATACACCCTCCTGCTGGCTTCAATTGAACCAGTTTGGTAACAAAGCAGTAGGAGCTTCCAACAATTAACAAGAATAAACTATGTCCAAACTCGAAAACCAGCCATTAGGCTAACAGGGTGGGTGCTGTGTCGCCCAATGATTGGCTCGGAGAAAAGGATTTTACGGTGAGTACACAAAAATATTTCTCCTATACCTCATTGGGGGACAACAGACCATTGGACATCCTAAAGCAGTCCCTGGCTGGGGAGCAATACAACTGCTAATACCCCATGTACCACCAAATTACAGATGTGGTACTGCCCATTGCAGAATTTGCCTACCAAGTGCTGCATCTGCAGAAGCCTGAGAATGTATGTTGTAGTTTCGTACAAGTATACAAGTTGGACCAAGTCGCAGCTTTGCAGACCTGTGCTGCTGATGCCGAATGGCCCAAGAGGCGCCCACTGACCGAGTGGAGTGCGCCTTAATCCCTGCTGGGACAGGTGTGCCCATGACACGGTAGGACTCCTGAATAGCCGAGTGAATCCACTTGGCTAGTGTGGCCTTTGAAGCGGCTAGGCCCTTCCTATGCCCCTCTAGAAGCATGAACAGGGCATCTGACTTGTGGAAAGAGGCCGTCCGCGAGACGTACCTTCTAAGAGCTCTAACCACATCCAGAGTGTGAAGAGCTTTCTCGATACTATGAACTGGTGCCGGACCGAATGAAGGCAAGACAATATCCTCTTTGAGATGAAAAGAGGAAACAACTTTTGGCAGAAAACACGGGGACATCCTCAAGACTACCTTGTCTTGATGGAAAAACAGGAACGGACTCGCCTGATTGACGTGATCGCGACTAGGAAAACCACCTTCCAAGAAAGAAAAGTTAGCGATAAGTCCTGCAATGGTTCGAAAGGAACCTCTTGTAAAACTCCGAGAAACAAATTAAGGTCCCATGGTTCCAACGGCATTTTATAGGGAAGCGCCACATGGGAAACTCCCTGAATGAACGTCTTCACCTGTAATCTGGTGGAAATTCTGCGTTGGAACAAAACGGATAAAGCTGAAATCTGCCCCTTGAGTGAGCTAAGCACAAGACTTGACTCCAATCCGGTTTGCAGAAATTCCAAAATGGAAGGGATGGAGAACACAAGAGCAGATCGTCCACGGTCTTTGCACCATGAGAAGGTTCTCCAGGTGCGATGATAAATGCGGGCTTCCTAGCACTACTCATCATGGAGATCACTTGATGAGAGAATCCTGCTTGAGCTGGAACCCAGGATTCAATGGCCACGCCATTAAATACAGGGCCCTGGAGTTCTGGTAGTAAATCGGGCCCTGCGAAAGTAGATCTGTGTGATCTGGCAGTCGCCAGAAAACATTGGCGACTAGTTGTACTAATTACGCATACCATGCCTGGCGCGACCAGAATCACTGGTAGCCCCTCTGCTCAGATCTTTTTGATGACCCTCGGAAGTAAGGGGAGCGGGGGAAATACATACGAAAGCCGAAACTGATGCCATGGAAGAACCAGGGCATCCGCTCCAATGGCGAGTGGGTCGAGTGACCGAGCTATGAACTGGGGAACCTTGTTGTTTAGCTTTGAGGCCATCAGATCCACATCCGGAGTCTCCCAGTAATGACAAATCTGCTAAAAGACCTCCGGATGAAGAGACCACTCTCCCGAGGCGAGACCCTGGTGTCTGCCGCCCAATTCTTTAGGCCCGGGATGTGGACTGCCGAGATGACCGAATGATTCCTCTCAGCCCATCGGAGGATGTGACCGACTTTGTGCATGGCCGTCCTGCTGCGGGTGCCCCCCTGACGGTTGACGTACGCCACAGGTATTGTCGGACTGGATCCTGATGGGGCGACCTGCTAGTAGATGATGAAAACGCAGAAGTGCTAACCTGATTGCTCATATCTCTAAGATGTTGATGAGGAGACGTGACTCTCGAATGGACCAACGACCCTGTGCCGTGTGGTGGCCGAAAACCACACCCCAGCCAACAAGACTGGCGTCAGTGGTCACCACTAGCCAACGTACTAGAAGAAAGGACTTCCCTTGGTCCATGGAAGACTTCAGCGTCCACCACCTGAGGGTCTGCCTGACCTGCTGAGACAGACGGAACCGAGAGTCGAGAGAGAACAGGTTCCTGTCCCAAGCCGACAGAATCACATGTTGCAAAGGGTGTAGGGGTAGCTGTGCGAAAGGAACCGCCTCTATCACTGTCACCATCTTGCAGAGAATCCCCATGCTGAAACATATGGAGTGAGGAAAGAGGCGGGAAATAATCCATGCTCCCTGTTGTAAGGCTAAGATCTTTTCTGGAGGGAGAATTACCAACCCGCGGGAAGTGTCCAGGATCATTCCCAAGAAGGAAAATTTGCTGAGCAGGTACTGGAGAAGACTTTTCGAAGTTTATCTTCCAGCCCAGGCGAGAAAGTGTATCCACCGTGATACTCACGCACTCCTCGCAGGCTTGAAGTGACGGTCCTTTAATCAGTAGCTCGTCTAGATATGGAAGCACCACCACTCCGCGAGCGTGAAGAATGGCCATGACCGCCGCCATGACATGACCTTGGTGAAAACCCTGGGGGCAGTGGCAAGGCCGAGGGGCAAGGCAATGAACTGGAAGTGTTCCCCATGAACCGCGAAGAGTAGGAACTTTTGGTGGGGAAGAAAACTCAGATGTGAAGGTAAGCATCCTGGATGTCGATGGATGCTAGGAACTCCCCTTTCTCCATCGAGGCGATGACTGAGCGGAGAGACTCCATTCTGAACCGCCGCACTTTGACAAAGGTGTTTAACAGCTTTAGGTCCAGTATGGGCACCTCTGTTCTTCTTTGGTACCACACAAATAGGTTCGAGTAAATACCTTTGAACCTTTTGTCCTGAGGGACCTGAATAATAACCCTGTCCTTTCGGAGCGCATCTATGGCTCGGAAAAAGCTGCTGCCTTTGTCTTGGGAGGAGAAGACAGGAAAAAACGTGTGTGGGGGGGGGGGACGACGACTCTATTTTGTATCCAGAGGACACCAGCTCTCTGACCCACTCGTCGACTGAGAGCCAGGCCTGTCGGAACAAAAGTAGACGGCCGCCTACTTTGTCAGTGCCCGCCGGATGATGCAACGAGTCATTGCGTAGAGGATCTAAGGGATCTGTCTCCCTTAGATCCAGATGGTTTTGGCCTGCTTTTCCAGGTACAACTAGGTCTGTATGAGACCTGGGAACCTCTGTCACTACGTGGGGACCTCCCTGATCCAGAAGAAAAGGTTGTAGAGGACCAGATGGTATTGCTGTGGAAAGGCCGGGTCCGAACCTGTTGTGGATTCCGAAATTTCCTAGTGTGCCATTGCTGGGGAAGGAATTTACTCTTCCTCTAGTAGCGTCAGAGATGAGTTGGTCCAATTTTTCTCCAAATAAGCGTCCGCTCTGATAAGGCAGAGAGGTTAGCCCTCTTGGAAGCAGAATCCGCCCGCCATTCCCTGAGCCATAGCGCCCTTCTGATGGAGACAGCATTTGCTGCTGCCTGTGCGGTGCAATTGGCTGCATCTAAAGAAGCGTTAACTACGAAATCCCCGGCCTGAGATAACTGGCTAGCGAGACTTTAGACACCCAGGATGGAAAGAGTGCCGCTCCAGAGGCCTCAAAGACTGACCGAGTAAGGTAGTAAATTTGACATTCAGTGGGTTTTTTGACTGAGGAACCATCAGACAAGGATAGGAGCGTTTTGGATGCAAGACGCGATATAGGAGGGTCCACTGAAGGAGACTGTAGCCAATCCTTCATTAAATCTGGAGCAAAGGGATATCTCGACTCCATAGGCTTGTGTCCTGCGAAACGTTTATCTGGCCGGTCCCTATGTCTCTGGACAATATCCTTAAACTCAGGGTGATTGGCAAACACTATGAGAACGTTTAGCCTTTTTAAAAGACACTACGTGCTCCATAGCGGATATAGATTCCTTGTTCACCCTCAGAGTCTTGTTAACCGACTCAATAAGGGAATCAAGTGTCTCCTGATAATTCTGCGAGTTCTGGACCAAGGACGCATCAGACTCGCATTCGGAATCATGTTCGCTGCGAACCTCAGGAGAGGGGGAGCGAGAAAGTGAGCTCACGGACGCCGAAGCACGAACATGTTCGGAGGACGTGTCATGGGTCCCTTTTCAAGAAACCTGAGCACCCTTTGACAGAGCACAACCCCTGCTGGTGGACGGTTCCCGACCGTCGCAAGGGACCTCCGCGGCCGGCAAACTGATGTTCTGACTTAAAGAGGGGCCCCGGAGAGAGTCTATTGCCATGGCCAGGAAAGCCATAGACTATGACAGGGATGCAGCCCACACAGGGGGGGCTAGGTTCGCTGGGGTCGGTGGCGGCGGCCTCTGGGCGCATTCCGGGTCACAAGTCGTCCAGAATGGAGTATTGTGAGCTCGGGGCAAGGCAGTATTGCAAGTGGCACATGAGGTAAAAAACACAGTGTGCGTTTTGTTAGCCTTTTTCCACTCCTAAGATTGAGACATAGTGTACCTTTAGGAGTTATAGAGTATGGGCTGCAGATGCAGAGAACAGAGTGCATGCAGAGAAAGGATTAAGCTCTCCTCCAGAGGCTCAATACAGCTTACCCAGGTCCTGCTCTTGTATCCCCAGGGGAGAAGCGGTGATCTCACTCCTCGCAGTGCTACCGTCAGTGCTGCCAATCGGTCTGCCCCACGCGCTGTCAGCAAACAGGCTTGTGAGTAAACATGGCCCCCCGAGAACAGAAGGACGCCTCTTGTTCAGGACGAAAAAAGCCAGGAGTGTGGGCGGCGGCACTTCTTGCAGTGGGCGGAGTCATGCCAATAGCGGCCTAGTCCGATTAGAATCCGGGGGCTAAATTTATTAGGTGCCTGCCGGAGATGCACGCCGCTGAGGGGGGCTTAGAGAGGAAACGAAACAAGCGCCGCTGGACACCAGGACAGCGCTCCCCCCAGGGACCAGGACCTACTCTCTCTGTGCAGGTGAGTGGGAGACTGCATGACAGCCATTCATACTCACAGGATCCAGTGATGTAGCAGATCCGGTGATGTAGCAGAGCCGGAGATGAAGTGTTCTTAGAGATATCCTTCAATCCATCCTCCAGATAGACAGGTGGGTGGAGAGGAATTTTCTGCCTCCCTCCATCATCACCCTTTTATCAGTGGTGATGCAGTGAGGCTGCATGGACGCCAATAGAGGGAGCCTCTGTACATCGATGAAAACAGGCAAGTTGTCCGGTTATTGGCCTGGCTCCAGGAGAGGAAGCATGGAGGCGACACTCCAAGAGCTCGCCTGTTGCTTGTTGTGGGGAGACCGGGACCGTAAAGGAACCGTCGCCCCTAAAGTGAGCTCAGACATGGCCCATTCGTAGCAGGAGAAGGTACGGGGAGGCGACACTCCGCGTTCTCGCCTGTTGATGATTCGGGAGAGATCGCACCCTAGAAAGGATCCATTGCCCCTTCACTCCGTTAGTTAAAAAATAAATTTACAGACCCAAGTGCCTCCTACAGACACTAAGCAAGAACTGGTTCAATTGGAGCCAGCAGGAGGGTGTATACTGCAGAGGAGGAGTTAATCTTTCTATGCTCACTTAGTGTCCTCCTAGTGGCAGCAGCATAACACTCATGGTCCTGTGTCCCCCAATGAGGCGTAGGAGAAAACCACTTAGCCATTTGCCAGCGGCATAAGTAATATTGCATGATTAGAGATAATTGGCGTGACTACAAAACAGTAGACAAAGCTTCCATCTCAGTACCATATTTTAAAGTTCTTCCCCTTCTGTGCTCAAAAGGGACCCTGTCACCACAGAATGAATATAAAACCAAGTACAGGCATACGGTGCACCCTTGGTGGTGGCCAAACATTTAAGTTCATCTTCCCACCTCCCTCTGCCATTCTCTGGTTCTATGAAGCCGGAGCTGTAAATCAAAGAGGGGAGTGGAGATAGAAAAGAAAACAAGTAGGGGGACTTAAAGGGGTTGTCCACTACTATGACAACCTATTCTTGAACTGTTTGGCCCCAATAAAATAAAAAAAACTACACTCACCCCCCACGCTAGCGCCGTTCCAGCGGTGTCAGCACTCGCAATCCCGGAGCTCTCGTGCGGTGACAAGTGGAGCCCGGCGCCCAATCAGCGCTAGCGTCAATGTCCTTGCCTACGTATTGATTAAATATGAAGAGGAAATCCAGGCTGCAGCTGATCCCCCGACTTCCTCTTCATGTTCAATACGTACGAAGGCGGGGACAGTGACGCCACAGCCGATTTGGCACCGGGGTCGCATGCTGAACGGCACCAGTATGGGAGGTGGGCAAATGTTTTTTGTTTTTTTTTAATTGGGATCAAACATTCTACTTTAAGAAGAGGTTGTCCTAGTATCACCAACTCCTTAATGTGTCAAAAGACCCCCAAACACATCAGATGGTGCGCAAGTCTCACCAAAATTGCCAAATTCTGCTGAAGTTCATCTTATACTGTATGTATGGACACTTTAATATCAGACAATTTGACGTTCCTCTCCAATATCACATCAGCAACTGGTTTACCTTTATTAGTCTTGCTGGGTGCTGGAAACCTTCTCTAATGTCCACTGGGTCTTCTGCAAGGGCGCAGGATTTGTGATATAAGTCTTCCAAAGCTGGACTTGCCAGTAACATGACCTGTTTAAATGATGCCCAAAGTAATAAAATAATTATTTTCTGGTTAACGGTATAAACAAATCTATATAAAAAAGGAAAAAGATAGATTAGTGTCACATTTTGTTCAAAGATTATTCACATACTCTCCAGTATGTTTCCTGCACTGCAGAGGAAATTGGCAATAGACAAATACTGTATAGTATACAGCGTACCTTTGCACTGTATGTATGGTCCACATCAGGAGGATCCAGAATGGCAGTATTTTTCTCAAGTGGATCCACTTCCTTGTGCATGACATAAAAATTACTGTAACTTCCAAGCTGGAAAGGTCGAGAGATAGGGAAAGCATCCACCCATGTAAACTGGGCATCAAAGAAGTCACTGGGAATGTACAGGTTCTGATAACGCCGCCGTAGTTCCATCATGTCACATCCAGGGCTGTATTACAAGAAGACAACTTTTAAGGCTATGGACACTTGATATTGATAATTCATTTTTGTTTACATGTGATAATTGCTTTAGGTAAGTTGTACTAACTTTCAGTCTGGGGTCTTCATTCATTCATTTTCTGACCCCCTAATATGCAGCAGCTTGCCTGCTTTTACGCTCATGAGTATGCCTATCCTGAGAATACGTGCTGGATGTGTGTCCAGGAGGCCGCTGCTTTCATGTATCAGCACAGCTTAAAACCCTGTAGTCATTTCCCTTTTCCACGCTTCATTAACCCCATCCCGACATGGCGATCTTCCATTTTTTTTTTTTAACTTTGCTTTATCCTCCCCCTCGTCCAAAAATAGGGATTTGTGTGTACTCACCGTAAAATCCTTTTCTCCGAGACGCTCCTTGGGGGACACAGACCATGGGTGTTATGCTGATTGCCACTATGAGGTTGACACTGAGTTGAGACAAAAAAAGAGTTAGCTCCTCCTCCGCAGTATACACCTTCCAGCTCGCTCCCAGTGACCAAGTTCGGTGCAAAAGCAGTAGGAGATAATTAACATCATATCAGAGTACGATCATACATATAGTATTAGCGAGCACCACATCGAGTGAAGGGGACAAGCAGAAGTCGATAGACCAATCAGGGTGGGTGCTGTGTCTCCCAATGAGCGTTTCGGAGAAAAGGATTTTACGGCGAGTACACAAAAATCCCTATTTCTCCTTTGCCTCATTGGGGGACACAGACCATGGGACGTCCCAAAGCAGTCCATGGGTGGGGAACAATATAACAGATAGAACCCCATATACTGACTGTGTAAAGATGTACTACTGTCTCTTGCAGAGTACATCTGCGAAGGCCCGTGCTCGCGGAAGTCAGAGTGTGATTCGAAGATGCGTACAAGCGAAACTAAATCACAACCTTGCAGCCCTGTGAACATGTTCTGTCTGGATCCGAAACCGGATGACTCAGAAGGCAGACATTAATCTACGTAGAATCTGTCCCAATATGCCCCATTCCCTGCTGGGATAGGAACGCTTTTGATGTGGTATAACTTCGGAATAGCAGAGCAAATTTCCCTGGTTATTGTGGCCCTGAAGTGGTCTCAGATCATGTGCTGAAAAAACATAAACCCTACTGGGATGGACACGCTTCTGGCGTGAATTACTCCTGAGTAGACGATAGGCTTTCCCTAGCTATTGTGACTCTGAAGTGGCCTACAGGAGGGAGTCGACTACAGAACGTACATCTTGAGAGCCCTTTATGCACCCGATGTACGAGTGACGAGCCCAAAAGAGGCAAAGAAGAATTCCTCGCCAAAATAGGACGACGAAACGGAGGTCTGGTGACAGTCGTGTTCTGGCGGAAAGGTAGAAAAGGAGAACTAAAAAAGTTCACCAGCATAGAAAGGTCAGTTCTGACAAGAAGGACGACCTTCTAAGACAGAACTCCTAACTAGGCATCCTGTGACAACTTAAAAGTTGTCTGATAAAGCGCACCCAGGCCCGATTTAACATCATGGGCGTCTAACATACATCTTAGGAGCAATTTTTCGCTGGAATAGAGACAAAAAGAGATGAGTGCCAAAAACTAAATTCCAAGACAGCGTGGGGACAACCTAAAATGAGGAAAAAAGTACGGAAAAGACACAGAGAAGAAGTCCGTGATCCCTGCACGGTGCGCAAGAAAGAGTTCTGGTGCGGTGATGGGTGTGACCCAGGCTCGAACTGGCCCACAGGTGAACAGGGGAATCCCCCGATGGGCCCCTGTGCAAATCTAGGCCCCCAATGCTTACTGTATGGGCAGTACTTGTCATAATTCACTTGATTGTCTCTGTACAGAAAAAGACAGTGTCTCATCCATTAACCAAACTACCCAGTTTCTTATTATATAGAGATATAGGTACATTTGTGAATGAGGGTCATGTAATATTTGTATGCAGGTGAAAAGTGGGCCCCCAAAGTCAATGTTACTGGTGGGCCCTTGGCAACTCAGTCCGACACTGTTGCGACCTAATGCCTCGAAGCACCAACATGTGGAGAAAAGCGAAGATAGAACTCAGGTTACCAGAGATGAACGAGATAAACATCAGACCAGTGTGTTCCGGTGACAATACGGAAAACAGTGAAACATATCTGATAGACGCCTGAAGATGGTGGCAACGACCAGTAGAAGTCTTCATGCACCACGTTCTCAAGGTAAGTGAGTGCGACTGGGATTACTGGAAAGAAACAACCCCCTTTACCTTCGTCTTTCTGATGACCGACAGAAGTGAAGAAAGACAAAAAACTAAAGGCACGGAATAATATTTTAGGATGCGGGGGAGCTATGTTGCACAAGGCCGTCCTGCTGCGGGTACCCGTCTAAAGCATGTCTTACGCCGTAACTTTGGTGTAATACTATGAATTCTGATGGGAGCCCCGGAAGAAGATAATGGAACTGCTGCCGGGTTAACAGGAATGCTCGGATTACTAGAACATCACTTGAAGACTTAACTCCCAGGCTGACCTGCGTCTGTGAAGAAAAGAGAGATGGCAAGAGAGACTGTTACCCCACCAGGGAGGCTGGCCTCAGCAGTCAGCCACTAGTCATTGGCTAGGGAGAAAGATTTTTCTTTGCTTGGAGAGAGGGATCTAAATGACCTCTCCTGAGGACTATCAGACCCGCGGGAACAGGGAGCACCGGCAGCCAACAGAGAAGAATTTCTAGCCCACACTGCTTGACCAGCTTATAGAAAACGAACCAAAAACGCCATCTTGGCGGTGGGTTCATGATTCGGAAAGAAGGCTTTGGCCTGGTGCCTAAATTTTGGAGGATGTAAGGGAAAAAAAAACAATCCTGTATCCAGAAGACACCCGGTCTCATGCCCGCTCGATGCGACAGCAGAAAAGCAGCCTGAGGGCCCCGACATAGGCGGCTGTCAATATTGGCGGTACCAGAGGATAACGCTAATAATCACTGAGCGGAAAATGTCAGAGACCTAGGTCCCACAGATCCGAAACTTCTATAGGAGGGTCCTTACATTGCTGCTTGGGCCTATGGTAAGGATAAAGGTCAGGGACCCTGTTGGGTGCAGTCCACTTTCCTATTGTCTGAACCCTAGTGCCCTACTGATGGTGATGGTATGGCTGATAGCGCAACGCAGCTAGCCATATTCAAAGAGGGAAGAGTGCTGTTCCAAGGTTTACAGGACGGAGCCACAGATACTCCCATCTGACGGACCAAGGGCTGTTAGTCGATGATCTATCCAGCCAGGATAAAAGGGTTCCAGATTCCAGTCGAAGTACTGGTGGGCTATGATGGGAGGATCAGCTCAAGGGGGAGGCCTCACTTCTAGAGGTCTTTCACAGTGAGTTATTTGACCCATCGTTTCCTGAGCCAGTTGGCTATAACACAAATCTCCCGATGAATGATAAACGCCCTTTGAGGGCATAATAGGATGCTGTACCAGAGTCCTTGTCAACCACCAGTGTCTGGCTGACCTCCTTAGGAAACAAATTCGCTATATTCCGGAAAGCAAACCTGTGGAGCGAGAGATTAAACTCACTAGAGCGAAAAAACACTTGAATGATCGGGTAACTACTACGAATCCGATATCTAGACGCCTGTACGTTTCTCAATAACTTGCAGCCCCTGCTAGCCGACAGCTCCTGTGTAGGAAAGAATTTATTTTTGCCGATCTTGTGAACACTAGGGTCCGCAGAAGCATCCCAGAAGTGTTAAATCTCTTTGGCCAGAGAAGCCATGGATTGCGCCAGTAACGAAGCCCACTTAGTGGGGCTAGGCATGCTGGACTCAGTGGTGGCTGAGTCACAGGGCTCATGAGAGGCCTGAACCAACGGCTTTAACTGAAGTATTATTTTCCATAAACCAGTAACTTAATCACTCAGCCAACAGCTCTACTGCCTAGAGGAACGGTGCGTGCAATACCTGTGCAGGGTATCATACCATTTCTAGTGTATGTGCTGCCAAGGCAAGCACTCTATCCCAGAGGGCACCATCCATTCTGAATGCTTTAGGGATAGGCATGTATGAGTCAGTAACAGAGCACATGTAGGGAAGGACTAATATATTTATATATATTTAGATATATATAGGGTGCCGTCCAGGCTTTACCCCAGTGCAGAAGCTCCATGAAAAGGGTTCTCCGCTGAGTCAGTACAGTAGCAGTGGAGGGCCGTAGACTGCGTTGGGGATTTTGCAGAATTAATAGTTCTGTGCCCGATGGTAACACAGACTGGCTGGTCGCAATAGCCTGCGATCAGGTGTGGCTGCACTCTGGTCAGCTGAACAGTCACTGGGTAAGGGAAGGGCAGGAAGTTAGTAAGGAAGGACAGCCATCCTTGCCATGGGAAAAAGGCAGAAACTCCTTTACCTAGGTCCTCTGCACTGTGCTGGATCAGCTGTTGCAGTTTAATGGAGACGACCACAGCAGTGGCGGAGAAAGAAGACCGCAGTCACGACGGCGGCTGTGGACGGTCGCAGCCAGCAGTGAAGACGACAGCAGCGGCGGCCAGGGTGAGAAGGCGGGGGGAGCTTGAGAGGCAGGCGTGCAGTAATAATACCTTGCGGAGTAGGCCGGGTGCCTATTCCCCCGGGGCCCGGTTTCCAGGGCAGGTGCTGCATCCGGAGTCCCCCGACAAGTCCAGAGGAGGTGAGAGTCTCCAGAAATATGGTCGCCGAGAGCTTGATGAGCACTTCTCGTTACAAATGAGAAGCACCAAACACGAGGTGTGGACTGGCGACGCATGGGGGCGGATCCTGTGAGGATGCAGCCTGTAGAGGAAAATGGCCGCCGAGAACTTGATGAGTGCTTCTCGTTCCAAACTAGAGGCGCCTACATGGGCCAAGCCGACGAAGGGGGAGGTGAAGCTTTCCGGGATGCGGCCTACGCTATTGAAAAGCCGGGGGCAAAATTTTCGGCTTAGGTCAGCGCCCACCCGGAGGTCTGAGGAAAATATTTTTGCCGCGGAGCCTACAATCCTCTCCGGTCCCCGCTGGTAGCGCGACCTACCGAGCGTCGCTACCGGGCCCTCCTGCCACAAAATAACCCCCGAATCGTACCGGATCCTGCAGGTGTTACCGGAACCAGGGTGTCGGGTCCTAAGGAATTCCAGAGCCCGGAGCTGTCGGCGGGGGAAGAGGCATGGGTTTCGGACTCCTTACACAGTTGGTGAGGTGAGCTGCGGCATTGCTTGGACGGTGCAGGGCACTCTCTATCCACGATTCCTTTGACAGGGAGGTGGAAAGGAGCCGTCCGCCTCATTGCATCACCCGATTTAACAGCGGTGGTGCAGTGGGGGCTGCTCGAACGCCATAGATGGGGCCTCTGGGGTCAATCCTTTAGGATGGGAACAGGCTTGTTGTCCGGCATAGGCCTGGCTGCGGCAGGGGATATATGAAGGCGACACTCCAAGCGTTCGTCCGTCTGTCGTTGCGGGGAGATCGGTGACATTCGAAGGACCCGTCGCCCTTGAATCAGCTCAGGCATCCCACTTTGCAGGAAAGGATACATGGGGGGACTCTCGCACGTGCTCGCCTGTTGTTGGTTTGGGGGAAATCGGAGCCTTGAAAGGTTCCGTTGCCCCTTCATCCATGTGAAAAAATGGCAAAAAGTAAAATAATAAATGGTCTGAAGACCAGACCAGTGTGCCTCCTATGGACACCAAGCAAGAACTGGTTCACTGGGAGCCAGCAGGAGGGTGTATACTGCGGAGGGGGAGCTAACTCTTTTTTGTCTCAACTTAGTGTCAGCCTCCTAGTGGCAAGCAGCACAACACCCATGGTCTGTGTCCCTCAATGAGGCGAAGGAGAAAACAGAATGTCTTTTTCTGTCCGCATAGCCACATGAGGGCTTATTTTTGGTGGAACAAAATGTAGTTTTAAATGACATTTATTTTACCATTCATCATGCTAGAAACTGAGCAAAAAAATAAAACAAACCTATACATTTCAGCAATCGCTCTTTTGGTCTTGTTTTCACAAAATTTTTTAAATAAAGTACAATGTCTCCAGGAAAGTAACATATCTATAGCAGTATATTCCGTATGTTTTAAATTTGTGGAAATTTTTTTTTAAATAAACAAGAAATATATAAAATTTTGCATGTGTCACCACGTTCTAAGACCTGTAACTTTTTCAAATCTCTCGATAAAGCTGTGTGGGTTTTTGTTTTTTTTTACACCGAGACAACATTTTATTGATACCATTTTGGTTTAGATATTACGTCGCAATAGCTTATTACATTTTTTGCTGTGTCGTGACGACTGAAAAAGTACAATTCTAGTGTTTTGATTTTGTCACGTTATGTAATTTAGTGATCAGGTTTAATTAATCGGTCTGATTTCTTATACTGTATACTGCAGTAACCCAGTATTACAGCATATAGTAAAAGCCCATCGTCTCCTATGAACGTCAGTCACGCGCTGGTTATCACAGGACTACCATCACGACAGCCATAAGGGTCTTCAGCAGACCAGGGGCAGTTATGGCAACTCACACTGCAGGTGGGCCAATGGCGCTAGGAACTGTAAAAACCACTGTCAGAGATTAACAGTGGCACTGAAAGGAAATGAAAGCAATGGACATTGCTCAGCTCTACTCAATGCTGTTAGGGTGGTTTCACATTAGCGTTTCAGGGCGCAGCTGCGGCCTGCGCACGGCCGCCGCTAAGCCCCACCCCCCTGCCGCGCTTCCTCCGGTAGCTCTGCCTCCGCCGTCAAAAGGACGCATGCGCCGCCAAATGCATACTGCGCACGGCCTACGTCCCCAGTGATAAAGATAGGGGACGCAGGACGCATGCAGCGTCATGCGCCGGTAGGTGGAGCTACCGGAGGAGGCGTGGTAGGGGGCGGGGCTTAGTGGCGGCCGTGCGCAGGCTGTCGCTACGCCCTGAAACGCTAATGTGAAACCACCCTTAGAGGCAGATGATTGCTGACAAAAACAGCCATTATCTGTATGGACCTAAAATATGACATCCTGGTATGTCCCATGTTGGGAAGGGGTGTTAAGCATCATTTTCCTGCCCATCCACAACCTGAGAAAGCTGTACTTCTTAACACAAATTCCCTTTCCATTTGCAGTGTACGACTTCTACCCCCCAGTGCCAGATTTGTGTCAGGTAGGGAAAGGACTTATTTTCACTCTGCAAAAGCAAAATGGCAGATGAAGAGCCAGCTGTAGAAGTCCATTCATTTATTAAAATACTGGTTGTACACTACGGCTGTGCAAATATAACAGAAAGCAAGAAAAATAAGTAAATCAATCATTAAACAGGTAGAGCTTTACCTTCCAATAACAACCCCTTTCAGCGTCGGACTGGAACACCTTGGGCCCACCAGAGAAAATCATTCTTGGGGCCCACTATGTAGCTACATAGAGATAAATACAAGACCACCAATTGTGCGGTAAAACACGCTAATATCCGGGTATAATATAAGGTAGTACAAATCTTAATTATGTAGCAGGAGTTTGAGTAGCCTCCCTCATAGAATATAAAGCAGCCCCCTCAAATAGTATAATGCAGCCTCCTTATAGAATATAATGCAGCCATCTCATAGAATATAATGCTGCCCCCCTCATAGGGTATAATGCTGCCCCCTCATAGGGTATAATGCACCCCTTCATAGGGTTTAATGCACCCCCTCATAGTAACGCTGCCCCCTCATAGGGTATAACGCTGCCCCCTCATAGGGTATAATGCACCCCCTCATAGAGTATAACGCTCCCCCTCATAGGGTATAACGCTGCCCCCTCATAGGGTATAACGCTGCCCCCTCATAGGGTATAACGCTGCCCCCTCATAGGGCATAACGCTGCCCCCTCATAGGGCATAACGCTGCCTCCTCATAGGGTATAACGCTGCCCCCCCATAGGGGTATAATGCACCCCCTCAGAGGGTATAGTGCTGCCCCACCCCTCATAGGGTATAATGCTGCCCCCCCATTGGGGTATAATGCTGCTCCCCCTTCATAGGGTATAATGCTGCCCCCCCTCATAGGGTATAATGCTGCCCCCCCTCATAGGGTATAATGCTGCCCCCCCTCATAGGGTATAATGCTGCCCCCCCCATAGGGTATAATGCTGCCCCCCCTCATAGGGTATAATGCTGCCCCCCCTCATAGGGTATAATGCACCCCCCTCAGAGGGTATAATGCTGCCCCCCCCTCATAGGGTATAATGCTGCCCCCCTCATAGGGTATAATGCTGCCCCCCCCCCTCATAGGGTATAATACTGCCCCCCCCTCATAGGGTATAATGCTGCCCCCCCTCATAGGGTATAATGCCTTTAGATAGATAGATATCTAGATAGATAGATAGATATCTAGATAGATATAGATAGATACAGAGATAAATAGAAAAAGATAGATCTAGATAGATATATAGATAAAGAGAGATAGATAGAGATAAAGAGATGGATATATAGATATAGAGATAAATAGATATAGAGATAGACAGATAGATATGGGATAACTAGATAGATCTATGGATAGATGGATATATATAGATAATAGAGATAGATATAGATAGATATAGATTGCTACAGATAGATTGCTAGACAAAGACCATGCTGTGAGGTCGAAACGTTGCACCACTTGGTGCTGGATTAAAGTCCACAATTTTTCCTTGAACTGGAGTGCTGCCTGATTTTTTTCTATTTTTATTTTTTCTATTTACAGATAGATATAGATAGACTATCTATCTATCTCTATATCTACAGTATCTCTATATCTATCTCCCTCTCTATATATCTCTATCTAAAATAGAGATAAATATAGAGATAGATATAGAGATAGATATAGAATAGAAAGATAGAGATATAGGGATAGATAGAGATAGATAGAGAGATATAGTGATGATAGATAGAGATAGATACATAGATATAGAGAGATAGGTAGAGGGACAGATATAGAGAGATAGATATTGATATATATTATATATATATATATATATATATATATATATATATAGAGAGAGAGAGAGAGAGAGAGAGAGAGAGAGAGAGAGATAGATAGAGAGATATAAAAAAAAAAAAACCCTCACGCTGATTTCGTCAGTCGGCTTCAGTGTCAGGAGCTGCCCCCTCTGTCAGACACACAGCGAGTGTGCGATATAGTGACGTCATTGCGCACCGGCTGTGAGTCAGCAGAGGGGACTGATGGGAGAGAGAACGTCATCTGACGCTCTCCCATTACAATTGAGGGTAGCGCCGGCCCTCACTTACTGCCGCATAGCGGCTGCTCAGGCTGGGGGGCGGGGCCCCTGGGGGAGTGGAGACCATGAAATGTTATTCACTGCTTTCTCAGTGAATATTCATTTCTCTTTAGCAGCAGGGACAGGGGCTCCTGCCTCCTGTCACCCGCTGCTGCTCCGCTGGCACAGGGCCCCCATAGCAGCTGCGTGGTGTGCCGCTATTAGCGACACACCACTGGCTGGGGGTCCCTGGAGCAGCGGGGGCCCTAGACAACTGCTGGCCCTGTATGCCAGCAAGTGCCAGAGCCCACCAGATGCCAGGGCCCACCGGAGAATCCTCTGGTTCTCCGGTGGGCCAGTCCGACGCTGACCCCTTTCCATTTACTACACTACATCCCATTTTCCAGCTATATTCTCGCCAAAACTCCGTATGTTTTTGGCTTCCCTACACCAAACGTTTTTGTGAGCTGTGTGTTCAGCTGATCATAGGCCTTTTTGGTGTGTACTCCACACACCAGAGTAAAATAATAACCAAAGAAACTATTAAAAGCAAAACTACAACACATACCAATAAGCCCCCATTGGGCATTGTTACTGCACAAGTCAGCAGGTTTTTGCAACATAATCTGAGATTGCATGAGGTAAACACAGATTTCAGGGATGTGTCATTTATTAGGCGGTGTCCCGTGTCCATACAATGAATGTTTTATACAGCTCTTGTGAGCCCTGGTCCAACCACACTGCCTTCTCTGATAAGCAGCTTACTGCCAATAGATAATGTACACAGAAACCTGAGGCATTGGCAGCTTTAGCTTCCTAATCTCTGCTACATCTAAAAAATTGTCAACTGCTGCACATAGGAAACTAATTGATACATCGTTAGAATCAGTGTCTCTTTCCCTACATTGCGCCGCTGTCAGATAAGGTAGCAAAAATCTGGTACAGATTCCCTTTGAAGCACAGATATAATAAGGAATAAGCGACGATCGCACTTACCAGTCCAGGGAGAACTTGGAAAACTGTACAGTGTAGCGGGGCACCATCCGCCTAGGTCTGCGAGGTGACCGCTCTCTCTCGCGCCGTGGAGATCTCTCTCTTGAACGCTTCCTCTGAGGTGATCGCTCACGTGACCTGCGCCTGTCCCGGTCTCTCTCTCGACTGTAAAGTTTTCAGAAGTTACAGGAACATCAATTTCGAGAAAATGGTATTAAAGCGTAACTAAACCTTTATAATTTTTTTTCCATGTTTAAGAGCCCTTGTAATTACAAGCAGGTTTGATGGCAGCGTACGGGTCCTGAGAATCCCCACCGATTACTCAAAACACCCCATGAGAGAGGTGCAGCCGAGCAGACAGGTTATCCCACTTTTGAGCTTTTTTCATTGCCTTTTGCCTGCATAGTACCAGTGATGGCTGCACAGGGTCTACCGTAAGGTCGTGATATCACGCGAGTCCTGCCGCTGATCAGCAGCCGCCGATGTGGGGCATCATTCTCACTTCCTTTGGATAAAACAGACATCTGGAGGAAGTGAGAGCTGCTTCTGCTCTCCGACCGCCTCAGCACTGGCTAGGCGCCACTGGTATTTTTCAGTGGTCAAAGGTGTCAGGATTTTAGTCCGAAGAAAGATCAAATACAAAATTGGGAAGACGTTTTGTTAAAGTGAGCTTAGTAAATGCTCACATGTGATTTATGTAATAAGTGTAGTAATTTGGTCACCAAAGGGTTTCCCATCTTACATTCCTTATGAACAGTGGTGTCTGCTGAGCTCCCTTTTCTTTGGGAGACCAGCAGCAGAAAAAACATCTGACCTGACATTAGTTAACAATTGTTTACAGCAGACTACGTTTCGCATTCAATATTAATAGGGAACCGGTCAGCTGTTTTGGCCGCATCTTATATAGCCTTTCAGGGCTTATATACAGCCTTTTATAATGCTGTAGGTAAGCCCCCAGTCCAACCTGAAAGATAAGAAAAATAACTTTTATTATACTCACCTGGGGGGCAGTCCGGTCCGATGGGCATCGGAGGTCCTGGTCCGGCACCTCCCATCTTCTTGTAATGCCGCCCTCCTGCTTGCGTCCTCGCTCCCCAGCATCGCGCTTCTTCGCAGAGGTACTTATCTGTCCTGTTGAGGGCAGAGCAAAGTACTGCAGTGCGCAGACACCAGGAAAGGTCAGAGAGGCCCAGCGCCTGCGCACTGCAGTACTTTGCTCTGCCCTCAACAGGACAGATACTGTAAGTACGCCTGCGCAGAAGTGTGATGCCGGGGAGCGATGAGGCAACAGGAGGGCGGCATCACAAGAAGATGGGAGGCGCCGGACCCGGATCTGCAACACCCATCGGACCTGACCGCCCCCAAGGTGAGGATAATAAGAGTTATCTTTCAGGTCGGACCGGGGGCTTATGTACAGCATTATAGAATGCTGTAGATAAGCTCTGAAGGGCAGTGGCCGCAGATTATAGCGGCCAAAACTGCTGACAGGTTCACTTTGATGCTTGCTAAAATTCGGATTCCACTTAAAACAATGAAGGCCACAAATAAAGATGGTAAAAAAAAAAAAAAAAAAAACCCCGTTAATTTCAGTACTATTACATGTGGATCACAGAGGATCACTTTAGTCATTTTCAGAATAGACAAAGTTTTGCTTATAACGTAGTTTGAGCCACATCTTTCTACAGATATCCCCAATGACTTACTTTCTGTCATCTTTTCTGATGGATACAGATTCCCCTCTGTCACTTCTCCCAGAGAATCTCGAAGGGGGCTCGATTCTGCGAATTGGCTGGGGCTGGGATACAAGGCGAACTGGGGTCTGCAATAAGGCAGCTGAAACAAATACATGAAACTGGTTGTTGGCTCAGAAAAGTATTTTTAAAATTATCAGTTTGTTAATATGTTTTCTTGCAGATTATTTCAGCAAAAGTGAACCATTGCAGAAATTCCCTATAATAAGGTGTAATAACCTTCAGAAATTTTTACTAAACCTCATTCACATATCTATTCAAAAAGAGTTAGGCTGCTTTCACATATCAGTTTTTTTTAAAATCAGTCACAATCTGTCATTTTTTGAAAAAAAAAAAAAAAACGGATCTGGCGACTAATGCTGCTGGATCCTTTTTTTTCCTCATAGACTTGTATTAGCGATGGATGGCCTCACGTTTCGATCTGTTAAGATTCTTTTGTCCGGTGGCCGGGGACGACGCACAAAGCAATGTTTTTTGTGTCCGTCGAAAAATCGGACAGTGACGGATCTGTCGTTTGCTAGAATGAAAGCTTATGGGCGCAGGTTCCATCTTCATCCATCAAATGACGGATGCTGGCGACGGATCCGTTTTTTAACTGAGCATGCTCCTGATGGGTTAAAACACAAAATAAAGAATAGATATATACACAGAGCACACACACAGAACATAGAAAAGAAAAAAAAAAAAGTTATATATATATATCTATATATCTATATATATCTATATATCTATATATACACACACATACATATATATATATCTATATCTCTCTCTCTCTCTCTCTATATATATATATATATATATATATATATATATATATATATATATATTTATTTTCTATGTGTATATATCTAGTCTTTCTTTTGTGTTTTAACCTGTCAGGAGCATGCTCAGCACACTCACTTGGCACAAACCCAGCCATCCCTGGGTGGGTTTGTGGATGACTGGTCCCACCCATCTCACCAAGTCACCTGGAAACTTCCCTATTGTAAAACAGAAACCATCAGCAGTACCTCTGCTGATCAATACACGTTCCAGCTTCCATCAAAGGGCCACCCACCCTGTGATACACATCGGTCATTTACAAACCTGCCACTCATTTCCCTATCACAATAATGGAAACGCCTGTATCCATGTCCTGGGAAGCCCATACAGTGCCCCCTAGCTGTCACAGGGGTCACTGCACCACATACATCCCCCCCTCTGTTCAAACTTGTGGAGTTGAACACTTGTCATAAACCAGGGGCCTCGAGACCGGGCATCCATGTCATCTTGCCCTACCAGTCGAGAGGGCCCTCTTAGTCTTTGAGCGTCAGCTCCAGAGACGTAGTCCATCACTGTCACTGTATCCCTCTCTGTGACCAACACATTATCAGACTTTGTCCTTTCCCGTTTCAGGGTTAAACTGTTAGGCCTCCCCCGCCCCCAGCGGTTTTTGTCAGCTTTGAGCTTTGGCCCTTAAGTCACAGTCTAACTGTGTCACTAGACCCTTTTTTAGTCTTCACATTTCTGCCGTACCCCCGTCACCCGACCTTTCTTTCACTGGCCGGCTCTCCCGCTTGGTACGGTCAGAAGTTCCACTTATAGTTGAGTCAACTGTCTGTCCTGAGTCTGACCCATTTAGTACCTCACAGGAACTAAGGTCTCTCAGTTTCGTACTGTCAGTAGAACTGCCACTTGCAGATTCTCGACGTTCTTGCCTTGCTGAAAGTCTTCAGCTACCTGCCATTTCATTATTTGGAGGATCCCTTCGAGTCCTTATACCTTGGGTTGAAGGCGGCCGCCACCTGATGTTCTGCATCTGTTTATTAATCTGCAGTCGGTCCACTCTCAACTGCTCCATCTCAGGTAGGATACCCGATATTCTAGTAGCATTCGGATGTTCCTAAGGCTTTCCACGGAGCCAACAACAATGACTGGAATCTTGTCATCCTCAACAGCTACTTGGATTTCACCAGCAGGTGGGATTCTCACTCTCTTCACACCGGATCTATTCACTATCTCCTGCATCTCTCAAAGTCTTCCAATGACTCTCCCCACCAGATGTCTGGGTACCGGAATTACGTCTTCCACCAAGCCCAGACGTTTTTTAGCTTCCCTCACAAGTTCCAGACGTCGAGCGGCTTTCCCATTACTCAGGGTAATCATCTGTTTTGCGCGGAGACATTGCAGATAAATATCCGTAAGGACAGCCATGCTCTTCTCATCCTGTCCCGCAATGTCCTGGCCCGTCTCAAAGATTACCCTGGCCACTGGATAATCCTTGGTGCCCCCAATCTTTCTACCGGGTATTTCAAATCCCTCAGGTGCAACCCTCACTAGAATCACCGGACTCCCAGAGTCAACCAGACCAACCACATCGTCATTATTTATCTGTAGAGCACTCCCCCCGTAGCATCATGCCGGGTGGGTAGTTTATATAGCAGACTGGACACACATAGTATACTTGCCCCTGGTAACTGTCTGTGCCACCCCTTTAACTTTGGGATGCTCCACCCCCATTCAACGGGACTCCACCCCCTTTTGGGCAACTACTCCCTTTTGGGATACCGCCCCCTTTTGGGACTCCACCCCCTTTTGGGTACCCATCGCTGTTTTGAGTTACCGCCCCCTTTTTTTTGGGACACCACCCCTCTCTGGGGTACACTCCGTGGACTCCCCCACGGCACTCTCAGGACCGAGTTCACACCGTACAGTTTATGTCTTTCGGGCTTGTACTGGCCCTTTAAGAGGTTGCACACTCCGATAACCTCTGACAACACCCCACCAGCTCCTGCTCGCACTGCCACAGCTCCTGCTGTAGCCACAAATCACCGACACCTCCGGCTGCCGCTGTTTTTGTGGACCCGCCGGTCCACAGCAATCTGCGTAACCCCGCCGAGTTACAGCTAGATGCTTTTCACCTTTGTGACCCCACTGAGCCACCGCAAGGTGACTCTTAGGAAAAAAAAAAAAAAACACCTTCAGCTTTATGGGGGGGGGGGGGAATACCCACGCACAGTCTCTCACTAACCCCAGTCAGTACAACACGGACTCCTGTCCATTACCTGCTGGTGTCGGCCACACAGGTTCCCGGGTACCTCTTATCCACAGAGTCACCCTAAAGCCACTTCTCATACAGTCTTTCACTGACCCCAGTCAGCATACCACAGACTCCTAACTGTTACCTGTTGATGATGGCCACACTGGTTCCCGGAGGCCTCTTCTCCTCAGAGGTATCCCACAAATTATCAATACACAGTCCCTTTCTGACCCCGGTCAGTATCATACGGGTTTCCAGTTTACCTGTTGGCCACGCAGGTTCCCGGATCCCTCTTACCGCAGAGGTATCCTGTACACATTTCTCTCTGACCCCGGTCAGTATCACACGGTTTTCAAGACCGTCCGCTCCTTTTGGCTCAAAGACGCCAGCACTGCAACATGTGCTTCTTGGACCGCTGCCCCTAGCAACCGATGTTGTAGACCTCGTCTGTTGCCCCTAGCAACAAGGCTACAAAAGTGCCCTTAGCATTCTCCACCAATTGTAAGGTAGCACTTATTATACGTGTTGGGGACACTCACTTGGCAGCAGATTAACAGGGTCAGGCACGGGTTTTCCACATAAATAGTCCATACGGGTAATTTTTATACAGCATAAACCATTAAACCATGGAAGCATGAAGAAAAGTAACAGTCTTATATCAGACAGAAGAATGTTCATAATAGAGTTCCGCTCTCTTAGCCCTGTGGTCACACAGGCTGGGCTATGTCCAGCAAACAGGTTCTATAGCCTCACAGTTACAGTTAAGTCCATATATATTTGGACAGAGACAACATTTTTCTAATTTTGGTTCTAGACATTACCACAATGAATTTTAAACAAAACAATTCAGATGCAGTTGAAGTTCAGACTTTCAGCTTTCATTTGAGGGTATCCACATTAAAATTGGATGAAGGGTTTAGGAGTTTCAGCTCCTTAACATGTGCCACCCTGTTTTTTAAAGGGACCAAAAGTAATTGGACAATTGACTCCAAGGCTATTTCATGGATATGTGTTGGCAATCCCTTTGTTATGTCATTCTCAATTAAGCAGATAAAAGGCCTGGAGTTGATTTGAGGTGTGGTGCTTGCATTTGGAAGGTTTTGCTGTGAAGGAAACATGCGGTCAAAGGAGGTCTCCAAGCAGGTGAAACAAGCCATCCTTAAGCTGCAAAAACAGAAAAAACCCATCCGAGAAATTGCTACAACATTAGGAGTGGCAAAATCTACAGTTTGGTACATCCTGAGAAAGAAAAATCAAGCACTGGTGATCAGATCAATGCAAAAAGACCTGGGCGCCCACAGAAGACAACAGTGGTGGATGACCGCAGAATAGTCTCCATGGTGAAGAGAAACCCCTTCACAACAGCCAACCAAGTGAACAACACTCTCCAGGAGGTAGGCGTATCAATATCCAAATCTACCATAAAGAGAAGACTGCATGAAAGTAAATACAGAGGGTTCACTGCACGGTGCAAGCCACTCATAAGCATCAACAATAAAAAGGCTAGACTGGACTTTGCTAAAAAATATCTAAAAAAGCCAGCACAGTTCTGGAAGAACATTCTTTGGACAGATGAAAACCAAGATGAACCTCTACCATAATGATGGAAAGAGAAAAGTATGGCGAAGGTGTGGTACAGTTCATGATCCAAAGCATACCACATCATCTGTAAAACACGGCGGAGGCAGTGTGATGGCTTGGGCATGCATGGCTGCCAGTGGCATTGGGTCTCTAGTGTTTATTGATGATGTGACACAGGACAGAAGCATCTGAATGAATTCTGAGGTATTCAGAGCCATACTGTGTGCTCCGATCCAGCCACATGCAGCCAAACTGATTGGTCATTGTTTCATACTACAGATGGACAATGACCCAAAACATAAAGCCAAAGCAACCCAGGAGTTTATTAAAGCAAAGAAGTGGAATATTCTTTAATGGCCAAGTCAGTCACCTGATCTCAACCCAATTGAGCATGCATTTCACTTGTTAAAGACTATAATTCAGACAGAAAGGCCCACAAACAAACAGCAACTAAAAACCACCGCAGTGAAGGCCTAGCAAAGCATCAAAAAGGAGGAAACACAGCGTCTGGTGATGTCCATGAGTTCAAGACTTCAGGCAGTCATTGCCAACAAAGGGTTTTCAACCAAGTACTAGGAATGAACATTTTATTTACCATTATTTAATCTGTCCAATTACTTTTGGTCACTTTAAAAATAGGGTGGCACATATTAAGGAGCTGAAACTCCTAAACCCTTCATCCAATTTTAATGGAAGCAGAAAGTCTGAACTTCAACTGCATCTGAATTGTTTTGTTTAAAATTCATTGTGGTAATGTCTAGAACCAAAATTAGAAAAATGTTGTCTCTGTCCAAATATATATGGACCTAACTGTATTTCACCCTTTTCGGGGCTACCTCTTACTTGCTCCTTATTCAGGACGTCCATCCCCTTCCTGGGGACCATCCAACACACACAGGCCTCACCGGGTCCAAAGTCTCGCCACGTGCTCCAGGGATCCGATCCTCCTTCCAGGATCTCCCAGCACAGACCTTAGAGGACCTTGCAGTCTGCACCATTCAGGTAAACACATTATGTGACCCACCCTGGTCACATTATATGGTCCATAACCACACCCACAGGTGAGGTATGGATCACATGGTCATGACCTCACTAAAGGTCCTATTCCACACAGCCATACACACATATGCTTTACTTTGGGCGTTCAGACACACGCCCCTGGGTGGGCTTGTAGGTGACTGGTCCAACCCATCTCACCAAGTCACCTGGAAGCTTCCCTATTGTAAACAGAAACCATCAGCAGTACCTCTGCTCATCAATACACGTTCCAGCTTCCATCACAGGGCCACCCACCCTGTGATACACATCGGTCATTTACAAACTTGCCTCATCATTTCCCTATCACAATAACGGAAACGCCTGTATGCATGTCCTGGGAAGCCCATACTGTACCCCCTACCTGTCACAGGGGTCACTGCACCACAAATATATATATATTTCATAGAGTTCCACATAGCATAATAGCCGCTAAATCAATTGCCGACTTCAGTAAAATCATTCCCGAACCCAACATGACACATGGTTTACATATAGTAAACCATGTCATATCAAAATGATTTATATACGTCAGTGTTTAATCAATTTAGTAGTTTGTGTTAGGATCAATTTGGAACTCTAGGGGTTAAATTTAAGGCTATAATCACGGAAAAAAATTGCATGGGCTCTTGCGCAATTTTCTCCGCCAGAGAGGGAAAGCCAGTGAGTGAGGGCAGATATTAATAGCCTAGAGAGGGACCAATAAATCTGCCCCCAGCCACCCCAGAAAAGGCGTATCTATAAGATGCAGCTTTTCTGGCACTCAGCCTCTCTATTCCCATGGCCTTTAGCGGTGGCTCATGGGTTAATGTCACCTCGCTATTGAAAGGTGACATTAAGCCGGGTTAATAATGGAGAGGTGTCAATAAGACACCTAACCATTATTAATCCTATAGTAGTAAAGGGTTAAAAAAAGACACGTTAAAAATTCTTTTAATGAAATAAATACAACGTTTTTGACCACAATTATTATTCTGCCAATCCAAAAAAAGCCATTGTTCTGTAAAAAATATAAGATAAAAAACCAACAATATACATACCTCTCCGCCGTTCAGTCAGGTCCCCCGCTGCAATTCATCACAAGGTGTTTACTAGTTTACAACGAGAATCGGTGCTAATGCTACCGGCCCCACTGTAAACCACTGCCGAATGAATGAATTCATCTCTGCGCAGGCGCCACGGTTGACCGGAGATGAACTGATTAGTGTGGGAAAGTTTCTGAACTTTTTCCCACACTGTCAGTTGACCTCAGATCAGTCAGGGACTCCACGCAGCCTCACTGACTACCGCTGACGTCAGTGAGGCTGCGCGGAGTCCCTGGCTGACCTGAAGTGAACTCGATAGTGTGAGAAAGTTTCTGAACTTTTTCCCACGCTGTCAGATCACCTCCAGTCAGCCGGGGACTCCGCGCAGCCTCAGTGACGTCAGCGGTAACTTTTAATAACTTTTTGCAAATTTATTAAAAAAGAAAAACTGAAATATCACATGGTCATAAGTATTCAGACCCTTTACATAGCATTGAGTAGAAGAACCCTTTAGAGCTAGTACAGCCATGAGTCTTCTTGGGAATGATGCAACATATTTTTCACACCTGGATTTGGGAATCCTCTGCCATTCTTCCTTGCAGATGCTCTTCAGTTCCGTCAGGTTGGATGGTGAACGTTGGTGGACAGCCATTTTCAGGTCTCTCCAGAGATGCTCAATTGGGTGTAGGTCAGGGCTTTGGCTGGGCCAGTCAAGAATGGTCACAGAGTTGTTCTGAAGCCACTCCTTTGCTATTTTAGGTGTGTGCTTAGGGTCATTGTCTTGTTGGAAGGTGAACCTTCGGCCATATCTGCGGTCCAGAGCACTCCGGAAGAGGTTTTCATCCAGGATCTCTGTACTTGGCTGCATTCATGTGATGAGCAGTGCCTTGTTTTCTCCACACATACCGCTTAGAATTAGCACCAAAAAGGTCTATCTTTGCCTCATCAGGCCAGAGAATCTTATTTTTCATAGTCTGCGAGTCTTTCATGTGTTTTTTTTTTAGCAAACTCTATGCGGGCTTTCATATGTCTTGCACTGAGAGGTTTCCATTGGGACACTGCCATAAAGGCCCGAGTGGTGGAGGGCTGCAGTGATAACTGACTTTGTGGAACTTTCTGCCATCTTCCTACCACATTTGTGGAGGTCAGCCTCAGTGATCTTGGGGTTCTTCTTTACATCTCACCAAGGCTCTTCTCCCATGATTGCTCAGTTTGGCTGGAGAGCCAGGTCTAGGAAGACTTCTGGTGGATCCAAAAGTCTTCCATTTAAGCATTATGGAGGCCACTGTGCTCTAAGGAACCTTGAGTTCTGCAGAAATTCTTTTGTAACCTTGGCCAGATCGGTGCCTTGCCACAACTCTGTCTCTGATCTCCTTGGCCAGTACCTTTGACCTCATGATTCTCATTTGGTCTGAAATGCACTGTGAGCTCTTATATAGACAGGTGTGTGCCTTCACCAATCAATTCCTATCAGTGTAATTAAACACAGCTGGACTCCAATGAAAGAGTAAAACCATCTAAAGGAGGATCACAAGGAAATGGACGGAATGGAACTTAAATATGAGTGTCTGAGCAAAGGGTCTGAATACTTATGACCATCTGCTATTTCAGTTTTTCTTATTTTAATAGATTTGCAAAAATTTCTACATTTCGGTTTTTTTTTTTCAGTCAAGATGGGGTGCATAGTGTACATTAATGAGAAAAAAAATGAACTTTTTTGAATTTACCAAATCGTTGCAATAAAAAAAGTGAAAAATTTAAAGGGATCTGAATACTTTCCGTACCCACTGTACATGATAACCTCAGGTTTATCAAGGGTGTACAAGACCAGAATAAAAGGTCCATGGGTAGTTCACGGAGTGCAACGTGGATGGTTGTAATTCAGTCCATAAACACACACTGAAAAGTCACTGAGCTTTGCAGAAAGGGTGCGTTACACATAGAGGATGGTGTAAAGAGGAAGCAAAATGTTGTAGTCCAGGAAAGGTGACAAGTACCTTTAGGAGGCTGTGGTTGCAACAGAGGAGAGGGTTGTGCTTGGAGCAATGGATTTATCGATGCAGCAGATATTTGTGCCTGCAGTAGGGTCTGTGCTTGTGGTGGGGGCTGAGTCTGCACCCCAAAAGCAGGTTGCTGTGGGACAGGTGGCATCACTGCTGGGGGGTTCTTTATTAAAGGTTGTGCTGCAGCTGGGTTCTGCAATGTAGACAAAGATCAATAGACCGAAAAATTCAAGAAACACAAACATTAATGGAACATTAAAAGGCAGAATATTGAGGGTATTCACCTGGTTAGGGAGAGTCTGAATTCTCTGTGCATTCCATTTAAATGGCATGTTAGGATTATAAGTGGCTTCTACCAAAACACGATCTCCGACCTGTGGGGATTTACCCTTAACAGCTCTGAAGAGAGATAAGAAAATGAAGATGTACTACATAGGTGCAACAGAATCCGTACTCACAGTCCATTGACAGCTGGTCACCAGCAATTCATGGAAAGTCATGCCATTGCTACAATTTCCAAGCAACTCGCTCTTCCATACAGATACATTCGATTTGCCAGTGATTAATGGTAATTGCTGGGATTTTACTACAATTTCAAAGGTGATGAGCATTATACATCATAGAAACAAGCACGGTTCTCCAGCATAAAAAACAATGATATTGACATAATGCACTGTGTGCTAAGCTTTCTGGATTCTTCTTCCAACATGACTTAATACATACGTTAGCTGGAAGAACACATCTTCATCCACAAAGCCAAACGTCTCATGAAGCTTGGTTACAACCCCAGTGAAAACACGTTGCTTTTGGGGCTGTGTTTGCTGCTGACTGGACCTTGGAGTGGGGTAAGAGACAGTTATCTGTGCGGCTTGCTGGGGGGTAGTTAGGGCAAGACTTGTAGGCAGAGCAACAGCAGGCTGGAGAGAAAAAGAAAAAAAAGTGATGATCAGTGCGATAATAGCCAGAGAACAGTCCATGTCATTGGTTTTGGACTCCATGCACTCACCTGAGTTATCAATGTCTGTTGTGGCTGCTGCAACTGCAAAGTAGGAAGGCAAAAAGTTAGCGAATCGGCAAATATACAACGTGCGTAATGTCAAGACAGACACTAACTGCTTGGAGGGTGCAAGAGAAAAAAAAAAACATAACTGGAATTGGAAACACAGGTGCCATTCTTGGATCGGCTCGGTCAGGTCTTCAAAATGTGGACGTCACTGCGTCTGTGTGCGCGTTCACAATGTGGATGGGTGAACGAGCCGTCTGACATTAGAAACAAAAATATCTTCTCTGCAAAACTAATGGTCCATGTGGAAAAAAAGCTTACATGCACATTGACCTACACTGGTCAGCATGAAATCTATGTGCGGTCTGTCGCACACTACCCCAAAATGCGTTTCAGTAGGCGCTGAATAACAGAAATAACAGAAATTTTAAGCGCATGAGTTTAAAGGGATTTTTTTTTATCTGCATCCGTGTAAGGGTACGTTCCCAAGATCCGGAACTAGCAGCACATGTTCGCCGAGTCCAAAGCACTGCCTTCTATAACCTGGTGAATCCCGCATGTGTTCACTTAACTGTGGGGATTTACGCATTCAATTCATTTCTATTGATGTAATATCTGTTGCAGAGAATAGCATCTCCACAAGAGAAATTGACATGCTGAACACAGAGGACATGGGATTTCTAGAAATCCCATAAACTATACTGTAACATCTGGCCGCTGTGGGTTGACGCTGCGCAAGTACGCAGCATCAAACCCGCAGCAATTCCTGATAGAGCTATAAGGGTACGTGCGCACAATCGCTGGCAGTGTTTTACCTACATCCCGGTCACAAATAATTGTAGCCGGTGGCAAAACAAGTGTTTGAATTGAAAGAAAGGAAAAAATGGACACAAACCTGCTGCTGCACACTGTAAATCTGCTGTGGCTGGGAATATTGCTGTAAGAAAAAAAAAATTAAAGTAATACTCAACAATCCAAGTCTTTTGAATCAATATACCACATATATAAAGCATCGTTTTATCTTTTTATGTCAAATAGTTACACTGAACCAGTCATCAGGAAGAACAGCATCTACCTGCAGCCTAAGTGATCATCTGCGGTGAAATATAGATTCAAACATATTAGGCTGTGCAATGTGATATTTGGCTGCAGGGAGAAAGTGAAGTTATAGTCTTCCTGCAGCCCATCCCTTCAAGTAAATTGTGTGTGCAGTGAACAGCCAGCGCTCTGCACATAGCGCGTGCCCCCTAATCACACCCACCGATCCTGGAGTGACATCTTGCCCTGCAGTGTGTGAGCAGAGCTGGATACCACTCAAGAAGTGTGGGGAGTGATTACAGCCCTGTGAAGTGGCTCCCATACACTTTAAAGGGGTTGTCCAGGCTTTTCACATAATCTCAGTACATACCTGGGCTGCTGAATTATGACAATAAGTAATTTACTTTCTGTCACTAGTTTGCACGGTATTCTAGATATTCTGAACAGAACGTCCAAGGAGGGGGTGTTATGGCATTGAAATGAGAACTAGTCGTAACCTCCTACTCTACTCCAAACATGCCCTCTATAGCAACAACCCCACCCTCCATAGCTACAGGCCCTCCCCATCCACATGAAGAAGCCCTCATCACACAGTAACAAATCCTCCCCCTCTAGCAGCCTCACTGCAGACGGCAGCTGCTCCTCCCCCAGACACACATCGTCCTGTATTCTGGGACAGGCTGCTCCCATCAGTATTTGTGTCATTAGAGACACAGTGCTCACACATACACTGCACCAAATCTGTTGCTGTGTGAAGACATCAGTGACACAGAGCTGTCTCATTCACACAGCAGAGGCTTTGTCACACAACAGATTACATCAGTGACTGCCATCCCCTGTGCAGATTAGAAGCTGCAGACCCCCATCACTGGCCATCACACAGTCTGTTCTCACTGCTGCCAGCAGCCTGGGACAGTGAGGAAAGGAATTACGGATAATGAGTTATATATTGTAATCATGGAGTAGCCCAGAATACAGGACGATTTTCCCTCCTCCTCACTGGTATCACTTTCCATAGATCACAGTTCAGCGTGTGTCTCGGGGAGGAGCAGCTGCCCTCTGCAGTGAGGCTGCTAGAGGGGGAGGATTTGTTACTGTGTGATGAGGGCTTCTTCATGTGGATGGGGAAGGCCTGTAGCTATGGAGGGTGGGGTTGTTGCTATAGAGGGCATGTTTGGAGTAGAGTAGGAGGTTACGACTAGTTCTCATTTCAATGCCATAACACCCCCCCCTTGGACGTTCTGTTCAGAATATCTATAAAACCGTGCAAACTAGTGACAGAAAGTAAATTACTTATTGTCATAATTCTGCAGCCCAGATATGTACTGAGATTATGTGAAAAGCCCGGACAACCCCTTTAAGTATTTTTTTTTTACTATGCTAAACTAGAAAAAAACATAACTGATATCACTGCATCCATAAAAGCCACAGTTGTGAAATGGTCACATTACTTAACGCACATGGAGAACACCATAAAAAAAATAATTGTGCCGTACATTCACCTCTGAGGTCAGTGACCGGCTGCGGTGACCAAATTCACATGGTTGGCAAAAAACCACCAGAGAACAAGTCAACAATGCCAGAAGGATTTGCTTGAAGATAAACAGACTATACTTTTACCTGCTGAAGGGCCGCTGCAGCAGCCGCAGCTGCCGCTTGCTGCTGTAGCGCGGCACTCTGAGTAAGCTGGTAGTTTGCTGGAGAAGGGGAGCTAAGGCCGGCAGCAAGGGCAGACTGCTGAGTGTAGATTGTGGGGGACGTCCCGAGTAATGATGGCTGCTGGACCCCTAAGGGAGCTGATAAAATATCATGTTAGTACATTGCATAAAAAGTGTCCAAACTCATAAAATATCACCAGTTGTAGTCAGGGAGGTAAAATGTCAGGTGTGGCTTTACTACCACTCTCAGTACAAGTCAGGACAGCAACAACACAGGCACGTAGTCAATCACATGTCAGGGAACACTGAATGCAGTAAATGTAGAGTTATGGACATCCGCTACATGATTCCATCCCAGGAGCATTGAGCTGCACACATTATTACTCATTGCCTCGTCTCCACCAGCCTGGAGTAAAACAAAGGGTTAAAGGCAAATAACGAATTTAGAGGGCCTGGGGACCCCTGTACAGAGGACATGTTTCCAGGAAACGCGCATGTTCTCCTTTATTAACAAAATTTATTGACCATAACCATATTCATGAGTAGTGACGGTGAAAGCCTTCACAGCCCGAGGACACATTACTGCTGGCGGAGTCATAGTCACAATCCCAAGACCCGGTTCCAATTTAGCACACACAGCTGCCTTCATTAGTGAGCCCTGGCAGCCATCTGCTCCCTTGTCAGGCCTTTGTCAGGGGCTTTCGTGCCGACGCCTATCGTTTGTTTAGCTGACTAAACGGTCCGGTAAGCAGTGTCAGGGTCTCCTGTGGTTACCTAGAGCCGATCCCGATATGGATGAACAGCATTCAGTGCGCTTCATACAAGGGAAAATATCACAGCTAAGCGCAACTATAAATTAACCCATTCACTAGCGGGAAATTCTCACACAAAATCACAAATCTATACAAAATAAAGTATTTCCCCACATATTTTCTGAAAGTAGACTCCTGACACATTATAAAGATGCTAGCCAACACCTGTCATTAATAGGCACCGTCATGCAATTTTGCATGATAATTTTTAAAAATAAAAGTACAATATGTGCAGAGTTCATGCATGTCATCACTTTCCCCAGAATTGAAGTGGACACCATGATCCGCCCGCTGGAAAACATCCAAGCCACAGTCAACAAATGCTCCGATAAGAAGTAGAGGATGATTACATAATGTAAATTCTCATTCTTAACCCCTTCACCCCCAAGGGTGGTTTGCACGTTCATGACCGGGCCAATTTTTACAATTCTGACCACTGTACCTTTATGAGGTCATAACTCTGGAACGCTTCCATGGATCCCGGTGATTCTGACACTGTTTTCTCGTGACATATTGTACTTCATGTTAGTGGTAAAATTTCATTCAAATAACTTGCGTTTATTTGTGAAAAAAATGGAAATTTGGCAAAAATTTTGAAAATTTCGCAATTTTCCAACTTTTAATTTTTATGCCCTTAAATCACAGAGATACGGCACACAAAAAACTTGATAAGTAACATTTCCCACATGTTTACTTTACATCAGCACAATTTTGGAACCAAAATTTTTTTTTGTTAGGAAGTTATAAGGGTTAAAAGTTGACCAGCGATTTCTCATTTTTACAACACCATTTTATTTTTAGGACCACATCACATTTGAAGCCACTTTGAGGGGTCTATATGATAGAAAATACCCAAAAGTGACACCATTCTAAAAACTGAACCCCTTAAGGTGCTCAAAACCACATTCAAGAAGTTTATTAACCCATTAGGTGCGTCACAGGAATTTTTTTGAATATTTAAAAAGAAATGAACATCTAACTTTTTTTCACAAAAAAAATACTTCAGGTTCAATTTTTTTTATTTTACCAAGGGTAACAGGAGAAATTGGACTGCAAAAGTTATTGTGCAATTTTTCCTGAGTACGCTGATACCTGATTTGTGGGGGGGGAACGACTGTTTCGGCGCATGGCAGAGCTCAAAATGGAAGGAGCGCCGTTTGACTTTTTCAATGCAAAATTGGCTGGAATTCAGATCGGACGCCATGTCACGTTTGGAGAGTCCCTGATGTACCTAAACAGTGGAAACCCCCTACAAGTGACCCCATTTTGGAAACTAGACCCCCCAAGGAACTTATCTAGATATGTGGTGAGAACTTTGAACCCACAAGGGCTTTACAGAAGTTTATAACGTACAGCGGTACAATTAAAAAATCATATTTTTTCCACAAAAATGATCTTTTCACCCCAATTTTTATTTTCCCAAGGGTAACAGGACGCTAAAAGTTATTGTGCAATTTGTCCTGAGTACGCTGATACCCCACATGTGGGGGTAAACCACTATTTGGGCGCATGGCAGAGCTCGGAAGGGAAGCAGTGCCATTTGACGTTTTTGGCTGGAATTGAGATCGGACACCATGTCGCGTTTGGAAAACCCCTGATGTACCAAAACAGTGGAAACCCCCCACAAATGACACCATTTTGGAAACTAGACCCCCTAAGGAACTTATCTAGATGTGTGGTGAGAACTTTGAACCCCCATGGGCTTCACAGAAGTTTATAACATAAAGCCATACAATTAAAAAATCATATTTTTTCCACAAAAATGATCTTTTCACCCTCAATTCTTATTTTTCCAAGGGTAACAGGACCCTAAAAGTTATTGTGCAATTTGTCCTGAGTACGCTGATACCCCACATGTGGGGGTAAACCACTATTTGGGCGCATGGCAGAGCTCGGAAGGGAAGCAGCGCCATTTGACGTTTTTGGCTGGAATTGAGATCGGACACCATGTCGCGTTTGGAAAACTCCTGATGCACCAAAACAGTGGAAACCCCCCACAAATGACACCATTTTGGAAACTAGACCCCCTAAGGAACTTATCTAGATGTGTGTTGAGCACTTTGACCCCCCCAGTGCTTCACAGAAGTTTATAATGCCCGGGCGTGAAAATAAATAATTCGTATTTTTTCCACAAACATGATCTTTTAGTCACCATTTTTTTATTTTCCCAAGGGTACCAGGAGAAATTGGACCCCAAAAGTTGTTGTCCAATTTGTCCTGAGTATGCTGATACCCCATATGTGGGAGAAAACTACTGTATGGGCACACGTCGGGGCTCGGAAGGGAAGTAGTGACGTTTTGGAATGCAGACTTTGATGGAATGGTCTGCGGGTGTCATGTTGCCTTTGGAGAGCCCCTAATGTACCTAAACAGTGGAAACCCCCCACAAATGACCCCATTTTGAAAACTAGACCCACTAAGGAACTTATCTAGATGTGAGGTGAGCACTTTGAACCCCCAAGGGCTTCACTGAAGTTTATAATGCCAGGGCATGAAAATAAAAAAATCGTATTTTTTCCAGAAACATGATCAATTAGTCCCCAGTTTTTTCATTTTCCCAAGGGTAACAGGAGAAATTGGACCCCCAAAAGTTGTCCAATTTGGCCTGAGTACGCTGACACCCCATATGTGGGAGAAAACTACTGTATGGACACACGTCGGGGCTCGGAAGGGAAGCAGTGACGTTTTGGAATGCAGACTTTGATGGAATGGTCTGCGGGTGTCATGTGCGTTTGGAGAGCCCCTGATGTACCTAAACTATTGAAACTCCCCACAAGTGACCCCATTTTGGACACTAGACCCCCCACGGAACTTATCTAGATGTGTGGTGAGCACTTTGAACCCCCAAGTGCTTCACAGAAGTTTATAACACTCGGACGTGAAAATAAAAAAATCATTTTTTTCCACAAAAATGATATTTTTGCCCCCAATTTTTTATTTTCCTAAGGGTAACAGGAGAAATTGGACCCCAAAAATTGTTTTGCAATTTGTCCTGAGTAGGCTGATACCCTACATGTGGGGGTAAAACACTGTTTGGGCGCATGGTAGAGCTTGGAAGGGAAGGAGCACCATTTGACTTTTTCAACTCAGAATTGGCTGGAATTGAGATCAGATGCAATGTTGCATTTGGAGAGCCCCTGATGTGCCCAAACAGTGGAAACCCCCAATTATAACTCCAACCCTAACCCCAACACACCCCTAACCCTAATCTGAGCCCTAACCCTAGCCCTAACCCTAGCCCTAACCCTAAGGCTGTGTGCACACGCTGCGGATTTTGCTGCGGTTCCGCAGCGGTTTTGGCTCCCTATGGGAATCAAAAACCGCAGTGCAGACGGTGCGGAATTTTCCGCGCGGATTATCTGCGGTTTTCAATCCGCAGAAAGAATTGACATGTCAATTCTTTCTGCGGATTCTCCTGCGGTTTGCCATCTCCTCTATTGAGGAGATGAAAAACCGCAGGACAAAACCGCAGAGCAATCCGCAGGTAAAACCGCAGGTCTTTTGACCTGCGGTTTCACCTGCGGATTTTACAAAATCCACGCGGATGAATCCGCACCTAATCCGCAGCGTGTGCACCCGGCTTTCCCCTACGGGAAAATGGAGATAAATACTTTTTTTTTAGTTTTATTATTTTTCCCTAACTAAGGGGGTGATAACGGGGGGTTTTACTTACTATTTATGGCGGTTTTTATGTTTGGCGACTGTCACACGCTAAAAGACGCTTTTTATTGTAAAATAGTTTTTGCATCACCACATTTTGAGAGCTATAATTTTTCCGTCTTTTGACCCACTGAGTCATGTGAGGTCTTATTTTTTGCGGGACGAGTTGATGTTTTTATTGGTACCATTTTCGGACACGTGAAATTTTTTGATCGCTTTTTATTCCGATTTTTGGGACGCAGAATGAAGAAAAACCAGCGTTTCATGAATTTCTTTTGGGGGGGTGCGTTTACACCGTTCCGCGTGCGGTAAAATTGATAAAGCAGTTTTATTCTTCGGGTCAGTACGGTTACAGCGATACCTCATTTAGGTCGTTTTTTTATGTTTTTGTCGGTTTTATGCAATGAAAACTATTTTATATAAAAAATAATTATTTTTGCATCGCTTTATTCTGCGAGCTATAACTTTTTTATTTTTTCGCTGATGATGCTGTGTGGCGGCTCGTTTTTTGCGGGACAAGATGACGTTTTCAGCGGTACCATGGATATTTATATGCCTCTTTTTGATCGCGCGTTATTACACTTTTTGTTTGGCGGTATGATAATAAATCATTATTTTTTGCTTCGTTTTTTATTTTTATTTTTTAAGGGGTTCGCTAAAAGGGTTAACTAATGGGACAGTTTTATAGGGCGGGTCATTACGGACGCGGCGATACCTAATATGTGTACTTTTATTGTTTTTTTTTTTATTATTTCCAAAAAATGGATTTATTGAGGGAATATTTTTTTTTTTTTTACTAATTTATTTGGCGATTTTTTTTAAATTTATTTTTACATTTTTTTTTAATTTTTTTTTTACTTTATTACATAGTCCCAGGTGGGACATCACTGTCCTGTGACAGATCGCTGATCTGTCACATCACAGATCACTGTGACAGATCAGCAATCTGTCACAGGCATTGAAGAAGACTTCCTCTTGCCTGCGCTTTGCAGGCACTGAGGAAGCCAGCTTCCTCAGGTCCCCGAAGGCCCCCGTCGCCATCTTGGATCCGGGGGCCTGGAGGATAGGAGCCCCCGGCAGCAGCGCTGCACATTGCGCTGCCGTGGGGGGCTCAGGGAAGCACGGAGGGAGCCCCCTCCCTCCCGATGCTTCCCTTTAACTCCCGGTACACCGCGATCATGTTTGATCGCGGTGTGCAAGGGGTTAACGTGTCGGGGGCGGTCCGTGACCGCCCCTGACACATAGTGCCGGGTGTCAGCTGTGATAATCAGCTGACACCCGGCCGCGATCAGCGGCGCTCACCACGTGGGCGCCGCTGATCGCGGTAGACGTACTATCCCGTCCACGGTCATACGGGCCCGGGTACAGTGGACGGGATAGTACGTCGGATGTCAGGAAGGGGTTAAAGGACATTTACACTACAAGATAATTGTGAACAAATGTTGTTAAATACAGAGTCGGTGTCCATTTTGGTGGAGTCTGAGTTGTGGAGTCGGTATAAAGTGGACTGGCTCCTAAAATATACACTGCTCAAAACAATAAAGGGAACACTTAAACAACAGAATATAACTACAAGTAAATCAAACTTCTGTGAAATCAAACTGTCCACTTAGGAAGCAACACGGATTGACAATCAATTTCACATGCTGTTATGCAAATGGAATTGACAACAGATGGAAATTATTGGCAATTATCAAGACACACCCAATAAAGGAGTGGTTCTGCAGTTGGGGACCACAGACCACATCTCAGTACCAATGCTTTCTGGCTGATGTTTTGGTCACTTTTGAATGTTGGTTGTGCTTTCAACTCGTGGTAGCATGAGACGGACTCTACAACCCACACAAGTGGCTCAGGTAGTGCAGCTCATCCAGGATGGCACATCAATGCGAGCTGTGGCAAGAAGGTTTGCTGTGTCTGTCAGCCTAGTGTCCAGATGCACTACCAGGAGACAGGCCAATACACCAGGAGATGTGGAGGGGGCCGTAGGAGGGCAACAACCCAGCAGCAGGACTGCTACCTTAGCCCTTGTGCAAGGAGGAACAGGAGGAGCACTGCCAGAGCCCTGCAAAATGACCTCCAGCAGGTCACAAATGTGCATGTGTCTGCACAAATGGTTAGAAACTGACTCCATGAGGATGGTCTGAGTGCCCAACGTCCATAGATAGGGGTTGTACTCACAGCCCAACACTGTGCAGGATGCTTGGCATTTGCCGCAGAACACCAGGATTGGCAAATTTGCCACTGGCGCCCTGTGCTCTTCACAGATGAAAGCAGGTTCACACTGAGCACGTGACAGACGTGACAGAGTCTGGAGACGCCGTGGAGAGCGATCTGCTGCCTGCAACATCCTTCAGCATGACCGGTTTGGCAGTGGGTCAGTAATGGTGTGGGGTGGCATTTCTTTGGAGGGCCGCACAGCCCTTCATGTGATTGCCAGAGGTAGCCTGACTGTCATTATGTACCGAGATGAGATCCTCAGACCCCTTGTGAGACCATATGCTGATGCTGTTGGCCCTCGGTTCCTCCTAATGCAGGACAATGCTAGACCTCATGTGGCTGGAGTGTGTCAGCAGTTCCTGCAAGATGAATGCATTGAAGATATGGACTGGTCCGCCCGTTCCCCAGATCTGAATCCAATTGAGCACATCTGGCACATCATGTCTCGCTCCATCCACCAACGTCATGTTGCACCACAGACTGTCCAGGAGTTGGCGGATGCTTTAGTCCAGGTCTGGGAGGAGATCCCTCAGGAGACCATCCGCGGCCTCATCAGGAGCATGCCCAGGCATTGTAGGGAGGTCATACAGGCACGTAGAGAGACCACACACTATTGAGCATAATTTTCTTGTCTTGAGGCATTTCCAATGAAGTTGGATCAATCTGTAATTTGATTTTCCACTTTGATTTTGAGTATCATTCCAAATCCAGACATTCATGGGATATTAATTTGGATTTACATTGATCATTTTTACGATTTATTGTTCTCAACGCATTCCATTATGTAATGAATAAAGATTTGCAACTGGAATATTTCATTCAGTGGGTACAGTAGTACACTGCAGGATGTGCTGTAAATGTTTTCATAAGAATTTGGGAAAGTTATGAAATGTACTAGATTAGCTGAGACGAATCTGTGCTGCACTTTATGTACATACTCAGTAGTGACAGCTGCTGTGGAGTCAGTGTCAGAAGTCAGGGAAATTCAGTAGTCGGAGGTTTGACTTAACGTCTACACAGCCCTGGTTAAAACCGCTAGTTTCACGATTATCTTGTCATGTAACAGACTGCCAATCACCCAATGAACACCAAAATGCTTGTTCATTGGGTGAAATGATCTTTTGTGCAGCTTAAGTGCTCATGCAGAAGTCCGTGCTGTCCGATCACGAACCGCAATGCAGGGACTGGCCGTGGATCTCCCGACTGGAGATTAACAACTTCAAGTATTTCTATGAAGCGGTCATGTTTGGATTGGAAGACCCAAGGACAATCCCTGCATTGCGGTCGCTGATCAGACCGAGAACCAAGGACGTCTTCATAAGCACTAAGAGATCACCATTTTTGGTGGTGCATCGTCTGGTGTAACTAGAACCCGGATGGCCGATAACAATTTCAGCCTGTGTGGCCTGAGGGATCCATTACCGCTTGCTCAGTGTGCATCATTTACTTCTATCTGCCTATGTAAACAGGCATTTATACGACAGTCCATCAGGGAGATATTGCCGATTGGAGACTGTATCGTGCCTCCGGTCGGTCAATGTAAACGGACCTTTACTCAAGTAGAAACGACTCCTCTTAAATGTAATAAGGGTACCGTTACACTTAGCGATGCACCAGCGATCCTGACAACGATATGGATCGCTGGTGCATCGCCAAGTTGTTTGCTAGTGAGCTGCCACACAGGCAGATCTCACCAGCGACATAGCAGGGGTCGGGGGTCGCTACTTACCTGTCAGACGCAGCGATCCTGACGTCCTCATGCCCGCGTCCACGCGTCGCTCGTCGGCGCCACAGGAAGCCCAGCAGGAAGCGCCCGACGAGAAATGATCCAGGACCTTCTCGAGCGATCAGCGATGAGCAGCGGGGGAGCCGGTCGGAGGCAAGTATCAGACATAGCGATATCGCTAGCAATATCGCTATAACGTCACAAAATCGGTGATGTTACAGCGATATTGCTAGCGATATCGCTATGTGTAACGGGGGCTTTAGAGAGCACATATCCTCACTTATTGGGGAGATAAAGAAAAGATACTGGGGTCAAAGTCTGAAGTCTGCAGCAGAGAAGAATTACAGTAACAGGCTTTGATCTTGAAGCTTCCCCCTCCATATTCATGTCGAACCCCAACACTAAAAAAGTGCTAAATCCAAATACTGCACCTACAATATTGAGCCTTATATCATTTAGGCTAAGGTCCCATGAATTTTTGACACTGTGCAAAAAACGTAGTGTAATTCAGTTTCGGCGAAGTGGATGAGATAGTTATAGCTCTCATGTCCACTGTGCATTATTATTATTATTATACAGCGTAAACTGACCTGCAGTGTGCGTTTGAAATCTGCAAAGTGACAATTTCTCTTGTGGGTATTATTTACATTATTGCATTAGATGCGGAAAATCAGCAGGTAAGATATATATCTGTGTTTTTAATACCTTTCTGCAGCAAACACACAAAAATTTAAAGTAAAAAAAAATGCACTCAAACTATGGAAAAACACACGCAGCCTAATAAGTGCAGAAATCTGCAACATCAAAAACTCACCAAATACTCATGGCAGAAACGTAGGCTTAAAAGCCAATATTTAGACGATACCAAAACCTAAGTTCTGGCCCTTCTGATACTAGCTGGGGAAAATATTGAAAGGCAAGAAGTACTACATACATCAAACATACATTTTTGGAAAGGCTTAAAAATAAAGACACATCCTTTCATGCACATAGGTATACACAATTGATTGGCCTCCCTATCATTCTAGCCGATACACACATTACTATAGTAGAGAGATATGCGGCACTCTGGGTTAAGAGATGAGGTGCCCAAGTGGGGTTCCAACTCGTAATCAAAGCAAATGAGGAACTTGCCACTCAAAAGGTTGCAGTGAATTAAACAATATTTATTGTCAATCCTTATAGCTAATCTTTTGGTCCTGAAATTGAACCCTCACTCCTCAGTGATACATGTCACGGTTCCTATAGAGAACATTATGGTTAACAATTATATAGCACATGGAAATCCGTTCTAATGAATATTTAATTTCAGGACCGAAAGGTTAACAATAAGGATTGCCAATAAATATGGTTTCATTCAGTGCAGCCTTTGAGAGCCAAGTTTCTCATTTGCTATAATACTTACATCAAATCACCATACAAATCCAACCATTAACATAATACACAAAAACGTATGATCGTGGAGGTAGTTGCTTTTTTTTTTTTTTTCCCCATTTCTTCAAATGTGCCATAAGATCAGCCAATCGTGCATTTTTTTTTGTTTGCTAAAGATGGACCAAAAATCCAAACTGCTAGATCAAATTGATAAACAAATTTGATAAACTGTAGTCAACCGGTTCTACGCAGACTCTTGTACCTCCTACAAACTCTCCCAATATATATTCTCTCCACCTTCTGGACAGGGATCCAGCATAAATTCTGTCAATTTAATTTATCTGGTTAAAGGGACGGCCAAGCATCCGTAGCAGGTGTCCTGGCACATTCGAAAGAGTTCGGGGGTATAGGTCTTCCCAATTGTTGTAGATGCCATCTTGCATCGGCTCACGCGTTAGATCTCCAGCGTTGACGTGATTCTAAACGGTGGGTTTGTATAGCCCAGGATTCTTGTCCTGTGTTGGTTTCAAACATGCCCCGGACATAGCCCTCTCTGGCTTGGAATAACATCTCAACATCATTTAGCTTAAAACAAATGCTCAAAACTAATCACATCCCCAGTTTAAGGCCTCTTTCACATGTCCGTGTCTCTGGTACGTGTGGTGACAGTTTTCACACACGTAGACCCATTCAAGAAATTCTCATGGTGATCTGGTGTGAACTCACTGAGCTGAACTGCAGTGACCTCATCACTGACTTTTTCCCCACGGTGCTGAGGTCACGGCAGTTCAGCCCTGCTGGGAATGCAGCCTCACTGGCCGGCGGTAAGCACGATGATGTCACCGCTGGTCAATGATACTGCACTTGCAGCAGCTCATTCATCAGTGGTTCTCAGCCTGGATGTTCACATCTTGTCACCAACCAGGTTGAAAACTATTAATCCCCCAGACGTAGATTATGGCATGGGAAAGAACGATGGACAGGTGAAGGATATTGTTTATTTTTGTTTTATTATAGGAGACGAGAGTTTCAGTGGAATTAAGCGTCAGGTGAGTATAACTGTGTTTGCTATTTTTAAATAAAAATGGAAAAGTGTGTTTTGTTTTATTTTTAATAAAATACTTTATTCTGGCTGTGTTTTAATTTACAATACAACTCTAGGATTAATAATGGATAGGGGTCTTATAGACACCTCTCCATTAGTAATTCGTGGGCTTGATGTCACCTGACAATACAAAGGTGACCAACAATAAATATGAACCCTCACTTGCCACGGCTACAGGGCAAGTGGGAAGAACCGGTCATAACGTGTCTTTCCTGGGAGGCTGTTATTTTTAGTCTAGGGAGGCGGGGTCTATATTCATGGCCCCTTACCAGCCCCAGAATACCAGTCCCCAGCTGTCAGCTTTAGCAAAGCTGGTCGTCAAAAATGGGGAGGACCCCACGCAGTTTTGTTAAATTATTTAAATAATAAAGATAAAAAATAAAAAACATTGTGGGTACCCCTCTATTCTTGATAACCAGCCTTGCTGAAGCTGACAGCTGAGGGTTGCAGCCCCCAGCTGTGAGTTTTGCCCGACTGGTTCTAGAAAATACAGGGGAAACTATGCCGGATTTATTTCTTTATTAATAATGCAGGCGGCGGGAGATGAATACTCCCATCAGCTGCTCCTGCTGTCACTTATTAGTTGCAGTTGGCTTAGGCTGATGGTGGAGTAATAGTTCTATCAGCTGCAGCCTGCACAAACATGAACATTTCTGGTACCGGTACCAGGACGTGTGAAATCGGCCTAAAAAGAATTCTAATTAATGCGCGTGGACCATTAACAGATAACCAAGATTTCCTTCAAGTGCTGCTGGAATTTTTTTCCTAAAAAGAGGAATCCTTTGCGTGTATGCTACATGGCCACTAGAGGTGTCTTACTGCCCCTCTCAACTATTTTGGAAGATTGTACACCAAAGACACACTACAATTTTTGAGTACATGCAGCTCGTACACTTTTTCTCTACATACATCTTTTGGATCCAGCTTGGCCCCTATCCTTGTGGGAAAAGACGTGTGTAGCTCCCATTTGCCCTTCACATGTCATTTCAGAAATGTACAAGCTACTAATAAATATACGGATGTGGATACGTTATCTCCTTTTTGCCGGACGTAGGAAAACGAACTCCATCAGACAATTTCAAGAGAACAATGGGATAAATGTTTTCATCTCGCTTATAAATAATCTATACCCACTAAAGCACAGGAAACGAATTACAAAGAAATATCTATATCAGGGATCCCCAACATGCAGCATGGAAGCCACATGTGGCTCGTGATCTCATGAATTGTGGCTCACGGCTGTCTGTTATGCCTAGAGCTAATGCACCAAGCTAGCAAACAGCTGCGAAGAGCACATCTCAAAATGTGCAGATCTGGATGCACATATACCGGTCTTAGGGGTTTAGAGATAATTTAAGGATGGTGTGCTGGAGGCAGGATGATACTACCTGTCAGAGGAGGTGCTTGAAGCTGGATACGACAGTGTGGTGGGAGAATACTGAAGAGGGGAATTGTGGGAACCCTTGGATCTTTGTATACTACTTCTGTGGAAAAACTTTGGCTGTCATTATACCCATAATAGGGGCTTTCTTTGCCACTAATGTATGAGAGTGTGGGAGCCAGATGTTGGTCACGACCATATCTCAAAGCTGAACATGACTCGCGACCCTCTCAGAGCTGGATGTGGCTCGCGACCCTCTCTTAGAGCTGGATGTGGTTCTCAAGGTTAGAAAGGTTGGGGATCACTTATCTAGATGGTACCGTGTAACCACAGTCGTACACAAATGGTTTCCAATTTATGTTGGCGGTGCGGAGCATATCTGAGCACAATGGAGCACATCTGGTGGTCGTGCCCGACCATCGGTGCCTTCTGGGAGGGTGTCCTTAGGGAATACAGGAAACGACAGGGGTGTCAATCCTTAAGAGGCCAGAAGCAATTATACTACACATGTTCCCTCTGCCTAAGAAAGTCTTCAAAAAAGTGTTGTTAAAACAGCTAAGGTAGTAATTCTCCATCACTGGAAACACACATACATACACACGTTTCTTACGATCTCCAGAATTCCGTCATCTCCTTGACAATAGATTAATCTCACACAAGCATCTGCCACTTAAGTGTAGCCTGGTGGTCCTTGTAAATATCCCCCCCGTCCCTTCTCTCCTCCTCTTTGTCTCCTAATTTAAACAGATCACAAGTTGATTGCCATTTGTTTAATCTATTGTGGTTTTTTATCAATTGTATTGTCGATTGTATCATATTTTGAGGGGTGTTTATAACTTTTGATATGTGCTGCATAACCCTGTTGTTGTACTTAGATTCTTTTTTGTATTCGATAAAATAAATACAAATTTTGAATAAAACAAACAAAAAACAAACACGCCAATCAGCCATTGGTTTTCAAGAAATAAAAGCGTTATTCATAGCCAATATTTATAAGGCGTATGACCAGACTTGGGAAAAAGCTTTAGCTATCTCCGTGTCCTCAAATATGATCAATTGAAGATGTAGACCGAAATCCTCAGGCAGCAATACTATGAAATTCTCATGACGACACAACCCAAGACTTTTCTGTCAAGTGCAGTATTAGAATGTAGACTCCATGTGGATAAAAAAAAACCTCAAGTCACCATATTCCACTGTTCTGTTTATGGAAAATCAAATGTAGGTATAGCTGTATCAAGCTTTTGTTCACACGCCATTCGAGGTTTTTCTTTTTTATAATAATAATATTAATTTTTATATAGCGATAACATATTCGGCAGCGCTTTACAGTTTGCACACATTATTTTACATTTTAATCAGCAAAATATTGTACAGTGGGTGCGGAAAGTATTCAGACCCCTTAAAATTTTTCAGTCCGCTTCAATGAAGCCATTTGGTAAATTCAAAAAAGTTAATTTTTTTCCCATTAATGTACACTCTGCACCCCATCTTGACTTAAAAAAAAACAGAAATGTAGAAATTTTTGCAAATGTATTAAAAAAGAAAAACTGAAATATCACATGGTCATAAGTATTCAGACCCTTTGCTCAGACACTCATATTTAAGCCACATGCTGTCCATTTCCTTGAGATGGTTTTACTCCAGCTGTGTGTAATTAAACTGATAGGACTTTATTTGTAAAGGCACACACCTGTCTATGTAAGGGCCCCGTCACACATAGCGACTCACCAGCGATCCCGACAATGATATCAACGTGTCAGGATCGCTGGTGAGCTGTCAAACTACAGCTTCACCAGCGATCAGCACAGCGACACTGAGCGTGCGACGTCACTGTGTACTTTAGTTACCAGCGCGCTGATGCAGGGAGCTGGTAACTAAGGTACACATCGGGTTGCTAAGGGGCGTGCATCACTTAGAAACCCGATGTGTACCTTGGTTACCAGCTCCCTGCATCAGCGCGCTGGTAACTAAGGTACACATCAGGTTTCTAGGCGCTGCGCTCCCCTTAGAAACCCTGCGTTCACCCTAGTTACCAGCTCCTGCTCGCTGGTCTCCCGCCTTTCACACGCAGCGATGCGTGCTGGCCAGCGGGAGACCAGCGACCCCAAAAATGTCCAGAGGTTTCCACAGCAATCAGCGATACCCGGCAGGGGGGCCAGTCGCTGATAGCTGTCACACACAGCGATCTCGCTGGTGAGATCGCTGTTGCGTCACAAAACTTGTGACTCAGCAGCGATCTCGCTAGCGAGATCGCTATGTGTTTCGGGGGCTTAAGACCTAACAGCTCACTGTGCATGTCAGACCAAATGAGAATCATGAGGTCAAAGGAAGTGGCCAAGGAGCTCAGAGACAGAATTATGGCAAGGCACAGATCTGGCCAAGGTTACAAAAGAATTTCTGCAGTACTCAAGGTTCAGTGGCCATCATAATCCTTAAATGGAAGAAGTTTGGGACCACCAGAAGTCTTCCTAGACCTGGCCGTTCAGCCAAACTGAGCAATCATGGGAGAAGAGCCTTGGTGAGAGAGGTGAAGATAGAAGAACCCCAAGATCACGGTAGCTGAGCTCCACAGATGCAGTAGGGAGATGGGAGAAAGTTCCACAAAGTCAACTATCACTGCAGCCCTCCACCTGTCAGGCCTTTATGGCAGAGTGGCCCAATGGAAGCCTCTCCTCAGTGCCAGACATATAAAAGCCCGCATAGAGTTTGCTAAAAAAACACATGAAGGACTCCCAGACTATGAGAAATAAGATTCTCTTGTCTGATATGTCGAAGATAGACCTTTTTGGTGATAATTCTAAGCGGTATGTGTGTAGAAAACTAGGCACTGCTCATCACCTGCCCAATACGATCCCAATAGTGAAACATGGTGGTGGCAGCATCATGCTATGGGAGTGTTTTTCAGCTGCAGGGACAGGACAAATGGTTGCAATGGAAGGAAACATGAATGCGGCCAAGTACAGAAGAGATATCATGGATGAAAACCTCTTGCAGAGTGCTCTGGATCTCAGACTTGGTCGAAAGTTCACCTTCTAACAAGACAATGACCCTAAGCACACAGCTAAAGTAACAAAGGAGTGACTTCAGAACAACTCTGACTATTCTTGACTGGCCCAGCCAAAGCCCTGACCTAAACCCAATTGAGTATCTCTGAAAATGGCTGTACACCAACGTTCACCATCCAACCTGACAGAACTGGAGAGGATCTGCAAGGAAGAATGGCAGAGGATCCCCAAATCCAGGTGTGAAAAACTTGCTGCATCATTCCCAAGAAGACTCATAGCTTTACTAGCTCAATTGGGTGCTTCCACTCAATACTGAGCAAAGGGTCTGAATACTTATGACCATGTGATATTTCAATTTTTTTTTTTTTTTTTTTTATAAATTTGCAAAAAGTTCTACATCTGTTTTTTTCCACAATGGGGTGCAGATGTACATTAATGAGAAAAAATGAAATTTTTTGACATTACCAAATGGCTGCAATGAAACAGAGTGAAAAATTTTAAGGGGTCTGAATACTTTCCGTACCCACTGTATGTAACTAATAAATAATGAAGATGTAAGCAGAGCCTTACTTGTATCTTACAAGGCAGCTGGCGTTAAGTGGTGCCAAGAAGTGCCAAGAAGTGTAACATAAAGCTTTTGGGATGCATTTGGCAGAAAACAACATCTTGTCTTTTGACACAGAGATCACATTCATCATACTGGCTGGCTGTGCATCAGTTTAAAGAGGGCCTATCACCAGGTGAAAAGCAGGCTATTTTTGCTCTGATTTTATTCCCGCTACTTACCTGACTATTCAGCTTTTTTTTTTTAATACATCAAATGGTTCCAGAAATATGAGCTTTTTTATTTTACTTCTAGTTTTTTGTGGCGGTGCTCGCAGGATTCTCCGGGGGCGTGTCTTTATACTGCTGTGTTATTACACTGTAAACCACGCCCCTTTAGTAAAGACCAGAAAAAGCCATATATTGAAAGGCCCATATGTCTAGAACCATATGGTGAATGGTAAAAAAAAAAACAAAAAAAAAAAACCAGAAGACTCAGGGGAGCAGAGCAAAAACTGGCCACTTTTGACCTGGTGACACATCATCTTTAAAATTGATGGAGCATTTATAGAGCATGTGTCAAACCAAGATTTAAGGCTCCATTGTGCCAAAACTTCTCGATACCAGGGATTGTACAATTTACAGTCAAAGGGAGGGAACTAACAAAACCTACAATCGCAGGAAACAGTTAAACAAATCCATTTATTTCATACTAATAGATAATGTTCCTGTGTGTCAAGTACGCTTCTCTGACACTAGACTACAGAATATTACCATCACCAAACCTGTTCTTCCTTACCAGTCAACACTCATAAATCTCTAGGGAGACACATCTGTGGCCATGAGATAAGTGCTGACTGATGAAGAATTCAGCAGGGAATATTCTTTAATACATTCATGCTTGTGCCGCCATGATCCTCCAAGTCCTCTCTGGATATCTACCACCAACAACTGTCACAAAGGCATTTTTACATTTTCTTAACCCCATAACACCGTGCTATGCGGGTCCATACGATCAGTTACATTTCTTCATTTTTAGACTGTTGGCATGTCAGCAGCCCTACATTTTTTCCCATTTAGGTGGCTGTACGAGGTCTCGTTTTATACAAGAGTTGTATGCTTTGGTGCAGTCTGCTGTACAAATAAATTCATGTGCGAGTTGTATATTTACATACCGCTTTGACAGAATATATTTATATAGCCTTTTCCCCCAACAACACTCGTTTCTCCGATTATTAACTATTCTGAACCATTGATCAGCAGATCAATCATCAAACGAGCAGAAAGTGAGAGGAATTTTAAGCAGGCTTATAATCAATCATTCGACAGCACATTACAGTGTGGTACCAGGATATGTGCTCTCAATACTACTGATGTGTGGTCTGCGTGACTAAACAGGCCATCAATTCACCACCAATTGGCTTGCATGTAGCCAACTGCCAGTTGTTTTAAGGCCGCTGTTGATCAATGTATACATTCCCTTAGGTTACAGGATGATTTGGGGTTCTTTCTAAATCTTCAGGGACAACTGCAAAAAGGTCTTCAAATTCCTGATCCTTTTACAAAAAGTCCCCTGTGATCATGACACAGTAATTCTTGGGGTGATCAGTGGATGAAAGGTCCCCATACAGACTAGATAAAAGTTGACTGAACTTCCAGATCCTCCACAGAACTAGCTGACCATCTGATACACATATGGGGGCCTGCTTAACTTTCCCCCCTCAACAGATGATGTTGAGTAGAGAAGGAAATGATGCTGAGAAGAGAAGGATCGGACCACTGGAATTTCAACGGCCCATCGTTTTATGTTTAGGGGAGGTAAGCTGTGGCTAGAGGTGTCTGAGGTCCCTTTATATGAGGCTCATAATAATGCAATGAAAAAGTGACTGTCGGATCACACGGAAGATGTTGCGAGAGTAAGGTGTGGCACAGACGAGGCCCAGAATATAGCAGATAACGAGGAAGCGGTGACTCATAAGTAGATTGGCACAAAGGGACTAAAAGTTAGAAATGCTCATGGAGGAGCCTCTTTATTCACATTTTGTGAAAACAATGTCACCAGCTTACCGTCAGAATAAACTGTGTTCCAAATTATTATGCAAAAAGAGTTTAGGAGTGATAAGGTTAGAAGTTTTTGGTTGTCATTTAAACTCACTGATGGTGATGTGTGTCAGGGCTCTTTATATCACTGAAAGCAATTGCAGATACCTGTGCAAATTAGTTTGGCAGGTGTGTCCAAATAAAGGCAAGACTACTTAAGAAGGCTGTTCCACATTATTAAGCAGCCTACATTTTTTGCCAAAATGAGAAAGAAAAAGGATGTGTCGGCTGCTGAGAAGCAACAAATTGTGGAGTATTTAGGTCAAGGTATGACTACATTCAACATTGCCAAGACACTTTATCGTGATCATCGCACAATCAAGAAGTATGTAGCTGATTCCCAGCACACACGTGTGCGTGCTGAAAAGGAAAAATTGAGGACTCTTTCCAACAGGCAATTGCGTCAGGTTAAAAGAGCAGCTGCAAAAATGCCTTGTCATAGCAGCAGACAAGTTTTTGAAGCTGCTGGTGCCTCCAACGTCCCCCAAACAGCAAGATGCAGGGTCCTTCAGAGGTTTGCAGCTGTGCGTAAGCCATCCTGTCGACCACCTCTATCCACTGCACACAAGCAGAAATGGCTCCAGTGGGCCAAACGATACATGAAGACTGACTTCCAAACTGTTTTGTTCACCGATGAGTGCCGTGCAACGCTCAATGGTCCAGATGGATGGAGTGGAGGATGGCTGGTTGATGGACACCCCATGAAAACACGGCTAAGGCGCCAACAAGGAGAAGGTGGAGTAATGTTTTGGGCTGGAATCATGGGGAGAGAGATTGTCGTCCCCTTTAGGATCCCTGAAGGGGTAAAGATGAACTCCATAATCTATGTGGAGTTTCTAAAACAGCACTTCCTGCCATGGTTCAAGAGGAAGAACCGTGCTTTCCGCAGCAAGATCATTTTCATGCATGATAATGCACCGTCTCATGCTGCAAATAACACATCTGCATCTCTGGCTGCTATGGGCATAAAAGAGGACAAACTTATGGTGTGGCCACCATCTTCCCCTGACCTCAACCTCACTGAGAACCTCTGGAGCATCATCAAAAGGAGTGTCTATGATGGCGGGAGGCAGTTCACATCTAAGCAACAGCTCTGGGAGTGTATTCTGTCCACATGCAAAACAAATGAAGCACAAACCATCCAAAAACTGACAAATTCAATGGACGAGAGAGTTCAGAAGCTTCTTTCGAACAAGGGGTCCTATGTGCAAATGTAACATCACCTAGAATAAAGTTTTGACTTGAAAACTGTTTGATTTCATTTTGTAATAAGCTGATAATGCTTATAATTTCACAATTGACCATTTTTTTGTTCAAAATAAAAATAAAAAGGTTGAAAACTCTGCTGTGCATAATAATTTGGAATATGCATTTTGAGTGTTTATTATTTTAAAAAATATACTGTTTTTATAGCCAGTTTGTTCAAAAACATTGCAATTATACTAAAATAGTAGATGACTGGAGAATAACAATGACTGCAATTCATATAGGTAATTTAGAGAAAATATGAGGAAATATTTTTTGCATAATAATTTGGAACACAGTGTATATGTTCCCCATGCAGTACGTAGATTTTCTTTACCCTGAGCTTTTTATAGCAGTCTTACATGTTCACGGTGTTCCTTTAGATTAGCACTGGAGGTATTCACTTCACAGTGCTTGCCAGTGACATATAATTAAGTTGATATTTTTAGCTTATAATTAAGGGATATGACTTTACGTACTGAAGCTGACGACTTTAATTACATTTTTCATTACGGCAGATAATAACTGTCAAATGTGCGGAAAAGGGAAATCTCCCCTCCAAAAATGCAACTCAACGAGGCAAACAAAGGATTTTAAACTGTCCTTGTCTGCATTCTTCTGTACAATATCGTTTGAGTAGCATTTTTCTTTTTCTCCAATTAATCAGTATTTTACGATTTGGATTCACATGTATTGTTTTTCATTCTGACAAAGTACAGCTAGTAATGTTAACCCCATTGTGAACCTGCATGAGCCTCATCGACCGACCAATTTTTTCAATCCTCTTTCAACAGGCATACTTTTTTTTACTGACAAGGCTGCATGAGACTTTGTTTTATGTGGGATAAATTTATTATTTTTAGCACTGTTTTTTTTACATAAAACTTATTGCACAATTTATAGAATTTTTCTCCAAAAACACAAAAAAAGTAAGGATTTTTATTTTTACATTTTGGCAAGGGGACTTTATTTTTACATAATTTGTTCACAAAAACATTATTAAAGATCCCTAGGGGAACATTTTTTTTCCCCCATAGGAAGCTGCTGGCAGAGACCCGAAGATCATGTTATTATCAAGGTCCAACACAAGCATCAGCAGCTGTTTTCTGTATAGCACTATCCAAGTGCCAAATATCCTGCAAAAGACCAAGCGGTAATAAACCGCTTCTGTCTTCTCACCGTGTCTGGCAAGCAGGGACCAAACCTGCTCGAAACGCAGGAGCTTTAGCCCTGCACTGTAAATTTACAATGGCACAGGGTTAAAGCCCAAGACCAAACAACGTAAATTTATGGTGCTTGGTCTTTAGAGGATTAAGGCTATGTTCACACATGTTCATAACGTTTTTTATTGAAAATTCATCTATTAAAAATTCATATAACTAAAAATAAGCAGGGATTGCCCAGATGAAGAAAACATAGATCACACAGAAAATAGAGATATAGATTGCTGGAGGCATACATACAATTAAATATAGGTGCAAGAAACATTGATGACATAATGATAAGGTACAAGTGCCAGTGTAAACCAGGGAAGGTTTTCAGCCTAAATCTGAATATAATCATGAATTCTCATATCAACTAGGTTAAAGTGCAAGTGCCAATGTAAACTAGAAAAATATTTCAACCTAAAACTAAGTGTGTTTAGTTATCACCATGAGATATCAAAGAAACAATTTTCGGATTTAAACGTGCACTGCTAGACAAAACGACTCCTTTCCAGATTGTGTACTTGTATACTTTTATTTTCCCAACGCGTTTCGAAGTCTCAAACTTCTTCCTCAGGGGATGACATGTACATGTAGTCGTTTTGTCTAGCAGCGCACGTTTAAATCCGAAAATTGTTTCTTTGATATCTGATGATCTATGGTCACGGCGGGGCCATTTGGATGTGCAGCAGCTTTGACCTCTATTCCTTTATGCCTCTAACTCTCCTGCTATTGGTGAGTATAATAGCTTGAACTGTATCTCTTTTACCTGGGTAAGACACTATTGCGCTCTTTCTCTTTTAGTTTTAACTAGTTATCACCATGGACATGATTAGCAATATTCACTTGTAAGTGTTTAATGTAGAGTATACATTCACTGTCCATGCTAAAAGAAGCACTGCAAAACAGGGTTGTCTGGGTGGTAGCAGCTTTTCACCACATTCCTTACAGCTGTAAGTGAATGTATACTCTACTTTAATCTAATTGATCTTATCCATGAGGATTCATGATTATAATATATATGAGCTGTACCTACAGCCTGAACGTGCGATTTGCATGGGCTTCCTTGGGGGCTGTGAAACACAAAAAGGCACATTGGGGGTTGCAGGTACTGCTCATTATACAGGTGGAAGCATGGGTACGTAGGCTGGAGTCACACTAAATGTGTGAAAAATCAGTCCAAGTCTCCCTGCTGAGAGTCGCACAAGCGTAATGCGAGTACAATCCGATTTTTCACACCTAGCATCCGAGTTATGGACAATTGTTATTGTTGCCTGGCTATATTCTTACACTAATATTGTCCATAATAGAGGTGGCATCTGTGCCCACATTATACATGGATGCTACTGTATTGGTTGTCTTCTGATTTATGACATGACTGCACTAAGAACTTCATGCATTTATATAATGACAATCAATATAATATGTTGATAGAGGGACCCACTACTATCCCACCCTGGTATATTACTGATGATCTGCTGTCCTAAACACCTGAGCCCTTTTGTTTTGACTTATGATTTTGTTATATCTATTTATGCTTTGAATACAATAAACTTTTTTGATTTTATTACATATTGGGGGACTTGGACTCCATGTTATTTGCTCCCTTTACAAGCTGCAATATCGTCCTCTTTTTTTTTTTTTCCACCAAGCCAACACTTATGCACCTTTCCAGTCCATTCTTAAAGGGGTTGTCCCGGCCAAACTGATGTCTGCAGTCACTCTGTATGACTGCAGACTTATGAATCCCCCCAGTGAAATGCACTGCAGAGATTCCCCGGTTTCCTGGTTTCAGACTGGGTGTCGGAGGGTATGTATGAGTTATACATAACCATGCCCAATAGGCACGTCCTCACTCCACACTTGTATTAAGCAAGGCTGCTTATTGATTTGGACCGGACAACCCCTTTAAAGAGGTTGTCATACCCCAAATACCGTTTTTGTTTTTTTAAAGCTAATCTGTACTGTATTGCAATGTAAAACACCTGTACAAATTTAGTGTTTTGTTTCCACCTTTCGTTCCTCTGGAATTTCACTTTTTGCCTTTATGTTTTGATAGAAATATCATATTTATATGCCACCTGCCCCTAACGAAGCCACATTGATAGCGCACCACATAAGAGTCATGTACTGAATGCATGATTATATATTTATAATAATGTATATGTAATGACACTTGCACATTGCATGTTACATGAATCTAATACCCCTTATTGTAACAATTTGCAGACAGCACTTTTTGTGCAGACGTGTCTACTCCATATACATTTTACTGTCCTTGGGATAATATAGGGATTTCTGTGTACGTACCGTAAAATCCTTTTCTCCGAGCCAATCATTGGGGGACACAGAGACAGTGGGTGTTATGCTGCTGGCCGCTATGAGGACACTAAGTAAACCAGAAAAAAAAGTTTGTACCTCCCCTGCAGTATACACCCTCTCGCTGGGTGAGATTTCTCCAGTTCGGTGAAAAAAAGCAGTAGGAGCATAAACAGTCAACAATAACCATAACTATGTCAACGCCTAAGAATGCTACAGTGAGCCAATAGGCTAAACAGGGTGGGTGCTGTGTCCCCCACGATTGGCTCGGAGAAAAGGATTTTACGGTGAGTACACAAAAATCCCTATTTCTCCTACGCCTCATTGGGGGACACAGAGACAGTGGGACTTCCTAAAGAAGTCCCTGGGTGGGGAGCATACATCTGCTAATACCCCATATACCACTGAGTCAACACTGAGGTACTGCCGATTGCAGGCTGCGCCTGCCAAGAGCTGCATCCGCAGAGGCCTGAGAATGAATCAGGCAATGTTTGTAAAGGTATGCAGGCTGGACCAAGTGGCAGCCTTGCGGACAGGCCTGAGAATGAATTTGGTAATGTTTTGTAAAAAGTATGCAGACTGGAGCAAGTTGCAGCATTGCAGACCTGTTCTGCCGAGGCCTGGTGCCGAATGTCCAAAGAGGCGCCCACTGACCGGGTAGAGTGTGCCTTAATTCCCGCTGGGACAGGCGCGTTTCCTGACACGGTAGGATTCCTGAATCGCCAAGCGAATCCACCTGGCTAGCGTTGCTTTTGACGCGGCTAGACCCTTCCTATGCCCGTCTGGAAACATGAACAGGGCATCTGACTTGTGGAAGGGAGCCGTCCGCGAGATGTACCGTCTCAGCGCCCTAACCACATCCAGGGTGTGGAGGGCCTTCTCAATGTGATGGACTGGTGCCGGACAAAAGGAAGGCAAAACAATTTCATCGTTGAGATGAAAAGAGGAGACGACCTTGGGCAGGAAGGACGGGGACATCCTGAGAATTAGCTTTTCCTGATGAAAATTCAGGAACGGAGAACGGCAGGACAGGGCGGCCAATTCCTAAACTCGTCTGATTGACGTAATTGCCACTAGAGAGACCACATTCCAAGAGAGGACGGACAGTGACATGTCCTGCAGCGGTTTGAAAGGAGCCTCCTGTAAGGCCCCGAGGACCAGGTTAAGGTCCCATGATTCCAATGGCCTTCTATAAAGAGGCGCCACATGGGAAACTCCCTGATTGAACGTCTTGATCTGAAGCTTGGTGGCAATTTTGTGTTGGAAAAGCACTGACAAGGCCAAAATTTGGCCCTTGAGCGAGCGTAGCGCGAGGCCTGAATATAATCCAGATTGAAGGAATTCCAATATGGCCGGAATGGAAAGCACTAGAGGTGATTGACCATGATCCTTGCACCACGAAAGAAAGGTTTTCCAGGTGCGGTGATAGATGCGCATGGACACAGGCTTCCTAGCACTAATCATGGTGGAAATCACATCGTGAGAGAACCCAGCCTGTGCTAAAATCCAGGATTCAACGGCCACGCCGTCAAAGACAGGGCTCCGGAGTTCTGGTGGTAAATCGGGCCCTGCGAGAGTAGATCCATGCGATCTGGAAATCGACAGGGGACGTCGGCGACTAGTTGTATAACGTTTTGCATACCATGCTCGGCGCGGCCAATGTGGCGCGACTAGGGTCACTGGTACTCCCTCCGCTCTGATCTTCTTGATGACCCTCATAAGCAATGGAAGAGGGGGGAGAAGATGTACGGGAGCCGGAACCGGTGCCATGGCAGAACTAGGGTGTCTGCTCCGATGGCGCATGGATCGCGTGACAGGTTAATGAACCGAGGAACCTTGTTGTTTAGTCTTGAGGCCATGAGATCCACATCCGGAGTCCCCCAACGATGACAAATCTGCTGAAAGACTTCCGGATGAAGAGACCACTTCCTCGAATCAATGCCTTGGCGACTGAGAAAATCTGCCGCCCAATTTTCTACGGCCGGGATGTGGATTGCTGAGATGGGCGAATGGTTGGTCTCGGCCCAATGGAGGATGTAACTCACTTCGTGCATGGCCATCCTGCTCCGCGTACCTCCCTGGCGGTTGATATATATGCTACAGCCGTGGTGTTGTTGGATTGAATCCTGATGGGGTGACCTGCGAGGAGATGGTGGAAACTCCGTAGAGCTAATCTGATCGCTCATATCTCCAAAATGTTGATGGGGAGACGTGACTTGGGTTGACCAATGACCCTGTGCCGTGTGGCGACGAAAGACCGCACCCCAGCCGAGGAGACTTGCGCCGGTGGTTACTACCAACCATCTTACTGGGAGAAAAGACCTCCCTTGATTCAGGGAGGACCTCAGTGTCCACCACCTGAGGGCTTGCCTGACCCGAAGAGACAGAGGGATCCGACGGTCCAGGGAGAACGGGTTCTTTTCCCAAGCTAACTGCAACGCATGTTGTAAGGGACGGAGGTGGAACTGTGCAAATGGAACTGCTTCCATCGCTGCCACCATCTTTCCGAGAACTCTCATGCTGAAACGAATGGAGTGAGAAACCGGGTGGCGAAAGAGTCTGCGCTGCCTGTTGTAAGGCTTGGGTCTCTCCTGGAGGGAGAATGACCAACCCGCGGGAAGTGTCCAAGATCATTACTAAAAGGGAACTCTGCTGAGCCGGTTTTGGGAAAGACTTTTCAAAGTTTATCTTCCACCCCAGGCGAGAAAGTGTATTGCTGTTATCCACGGATTCCTCGCAGGCTGGAAGGGACGGACCCTTGATGAGCAGGTCGTCCAGATACGGTAACATCACCACTCCCCGAGAGTGGAGAATGGCCATGACAGCCACCATGACCTTGGTAAAGTCCCTGGGGGCAGTGGCGAGTCCGAAGGGCAAGGCAACAAACTGGAAGTGTTCCTCGTGAATTGCAAAACGCAGGAACTGCTGGTGGGACGGGCAGATCGGAATGTGAAGGTAAGCGTCCTTGATGTCGATGGATACTAGGAACTCTCCTTTTTCCATGGAAGCGCCAACTGATCGGAGAGATTCCATTCGGAATAGCCGTACCTTGACAAACTGATGTAACAGTTTGAGATCCAGAATGGGTCGCATCGTCCCGTCCTTTTTTGGAATCACAAAAAAGGTTTGAATAAAATTCCCTAAACCTTTCGTGATGAGGGACAGGAATGATGGCTCCGTCCCTTAGCAGAGCCTGAACAGCCCGAAGGAAGGCTCTTGTCTTTTTCGTGGGGGGAGAGGAAAGGAAAAACCGAGTTGGAGGGGGGAGAAGAAAATTCTATCTTGTATCCCGAGGACACCAGCTCCCTGACCCACTTGTCGTCATTGGGTAGATCTATGAGATCTGGCTCCCCTAGATCCAGAAGCCCTAGGCCTGGGTTTCCAAGAGCGGTTAGGTCTGTATAAGACCTGGGAGCCTCTGTCTCCACGTGGGGACCGACCTGATCCGGAAGAGAAGGTAGAGGAGGACCAACCGGAATTGTTGCGAGAAGATCGAAAACGCGTCAGCTGTTGGTTGTGAAACGGCCGAACAGCCCTTTTGTTGAGGATTCCCCCCGGTAGAATCAGAAATAAGCTGGTCCAGTTTCTCTCCAAAAAGACGACCCGTTTGAAAGGGGAGAGAAGTCAACGATCTTTTAGATGTGGCATCCGCCTGCCAGCCGTGGAGCCATAGGGCTCTTCTAATGGAGATCGCATTAGCAGCAGTTTGAGCCGCGCAATTGGCGGCATCAAAAGAAGCGTCTACTACAAAGTCCGCTGAGTGAATTATCTGCCTGGCGACAGTGGTTGCCTCCGGAGGAAGATTGGCCCTGGAAGGAAGTAATCAAGACTTCTGCCCAAGCGGCCATTGCCTTAGTGACCCATATTGCCGCGAAAGATGGAAAAAGCGCTGCTCCTGAAGCTTCAAAACACTGAACGGGCAAGGTAGTCAATTTTACCATCGGATGGGTTTCTGACTGAGGAACCCTCAGATACAGATAGGAGCGTTTTAGAGGCAAGACGCGATACAGGAGTGTCCACCGGAGGGGACTGTAACCAATACTTCATTAGGTCTGGATCAAAAGGGTATTTAGCCTGAGTAGACTTTTGCCCTGTGAACCGCTTATGTGGCCGATCCCTATGTTTCTGGATGGCTGGTAAATAACCTGCGCACACGCTTGGTTTTCCTAAATGAGATAGGGAATGCTGGAGCGGGAATATTTTCCTCATCCAAATTCAGAATCCTGTTGACTGATTCTATAAGAGAATCAAGCGACTCTTGATCAGTTGGGGGATTCTGAGGGGCTGGCGTGTCAGATTCGAATTCAGAGTCGTGCTCACTGTGAACCTCAGGAGAGGGCAAGCGAGAGACAGGAGTCGCCGATGCTGAGGCGCGAACGTGACTAGGGGACGTGTCATGGGTCTGTTTCTACTTTCTAGAGACCTGACCATCCATTGAACGAGTATGGCCCCTGCTGGTGGACGGTTCCCGGCCGACGCCAGAGCCCTCCTCGGGAAGTAAGGACGCTTTCTGACTTAAAGAGTCCTCCCGGAAGGAGAATATAGCCTGGGTCAGAGACTCCACCGACCGTGACAAGGACGCAGCCCACTCAGGGGTACTAAACGCAGGAGGCCCGTCAGCAGCGGCGGCGAGGGGTGTTGGAGCGCAGGTCAGGTCGCAGGTCAGGTCGCAGTCCGTGCTTATCGGATTAGTTTGTGCACTGGGTAGGGCAGACTTGCAAGTGGTACACACGGTAAAAAATGCAGTGTGCTTCTTAACAGCCCATTTAGCCTCCTTAGATTGAGGCATAGCACTCCTGAAAGGGTTAATGGCAGAGTGTCTGCAGCTGCAGGGAATGTAGGAAGGGGTTAAGCTTTAATCTGAGGGCAGATGCAGCTTACCCACGGTCCTGTGCTGTGTCCCCCGGGAGGAAAGCGGTGGCCCTGTGGTGTCACCCGGTATCCGGCTGTCAAGAGCAGGCATAGCGCTCCTGAAAGGGTTAACGGCAGCTGAGGTAACAGACATGGCCCCTGAGATTAGAATTGCGCGTCTCGTAAGAAATGAGAGGCGCCAAGAGGAGGGGGCGGCGACGTTAGCGCGGGCGGCACAATTCAAATTGCGGGGTAGTAGGCCGGAAAAGCCGGAGACTAAATTTTTGGCCTACCCGCGATAGGCGCCGGGGGCGGGGAGGGGCGACGCTATTCAAATTGCGGTCTAGTAGGATGGAAAAGCCGGGGACTAAGTTTCTGGCCTCCCCGCGGTAAGCGCCGGGCGGGGGGAGTCCGCGAGCAGGCGCCAGTGCACCAACGCTGACGCTAAGTCAGCACTTCTCCCGGGGACAAGGACCCGACCCCATACCTCCACTCCTGTGCTCAGGCAGGTCATCGCTGTCCGGGGTCTTCCAGCTGCAGGTGTCTCATCCTCCGGGCGATGCAGCAGAGCTGGAGGAGGTCTTAAAGGGGTATTGCTCAATCGATCCACCCTGTGGTAGGGAGATGGAGAGCTCTGGGGCTGATTCAGGGCGAAAAGCGCTGCTCAAGTCCTTCTCCATGCACTCCTGGGCTACGTCCTGTTGAGCTTGCCCTCGTATCCGTGGAGTACCAACCGTAAGGGAACCATCGTCAGAGGAATCAGCCCCAGTCGTCGCAGGAAAGTGTACGGGGAGGTATACTCCGCGTGCTTGCCTGTTGTTGGTTCGGGGGAGAGCGGGCAGTAAAAAGGAACTGTCGCCCCCTTCACTCCGTTAATTAAAAAACAAAAAATGTACAGAAAATTCAAAAATAAAGTAAAAACGGTGGAGTCTGAAACCAGACCCAAATGCCTCCTATAGACACTAATCAAGAACTGGAGAAATCTCAGCCAGCGAGAGGGTGTATACTGCAGGGGAGGAGCTAAATTTTTTTCTTGTTTACTTAGTTTCCTCCTAGAGGCCAGCAGCATAACACCCCACTGTCTGTGTCCCCCAATGAGGGATAGGAGAAATACTATTTTAGATAGGTATAGCCTTATATAAAATGCATGTCCATGTGTTGAGATTAATAGAATGATATTTTCACAATGTACTTTATAAAAATCTAGTGCACCTTATTGTAATATATATAATATAATATATTATATAATATAAGGATTGTGCACAGTAACCTGCACAAAGTGTCACGTCAGCTCCGTTATACTGATTAAAATGATACCTTGGTTGACGAAATACGGCTTTTGGTTGTTTAATCTTTATTTTCAGTATTGTGCTAATGAGATTTTCGCTGGCGGCGCCATCTTGGAGGACAAATTTATTTTTCTTCTCCAGTACGATGGCACCGCCAGCGCATGCGCAGTAGCAGCTGTCGAATCACAGCTACACCGATAGCAGCTACTGCGCAGGAACCATTTTCAAATTGAGATTTTTTTCTTTCCTCTAGCTGAACAACTTGAATAAAACGTATTATTGGCACACAAAACATGCGATTTTCCTGCAGAGCAGGTGCCACAGCTGGCACCTGCCTGCAGAAGATTTTTTTTTTTTTAAAGGGGATCTGTCACCCCATTTTAGCCCTATCATCTGCGGCCACCGCCATCAGGGGCTTATCTACAGCAAGCTGTAATGCTGTAGATAAGCCCCCGATGTAACCTGAAAGATAAGAAAATCGAGTTAGGTTATACTCACCCTGGCGTTCGGTCCGGTCCGATGTGTGTCGCCGTCCCGTCCGGTGCCTCCCATCTTCATACGATGATGTTCTCCTCCTTGCTTCACCCTACTTTATCTGCCATGTTGAGGGCAGAGCAGAGTACTGCAGTGCGCAGGCGCCAGAGCTCTCTGACCTTTCCCGATGCCTGCGCACTGCAGTAATTTACTCTGCCCTCAACAGGGCAGAGAAAGTACGCGTGCGCAGGAGCCGAGGGAGAAGCAAGGAGGAGGACGTCATCGTATGAAGATGGGAGGCGCCGGACCTGACTGCGACACCCACCGCACTCCGGTCAGTATAATCTAAAGTGTTTTTCTTATCTTTCAGGTTTCATTGGGGGCTTATCTAAAGCACTACAGAATGCTGTAGATAAGCCCCTGATGGCTGTGGCCGAAAATTAGGTGACAGATTCCCTTTAATGCATGTACAGATGTTCATTATGCAAACTAGTGATCAGTGACCTGTCAGCAGTCTGCATTACGAATATCTATAATCAGAGCACCACTTACGCCGACCCCGCCTTAGGGCACGAGAATCTCATTAACTATAAACGGAATATAAATATTAAACAACAACTGCAAGACGGATTTCTTCAACCAAGGTATCATTGTAATCAGTATAACGGCGCCGACCTGACACTGTCTGTACGTTGCTGTGCACAATCCTGCTGACAGGTTCCCTTTAAGAGCCAAACGGTGCAACACTTTTAACCCCTTCACCCCCAAGGGTGGTTTGCACGTTCATGACCGGGCCAATTTTTACAATTCTGACCACTGTCCCTTTGTGAGGTTATAACTCTGGAACGCTTCAACGGATCTAGGCGATTCTGAGATTGTTTTCTCGTGACATATTGTACTTCACTTTAGTGGTAAAAAATTTTCGCTATAACTTAGAATCATAGAATCATAGAATCGTAGAGTTGGAAGGGACCTCCTGGGCCATCTGGTCCAACCCCCTGCTCAAAGCAGGATTCGCTAAATCATCCCAGTCAGATGTCTGTCCAGCCTCTGTTTGAAGACTTCCATTGAAGGAGAACTCACCACTTCTCGTGGCAGCCTGTTCCACTCATTGATCACTCTAACTGTCAAAAAGTTTTTTCTAATATCTAATCTGTCTCTCTTCCCATTCAGTTTCATCCCATTGCTTCTAGTCTTTCCTTGTGCAAATGAGAATAAAGTTGATCCTTCTACAATGTGACAGCCCTTTAGGTATTTGTAGACAGCAATTAAGTCTCCTCTCAGTCTTCTCTTTTGCAAACTAAACATTCCCAAATCCTGCAACCTTTCCTCATAAGACAGGGTTTGCAGACCGGTCACCATTCTGGTCGCTCTTTTCTGAACTTGCTCCAGTTTGTTGATGTCTTTTTTAAAATGTGGTGCCCAAAACTGGACACAATATTCCAGATGAGGTCTGACCAAAGAGGAGTAGAGGGAAATAATGACTTCACGTGATCTAGACTGTATGCTTCTGTTAATACATCCTAGAATTGCATTTGCCTTTTTTGCTGCTGCATCACACTGTTGACTCATATTCAGTCTGTGATCTATTAGTATACCCAAGTCTTTTTCACATGTGCTGTCACTTAGCCCTATTCCTCCCATTCTATATATGCTTTTTTCATTTTTATTGCCCAGATGTAGTACTTTGCATTTCTCCCTGTTAAAAACCATTCTGTTAGTTGCTGCCCACTTCTCCAGTTTATTTAAATCTTTTTGAATCCTTGAATACTTGCATTTATTTATGAAAAAAACAGAAATATGGCAAAAATTTTGAAAATTTTGCAATTTTCAAACTTTGAATTTGTATGCCCTTAAAACAGAGAAATATGTGACACAAAATAGTTACTAAATAACATTTCCCACATGTCTACTTTACATCAGCACAATTTGGGAAACAACATTTTTTTTTGTTAGGAAGTTATAAGGGTTAAAATTTGACAAGCGATTTCTAATTTTTACAACAAAACTTACAAAACCATTTTTTTTAGGGACCACCTCACATTTGAAGTCACTTTGAGGGGTCTATATGGCACAAAATACCCAAAAGTGACACCATTCTAAAAACTGCACCCCTGAAGCTACTCAAAACTACATTCAAGAAGATTATTAACCCTTCAGGTGCTTCACAGGAGCAGAAGCAACGTGGAAGGAAAAAATGAACATTTAACTTTTTAGTCACAAAAATAATATTTTAGCAACAATTTTTTTATTTTCCCAAGGGTAACAGGAGAAATTGGACCCCAAAAGTTGTTGTCAAATTTGTCCTGAGTACGCCGATACCCAATATATGGGGGGGAACCACTGTTTGGGCACAAGGCAGGGCTCAGAAGGGAAGGAGCCCCGTTTGACTTTTTCAAGGGCTTCACAGAAGTTTATAACACCCGGGCGTGAAAATAAAAAATCATATTTTTTCCACAAACATGATCATTTAGTCCCCAATATTTTGTTTTCCCAAGGGTAACAGGAGAAATTGGACTCCAAAGGTTGTTGTCAAATTTGTCCTGAGTACGCTGATACCCAATATGTAGGGGGGAACCACTGTTTAGGCACATGGCAGGGCTCAGAAGGGAAGGAGCCCCGTTTGACTTTTTCAACCTAAAATTGGCTGGAATTGAGATTGGACGCCATGTCACGTTTGACGAGCGTCTGATGTGCCTAAACTGTGGAAACCCCCCACAAGTGACCCCATTTTGGAAACTAGACCCCCTAAGGAACTTATCTAGATGTGTGGTGACCACTTTGAACCCCCAAGGGCTTCACAGAAGGTTATAACACCCGGGCGTGAAAATAAAAAATCATATTTTTTCCACAAACATGATCATTTAGTCCCCAATATTTTGTTTTCCCAAGGGTAACAGGAGAAATTGGACCCCAAAGGTTGTTATCAAATTTGTCCTGAGTATGCTGATACCCAATATGTGGGGGGAACCACTGTTTAGGCACATGGCAGGGCTCAGAAGGGAAGGAGCCCCGTTTGACTTTTTCAACCTAAAATTGGCTGGAATTGAGATCGGACGCCATGTCACGTTTGACGAGCGTCTGATGTGCCTAAACAGTGGAAACCCCCCACAAGTGACCCCATTTTGGAAACTAGACCACCTAAGGAACTTATCTAGATGTGTGGTGACCACTTTGAACCCCCAAGGGCTTCACAGAAGTTTATAACACCCGGGCGTGAAAATAAAAAATCCTGTTTTGTTCCCACATAAATGATCATTTAGTCCCCAATTTTTAATTTTCCCAAGAGTAACAGGAGAAATTGGACCCCAAAAGTTGTTGTTCAATTTGTCCTGAGTACCCTGATACCCCACATGTGGGAGAAAACTACTGTTTGGGCACACGTCAGGGCTCGAAAGGGAAGTAATGACGTTTTGGAAAGCAGACTTTGATGGAATGGTCTGCGGGCGTCATGTTCCATTTGCAGAGCCCTTGATGTTCCTAAACAGTAGAAACCCCCCATAAGTGACCCCATTTTTGAAACTAGACCCCCTAAGGAACTTATCTAGATGTGTGGTGAGCACTTTGAACCCCCAAGTGTTTCACTAAAGATTATAATGCCCAGGCGTGAAAATATAAAATCCTGTTTTGTTCCCACATAAATGATCATTTAGTCCCCAATTTTTAATTTTCCCAAGAGTAACAGGAGAAATTGGACCCCAAAAGTCGTTGTCCAATTTGTCCTGGGTAGTCTGGTACCCCACATGTGGGAAACATGGATTTTTGTGAGTACTCACCGTAAAATCCTTTTCTCCGAGACGCTCATTGGGGGACACAGAGACTGTGGGTGTGTGCTTCTGCCGTCTGGAGGCCGACACTAAGTGTACAAAAAAAAGAGTTAGCTCCTCCTCCGCCGCATACACCCTCGCCCCTAGGCCGGGCGTAACTCAGTTTAGTGCATAAGCAGTAGGAGAACGCGCCTTAAACTCAGGCAAGAAACTATATGTCTGAAAAAGGGGGCCACCCTAAACCTTGTACAAGGATTTGTAAAACTCAAAATAAGTAAATGCCAACTGGCTGATAGGGTGGGTGCTGTGTCCCCCAATGAGCGTCTCGGAGAAAAGGATTTTACGGTGAGTACTCACAAAAATCCATGTTTCTCCTTCGTCTCATTGGGGGACACAGAGACTGTGGGACGTCCTAAAGCAGTCCTCTGGGCGGGATCTTAGCTCACCCAATCCCTGCTAATTTGCGCCCCTGATTAGAGGTGCGCAACTGCTGCCTGGAGAATCTTTCTTCCCAGGCTTGCATCCGAGGATGCCTGGGTATGTACGTTATAATGTTTGACAAACGTATGTAAACTGGACCAGGTAGCTGCTTTGCATACCTGCTCCGCTGAAGCCTGGTGTCGTAGTGCCCATGAGGCACCCACTGCCCGTGCCGAGTGAGCCTTGATCCCTGCCGGAACCGGCGTGCCACTGATTTGATAAGCTTCTTGGACCGTCAGGCGAACCCATCTGGCCAAAGTCGCTCTGGACGCAGCGAGCCCCTTCCGCCGTCCCTCTGGAACCACGAATAGAGCGTCTGTCTGGCGGAATGGCGCCGTCCTTGTCACATACCTCCTAAGAGCTCTTACCAGATCCAGGGTGTGCAAAGCCTTCTCTACCCTGTGCACCGGTGCCGGGCAAAACGAGGGTAAAACGATGTCTTCGTTGATATGAAATGCAGACACAACCTTCGGCAAGAAGGGGGGAGCTGGCCTTAAAACTACCTTATCCTTATAAAAGGTTAGGAACGGTGGTTTACAAGATAAGGCCGCCAATTCCGAAACCCGCCTAATAGACGTTATGGCTACTAGAAAAACGACCTTTCTGGACAGGTAAGGTAAGGAGACCTCTTGCAATGGTTCGAAAGGGGCCTCCTGAAGGGCTCTGAGCACCAAGTTCAGGTCCCATGATTCCGTCGGCGCCTTATAGGGGGGTACTAAATGTGCGACCCCCTGCATAAACGTCCTAACCTGCCAGACGGAAGCGACTTTTCGTTGGAAAAGTACCGACAGGGCCGAGATTTGCATTCTGAGGGAACTCGGGGCCAACCCTGCGTCCAGCCCTGCCTGTAGAAAAGCCAGTACGTTGGGGATCGAAAAAACCAGAGGAGCCACTTCACGATCCCTACACCAACGGAAGAAAACTTCCCAAGTTCGATGATACACCCTCGCCGAGGAAGGCTTTCGGGCACTCACCATCGTGGCCGCCACATCGCGTCTGAATCCTGCCTGTGTTAACAGCCAAGATTCAATGGCCACGCCGTCAAACACAGGGCCCCTAAGTTCGGATGGCAGATCGGCCCTTGGGACAGTAAGTCCGGCCGATCTGGAAGACGCCAGGGTACGTCCACCACTAGTTGGACCAGATCTGCGTACCAGGCCCGCCGGGGCCAGTCTGGGGCCAGCAGAATTGCTGGAACCTTCTCTCTCCTTATTTTCCTGATAACTCTTGGAAGCAGCGGCAGCGGGGGGAACAAGTACGGGAGACGAAACTGGCTCCACGGGAGCACCAGCGCGTCTGCTGCGATTGCCTGCGGATCGAGGGATCGAGCGACAAACCTTAGTACTTTGGCATTCTCTCTGGATGCCATAAGGTCCACGTCTGGTGTCCCCCACCGTTGGCAGATCTGCTGAAAGATCTCGGGGTGCAGGGACCATTCCCCTGCCGCGACCTCCTGTCGGCTGAGAAAATCTGCCGCCCAGTTTTCGACTCCTGGAATGTGCACCGCTGAAATTACCACGCGGTTCTTCTCCGCCCAACGTAGTACCAGTCCGACCTCGCGCATGGCTGCCTGGCTGCGCGTGCCCCCTTGATGGTTGACATATGCTACTGCTGTAGCATTGTCCGTCTGGATGCGCACCGGCCGGTGTCTCAGGAAACACTGGAAATGTTGTAGGGCCAATCGTATTGCCCGTATCTCCAGAATGTTGATCGGGAGAACTATCTCCTGAACGGACCACCGCCCCTGGGCTATGTGACTCTGGAAAACTGCTCCCCAACCTTGCAGGCTTGCATCGGTCGTCACCACCAACCATTGTTCCGGGGGAAAGGGTTTCCCCTGGACCAGAGACGAGTCGCGAGTCCACCACCGGAGTGAACCCCGTACCAGCGGAGACAACTTGCACCGATGACTGAGAGACAGCAGCCTCCGGTCCCATGCTGTCAAGAGCGCATGCTGAAGCGGACGGAGATGGAACTGGGCAAACGGGATTGCTTCTATCGCCGCCACCATTCTGCCCAAAACACTCATGCCATACCGGATGGATCTGGAGCCCGGCTGTAGAAGGTTCCGTATCCCTTGCTTGATTTTTTCCGCTTTCCACAGTCTCAGCCATAATGCACGCCTAATGGCGATCGCATTCGCCGCCGCCACCGCCGAGCACTCGGCCGCGTCCAGAGAGGCGCTGACAAGATAATCACTTGCTCCTGACATCTGATTTGCCACCTCTAAGACCTCCGCGGGGAGATCCCTGTCCTGGAGGGCCTTATACAGAGCGTCCCCCCACGAAACCATGGCCTTAGCCACCCAAGTCGCCGCAAAGGAGGGGGCCAGAGCCGACCCTGCTGCCTCATATACCGAGCGGGCAAGCCCGTCCATGAGGCGATCAGTTGGGTCCTTTATAGAGGAAACACTGGGTATCGACAATAGCGATCTTGATGCTAAACGTGATACCGGAGGGTCCACTACTGGCGACTCTACCCAAGCCTTATGGAGCTCAGGGGGAAACGGATACTTTGCCTGCAGCGCTTTTTGCATTGCAAAACGCTTATCCGGGTGATCTCTATGTTTCTGGACTAGCTCCTCAAACTCCGGATGCGTGGCAAATCTTCTATGTGGTCGCCTGGATTTCTTAAAAGAGACCTTGTGACCTGAGGCTGTGGGCACATCGTCCTCGATCTCTAATGTCTGGTTGACTGCCTCAATGAGACTGTCCACCGAATCCTGGAACCCCAGACTTTCTAGATTCCAGGCCTCTTCCTCCTCTCCTTCATCCTGATCGCTCCCAGAGCTCAGTGACGGGGAACGGGATGCCCTAATACCCGCCGCCGAAGCCCCGGAGGGTCCGGCCGACGGGGAACGAACCCTCTTGATATGAGCTTGCCTGGTACTGGAGCGACCTCTAATGGTTGGAGGGTCCTGAGACGAGGACGAGCTCTCTTCCGCTGGCAGACCCCCCTCCCTGTTCCTGCCCGGGCCCTGAAGGGATTCAATTGCCCTTGTAAGGGACAGCATAGACTGCGATAAGGACACCGCCCATTCCGGGGGGTCCTGACCCCTGGGTTCAGAAACAGTGGGGGGCTCCGGGGCGCGCTCCGACTCACAGGCTTCACAATATTTACCCGCCTGTGCCTTTGGCAGCCTGACCCCACAGGACACGCAAACCGCGTAAAGGAAAGAGTGAGCTTTCCCTTTGGCAGACATACTTGCCCAGGCTGAAGGCAGAGTAGAAGGAGGAGGAGGGTAACCTCTTCCCAGGAACACGATTTTTTGGGCTGGAACCAAAGACGACTTGCTCCAATTGATCAGCCAGCCCAGACGGGCCAGGGTATCCAGAGCAATACTGACATTGTCCTGGCACTCCTGAAACGACGGCCCCTTTACCAAAAGGTCGTCCAGGTAAGGTAACACCGTTATGCCCCGTGCATGCAGGATGGCCATAACCACCGCCATTATCTTTGTAAAGACTCTGGGGGCAGTGGCCAGACCGAAGGGCAGAGCCACGAATTGGAAGTGACGTCCTCCGATCGCAAATCGCAGGAACCTCTGGTGTGGGGGGAATATCGGAATATGCAGATATGCATCCTGCACATCGATTGAGGCCAGGAATTCCCCTGGATCCATGGCTGCAATGACCGAGCGGAGGGATTCCATCCGGAATCGCCTGACCCTGATGAATCTGTTTAGGATCTTTAGATCCAGAACCGGCCTCACAGTCCCGTCTTTTTTGGGGACCGAAAAAAGATTGGAGTAAAACCCCTGCGACTCTTCGCCCTGCGGCACTGGGGCGATGACCCCTTTGTGCTGTAGCGATGTTACAGCCTGTAACAAACTCTCCGCCTGCGAATCTGTTTTGGAAAGTCGCGAACGGAAGAATCGCTGAGGTGGCCGTCCGACAAACTCTATCTTGTACCCGGACGATACAAGTTCTGCCACCCAAGTGTCGCGTGTCACTGCGACCCAAACGTGGCTGAACCTTAGTAGGCGTCCGCCCACTCTGTCGTCCGTAGGTACGGAGTGCCTCCAGTCATTTAGCTGGAGGCTTTTGGGGCTTGGCCCCCTTCGCTCTGGGTAAATGGCCTCGGCCTCTACCCAGCGGATTGGCCCTGTAAGAGACTTGTTTTTCCCTACTCTGGCCATCGTTTGCGGAGGAGTACGCCCTGGCCGAAGTCCCCCCCCAGGGGCTACGAAAGGGTCGAAAACGCCTTTGCGTTTGCCTGAATGCCGGGCAACTTCTCTGCTGCGGAAGGAAACTACTTTTCCCCCCTGTGGCTTCTGAGATAAGCCTATCCAGCTTCTCACCGAACAGTCGATTGCCCTGAAACGGCAATGAGGTTAAGGATTTTTTAGAGATAGACCACCGGCTCCTGTCTGCAGTACCCCTGCGTGGATGCGAGGTGTTAGGGCGGAAGTCTCTCCGGAACCTATATCGCGCGTCTCCGCATTCGCCGCCGCCACCGCCGCGTCAGCGGGCGGGATTTCCGGCTACCACCGAAAGTCAGCGGGCGGGACTTCCGGCTACCACCGGAAGTCGGCGCGCGGCTTCGCGCGATTGCAGCGGGGCCCTCCGATACACGCGGCGTGCGGAGCCCGGGTGCAACGCCCTAGCTACCGCTACTCCCAGCGCCAACTTGCGGTGCGCTCCAGGAGCGGATCCCCCATATATTAAAAGGTGAGCAGGACCATCCGCCGTGCAGGCGGGGGGGGGGGGGGGGGGGGGCTCTGTCGGTTTTACTCGCGGCCTCTTCCCCCTGTACCGGATCCCCCGCTCCTGGGCGCGCTCTCACCTGCGCCTCCGATTCAGCCCCCTGGACTCACAACCAAGGGGTGGACGGGGCCTCCATACACTGCTGTTGTAGGAGAGGAACAACGTGGAGGCTGACCACTGGTTCTGCTCACACGCGCCTGATGAAGTTGTGGGGAAACCGAGTCCTCTAATCAGGACGCGTTGCCCCTCTTTCGTTAAAAAATAGATGTCTGGAAAAAAGTCCCAGATGTGTCCCTCGGTGCGGGAGAGGACACGTGGAGGGTTACTCACACGTGGTCGCCCGTTGGTGATTTGGGGAGATCGGATCCTCTCTATAGGATCCGTCGCCCCTATCTTATCTTCATAGAAAAAAGGGAAGGGAAAAAAAAAAAAAAAAAATCTAGTCTGGAACTCCAGACTGCGTGTGCCTCCATCAGACACTAAGCAAAAACTGAGTTACGCCCGGCCTAGGGGCGAGGGTGTATGCGGCGGAGGAGGAGCTAACTCTTTTTTTTGTACACTTAGTGTCGGCCTCCAGACGGCAGAAGCACACACCCACAGTCTCTGTGTCCCCCAATGAGACGAAGGAGAAAAAACTGTTTAGGCACACGTTGGGGCTCGAAAGGGAAGTAGTGTTGTTTTGGAATGCAGACTTTGATGGTCTGCTGGCGTCATGTTCCATTTGCAGAGTCCCTGATGTGCCTAAACAGGAAAAAAACCCACATATGACATCATTTTGGATACTAGACCCCCAATGAACAAATCTAGATGTGCCCCCAACTAATCTAATGTAAATTAGTAGTGCATGGAGGTGTGGTACAATTTGAAGCAATCCTTCATGCACAGGCCAGGTTTTTCGGGGCAGGTGTCGCACTGGTAAGGGGTGTCCCTGCGTATTCCTTTTTTGTAACACACTCGACACCTTTTTTGCGGCTTACCTTTTCTTGGGGTTGGCGGGACCACCCCCGGAAAATGCTGACCTGGGACAATACGAGCACCTTCAGTTCCTGAAGTACTGGGGCCCGCTCCTTCCTGAGCGCCAAACATCATGGCCTTAACCACTACCTCCTGGAAATGAAGGTACGCCGTATCGCTGGGGCATGCACATTGTGACAGCAGGAATGCGTTGAGCATTGCCATTTGGACGATGTGCACGGCCAGCTTTTTGTACCACACCTTGGCCTTCCTCAATGCATTGTACGGTTGGAGGAGTTGATCGGAGAGATCAACTCCCCCCATTTTTTTGTTGTACCCCACTACACATGTCGGTTTGAGGACCTGTGTAGAGGTACCCCGTACAGTGCAGAGAGTACTGCCATCACCGTGTATGGTGGTCAAGAGATGGACATCTCTCTTGTCCTTGTACTTGACCACCAGCAGGTGGTCGCTACATTGGGCTCTGCTCTCACCTTTTCGGAGCATCTGCCCAAGTAGCGTCTTCGGGAGGCCTCTCTGATTTTTGCGGACAGTACCGCAGGCTGCGGTACGTCGCTCAGAGAGGGATTTGTAGAGTGGGATGCTGGTATAAAAGTTATCAGTGTAGAGGTGATAACCTTTATCCAGCAGTGGGTGCACCAAATCCCACACAATTTTCCCACTCACTCCCAGGAAAGGAGGACACTCAGGGGGTTCAATCCGGGTGTCCTTCCCTTCGTAAACTCTAAACTTGTGGGTGTACCCTGAGGTACTCTCACACAACATATAGAGTTTGATTCCGTACCTGGCCCTCTTACTGGGCAGGTATTGACGGAATCGCAGCCTTCCCTTGAAGTGAACCAAGGACTCATCCACGCAGATGTCCCTTTGGGGCACGTACACTTCAGCAAACTTTTTGTTGAAGTGTTCGATGACCGGCCGAACTTTGAACAGACGGTCAAAGTTGGGGGTCATCTTGTGCGGGACACGCTGCATTATCAGTATAATGCAGAAACTTGTGGATGGCCTCAAAACGCGTCCGGGCCATGACCATTCGGAACACTGGAGAGTTGTATAAAATATCAACACTCCAATATTGCCGAATTTCCGGCTTCTTCAGTATCCCCATATGGAGGACCAGGCCCCAAAACTGCGTCATTTCAACTGCGTCTACAGGAGACCAGTTTGAAAATGTTGAACGCGGGTTTTGCTCCAAAAATTGACGAGCGTACAAATTAGTTTGCTCCACCATGAAGTTAACAAAATCCTCAGAGAAAAAGACTTTGAAAAAGTCAATTTCTGTGAGGCCGGTGGTGTCAAACTTGATTCCTGATTCTGCCACAAAATCAGGAATCAGTGGCTCGTAATTTTCGGGGGGCGAGGTCCATACGGGGAGCACTGGGTCAGCTGCGGGCATGGTGGGCGCTGCCTCATCTTCTGTCCTGGAGCGTCTGCGTGGCGGTTCCGCAGGACCTGAGGAGGAAGATGAGGAGGGGGAAGAGGAAGAAGAAGAGGATGAAGAATCCGAAAAATAAAGAAAAGTCGGATCGTCATCCAAATCGCTATCAGTTTCGGAGGCAAGTAAAGCATATGCCTCCTCCACTGAATAGCGCTGTTGGGATGAATTTGATGACATTTTTGTGTAAATATGGTGCTTGGGTGTACACTTTATTGAAAACTGTATGTGTACGTGAGGGGGGGGGGGGGGGGGGGGGAGTGATTGGTGTAAACTTTCTGTAAAGAAAAAGCTGTGGAAAAAAGTCTAAAACAGCAGGCCCTAGCTGATAAGTGTCACTTATCAAAACTAGGCTGCTGGATGTGCGCACGGGGTGGCAAAAAAAAAAAAAAAAAAGGAAAACGGCAAACTCTGATAAGTGAACTGTGTCACTTATCCAAGTTTCGCAGCTGCGGGATGTGTGTACGGAGGGGCTAAGGAAAAAAAAGCGAGCTCAAGTGTTGATCGGTGAACTGCGTCACCAATCAACGCTCGGCGGCTGCGCACGGAGGTGGCGCAAAAGTGGGGTGGAGGGGGGTAAAAATAGGGGGAAGGGGGATGGGGGGATTGGGGTGGATGAAGAGAGATTGGGCAGGGATCAACAGTTAGGGTTGTAGTTAGGTGGCACAAAGGGGGTGAAAAAAATGAAAAGCGGCAGGCACAAGCTTGGATAAGTGACGTGTGTCACTTATCCAACTTTTGCGGCTGCGGAATGTGTGAACGGAAGTGGCGCAAAGGGGGCTAAGGAAAAAAAAGCGAGCGCGAGTGTTGATCGGTGAACTGCCTCACCGATCAACGCTCGCCGGCTGCGCACGGAGGTGGCGCAAAAGTGGGGTGGAGGGGGGTAAAAGGGGGGTGGAGGGGGGATGGGGGGATGAAGATAGATTGGGGGGGTGAAGATAGATTGGGCAGGGGATCAGGGATCAATTAACACTTACAATTGTAGTTTTCTTTCTTCTTCTTCTTTCTTCTGCAGGGATTGTGATGCTACAAGCTGTGGCACCACAATACCCAGCACAGGAGCTCTTGCTGCGTCCGACCTCTCTGCAGGAATCCTCAGCTAGAGTGAGGACCCCTGCAGACAGGTCAGAGGCAGGTCAGGGGGCAGGTCACAGAGCGGTCACATCGCTGCTGTGACCTGTCATTGGTGGGATCGAATGATTACATCGATCCCACCAATCCCTGATCTGCCTGGTGACCATGGCAACTGCCTAGAATCGGAGCTCACAGCTCCGATTACTAGGCAGGTCATGCCCAGGTCACCAGCAGGGCACAGAGCGGTCACATGGTGACCGCAGCTGTGCCCTGTGGTTGGCACGATCGCCGATCTAATCGATCGTGCCAGCCAACTCCTGCAGGCCCTGCATCAGGCTCCAGCACGATCGGTGCTAATATAGCACCGATCCTGGCCGGTACTGGCAGGGCACAGCGGCGATATAGCGCCGCTGTGCACTGCGATTGGCGCGAACGATCAGATCGGCGATCGCGCCAATCCGGGTGCTTTTTGCCGGTGCCTGGCGTTGCCAGGTACCGGCTCTAGGATCGAGTACATCGGTACTCGATCCCCGCCTAGGACATCATTGTTTCAGCCAAGCTGATTGGCTGAAACAATGAGAAACGCTGCGATTGGCTGTTCAGAATTGAACAGCCAATCACAGCGCTCTGGATGCCGGGGGGGCGGGATCGCAGCCCGGGATGCCGACGCCATCTTTTCTAAGGTGAGATGGCGTCGGAATTTTAATGCGATCACCGCGACTTTAGTCGCGGTATCGCATTAAAGGGCCCGACGTACTATCCCGTCCACGGTCATACGGGCCCAGGTACCGTGGACGGGATAGTACGTCGGATGTCAGGAAGGGGTTAATGAAACTCAATTATATAAGCAAAGCATAATAATAAATAATTGCAAAAATATTTTTTCTTTACTCTCAAATACATGCATGTAAGTATTTGAAAAGAAAAGAAAAAAAGTCCTTAAAGAAAGGTGGACATTCCCTAAAACAGACAGACATAAATCAGGAATGGTCTTGGCGATACCACTTTACATTTACTTATAGTCTGCATTATTAGTTCGGCCCACGAATATCACTAATGTCTGCCACCAAGTCAGACTTACATTTATCGCAGATTGGATATGATCCAGGTATTTGCGCTTGGCAAGTTAATTTAAATGTCATATATAAATAGGGCGACACGGTCAGCGCGACCACGAGGAGCGGTCAGAAGCCTTACCTGGCTGTGATACTGCAGATGCTGTAAATTGAGTTGCCCATGGAGGAGGGGTCTTCTGTCCCCCAAACTGAGCCATGGTGAATGGTCAGCGTCAGACTGGGATTATGCCTGCAACCTGAAAGGAAGCAAAACATTTACATTTATCACACTTGGTGCTTAAAGGAATCTCGGCACGTTGCAAACAGTGTAAAAAAGAGAAAATTGAATTATCAGAAAACTGGAAGATTAATACTAAAAGGGAACTTGTCACCAGTAAAAAAAAAAATGCAAATAACCTGCAGATATGGGGTTGATAGTGTCAGTAACTTGCCAGGTGCCCACACTTAAGGCCCCGTCACACATAGCGATTTCGCTAGCGAGATCGCTGCTGAGTCACAATTTTTGTGACACAACAGCGATCTCACCAGCGAGATCGATCTGTGTGTGACAGCGATCAGCGACCTGCGCCCCTGCCGGTATCGCTGATCGCTGCAGGAAAGGCCAGGCCTTTTTTTGGTCGCTGGTCTCCCGCTGGCCACCACGCATCGCTGCATGTGACAGGTGGGAGACCAGCGATCAGCTGGTAACTAACGTACACATCGGGTATCTAGTGATGCACGTCCCTTGGATACCCGATGTGTACGTTAGTTACCAGCTTCCTGCATCAGCGCGCTGGTTACTAACGTGCACAGCGTCGCCGCGCGTCGCTGTGCTGATTGCTGGTGAAGCTGTCTGTTTGACAGCTCACCAGCGATCACATAGCGATTCACCAGGGATCCTGACACATTGATATCGTTGTCAGGATCGCTGGTGAGTCGCTATGTGTGACTCCAGCCTTAGCCGAACACTGCAGGGAGAAAATGAACTATATTCACCCCAGCAGCTCTGCGGGTTCAGTCATGGCGACGGCGCTGATGAGGGTTCAGTCACCGCTCTCAGAATGCAGAGTGGCGGCTGTATCCGCGCCTCAGGACCTAATGCTGAGCTGCTATCAGACTGAGCCGGCAACGCCTCAGTGACTAAAACCAGAACGCTGCGGAAGGAATAAAGCTAGCTTTCTCCCCCACAGCGTTCAGCTAAATTCGGGCACCAGGCAGGTTAGTAACAATATTAACCTGCAGATTAACCCCATGTCTGCAGGTTAATAGCGGTTTTTCTGGCAGTTTCCTTTAACTAGAACCTTTAAGATACCAGACAAATTTTCTTTAAGTAACCTTTGATGAAAACTCATCATTTATGAAAGCGTCAGAAAATGTGTTTAAAAAGTCATTGCTGTATTTATCATAGAATCATAGAATCGTAGAGTTGGAAGGGACCTCCTGGGCCATCTGGTCCAACCCCCTGCTCAAAGCAGGATTCGCTAAATCATCCCAGTCAGATGTCTGTCCAGCCTCTGTTTGAAGACTTCCATTGAAGGAGAACTCACCACTTCTCGTGGCAGCCTGTTCCACTCATTGATCACTCTGTCAAAAAGTTTTTTCTAATATCTAATCTGTGTCTCCTCCCATTCAGTTTCATCCCATTGCTTCTAGTCTTTCCTTGTGCAAATGAGAATAAAGTTGATCCTTCTACAATGTGACAGCCCTTTAGATATTTGTAGACAGCTATTAAGTCTCCTCTCAGTCTTCTCTTTTGCAAACTAAACATTCCCAAATCCTGCAACCTTTCCTCATAAGACAGGGTTTGCAGACCGGTCACCATTCTGGTCGCTCTTTTCTGAACTTGCTCCAGTTTGTTGATGTCTTTTTTAAAATGTGGTGCCCAAAACTGGACACAATATTCCAGATGAGGTCTGACCAAAGAGGAGTAGAGGGAAATAATGACTTCACGTGATCTAGACTGTATGCTTCTGTTAATACATCCTAGAATTGCATTTGCCTTTTTTGCTGCTGCATCACACTGTTGACTCATATTCAGTCTGTGATCTATTAGTATACCCAAGTCTTTTTCACATGTGCTGTCACTTAGCCCTATTCCTCCCATTCTATATATGCTTTTTCCATTTTTATTGCCCAGATGTAGTACTTTGCATTTCTCCCTGTTAAAAACCATTCTGTTAGTTGCTGCCCACTTCTCCAGTTTATTTAAATCTTTTTGAATCCTCTCTCTCTCTTCTCTAGTATTAGCTATCCCTCCTAGCTTTGTGTCATCAGCAAATTTAATCAGTTTACCCTCAATTCCTTCATCTAAATCGTTGATAAAGATGTTGAACAATACAGGGCCCAGGACAGAGCCCTGTGGTACCCCACTTGAGACATTCTTCCAACTGGATGTGCAGCCATTTACGACCACTCTTTGGGTCCGATCACTAAGCCAGTTATGAGTCCACCTAACAGTTGCCTTGTCCATTCCATACTTAATCATTTTTTCAATAAGGATTGTATGAGAGACTTTGTCAAATGCTTTGCTGAAGTCAAGATATACTATATCTACAGCATTTCCTTGATCCACCCAATCAGTGATACCGTCATAGAAGGAAATTAAGTTAGTCTGACATGACTTATTAGTTACAAACCCATGCTGACTCTGTTTAATCACTTCATTCTTATCCAGGTATTGACATACATGTTGTTTAATAATTTGTTCAAAGATCTTTCCTGGTATAGAAGTCAGACTCACCGGCCTATAGTTACCTGGGTCCACCTTCTTCCCCTTTTTGAAGATAGGAACAACATTTGCTCTTCTCCAGTCTTCTGGCACTTCTCCTGTTCTCCAAGAATTTTCAAAGATTATAGAGAGGGGTTCAAAAATTTCTTCTGCTATCTCCTTCAGTACTCTGGGGTGTAATTCATCTGGACCTGGAGACTTGAATTCATTTAGGCTAGCTAAGTGTTTCCTCACTATCTTTCTGTTTATAGATATCCTGGATTCTTCTATTCCCTTAATAGGACAGTGAATAACAGTTGATGTTACATTTCCTTTCTGAGAGAAAACAGATGCAAAATAGGAATTTAAAAGTTCAGCCTTCTCAACATCCTGTCTTACCATTTCATCATTTTCATCCTGTAAAAATCCTATGGCATCTTTGACTTTTCTTTTACTTTTGACATATCCCCAAAATCCTTTATTATTGCTTTTGACATCTCTTGCAAGCCTCAATTCATTTTCAGCTTTAGCTAATCTGATTTGTGCCCTGCAGGTTCTGCAGACAGCATTATATTCTTCTTTAGATATGCCTCCCTCTTTCCATTTTATAAACATTTTTTTCTTCCTTTTTAGCATGTGCTTAAGTTCTGTGTTCATCCATCCTGGTTTCCTTAACTGCTTCCTATTCTTCCCTCTTTTCGGAATTGTTAACAACTGTGCTTTGAGAATTTCATTTTTCAAGATTTCCCATCCTTCCTGGACATTTTTGTCTTTAAGGATATCCAGCCATTGGATCCCTCCAATTCTCTTTCTGAATCCCTTAAAATCTGCCTTTCTGAAATCTAACCTTGACGTCTGAGTCTTCACAGGTCTTCCGCCTCTAGTTATCCAAAATTCTAAAATAGCATGGTCGCTACCTCCTAGGGTCCCAGCCACTTTTACCTCCTCAACCATTTCCTCCCTGTTTATAAGGATTAGATCCAAAGTAGCAGTTCCCCTTGTTTTCTCCCTTACCTTTTGGAAGATAAAGTTGTCAGCAAGAGAGGATAAGAATTTCCTTGACCTGTTAGTTTTGCCTGAGAGAGATTCCCAACAAATGTCTGGATAGTTGAAATCTCCCATGACAACTATGTCATATTTTTTGGAGAACTTGGCCATTTGATGCATAAAGAGTTCATCCATAGCTTCAGGTTGCACAGGCGGCCTGTAGTAAATGCCTACAATGGTGTCCTTTCCATTGTTCTGTCCTTGTATTCTTACCCAAACAGTTTCCACAGAACTCCCAGTCTCTGAAGCTTCAATCTCTGTGCAGATATACGCGTTTCTAACATACAATGCGACACATTGTAGTACACCTGAAAAGAAGAAACTGCTTCCTTCTCCTGGACTGACCATTCATTCTCAATATTTTCAATTCATGGGTAAAATCTGTCTTCAGCGAGTACAGACTTTGCCATTACTGATATAGGAGATGACAGCTGGTGCTTATAAGGGTCTATGGAGACGTGTACCTCATTTCACAAAACCTTGCAGCAGAATGTTTGTCTGCCTCCAGCACCTCCCTCCAACGCCAATACAATTTTAACTCTTTCACCCCTATGGCAAATTTCTGCATTTCTTCTAAAAGCCATAACTTTTTAATTTTTTTGTCAATACAGCCGTATGAGGGATTGTCTTTTTTCAGGATGAGTTGTACTTTTGAATTACATTCATTTTATCATGAAATGCACTGGAAAGCAGTGAAAAAATTAAAAATGCATCGAAATGAAAGAATCATAAAAAGATGAAATTATTTTTGACGTGGGGGGGGGGGGATTTTTTACCATATTCACTATAAGGTAAAACTAATAAGGTAATATTATTCTCTAGGTCAGTATGATTATCCAGATACCAAACATGTATACTTTTCTTCATTTAAGAGGTAAAAAATGAATACGATAAAATCAGAAATTAGGAAAATAGTCCCCCCAAACTTTCTGTGTCTGCATTTCCTGAGACTCTTAATGCTTTAAATGTTTTTGTTGGGTGATGGTGTAGATACAATGTTTTGATCGACTCTTATTGCATTTTATTGCAGTTTTGCGTCAACCAAAAAAAAAATATAATTCTGGCATTTAATGTTTTTCTCTCGCTACACCACTTACCGATCAGATTAATTTGTTTTATATTATGATAGATTGGACTTCACTTTTTTTGTTTTATATTTAATGGGGAAAAAAAGAGCGGTAATTTGAACTTGTTTCTATATACTGTATTTAATATTCCCTTTAGGGAACCTGAAGCTGTGATTGTCATGTAAAGATAAATGTTCGTCATATGTCATGAAGGGGTTAAAAGCATCTTCTGCCATCTCCTCTCTCTGTAATGGGAAAGTCTTTCCTCATTGAAAACTGATTTTACCCCTGAATTAAGAGTAAAAGATCAAAATCCAGGAAGAGAAGCAAGCAGACTTCTCTCAGGCTGGGTTGACATAGAGTTATGACAGTCTGTTTAACGCATGCTCCATCTGTGCTAGCCGTGATGGAACCTCAAACGCTGCAGACAGCGTCCGAGGGTCCGTCACAGCATGACGGCACATTACTAACACACGCAGATTATGACATGCGTTAGCGATGCACTACGTTATGGAAGTCTATGGGTGCGTTAATGGATACGATACAGCGCGGTAATGCCGCCGTAACGCAATGTGAACCTGGCCTTGTAGGATGTGTTACAAAGTACCTTATTTTCACATGAACGATTGATTTATGGAAGAAAAATTAAAGTGACAGGTGCACAAAACTGGATACATCATATAGCTCTCGATCATCCAGGTGAAATCAGCTCCCTTTAATCAAATGTGTATGAGCACTTTGGTGATAATTCTCCGCAGCAGGCACCTGGAACCTGTGGGTACAGGACTATGCAATGGTCCAGGGTCAGTGCCAGGGCTGTGGAGTCGGAGTCGTGGAGTCGGTGCTCATTTTGGTGGAGTTGGAGTCGGTATAAAATGGACCAACTCCGACTCCTAAAATATATAATAAATTGGGTACAATAGTTCAATGCAGAATGTGCTGAATATTTTTCATAGGAATTTGGGAAAGTTATGAAATGCCCTATAAATAGCTGTTCTATTCCTGATTCCTGATCTAAGGCTACATTCACACACAGTATTTTTGCTGCGTTTTTTGTGGATACGTTTTTCAGCTGCAAAAGCCGATCAGATTTTTAAAAAACCGCATCACCTGAAAGGTTTTTGAGCTCATAGATAATGTTTTCAATATCAAAAGCAGATTAGAAATCTGCTCTATCTATCCATTTATCCATATCTGTCTCCATAGCTTATCTGTACCAAAAAGAATGAAAGCCGGGTAGCACACAGACTGACACTTCCTGCCAGGCAAAGGAGGAGGAAAGAGCGTCTCAAACATCATTAACAAGATATTTTGTAAGTGACAAAGTTAAGGCCCTTTTACATTTAGCGATGCACCAGCGATCCAACCAGCGATCCGACCCGGTCAGGATCGCTGGTGCATCGCTAAATGATCGCTAGTGAGCTTTCATACAGAAAGATCTCACAGCGATGCAGCAGCGACGCAGCGCACGATACTTACCATTCACACACAGCGATCCTGCGTCCTCCGGCCCGCCTCCACGCGTCGCTGGACGTCACAGCAGGAAGTCTCAGCAGGAAGCGCCCGACGAGAAATGGAGCCGGACATTCTCGCGCGATCAGCGATGAGCAGCGGGGGAGCCGGTCGTTGGTAAGTATCACACATAGCGATATTGCTAGCGATATTGCTTAGTGTAAAACCCCCTTTACTGTAACAATGACAGCAGATATGTCTAAAAGACAGCTCCATACAGCTTGTTGTGAAGGACGGTGTACCATTAACATTATTTGCACGACCAGCTTTTACAGCTCTTAATGGAGAAATGGCCCCCAAACTTGGTGTTTCTCTGGAAAGAGAAAGTATTAGAAAATTAGTGATTGAAGAAGCCCTTAAACAAAAGGAAGATCTTAAAAAGACTCTCAAAAGACGCTTCAGGTTTCTTAAAATGGATGCCTGCACACGTTACAGAGTGAACTATTTTGCCATCAATATTCGATATGTTTGTGACAACAAAAATTGTTACCAACACGCTGGCAGTAAAAGATACTAAAGCTCATCACAGCAGCCAGTTTCTCCAGGCCTTAGTGGAAAAAGTTCTGCAAGATTACAAACTCAAAAAAGAACAGGTTCTTGCTATTGTAACGGACAATGCTTCAAATATAAGTACAATTGCACTGATGAATGAGAGTAATGAACAACAGCTAGAGGAACATTTAGGATTCAGTATGTTTGAGATGGAAGGCCACAGTGCTGTTCATGTAACTGAGGAACAAACAGATATTACTACAGAAGAACAGCAAAATTATACTGTAGAAATAGATGATCTTGTTGAAGCGCTTCAAAACGCTTTCCTACTCATCACATGCGTTGTGTTGTGCACACGCTGCAGCTGGCAATGAGAGAGTCTGCAAGAGGGACATGCTGAAAATCTGATTGGAAAAGTGAGGAAATTGGTTATTGCAGCCAGAACCCCTAAAATTGATTCCATCTTGAAGAGACGTGCTGGGAAAGGGGCAATTGTTGATCAACTAAAACTGTTTCTTATAGATATGGCGAACCCTCAGGTAACCCTAAATGAAGGTCAATGGACACAGGTGGCTGAATTGAAGGAATTGCTTAATCACACATTTACTGTGACTAAAAAATTACAAGCTGAGGATTTAACTCCTGGCATTTTCATGAGGGAGTGGAAGAACTTGCTATTTTGCTGATTAATTGCAGATGGCATTTCTGCTTCAATGAAACGGAGAGAGACACAGCTATTGGAAAATAAAATTTTTCTGGCAGCTGTTTATGTGGACCCAAGTCATCGTATATTGCTTGATGATCAAGATCTTACTAAAGGAAAAGAAGCTCTGACTGAGGTAGCAGTTAGGAAGAGTGGCCTACAGGAGGACTGCCAGGCGCAAGAGGACTCGGGTCCTGACAGTGCTACTGCTGCCATATCTTCATCCTCATCAGATGAGGAGTTTGACTTTGACAAGTATTTGTATGACATGGAGCAGGCAAAGCGTTGCCGCAAGGAAAAAGATTTCACTCTGTCTCCTATAGCAAGCAGATTGACCATATTTCAGCAAAATGTTTCACTTGTTCTCAAAGAAATAGAAAAATTCAACCGTTCATCAAAACTGACTGTGCATGAGGCAATTCCTTTATACCCGGAAATTGTTAGAGATGTTGCCCATGTGGTTACGGCTTTGCCTCCAACCCAAGTTACTATAGAGAGGTTGTTCTCTAGCCTTAAAATTATTAGGTCAGATTTGAGGTCATCTATGAAGGAGGATCTGATGGAGGCAATTTTATTTCTTAGAACAAATTCATAGACTGCACAAACATTATTTAGTATGTTTTTGTTGAAAACTGCTTTTTGCCACTTATAGTTTATTACATAGTGTTATATATATATATATATATATATGTATTCCAATAAATATTATGTTCTATCCAAATATCTTGATTATTGTATCATAAAAATGATTTAATGTCTGATGTTCACATTGTACTAGAATACATTTTTCACTTAAATATAAGCAATATATGTGGGAGTCGGAGTCTTAGTCGTGGAGTCGGAGTCGGTGTAAGGGAAATTGAGGAGTCGGAGTCGCAGGTTTGGCTTACCGACTCCACAGCCCTGGTCAGTGCAGAAAGCGAGAGAATTCACATAGAAAGCTCCAAGTAGCAGAATTTCCCACCAGATCAGGGAAGTGAATTCTCCATTTAACCCCTTTACCCCCAAGGGTGGTTTGCACGTTCATGACCGGGCCAATTTTTACAATTCTGACCACTGTCCCTTTATGAGGTAATAACTCTGGAACGCTTCCATGGATCCCGGTGATTCTGACAATGTTTTCTCGTGACTAGTGTTGAGCGATACCATCCGATATTGAGAAATATCGGATTGGATCAACCGACACCCAAAAAGTATTGGGTATCGCCGATTCCGATACCGGAAGTCCCATTCAAGTCAATGGGACAGAAATAATCGGAATTAAAAAAAAAAAAAAACCTTTCTTTCTTTCCTTGTAGGTTAATTCAACATGAAGAAAAACAACTAAGAATAATGTAGAATGTATTGGGGGAGGTGGAGGAGACATTAAAGGCATAGAGGTTTAGCCCAATCAAATGGAATAGCACGAATGAAAAAAATTTTTTAAAGACGTTCGGAATTACAAAGATATTGACTATGTTAACCTTTTTTAAATTTTGTCAGATATGTATGTTTCACTACTTCCATGCTCTTCACCTTTTTTACTTCTCCCACACTTTCTCCTTCATGATCCTCAGCAGCATCTTTTTCATCAACTTCTTCATCTTATTCTCCTTCTTCCTATTATTCTTTTTTTTTTTTTTACATTCTTCATATTCTTCTTATTCAACTATTATTCTTCTTCATCTTCTTCTTCATCATCATATTCTTATTTGTGACAGGCATTCCTGTAGTTGTTATCTATAAAAGTTTGAAGATTACACCTTCCGTTCTGCCTGTCACAAAAGATTTACAACAGGATTTGTCCGCATTCAGTTTGGCCTGCAGCAGCAGGCATTTTCCAGGGGCACCACGAGGAGGAACGGACTCACCCCCATACACTGCTTAGTCTTCTTCTGCTTATACTTTAGATAATATCTTTTGCTCTGATTTTTAGTCTGCAGCTTCATCGTCTGCAGCTTCATCGTCTGCAGCTTCATCGTCTGCAGCTTCATCGTGGTTGTCCTCTTGGTCATCTTCTTCAGGGTCATCTGTTTGGTCTTCTTCGGGGTGGTGTTCCGGGTCATCGTCTTCAGGGTCATCGTTTTCGAGGTCGTCGTCTTCTTCCGGGTGGTCTTCAGGGTTGTAGTCTTCAGGGTTGTTGTCAGGGAGATCCAGAGTGATAACAAAAACCATTTCCAAAAGCTTGAACTTGGAAATGTAGCAGAAGGTACAAGAAGGCTGAGGCGCTGCCGAGAACCAGCTGACGGTGCTGGAACCCGGAGGGGCAGCAGAAGGAAAAAGAGCCAATGGCACTACCGAGGACCAGCTGACGGTGCTGGAACCCGGTTACTAAGCAGGAGGTACCTGTGCTAGAAAGCAGGGCTGTGGAGTCGGTAAGCCAAACCTGCGACTCCGACTCCTCAATTTCCCTTACACCGACTCCGACTCCAACTCCGACTCCACGACTCCGACTCCCACACATATTGCTTATATTTAAGTGAAAAATTTATTGTAGTACAATGTGAACCTCAGACATTTAATCATTTTTATGATCCAATAATCAAGATATTTAGATAGAATAGAATATATATTGGTGTACTACCCGGTTTTCATTCTTTTTGGTACAGATACGATATGGATAGACAGATATGGATAAATGGATGGATAGAGCAGATTTCTAATCTGCTTTTGCTATTGAAAACATTATCTATGAGCTCAAAAACCTTTCAGGTGATGCAGTTTTTTAAAAAGATGATCTGCTTTTGCAGCTGAAAAACGTATCCTCAAAAAACACAGGAAAAACGCTGTGTGTGAATGTAGCCTTAGATCAGGAATATAACAGCCATTTATAGGACATTTCATAACTTTCCCAAATTCCTATGAAAAAATATTCAGCACATCCTGCATTGAATTACTGTACCCAATTTATTATATATTTTAGGAGTCGGAGTCGGTCCATTTTATACCGACTCCAACTCCGACTCCACCAAAATGAGCACCGACTCCGACTCCACAGTCCTGCTAGAAAGCACTACCAAGGACAAGCAGACGTTGCTGGAACTCGGATACCGAGAAGGAGGCACCTCAGCAAAAGGCACTGCCGAGAACAAGCTGACGGTGCTGGAACCCGGATGGGTAGTAGAAGGTACCCATGAAAAACAAAGTTGCAAGGCCGCGAGCAGGCCGCAGTTACCGAATCCCACAGTCCTTACAGGGGGTGCTTGTCCTATTGGCACTACGGAACCAGCCTTTATTACCAGAACCCGCAGCCCACATAGGAAGCACCTAAACTGCAGGCACCATAGACTTGGCTAACCCGACCACAACATGACAGGACAACGTATTGGTGGCAAAGTGACGTTGACACGTCCCGGAAACAGCTGGCGTGCTGGAACCAGGCTGGGCAGGAGGGAGTATCCTGCCAAAGACACTGCCGAAAACCAGCTGAACGTGCTGGAACCCGGAGGGGCAGCAGAAGGAACAAGAGCCAATGGCACAACCGTGGACCAGCTGACGGTACTGGAACCCGGTTACTAAGCAGGAGGTACCTGTGCTAGAAAGCACTACCAAGGACCAGCAGACGTTGCCGGAACTCGGATATCGAGATGGAGGCACCTAGGCCAAAGGCTCTGCCTGGAACCAGCTGACAGTGCTGGAACCCGGATGGGTAGCAGAAGCTGCAAGAGCAAATGGAACTTGCGAGGACCAGCTGATGGTGCTGGAACCCGGAGGGGCAGCAGAAGGAACAAGAGCCAATGGCACTACCGAGGACCAGCTGACTGTGCTGGAACCCAGTTAGTAAGCAGGAGGTACCTGTGCTGGAAAGCACTACCAAGGACCAGCAGACGTTGCTGGAACTCAGATACCGAGATGGAGGAACCTAAGTCAAAGGCACTGCCGAGAACCAGCTGATGGTGCTGGAACCCAGATGGGTAGCAGAAGGTACCCATGAAAAACAAAGTTGCAAGGCTGCGAGCCAGCCGCAGTTACTGAAACCCACAGTCCTTACAGGGGGTGCTTGTCTTATTGGCACTACGGAACCAGCCTTTATTACCAGAACCCGCAGCCCACATAGGAAGCACCTAAACTGCAGGCACCATAGACTCGGCTAACCCGACCGCAACACGACAGGACAACTTATTGGTTTCAAAGTGACGTTGACACCTGGAAACAGCAGGCGTGCTGGACCCAGGCTGGGCAGGAGGGAGTACCCGTGCCAAAGACACTTCTGAGCAGCAACTGGCGATGTTGGAGCCCAGGGTCAATCTGGGTGTAGGCTGAGGCCTAATTTCATCAAGTTTTATATCTGTTGTAGACTACTACTGATTTTAAACGTGCTCCAATTAGGCCTCTGGCTTCACTCTGTCTCTAGTATTTACCCTGACCTCCAACACCGCCAGTTGCTGCTCAGAAGTGCCGTCTGCACAATCAACACTTGTTCCTGTGTTACTGAGGTTCAGCAACGTCAGTTGATCCCCTGATGTGTGTCCGGCAATGTCTCCTGCTCTGTTCACATTCCCACTACTAAAGAGCAGGAGACATTGCCGGACACACACATCAGGGGATCAGCTGACATTACTGAACCCAAGTAACACAGGAACAAGTGTTGATTGTGCAGACGGCACTTCTGAGCAGCAAGTGGCGGTGTTGAAGGCCATGGGAAATACTAGAGACAGAGTGAAGCCAGAGGCCTAATTGGAGCACGTTTAAAATCAGTAGTAGTCTACAACAGATATAAAACTTGATGAAATTAGGCCTCAGCCTACACCCAGATTGACCCTGGGCTCCAACATCGCCAGTTGCTGCTCAGAAGTGTCTTTGGAGCCAGAGGCCTAATTGGAGCAAGTTTGAAATCAGTAGTAGTGTGAATGTGGAGGCAGCAGTAGACATTGCCGGACACAGCAGGGGAGCAGCTAGCGTTACTGAACCCCACTAACACTGGAGCATGTGTTTTTCTCTGTGCAGATGGCACTTCTGAGCAACAACTGGCGGTGTTGGAGCCCAGGGATTACAGTTCAGTTGGTAGAAACATGAACACAACAGGAGACCTGGATACTCTTGCCAACCAACTATTTATTCTGGAAGAGGACTGGCAAATTCTGGCGAGATCCAGGCCTTGTTCATTTTCAGAAAAGTAAGCCGGTCAACGTTATCGGAGGATAGTCGCGTGCGACGGTCTGTTAGTACACCACCTGCGGCACTAAAGACGCGTTCCGATAATACACTAGCAGCAGGGCAAGCCAGCACCTCCAATGGATACTGGCTAAGCTCTGGCCATGTACCCAGCTTAGAGACCCAAAACTTGAAGGGGGAAGAGCCATCTGGGAGTACACTGACAGGGCAAGACATGTAGTCTGTCACGATCTGACGGAAACGTTGCCTCCTGCTGACTAGCCGTCTGTGATGGTGTAGACATTTGTGGCGGGCACACAAAACTTTGCCATTTGGGCCATACTGGTCTTGCCTTGTGCTGAGGCGCTGCCTCTGCTCCCTCTTTGTGCAGAGCTTCCTCCACTGCCTCGACGCACTGTGCTGCTTTGTAAAGCACTAGCAGCACTGCTCTTGGGTGGAAAGGAGAACATGATGGAATGCACCAGTGTCTCTTGGTACTCCCGCATTTTACGCTCCCGGTTCAACGGTGTTATGAGGCTTTGTAAGTTGTCCCAGTAGCGAGGATCTAGGAGGGTGTACACCCAATAATCAGCCGTGCTGAGAATGTGGGCGATGCGGCGGTCGTTTCTCAGGCACTGCAGCATGAAATCAACCATGTGCTGCAGACTCCCAACTGCCAAAGAAACGCTGTCCCCTGCTTGAGGCGTCATCTTTACCTGCTCTGCATCACCCCACCCTCGCAGTACATACTGACTAGAGCATTGTGTACCTCCCTCCTCTGGAGCGATGTCTTCGTCCTCCATTGACTCCTCCTCATCCTCCTCACAAAGTGTCCCATGCCTAAGCCTTTGTGAGGAACCACGTAGCGCAGACTGTCCAGAAGCAGATGGCATTTGTGACTCCTCATCCTCCACCTCTTCCAAAACCTCCTCCCTTAGTGCTTGCAGTGTTTTTTGAAGCAGGCAGATAAGGGGGACAGTCATGCTGACTAGTGCATCATCTGCACTCACCATCCGCGTGGAATCATCGAAGGCACGCAAAACGAGGCAGATGTTCTTTATAGAGGCCCACTCAATGGTGCTGAAGTGTGACCGGCGCACAGTGCGACTTGTTGCAGCTGGTACTCCATTACTGCTGCCTGCTGCTCACACAACCTCTCCAACATATGTAACGTTGAATTCCACCTGGTGGGTAGGTCACATATGATGCGATGTTCCGGAAGGCGTAATCGGAGCTGCAGAGCTGCAAAGCGCGATCTTGCCATGCTGGAACGCCGCAAGTGAGCGCACTCTATGCGGACCTTGTGCAGCAGTGCATCAAGATCTGGATAGTCCCTCAGAAAGTTCTGAACGACCAAGTTGAGCACGTGCCAGACATGGGATGTGAGTGAGGTTGCCTAGGCCCAGAGCTGCCACCAGATTTCGGCCATTGTCACACACTACCAAGCCTGGCTGGAGATTCGCTGGCACAAACCACACGTCGCTCTCCTGCTTGATGGCATTCCAGAGCTCCTGCACTGTGTGTCTTCGATTCCCCAAAGAAATTAATTTGAGTACGGCCTGTGGACATTTGGCCACGGCTGTGCTCATATCGGTCGTAACAGGCTCCTGCAGCGCTGATTCTGAGGAACTGGAGTATGAGGAGGAGTCAATGTGTACAGACTGGATTCCTGCAATCCTTGGAGTTGGCAGAACACGTACAGCGCCACTCTCAATATCTGTACCCGGCTCCACAACATTGACCCAATGGGCAGTGAGGGAAAGGTATCGTCCCTGTCCATGGTTACTGGTCCACGCATCGGTGGTCAGGTGGACCTTGCTACTGACGGCGTTTAGTAGCGCATGTTTAATTTTTCCCTCCACATGCTTTTGCAGGGCAGGGACGGCTTGCCTACTGAAATAAAAGCGGCTGAGCAAGGTGTATTGTGGGACTACCAATGCCATGAAGCTCCGGAAGGTGTCTGTCTCCACCAGCCTGAATGAGAGCATTTCAAGGGCCAGTAGTTTGGCAATGCCAGCATTCAGAGCCTGTGCTCGGGGATGGTTTGCCGAGTATGGCTGCCTTTTCTCCCATGCCTGTGCTACCGATACCTGTAGAGTGGCCTGGGAGTGTGAGGATGAACGGGAACATGGTGCTGTGGGTGGAATGTCACTGGATCTCTGGACAACAGTGCCAGAGGTTCTTCCACGGCAATCCTGTGAGGAAGCCGAACCAGCTGTGTGTGAGCTGGAGGAAGACGCTACAACACGACCTGAAGAGGTGGTAGGTGGTTCTGTAGGTTGGCCTACGTCTTCAGTGTGTCTTTGTATCTCCACCACGTGCTTGAGCCGCACATGTTTCCACATATTTGTGGTACTGAGGTTGCTGACACTTTTCCCTCTTTTGATTTTCTGGTGACACAGCTTGCATTTGACAAAGCAAATGTCATCTGCAACTGTGTCAAAAAAGGACCACACACTGCAAGTCTTGGGAGCGCCCGTTTTGGCTTTTGGAAGAGGAATGCTCCTAATGGGTGCCGAAGTGGAGGCTACAGGCAACCAAGTCTGCCCCCTCCCTCTCCCTCCTGTTTTGGCCGTTCGGGAAATCTCTTCCTCAGAGCTGCTCCCACCACCTTCCTGTTCCTCACGCCATGATGGGTCAAGGACCTCATCATCTACACTCCCCTCTTCAAACACCTGCTTCTCCTGGGTAGTCTTCCCAGCACCGTATGCACCAGAAAGTGGCACGAGTCTCATCATCTGATGCGTACTGAGGTGTGCTGACCATAGGCACTGGCCCACCCGCCTCTTCAGATTCAGAGGGACAAAGCAGTTGCGCATCACTGAATATTCCCTCTTCTTCACATTCTTGAATGCTGCTTGGCTGGCCCCCTCTTTCCAAGCCAACAGATTCAGAGAACAGAAGTAGAGACTGAGATGGCTCCTGTTCAGGGCTCTCTGACTGCCTGGGCAATTTGGCAGGTGGTGAAGAGACAGATGGTTGCTCTTCAGTGCTCTGGCCCTGAGAGGATGTGGAAGTCATTGAAGTCGATGCCTTAGCTGCCATCCATCCGACAATGGCTTCAATTTGTTCGTCCCTCAGCAGTGGGGTACGGCGAGGTCCTACAAAGCTGCGCATAAAGGACTGTTGCCTGGTAAAACTGGGGGATGCTGACTCACTGGCAGGGCTGTGGAGTCGGTAAGCCAAACCTGCGACTCCGACTCCTCAATTTCCCTTACACCGACTCCGACTCCCACACATATTGCTTATATTTAAGTGAAAAATTTATTGTAGTACAATGTGAACCTCAGACATTTAATCATTTTTATGATCCAATAATCAAGATATTTAGATAGAATAGAATATATATTGGTGTACTACCCGGTTTTCATTCTTTTTGGTACAGATACGATATGGATAGACAGATATGGATAAATGGATATATAGATAGAGCAGATTTATAATCTGCTTTTGCTATTGAAAACATTATCTATGAGCTCAAAAACCTTTCAGGTGATGCAGTTTTTTAAAAAGATGATCAGCTTTTGCAGCTGAAAAACGTATCCTCAAAAAACACAGGAAAAACGCTGTGCGTGAATGTAGCCTTAGATCAGGAATAGAACAGCCATTTATAGGACATTTCATAACTTTCCCAAACTCCTATAAAAAAATATTCTGCACATCCTGCATTGAATTACTGTACCCAATTTATTATATATTTTAGGAGTCGGAGTCGGTCCATTTTATACCGACTCCAACTCCGACTCCACCAAAATGAGCACCGACTCCGACTCCACGACTCCGACTCCACAGCCCTGCTCACTGGTGCCCGCAACAAGCACAGAATCCCCACGTCCTCTCCCTGCTGAACCCCCATGTCCTCTCCCTGCTGCAACTCCACGCCCACGACCACGTGCCTTACTCCCTGCCTTCTTCATCTTGGTAGACTGATAAAAATAGGCAGAAAAGTACAAAGGGGGGGCTTAGTGTGCTTATTCCTGAACAGCTGCTAACAGGTATAAGAAACACTAATTTTATAAAGTGTGTGGACTACACTTTAATATGAGCTAATGTGGCCTACACAACTGTCAAGTGGAGTGTTTGGTGAACTTTATTTTGTTTTTTTCAAAAAAACAAAAAGGATGTGACCAAAGATGTGAAAGCGATAGTATCACAAACTTTTTGGAGCTATTACAATGCAGGAAGGTAACCTACAATGCAATAGATGAGGCTCCAAAAAATAGGGTAATACTAATCTGGCTGCAGCTGCAGGGCACAAGCCAGCAAAAAGGCTCCTCTATCTACTCCTATATAGTGTTTGCAACCAATGTATATGGATACACACTAAAAGGAGAATTAATGAAAAATGAGCTGCAATAAAAGAAAAATTTGTATGAGGCAGTGATGCACGCTGAGCGGCCTAGAACCATACGTGGCTGCAGGACACACTACAGCGTGAGCTGCACTCACACACAGAGACCTCTCAGACAGCCGTGAACAGTGCAGATAACTGGGTACTAGCACTGAAAGGCTGCAGAGAGGCTCCGCTGTCTACTCCTATAGTGTTTGCAACCAATGTATATGGATACCGATGGATGCACACTAATAGGAGAATTAATGAAAAATTTGCAGCAATAAAAGAAAAATATGTATGAGGCAGTGACGCACGCTGAGCGGCCTACAACCAGATGTGGCTGCAGGACACACTACACAGCGCTGCAAGGCAAAAGAAAGCTACACTGATTGATAATGTAGCCTGGGTAAAGCACAATATTATTTGGAAAATCGCTATCTCTAACTGTCCCTCAGAGTCTTGAACAGCAGCCTGTCCCTAACTGAATTCACAGCAGAGTGAACCCGAAATGGCGGCGGCGGCTTTTGTAGCGCATCATGACATCATTTCAGCAGCCAATCACAGCCATGCCATTAGTTAACATGCCTACATGCCTAACAGGATGTGCCCACACTTCTGAGGATTGTCATTGGCTGTATCAAATCAAACTGGCTCCTAGCATTATGGGAACTTCCGATTCCGGTATTCGATATGCAAAAAAGTATCGGAACTCAGTATCGGAATTCCGATACCGCGAGTATCGGCCAATACACGATATTTGCGGTATCGGAATGCTCAACACTACTCGTGACATATTTTACTTCATGTTAGTGGTAAAATTTCAATGATATAACTTGCGTTTATTTGTGAAAAAAACAGATTTGCCGAAAATTTCGCTATTTTCCAACTCTGAATTGTTATGCCCTTAAATCACAGAGATATGGCACACAAAAAACTTAATAAGTAACATTTCCCACATGTTTACTTTACATCAGCACAGTTTTGGAACCAGTATTTTTTTTTTTGTTAGGAAGTTATAAGGGTTAAAAGTTGATCAGCGATTTCTCATTTTTGCAACACCACTTTATTTTTACGGACCACATCACATTTGAAGCCACTTTGAGGGGTCTATAGGATAGAAAATACCCAAAAGTGACACCATTATAACAACTGCACCCTTCAAGGTGCTAAAAACCACATTCAAGAAGTTTATTAACCCTTCAGGTGCTTCACAGGAATTTTTTGACTGTTTTGGAAAAAAAAAAAAAATTAACATTTAACTTTTTTTCACAAAAAAATTACTTCAGGTCCAATTTTTTTTTTTTATTTTACCAAGGGTAACAGGAGAAATTGGACTGCAAAAGTTATTGTGCAATTTCTCCTCAGTACACGGATACCTGATATGTAGGGGGGGGACCACTGTTTTGGCGCATGCCAGAGCTCAGAAGGGAAGGAGCGCCATTTGACTTTTTCAATGCAAAATTGGCTGGAATTCAGATCGGACGCCATGTCACGTTTGGAGAGCCCCGATGTGCCTAAACAGTGGAAAACCCCCATAAGTAAACCCATTTTGGAAACTAGACCCCCCCCAAGGAACTTATCTGGATATGTGGTGAGAACTTTGAACCCCCAAAGGCTTCACAGAAGTTTATAACGTACAGCCGTAAAATTAAAAAAATATTTTTTCCACAAAAATGATCTTTTCACTCTCAATTTTTGTTTTTCCAAGGGTAAGATGACCCCAAAAGTTATTGTGCAATTTGTCCTGTACGCCGATTCCCCATATGTGGGGGTAAACCACTATTTGGGCACATGGCAGAGCTCGGAAGGGAAGCAGCGCCATTTGACTTTTATGGCTGGAATTGAGATCGGACGCCATGTCGTATTTGGAAAGCCCCTGATGTGCCTAAACAGTGGAAACCCCCCAAAATGACACCATTTTGGAAAGTAGACCCTCCAAGGAACTTATCTAGATGTGTGGTGAGCACTTTGAACCCCCCAAGGGCTTCACAGAAGTTTATAACGCCCGGGCGTGAAAATAAAAAAAAAAATCATATTTTTTCCACAAACATGATCTTTTAGTCCCCAATGTTTTTATTTTCCCAAGGGTAACAGGAGAAATTGGACCCCAAAAGTTGTTGTCCAATTTGTCCTGAGTACGCTGATACCCCATATGTGGGAGAAAACTACTGTATGGGCACACGTCGGGGCTCGGAAGGGAAGTAGTGACGTTTTGGAATGCAGACTTTGATGGAATGGTCTGCAGGTGTCATGTTGCCTTGAGAGCCCCTGATGTACCTAAACTGTGGAAACCCCCCACAAGTGACCCCATTCTGGAAACTAGACCCCCAAGGAACTTATCTAGATGTGTGGTGAGCACGTTGAACCCCCCCAGTGCAACACAGAAGTTTATAACGCCCGGGCGTGAAGAGAACAAAATCATATTTTTTCCTCAAACACTGTTTGGGCACATGGCAGAGCTTGGAAGGGAAGGAGCACCGTTTGACTTTTTCAACGCAGAATTGGCTGGAATTGAGATCAGACGTCATGTTGCGTTTGGAGAGCACCTTATGTGCCTAAACAGTGGAAACCCCCCAGTTCTAACTCCAACCCTAACCCCAACACACCACTAACCCTAATGGGAAAATGGAAATAAATACATTTTTTTTTAATTTTATTATTTTTCCCTAACTTAGGCCTGTTTCACACTTGCTTTTTTTTGCAGCGCGTTTTTCCCGCAAAAAAACGCATTGAAAAACGCATACAAAAGCATACAACTGCTGCGTTTTTTTCAAGCATTTTTATGAGCATGCATGAAAAAAACGCAGCGTTTTTAAGCGTTTGTATGCGTTTTTAGTGCGTTTTTACCGCGTTTGCGTTTTTTTCCAACACTAGGTGGCCACTCACACTAACCCAAACCATGACTTTACTAACCCTAACCCTAACCCTGACCCTAACCCTTAACCAAACCATACTTAACCCTAACCCTAACCCTTAACCAAACCATACTTAACCCTAACCCTGACCCTAACCCTTAACCAAACCATACTTAACCTTAACCCTAACCCTGACCCTTAACCAAACCATACTTAACCCTAACCCTGACCCTAACCCTAACCCTTAACCAAACCATACTTAACCCTAACCCTGACCCTAACCCTTAACCAAACCATACTTAACCCTAACCCTGACCCTAACCCTGAACCTAACCCTTAACCAAACCATACTTAACCCTAACCCTGACCCTAACCCTGACCCTAACCCTTAACCAAACCATACTTAACCCTAACCCTGACCCTGACCCTAACCCTGACCCTAACCCTTAACCAAACCATACTTAACCCTAACCCTGACCCTAACCCTTAACCAAACCATACTTAACCCTAACCCTGACCCTAACCCTGAACCTAACCCTTAACCAAACCATACTTAACCCTAACCCTGACCCTAACCCTGACCCTAACCCTGACCCTTAACCAAACCATACTTAACCCTAACCCTGACCCTAACCCTAACCCTGACCCTAACCCTTAACCAAACCATACTTAACCCTAACCCTGACCCTAACCCTTAACCAAACCATACTTAACCCTAACCCTGACCCTAACCCTTAACCAAACCATACTTAACCTTAACCCTGACCCTAACCCTGACCCTAACCCTTAACCAAACCATACTTAACCCTAACCCTGACCCTAACCCTTAACCAAACCATACTTAACCCTAACCCTGACCCTAAACCCCCTTAACTAACCCTAACTTTACCCAAACCCCTAAATTCCATTGTCTAAACTAATGGTAAAAAAAACAAAACGCATACATAAGCATGCCAATGCGCACATATGCTCACCATAGACTTATAATGGGTGTCTTGCTGTAAAAAAACGCATTGCGCGCGCATGCGTTTTTTTGAGGCAAATCGGACGCACAAAAAATGCAACAAGTTGCATTTTGTGCGCCCGAGCGCATACCGCAAAAAAACGCATGCGCGGTAAAACGCGTACAAACGCATGTGTATGCGCATATAAGCGCATCCCATGCAAAGTATAGGAAAAAAAACGCATGCGCTATTTAGCGCTAAATTACCGCGAAAAAAACCGCAAATGTGAAACCAGCCTAAGGGGGTGATAACGGGGGGGGGGTTTGATTTACTATTTATGGCGGGTTTTTATGTTTGGCAGCTGTCATACGCTAAAAGACGCTTTTTATTGTAAAAATAGTTTTTGCATCACCACATTGAGAGCTATAATTTTTCCATATTTTTACCCACCGAGTCATGCGAGGTCTTATTTTTTGCAGGACGAGTTGACGTTTTTATAGGTACCGTTTTCGGGCACGTGACATTTTTTGATCGCTTTTATTCCGATTTTCGGGACACAGAATGAACAAAAACCAGCATTTCATGAATTTCTTTTGGGGGGTGCGTTTACACCGTTCCGCGTGCGGTAAAATTGATAAAGCCCTTTTATTCTTTGGGTCAGTACGTTACAGCGATACCTCAATTATGTCTTTTTTTATGTTTTGGCGCTTTTATGCAATGAAAACAATTTTACCGTATATAAAAAAATAATTATTTTTGCATCGCTTTATTCTGCGAGCTATAACTTTATTTTTTCGCTGATGATGCTGTATGGCGGCTCGTTTTTTGCGGGGCAAGATGAGATTTTTAGCGGTACCATGGTTATTTATACCCGTCTTTTTGATCGCGTATTAATGCACTTTTTGTTCGGCGGTATGATAATAAAGCATTGTTTTTTGCTTTGTTTTTTTATTTTTATTTTTTAAGGGGTTCGCTAAAGGGGTTAACTAATGCAACAGTTTTATAGGGCGGGTCGTTACGGATGCGGCGATGCTAAATGTGTACTTTTATTTATTTTTTTTTTATTTCCAAAAAAATGAATTTATTAAGGAATATTTTCTTTTTATAGTTAGTGATTTTTTATAAATTATTTTTACACTTTTTTTTTTTTTTTTCACACACTTTATTACATTGTCCCGGGGGGGGGGGGGGGGGACATCACTGTCATGTGTCAGATCACTGATCTGACACATCACACAGCGCTGTGTCAGATCAGCGATCTGACAGGCGCTGCACAAGGCTTCCTCATGCCTGCGCTCTGCAGGCACTGAGGAAGCCGCCTCCCTGCAGAACCCCGAAGGCCCCCGCTGCCTTATTGGATCCGGGGACCTGCAGGGAAGGAGACCCCCCAGAGCAGCGCAGCACATCTCGCTGCACTGGGGGTCTCAGGGAAGCACGGAGGGAGCTCCCTCCCAGCCGATGCTTCTCTAAACCCCCGGTACACTGCGATCATGTTTGTGATCATCAGCTGACAACCGGCCGCGATCAGCGGCGCTTCCCCTGTGAGCGCCGCTGATTGCTATGACGTACTATCCCGTCCATGGGCACATGGACGGGATAGTACGTGCAATGGCAGAAAGGGGAATCTGTCAGTAGGATCAACCCTCCTAAGTCGTCTATATAGGCATGAAGGTCATCGGAAGAGGAATAACATGATACTTTGATATCTGTGGTCCGATGTCTTATTCCAGTGAATTTCAAATTTTTAATAATATGCAATTGAGCTGTTAAGATCTATGGGCTGGACACTGATCTGCATGAGAATCTGCCTCCAGAGCTAACTGTAAATGAAAGGGAATGTTGCCAGTGCGAGACATTAAATGACTGACAGTCTGCTCTCCTGATCTACATGTCTCACACTGGTTACACCCGCTTTCATTTAAAAGAATCTCTGGAGGCAGCTTCCCATGCAGACTACGTCCGACCTTTTGCCTCGAACAGCTTATTTACATATTATGAAAAAAAATTTGGAATTCTCCAGAATGACACACGCGATTACAGATATCAAGGTATCAATTTATTCAACTTTCTATAATCTGCATCTCTCCTAAGCCATTTTAGGAGGGTTGATCCCACTGACAGATTCCCTTTAGGGACATATACATGGGACATTTCTGTGGTCACTTAAGCCACACATTTTGTCCTTTGCATTACAAATAGTAACATCTGCAGTAACATAGAGAGCAAAAATTGACATGCTGCAGATTTCAAATCCACAGATTGGAGAATTTATGGAGCGACTATTCTCCATAGCAGGTGCAAGAGATTACACAGTACTGCTACTGCAATACACAGATGATTTTCAGCAAAAGAATATAGAATACAAATGTGCGCTTTGCACAACTGTCCAAAACCATAAGTGAGTCGCACTGTACACAGTCACATGTTTGAGTGTACAACAGCAGCAGGCTTATGCTGTGAGACCTTGTTTCGCAGGCAGATGGTCCTGTGTATCTGATGTTCATATACATGGAGTTCCTCCGTAGACTTCAATGTATGATCTCTCTGTTTTTTGGTGTTATTTCAATCCAGTATCCTGTATGTGACGATGCACATAATGGCCACTATATATCCAAATAATAAATTCTTCCTCCTACAATGTCCGAGCGCTGATGATTCTGTAGCTTAAGAATAAATCAGCGTCTTCTACACCGAATGAATGCTTTACAAGTTACATGGAACTATGTCCTAACTGAACGCAGCAGATGACTTTGAACAATGCCCTTCACCGAGCCTGCCTCTATAACCAAGGTGTGTGTGGTTAGGTGTGGACATTACAGCTGGTTTATACCAGAAATCCCCAAGGAGTTTTTAAGGAGTCTACAGCTGTATAGTAATGGGGAGGGTTCATAAAGCAAACCCTGCAAGGGACCCACAGTCATTTATCAGAGCGTAATGGCATGGATATATGTTCAGCTGTAGGCCCTATTCATACTGCATTTCAAGTGCAATCAAGGGATTCCACCTAAATTCCTCTTAACCCCTTAGTGACGGGGCCAATTTTTTAAATTCTGACCAATGTCACTTTAGGTGGTGATAACTCTGGAACGCTTCAACAAATCCCAGTTATTTTGAGATTGTTTTCTCGTGGCACATTATAATTTATGATAATGGTAAATTTAGGTTGATATGTTTTTAGTTTATTTATAAAAAATATCAGAAACTTGACAAAAATGTAAAAAATTATGCAATTTTCAAACGTTGAATGATTATTCCTTTAATCCAGATAGTCATACCACAGAAAAACATTCATAAATAACATTTCCCTCATGTCTGCCTTACATCAGCACCATTTTTAAAACACTAACTTATTTTATTAGCCTTTTAGAAGGTTTAAAAATGTAGCAGCAATTTTTCATTTTTTTCAAGGAAATTTATAAAATTTATTTTTATGAGGGACCTATCCAGGTTTGAAGTGACTTTGGGGGTCCTATATATTGGAAAACCCCAAATGTGATACCATTTTAAAGACAGCACCCCCTGACATATTGAAAACTGCTGTCAGGTAGTTTATTAACCCTTCAGGTGATTTTCAGGAATTAATGCAAAGTGGTATAGCAGGAATGAAAAAGTTTGTTTACCACCTAAATGTCCCTAACTTCTGAACCGTTCGCTATAGCTGGGAGACTCTAAAGCCCCCGTTACCCACTGCGATATCGCTAGCAATATCGCTGTAAAGTCACTGATTTTGTGACGTTGCAGCGATATTGCCAGCGATATCGCTGCATGTGATATTTACCTCCGACCGGCTCCCCCGCTGGTTATCGCTGATCGCGCGAGAAGCTCCTGGACCATTCCTCGTCGGCCACTTCCTGCTGGGCTTCCTGTGGCGCCGACGAGCGACGAGTGGAGCCGGGCGGGAGGACGCAGGATCGCCGTGTCTGACAGGTAAGTAGCTATCCCGGTCCCCAGCGATGTCGCTGATGAGATCTGCCTGTGTGGCAGCTCAATAGCGACCACCTAGCGATGCACCAGCGATCCTGACCGCGTCATATCGCTGGTCGGGATCGCAGGTGCATCGCTAGATGTAACGGTACCCTAAGGCCGCTATTTGGCCATGAACTGCTATGGTAAACATCAGGACAACACAATCATGATCTTGGTGTGTCAAATAGATTAAAGCGAAAGCCCCCCACAATCTATTAACCATTTATTTGATGTAGTCACTTTTGACAGCAGCAACTAAGCAACTAAGGGGTTAAACAGATATGGATGGTGCCCACACTGACCGTTTATGATACAGGAAGTTGTCAGCTCTAGAGTACAGCCGACAGCTGCTGGATGGTCACCTGTAGGGGGATGATATTCTCTTATATCTCAGGTCAGTAAAAAGACGTATTGGCTGTCATTAAGGGGTTAAAAATGGGATTCACGGGATTGGGAAATAGACTTCAATGACAAGAAGAGCGTTTACGTGAACTCAGCATGTGGTTTTTTTTCCAGAAAGTGTACATCATTTCAGCACAGAAAAGCAGCACACCACGCACCTGTGCCCATCTATATAGAAATAGGTCTCTGTTACTTCTGAAGAGGCCGCTTAGCTTTGAAACGCGATGTATCCATTGAGGTCTTGTCAATGAAAGGCTCTTCACCTATTTCTTGTATCCTCAGCTGGTCATCTGCCCTGATCTGAGTGTCCCTATTGTGGGGTTTCCACATATACACTGCCACATCTTCGAAGCTTCATTCATCCCACAAGATTTGGCCAAACTGAGAGCCTGGGACACTGGCAGCGACCACATCCAGCCATCTGCTACTCTCATGCCCTCAGTGGGGTTGTGCCAGTTTCAGCAGAATTGTCTAAGGGGAGCCTTGCACTCGACCTTCATGCATCAACTATCTGGACATACTCCCTGTGAGCACTTTTTTGTCTGGTTCCCATGCTTTATAACGTTATGTCATAACAGACAGACACATTTAGGGCTTATTCACACGTCAGTTTTCCAAGTATAAGGGCCATCCTATTTACAGAGGGCACTCACAACTATGATCGTCAATGGGGCTGTTCACATGTCAGATTATTTTCCTTTGACCATGCAGTTTGTGTAAGATTGCAGAGACATGTGCGACATTGATCGGGGTGTCAGATCAAATCAGCAATGCAAGTGTGAGTCAGTGAAAAAAAATCTGACAGCATTCAGATGACTTCTTCTGTGTTCGGTCCATTTTTCATTGACTCGTAGGTGAAGATGGAGAAGTTTTTATTTTCTCATCAATAAAAAAAAAAAGTGATGAAATGCTGCCCAATGTTTGATGAAGAGCGGTCTTTTTTTCTCATATGAGAAAATCACTTGTGTGAATAAGGCCTTAGAAATAAATACAGGCAGAGTTCACTCCGCTCGTGTCTTTGCAGCCTATCTGGGGTTTGCCGGTAACTCATCTTTAGGTGGAATTCTCCAAACGCCCAGAAGAAATTCCACACTTCGTTATAGCCCTCATGAAAAATCAATTCCCATTCATAGCAATGTATATACAGTAAACTGAGGAACAGTAAACAATGTATACACAGTAAACTGAGGAACAGTAAACAATGAATACACAGTAAACTGAGGAACAGTAAACAATGTATATACAGTAAACTGAGGAACAGTAAACAATGTATACACAGTAAACTGAGGAACAGTAAACAATGTATATACAGTAAACTGAGGAACAGTAAACTGAGGAACAGTAAACAATGTATATACAGTAAACTGAGGAACAGTAAACAATGTATATACAGTAAACTGAGGAACACTAAACAATGTATATACAGTAAACTGAGGAACCAGTAAACAATGTATATACCGTAAACAATGTATATACAGTAAACTGAGGAACAGTAAACAATGTATATACAGGAAACAATGTATACACAGTAAACTGAACAGTAAACAATGTATATACAGTAAACTGAAGAACCGTAAACAATGTATATACAGTAAACTGAGGAACCAGTAAACAATGTATATACCGTAAACTGAAGAACAGTAAACAATGTATATACAGTAAACAATGTATATACCGTAAACTGAAGAACAGTAAACAATGTATATACAGTAAACAATGTATATACCGTAAACTGAAGAACAGTAAACAATGTATATACAGTAAACTGAGGAACCAGTAAACAATGTATATACAGTAAACTGAGGAACAGTAAACAATGTATATACAGTAAACTGAGGAACAGTAAACAATGTATATACCGTAAACTGAAGAACAGTAAACAATGTATATACAGTAAACAATGTATATACCGTAAACTGAAGAACAGTAAACAATGTATATACAGTAAACAATGTATATACCGTAAACTGAAGAACAGTAAACAATGTATATACAGTAAACTGAGGAACCAGTAAACAATGTATATACAGTAAACTGAGGAACAGTAAACAATGTATATACAGTAAACTGAGGAACAGTAAACAATGTATATACAGTAAACTGAGGAACAGTAAACAATGTATATACAGTAAACTGAGGAACAGTAAACTGAGGAACAGTAAACAATGTATATACAGTAAACTGAGGAACAGTAAACAATGTATATACAGTAAACTGAGGAACACTAAACAATGTATATACAGTAAACTGAGGAACCAGTAAACAATGTATATACCGTAAACAATGTATATACAGTAAACTGAGGAACAGTAAACAATGTATATACAGGAAACAATGTATACACAGTAAACTGAACAGTAAACAATGTATATACAGTAAACTGAAGAACCGTAAACAATGTATATACAATAAACTGAGGAACCAGTAAACAATGTATATACCGTAAACTGAAGAACAGTAAACAATGTATATACAGTAAACTGAGGAACAGTAAACAATGTATATACCGTAAACTGAAGAACAGTAAACAATGTATATACAGTAAACAATGTATATACCGTAAACTGAAGAACAGTAAACAATGTATATACAGTAAACTGAGGAACCAGTAAACAATGTATATACCGTAAACTGAACAGTAAACAATGTATATACAGTAAACAATGTATATACAGTAAACTGAGGAACCAGTAAACAATGTATATACCGTAAACTGAAGAACAGTAAACAATGTATATACAGTAAACTGAGGAACAGTAAACAATGTATATACAGTAAACAATGTATACACAGTAAACTGAGGAACAGTAAACAATGTATATACAGTAAACAATGTATACACAGTAAACTGAAGAACAGTAAACAGTGTATATACAGTAAACTGAGGAACCAGTAAACAATGTATATACCGTAAACTGAAGAACAGTAAACAATGTATATACCGTAAACTGAGGAACCAGTAAACAATGTATATACCGTAAACTGAACAGTAAACAATGTATATACAGTAAACTGAGGAACAGTAAACAATGTATATACAGGAAACAATGTATACACAGTAAACTGAACAGTAAACAATGTATATACAGTAAACTGAAGAACCGTAAACAATGTATATACAGGAAACAATGTATACACAGTAAACTGAACAGTAAACAATGTATATACAGTAAACTGAGGAACAGTAAACAATGTATATACAGGAAACAATGTATACACAGTAAACTGAACAGTAAACAATGTATATACAGTAAACTGAAGAACCGTAAACAATGTATATACAGTAAACTGAGGAACCAGTAAACAATGTATATACCGTAAACTGAAGAACCAGTAAACAATGTATATACCGTAAACTGAGGAACCAGTAAACAATGTATATACCGTAAACTGAGGAACCAGTAAACAATGTATATACCGTAAACTGAGGAACAGTAAACAATGTATATACAGTAAACTGAACAGTAAACAATGTATATACAGTAAACTGAGGAACCAGTAAACAATGTATATACACAGTAAACTGAAAAGTAAACAATGTATATACGTAAACAATGTATATACAGTAAACTGAGGAACCAGTAAACAATGTATATACCGTAAACTGAAGAACAGTAAACAATGTATATACAGTAAACAATGTATATACAGTAAACTGAGGAACCAGTAAACAATGTATATACCGTAAACTGAGGAACCAGTAAACAATGTATATACCGTAAACTGAGGAACAGTAAACAATGTATACACAGTAAACTGAAGAACAGTAAACAGTGTATATACCGTAAACTGAGGAACCAGTAAATGTATATACCGTAAACTGAGGAACCAGTAAATGTATATACCGTAAACTGAGGAACAGTAAACAGTGTATATATACAGTAAACTGAAGAACCAGTAAACACTGTATATACCGTAAACTGAGAAACCATTATACAACAGATGTTGTGACCGGGAATAATCCATCCATACACAATGAGCCGACCGCACAGAGCAGTATGCAGAGGAGCGGGTCCTGCAGACCGGAAGGCGATCACTATGGCAGTAATGCATCAAAACACAAGGGGGGCAGCAAGCACTGACCAAAAAACTAGAATGACTGATCGGCATTCATACAATCGGGCAGTTTATGGGTTTTAAAGAGTAAAAGTAAAAATGTAATATTGAAACCAAAACAATAATGGTTGGATATGAACTGAGAATAAGTCCAATACTTCTATAGAAGAGTGCTACTGATTATTGGGTGGAATCTGCAGCGCTGGGGTCCTGATCCCACCCAGGACATCATCTGCCAGGAGTCTGTAAGTTCTCCCCGTGTTGGCGTGGGTTCCCTCCGGGTTCTCCGGTTTCCTCCCACGCTTCATACACACAGTGATAGGGAATCTAGATTGTGAGCCCCAATGGGGACAGCGACGATGACAGCGTGTGTGCAGCACTGCGGCTTATGTTGGCACTATATACGTAAGATAATAACGTTTCATGTGTATTAATCTGCCCGTCCTGGGTGATGTAACACTGAGGCTGTGTGCACACGATGCAGAATTACTGCGGATCCGCAGTGTGATTTACAGTAGCATGTAAATCAATGAAAAAAAAACGCTGTGCAGACGCTGCAGATTTTTCCGTGCAGTTTTCCTGCGGTACAAAATCCGCAGCATGTCACTTCCTTTTGTGCGGTTTTCCACCTCCCCAGTCTCCAAATTCCCAGTGGGAAAACCGCATTAAAAATAGAAGAAATCCGCAGGAAAAATACAGGTCATTTGACCTGCGGATTTCTTCAATTCTGAGCGGATAAATCCGCAGTACAAAAAAGTCCGTCTGCACTCAGCCTAAGAGGTGGATTTCAAGGCAAAATAATTAAACACATTTACAAAATATCTGCACATCAGAAATCGCTCTAAGGGGGATCAGAAAGGGTTAACCGCTCCTGCCATAACCTCAGCGCAGGGCTGCCGGGTCACCGGCTGGTGCGACATTATGTTACATACACACAAACTACCACAGCACAAATATCCGCAAGGAGGAGCGGGGAAGGAGCGTGCTATGTCACGCGAGCACCAGAGCCTGTGTATTACCGAATGCTGGAGCCCATAAACGCAGCTGTAAACCGCGTACACACCGCCGCTATCTATCACACACTCACCCTGAGCCGCTACGCACTGACACCGACTCCATGCTAGCCGTGCCAGGTCTGCCGTGAAAGTCCGAGTACGCATGCGCCCAGTCTTCCAGCTACTCCACGCAGCCAACGTCACGCCGTGCATATCATCCGTACAGTGTTCTTTCCGTACACAACAGAGCACGTGGTACGGTGACGTGAGCGTGCGTCATTGCGTCACCGCGCACGGATTATGTTATAAAGGTTGCGCTTGTAAGGCGGTTACTTATACTTACCACCATTACAGCGGTGGTTCTGAGAGGAACTCGTCAGCGTGCCTTGTAGCTCTCCTCACGCCTTGCTACGTGCTATAAGAACCGCTGAGGCTTAGTGTTGAAGATCCTGTCAGCCATTTTGATGCTAAACGCTCACTCTATGGACTTCATCTTCACAGTCACACAGTGTAACGGCCGGCCGCAAAAGCGGGAAATATCACTGAGGGCTCACTGTAGGGACTTCATCTTCACAATCACTCAGTGTAACGGCCAGCCGCAAAAGCGGGAAATGTCACTGTAGGGACTTCATCTTTACATGCCCTCAGTGTAACGGCCGCAATGGCGGGAAATGTCACAGAGGACTCTCTGAGGGCTCACTGTAGGGACTTCATCTTTACATGCCTTCAGTGTAACGGCCGCAATGGCGGGAAATGTCACTGAGGGCTCACTGTAGGGACTTCACAATCAGTGTAACGGCCAGCCGCAAAAGCGGGAAATGTCACTGAGGGCTCACTGTAGGGACTTCATCTTTACATGCCTTCAGTGTAACGGCCGCAATGGCGGGAAACGTCACAGAGGACACACTGTACAGACTTCATCAGAATAATGGGCCAAAGGTCACTAGTATGGACCTTGTGGAGTGAGAGATGTATGCACGTATGAATGGCTCTGGTGACTGACTCATTATGAAACCCCTGCCCTTGGTACGCATGTGTTGTGTAGCCTAGCCTGTCATGCGCCCAGGTGAGGCGTACGTAGGAGGCAGAGTCAGAGACCAGCATCAGCGCCAAGTGGTGGCTTTGTCTGTACGCCACAGTAGCCAGCGTCAATTAGTGGCGTCCGCATGTGCGTAGGTCTAGAGGACTCTTAACATCGTGTCCTTGGGGCAGAGTTCTGTGACTGCATACTGAGCGCTCCCTTTGCCAAGCTCTGTAAGCTTCAACAGGCTCCAGCATTTATGTTCCGCGGTAGTGCGGCTCTGAGGAAACCGAGTCCGCCTCTGTACACGCCGGGAGACATCAACCCGCGTGTGTTCTTTTATACTGCCATATAGCATCCACCATTACTGAGCAGCAGGTTACCTTCTCTGCACGGTGGACCCCGGGCAGCGAACCAGTGATGGGAAGTCCGGCTCTTTTTGGTGATTCGGCTCTGCTCACCATAAAGAGCCGGCTCTTTAAATGGCTCTTTTAATAGAAATCCGTTCTCCACAGTTGTCGCTTCGGTCTCTGCCTGTACACTGAGGCCTCATTATACACCTGTATAAGGATCTAGTGATGCAGTAGAGACTGTTATTCATCATTGCTGTTTCCTCAGATTGTCAGCTCTTGTGAACAGGCCCCTGCTCCTTGGTTGCAGTTTTACCAAGTATTCCTATCTAATAGAAGCCTGCAAAAAGATTTGGACTAGGCCCAGTTTTGTTTCCATATTACACTGAAAAGATCCTTCATGTTCCCCAACTGGAACCATTTCTCTAGACTCCCCTATTACTGCAGTGTAATAAAGTCATTTGCAGTAAAAATAGTTTCATATCGGCACTGGTGATCTGATAATTAACCAGTAGTAGCCTAGCGGGACATCTATTCCCCCAGACTAGTAGTCTACGCTACACCTTCATTGCTGTAGTCATTCCCTATTGGACATGATTTATCTGCATCCGTGTTTTTTTCTGCAAATGGATGCAAACGCATGGAACTGCATCCTGATCAGGATTTGGTTGGAAATGTGAAATTCTGACTTCTGGGGCAGAGGAGGGAGAGGAGAGAGACTAGACTGATGAAAGAAAAAAAAATGGGACTCCGAGCCTGCGCAGTAATAATAATTTTTATAATTTTTATTTATATAGCGCCAACATATTCCGCAGCACTTTACAATTAAGCAGGGACATGTACAGACATTAAATTCAATACAAGTTAAGACAATTTAAACAGTGACATTAGGAGTGAGGTCCCTGCTCGCAAGCTTACAATCTACAAGGAAATGGGGGGGGGGACACAGTAGGTGAAAAGTGCTTGTTAATTCAGGTGTGGCAATTATAATAGGGATTTTCATATAAAGCTGCATGATTCGGTCATCAGCCCGTGTGTTTAAGTGCAATAGTCGAGTATCAAGTGCAGTTATCGTGTGCATGGAGGATGTGGAGACAGATGAATAGTAGGGTGCAGATTCAGAATAATATTTGGAAGGAGGGAACAGGGCAAAGTTAGTTTACTGAGTAGTTGATGTGGTAGGCTTGTTTGAAGAGATGGGTTTTCAAATAGGTCGGGGCTAGGTATCAGTCTGATCGTCTGGGGAAGTGCATTCCAGAGAGCTGGAGCAGCACGAGAGAAGTCTTGGAGACGGAGGTGCGAGGTTCGGATTACGGGGAATGTTAGTCTTAGGTCATTTGTAGAACGGAGGGCACGTGTAGGGCGATAGACAGATGAGAGAGGAGATATAAGGCGGTGCAGAACAGTGGAGAGCTTTGTGGGTGAGAGAGATGAGTTTATACTGGACCCTGTAGCGAAAAGGTAGCCAGTGTAATAACTGGCACAAGATGGAGGCATCGGTGAAGCGGCTGGACAGAAATATTAACCTGGCTGGCGCATTCAAGATGGATTGGAGAGGAGAAAGTTTGGTAAGAGGGAGACCGATCAGAAGAGAGTTGCAGTAGTCCAGACGAGAATGAATAAGAGCCAGGGCAGTTTCTAGGGAATTTTGCCAACAGGGCGAACATCGAAAAAGCACCCCCCCCCGAACATTAACATGCTGAATACTTTAGATAAACGTGTCTTACCTTTGCATCAATCCAATCCTCGAAGGCATCACCCCCCGATATTACACACAAAGACAGCAGGCTAAGCACCACAGTATCCTCAAAAAGATAAAATACATCACTGCAGTAATAATATCCCTTAATTAGCCCCTATGGTAATAATATCCCCCATCCTGACCCCTGTGTGTCTCATTCCTGACTTCAGCCATATTTTCTCTCATCCTGCCCTCATGAGTATCCATTCTGCCCCCATATGATCTCCCGATCCTGCCCCGTCTTCATCGTATCCATCCTGCCCCATGATCCTGCACCATGTGTCTCCCATCCTGCGCCCTGTGTCTCACATTCTGCCCCGTCCTGTGTCTCACTTTCACATTCTGCCCCCTCCTGTGTCTTACTGTCACATTCTGCCCCTCCTGTGTATCACTGTCACATTCTGCCCCCTCCTGTGTATCACTGTCACATTCTGCCCCCCTCCTGTGTCTCACTGTCACATTCTGCCCCTCCTGTATCTCACTGTCACATTCTGCCCTCTCCTGTTCCCTACTTTCACATTCTGCCCCTTCCTGTGTCTTCCTGTCACATTCTGCCACCGTGCCACACATTCTGCCCCCTCCTGCGTTTCACTGTCACATTCTGCCCCTTCCTGTGTCTTACTGTCACATTCTGCCCCCTCCTGCGTCTCACTGTCACATTCTGCCCCCCTCCTGTGTCTCACTGTCACATTCTGCCCCCTTCTGTGTCTCACTGTCACATTCTGCCCCATGTCCATTCTGCCCCAATGTCTCACATTCTGCCCCCTCCTGTGTCATTACTGTCACATTCTTCCCCCTCCTGTGTCTTACTGTCACATTCTGCCCCCTCCTGTGTCTCACTGTCATATTCTGCCCCATGTCCATTCTGCCCCCATGTCTCACATTTTGCCCCCTCCTGTGTCATTACTGTCACATTCTGCCCCCTCCTGTGTCTCACTGTCACATTCTGCCCCCATGTCTCACATTCTGCCCCCTCCTGTGTCTCACTCACATTCTGCCCCCATGTCTCGCATTCTGCACCCTCTTGTGTCTCACTGTCACATTCTGCCCCCATGTCTCGCATTCTGCCCCCTGCTGTGTCTCACTGTCACATTCTGCCCCCTGCTCTGTCTTACTGTCACATTCTGCCCCCATGTCTTGCATTCTGCCCCCTGCTGTGTCTTACTGTCACATTCTGCCCCCATGTCTTGCATTCTGCCCCCATGTCTCACTCACATTCTGCCCCATCCTGTCTAACTGGCACATTCTGCCCCCATGTCTGCATTCTGCCCCCATCATATCTGCATTCTGCCCCCATGTCTTGCATTCTGCCCCATGTCTTGCATTCTGCCCCCATGTCTTGCATTCTGCCCCCATCATGTCTTGCAATCTGCTCCCATCATGTCTTGCATTCTGCCCCATCATGTCTTGCATTCTGCCCCATCATGTCTTGCAATCTGCTCCCATCATGTCTTGCATTCTGCCCCATCATGTCCAGCATTCTGCCCCCATCATGTCCAGCAATCTGCCCCATCATGTCCAGCATTCTGCCCCATCATGTCTTGCATTCTGCCCCCATGTCTTGCATTCTGCCCCCATGTCTTGCATTCTGCCCCATGTCTGCATTCTGCCCCATCATGTCTTGCATTCTGCCCCATCATGTCTTGCATTCTGCCCCCATGTCTTGCATTCTGCCCCCATGTCTGCATTCCGCCCCCATCATGTCTTGCATTCTGCCCCCATCATGTCTTGCATTCTGCCCCCATCATGTCTTGCATTCTGCCCCTATCATATCTGCATTCTGCCCCCATCATGTCTGCATTCTGCCCCCATCATGTCTTGCATTCTGCCCCCATCATGTTTTGCATTCTGCCCCCATCATGTCTGCATTCTGCCCCCATCATGTCTGCATTCTGCCCCATCATGTCTTGCATTCTGCCACCATCATGTCTTGCATTCTGCCCCCATCATGTCTTGCATTCTGCCCCCATCATGTCTGCATTCTGCCCCCATCATATCTGCATTCTGCCCCATCATGTCTTACATTCTTCCCCCATGTCTTGCATTCTTCCCCCATTTCTCCATATTTGCCCCTGTGTGTCTCCAGTCCTGCCCCGGAGTCTCCATTCTGCCAGGGAAACATATTGCCCCTTTCAAAAATAAAATACCTGGCTTCGCTCCTGCGTTGACGTTGGAGATGCAGCTGTGAGGCTGAACTGAAAGGACATGTGGTGACATCATCGTCATGTGATCAGGGGGCGGGCTGATCAATGGTGAAGGACTGTGGTAATGATGACGTCACCACAGGTCCTTCAGCTCTTCTGTAGCTTTGGATGTCGGCCACTGTGGCGGCTCTGCTGATGTGTGCGCTGCAGGTCCGGCTGCAGCGCACACTTGAGGCCCGTCTGGCGCCCCATGACATGCAGCACTTGGGGCCCGATGACTGTAAGCACAGGAGCGGGGCCCCTGATCTGCGGGGCCCCCTTCTGTACTGCTGTTGGGCCCCATACTGCAGTAAGGGCTGTCATGCCCTGATGGCGGCCCTGGGCAGGCGCCCCCTGGCTTGGGTGGCGTCCCGGGCGATCGCACCCCCCGTCCCCCCTTAAAAACGGCCCTGATAAGAGCGATAGTAAAGGTACTGTCACACTTAGCGATGTACCAGCGATCCCGACCAGCAATATGACGCGGCCAGGATCGCTGGTGCATCGCTAAGTGGTCGCTAGTGAGCTGCCACACAGGCAGATCTCACCAGCGACATCGCAGGGGTCGGGGGTCGCTACTTACCTGTCAGACGAGGCGATCCTGACGTCCTCCGCCTGCGTCCACGCCTTGCTCATCGTCACAGCAGAAAGCCCAGCAGGAAGCTGACGACGAGAAACGGTCCAGGACGTTCTCGCGCGATCAGTGATAACCAGTGGGGGAGCGGTTGGAGGTAAATATCAGACATAGCGATATCGCTAGCAATATCGCTATAACGTCACAAAAACTAGTGACGTTATAGCGATATTGCTAGCGATATCGCTTAGTGTGACAGGCCCTTAAGAGTCTTAGCAGTTTCAAAGGTGAGAAAAGGCCGGATTCTGGAGATGTTTTTAAGATGCAGGTGACAAGAGCGAGTGAGTGATCAGATATAGGGAGTAAAGGAAAGTTCAGTGTCGAATATGACCCCAAGACAGCGGGCATGCTGCTTTGGAGTTATTGTTGAAGAAATCCACATGCAGATTGGACGCAGGCATCCTGATTCAGGTGCGCCTACATTGACAATCATATGATTTTGGACGTGCTGACACATATCAGGATGTCTGCAGATATTTTTTAACACCCAAAATTCGCAGCAAGCTGCATTTTGGGAGCACATGGAAAAACCTGATGCATCCTGATCCTGATGCAAAGGCAGGTCCGTGCGTCCCTATGTTAAGTATAGTGATGTAATCTGGATCAGGATGCATCAGGATTTCTACGCTTCACAATGCACTGTACCAAAATGCTAGTGTGAAAGCAGACCCACTCGTGCAGCCCCAAACCAGGTGCCCCAATGTCATATACATGCTCCCAATACATTTTATTACCATTATCACACTATAACATAGGGCACAAGCCCTTCTAGTGAGGCGGGAAAGATCACTGTATGACAGAGCAGCACACATAGTCTATATTATGTCTGCATACTGGTCCCATACAGTTTCATCACTTTCCCATACAGCACATCCCTCGCTTCTGAGCATGCTCAGTGCTGCAAAATGGATCTCTGCACACGGATCTGTGCGTCTCGCTGGGCCTGCGTGTTTTTCGGATGAAACAAAACTGCAACAAGTTGCGGTTTTGTGTGTCTGGTAAAATATGCAGACACACGGATCCTTGGGAAAACGGTGACAACTGGATGCACACGCAAGTTCCATCTATCACCACTGAAAGTCAATGGAGACGAAAATGGATCCGTGTGCAGCCATTTTCACACGGATCGCAAAATATGGTTTTGCCTAAAATCACTTTATATTACTTACCCTACCCTCAGCAGCCACAAATGATATCGTCTATCCTCCGCCCTGTAGGGTGCCTGTCCTGTCCTGAAGCCTCAGTGCTGCTGACATGGTATACTAGTATGAGAACGAACATGATACCAATTTGGGGTCACTCTGACCCCTCCTACAGTCACATGCCATATATGCCATGCATGAAGCTAGTAGTATATCACTTTATTTGGGACTCAAGGTAACTCATGTGCATTATTTCCAGCACACATCTACTTCTCTCCTGACTGCTCCTCCCAGATGAGTCACAGTCCGTCACACTTTTTTCAAGATGGTCTTCATGAGGAGATGTGCTGGGGTCTCCCAACACATCTGATTCATTAAAAGGCATATGCCTCTTCGCGAGTCAGGAGTGCTGCACAAGTAGAGTGCACCTCTGTCCCACTCCAAGTCCCTACTGGAGTATGATTTGTGGCATAGCGTATGTTCTAGCTTGTCATGGCACCAGCTCTGCACACTTTATCAAAGCTAGACTAAAATGGTGTGACAGTCAAAAGTCGCAAAATTTTAGTGCAACTACCAATTGCACCAAAATTATGCAACTTCACAGCTACTTTATTGCAGAATATTGGTTTAAAGGCTTTGGTAAATTGGGCCCATAGTATTATTACAGGATCGCTGGTGCATCGCTAAGTGGTCGCTAGTGAGCTGCCACACAGGCAGATCTCACCAGCGACATCGCAGGGATCGGGGGTCGCTACTTACCTGTCAGACGAGGCGATCCTGACGTCCTCCCGCCCGCGTCCACGCATCGCTCGTCAGCGCCACAGGAAGCCCAGCAGGAAGCTGACGACGAGAAACGGTCCAGGACGTTCTCGCGCGATCAGCGATAACCAGCGGGGGAGCGGTCGGAGGTAAGTATCAGACATAGCGATATCGCTAGCAATATCGCTATAATGTCACAAAAACCTGTGACGTTATAGCGATATTGCTAGCGATATCACTTAGTGTGACAGGCCCTTAATCTCTCCGTCAGCAAGATGACATTTGTCAAAACATACTGCCGGTGCAGATAGTAATAAACCTCCATTCTTCATAAATTCTAGGATATCTGCTAGAGACTTCCATCAGAACTAATATGGTAGAGTACACATCTTCCAGTTCTTCTGGACTAGTGCTGTCAGTGAGGCTATTAGGAATGGTTTCAGCAGCTCTGCATGGATATCATCAAAGCCAGGTGCTTTGTTGTCTGTCAGCTGTCTAAACCGCAATTAATTTCACTTTCCAATAGGTCTAGTTCATCTTGGCGCCTGCGGACTTCATGGTGGTCACTGCTGGCATATAGTTTCCCTTTGTATTCTTTCCATTTCTGCTTAATGTCCTGCTGGTCACTTATTTCATTGCCATATGGCCTTTGATGATTGCTTGGCTAAGAAAGCTTTTTGTCACTTATTTCACCATAGTAAATAATTCCTTGGTGTAGCCCTTTTAGGGTTTCTCGATTTTCATGCACTGGGAACTAAGGAGTTTTTCTTGTTTTTCCTTTTTTTTAAAGTCAGTATTTTGGCAATATTTTAGGGACACGTTGGATAACCAATGGTGCACATACACCGTAGATAACTGGCAGCCATACAGCCATCTCTCGGCCATGCACACATCATTCAGCCAAGCATGCTTGTATTTGATTGATCTCAGTTTGAAGAAAGACTTGGCCATATACAGTGACATGTAGAAGATTGAGCACCCCTGGTCAAGTTTACTGTTATTGTGAACAGTTAAGCAAGTTAAAGTTTAAATGGTCTCTAAAAGGTCTTAAGTTAAAAATGACACATTTCCTTTGTATTTTAGGCAATACATATATTTTGTGTAAATGAAGCTTATTGAGGTATTTATACATGTCAATCATTATTACCATAAAAGTAAAGAACATACCGCTTTTACTATCATAGATAAAACAAATTATATAACAATTATAACACTTGGCCTATAGAAAATCATACAGATAAAGCAAATGTTGAATGAGCACCTGAGGTGCTTGCTCATGTAGGCAGTTAACATCAATACAACTTTGTCTATAATTGAAATTGGTTTTAAATAAGAAGGTACTTAGACTAAGATTCTAGGTCTGAGAAAGAAAAGAAGATAGAAAAGGAAAAGAGAAAGAAGAGAGGATAGAAAGGGAAAAGAGGATGGGGGTTTCAAGGAGTAGGGTAGAAGATGTAATTCCAAACAGACTCATATGACCCACCGGAAAAAGTTTTTTGTCAGCTCACCAAACCGTAGCAAATGCGAAGTCTGGAGGAATGCAATCAATCCTGGGCGGTGCAGGGAACTTGGATTCCGGAAAATCTTGTAGGCACAATACTTGGGAGATGTTCCAGCAACTTCGACCAAAGGATGGTTAAAATCAAAAGACTTTATTCCAAAAAAATTATTAAAAACAGAATAGATGCATAAAAAACATATGGTTCACCAATGTGACAGACGCTTACGCGTTTCGGACTAGAGGGTCCTTACTCATAGCTTAACATCTTACAAATAAGCATATACCTATATACACTTGCTGGCTGAAGTAAAGTGGGAGGGAAACAAAATGGGCGGAGGTCCACAATAGCAGGAAGGGAGGATTTTCTCCACAAAAAAAAAAAAAAAAGGCATAGTATCTGAACATGGAGGAAATCACCACATCATCTTAATCATATATATATAAAAGATCAGATTTTAAATTCATGCCTGCAGGATATCGTGTTTTTAACTTAAAAATCCATATTGCTTCTTTGCGCTGCAATTACTTTTTTCTATCACCTCCCCTCTTGGGGTTTGGGACAGTTTCTATTATATTAACCCTACAAGTACTGACATCTCCTCCATGTACAGAAATAAAATGCTGAGAGGCTCCCGAGGGACTCCTTGTAGTTTTATTACATGAATCATAAAGATGTTCAGAAATCCTTTTGCGAAGAGGACGTGTGGTGTTGCCCACATATTGAATGCAGCATGTTTCACATGTTATTAAATAAATAACATATGTGGAACTACAGTTGGCAAACATATTTATGACATATTCATTTTTTGTAACTGTGGATTTAAATGTAGATGTATTATACATGTATTTACATAAACCGCATGATCTTATTCCACAACGATAGCTACCAGAGACAGATAACCAGCTTGAATTATTTTCTGATGAAAAACGCAAAGTGTGATCACTGGGGGACAAAATATTCGCAATTGTAGTTCCTTTTTTAGGAATAAAATTGCAGCCTTTATCCAATATAGTTCTCAAAGTTGGATCCACCCGTAAAATAGGTAGATTTGATTTAATAATTTCTGTTATTTGATTAAATTGATCACTATATTTAGTAATATAAAAACTGGTTTCTCCTCAAAATTACTAAATTTTGATTTTATTTCCAAATAATCATCTCTTGTTTTTCTTTCTGCTACAATTTTACCCCTATTAATTTGATGCTTGCGATAACCTCTAGTCTTTAATCGTTCATCAATTACTTCACATTCCTGTCTGTAAAATGAATCAGTTGTGCAGCACCTCTTGGCACGCACAAATTCACCTACTGGGAGATTATTAATGACATGTTTGGGATGGTTGCTGCTAGCATGCAGCAAAGAATTACCTGATTGCGGTTTTCTATATAAACATACTTCAACCCTAAAATCTGCTTCATTTCCAATCAACATCATGTCAAGAAAAGCAATTCGTTCTTTATTCATATGATATGTAAATTTTAGATTATGATGATTAGTATTAAGGAATTTTATCAAATTAATAGGGGTAAAATTGTAGCAGAAAGAAAAACAAGAGATGATTATTTGGAAATAAAATCAAAATTTAGTAATTTTGAGGAGAAACCAGTTTTTATTACTAAATATAGTGATCAATTTAATCAAATAACGGAAATTATTAAATCAAATCTACTTATTTTACGGGTGGATCCAACTTTGAGAACTATATTGGATAAAGGCTGCAATTTTATTCCTAAAAAAGGAACTACAATTGCGAATATTTTGTCCCCCAGTGATCACACTTTGCGTTTTTCATCAGAAAATAATTCAAGTTGGTTATCTGTCTCTGGTAGCTATCGTTGTGGAATAAGATCATGCGGTTTATGTAAATACATGTATAATACGTCTACATTTAAATCCACAGTTACAAAAAATGAATATGTCATAAATATGTTTGCCAACTGTAGTTCCACATATGTTATTTATTTAATAACATGTGAAACATGCTGCATTCAATATGTGGGCAACACCACACGTCCTCTTTGCAAAAGGATTTCTGAACATCTTTATGATTCATGTAATAAAACTACAAGGAGTCCCTCGGGAGCCTCTCAGCATTTTATTTCTGTACATGGAGGAGATGTCAGTACTTGTAGGGTTAATATAATAGAAACTGTCCCAAACCCCAAGAGGGGAGGTGATAGAAAAAAGTAATTGCAGCGCAAAGAAGCATTGTGGATTTTTAAGTTAAAAACACGATATCCCGCAGGCATGAATTTAAAATCTGATCTTTTATATATATATGATTAAGATGATGTGGTGATTTCCTCCATGTTCAGATACTATGCCTTTTTTTTTTTTTTTTTGTGGAGAAAATCCTCCCTTCCTGCTATTGTGGACCTCCGCCCATTTTGTTTCCCTCCCACTTTACTTCAGCCAGCAAATGTATATAGGTATATGCTTATTTGTAAGATGTTAAGTTATGAGTAAGGACCCTCTAGTCCGAAACGCGTAAGCGTCTGTCACATTGGTGAACCATATGTTTTTTATGCATCTATTCTGTTTTTAATCATTTTTTTGGAATAAAGTCTTTTGATTTTAACCATCCTTTGGTCGAAGTTGCTGGAACATCTCCCAAGTATCATATGACCCACTGTCTATGGATCCAACAACCAAGAATCCAATTTCGGTGGGTCTCTAAATATAAACCAGGAGGCCCAAGTGTTATATATCTTCTCAGTGTTACCGTTCGATTGTCTTATCAATTGTTCCGTTCGATATACAGTATGTCATTGAGTTCCATCACCAAATCAGAGCGCGAGCGAACCTTTTCCTGTTTCCAAAATCTTGAAATCAATCCTAGTATCAGTGAGAATATGCTTAAGAAGACCCTTTTTAAACCCAGAAATCGGAGAGCTACACAGGGACAGCAGAGCTACCTCCATTGTGGGTGTAATTTTGGTTATAGACAATCTGTTGAAGAGATCAAAAGATGCTAACCACAGTTTCTGTATGAGTGGGCAGTACCACCAGATGTGTACAAATGTGCCTTTTTCTTTTAAGCATCTCCAGCATGTATCCGTTGTCGTTGGGTTAATTGAGTTTAAATCTGTACCATCTCGACAAGATTTTGCAGCTCCTCTCCTGCGATGTCGAGCAGAGCCATGACCTGAATGTACATAAGAGAATCTTTGTTCTTTCTTCAGCTGATAAGGGTCTACCCAAGTCAATCTCCCATTTTGAAAAAAATGTTGGGAAATCTCGCAATGGGGTCTGTCCATCTTGAAAGATTTTGTATAATAAAGAGATAGTGTGTTCTATAAGGTTTGTCGATAAACAAAGAGTCTCAAATGGAGATAATATTCTGTATGGGTTGGATTGTTTGGCTAATTTAGTAATAAAACTTTTTATTTGTTCATAAAAGATCCATGCGCACCCGATGGCGGCTCTTCGTCCCGAAAAAATGTCCCGGAGAGTCCCCATCCCCGTCCCTGTAACATAATCATGAACTATAGGACATGAATCTCTATTTTTATGTAGGTTGTGATAAAACACTCGCCTTTGCAGGGGTCAAAGGTCATGTGCGTTCAGCGTGAAACTCAGGTGCACAGCCGGGTTCCGGGTATAACTGACACTGGGTCAGGTTTCTTAAAAATGAAAGCAATGCATAAAGGAAAAAAAACATAAAACAAATCCTTGCCTGTCCGGCACTAACTAAACAAGGTAAAACCTAACTACCAACTGGCGGGCTTCTCCCGTCCAGCCAAACCACAGTTACCGTGGGCACTGCTTTCATTCACGTGTGTCTCTCACACAGACAGGCTCTCTGTGTCCCCAGGCTGAGACACTCACACAACCACCTGGCATCCTTTTATGTCTGCCTCCCATAATTCATTAGTAACCAGGTGAGATACTGACCAGACTAGGCCACATAGGAAAGGTATCTGGGCGAGATATACCTGCCCTCATCCACTATTCCCACATGATTCTCACATATCCCCCCCCTCTGCTCAGACCACTCCGGTCGAGCAATGACACCCACCAAACAATGCACTTGGGACAGGGCATCTGCATTCCCCATCTGTACCCCTGGGCGGTGCTCCACCGTAAAAGTGTAGGCCTGCAGGGCAAGGAACCACCGGGTCACCCGGTATTCCATTCCTTGTGCAAGTGCATCCACTTGAGAGGGGCATGGTCAGTGATCAGCCTGAACTTTCGGCCCATCAGGTAATATTTGAGGGCCTCTAGAGCCCACTTAATGGCTAGGCACTCTTTTTCCACTACTGCATACTTTTGCTCATGCTTATTCAGCTTCCTGCTGAGATAGAGGACTGGGTGTTCCACTCTGTCCCTCGCTTGTGACAGTACGGCCCCGATACCGGTATCAGAGGCATCTGTTTGTACCACAAACTCGCTGCGGAAGTCCGGAGTCACAAGTACGGGTTGAGAGCAAAGTGCCCGTTTTAGGCTATGGAAGGCTTCTTCAGCCTCTAAATTCCATTTAATCATGACGGAATCTATCCCTTTGGTAAGATCCGTCAGGGGGGTAGCGATGGCTGCAAAATTGGGGATGAACCGGCGATAATAGCCGGCGATCCCCAGAAAGGCTTGCACTTGCTTCTTGTTGACTGGTTGCGGCCAGTCCTGAACCGCTTGAATCTTATCCACCTGGGGTTTAACAATACCCCTCCCAATTACATACCCCAAATACCGGGCTTCTTCTAGCCCAATGTGACATTTCTTGGGGTTCGCGGTTAGACCTGCCTCCCACATGTCGTCAATCACAGCTTGTACTTTCTGGAGATGAGTCTCCTAGTCCAAGCTGTAAATGACAATGTCATCCAAATAGGCCGAAGCGTACTGCCTATGTGGCCTCAGGACTCGATCCATCAGTCTCTGGAAGGTCGCCGGTGCTCCGTGCAGTCCAAACGGCATATACACATATTGAAATAAACCTTCCGGCGTAGTAAATGCCGTCTTTTCTCTGGCTGCCTCCGCCAGAGGGATCTGCCAATACCCCTTTGTTAGGTCTAGGGTTGTAATATACCGGGCTTTTCCTAACCGATCTATTAACTTGTCGACCCGGGGCATAGGGTAGGCATCAAATTTTGAGACCGCATTCAGTTTCCTGAAGTCATTGCAGAACCGGATGGTACCGTCCGGTTTAGGAATTAACACAATCGGGCTGGACCAAGCACTGTGCGATTCCTCAATGACACCTAACTCTAACATTGCCTTCACTTCTCTGGAAACGGCTTCACGGCACGCTTCCGGAATTCTGTAGGGTTTCACGTGAACTGTGACACCAGGTTCCGTTACGATGTCATGTTTCATTATCGTAGTCTGCCCGGGTTTTTCTGAGAAAAACTTTTGGTTGTGAAGTAGAAACTGCCTGACCTCAGTCTTTTGCCGCTCCGAGAGAGTCTCTGCAACCCGTACCTCCGGTACGGTATGCGAGCAGACGGGCCGGGCCATCTCCGCTGACAAGGCAGACCGATCTTTCCAGGGTTTTATCAGATTTACATGATAAACCTGTTCCGGTTTCCGTTTACCTGCCTGGTATACCTTGTAGTTTACTTCACCAACTCTTTCCTTAATCTCAAAGGGGCCCTGCCACTTTGCTAGGAACTTACTGTCCACCGTGGGGACCAGGATCAACACCCTATCTCTGGGTGCAAACGTACGGATCTTGGCGCCCCTATCATAGATTCTTTTTTGGGCTCCTTGAGCCTGCATCATGTGTTCTTTGACGATAGGCATAACAGCCGCAATACGGTCCTGCATTTGGGATACGTTATCTATCACCGTTTTAAACGGAGTGACCTGACCCTCCCAGGTTTCTTTGGCAACGTCTAACAGTCCGGGCGTACAATAACTCGAAAGGCGAGAATCCCGTGGAAGACTGGGGCACTTCCCTGATGGCAAAAAGCAAATACGGAAGTAAATAGTCCCAGTTCTTCCCGTCCTTGTCTATCGCCTTTCTCAGCATCTGCTTCAGAGTTTTATTGAACCGTTCGACCAACCCATCTGTTTGAGGGTGATACACAGATGTGCGTAACGGTTCGATTTGTAACAACCGGCAGAACTCCTTCATTACCCTGGACATAAAGGGAGTCCCCTGGTCGGTGAGTATCTGTTTTGGTATACCGACCCGACTAAACACATGCACCAGTTCCTTGGCAATCGTCTTGGTGGCCGTGTTACGCAAAGGGATGGCCTCCGGGTAACGAGTGGCATAATCCAAGATGACCAGGATATGTTGGTGTCCACGTGCAGACCGTGGAAGGGGCCCAACTAAATCCATCCCAATCCTCTCAAACGGGACCTCAATAATAGGTAGGGGTACCAAAGGGCTACAGAACCGGGGCTTAGGCGCAGAGGCTTGGCAGTCAGGACAAGACTCACAATATACACGAATATCGTGATGCATGCCTGGCCAAACAAAACAGTGTAATATCCTTTCGGTGGTTTTATGGACTCCCAGGTGACCTCCCATCGCATGTCCGTGGGCCAGGTCCAGCACCTGCCGCCAGTAGGGTTTTGGCACGACTAATAGTTGCACCGTGTCTTCCCCCTTTTTCTCTATCTGATATAGTAAATCATTCTCCAGGACCATGCAAGGATATGCCAGCCTAGAGCCAGGTTCTACGGGTACCCCATTTATCACTTTTACATTTGTCCTAGCCTGAGAAAGGGTAGGATCCTTTATTTGCTTGCTTTGGAAGTCATCTTTCTGAACTTCCAAATCCAGCATACGGGGAAGTGGACGGCTGTCGGCCTCCTCCTCTTCCCCGGTCTCCTCGGTATCACCCGCCATGACTGAAAACGGGATCTGCAGGTCATTTCCAGCAGAATCTTCCCCCGAGTCTTCCGGGGGGACCTCATCCAGGGGTTCGGGACCCACACGCTCCCTGGGAGAAGTACCATTTACACTATTACCCTGGGGCATCAACTGATTCTCCCACAATTGCCAGAAGTGGGGAAAGTCCCGGCCCAAGATAACATCATGCAATAATGCAGGGACGAGTCCCACTTTATGTTGCACAGACCCATAGGAAGTAGTAATGCATATGACCGTGGTGTGGTACGAACAGGTGTCTCCATGCACACACGTTACAGAAAATTTGTCTGATGGTCCAGTCGGGGCTGACACCAGACTGGCCTTCACCAGAGTCACCACACTTCCTGAGTCTAACAATGCCACCACATTTTTGCCATCAACAGTTAAATCACACAAGTGTTTTTCCACATCCTTTTGACCGGCATTCACACTCACTACCCGTGCAACCATAGATATGCGGTTTTTAGAGTCTGTGACGTCGCACTGCATGGGTTCAGCAGTGACCGGACAGTTCGTAGCAATGTGGCCCATCTCTTGGCAGCGGAAACACCTAACGGGCCCCTTGCTTAGACCATAGTTCGTTACTCTCGGCCTCGCAGTGCGGGCAGTCCCGTTTTCCTCCCCCACTGTCTTAGGGATTTTTCCTTCTCCCCTCCTCCCTGGAACAGTCTTACCAGTTCCACGTGGAGATGATGAAGAACGAGGTGGGGTAGCGTCGTCTCGGAGTCCTTCCGCCACGGAGTAACGTTCAACCAGATCCACCAGTTGATCTGCCGTCGTAGGATTTCCATGGCTTACCCACTTCCTCAGGGCTGGCGGTAGAGCTCTCAGGTACTTGTCCAGGACGACTCTCTGGATTATCTCTGGTGCTGTCAGCACCTCGGGTTGTAGCCACTTCTTCGTCACGTGGATCAGGTCGAACATCTGTGACCGCGGTGGTTTATCCAGCTGATAAGTCCATTGATGCACTCTCTGTGCACGGACAGCGGTCGTCACTCCCAGCCGGGCCAAGATCTCAGCATTCAGTTTGTCAAAGTCGTGCTCGGCTTCAGGTTCTAAGTCATAATAAGCCTTTTGGGCCTCACCGGAAAGAGACGGGGCAATCAGGCCGGCCCAGCGGGCCTTCGGCCATTTTTCCCGCACCGCTGTCCGTTCAAACGTGGTCATCTTCAGTCGTCATCTTCTGCCAGTACCGACTCACGTGAATCACTCTCGACTCGGCTTCCAGGTTAACCTCAGGTAAGCTTCCCAGGCGCTGTACCACCTGCTGGAGAAGCGAACGAACGGTAGCTGTCATGTCCACCAACTCCTTCAGCTGGGCCATCATCACCCAATCAGCTTCTTGCTGGACGGCGGTGGACTGTACCAGCGCTTTCACCATGTCCTCCATGTTCATGCGTCCAACATGATGCCCGCGTTCTCCACCACAATGTGATAAAACACTCTGGGTTCGCCTTTGCTGGGGTCAAAGGTCACGTGCGTTCAGCATGAAACTCAGGCGCACAGCCGGGTTCCGGGTATAACTGACACTGAGTCAGGTTTATTAAAGGTGAAAGCAATGCATAAAGGAAAAAAAACATAAAACAAATCCTTGCCTGTCCGGCACTAACTAAACAAGGTACAACCTAACTACCAACTGACGGGCTTCTCCCATCCAGCCAAACCACAGTTACCGTGGGCACTGCTTTCATTCACGTGTGTCTCTCACACAGACAGGTTCTCTGTGTCCCCAGGCTGAGACACTCACACAACCACTTGGCATCCTTTTATATCCGCCTCCCATAATTCATTAGTAACCAGGTGAGATACTGACCAGACTAGGCCACATAGGAAAGGTATCTGGGCGAGATATACCTGCCCTCATCCACTATTCCCACATGATTCTCACAAGGTAAACATCTTTTTTTAGACCTGCAGGGAAGGATGGATTGTCATATACAGGAGTTAAGGGGCTAGGAGACGATGAGATTTCCAATTTTCGATCCCCTCATTTAACATAGTAACATAGTAACATAGTTATTAAGGTTGAAGGGAGACTTTGAGTCCATCTAGTTCAACCCATATCCTATCCTAACTTGCCCTAACATGTTGATCCAGAGGAAGGCAAAAAAAACCCATGTGGCAACAGTAAGCTTCACATTGGGGAAAAAAATTCCTTCCCGACTCCACATACGGCAATCAGACTAGCTCCATGGATCAACGCAATATTAAGGAGACTAGTGTATATACCCTGTAATATTATACTTTTCAAGAAAGGCATCCAGTCCCTTCTTAAATTTTTGTACTGAATCACTCATTACAACATCATATGGCAGAGAGTTCCATAGTCTCACTGCTCTTACAGTAAAGAATCCGCGTCTGTGAGTATGCTTAAACCTTCTTTCCTCCAGACGTAGAGGATGCCCCCTTGTCCCCGTCACAGGTCTAAGAGTAAAAAGATCATTAGAAAGGTCTTTGTATTGTCCCCACATACATTTATACATTGTAATAAGATCACCCCTAAGCCTTCGATTCTCCAAACTAAATAACCCCAAGTGTAATAACCTGTCTTGGTATTGCAGACCCCCTAGTTCCCTAATAACCTTTTTCGCTCTTCTCTGCACCCGCTCCAGTTCAGCTATGTCTTTCTTATACACCGGAGACCAGAACTGTACACAGTATTCTAAGTGTGGTCGCACTAGTGACTTATATAGAGGTAAAATTATGTTCTCCTCATGAGCATCTATGCCTCTTTTAATGCATCCCATTATTTTATTTGCCTTTGCAGCAGCTACTTGACTCTGGCCACTAAATGTGAGTTTGTCGTCCACCCATACACCCAGGTCTTTTTCAGTGACTGTTTTGCCCAGTGTTTTACAATTAAGCACATAATTATACAACTTGTTCGTTCTACCCAAGTGCATGACCTTACATTTATCCCCATTAAAGCTCATTTGCCATTTATCAGCCCAAGCTTCTAGTTTACATAAATCCTCCTGTAATTTAAAATTGTCCTCCTCTGTATTAATTACCCTGCAGAGTTTAGTGTCATCTGCAAATATTGAAATTCTACTCTCTATGCCCCCTACAAGGTCATTAATAAATATGTTAAAAAGAAGCGGGCCCAAAACTGACCCCTGTGGTACCCCATTGCTAACCGTGACCCAGTCCGAGTGTGCTCAATTAATAACCACCCTTTGTTTCCTATCCCTGAGCCAGCTCTTAACCCACCTACACATATTTTCCCCTATCCCCATTGTTCTCATTTTATGTATCAACCTTTTGTGTGGCACCGTATCAAAAGCTTTTGAAAAGTCCATGTACACCACGTCCACTGCATTCCCTTGGTCCAGTCCGGAACTTACCTCTTCATAAAAGCTTATCAGATTAGTCTGACAGGAACGGTCTCTTGTAAACCCATGTTGATATTGGGTCATAAGGTTATTCTTCTCCAGATACTCCAGTATAGTATCTCTTAGAAAACCCTCCAGGATTTTACCCACAGTTGAGGTTAAACTTACTGGCCTATAATTTCCAAGTTCAGTTTTTGTCCCCTTTTTGAATATTGGCACCACATTTGCTATACGCCAGTCCTGTGGTACAGACCCTGTTATTATGGAACCTTTAAAGATTAAAAATAGTGGTCTATCTATGACTGTGCTTAATTCCTGCAGTACTCGTGGGTGTATCCCATCCGGGCCCGGGGATTTGTCAATTTTAGTGATTTGTAGACGCCGCCGTACTTCCTGCTGGGTTAAGCAGGTGACATTTAATGGCGAATTTTTATCCCTGATCATGTTATCTGTCATGGGATTTTCTTGTGTAAATACTGTTGAAAAAAAGTCATTTAGCATATTGGCTTTTTCCTCATCCTCATCCACCATTTCACCCAGACTATTTTTAAGGGTACCAACACTATCATTTTTTAGTTTCTTACTATTTATGTAGTTAAATAATATTTTGTGATTATTTTTACTTTCTCTGGCAATGAGTCTCTCTGTCTCAATCTTTGCTGTCTTGATTTGCTTTTTACAGAATTTATTTAATCTTCTGTATTTGTTTAATGCCTCATCACTACCTACTTGCTTTAATTCTCTAAATGCTTTATTTTTATCTCTTATTGCGCCCCTTACAGCTCTATTTAGCCATAGTGGTTTCCTCCTATTTCTCGCATGTTTATTCCCATACGGTATATATTGTGCACAGGTCCTATTCAGGATGCTAATAAACGTCTCCCATTTTCTTTGTGTATTTTTATGTCTCAGGATATCGTCCCAGTTAATTGCACCAAGATCATCTCTCATCCATTGGAAATTTGCCTTCCTGAAGTTTAGTGTCCTTGTAACCCCTCTACTACACATCTTATTAAAGGATACATGAAAACTTATTAATTTGTGATCACTATTACCCAAGTGACCCTCAACCCTTACATTTGATATGCGGTCTGGCCTGTTGGTTAATATTAGGTCTAGCAGTGCCCCCCCTCTTGTTGGGTCCTGAACCAGTTGTGAAAGGTAATTGTCTCTCATCGTTGTCAGAAACCTATCACCTTTGCTGGAACTGCAGGTTTCGGTTCCCCAATGTATTTCAGGGTAGTTGAAGTCCCCCATAATAATGACTTCTCCTATAGTCGCTGCTTCATCTATTTGCTTTATGAGGATATTCTCTGTAGCTTCCATTATTTTTGGAGATTTATAACAAACCCCTATCAGTAATTTATTATTTTTTCCCCCTCCCCTTATCTCTACCCACAGGGACTCTACATTTTCATTAGATTCATATATATTATCACGAAGGATGGGTTTTAAGGATGATTTTACATATAAACACACGCCTCCCCCTCGCTTATTTGTACGGTCATTTCTGAACAGACTATAGCCCTGTAAATTAACAGCCCAGTCATGGCTCTCATCCAGCCATGTCTCAGATATCCCCACCATGTCATAATTATGTTCCAACAACATTAACTCCAATTCCTCCATTTTGTTGGCGAGACTTCTGGCATTAGTATACATGCACTTTATGTATCTCTCTGTACCTCTATTCTTTCTTAAATTATTAACTGTTCTAACCCCACCCCCCCATGCCACCCCCACCCCCAATGTCATTATTTGTGCCCAGGTCTCTATCTGCACTGTCTTCCCCTCCTATAAAAGGAATACCCTCCCCCCCCCGTCCCTAGTTTAAACACTCCTCCAACCTTCTAGCCATTTTCTCCCCCAGCACAGCTGCACCCTCCCCATTGAGGTGCAGCCCGTCCCTAGCGTAGAACCTGTAGCCAACTGATAAGTCGGCCCAGTTCTGCAGGAACCCAAACCCCTCCTTCCTACACCAATTCCTGAGCCACTTATTAACCTACGTGATATCATGTTTTTAGTAAGGAAGGGTAAAAGTGTATCCCTCTCTTCCCTCGGGGACCAGATAACTATTCGGGAATCGCATCCATTAAGTTCATTTTCTCTAATGTAACCCATTTTTTGTTATTTTTATTATGAAACAAATTTAAAATGCAGGTGCCAATTGCTGCTTGACTATATATAGCAAAATCTGGCAGACCTATTCTCCCTTTTTGCTTCGATCTCCTTAACAAAAAGTATAAAATACTCGCTCTCTTTTGTGACCAAATAAAACGAGTAATCGCTTTTTTGAAACGTGAGAAAAAAGAGGCAGGTAAATATAAGGGGATTGTTTGGAAATAATATGAGATGGGGTAACAAATCCATTTTAATAGCGCTCACCCTTCCAAATCAAGATAAATGTAGTTTATGCCATTTTTCCACGTCTATCTCGGCTTTATGTAAAGCTGTCTTAAAGTTTGCATCATAAAGATTAGATACTTTGGCGGTGATATTTATTCCCAGATAAGTAAGAGAGTCTGAACGCCACTTAAAGGGAAATTAAGCTGTTAACCTCTCCATCTCACTTGGTTGTATTGAGATATTTAGAATCTCAGATTTGTGAGTGTTAATTTTGAAATTGCTTAGATGACAAAATTTATGTATTTCTGAGATAATATTTCGGAGACTTATAATTGGGGAAGAGACGTACAAAAGAACATCATCTGCAAAAAGTGCCAGTTTGTGCTCTTCTGATTGGGCTTTTACACCTCTAATGGAGGGTATATTCCGTATCGCAGTTGCTAGATGTTCCATAATCAGTATATAAAGCAAGGGTGAGAGAGGACAACCTTGCCTCGTGCCGTTCCGAATTAAAAATGTGTTTGAAAGTGCGCCATTAATTTTTACTCGAGCACTGGGAGATGAGTACAAAGCAGAAATTCTACGGAGCAAAGTTTCTTTTAAGCCAAGTCCTTCTAATGTTTGAAATATAAAGTCCCAGTGCACCCTGTCGAAAGCTTTCTGTGTGTCAATCGACAGAATGCATGTTCCCCCCCCCCCCTTTGGCCGCCCTATCGATCAAGGAGATAGTTCGAATAGTGTTGTCCCTGGCCTCCCGTCCCGTCACAAATCCCACCTGATCTTGAGTTATCAGATCTGGTAACAGGGGGCATAATCTTTTTGCAATCGTTTTTGCATATATTTTGATATCCAGGTTTATCAGGGAAATTGGACGATAACTACCGCATACAAGAGGGATCCTTACCCGGTTTGGGGATTATAGCAATATGGGCGATCAGTGACTGAGATTGAGAAGATCCTCCTGATGAGATGAAATTACACAGAATTAAAAATATTGGATTTAGTAATGATGAAAATTGTTTGTAGAATCCCGCGGAATACTTGTCTGGGCCGGGACTTTTCCTCTTCTTCAATTCTTTAATAGTCTCAGAGACTTTCTCTAATGAAAAGTCTCTTTCCAACTCTAACAGCTCAGTCTCTAATATTGTGGGCAATTTGGTCTGTTGTAAGTACGTCTTCATTTTATTACGGGGCCGCTGGATAGGCATATTTTTGTGGTGGCCACCTATATTATTTAGTTCTTTGTAATAGTCTCCAAAGCAGGAGAGAATGTCCCTCGTACTATTGACCTTCTTCCCCTCCTTGTTTTTAATATAGGGAATGTAAGTATAAGGTGTGCATGGGTTAATAGTTTTTGCCAGTAATCTCCCACTCTTATTCCCAAATTGATAATAGCAATTCCTGATGCGCTCCCTAAAATGTCTGGACTTTTGGTCTAATATAGCTAACAGTGAAGCAAGTGTATCAGTGTCTAGATCACATTTATGATGCTTTTCTAATTTTTGAAATTGGTTCGATAATTCGAGTATCTCAGCCGCTCTAGCTTTTAATAGATAAGGCAAGGGAGACCTATATGTGGTATTTCCTGAGGAAGGAGTGGTATTCACCCTGAAACGTGTCGATTAAACCACTACTGAACTTTCACTACGTCTTGGAAATTCATTATTTGGGCAGCGCGGACAGAAATCCACATCCTTTCGGCAGTATACCTCTCTAGCTTTTTTTAGACGAGCCCCATGAGAAATCAGTACCCCTCTCAGGACAGCCTTCAGGGTTTCCCATTTTATGGAAGGGCACGTGGGATCTGCCTCATGGTCTGTCTTGTAGTTAATTATTGTTTGCTCTAGTTCGGCTTACAAATAGGGTCCTGTAAGAGATTCTCATTTAGGCACCAAGATAAACATGATTTCTCTGAGTAATATAGCCCAATTGAGAAATATATAGGAGCATGGTCAGACCACAATATTGACCCCACCTCCGCCTCCACTGGCCAATCCAGTAAACTATGCGATATGAAGTAGTCAATTCTACTATAGGTATTATGAATATGTGAGAAAAAACTAAAATCTTTAGTGTTAGGATGGAGGACTCTCCAGACATCCACTAATTTTAGACTATATATCTGTTATGTGTTTGATGGAAGATGGTGGGTAAGAGGACTTACCGGAGGAAATATATATTGTCGGGTCCAGGGGTATGTTGAAATCTCCCCCAAGGATCACAGGAGAGGAGCCAGCAAACTCATCGAGACGCCTCTTACATTCTGCACCAAATTTCTGCTGTCCTTGGTTAGGAAAGTACACATTAGCGATTACGAATTTGTGAGATGCCCTTGAGATTAATAAAAAGATAAACCTACCCTCCGCATCAATTATTGAATCTAATGCTTCAGGCTTAAAGGATTTGTGAAAAGCTATTGAGGCACCTTTGGACTTGGAATATGGATATGGACTATGAAACCATTTGGGGTAATATTTTGAAATACATTGGGGAATCGCTCCCGATTTAAAATGTGTCTCTTGCAGTAACAGCACCGAGACATGTTGTTTATGATTAGAAAAAAGTATTTGCCTTCTTTTTTCAGGAATATTAAGACCTTTAGCATTGAAGGAACAAAATTTAATCCTATCCATTGTCCAGATGTCCTCCAGCGCTTGCCACCACTACCTCCAAATGTCTGTCCAAAAGTGGGAACCACAAATATGAGGCATAATTAATTAGGATGAAGTACAGGATGGGATGGGGAAGACGAGGAAGAGAAAAAAAAAAGAAATAGAAAAAGGGAATGAGAAAGAAAAAAGTACATATAAGCATAGTGAAGCAAGTGCTCCCTACGCTGGATAACATTGGTGTTAACATTGGTAATTACTACCTATTTTCCACTCAAGGAGGAAGGAAGCCTAAATCAGGCAGAAGACCCCCCCCCCTAAATCCCCCATACTAACAACAGATCCATATGGACAGGATTGTATACCCATCGTCCAGAGTTTAACCAAAATATTTTAAATATTAATGTGCTGGGGAGATCACCACCCAAGCAAGACAATATAATGAACACTGTTGCAGACTTTAAACCAAAGTCTGCACACATGTTCCAGGGAAACCAGAAGGTCCTAAAGTGTGTGGAAAGAGAGGCAGTGAGCATACCTGTCGGTGTGAAGGACCTGAAGCATGTGACCACTGGGGGAGGGACCAGATGCCGAGTAGCGACGGTGACCAGCGAAGTCAGAGAGTAGTCAGGACATGCCAAGTCAAGCCAGGAGGTCAGAGTAGTGACAAAGGATGAGACACAAAGAGTTGTTAGGATGTAGCCAGAAGTCAGGAAACCTAAGATATCAGAGAAGTACCAATGGGTCAGACAGGAGGAAGGTCAGAATATAAAGCCGGGGTCAGAACCAGAAACAGACAATCAGCACCGAATCACAAGGCAATACTCAGAACGGGAGGATGGATTGTGTCAAACACTTGAAGGCAGAAACAGAGAAAGCAATATGCAAGCACACCAGTGGTCAGCTACTTAGCCATGAATAAATGTATAACTAACAAGGAAACCCTGGGAGGGGCGGTTTCTTATAGCCTTCCCAGAATCAAAGGTAGGCCACACAAAATTAACCCTGCGAGAAAGGAAAAGGAGATCTCATCCACAATCATGACAAACAGTAGTAGTATACACTTTAACAGATGAGGAATAGGAAAAAAATTTCAGTCCGTTGCCCGGATACATCATTCTCCCCACTTAAAATCAACAGGGTCTGACAGATTAGACATATAGGCAATGCCTGTTCAACTATCACAGGACACCCATGGGTAATGTTAAAGAATTACTAGCTAATGAACAAACCATAACAAAAACGTGTACAAAGTTCTCTTGTCGAGTTGGATGAGATTTCACTGCTATTTAGCTTTTTGGAGTGCTGTACTGTAAGCCATCGTGGTGGGGCCTCTGGAAGTGTGACAGTTGAAGGTCATTCCGGGAAGATCCATCATCGGGAGCTCAAAAAATTCCCAGGAAATTAGCCAAGTCACCAATTGTTAAGCATCAAGTTTCCCCCCAATGCACAGGGGGAATCTCAAGCCATGACCTCTGCGGTCTCCCATTCTTCTGCAGCTGCAGCAGTTCCTGCTCAGCAGAGACATAAGTCCCAGCATCTTGCCCAGGCTAATGCTAGGCGTCTGGTTGATTCTCCTGGCTCAGCTATAGCACCATGCGTGAGTCAGCAGCGAGCAGACACTCCTGGGACTAAGTCTGCTTTTCTCCTTCTGAGCATGCCCGTGAGACGACCGCTCATTGGTGGTCGGAGGTCACATGCTCAGGTCCTGTTGCAGCTCGGATTGGACCATCAGGAAGGTCCCAGAAGACAGCGCCTATAAAAGGATCGCACGGCTGTGTACTAGTAAAGTCTGAAATTTGTAGTGTATGTGTGTTGATGGATGCTTGTGAAACGCTGACTGACTCATTATGAAACCCCTTCCCTCTGATACGCATGTTAGTAGGGTTTAGAGTTTCTAGTCAGCGCCCAGTAGGGACACTGCTTAGCGCAGCAGTGCTCCCAGCTCCTATCGCATGTTAGCACCAGTGTGCGCCACGCTACATTAAGTACTACGGTACCGCACGTTCAGCAACTACAGCCAGAGCGGCACCGTGGGCCATTAATGCGCTTTCCAGACCAAAGCTTAGGCTGGTTAGTGGCATCCGCCAGAGCTGTGCTGTATGTACTTCTTGCGGTATTCGTCTGTCAGCTGCCCCCTGTGACTGTTAACAGGGCACAGCATTCAGTAAGGGTTTCTCCTTGGCTTCGAACACTAGTGGGTCTAGAGGGACTCTAACCCCGTGTCCTTGGGGCAGGGTCCTGTGATCAATACACTAGCGTTCACTCTGCAGTATCGCAGCCCTGTGAAGCAACAGGGTCCGCTTTCTATTCACCGGGTGAAGTTAACTCGTGTGTGTTTGCTATGCCGCCAGTTTCCATCTGCCATTACCGAGCAGCAATCTACCATCTCTGCACGGTGGACCCTGGGCTGCGAACGCACCTCATTTCCATCTTTTATTATTTGGTGCGTTCCGCCAGCCCTAACACCAATTCTCCGGAAGGTTGCCGACTGGCCTCCTTTAAGGGCTTTTAGCTGACACGGATATCTCCACCTATAGGGAATGCCTCCCTTTTTCAAGTTCGTTAGCAAGGGTTTTAGAGCTTTGCGCAACTGCAAGGTGCGCCTGGAGAGGTCCGAAAGGATCAGGATCTGATAGCCTTCATATTCCACAGTCCCTTTTAGCCGTGCGGCCAACATTATGGCCTCTTTAATCTTGTAATAGTGGATCCTGCAAATAACATCCCGAGGTCAGGTTTCAGAGGTAGGCTTAGGACCCAAGGCCCCTGTGGATCCTATCAAATTCAATATTATTATTTCCTTTGTTACCAAGGATGTCTAGGAAAATCTTTTGGACCGTTAGTTCTAGATCAGAAAAACCATTTGCTTCAGGGAGACCGCGTATACGTATATTATTTCTCCTGTTGCTGTTTTCCAAATCTTACATGCCTGACGAGAGCTCCTCTAATTTGATGGAATGTTCAGTTATATCTCTGTAGATATGTATTTCCTGAGTTTTTTCAACATCCTCAATTCTAGAGGTGAATTCAGCTTTCAAGTTATGTATCTCTTTTTTATATGATTTTTCTAATCTACATGCGAACCCTTCCAGGTCACTTTTGGTTGGGAAAGCCTTTATGTATTTACTTAAATCAGCAATGCTCATTTCTTCAGTAACCGCCGAGTCCTCCTCAGACTCCTGCTACACCCGAGGGAGAACTGTGCGGTGTCAGCGACTCCCTTGGAGAAGAGCCGTCTCGTGACATTTTCTGCGACATTGTGAACCTTGTACTCCTATCCTGTGGTGTAGAGTTTAGGAAACGTTTCATGTCCGCTGAGTATGAGCTTTTACGTGCAGTTACTCTCTGTTCTGTGGTTTGTCTGGGTTTGCCCATGTGTGTCCGCTGTCAATAGAAGCTCATGGAGGATCTCGGAGAGGTCTCAAAGGTGGGTTAGTTATTTCATCAGAGTCCGTCTCTCAGCAGCAAACCCCCTCCAATCTATATGAACAAACGTTACGGTGGTTGATTGATTGATGGAGACGTGAATCAAATCTTTCAATCCCTTTCACAGGAGATTTTGTAAGGAGAAATTAAAAAAAATTAAATAAATCCAAATTTACTACTATTCCAGGTATTGCCACTAGATGGCACCAGAGTTACAGTAATGAAGGATAAGCGACAGATCTCGGTTAGACTCTAGAGCACCAGTTACAGTATTGAAGTAAAAATTAGTGCTCCAGTTTTGTAAAATATAAAGTTCACAAAAACGAGAGAATATATACAGGCCTTATAATCAGTGGCAGAGTATTCAGGGTGTTTGTCTCAGCTCCAGGTTTCAATTTATGCCACAATTAGCTATGAGGAAGTTCTCTTCCTCAGGAGCTGTATTTTCAAAAATGGCGCTCACCTTCAATGGCAAGAAAGCCCCAGGGCCAAAGATCTCCGATGTCTGCCAGTCACCCCATGGTCCTCCCATCTCCACCGCCACCAGGGCTACACCAGGTTCCGATTCCAGCGGGCTCCCCACCGACACCAGGCACCGGCGGGTGAGTGCGCCCGATAAATCTGCGCCGTGCAGTTAAAGAGAGGCGCGGACGCAGCTCTCTCCTCCCTCCCTCGGGGTCCTCCTGATACCAGCCGCCAGACCCAGTTATCACCGCACAGCGCGATCAGCGATTTCTCCTCTCAGCGGTAATTGCTTCTGCCTCCTGCTCCACCAGCAGCAGCCCGGGTCTGCATTCACTATCCCCTCCTTTCTAATGGTGCGCCAGCAATATATATATTTTAATTAATCTTTTACATTTTAAAAGTTACAAAAGGAAAATGGGCCAATATAAAAGTTTATGCACCCTTGGAGATTTGTGTGCTCAGATCAAGGTTTCAGACCTTAATTATACTGTTAGGGTTATGGCTTGTTCAATATTATTGTTATGAAAACCCTGGTGAATCAAATTTTCCAGCTTTATAAAAACCTAGCCTCCTCTAACCTTGTGCCAAAAAAACAGCAGTCATGGGTTTTTCTAAGCAGCTGCCTAGTACTCTGAAAATGAAAATGGTGGAGGCCCACAAAGCTGGATAAAGCTATAAGAGAATTGTAAAGCATTTTCTAGTTGCCCTTTCCTCAGTTCGAAATGTAATTAAGAAATGGAGGCCAAGATATGGTCTGGAAGACCAAGCAAAATTTCAGTGAGAGCTTCTCGTAGCATTGCTAGAGAGGTAAATCAGAACAGCAAAAGACCTTCAGAAAGATTTAGCAGACTTTGGAGTTGTGGTACATTGTTCTACTGTTTTGAGACACCTGCACAAATATGGTCTTCATGGAACAGTCATTAGGAGACCTCTCCTGTGTCCTCACCATAAAATTCAGCATCAGAAGTATGCAAAAGAACATCTAAGCAAACCTGATGCATTTTGGAAACAAGTTCCGTGAACCAATGAGGTTAAAATAGAACTTTTTGGCCACAATGGTCAAAGGTATATATATGTCGAAAAAAGGCACAAAATTTCAGGAAAAGAACATCACACTAAGCATTAAGCATGGAGGTGGATCAATCATGCTTTGGGTTGTGTTGTAGCCAATGTATCGGGGAACATTTCCCAGGTAGAAGGAAGAATGGATTCACTGAAATTTCAACATTCTTAATGCAAACATAACACCATATGTAAAAAAGCTGACATTAAATAAAGGATGGTTTCTACAAATGGATAATGATCCTAAACACACGTCAAAATCCACAATAGACTACATCAAAGGGCACAAGTTGAAGGTTTTGCAATGGCTCTCATGGGCCCTGATCTGAACGTCACTGAAACTCTGTGGCTAGACCTCAAAATAATATGCAATCCAACCCAGGAGTCTCACAGAAGAATTTTCCAAGGAAGAATGAATGAAAATCCCTCAAACACAAATTGAAAGACTCTTGCCTGGCAACAAATAGTGTTTGCAAGCTGTGAAGCTAGACATTATAGGAGGAAGTGATAGAAGCAGGACTACTGACAGCAGATCAACCCCCTAATGAAGATTTGTTTATGGGCTTTCACACAAGCTATGGAGTGACGCTGCATTCATTTACCCTGCTTCTATCACTGTCCCCTGATAACTTCTTGTTTCAGTGAATAGTGGATATAAGTTGCGGTTCGGTAACTCCGCTCACTTCTCCATCACGGCTATGGAAAGAGGATGTCAGTGACAATAGCTGTGGTAATGACCGTATTGCAGCCCTCTGATGGCACTTCGTTTTTCAGGGCAGAAAAAGAAGCAGTGAGAGACGGCAATGCCACCCCACCCTCTAATGACGATCTGTTTGGGAATACCTAGTGCATAGTTGGAGGCTCAAACGGATTGGGGGTAAGAGGAAGAAACAGAAGTTAAAAGAAAAGAGAGAAGGGTAGGGAATTTTGAATTGAAATTTGAATTTTAAATTTTAAATAAGTGGTTAGATTATTAAATTAAATAGTTTTGAAATGTAGTATGAAATTTTCTTTGTTTTGTACAACCCCTTTAATGATGTGAGTGAACGGCTTAAAATCAGTTTCACCTAGCCATTGCATGGTTAAGCCTAAAATTCAGAATCATTTGCAATTGTTAGTTAGAACTCTACAGTGATTTAAGATAGGATCATTAGAACTGCAAGAAGCACAGATATTGTGTTAGTGATATGAATGCTAAAATATATTCCAGTCTATACTTTTCGTTACTTTTGCCATATCCTTCTCCAAAAGAGCTGAGAACATCTGCACAGGGTGACAATTCTTTGTCATCATAAAGGAGCTGCTTTGTCCAATCTCCAGACTCTTAAGGTTGATAGGTGTCATAGGAACTTGGAGGGTCTATCATTCTGCCTTCTTGTGAAGAAAATAATGCTTTTAATGAAATTTTGGTAAAATCTCTGAAAATCGATTTCCAATTGGAAAAAAATTAAGGATGTACCGTATGTCAGTGAGAATGATAGACCTTTTTGTATGAAGGCTAATTGTACTTTACTTAGATTTTTTGACAATATATTGACATCATTGTAGCTTGGTGGTACCTGAGATCTCGTGGTCATCGTGGATTTCCCAATTCATTTTATATTGGCTCCCATGTCTGTTTCTTCTTTTTGGTGGTCTGTGATGTTGAAATTTTTACCTTCTTCTGCCATTATGATATACTAGATTAAGGCCCGATGCTATCGCATCGAGAGGATAGTGACACACCTCTTGCCATGTTAACCCTCAATACACACACACCTCCTCAACACACACTCCTCTCACCTTTCACCATCTCCACTCACATCCACTCACTCTTTCACTCCACATACGACCCTTTCTCTCACTCCGTCTCTCATACTCACACTGTCATCATCGCTGCTCCATGATCCCCGACATCTTCTTCCGCCGGCGCTATCCTGGATCCCGACGTTGTCCACGCCGGCGACATGTTCTAGCGGCCATGCCATCTTGAGTATTCTGAAATCCTGCGAGTGAACATTAGTGGAGATAGTGAAAGGTGAGAGGAGTGTATGTTGAGGAGTGGTGTGTTGAGGGTTAACATGGCAAGAGGTGTGCTGTGACGTCACCAGTTACAACTGGACGGAAGTTGTTACAACCCGGAAGCTGCTTAGCGCATTTATTATAGTAGATTAAGGCCCGATGCTATCGCATCGAGAGGATAGTGACACACCTCTTGCCATGTTAACCCTCAATACACACACACCTCCTCAACACACCACACCGCCTCAACACACACTCCTCTCACCTTTCACCATCTCCACTCACGTCCATTCACTCTTTCACTCCACATACGACCCTTTCTCTCACTCCGTCTCTCATACTCACACCGTCATCGTCGCTGCTCCACGATCCCCGACATCTTCTTCCGCCGGCGCCATCCTGGATCCCGACATTGTCCACGCCGGCGACATGTTCTTGCGGCCATGCCATCTTGAGTATTCTGAAATCCTGCGAGTGGACATTAGTGGCTCACCATTGTCATTTTGAAACACGACTGCTACTTCACTGACAGTGGGATTATTGTAGCGTCGAGGGTCTTGAGTACGATCTTGTTTAATAGCCATAGTGATGTTTGGCATGACAGTTCCGTTTTGTAGAGATTTAATTTTTTCTTGTTCTTCCACATCACGTAACATTTGATAAGCTTCCACAAAAGGATTAATAGTTTGGATTTGAAGGGCAATAATGTTCATCAATGTAGGATGACATTTTTCATTTTCTTTACATCGTAAGCGTTGTTCGTTTGCGGTAGTGGTATCGAGAATGTAAAGTTGGGTAAATGCGCGTTGCTGGTCATCTGAGGGATGTAGTGTTTCAGTTCTATGATAGATCTGGCCATGTATGCGGAAACAGTATGGGCCATATCCAGGAGGTGGTGAAATATTTGCACCCATGGAGGCAAAAGCAAAGGAACTGTTAATACTTCGAATATTATCCATGAAATTTTTGCTAAATTCACTTTGCCCTTTCAGCAAACGTGTAAAGACAGCAGGATATTGTAGTATGGGTACATGGACTTTACCCTTCTGACAGCAGAGCGTAAAGTTGTTATCAGAAGGTATCTCTGCTACAAAATGCAAAGCTTCTCAATGCTCACATACATGGGTCATATTGGATCATATTGGATCATATTGGATCATATTCCTCACCAATCGTTACACCTATGCCTCTACCTTGTGCCAGTCATTACACTGGCTACCCATCCACTCCAGAATTCAGTATAAACTTATTACCCTCACCCACAAAGCCCTCAATGGCTCAGCACCACCCTACATCTCCTCCCTTGTTTCAGTATACCACCCTACCCGCGCCCTCCGTTCTGCTGATGACCTGAGGTTAGTATCCTCAATAGTCAGAACCTCCCACTCCCGTCTCCAAGACTTTACACGTGCCGCGCCAATTCTTTGGAATGCACTTCCCAGGTCAATACGATTAGTCCCCAATCCCCACAATTTTAAGCGTGTCCTGAAAACGCATTTATTCAGACTGGCCTATCGCCTCAACACATTAACCTAGCCTATCCCTGTGTGGCAGAGCCAAAAGTTTTACCATAACCAGGTTCCCAGCATCATGTTCCCACATGCTTTATGCATCCATTAGCCCTCTGTGTCTGTACTGTTACACACTTAACATTATGGCTGGTCCATACAATCAGGGCAACTGTTACCACCCACCTTTTGTGTCTACCTCTTTCCTCATAGACTGTAAGCTTGCGAGCAGGGCCCTCACTCCTCTTGGTATTTGTTATAATCTACTGTATGTGATTATTGTTATGCTGTAATGTCTATTGTCTGTACAAATCCCCTCTGAAATGTAAAGTGCTGCGGAATATGTCGGCGCTATAAAAATAAAATTTATTATTATTATTATTATTATGGGTCATGTCACCACAGCTGTGTTCGGTAATACTATTTTCATCATTAGTGAAAATGTGAGGTTGTAGTAGAAGTGCATGTCCAACCGATGGGGTGCGCCTAGTTTTGAGACCAACGTATATTTGTCTTGGTTGCACTTTCTGCGGGCTAACTGCAGCTTGTATGTGAAGAAACTGTGCGTTGGTATTGACTAATGGTGGTATTGATAGGGAAGAAACAGATTGCTGATTAGTTATGTCAGTGAACGGCATATAGGATGAAGTGTGGTAGTAACTTGTTCCACATGCTGATGTGGAAGCATCCTGTTGTGAGTCTACTAATAATGATGAGGAAGAAGCCGTCTGTTGTTGGCGGTGATGGCGTGTAGAGGCTTCTTCAGCCAATGTAATAGATTTAGAGTTAGGGGATTCGTGTGTGAGACGACGGCGTTTATAAGCCTTAATCTTGTCAAGTCGATGCTGTTTTTCCTCAGGAGTCTCATTAGCATGGCGTTGTTTTTGTCGTAGTGCTAAAGCTGCTTTCCTTTCACTGGCATTGGCATACTGTGCATCGGTATTGAATGGTGGTATTGATAGGGCAGAAACAGATTGCTGATTAGTTATGTCAGTGAACGGCATATGGGATGAAGTGTAGCAGTAAATTGTTCCACATGCTGATGTGGAAGCATCCTGTTGTGAGTCTAATAATAATGATGAGGAAGAGGCCGTCTGTTGTCGGCGGTGACGGCGTGCAGAGGCTTCTTCAGCCAATCTTATGGATTTAGAGTTAGGGGATTCGTGTGTGAGGCGACGGCGTTTATAAGCCTTAATCTTCTCAAGGCGATGGTGTTTTTCCTCAGGAGTCTCATTAGCACGGCGTTGTTTTTGTCGTAGTGCTAAAGCTGCTTTCCTTTCACTGGCATTGGCATACTTTTTGTTATGACTCATGTTGGCACAGGTAAAGGAGTCTATTTGGCAGTTATCTGGCAGTGAAGAAGGCATCCTGGAGTATTGTAGAGTAAACAGATACTAATTGACCCTGTAATTGCCCAGCAGTAGTTATGAAGTGGTAGTGGCAAATTGGCCCTGTAGTTAGACACCGGCAGAGGAGCAAGGCAGCAGTAGTTATGGCGGTAGAGGCAAATTGGCCCTGTAATTAGACACCGGCAGAGGAGCAAGGCAGCAGTAGTTATGGCGGTAGAGGCAAATTGGCCCTGTAATTAGACACCGGCAGAGGAGCAAGGCAGCAGTAGTTATGGCGGTAGAGGCAAATTGGCCCTGTAATTAGACACCGGCAGAGGAGCAAGGCAGCAGTAGTTATGGCGGTAGAGGCAAATTGGCCCTGTAATTAGACACCGGCAGAGGAGCAAGGCAGCAGTAGTTATGGCGGTAGAGGCAAATTGGCCCTGTAATTAGACACCGGCAGAGGAGCAAGGCAGCAGTAGTTATGGCGGTAGAGGCAAATTGGCCCTGTAATTAGACACAGGCAGTGAACAGTCAGAGGAGCAAGGCAGCAGTACTTATGGCGGTAGAGGCAAATTGGCCCTGTAATTAGACACCGGCAGAGGAGCAAGGCAGCAGTAGTTATGGCGGTATTGGCAAATTGGCCCTGTAATTAGACACCAGCAGAGGAGCAATGCAGCAGTAGTTATGGCGGTACAGGCAAATTGGCCCTGTAATTAGACACCGGCAGAGGAGCAAGGCAGCAGTAGTTATGGCGGTAGAGGCAAATTGGCCCTGTAATTAGACACCGGCAGAGGAGCAAGGTAGCAGTAGTTATGGCGGTAGAGGCAAATTAGCCCTGTAATTAGACACCGGCAGAGGAGCAAGGCAGCAGTAGTTATGGCGGTAGAGGCAAATTAGCCCTGTAATTAGACACCGGCAGAGGAGCAAGGCAGCAGTAGTTATGGCGGTAGAGGCAAATTGGCCTTGTAATTAGACACCGGCAGTAAACAGGCAGATGACCAAAGCAGCAGTAGTTATGGCGATAGAGGCAAATTGGCCCTGTAATTAGACACTGGCAGAGGACAAAGGCAGCAGTAGTTATGGCAGTATAGGCAAATTGGCCCTGTAATTAGACACCGGCAGAGGACAAAGGCAGTAGTTATGGCGGTATAGGCAAATTGGTCCTGTAATTAGACACCGGCAGAGGAGCAAGGCACCAGTAGTTATGGCGGTACAGGCAAATTGGTCCAGTAATTAGACACCGGCAGTAAACAGGCATAGGACCAAGGCAGCAGTAGTTATGGTGGTACAGGCAATGCCAAGCGTCTGCACAGCAAGTCGGCGTGAGGTAAATGACGCAATTTCACGAATGCAAGATGGCGTCGGCGAAATCTCGCGAGATTTCGCCGACGTCGTTAACACCTCTTGCCATGTTAACCCTCAACACACCACACCGCCTCAACACACACTCCTCTCACCTTTCACCTCCACTCATGTCCACTTACTCTTTCACTCCACATACGTTCCTTTCTCTCACTCCGTTTCTCATACTCACACCGTCATCGTCGCTGCCCCGACATCTTCCTCCGCCGCCGCGATGCAGACGTTCTCCAGGCCGCCGACATGTTCTTGCGGGACGCCATCTTGGATTTCGCGAAATCCCGCGATATTCAAGATAGCGTCGCCGCAACAACATGTCGCTGGCGTGGATGACATCGGGATCCAAAAAGATGGCGTTGGCAAAATCTCGTGAGATTACGCCGACGCCATTTTGGATCCCGATGTCGCCCACGCCAGCGACATATTCTTGCGGGACGCCATCTTGGATGTCGTGAAGTCCCGCGATATTCAAGATGGCGTCGCCGCAACAACATGTCGCTGGCATGGGCGACATCGGGATCCAAAATGGCGTCGGCGTATTCTCGCGAGATTTCGCCGACGCCATCTTTTTGGATGCCGATGTCGTCCACGCCAGCGACATATTGTTGCGGCGACGCCATCTTGAATCTCGCGGGATTTCACAACATCCAAGATGGCGTCCCGCAAGAACATGTCGGCGTCCTGGAGAACGTCTGGATCCTGGATCGCAGCGGCGGAGGAAGATGTCGGGGCAGCGAGTATGAGAAACGGAGTGAGAGAAAGGAACGTATGTGGAGTGAAAGAGTGAGTGGACATGAGTGGAGGTGAAAGGTGAGAGGAGTGTGTGTTGAGGTGGTGTGGTGTGTTGAGGGTTAACATGTGCGTGTGTGTGTGGTGACGTCACCGGTTACAACTGGACGGAAGTTGTTACAACCGGAAGCTGGTTAGGGCATTTATTGTTATAGATTAATTATTTGTGTACAAATATCTGTTTTTACGTGTATATCTGGCGAAGGTCGGTGAGACCAAAACATCACAGTTTGTTTATACACAGTCCTCGGAGTGAATAAAACTCAATTAACAGAGTGCCGGTTTCTATTCTTTTTCCATACATGTCATATATTATGTTTCTTCATCTTCTTTTTAAATTACTGCTTGTAAGGTGACAAACTTTTTTGTTAAATACGCTTGGAAATCTATCAAAATATTCTGATATACAGTTGATATATATCTATTTATATCTCAATTTATTTTGTACAATAATCAAGGGTGCATATCATTTAACCTGAACTGTATTCATCTTACTGTGTAACATACACAAAATATTATAAGATAAAATTGTATATAAATGCAGCTGTCTATCGTTACAATTTTAACAACACATTCTTTTAAGCACAAGGCATCCAAGTTCTTAATACTTATCTGTACAGCAGCACACCCATTATTTTATACTGCCATAAATACACCCATACACATCAGACATTATTTATATTAAAGCATGATTAGTTGCATGGTGCTCTACGTGTGAAGAGGGTCACGTGCACATTACATACAAATGATATATAAAATAAAATGAAAAAATAAGCAGACTAGTACAAACATGGGAGAGTACCCTTCCCTCTAAGGTTTACAATCTACAGTGTAATGGGGGAAGAGACTGGTCAGGAGGTTGAAATAGCTCCGGTGGTAATGAGGTGGCAGTGGGGTTATTGCAGGCTTTAGGCTTTACTGAAGAAATACATCTGACATGGGTGACAATTGCATATTTTGAGGCACTGAATTCTAGAGGATGGGAGATTCTCAGGAAAAATCATGAAGGCAATTGAGTGAGACACATAGAGTGGGTACGGAAAGTATTCAGACCCCTTTAAATTTTTCACTTTTTGTTTCATTGCAGCCATTTGTTAATTTCAAAAAAAGTTCATTTTTTGTCATTAATGTACACTCTGCACCCCATCTTCACTGAAAAAAGACAAATGTAGACATTTTTGCAAATTTATTAAAAAAGAAAAACTGAAATATCAGATGGTCATACATATTCAGACCCTTTGCTCAGTATTGAGTAGAAGTATCCTTTTCAGCTAGTACAGCCATGAGTCTTCTTGATGCAACAAGTTTTTCACACCTGGATTTAGGGAGCCTCTGCCATTCTTCCTTGCAGATCCTTTCCAGTTTTGTCAGGTTGGATGATGAACATTGGTGTACAGCCATTTTCAGGTCTCTCCAGAGAAGCTCAATTGGGTTTAGGTCAGTGCTCTGGCTAGGCCAGTCAAGAATGGTCACAGAGTTGTTCTGAAGCCACTCCTTTGTTATTTTAGCTGTGTGGTTAGGGTCATTGTTTTGTTGGAAGGTGAACCTTCGGCCAAGTCTGAGGTCCAGAACACTCTGGAAGAGGTTTTCATCCAGGCTCTGTACTTGCCCACATTCATGTTTCCTTCAATTGCAACCATTTGTCCTGTCCCTGCAGCTGAAAAACATCCCCATAGCATGATGCGGCCTCCACCATGTTTCACTGTTGGGATTGTATTGGGCAATTGATGAGCAGTGCCTTGTTTTCTCCACACATACCGCTTAGAATTATCACCAAAAAGTTCTATCTTTGTCTCATCAGACCAGAAAATCTTATTGACCAGAAAATCTTATTTCTCATAGTCTGGGTGTGATGACTCCTGGAGTGGACCTTCTGGGTCATGGCATCAACCCTCCCAGGGTGAGGACCACCCACCCCATACAGGTAGTGTCAGGGGCAAGCCCAAGGGGGCAAGGTACCACGACTGCTGGCACCAGGTGGCCGGCTCACAGGAGACACAAGTGAATGTGTAAGTGTGGACACAGGGACACGCAGAGTACAGGACGGTACAGGGCGAGTGTGTGGAGGCACGGAGAGTACAGAACAATAAAAGATGTGTACACGGGAGTGCGCTGGATACAGGTTAGTGCAAGGCGGGTACACAAGAGCACGTATGGCGTGCACAGACAAGCACGCCCGGGTGCGAGCAAAGCAGGGCACATGCAAGGAGCACGTCAGAGTACAGAGTTAGACAGAACGTGCGCACAGAAGTATGTCAGAGTGCAAGGCTAGGCAGAAGGTTTGCCAGGAGGCACAACAGAGTACAGGAACAGTGGATGTGCCAGGAGGCACAACAGAGTACAAGTCAGAATACAGGAACAGAGCATGTGCCAGGAGGCACAACAGAGCACAAGTCAGAATACAGGAACACAGCATGTGCCAGGAGGCGCAACAGAGCATGAGGCAGAGGACCTGAATACAGTGCACAGACAGGCAAGGAAAAAGCAGACCAAGCCAGGAAGCACAACAATAATCAGGCACCTCCCATAGGAAGAGGTAGCCTGATATAACACATGATCACCAGAACTTCCGGGTCAGGTCCTCCAATACCATAGAGAGGACAGGCCCAGAGGCAGAGCTGAGAAGAGCACGCGTGTGCACAAAGAACATGGTGCAAACATGGAGCTAAGTACGAAAGGTGCACGTGCGCACCTGACGGGACCCCTGGAGCGGCCGTGGCTCCGTAAGAGGTGACGTTGGGACTGAGGTCCAGGTGAGAATGGGACCTAGGTCCTGCCCCCTAGGTGAGAGCGGAACCGAGGTACTGCCCCCAGGTAAGAGCGGCGTGACAGTACCCCCCCTTTACGCCCCCTCTTTCTAAGGCTGGAGAGGAACTTTGACAAAATCTGGGGTGCGGGAATATTTTCCCTGGGTTCCCATGACCTTTCTTCAGGGCCGAAACCCTTCCAATCAATTAAGAAGAGGGTTTTCCCTCTTACCTTCTTCATGGCCAAGATGTCGTTCACCTTAAACTCATCCCTCATGCCTACAGGCTGGGGAGTGTGGCCTGGAGAAGGATGAAACCGGATAAGTACCACAGGTTTGAGGAGTGACAATGGAAGGAATTGGGAATATGGAGCGATGGGGGTAATTTCAGTTTGTATGAAACATCATTAATACGCCTGAGGACCTCAAAAAGACCAATGTAACGGGGACCTAGTTTGTAAGATGGTACCTTATGGCGGATGTATCTGGAGGAAAGCCACACCTTGTCACCAGGGAGATATGGTGTTAGGCATTGGGTTCCTGTCACTGCACAGCAGGAATCCCGAGCCTTGCATTCGGCAGTCTCCCATTCCTCTTCGGCCGCTGAGGAGGCTGCTCAGCAGACGCGTCGATCCAAGCGCTCGGCTCAGGCCAGCTGTGTAGGTTTAGTTGCTGCTGCCACCTCTGGTACAGCTATAGTAACGTATGCTGGCCAGCAGCGAGCTACTCCAGGGACTAAGTCCTCCTTTCGGTCCACTGAGCATGCCCGTGGGACGACCTCTCATTGGAGATCGGAGGTCACATGCTCAGGTCCTTCTCCAGCTCAGATTGGACCATCAGAAAGGTCCTGTAAGGACGCTGCTATAAAAGGGTCGCATGGCCACTCGGCCATGCGCTAGTATAGACTCAAATAGTTATGGAGTGTATGATGATGGATGCATGTATCTGGTGACTGACTCATTTTGAAACCCCTTCCCTTTGATACGTATGTTGGTAGCATTTAGAGTCCGAGTCAGCACCTGTCAGTGGCTAGTCTATATGCCACAGTGCATACCAGCCGTCTGCACACTAGCGTCCGATGGTGTCGCCCACTGCAGGGCACTATCGAACCGCGGCAAGTGACAGCCACGCCGGTGCAACGCCTTGCGCAACCTGTGCGCTTATCTGGCCCAACCCAGGGCGATTAGTGGCGTCCACCTGAGCGGCACTGTGCACACTTGCACGCGTTATTTATTTAACCCTTGCTGGCATCGCAGTCGCGGCGCCGAGCGCTAGCGGTCTAGAGATACTTCAGTCCTGCGGTCTAAGGGCTGAGTTCTGTGACTATACGCTAACGCTCACACTGCCGAGCTCTGTGAGCAATAACAGGCTACAGCATTTATTATTTGGCGGTTGTGCGGCTCTGTGAGATAACAGAGTCCGCCTCTGTACACATTGTGTGATGTTAACCCCCTGTGTTCCATTATTATACCGCCATGCCTCATCCGCCATTACCGAGCAGCAGTTAACACCTCTGCACGGTGGACCCCGGGCTGCGAACGCACCTAAATACCATCTTTATTATTTTGTGCGTTCCGCCAGCCCGTAACATTTGGAGGAATGTCCAGGCGCCTCTTGTCAGCGTGTAGTTTCATTCTGTCTCGTGCTTTTTCTAGAGCGGTTTTGGTCTCCTGCCATACCCTGGAGAACTCCACGGACAGAGAGTCGGCAGCAGGTACCCCCGAGACAGGAAGTACCGGTAGAGGCACACTGGGATGCTGTCCAAAGACAATGAAGAAAGGAGACTTGGTGGACGATTTACTGGAGTGGTTATTGTAGGCGACCTCAGCCCAAGGAAGTAGACTGACCCAGTCATTCTAATGAGCATTTGAAAAGTGCTGGAGATAGGATGTAAGGATCTGGTTGGTACGTTCCACCTGCCCATTGGTTTGGGGGTGATAGGCGGAAGAGAAGTCCAATGACACTTTCATGAGTCCGCATAGAGCTCTCCAGAATCGGGAGGTGAATTGGACCCCTCTATCCGACACGATGTGCAGAGGGAAGCTGTGAATTCTGAAGATGTGGGAAATGAAAATCTTTGCCAGTTCAGGGGCCGAGGGTAGACCGGGAAGAGAAACACCAGCTCCTTTTGGAGGGGCAACAGGCACCTCTACTGACAGAACGGTCCCCAGCGGAGTATATCACCCAACCGCCAGTCCAGGGTTGGCTCATGAGTCCGTAGCCAAGGGAGACCTAGAAGAAGCGTGTGAGACATAGTCGACAAGACGTGGAAGGAGATCTTCTCTCGATGCAGGCCTCCGATCTGCAGCTCGATCTCTTCGGGGACCTGGGTGAAGATCTCCTGCAAGGGTTTACTGTTGACCGAAACTATCGACCGAGGAGTCTCCAGGGATCAGACAGGAATCTAGTATTTTTAACCGCCTCGAGTCTGATAAAATTCCCAGCCGCGCCTGAATCTAAAAAGCCTCCACTGAATAACGCTTGGTACCAAGATTCAGTAAAACAGACACGGGCAATTCACCTCCCTGTAGAGAGCTCTATGCAGACTCATGACTTCTCTTCCGCCTATCACCCCCAAACCAATGGGCAGGTGGAACGTGCCAACCAGATCCTTACATCTTATCCTGCACGCTAATCAGAATGACTAGGTCGTTTTTGAAGCGTTTTTCCCCTTTAACATTGCTTTCAACCAAAACAAATGCATTCACTGGGAAATGTCATTGTAACATTTACCAACCCTAGCTGGCCATGTGGTGTGTGACACATAAGCAGATATATATTGTTTCTTTTATGAAGGAGGGACTCTTAAAATCACAGTCTATTTTTACAGGTACACCAGGCAGCATTAATCTGCTTAAAGGGCCATTATTAAACAATGGGTCTCCTAAACTGTTGTAGCCTATGCAGTGAGTGGATGGGCTGCCAAGAATTACGACGCACCCCAATACCCCTTTCACGAGATATCCAGGAGGGCCTCCATAAAAAATGTTGCATTGACAGCAATGTCTGCCCTGCTGCCAAGTAATATGCACTCCAATACGTCTTTGAAACCACATACTGGAAGGGCCCAGGAAAATCCATTTTGTATTCCCGTACTCTTTCTTTATGCATTGACAGGCCTGCCCTGCTGCCAAGTCGTATGCACCACAATACACCTTGGAACCCACATTGTCACGGGGGCTTAGTTCAACTAAGGCTGAAATACCCGGGGCCCCTGTGGTGTCCCTTTACTAGGGGAAACCCTGTCTGACCCTCAACCCAGGGTTTTTGCTGAAGGTGCAAATGCCTGAGCCTCCGACCTTTCCTTATCTCCTGCTCAGCCCTGCACTTAACCCTCCACCCTCCACCCAGTGAGAAGTCACCACCAAAGCTCCCACACAAATAATGACAGACAGGGAGAACTTAAACTGCACTGCGCCGCACACACACAGGAATAAACAGTAATGTGAACAGGGCACAACTAAACACAAATATGGGAAGGAGAAAGGATAACGACGGATCATACGACACCAGATATGAATCTCTCTCTCTTGAACACCTCCACTCCAGACCGGAACCACTTGGTATGAAACACAAGCTATAATCGGCGACGCCCATAGGCCAGCATGACTATTTAAAGACCGTGGGCGTGACTAACCATCCAACCTGGTCTCCAGCAGGATTAACCCCCGAGAGCCTGAAGATCAGGCCGGCGCCACTGAGGCTATAGTGGCTGGAGGTGGAACTACCTCTGCCTGCCGGATGCTGTGGTGTGAACAGCGTCCGACATGACAGTACCCCGTCTTCTACGAGGGACCCCAGGGCCCTCAAGACTCATAGGACCCGGCTTGTTCGGATGACGACGGTGAAAAGAACTGACCAGCCGATCCGCATGTATGTCTGAGGCTGGAACCCAAGACCTCTCCTCTGGACCATACCCCCGCCAGTGCACCAAATACTGAAGAGTACGGCGTACTACTCGAGAGTCCACTACCTTGGCGACCTCGAACTCTAACTCGCCATCCACCATGACTGGAGGTGGCATCGGCGTTGTGTCCACAGAGCCTACCACCTTTTTCAATAAAGCCCTGTGAAACACGTTGTGTATCTTGTACACTGCGGGAAGTTCCAACCGATAAGCCACTGGGTTAATAATGGCAGAAATCCTAAAAGGCCCAATAAACCTTGGACCCAGTTTTAAAGAAGGGATTTTGAGTTTTATGTTCTTCGTAGCTAACCACACCCATTCACCCACACACAGGTCCGGACCTGGCACGCGTCTACTGTCAGCCACCCGTTTGTACCTGGCACTCATGCTCAACAAACGCTGCTTCACCCGCCTCCAGACTGATGACAATTGGGCTCCTAGCTGATCCTCCTCCGGGACACCCCCGGAGTCACCCTGACGTAAGGTACAAAACTGAGGATGTTGACCGTACACACAAAAGAATGGAGACTCTCCTGATGACTCTTGGCGGTGATTATTTAATGCGAATTCGGCCAGAGGAAGGAAAGTAGACCACTCCTCCTGGTTGTCGGACACAAAGCATCGTAAATACTGTTCTAGATTTTGGTTCATGCGCTCAGTTTGTCCATTAGACTGTGGATGAAACGCCGATGAATGTGACAACTTGATCCCCAACCTTGAGCAAAAAGCTTTCCAAAACCTCGCCACAAATTGCGTACCCCTATCAGATACTATGTCAGATGGTACTCCGTGGAGTCTGACCACCTCCTTCACAAATACCTGAGCCAACGTCTTAGCATTGGGCAAAGAGGACAACGCCACAAAATGCGCCATCTTTGAAAAACGGTCAACCACCACCAGGATGACCGTGTTCCCCGCCGAGGCTGGCAAGTCAGTGATAAAATCCATGGAGATTTCTGTCCATGGCCTATTGGGTACCCCCAGAGGCTGTAGCGTGCCAGCAGGACGGGTTCGGGGTGACTTAGCCCTAGCGCACGTGATGCAAGCTGCCACGTACGAGACCACGTCCTGCCGGATTTTGGGCCACCAGAAACGACGCGATACCAGCTCTAAGGTGCCCTTCACCCCTGGGTGACCAGCCAGTACCGAATCGTGGTGTTCCTTCAACACCTTAGGCCGAAGATGCAGGGGTACAAATGATTTGTTGGCGGGAAGTCCTGGTGGTACCTCCTCTTGGGCCTCGGCAATCTCCGCCTCTACCTCAGTCGTGAGAGCCGAGACCACTACCCCTTTCTGGAGGATGGGTACCGGCTCTTCCCGAGGTTCTCCCCCCGGAAAACACCTAGACAAAGCATCCGCCTTGGTGTTTTTAGCCCCGGGACGGTACGTCACAAGAAAATTGAAACGAGTAAAAAACAATGCCCAGCGAGCCTGCCTAGGAGACAGACGCTTGGCCGACTCCAGGTAGAGCAGATTCTTATGGTCGGTGATAACTGTGACCTGGTGAGCCGCCCCCTCCAAGAAGTGTCGCCATTCCTCAAAAGCCAGTTTGATGGCCAACAACTCCCTGTTGCCGATATCATAATTCCGTTCGGCCGGCGACAACTTCTTGGAGAAGTAGGCGCATGGATGCATCTCGCTCAAGGACGAGCCTTGAGACAGTACTGCCCCCACTCCCACCTCCGACGCATCAACCTCTACCACAAAAGGTTTAGACACGTCTGGTTGCACCAGAATGGGGGCTGAAGCAAAACTATTCTTCAGACGCTCAAATGCACGTATAGCCACCTCAGGCCAGTTCGCCAGATCGGCACCCTTTTTTGTCATGTCCGTGAGCGGTTTGGCGACAGTCGAAAAGTGTTTTATAAATTTCCTATAATAATTCGCAAACCCAAGGAACCGCTGGAGTGCTTTCAGACTCTCCGGCCTCTCCCATTGCAACACCGCTTGCACCTTAGCGGTGTCCATTTTAAAACCAGCTGCGGACACAATATATCCCAAAAAGGGCAACTCCTGGACAAAAAATAAACATTTTTCCAGCTTAGCATAGAGCTGGTTCTCCCGGAGCAACTGTAACACCTGCCTAACATGCTGCAAATGAGTGTCCCGATCGCTAGAATAAATGAGGTTATCATCCAGGTATACCATCACAAATCTCCCCAGGACATGAGCAAAGACATCATTAATAAAATGTTGGAAAACGGCAGGCGCGGTGGTCAACCCAAACGGCATAACCAGACTCTCAAAATGACCCTCAGGAGTGTTAAACGCCGTCTTCCACTCATCCCCCTGACGGACCCTTATGAGGTTATACGCCCCCCTGAGGTCCAGCTTGGAAAACCATTTTGCCCCCGCTACCTGGTTGAACAAATCCGGGATCAACGGCATTGGGTAGGGATCACGGATAGTAATCTGGTTTAACTCTCGGAAATCCAGACTCGGGCGTAACCCCCCATCTTTCTTCTTAATGAAGAAAAACCCCGCGGCTACAGGCGAGGACGAAGGCCGGATGTGACCTTTACTCAGACTCTCCGCGATGTAGTCTTTCAGAGCTTGTCTCTCAGGACCAGAAATATTAAACATCCTGGCCTTAGGTAATTTGGCCCCGGGTTTTAACCTAATAGCACAGTCATAGGCTCTATGTGGAGGCAGTTCTGAGCAACCCTTCTCAGAGAAAACATCCGCGAAATCCTGCAAAGCCTCCGGCAGGCTGGGAGTCACGGCGGACACACATGTGGCCAAGCAATTGTCTTGGCAGAAACCACTCCATTGTACTATGTCCTGAGTTTTCCAATCAATTACCGGGTTGTGCCTGGACAGCCATGGAAAACCCAGGACCATTTGAGCTGGGAGATTACGGAGGACCCTACATGTAACCGACTCAGAATGTAGGACCCCAATGTGGAGTTTCACCTCTGCCACAAACTCAGTAATCTCCCCTTGAGGGAGGGGAACAGCATTAATGGTCACCACCTGTATGGGGTGAGGAAGTTTTTCAATCTTAAACCCGGCGGTGTGTGCAAACTCCTCATCTATGAGATTGGTGGCGGAACCGCTATCCACGAACACTGATATAGGTAGCTCTCTGCCGGCGACAATAACCTTGGCAGGGAGCATACATTGAGATACCATCATGGAGGATATGCATACGCTCAGTTGGGTCTCCTCCATACCCTCTGAGCTTAACAGTTTTCCGCCGGTGTGACCCTCTTAGGTAGTACCGGGCAAACGTTAACATAATGACCACCTTTACCACAGTAGAAACATGCTCCGGACTTCCGGACTCCCGGAGCGCAAGGCTGAACCTGTGCCACGCCAGCAATCTGCATAGGTTCAGGGGACTCATCTACTTCAACCACACCTGCACCTCTGTTTTCCCCCAGAGGTAGCGTCTCCTGTGCCCCCTGACGAAAACGGCGATCAATACGTATCACCAAACTCATGGCAGACTCCAATGATGCCGGAGTCTCATACATCAGGAGGGCTTGTTTCACCCTCCCTGATACCCCATGAATAAACTGGCTCCGCAGTGCTGGGTCATTCCACTGTGTGTCTACAGCCCAGCGGCGAAATTCCGAACAATAGTCTTCTGCCAAGCGCTCCCCCTGGCGGAGGGCGCGGATTTTAGATTCCGCTAGAGCCAGTCGGTCAGGGTCATCGTAAATGAGCCCGAGGGCAGAAAAAACATTATCGACCGAATGAAATGTAGCAGAGTCAGGTGGTAAGGAAAATGCCCATGCTTGGGGGTCACCACTCAGTAATGACAACACCAGCCCTACTCGCTGGGCCTCATTACCTGAGGATATTGGCCGCATGCGGAAGTATAATTTGCAGGCCTCCCGAAATACAACAAATTTGCTGCGATCGCCTGAAAATCGTTCTGGCAGCGGAAACTTCGGCTCTGCACCGATACCTGCAGATGCCGTTTGCACCTTTGCTACTATCAGGCCCTGCTGCTGAACTGCCCCATTCAACTCGGAGACCTGTATGGACAGCGCCGCCAACTGGCGGGTTATGGAATCTAATGGATCCATGGACTCCTGAAAAAATGTGGGCCGATTATAATGTCACGGGGGCTTAGTTCAACTAAGGCTGAAATACCCGGGGCCCCTGTGGTGTCCCTTTACTAGGGGAAACCCTGTCTGACCCTCAACCCAGGGTTTTTGCTGAAGGTGCAAATGCCTGAGCCTCCGACCTTTCCTTATCTCCTGCTCAGCCCTGCACTTAACCCTCCACCCTCCACCCAGTGAGAAGTCACCACCAAAGCTCCCACACAAATAATGACAGACAGGGAGAACTTAAACTGCACTGCGCCGCACACACACAGGAATAAACAGTAATGTGAACAGGGCACAACTAAACACAAATATGGGAAGGAGAAAGGATAACGACGGATCATACGACACCAGATATGAATCTCTCTCTCTTGAACACCTCCACTCCAGACCGGAACCACTTGGTATGAAACACAAGCTATAATCGGCGACGCCCATAGGCCAGCATGACTATTTAAAGACCGTGGGCGTGACTAACCATCCAACCTGGTCTCCAGCAGGATTAACCCCCGAGAGCCTGAAGATCAGGCCGGCGCCACTGAGGCTATAGTGGCTGGAGGTGGAACTACCTCTGCCTGCCGGATGCTGTGGTGTGAACAGCGTCCAACATGACACACATACTGGATGGGCCCGGGAAAATCCTCCTCAGATTATGCATTTTGTACTACTGAACTCTTTCTTTATACATTGACAGGCCTGCCCTGCTGCCAAGTCATATGCACCCATATACGCCTTGGAACCCACATACTGGATGGGCCCAGGAAAATCCACCTCATATTATGCATTTTGTACTCCCGTACTCTTTCCTTATGCATTGATAGCAAGGCCTGCCCTGCTGCCAAGTCATATGCACCCATATACGCCTTGGAACCCACATACTGGATGGGCCCAGGAAAATCCACCTCACATTATGCTTTTTGTACTCCCGTACTCTTTTTTTATGCATTGACAGCAATGCCTGCCCTGCTGCCAAGTAATATGCACTCCAATACACCTTTGAACCCACATACTGGAAGGGCCCAGGAAGATCCACCTCACACTATGCATTTTGTACTCCTGTACTCTTTCTTTATACATTGACAGCAATGCCTACCCTGCTGCCAAGTCGTATGCACCCCAATACGCCTTGGAACCCACATACTGGATGGGCCCAGGAAAATCCACCTCACATTATGCATTTTGTACTCCTGTACTCTTTCTTTTTGCATTGACAGCAAGGCCTGCCCTGCTGCCAAGTCGTATGCACCCCAATACGCCTTGGAACCCACATACTGGATGGGCCCAGGAATATCCATCCACTGGGTAAATCTGACATGGAGAAGGACTTGGGGGTCCTAGTTAATGATACTTACCTGGAGCAGCCAGTGCCAGGCAGCGGATGCCAAGGCAAACAGGATCATGGGGTGCATTAAAAGAGGTCTGGATACACATGATGAGAGCATTATACTGCCTCTGTACAAATCTCTGGTTAGACCGCACATGGAGTACTGTGTACTGTTTTGGGCACCGGTGCTCAGGAAGGATATAATGGAACTAGAGCGGGTACAAAGGAGAAAAATTAGGATTATTTAGTCTAGAAAAAAGACGACTGAGGGGCGATCTAATATCCATTTATAAGTATATAAGGGGACAATGCAAATATCTCTCCGAGGATCTGTTTATACCAAGGAAGGTGACGGTCACAAGGAGGCATTCTCTGCGTCTGAAGGAGAAAAGGTTTTTCCACCAACATAGAAGAGGATTCTTTACAGTTAGGGCAGTGAGACTCTGGAATTCCCTGCCTGAGGAGGTGGTGATGGCGAACTCAGTCGAAGAGTTCAAGAGAGGCCTGGATGTCTTCCTGGAGCGTAACAATATTGTATCTTACAGTTATTGTTAGATTTTTTTTTTAGAAGGACGTAGATCTGGGGATTTATTCTGACAGAATTTTATAGGCTGAACTGGATGGACTATTGTTTTTTTTCGGCCTTACTAACTATGTTACTATTTTACTATTATGCATTTTGGACTCCTGTACTCTTTCTTTATACATTGACAGGCCTGCCCTGCTGCCAAGTCATGCACCCAATATGCCTTTGAACCCACATACTGGAAGAGCCCAGGAAAATCCACCTCACATTATACATTTTGTACTCCTGTACTCTTTCTTTATGATTTGACAGGCCTGCCCTGCTGCCAAGTCGTATGCACCCCAATACGCCTTGGAACCCACATACTGGATGGGTCCAGGAAAATCCACCTCACATTATTCATTTTGTTCTCCCGTACACTTTCCTTTTGCATTGACAGCAAGGCCTACCCTGCTGCCAAGTAATATGCACTTCAATACGTCTTTGAACCCACGTACTGGAAGGGTCCAGGAAAATCCACCTCACATCATTTTGTACTCCCGGTTCTCTTTCTTTATGCATTGATAGGCCTGCCCTGCTGCCAAGTCATATGCACCCCAATACGCCTTGGAACCCACATACTAGATGGGCCCAGGAAAATCCACCTCACATTATGCATTTTGTACTCCCGTACTCTTTCCTTATGCATTGATAGCAAGGCCTGCCCTGCTGCCAAGTCATATGCACTCCAATCAGCTTGTGAACACACATACTGGAAGGCCACATGATAACCCACTTCACAGTCTTCATTTGGTCCTGCTATACAGTTTCCTTATGCCTTGAATGTAAGGGCCGCCTTGACTCAAATGTCCACGCACCACAATCCCCCCCTTGGATGAAACATGGGTGAGGGCCTCCAAAAAAATAAAGGCCCATTACAAAGGAGCTGGTCTCCTAGACTCGTATTTTCCATACACGCAATGCATGGGCTGATAAAAATTTCCCCATGGGGGTACATTTTTTTAAAGTCTAGTATGGGCATCATAGACACTCTTGCAAAAAATTAAACTGCCTGTAGCAGGCCAGGACACGTTAACCATGGTGATCTAGTGGTGGATAATGAGGACACATAATAAGAAATCATACTGAAATCAAATTAATGAATTAATAATGTGAATCCACCTATGAAAGGCACAAAAAAAAGGTTGGGGTGAACACAGGTGCATAGATATGAAACCAGAATGTGTTCAACGAGATATGTTTGTTCCTAGCATCAGTTCAGAGACAGGGATATAAATAAAAATATAGTGACTTTTGCATCATGGAATATGTTGACCCTGGTGTTCTAATGGTTGTGGATTATGAGGATGAGGATAGGGAGGAGGATAACACCAAACAGACCCAATCATGAAGCGGATAACCAATGTGTGATTGTGAAGAGGTGCGTGAGAATTCACCTCCCCAACCACCCCAAAAAATGATTTTAGGTTATGTTTGGATGTTTTCATTCGGTGGTGTTTTGAAGTCTTGGCCAATCCAGCCCTTGTTCATTTTGATAAGAGTCAGCATTGTCAGTTGACAGGCGGATGCGCTTATCTGTTATAATTTCACCAGCATCACTAAAAACCCGCTGAGACAGAACGCTAGCAGCAGGGCAGGTCAGGACCTCGAAAGCGTAGAGAGTCAGTTCATGCCACGTGTACAGCTTGGATAACCAGTCATTAAAAGCCACAGAGGAATCCTGGAGGATGTTTGTACGCTCTGCAAGCTACTCCTTCACCATCTTCCCAAACATTGCACTTCTTGAGACACAACCCCTTGCCTCTGTGGCGGCACGATGTGAGGGTGTGAGAAAACTGTCCTAGAAATTTGCCATTGTTCATCTGCCTGAGCTGAATTATACTTCAGTCTCTGTCGCTTGCACTCCTTGGCTGTACAAGAAATTCTGACGTCTGCTGCCAGCGTTTCTTACATGGTATTTTTTTCAGTAATTCTGCTTCAAGGGCCCTCTGTTACATCATCATTTTTGTACAACTCTCTGCCTCTGGCAGAAGAGAATGAACATTTTCCTTGTAGCGTGGGTCTAGAAGTGTCACCAACCAGTAATGAGTGTCCCAGAAAATTGTTTTAATGCGAGTGTCACGGGAAACACTGCGCAACCTAAAGTCAGCCCTGCGTGCAAGACTACTAACAGGCAAGACTTCCGTGTCCTCACCAACAAGACGACTGACCATGTTGTCCTCCTCCTCATCCTCATCCTACTCCTCCCTGTCCTCCTCCTACCTGTCCTCAGGCCATCCTCGCTGAACAGACGGTATGACAGCTGTGCTTGTAGTACCGTCTATAGTGCATGAAACTAGCTCCTGTTCTCCTTACTCCTCCTTATTGTCTACTAATGCACTTTGCGACGACATGAGGCTGGGCTGAGTGTAATCTGTAATCACCCTGTATGGTTCCTTGCTCTACATCCTTGTACGCTACCTGCAATGCATCATCTTTAATAGTGAAAACAAAAAGCAAAAAACACAAATATCCTGAACTAAAAAGTAAAAAATATACTGCAAATAATGCATAAAGGTAATAATAATAATAAGGGTATTTAGTAAACATAATTTTGATCAAAATAATGTACAAGCCATCCCGCCACGTCACGGCAACCCTTGTGGGACAGTCCCTACTCTAGTATTTAAAACCTTTTCACTTGCTAAGTGGCGTGAATGTGAATAAGGGTCGAGCGGCTGAACCACTAGTGACAGCTTAGGCCAGACTGGATGGCTTTCCCAGCTCAGAAAGAGGGCGGTCACACCCCTATATGCACTGAATGCACAATGAAATGAATAAAAAACAAATCTGAACTGAGAAAAGTAAGTTAATGTGTATGCACAATGTAAGTGCATGTTAACACATGACCATTAACCAGAGAAAACAAAAAGCAAGAAACACAAATATCCTGAACTAAAAAGTAAAAAATATACTGCAAATAATGCATAAAGGTAATAATAATAATAATAAGGGTATTTAGTAAACATAATTTTGATCAAAATAATGTACAAGCCATCCCGCCACGTCACGGCAACCCTTGTGGGACAGTCCCTACTCTAGTATTTAAAACCTTTTCACTTGCCATGTGGCGTGAATGTGAATAAGGGTCGAGCGGCTGAACTACTAGTGACAGCTTAGGCCAGACTGGATGGCTTTCCCAGCTCAGAAAGAGGGCGGTCACACCCCTATATGCACTGAATGCACAATGAAATGAATAAAAAACAAATCTGAACTGAGAAAAGTAAGTTAATGTGTATGCACAATGTAAGTGCATGTTAACACATGACCATTAACCAGAGAAAACAAAAAGCAAAAAACACAAATATCCTGAACTAAAAAGTAAAAATAGTGAGCAGTCAGGTTTTCAGAATGTTGAGAAGCGGGACGGTGACGCTAATGATGGCGTCATTGCCGCTCACCATCTTGGTGCAGTCCCCAAAGTTCTTGAGGATGGTACATATGTCTGACATCCATGTCCACTCCTGAGGTCTTATGTGTGAAGTCGCAACTGAATATCGATGGCCTTGTTGATGCTGGTAGTCAACAATTAACCTCTTCTGCTCACAAATCCTTTCCAACATATGCAGTGTAGAATTCCAAAGTGTGGGGACATCAAACAACAGTCGGTGAGACGGAATCTGCAATCACTGCTGAAGTACGGCAAGAGCAGCTGAAGCCGTAGCCGCCTTTCTAAAATGGTCAGACAGACAGCGTACTTTCACTAGCAGATCTGGCAGCTCCGGGTAGCTTTTGAGAAAACGTTGAACCACGAGGTTAAGCCACATGAGCAAGGCAACATACGTGTGTGCTCACCTTGCCTCAGAGCCGCCACCAGGTTCCGGACAATGTCACACACGACCATGCCTGGCTGTAGGTTCTGCAGTGTCAGACAAATATCTGACTGCTCCTTCAGCGCTGTGCACAACTCTTCTGCATTGTGCGGTTTGTCACCTATGCAGACTAGCTGACTAGCTTCAGCACAGCCTGTTACCGCTTGGCTGAGGCAGTGCTGCAGTGTTTCCAGCTTCTGAGTGATGTCTTCATTTCAGAGATGGAGGCTGAAGAAGAGGAGGTTGAGGTGCAGGAGCTGTAGAGTGTGGGTGCTACCCTGATTGACGTAGGGCCCGCATTCCTTGGCATGGGGAGGATGTGTTCCATCCCAAGGTCCAACAGGAGTCTCAGCTTCCACTAAATTCCACTTGATCACATGTCCGTGGTTAGGTGGACTTTCTCAGTAACAGCATTGTTGAGGGCACAGGTAATGTTGTGGGACAGATGCTGGTGTTATGCAGGCACGGCACAATGGGAGAAATAGTGGCGACTGGAGACCAAGTACCTTGGAAAGGCCGCCGCCATCAAGTTGCGAAAAGCTTCCGTCTCAATGAGCCTAAAAGGCAACATTTCGAGCGCAAGCAGACAAGAAATGTGCAAATTAAGTATTGTGGCATGTGAGGCATTGGCTGCGTTTTTTCGCTTGCGTTCCAATGACTGGGGTATAGACAACTGAAGGCTGGGCTGGGACAAAGACGTGGACGGGCTTGATGATGGTGCTGGTTGACTGTGGGCAACAACAGGCGCAGAGCCCAAGGCATCTTCACAGGCACGGTGAACTGGGGATTGGTTTGGACGTGAAACAGTGGAAGAAGCAGTGTTGTCACCTGCAGACTGTGTTCCTGGAGGCTGGGGTTCGGCCCACAAAGTCGGGTGCTTTGCTACCATGTGCCTAATCATGCTGCTTGTGGTCAGGCTGGTAGTTTTGCTACCCCTGCTGATGTGGGCATGGCAAGTGCTGCAAATGGCCTGTTTGGGGTTATCAGCAAATTAGTTATCAGTTTGCGGGTTATCAGTCTTTAAAAGATAACCAGACTCGGGAAGACCTAACCGAAGGAATAGCCACTTGTTAGGGATGGCGGAACGCACTAAATAAATAAATAATAAAGTGCGTTCGCCACTCGGGGTCCACCGTGCAGTAGGTGTTAAAACCGCTGCTAGACAATGGCAGACGCGCTATATGGCGGTATAATGCGCGCGGGTTCATCGTCACCCGATGTGCGCAGAGCGGACTCTGTTAACTCACAGAGGCGCCGTAACATAAACATAAACACCGAGCCTGTTAGACTCACAGGTCTCAGCGAAATTGCGTGCACGGTATCAAGTCACAGGACAGGGTCCAAGACAGGGGACGGTGTCCGTCTAGACCTACCGTGCGTGCGGCGTCGCAACTGCGGATGCCGGTAAGTGCTGCCGAATGCAGCCGGTGGCAGACACAGCCGCTATGCGAAAGTGCCGTGAGAGACGTGACACCACCGGACGCTAGTGTAGAGGTGCGGTGTGCACAGTGGCCTATGGCTTGCCACTGACTGGCGCTGACTCTTTCTATAGTTCCCTATCCACATGCGTAATATCAGAGGGAGGGGAATCTTAATAAGTCAGTCACCAGAATCATACATCCATCACCATTCACACATCCAGCAAGAAGAGTCTATACTAGCGCATGGCCGAGCGGCCATGCGGGCCTTTTATAGCCGTGCGCTGCCGGGACCTTCCTGATCTCTGAGATGGACCAGTCAGATCTGGAGAAGGACCAGAGCACGTGTCTTCCGACCTCCAGTGGGAGGTCGTCTCATGAGCATGCTCAGTAGAGCGGCAGAGGGACAGCCTCAGGAATGGCTTGCTGCAGAGCAGCATGTGAGGCTCTGGACTCCTGTTGTTTCACTGCAGGAATCCGACACCTAACAGCGACCTCCATCCTGTTGGTGTTACAGGGAACAGATGCACGCCTTCTGTCTGCGACCACCACACTGGTTCTTCCTGCCTGTTAGGGTGGTATGCCTCCTTCCCCATGTGTGCTATCTCCTCGCTTTGCATGTTCTCCTGCCAGGTTGTCTCAGTCTCATGTCATCCACCAACTCGTCTTCTACATCCGCACCCTGCTCCTCCTCCTGACTTTCCGGCAATTGTGTCTCATCATCATCCACCTCAGGTGACCGTGGCAGCTGAAAGATTTGTGCATCGCTACATGGAATATCATCTTGCCCCGCTTCAAGTGGAGCGGGTGAGAGGCACAAATCTCCAAATGGATAACTGAACAGCTCTTCAGAGTGTCCGAGTGTGGGATCAGTTGTCTCAGGGCACTCGGCATGGTGGGAGGAAGGAGGATCAGGGTGAGTAATATCCGCTCCACAGTCACCGCTACTCAGACTTGACCGTGTGGAAGACATGGTGATGGTGGTGGTGGCTAACTGGCTGGAAGCCTTATCCGCTATCCAACCAACAACCGTGTCACACTGCTCTAGATTCAATAGTGGTGTGGTGCGGTTCCCTAGAAACTGACAGGAAGGTCGAGCGCGCAGATGTGGGTCTTTGCTGTGGCCCACTTTCTGCTTGACCACGGCTTCGTGCTCTGCATGCACCATCAGCATCACGTCCACTTCCCCATCCCTTGCCATGCCCAGTTTAAAAAACCACTGAAAGATTTCAAAACCTCAATACAAATAGATTTCTTGTGAGAAAAATTAGATGTGATAAGTATGCCTGCAAAGCAAACAATTTTCCACCACAGATACACCAGGCCTCAGCCTGAGATAACAGACTGTATTCATTTTTTATTATTTTTTGTATACAAAAGACTGCTGGATATAACAACTGTGACAGCCAGGCCGAAAAAAGTAAACCAGCGTTAAATGGTGAAAATTTCACCACGCACAGATAACAGCTGGCACGAAGATACAGCACCAAAAAAATGGGTGGTCTTAATTTTTTTTTGGCCTAAATACTGCTTTATTTCAGCCAAACTAACAGCCAGGCAACAAGGATAAAAAAAAGCAGTTACATGGCAAAAATGTCCCCACGCACAGATAATAGCTGGCCCGAAGATACCGCATCCAAAAATGGCTGGCCTTTATTTTTTTGGCCTAAATACTGCTTTATTTCTGCAAAACTAGCAGCCAGGCAACAAACATGCCGTGAACAAAACGCCACCAATTTACTCCCAGCCGTTAACCTACATGCTCAGAAGCACCACAACCACCAGGATATACTGTTCACTGACATAACTTGGGGATCCGACCACTCTTGTAAGAAAACTCCCCATCCACTTTTCACCAGATCGCCACCAACTTAAATCCTATAAGTGGGAACCCAATACTCTAAATCCTCCCAGACCAATTTCCAAGCAACTTCAAGGACTCCCCCCCACCGCCACAATGAGGGCCTTTGAAAACCTCAATGGCCTGAGACCCCCCAAGATCGCAAAGCTATGGCCCTCTCAATGCCTTCCTGAAGGCCGAGTGCCCAAATATCAGAACCCACCGCGTTTAGGTGGGCCCCATCGGCCAACAAAAATCCCCCACCCCTTTTTCCCAATCAAAATGCCTTACAGATACAATGCCATTCCTGGATACGAAAGAGGACACTGCCCTGTTCACTTTAATTCTGGCTTTGTTCACCTTATCAAGCGACCTCATATTATGCCAGCGCCTCCGGGGTACAATTTCCGACCAGACAATCGTAACCCCCCCATACAATAACCACAAACGCAATAAATCTTGCTTGACGTCATTCACCAACTCCCTGTACGGCCGAACACCCAAGTCATTTCCCCCACATGCAGAACCAGGATGTCCAGAGCTCGGTCCAAACGGGCACTACCACGTATTTCGGGCAGGACCCTCCTCCATGCCACGACCCTAAAGCCGAGCCACTGGATTACCGCGATGCTCCTGGGGAAGCCAAGTTGTCTACCCTGCTTCCTGACGTCAGCCCGCAAAGCTCCCCAGTGCAGAAAGGAATGGCTGAAAATCCACACCAGTAAGGCGGTAGTACCTGAAATGAAAAACAAATCTCTGACACACAAACAATAACCAAAAGAAAAAACACACAGCCAGACCACCTGCCCCACTAGGGCCACACGTAACTCCGGTAACGGTGTGACCTCCACCCTCCAATGTGCTGAATAGTCTCGGCCCTCTGCCCACATACCGCCGCCTCAGTTATTATTATTTTTATTATCATTATTATTATGCATTTATATAGCGCCATTCATTCCATGGCGCTTTACATGTGAAAAGGGGGAAAATATAGACAAGTACAATAAACATGTGTAAGACAAGGGACACACAAGTACAGAAGGAGAGAGGACCCTGCCCGCGAGGGCTCACAGTCTACAGTTGCAGCCCCAATGCAAAAAGAGTGAAGGGCAAAACAAGATTCGTCCAAACCCAAAAAACGAATAGCTTTCTTAAAAATCAACGCAAACTGATACCTAGACAAAACTACCCCATCCACATGGCACAACCATGAACCCTCCGGACTGGGCTGTAAATCCCAGAAACTGCGTAAGCATTGAACTGGGCACATCATGAAGCCTGTCACCGGGCCCAACACAATACGTCTCCCCCTCCCCTCCTGGTCCGTCTTGGACTTCCGCAGGCAGAACTCAACCCCCCGGGATGTAATCACAACATCCCTAGCCAAAAAGCCCACCTTGTACACTCTTATTAGGTGAAACTAATTCCCCCACCCATAAAGCTCCAAAAAAGGCGAAGGAAAAACCCAGCCGAAATAGGCGAACTTCAAAAGCAGTGGAACTCAATGACTCTAGCGCCCCCCAATCGTTCTAACAAACTAAAAGATACAAGACGCCTCGTGTCCCCCCCGCCCTGTGACACAGCGAAACACCTTCACTGCCTGTTTAACCAAAAACATTTTTGTCAAATCCTTATGGCCCTGAAAGCCAAAAGCCAAAGCGGCCATAACACGTGTCACCTTCGCGGACGACCACCCTTCAGCAGCCCCTCGGCCCAACCAAGAAAGCAAAATCCTCACTTGGTTATCCCAAGCTACCAGGTCCGGGCTTGCTGGCAACAAACCCTCCCATAACTTCCAAATTGCCCGATAACACTCCCACGTTTTAGGGGCCAACGAGGATCTAATTAATGACTCCATAGATCCTCCGGGAATTCCAAGCCCTCGACTTCCAGTTCCGGAGCCAACGATCAAAAACGGTCCCACTGTAAACGAGAAAGAGAATTAGCAATGTCATTGCACACACCGGGAACATGCGTCACCATAACATCTGTATTCAAGGACAAGCAAGCCAAAACTAGCTGTTGCGGAACCCGGACAACCGGGGGGGACCACGCAGAAAGACCATTAATTGCACAAACCACTCCCATGTTGTCGCAATTAAAACGCACCCATTTGTTCTGAAAGTCCTCCTTCCACAAATGCACAGCTACCAAGATAGGAAAAATTTCCAACAAAGCCACATTCCGAACCAGACCAGCTGAAAGCCAATGCGCTGCACACCACTGACCCCTGAAATACGCTCCGAATCCAACACCACCTGCCGCATCCATGTACAATTCCAAAGCATCATTGTCAACAACCTCCGCCATCACCAGCGAGCGACCGTTGTACCCTTCCAAAAAAAAAAAACAAACCTCCAAATCCGCCTTGAGCTCAGCCGAAAGCCTAATGAAATTATTGGGGACTCGAACTCCAGCAGTAGCGCTAGCCAGTCTACGTGAAAAAACCCTCCCCATCGGCATAACCCGGCACGCGAAATTCAGCTTCCCTACCAGCAACTGGAGGTCGCGAAGGGACAATTTTTTCAAACGGCGCGTCCACGCCACCTTATTCTGAAGAGACAGGACTGTGTCCTCAGGCAACTTGAATTCCCATTCAAACGGTGTCAATGTCGATACCCAAAAAACGCAAGCAAGTACTTGGACCCTCCGTTTTTCCCGGGGCCAACGGCACACCAAAATGATCAGCCGCCCACTCAATTGTTCGTAAAATCCTGTGACAACATAAGGAATCAGCCGGACCAAAACATAGGAAATCATCCAAATAATGAATGATAGACTCAAAACCTGAAAAATCACGAACCACCCATTCTAAAAACGAACTGAAGCCTCAAAATAAGCGCAGGACAAGGAACACCCCATGGGCAAGCACCTGTCTACAAAAAATCCGCCATCCCAAAAGCAACCCAAAAGTTTGATGCTATCATGGTGAACTGGCAATAGCCGAAACACAGATTCAATATCTGTTTTAGCCAAGAGAGCCCCACGACCACACCTCCTAACCCATCTTGCCGCTTCATCAAACGAAGAATAAACCAAGGAGCAAAGCTCAAGGTCAATCCCGTCGTTCACAGACCTACCACGAAGAAAAGATAAATGATGAATCAGCCGAAATTTGTTCGGCTACTTTTTTGGCACTACGCCCAGAGGGGAAACCACCAAATCAGAAAAGGGAGGAGCAACAAACGTTCCCGCCATGCGGCCCAACCCATTTCCTTGCCCAATTTTTCAGAAACCACTGCACTATGCATCACCGCAGAAGACAAGGCGTAGTTATAACAAAGGCGGCAGGGGGGATAACAAAACCATCACGAAAACCAGAGAACAGCAAAGCCGCTTTGTCCCTGTCCGGATATCTATTTAGCTAAGGGACCATCCTTTCCAGACTCACTGGCATCTTCCCCTTGGGAATTACCACCTCCGGATTTCGGCTTGCCTTTTTTAAAACACTTTGTGGCCCTGTGGGAGGCCCCACTGCAGTTGGAGCATAGGTGTTTAAATTTGCAATTCGCTCCAAACTTGCATTGCCCATCATTAAATTGGCAGCTCAAGCCCATTTTGTGACCCCCTGACTGGCTCTGTCCTCTTGCCCCTGCCGAGTTGGGGTGACTAGTACCCTGGCTGGTGCTCGCAGCCCCCCCATGAAAGGAATGACAAAATTTATTTTGCGCTATGACTTGCATCCAGAGGCCAATATCCTTTTGGTCCCACCGTATCGCAGGCCGTACTGCCTTTCTCTGAGAAAATTGTTTGTCGTATCTGACACCCCTGCCCACCATAAACCCTATGAGCCTCACCAATAGAGTCCATGTAGCAAAATAAAGAGGAGCAATTTTCAGGCGCCTTTTCGCCTATGACACTTGCCAAGATGGCGAACGCTTGCAGCCAATTGAGGAACGTCTGCAGAATCAAGCGCCATCTACGCTTTTCTTCTTCCTCTTTTTTGCTGTCATCCTTTTTGCTTTTGTCCAAATTCAATTTTTCAAGAGAAAGAAGAGAAAAAAATCTCCACATACTTGTCCTTCCAGATACGCTCCCTAAATTCTTTTTTAAAATGTGCCCCCAACGGACCTTCAAAGGACACGTACAGTTCCCCATGCGCCCTATCATCCAGATGCACTCGACATTCTTTCTCCTTCTCCGTCTGCACGGACTCCGAAGCTGGATTGGCTATCTTCCCTACATACTTCCTATTAGGCCCCACACGTACCCACTCCCCTGCAGACCAACCCATGCCGCTAAATGACACGGGGCGACAATACCGTGATCTAAACGGGAAAGCAAGTTCCTCACATCCGCCAACATGTCCCTAACACCTACAGTAATAGAGTTCCCACACACAGCCGACCCCATAGCACTACTATCCTCACCCAGCTGACCCTCACTCACAACCGAAGAAGATAGAATAGGATGACAAAGACGTGACATAGATGGGTACTCACCAGGCTGCGAGGGAGCTGTGGGCCCTCCAGCCGGAAAGCCTGGATCCAAGGACACGTTCCCGGCGTCATCTCTGGCAGGCACGCTGACATGATCCTGAAGCAATAGTCCGGAACCTTCATTGGTGGACAGCAACCCAGAGCCCTGGGCCCACGATACCAAAGAAGATCCCGACCGCTGGGATTCAGGTGCAACTGTCACCTGGGGTATAAAATCCCCAGTGTCTGTGTCCATGTCACATATCTGCTGCCCCGCATGCAGGGCCACCCCAGAAGAAACTCCCGGAGGAGGGAGGTAACACCCGACTGAGTCTACAGGAGCCAGGTCCCCCTGCCCCGCTTGTACTGCTCCCCCTGCCGGTCCCCAAGTCGCAGCCCCACTGTTGCTCATCCTCACAGAGGCAGGCTGCCTGGGTGGCACCGTGCCAGCGCAGCCCCCCGAAGCGTTGAGCCTCGGACATTGCCCGGCGTGTGATAGCTCCGCCCCCTCAGCAGCACGAGGCGGCGGCTTGCTCACTGCCGCAGGGCCTCGCCTGGCGAGCGGATTTCTCCCAGGCTGGGGTCGGCTGGCCCGAGGTCTAAAAGACGCCCGGCCTGGATGGTCCCGAGAGGGGATCCTGCGCGAAGCCCGGGGAGTAGAGTCTGCGGAGAGCTGTTCAGGAGACCGAGGCTGCCGCTCCCACGGCGAAGACTGGGCAGCCGACCCAGCGCTCCCTCCAAGGATCCCAATCACGACCTTCTAGCCAGCCCTGGGGCTGGGAAAGCGTCGCCGCCCTCAAGCACTCCAGGATGAGGTCCACGCCAGACATGGTGAGTGGACCTGTCGTGCACCCAGTAGAGCGGGAACTGAGGGGAAACCTCCCCTTACTATACCCTATGCCCCCCTTATGAAACAGCCCTTTAATTTACATATCCCCCATACTTCCAAGAACCCCGTCATGCCGGTCTCCACCCACACTGTGGGAGGGGGAGGACGGCTCTGCTCCGGCCTTTTCTGATACTGATGATAGAATAGCTGATTTCTGAAGACTGTTTTATTATACAGTTGATACAGACGTTTCACTAGCTCCTCTTTATTCTCCTAGAAGTTTGTCACATAAATGGAACTGGATGATATGATGTCTTCCAGGAAACAACCAGGGATTTTGCACATTGGCATACTAGGAAAAAAAAGGAATCATCTATAAATTCACCAGAAACATTTACCTAGTTCATGGTTTTATATAGAGATATTTATGTACACAACTAGCCTCTCCTCTGTGTCTGTGCTCTCCTCACTAACAGATGGTTCATTATCTGCACAGAAATATGGAGAAGTGAAAAGATTTTATTTTTGAGGTTCAAAACTGATGATTTTGCTGATAAGGCATGTCAGTATGCAACTTAAATCCTATAACAGGGAACCCAATACACTAAGTCCCCTCAGACCAATTTCAAAACAACTTCAAGGACTTCCCTCCTCACCGCCCCTTCCACTATGACCAAACGCTATAAGGAAATAAAAAGCCCTACAAAAATCAATCAAAAAGGGGAAGGAAGGCGGGACTGTCGTGCACCCAGTAGAGCGGTAACTGAGGGGGAACCTACCCGTACTATACCCTATAACCCCCCACCCCCCTTATGAAACACCCCTTTAATTTGCATATCCCTCATACTTCCAAGACCCCCATCATGCCGGCCTCCACTCACACCGTGCGAGGGGGAGGACGGCTCTGCTCCGGCCTTTTCTTGACGTTGGTATTGTCAAGTCCTATCGGGAGGAAGGAGGAAAGCCAAACATGTTGTGAGTTCATTTTCCCCTTCACTACTGAGGCCCGAGGAACTCCCTCTTCTGGTGAAGAAAGGTAGTGAGCCTGATTGTCAAACACCTGGGGCTGATGATGATGACTGGCTGAGTGGAGTTAATGACTGGATATATGGCTGCCGACGCCCTTCTGGCTTGCGGGTGATTTCTCTGTGGACTTCTAGGAAACTAGTCTGATTCCTGCTCATCTAAAGCTAAGATTTCTGCTTTGCCTTTTTGCATTAGTGTTTTGTTTTCCTTGCTTTTCTGGATTCTGCCATTCCCTGCTGGGGTGAGCTGAATCTCCTTTTGCCTGTTGCTCTGTCTTCAGAATATTCCTGAGTACTGACATAGCTTTTTTGAAGCCTAGCGTCTTCAGGGCCTTTTTTACTGTCAGTTGGTTGGCTCTTATTTTCATAGGGTTTTTCACGGATTGCAGACAGCAGCCTTCCTGTCCTTTCCTATCTAAGCTAGCGTTGGCCCCATCTTTGCTCAGTCTATCTTTCAGTCTGTGTTTTGTTCTTTCTTCTTGCTTCACCGTCATTATATGTGGGGGGCTGCCTTTTGCTTTGAGGTCTGCTCTGGGGCAGTTTAGATTTCCCTTTCTGTCTTTAGGCTATGTAGTCCTCCGGCTGTGATCGAGGGGCCTAGGGCATCGTAGGAGCCCCCCACGGCTACTGCTAGTTGTGTTGATAGGTTCAGGGGTCTGCAATCCGATAGCTGCCAACTTCTCTGGTTTTCTGGACTTAGCTAGCATTTCTATTTTTGCCTCCTACGGTGACTCAATCATAACAGAATCACCCGCCATACCGCAGATTCTAGGGTACTCAATAGCAGGAAAGAATTGTATAAAAAAAAAGGTGTGTATATTTTTTCCTCTATATCTCTGAAGCCGTAGGGGGAATTTTTTTTCTCTCAATGGAGATAAAGCAATTGTCTGATCGTGTGAAGCAGCTCGCTGCGGAAGTGCGGGGAATTTCAGCCTACCTTGCTCATTCACATGCTGCTGAACCAAAGATTCCTACACCTGATGTATTTTTTGGGGATCAGTCTAAATTTTTGAATTTCAAAAATAATTGTAAATTATTTTTTGCCTTGAAGCCTAACTCGTCAGGGAGCTCCGCACAGCAGGTTAAAATTGTCATCTCTTTGCTGCGTGGTGATCCCCAGGATTGGGCGTTTTCTTTGAAACCAGATGATCCTATTCTGACTAATGTGAACGCATTTTTTCAGGCCTTGGGGTTGTTGTATGACGAACCTAATGCCATTGATCAGGCTGAAAAGACCCTGCTGGCATTGAACCAGGGTCGTGATTCTGCAGAATTGTACTGTCAAAAATTCCGAAAGTGGGCAGTACTTACTACCTGGAATGATAATGCCTTGGCTGCTCTCTTTCGGAAGGGGTTGTCAGAAGCCATAAAGGATACTATGGTGGGATTTCCTGTTCCCTTTGGTCTTGATGATTCTATGTCTTTAGCCATTCAGGTTGATCGGCGTTTACGCGAACGCAGAGCTGCACGAGAGGTGTTGCCACCTGTTGAACAGATGTCTGAACCTATGCAATGTGATAGAGTTTTTTCCAGAGAGCAGCGTCAGGAGTTCAGAAGGCGTAATAAGTTGTGTTTTTTCTGTGGAGATGCCTCGCATATTATTTCTGTCTGTCCTAAACGCGAGAAACGCTTTGCACACACGTTTTCTGTTGGTGGTGTTCAACCTAAGTTTCTTTTGGCTATTACTCTGATCTGCTCCCTGTCCACATTTTCCGCCAAGGCTTTTGTGGATTCGGGAGCAGCTCTAAACCTAATGGACTTGGATTTTGCTAAACGTTGTGGATTTCCAATGACACCTCTGCAGACGCCTATCCCTTTGAGGGGGATTGATGCTACTCCTTTGGCTAAAAATAAACCTCAGTTTTGGACCCAGGTGGTAATACGGGTCGCCCCAGACCATCAAGAAAATTTCAGGTTTTTGGTGTTACATAATCTGCATGATACTATTGTTCTGGGGTTTCCCTGGTTACAAATTCATAATCCAGTTTTGGATTGGAAATCTGTGTCTGTGGCGAGTTGGGGTTGTCGGTGTGCCTTTAGTGAGGCTCCGGTGTTTTCCACCTCTCCTCAGTCGCATGATGTTCCTGATTATTTGGCGGACTTTTATGATGTATTTAGTGAGAATGAGTCTGCGTCTCTGCCTCCTCATAGGAGTTATGACTGTGCTATTGAACTGAGCCCGGGGTGTAAATTTCCCAAGGGTCGGCTCTTCAATTTATCTGTACCCGAGCACGAGGCTATGCAATCCTATATTAAGGAGGCGTTGGAGAAGGGTCATATTAGACCATCCTCGTCACTCTTAGGTGCCGTTTTTTTTTTTGTAGCCAAAAAGGATGGATCATTAAGACCTTGTATTGATTATCGTGCTCTCAACAAAATTACTGTTAAATATCAGTATCCGTTACCCCTGATTTCTGATCTATTCTCCAGAGTTAAAGATGCTTGCTGGTTTACCAAGCTTGACCTTAGGGGTGGCGTATAATCTTATTCGCATTAAGCATGGGGATGAATGGAAGATGGCGTTTAATACTCCGGAGGGACATTTTGAGTACCTGGTGATGCCTTTTGGGCTCACTAATGCCCCTTCTGTCTTCCAGTGCTTCATGAACGATATTTTCCGAGATTTTGTCGATAAATTTTTGATTATCTATCTGGATGATATTTTGATCTTCTCCAAGGATTGGGATTCTCATGTGGAACATATTCGGACTGTGTTCCGGATCTTGAGGGAGAATTCCCTGTATGTCAAAGGATCTAAATGCTTTTTTGGAGTACAGAGGATTTCTTTTTTGGGATTTATTTTGTCCCCGTCAACTATTGAAATGGACCCGGCCAAGGTACAGGCCATTTACGATTGGGTTCAGCCCACTTCTTTGAAGGCCCTCCAGAAGTTTTTGGGTTTTGCTAATTTTTATCGGAAATTTATAACAAAATTATCTAGTATTGCCAAGCCATTGACTGATTTGACTAAGAAGGGTGCTGATGTGTTAAATTGGTCTCCGGAGGCTGTTTTTTCCTTTCAGGAGCTGAAGCGAAGATTCACCTCCGCCCCGGTTTTGCGGCAACCTGATGTCTCACTTCCGTTCCAGGTAGAGGTGGATGCTTCTGAGAGTGGTGCAGGAGCTGTTTTGTCCCAAAAGGATCCTGTAACATCTAAAATGAATCCCTGTGCTTTCTTTTCCCGAAAGTTCTCTCCATCTGAACGTAACTATGATGTGGGGAATCGTGAACTGTTAGCCATGAAATGGGCATTTGAGGAGTGGAGACATTGGTTGGAGGGAGCTAAGCATCAAGTCGTGGTCCTCACTGACCACAAGAATTTGATTTACCTAGAGTCGGCTAAGCGCTTGAACCCTAGACAGGCAAGGTGGGCCTTGTTTTTTACACGTTTTGATTTTGTGGTTTCTTTTCTTCCTGGAACTAAGAATGTCAAGGCTGATGCCCTCTCTAGGAGCTTCTTTGCTGATTCTCCTGTGGTGACCAAGCCTGCTACCATCTTAGGCGAAGGGGTAGTTCTTTCTGCCATCTCGCCCGATTTGAGACGTGCTCTGGAAGAGTTCCAGGAGGACAAACCTGAGCGTTGTCCCAGTGGAAAGTTGTATGTTCCTGACCAGTGGAAGAAGAGAGTGATGTCTGAAGTTCATTGCTCTGCTTTGGCTGGTCATCCAGGTATTTTTGGTACTAGAGATCTGGTGAGTCGGTCTTTTTGGTGGCCCTCCTTGTCTCGTGATGTCAGGAATTTTGTGCAGTCCTGTGGGACGTGCTCCCGGTCTAAATCGTGTTCTCGCTCTAGTGGGTTGTTGATGCCTTTGCCTGTCCCCAAGAGGCCATGGACCCATATTTCAATGGATTTTATCTCTGATATGCCTGTCTCTCAAAGGATGACTGTTATTTGGGTGATTTGTGATAGGTTCTCTAAGATGGTTCATCTTGTACCACTCCCTAAGTTGCCGTCTTCCTCTGAATTGGTGCCCCTGTTTTTACAACAGGTGGTTCGCTTGCACGGGATTCCTGAGAACAATGTATCTGACAGAGGAGTCCAGTTTGTGTCTAGATTTTGGAGAACTTTCTGTTCCAAGCTGGGAATTCAGTTGTCCTTCTTCTCTGCTTTTCACCCTCAGACCAATGGGCAGACAGAGAGAACAAACCAGACCTTGGAGTCATATTTGAGATGTTTTATTTCTGCTGATCAGGATGATTGGGTTTCATTTTTGCCCTTGGCCGAATTTGCTTTAAATAATAGAGCTAGTTCTGCCACTTTGATGTCTCCTTTTTTTTGTAACTTTGGGTTTCATCCTCGATTTTCTTCAGGGCAGGTGGAGCCCTCTGCCTGCCCAGGGGTTGACACTGTGGTGGAGAGAATGCACCAGATCTGGGACCAAGTTGTGGATAAGTTATCTCTCTCCCAGGAAAAGGCCCAGCGGTTTTCCAACCGACATAGGACCATTGGTCCCCAATTTAAGGCTGGTGATATGGTGTGGTTATCATCAAAAAATATTGCTATGAAGGTGGCTTCTCCTAAGTTTAAGCCTAGATTTATTGGACCTTACAGGATTTTGGAGATTATTAATCCGGTCTCTTTTCGTTTGGCTCTTCCTGTCACATTTAAAATCCATAATGTGTTCCATAAATCTTTGTTGAAGAGGTTTGTTGAACCTGTTGTTCCGGGATTGCACCTCCAGACCCTGTATTGGTTGAAGGTAACATGGAATATGAGGTAGAGAAAGTACTGGATTCCCGTCTGTCTAGACGGAGACTCCAGTATTTGGTTAAGTGGAAGGGTTATTGTCAGGAGGATAATTCCTGGGTCTCTGCCTCTGATATTCATGCCAAAAGATTGGTGCGTGCCTTTCATCGGGCTCACCCTGATCGCCCTGGTGGCGTGGTTGAGGGTTCGGTGACCCCTCCTCAAGGGGGAGGTACTGTTGTGAGTTCATTTTCCCCTTCACTACTGAGGCCCGAGGAACTCCCTCTTCTGGTGAAGAAAGGTAGTGAGCCTGATTGTCAAACACCTGGGGCTGATGATGATGACTGGCTGAGTGGAGTTAATGACTGGATATAAGGCTGCCGACGCCCTTCTGGCTTGCGGGTGATTTCTCTGTGGACTTCTAGGAAACCAGTCTGATTCCTGCTCATCTAAAGCTAAGATTTCTGCTTTGCCTTTTTGCATTAGTGTTTTGTTTTCCTTGCTTTTCTGGATTCTGCCATTCCCTGCTGGGGTGAGCAGAATCTCCTTTTGCCTGTTGCTCTGTCTTCAGAATATTCCTGAGTACTGACATAGCTTTTTTGAAGCCTAGCGTCTTCAGGGCCTTTTTTACTGTCAGTTGATTGGCTCTTATTTTCATAGGGTTTTTCACGGATTGCAGACAGCAGCCTTCCTGTCCTTTCCTATCTAAGCTAGCGTGGGCCCCATCTTTGCTCAGTCTATCTTTCTGTCTGTGTTTTGTTCTTTCTTCTTGCTTCACCGTCATTATATGTGGGGGGCTGCCTTTTGCTTTGGGGTCTGCTCTGGGGCAGTTTAGATTTCCCTTTCTGTCTTTAGGCTATGTAGTCCTCCGGCTGTGATCGAGGGGCCTAGGGCATCGTAGGAGCCCCCCACGGCTATTGCTAGTTGTGTTGATAGGTTCTGTGGTCTGCAATCCGATAGCTGCCAACTTCTCTGGTTTTCTGGACTTAGCTAGCATTTCTATTTTTGCCTCCTACGGTGACTCAATCATAACACAAACATATGTCCCATGATTAAAAACCCCCCATTAAACCGCGCACCAGAAGAAACAGGGCCAAATATCTTTTGGAGTTTTATAGCCACAGCAGCCTTTATTTTTTAACAAACAATGAAAACATTGTAGCATAAATAACAATTTAAATAACTTTCTATAACATCTTAACTGCAGGGAGGAGTCATTGATGTCAAAAGATCTTGGTGAATTACCAAACATGCCGTGAACAAAACGCCAGCAATTTACTCCCAGCCGTTACACCCCACAGGCACGGGAGCACCACAACCACCAGGATATACTGTTCACTGATATAACTTAGGGATCCGACCATGCTTGTCGGAAAACTCCCCAACCGCATTTCACCAGATCGCCACCAACTTAAATCCTATAAGAGGGAGCCCAATACACTAAGTTCCCCCAGACCAATTTCCAAATAGCTTCAAGGACTCTCGCCCCCACCGCCCCTGCCACTATGACCCAACCACTATGACCCAACGCTATAAGGCAATAAAAAACCCTACAAAATCAACCAATAAGGGGAGGCAGGGTGGCACTGTCGTGTACCCAGTAGAGCGGGAACTGAGGGGGAACCTCCCCTTACTATACCCTATGACCCCCCACCCCCCCTTATGGAATACCCCTTTAATTTGCATATCACTCATACTTCCAAGACCGCTGCCATGCTGGCCTCAGACCATGCCGTGGGAGGGGGAGGATGGCTCTGCTCCGGCCTTTTCTTGACGTTGGTAATGTCAACCCCCATTAAACCGTGCACCAGAAAAAACTAGAGCCAAATATCTTTTGGAATTTTATGGCCACAGCAGCCTTTATTTTTTAACAAACAAACATTGAAAGCATTGTACCATAAATAACAATATAAATAACATTTTATAACATCTTAACCACAGGGAGGAGTCCTTGAAGTCCCAAGATCTTGGTGAATTACCAACATGCCGTGAACAAAACGCCACCAATTTACTCCCATCCGTTACCCCACAGGCTCGGGAGCACCACAACCACCAAGATATACTGTTCACTGATATAACTTGGGGATCCGACCACTCTTGTCGGAAAACCCCCCATCCACATTTCACCAGATCGCCACCAACTTAAATTCTATAAGAGGGAACCCAATACACTAAGTCCCCCCAGACCAATTTCCAAGCAAATTCAAGGACTCCCCCCCACCGCCCCTGCCACTACAATAAAAAACCCTACAAAATCAACCAAAAAGGGGAGGACGGGACTGTCGTGCACCCAGTAAAACGGGAACTGAGAGAGAACCTCCCCTTACTATACCCTATACCCCCACCCCCCTTATGAAAAACCCCTTTAATTTGCATATCCCTCATACTTCCAAGACCCCCGTCATGCCGGCCTCTGTCCACGGCGTGGGGGGGAGAACGGCTTTGCTCCGGCCTTTCTGATACTGATGATAGAATACCTGATTTCTGAAGACGATTTTATTATGCAACTGAGGCTAGTTTCACACTTGCTTTTTTTTGCAGCGCGTTTTTCCCGCAAAAAAACGCATTGAAAAAACGCATACAAAAGCATACAACTGCTGCGTTTTTTTCAAGCATTTTTATGAGCATGCATGAAAAAAACGCAGCGTTTTTATGCGTTTGTATGCGTTTTTAGTGCGTTTTTACCGCGTTTGCGTTTTTTTCCAACATTAGGTGGCCCCTCACACTAACCCAAACCATGACTTTACTAACCCTAACCCTGACCCTAACCCTAACCCTGACCCTGACCCTAACCCTGACCCTAACCCTTAACCAAACCATACTTAACCCTAACCCAAACCCTAAACCCTAACTAACCCTAACCCTGACCCTAACCCTAACCCTAACCCTGACCCTAACCCTTAACCAAACCATACTTAACCCTAACTAACCTTAACCCTAACCCTAACCCTGACCCTAACCCTTAACCAAACCATACTTAACCCAGCTAACCTTAACCCTAACCCTAACCCTGACCCTAACCCTAGCCCTAACCCTGACCCTAACCCTTAACCAAACCATACTTAACCCTAACTAACCTTAACCCTAACCCTAACCCTGACTCTAACCCTTAACCAAACTATACTTAACCCTAACCCTGACCCTAACCCTAACCCTGACCCTAACCCTTAGCCAAACCATACTTAACCCTGACCCTGACCCTAACCCTAACCCTTAACCAAACCATACTTAACCCTAACTAACCTTAACCCTAACCCTAACCCTAACCCTGACTCTAACACTTAACCAAACCATACTTAACCCTAACCCTGACCCTAACCCTGACCCTAACCCTTAACCAAACCATACTTAACCCTAACCCTGACCCTAACCCCAACCCTAACCCTGACCCTGACCCTTAACCAAACCATACTTAACCCTAACCCTGACCCTAACCCCAACCCTAACCCTGACCCTGACCCTAACCCTAACCCTAAACCCCCTTAACTAACCCTAACTCTAACCCAAACCCCTAAATTCCATGGTTAACAAAAAAAAACGCATGTGCAAAAAAACGCATACATGAGCATGCCAGTGCGCATGTATGCGCATCCATAGGCTATAATGGCCATTTTTAGCGCAAAACGTGCGCATGCGCTTTTTTGCAGGGCCAAAAAATGCAACATGCTGCGTCTGGAAAATACAAACGCACACCCCAAAAAAACGCAGCGCATGAAAATCGCATACATGCGCTTACCAGCGCGCAGGTATGCGCACCCATGTTAAATAAAGGGGAAAAAACGCATGCGCACGTATGCGTTTTTTTCCAGCGCTAAAAAACGCAAATGTGAAACCAGCCTGATACAGACGTTTCACTAGCTTTTCTTTATTCTGGAAGTTTGTCCCGTAGATGGAACTGGGTGATATGATGTTTTCCAAGAAACAACCAGGGATTTTGCACATTGGCTTACTGGGAAAAAATAGGAATTATCTATAAAATCACTGGAAACATTTCTTACCTAGTTCATGGTTTTATATAGAGATATTTATGTACAACATAAATGTCTAACAAATACCGTTCTCACATTTGTTCTCCACACCTTTCTTCAGATTGGCTGTTCCCTATCCTACTCTTACGTCTATTTCCATAACTCCCGTGGAAATCATTGAAGAGGACCACGAATATACACGGCCATCTCTGTATTCATTGGAAATGAGAATGTATCTATCAGACAGTGATGACATACTTTGGTAGACAGTGACTATTTATGGTGGAAATACCCTTTTATTAAACTGTTTATTGTTTAAAAGGGTTTTCTATGAGTTGAAAAGTTCTTAATCTGAAAATTTTTTGTGGTGAAAATTATTTCAATGTATTTTTTTCTTCCTTTGGTGTTTTTGTCTTTGGTCCCATTATCCTGGGCACATGCCACTCACTCATTTGCTTTCAGGTTTATGTTCATGATGCCAGTTCAGCTTACTGCAATTATAACTTACATTGTAGTGTCCCATGCCTACCATCTTTATCCTGCCACTATACCACCTTTTTCTGTAAGGCCAGTGACATCTTTTTCCATCTATATCCACCCAATATATCTCTTGCTGCACTAATATATTATATTCCCATTACACCCCTTGCACAAGGTCACCTTTCCATATGTGATGGGCTGGAGACTACAGAGATGGTGCACGGTGTGGAGCTCCGGTGGGGTAAGTACAATGACTATGGAATATGACGGCCTTTATGTAAGAGTGTGAACTGTAATGGCATCAGGAGAGCATTAGGACCCTGCTGCGTTTGCATGTCTGAGCTGAGAGCAAAAGCCCAGGAAACTGTGTGCTGGGGGGTGGGGCCTAGTGTCTGCTGTATAGGACCCTGAGGGTTGATGCTATGAAAAGCAGAGAGACTGCCATGTGAGACACAGTGTGAGGCAGCTGACAAGAAGTGAGAAGTCTGGATTCTGTAAAGACTGCTGCCAGTGTGTTTGAGAGGGTATTAACTCCTTCCTCTTGTGAACCTGGGGCAGTGACATTAGTCTGGGAAAGGCATATGGCAGACGGCCACTACATCACTGTCACAATGGGAAATCAGCAGCGAGAACATGTGACCCAACACCCCACCAAAAAAATGGGATTAATTCTTAATTCCTTGTCCATTTCTAACATTCACTGCGGCAGACCAAAATTAAAATAATAATCTGAGCAGAATGAACAGAATATAAAGAAGACACAGATTCAATGAATAGAGATTATTAGTTTTTATTTTTACTATCAATTTTAGTTTAATTTAATCATCCAGCGCCATTTATAGGATTTACTGCATAAAAAGGACGTGAACCAGAGGAAGGCGAAACAACCCCACGTGTGGGGAAAAATTCCTTCCTGACCCCAAGTACTGGCGATCGGCTAATCCCTGGGTCACTGCAGTGTCGGCTCTGGATGGGCCCTGCCACCTCTACATGGAATATTATAGATATAATTAATACATATATTTCTATCTATTCTTTATATCTAGACTATTTAGAATTGTTGTTTTATTGAATTCTAAATAAACCTATACTTATATATACTTATGCTTTATTACCTATATTTATCCTTACTTACCTATATTTATATATACTTATGCCTTCTCACCAATGCTTACCTATGCTTATCCTTTTATTCCTATGCTTATCCTTTTTATACTTATACCTAAAGGGAACCTGTCGCCGGGTTTGGTCAAGATACGGCCACCACATTTTAGGGCTGAAATACAACATTTTATAATGCTGTATATCGGCCCCCAACCCGACCTATAAGAGAAGAAAAATAACTCATTATATTCACCTGAGGTGCGGTCGGGTCAAAGGGGTGTCGCTCTTGGTTTGGCACCTCCCATCTTCTTGTGATCGCAAAGCATTGCAATGCACAGGCGTCGGGAAAGTTCCAAGATCCCCGACACCTGTGCACCACAGTATTTTACTTTGATCTCAACAGGGCAGAGAAGTATACCTGCGCAGGAGCATGATGCCAAGGAGACTGTGTAAATGATGCAGGGACGCATCGTCCACACGAACCAAGAACTAGGACGGCGATCATAAGAAAATGGGAAGTGCTGGACCAAGAACAGCGACATTCCTTGGACCGGACCACCCCGCAGGTGAGTATAATAAAAGTTTTTTTCTTGTCTTACATGTCGGATTGGGTGCAGATATATAGCCTTATAAAATGCTGTATATCAGGACTGAAAGGTCGTGGCCATATCTCATATTGGCCAAACCTGTTGACAGGTTTGCTTTACTTATGCTTTCTTACATATACTTACCTAAAATTATCCCTACTTTATGCTAATACTTTTCTTTACTTACCTATTTTACCTATACTTATCCTTTCTTACCTAAATTTACCTATACTTATACTTTCTTCTCAATACTTACCTACTGTTATCTTTTCTTATTTATATCTACTTAACTATAATTATACTTTTTTTTCTTATTTTTATTGAATTTTAAATACACTTATCCTTTTTACCTATAATTACCTATACTTTAACTTTTTTACCAATACTTATCTTTTCCTACCTATACTGATCCTTTTTTACATATACTTATTTATTCTTACCTATACTTATTATTATATACTTATACTTTATTATTGAATTTTAAATATACATAACATTTCTTACCTACACTTATTCTTTTTTTTCATATTCTTATTCTTTCTTATCTATACTTATTCATTTTTACCTACACTTACACTTAAGTACCTATATTTACTTTCTTACCAATACTGACCTATACTTATTCTTTCTAATCAATACTTATCCTTTTTTCCTATACTTATCCTCTCGTCTCTACATTTAGCCTTCTTTATACCTATACATATCCTTTCTTACCTATATTTACCTATAGTTTTCTTTTTTACCTATACTTATCCTTTTTTCCTGTTCTTATTCTCTCATGCCTACACTTATCCTTACTTACTTTTAAATATACTTATCCTTTCTTATTCTTATTTTTCCATTACCTATACTTTCCTACCTATACTTATCTTTTTGGCCTATACTTATATTTTTTTTTATTAATTGAATTTTAAATATACTTATACTCTTTTACCAGTACTTACACTCTTTTACATATACTCATCCTTTCCTACTTAAACTTATTCTTTATTACGTATTCATATCATTTTTTATCTATATATGTATTTTTTTCCTACGTGTACTTACCCTTCCCTACTTATAATTACCCTTTATTTCCTATACTTATCCTTATCTGAACACAGTATGTATGAAGGAGGCAATCCTGGCCCTCGCTCTGAGACAGCTTATGTCTGAAATAATGTCTAACTTCAAAAAGGACATGCAGAACATGCTTAGATCTATGCAGAGGGACATCAATGTTATAGAAGAGCGCACATCCCACATAGAAGATAAGATGGCTGAATTGACCACAGCGCATAATGAGGTGGTGGACTCGGTGGTATCCACAGATGAAGAGATAGATGTACTTAAACTTAAAATAGCGGATATGGAAGATAGGTCTCGACGCAATAATGTCCGTCTGAGAGGCATTGCGGAAACGGTTAAAACAGATGACCTCAAAGAATTTCTTACTGATTATTTCTCATGCCTGTTGCCGGACACCACACAGCTAGATTTGATTATGGACAGAGCCCACAGGCTTCCTAAGCCAAACCGTCTCCCGGCTGCGATACCAAGAGATGTTATAGTCAGAATACATTTCTTTCATATAAAAGAGAAGGTGTTGGAGGCTGCTCGTAACCCACCGTCCCTGCCCGACCGCTTTAAAGACATAGCTATATATGCGGATCTATCTGCATTTACCCTAGCACGCAGGAGAGCATTTTTATCATGCACAGGGATCCTGAGGGAACACAATATCCCGTATAAATGGGGGTTCCCAGTGAAGCTGGTGATAACAAAAGATGGGCGCAAGCATGTGGTGAATAATCCGGAGCAAGCCTTACGCCTTTGCAAGGAATGGAATCTTCCTTCTGATACTAGGGACAACCAAGGGAAAAACCCACTACCACGACCAATTGTGGAGGAATGGTCCAAAGCGTGATTAAGATGTAATGAGGAACTGGTTTAATCTCACAGTTCAGGATATGGAAACCTGGAAAAGGATCTCTGCTAATTGACGTTTTTCAGAAGAACTCTTATGGTTTTGAATTTCGGTTCTATAGGTTGTGAGCGGCAAGCCCTCTTAGGGAAAGACAGTTCGGGTCTGAGAAGTCGGGGGTCAAGTATGGCAGGACCCCCTCGATTATGGTTAGCGGGACTTGGACATGGATTGCCTAACAGGATTCTCTGATCTTCGGTTTTTGTTTTGTTTTTTTCTTCACATCGAGATCTTACAAGCAACCTTTCGGATTGCTCATTTTCTATTACCTTTTAAGGTTTTATTTTTTGTTTTTCTTGGGACCCGGTATTTTTTCTGTTTCCGGTTCCTATTGGGGTCATATGTCAGAACCCAGGTCACATCTGGTTCGCTAGACTTTTGCTGGGTTTCTGATTCCCGTGGAAGGCAGTCTGCACGGGCTCCCCATTTTTGTGCTCATGAGAGCAAAGTTTTTAGTTTGAATGTTATTTCTGTCTGTTTTTGTGTTTATCTTTTTCTTTATCTACAGTGGCAGCTTTTTCCAGTCGGATCTATAGGGGTGGAAAAGGGGGGCGTGAAGCAATTTGAAAAAACGATAGGCATGGGCACCAGTAACCTAGATGAGTATGAGTTTGAATGTCTGACACTATGTTATGTAGACCCACGTATGGGAGGAGGGAAAAAACACGCACATCAAATTCCAAAAAACAATCATATGAGAAATAATGTGATATCTGAGTATGGCACTAAAGTGATCTACCTTTCCAGTACACACAAAACAAGGGTGATAAAATATACTCAGCACAGACTCACAGCAATCTTGACCAAATTTATAGATGGTGATTAAATTTATATCAGTGAATGCCAAAGGCTTAAATTCCCCATACAAACGGTCAACTTTATGGAAAGAAGCACTGAGGAACAACGCAGACATACTGTGTGTACAGGAAACTCATTTAAACAGTGAAGACACAAGTAGATTAAAACATAAAAAATTCCCACACGTGATCCTGGCGCCGGCAGATAGGAAAAAAGGTGGGGTGGCGATTGCAATAAGGGACTCTGTGGCCTTTTCCCAAATAAACCAAATTACAGACCCACATGGAAGATACATTATATTGCAATGTATAATCAACAATATTCCATATACGTTGGTGACCATATATGCCCCCAACAAAGGACAATATACCCACATCAAGAAGATAATAGTAAAGGCCATTAAAGTCAAGAAAGGCTCTCTAATTCTGGTTGGGGATTTCAATGTGGCGTTGTGGCCCAACATGGATTCCACATCTAGATTGAATAAACTTAACCCTAGCCCGCTTACAAAACTGCTTCACATACAAGAACTATACGACATTTGGAGACTAAAGAATCCATCCACAAGAGATTACACGTTTCTTTCTCACCCGCATAACACCTATACGAGAATTGACTTTTTTCTAGTTGATAAGTTGGTAATTCCACAAGTGTTAAATGCCAAAATAGGAAATATAACATGGAGCGACCACGCTCCTATCACACTAGAAATAGAGGAAAAGTACACAACAGATAGATCTCCAATTTGGAGGCTTAACACCTATGTCCTGAACCACCCCACTTACGCATTACAAACACAAGAATCCATCCACGATTATTTTATACAAAATGATAATGAAGAAGTATCAGTCACAACTCTATGGTGTGCACACAAAGCGGTACTGAGGGGACATTTTATAAAACAGGCTTCTCATTACAAAAGATCTACACAAACTGCAGTAAATGACATCCAAACCAAGTTGGGAAGACTACATAGAATGAATAAACAATCTTACTCACCCACAAGAGCGGCGGAAATCTCAGTTCTACATCAACAGCTTCATGAGCTTAATCTACACACATACGAGAAGGCCCTCAAAAAACTTAAAATGAAATATTACTGGCATGGAAATAAATCCGGGAAATTATTGGCCAAACAGGTGAAAATACGCGCGGCTAAATTCCGTATCCCATATCTAAATGGCCCCAATGAGGGGAAAATAATAGATCCTCAGCGAATTGCCAACGAATTTGCTAATTATTATGAAGCCTTGTACAACTTAAAAGGAGATGTCCAGACCCACCAACCTAGTGATGCAGAAATAGGGACATTCCTGGAGTCAGTAAGCTTACCAACACTATCAGCCTCACAGAAAGAAACCCTGTCCCAAAAATTCACAACTCTTGAAATTCATAGAGCTATTGATACTTTGAAAGCACATAAAGCCCCAGGACCAGATGGTATGCCAAACGATTACTATAAAAAGTATAAAAATTTAATTTCCCTGTACTTGGTAAGAGTGTTCAATGAGGCAACCGAGAACAAAGCCTTCCCAGCAGAAATGCTGAACGCCCATATTATTACCTTGCCAAAGCCAGGAAAGGACCCAGACACCCCGGCAAATTTTAGACCAATTTCTCTATTGAATACGGACGTCAAATTATTTGCTAAAGCAATGTCTTTAAGGCTCCTGCACGTCCTTCCAGAGTTGATCCATTGGGATCAGGTCAGATTCGTCAAAAATAGACAAACCAGTGACGGAACCAGACGCCTTGTTGATTTGATCGCTGAGGTGGAGGGGGGTCGGACGCCTTCTCTGCTCCTATCGCTGGACGCGGAGAAGGCGTTTGACAGGATCCACTGGGGATTTATGGAGGACGCTTGAGAAATTTGGTTTTGGGGGACCCATTCTATCCTCCATTATGGCATTGTATTCTAGGCCCTCGGCCCAGGTATATACAAATGGATACCTATCTTCGGGTTTTAATATTACAAATGGAACACGACAAGGGTGCCCTCTCTCCCCACTGATATTCGTATTAATGATGGAACCATTTGCCCAAATGATAAGAATGGAGAAAGAAATTTGTGGGATCAACGTGGGCTCTGTGGAGAACAAGATAGGTCTATTCGCTGACGACGTCATACTGTGTGTCACGAATCCTGAGGTCTCCCTGCCCCATATATTTAGGATAACTACCCTTTTCGGCCATGTTAGCTATTACAAAATTAATCTAAGTAAATGTTTGATTCTTGATATGGGTATCCCGCAGGTCACAAAACAGAAACTAATGGAACAATATCCCCTGACTTGGAGAGTTGACGCGATCCCATACCTAGGGATTCAGTTAACCTACCCGATCAAAAATCTGGGGAAAACAAATTATGCACACTTATTGCAAAATATCCATAAGGAAATACAATCATTCTCCAAAGCAATGGTGTCCTGGTTGGGCCGAATGTCAGTGGTAAAAATGATGATCCTTCCCCAGATTTTATATTATTTCCGCAACCTACCTATTCAAATCCCACTGCATACCCTCAACAAGCTCCAATCAGCTTTAATGAATTATATATGGAACCAGCGAAGGGCGAGAGTTTCGGCGAAATTCTTGTTCATGCCAATAAAATACGGGGGGCTAGGTTGTCCATGTATACGTACATACTATCGAGCCACGATGCTGGATCAAATTAGATGCTGGTGGGATGGGAACTCTCCAAAGGCATGGGTAAAATTAGAAGCGCAGATTGTGGAGCACCCCTCTATGGCCTCATATATGTGGCACCTTCGTTTGGCCCAAAAAAAGCAATTGCCACGACACCCCACAATACGAGCGGGCGCGAATATTTGGATGATGCAGTCATTAGGGCAGAAATTACTCCCCACAAGATTACATAAGATTCCAATGGATATTATGGGTAATTTAATCCAGAATATAGACTTGGGTGATTGGATGTCCAAAGGAATAATTAAAGTAGGAGATATTATGAACGCCTTGGAACTTAGACCGTTTGGTGATCTGGTTAGCGTTTTTGGAGTAAACAAGAGGGACTTTTATAAATACCTTCAAATTAGACATTTATTATCAAGTGTGAAAACAGAACAGCAGGAGCTGGTCTCTTCTTATGAGAATTTTTTTGCGGTAAACAAAGACACCAAAGGGGGGATATCAAAGGCTTATGAGGCCTTGAACGACACATGCAACCCGCACTCCTTGCCTTTTGTGGGGAAATGGGAAATTGATTTGGGAAAAATATTTGGGGAAGAACAATGGGAATATTCCTTCCAAATACACAAAAAAATATCTCACTGTATTAATCATTTGGAAACATCAAGGAAAATTCTATACAGATGGTATTATACTCCAGCGCACTTAAAAAAAATATACCCTCAAAGTTTAGACACGTCTTGGAGGTGTAACAAGCGGCCAGGCTCGTTGTTCCACATATGGTGGGATTGTGAGCTGATCCAACCAGTTTGGACAGATACACAACAGAAATTAAGCTCAATACTAGGTTATAGTGTGAAACTGGGACCAGAAACTGCCTTGTTGTCCATAGGTCTGGAGGACATGGATCATAATGACGTACTAATAACTATACAATTTTTGACAGTAGTAAGAGTGTGCATCGCGAGCAAATGGAAGAGTTCACAGGTCCCGACCGCCCAAGAAATAATGACCAAGATGCAACATAATTGTAATATGGAGAGGATGATAGCAATCAGCAGTGATAGGGGATTCAAGTTGGAAGTGGCATGGGGGAAATGGTTGGATTACTCCAATTCTAGGTATGAATGGGAATAGGGAAATAATGATATGTGTGTCCATTTGGTGTCGAAATAGAGATATAATCATTGGGGTTCTTTGATATATATTGTTGCTGATACTGAAAATTGGAATTCAGAATACAGATAATTATTTACTGTTATGGATTGTCGGCTGGATTAAGATTAAAATTGAAATCACAATGTAAATGAAAATGGAAATGAATAATGCTGCCCATCATCTAAATGTGCAAAATTTGTTGTTAAAATTCAATAAAAATTTTATGGTTCAAAAAAAAAGATAAAATATCAGCCCACAAAGCTGAAAGCCCAAAAAAATCAAACGAACATATAGTAGAGACTTCAAAAAAGGCGCAAATAAAATAATTAATCAGGTACAAACAGAAAAGGCACAAAACTAGACAAAAACAGGCACAAAGTCAATGATGGATCAGGGCCTGTGACCAGGAGCCGATTGCTATGTGTAATATTACCCGACAAATCATATAATAGTAAAACTGCTTGGGTTTAGGAATAATTTTTTGATATATTTTTGTTCAAGATGTTCTACAAACATTTTTTAAATTTTTCTTGTTAAACTCCTGATGACACACACAATATCTCTAAAGAAACTATATCTGGACCAGTGTGGGGGGAGCTGAAACTTATTTGTTCCCCTTATTTTTAGTCTCCCTTTTTTATTTGTTGCCTTCTTCAACAATTTCTGAAAGTATTTCTTCTCCTTTCTGATAATTTTCTCCTCAGTATTAGTGGCTTCCAGTGACTTTTCTTCATTTATTGTTGGCTTTTCTTCATGCATGTCCATCACTACCAACCCCAAGTGATAATATCCGTCACCTGCCAGTGTCTCTGAGAAGTTCTCATTTGCTAAACAGCGAATCACCAACAATGTTAGAATAAATCTTATCACATCTTATGTACCAGAGAAAGGCGAAACAACCCCATGTGTGGGGAAAAATTCCTTCCTGACCCCAAGTACGGGCGATCGGCTAATCCCTGGGTCATTGCAGTGTCGGGCTTTGGATGGGCCCTGTCACCTCTACATGGAATATTATATATATAATTAATACATATATTTCTATCTATTCTTTTTATCTAGACTATGTAGAATTTTTGTTTTATTGAATTCTAAATAAACCTATACTTACGTATATATACTTATCCTTTCTTACCTATATTTATCCTTACTTACCCATATTTATATATACTTGTGCCTTCTTACCAATACTTACCTATGCTTATTCTTTTATTCCTATACTTATCCTTTTTATACCTATTCCTAAAGGGAACCTGTCGCCAGGTTTGGTCAAGATACGGCCACCACATTTTAGGGCTGAAATACATTTTATAATGCTGTATATCGGCCCCCAACCCGACCTATAAGAGAAGAAAAATAACTCATTATATTCACCTGAGGTGCGGTCCGGTTAAAGGGGTGTCGCTCTTGGTTTGGCACCTCCCATCTTCTTGCGATCACAAAGCATTGCAATTAACAGGCGTCAGGAAAGGTCCGAGATCCCCGACACCTGTGCACCACAGTACTTTACTTTGACCTCAACAGGGCAGAGAAGTATACCTAACATAGTAACATAGTTTTGAAGGCTGAAGGAAGACCTTATGTCCATCTAGTTCAGCCTATTTTTAGTGCAGCTGTTCTGCATGGTTATGTATTGTCTGCTGTATAGGACCCTGAGGGTTGATGCTATGAAAAGCAGAGAGACTGCCATGTGAGACGCAGTGTGAGGCAGCTGACAAGAAGTGAGAAGTCTGGATTCTGTAAAGACTGTTTGCTGCCAGTGTGTTTGAGAGGGTATTAACTCCTTCCTCTTGTAAACCTGGGGCAGTGACATTAGTCTGGGAAAGGCATATGACAGACGGCCATTACATCACTGTCACAATGGGAAATCAGCAGCGAGAACATGTGACCCAACACCCCACGAAAAAAATGGGATTAATTCTTAATTCCTTGTCCATTTCTAACATTCACTGCGGCAGACCAAAATTAATGTAATAATTTCAGCAGAATGAAAAGAATATAAAGAAGATACAGATTCAATGAATAGAGATTATTAGATTTTATTTTTACTATCAATTTTAGTTGAATTTAATCATCCTGCGCCATTTATAGGATTTACTGCATAAAAAGGACGTGAAGCAGGGGAAGGCGAAGCAACCCCATGTGTAGGAAATTCCTTCCTGACCCCAAGTACTGGCGATCGGCTAATCCCTGGGTCACTGCAGTGTCAGCTCTGGATAAGCCCTGTCACCTCTACATGGAATATTATATATATAATTAATACATATATTTCCATCTATTCTTTATATCTAGACTATTTAGAATTTTTGTTTTATTGAATTCTAAATAAACCTATACTTATATATACTTATGCTTTCTTACCTATATTTATCCTTACTTACCTATATTTATATATACTTATGCCTTCTCACCAATACTTACCTATGCTTATCCTTTTATTCCTATACTTATCCTTTTTATACTTATACCTAAAGGGAACCTGTCGCCGGGTTTGGTCAAGATACGGCCACCACATTTTAGGGCTGAAATACATTTTATAATGCTGTATATCGGCCCCAATCCGACATGTAAGACAAGAAAAAAACTTTTATTATACTCATCTGCGGGGTGGTCCGGTCAAAGGGGTGTCGCTCTTGGTTTGGCACCTCCCATCTTCTTGCAATCGCAAAGCATTGCAATGCACAGGCGTCGGGAAAGTTCCAAGATCCCCGACACCTGTGCACCACAGTACTTTACTTTGATCTCAACAGGGCAGAGAAGTATACCTGCGCAGGAGCATGATGCCAAGGAGACTGTGTAAATGATGCAGGGACGCATCGTCCACACCAACCAAGAACTAGGACGGCGATCATAAGAAAATGGGAAGTGCTGGACCAAGAACAGCGACATTCCTTGGTTATACAGCCTTATGAAATGCTGTATATCAGGACTGAAAGGTCGTGGCCATATTTCATGTTGGCCAAACCTGTTGACAGGTTTGCTTTACTTATGCTTTCTTACATACACTTACCTATAATTATCCCTACTTTATACTAATACTTTTCTTTACTTACCTATTTTACCTATACTTATCCTTTCTTACCTAAATTTACCTATACTTACACTTTCTTCTCAATACTTACCTACTGTTATCTTTTCTTATTTATATTTACTTAACTATAATTATACTTTTTTTTCTTATTTTTATTGAATTTTAAATACATTTATCCTTTTTACCTATAATTACCTATACTTTAACTTTTTTACCAATACTTATCTTTTCCTACCTATACTGATCCTTTTTTACACATACTTATTTATTCTTACCTATACTTATTATTATATACTTATACTTTATTATTGAATTTTAAATATACATAACATTTCTTACCTACCCTTATTCTTTTTTTTTCATATTCTTATTCTTTCTTATCTATACTTATTCATTTTTACCTACACTTACACTTAAGTACCTATATTTACTTTCTTACCAATACTGACCTATACTTATTCTTTCTAATCAATACTTATCCTTTTTTCCTATACTTATCCTCTCGTCTCTACATTTAGCCTTCTTTATACCTATACATATCCTTACTTACCTATATTTATCTATACTTTTAATTTCTTCTTACTTATACTTATCCTTTCTTACCTATATTTACCTATAGTTTTCTTTCTTTCCTATACTTATCCTTTTTTCCTGTTCTTATTCTCTCATGCTTACACGTATCCTTACTTACTTTTAAATATACTTCTCCTTTCTTATTCTTATTTTTCCATTACCTATACTTTCCTACCTATACTTATCTTTTTGACCTATACTTATATTTTTTTTTATTAATTGAATTTTAAATATACTTATACTCTTTTACCAGTACTTACACTCTTTTACATATACTCATCCTTTCCTACTTACACTTATTCTTTATTACCTATTCATATCATTTTTTATCTATATACCGTATTTTTCGCTTTATAAGACGCTCCGGATTATAAGACGCACCCCAAATTTTGAGGAGAAAAATAGGAAAAAAACATTTTTTTTAATAAAATGGTGGTGCATCTTATAATCCAGGCGTCTTATTGCTTACCAGGGGTGGTGATGGAGGAGGCCGGAGTGGAACATTGCTGCTGGGATGAGGGGGTGTTTTGATGTGCAGCGTGCTGCTGCCGGTGTCTGATACTGCCGCCACCCTCTGTCCCCTGATGCTTGCCACCACCTCCACGCTCTGTCCCCCGGTGCCTGCTTGCCACCACCGCCGCACTCTGTCCCCCAGTGCTTGCTTGCACCACCGCCGCACTCTGTCCCCCAGTGCTTGCCACCACTGCCGCGCTCTGTCCCCCAGTTCTTACCGCCACCACCACGCTCTAACCCGGTTCTTACCGCCATCGCCGCTCTCTGTCCCCCGGTTCTTACCGCCACCACCGCGCTCCTGTACCCCAGTGTTTGCCGCCATCCTCGCGCTCTGTCCCGTTCTGAGGGTACTTGCCGCGGCACTCTGTGCCCTGATGCTGCCGCTGCGCTGTCTGCCGGTTCTTACCGCCACCGCCGCGCTCCTGTCCCCCGGTGGTTTCTGCCGCCGCCGCGCTCTGTCCCGTTCAGCGTGGGGGGTCTCTGCCGCTCCATGCCTGCTTTCCTGTGTCTTTCTTCCTGGAAAATGGCCGCCGCGCATGCGCAGATGGACATCTCATCTCCCGAGATTTCAGTGCCGAGATGTCCATCTGCGCATGCGCGGCGGCTATTTTCCAGGAAGAAAGACACAGGAAAGCAGGCATTGAGCGGCAGAGACCCCCCACGCTGTACGGGACAGAGCGCGGCGGCGGCAGAAACCACCGGGGGACAGGAGCGCGGCGGTGGCGGTAAGAACCGGCAGACAGCGCAGCGGCAGCATCAGGGCACAGAGTGCCGCGGCAAGTACCCTCAGCGGCAGCGCAAAAGTATATCCTCTTTGTAAGACGCACCCCCTTTTTCCCCTTAATTTTGGGGGGAAAAAAGTGCGTCTTACAAAGCGGAAAATACGGTATGTATTTTTTTCCTACGTGTACTTACCCTTCCCTACTTATAATTACCCTTTATTTCCTATACTTATCCTTATCTGAACACAGTATGTATGAAGGAGGCAATCCTGGCCCTCGCTCTTCTCAGCATCCTTCTTGCAGGAATGTGGGGCCGGGCGCAGCAGGTTGTTTCCTCCTCCTCTGTGATTACGCTGCCTTCCTCTGAGTCAGGTTCTTCTTCCACTGAAGTAATGACATCTTCTTCTGGAATATTCTCTGTCTCTGGTCCCTATAGACACAATGAAATAAAACTAAATATCATGGCCACGATTCAGCATATGCATTTGTGTTAAGTCACTTTACTTTTTTGTCTTGTGGTATTAGTTGCCTTTTTTTTGCCAAATTCTTCATAATGGCACACAATATTCATGAATTTGGCATAAAGTAAAAAAAATTTTCTTTGTCTTGAAACGTTTGTAAATGACGTTTGGAGCCAAAAGTCCCAAATATTGAACCCAATACTGGCTTAATGAAAGCAGGATTGGACTGGAGTTAAGTTGTGGCAAATTTTGAAAAGGTTTCAGCTGATGAATTAAGATAAAATATCAGCCCACAAAGCGGAAAGCCCAAAAAATCATACGAACATATAGTAGAGACTTCAAAAAAGGCGCAAATAAAATAATTTATCAGGTGCAAACAGAAAAGGCACAAAACTAGACAAAAACAGGCACAAAGTCAATGATGGATCAGGGCCTGTGACCAGGAGCCGATTGCTATGTGAAATATTACCCGACAAATCATATAATAGTAAAACTGCTTGGGTTTAGGAATAATTTTTTGATATATTTTTGCTCAAGATGTTCTACACACATTTTTTAAATTTTTCTTGTTAAACTCCTGATGACACACATAATATCTCTAAAGAAACTATATCTGGACCAGTGTGGGGGGAGCTGAAACTTAAATGTTCCCCTTATTTTTAGTCTCCCTTTTTTTATTTGTTGCCTTCATCAGCCATTTCTGAAAGTATTTCTTCTCCTTTCTGATAATTTTCTTCTCAGTATTAGTGGCTTCCAGTGCCTTTTCTTCATTTATTGTTGGCTTTTCTTCATGTATGTCCATCACGACCTCCATCACGACCAACCCCAAGTGATAATATTCGTCACCTGCCAGAGTCTCTGAGAAGTTCTCATTTGCTAAACAGCGAATCACCAACAATGTTAGAATAAATCTTATCACCTCTTATGTACCAGAGAAAGGCGAAACAACCCCATGTGTGGTGAAAAATTCCTTCCTGGCCCCAAGTACTGGCGATCGGCTAATCCCTGGGTCATTGCATTGTCGCCTCTGGATGGGCCCTGTCACCTCTACATGGAATATTATATATATAATTAATACATATATTTCTATCTATTCTTTTTATCTAGACTATTTAGAATTTTTGTTTTATTGAATTCTAAGTAAACCTATACTTACGTATATATACTTATCCTTTCTTACCTATATTTATCCTTACTTACCCATATTTATATATACTTGTGCCTTCTTACCAATACTTACCTATGCTTATTCTTTTATTCCTATACTTATCCTTTTTATACCTATTCCTAAAGGGAACCTGTCGCCAGGTTTGGTCAAGATACGGCCACCACATTTTAGGGCTGAAATACAGCATTTTATAATGCTGTATATCGGCCCCCAACCCGACCTATAAGAGAAGAAAAATAACTCATTATACTCACCTGAGGTGCGGTCCGGTTAAAGGGGTGTCGCTCTTGGTTTGGCACCTCCCATCTTCTTGCTATCGCAAAGCATTGCAATGCACAGGCGTCAGGAAAGGTCCGAGATCCCCGACACCTGTGCACCACAGTACTTTACTTTGACCTCAACAGGGCAGAGAAGTATCCCTAACATAGTAACATAGTTTTGAAGGCTGAAGGAAGACCTTATGTCCATCTAGTTCAGCCTATTTTTAGTGCAGCTGTTCTGCATTGTTATGTATTGTCTGCTGTATAGGACCCTGAGGGTTGATGCTATGAAAAGCAGAGAGACTGCCATGTGAGACGCAGTGTGAGGCAGCTGACAAGAAGTGAGAAGTCTGGATTCTGTAAAGACTGTTTGCTGCCAGTGTGTTTGAGAGGGTATTAACTCCTTCCTCTTGTGAACCTGGGGCAGTGACATTAGTCTGGAAAAGGCATATGACAGACGGCCATTACATCACTGTCACAATGGGAAATCAGCAGCGAGAACATGTGACCCAACACCCCACCAAAAAAATGGGATTAATTCTCAATTCCTTGTCCATTTCTAACATTCACTGCGGCAGACCAAAATTAAAGTAATAATCTCAGCAGAATGAACAGAATATAAAGAAGATACAGATTCAATGAATAGAGATTATTAGATTTTATTTTTACTATCAATTTTAGTTGAATTTAATCATCCTGCGCCATTTATAGGATTTACTGCATAAAAAGGACGTGAACCAGAGGAAGGCGAAACAACCCCATGTGTGGGGAAAAATTCCTTCCTGAGCCCAAGTACTGGCGATCGGCTAATCCCTGGGTCACTGCAGTGTCGGCTCTGGATGGGCCCTGTCACCTCTACATGGAATATTATATATATAATTAATACATATATTTCTATCTATTCTTTATATCTAGACTATTTAGAATTTTTGTTTTATTGAATTCTAAATAAACCTATTCTTATATATACTTATGCTTTCTTACCTATATTTATCCTTACTTACCTATATTTATATATACTTATGCCTTCTGCCTTCTCACCAATACTTACCTATGCTTATCCTTTTATTCCTATACTTATCCTTTTTATACTTATACCTAAAAGGAACCTGTCGCCGGGTTTGGTCAAGATACGGCCACCACATTTTAAGGCTGAAATACATTTTATAATGCTGTATATCGGCCCCAATCCGACATGTAAGACAAGAAAAAAACTTTTATTATACTCACCTGCGGGGTGGTCCGGTCAAAGGGGGTGTCGCTCTTGGTTTGGCACCTCCCATCTTCTTGCAATCACAAAGCATTGCAATGCACAGGCTTCGGGAAAGTTCCAAGATCCCCGACACCTGTGCACCACAGTACTTTACTTTGATCTCAACAGGGCAGAGAAGTATACCTGCGCAGGAGCATGATGCCAAGGAGACTGTGTAAATGATGTAGGGACGCATCATCCACACGAACCAAGAACTAGGACGGCGATCATAAGAAAATGGGAAGTGCTGGACCAAGAACAGCAACATTCCCTGGTTATATAGCCTTATAAAATGCTGTATATCAGGACTGAAAGGTCGTGGCCATATCTCATGTTGGCCAAACCTGTTGACAGGTTTGCTTTACTTATGCTTTCTTACATATACTTACCTATAATTATCCCTACTTTATACTAATACTTTTCTTTACTTGCCTATTTTAACTATACTTATCCTTTCTTACCTAAATTTACCTATACTTACACTTTCTTCTCAATACTTACCAACTGTTATCTTTTCTTATTTATATTTACTTAACTATAATTATACTTTTTTTTCTTATTTTTATTAAATTTTAAATACACTTATCCTTTTTACCTATAATTGCCTATACTTTAACTTTTTTTACCAATACTTATCTTTTCCTACCTATACTGATCCTTTTTTACACTTACTTATTTATTCTTACCTATACTTATTATTATATACTTATACTTTATTATTGAATTTTAAATATACATAACATTTCTTACCTACACTTATTCTTTTTTTTCATATTCTTATTCTTTCTTATCTATACTTATTCATTTTTACCTACACTTACACTTAAGTACCTATATTTACTTTCTTACCAATACTGACCTATACTTATTCTTTCTAATCAATACTTATCCTTTTTTCCTATACTTATCCTCTTGTCTCTACATTTAGCCTTCTTTATACCTATACATATCCTTACTTACCTATATTTATCTATACTTTTAATTTCTTCTTACCTATACTTATCCTTTCTTACCTATATTTACCTATAGTTTTCTTTCTTACCTATACTTATCGTTTTTTCCCGTTCTTATTCTCTCATGCCTACACTTATCCTTACCTACTTTTAAATATACTTATCCTTTCTTATTCTTATTTTTCCATTACCTATACTGTCCTACCTATACTTATCTTTTTGACCTATACTTATATTTTTTTTATTAATTGAATTTTAAATATACTTATACTCTTTTACCAGTACTTACACTATTTTACATATACTCATCCTTTCCTACTTATACTTATTCTTTATTACCTATTCATATCATTTTTTATCTATATATGTATTTTTTTCCTACGTGTACTTACCCTTCCCTACTTATAATTACCCTTTATTTCCTATACTTATCCTTATCTGAACACAGTATGTATGAAGGAGGCAATCCTGGCCCTCGCTCTTCTCAGCATCCTTCTTGCAGGAATGTGGGGCCGGGCGCAGCAGGTTGGTTCCTCCTCCTCTGTGATTACGCTGCCTTCCTCTGAGTCAGGTTCTTCTTCCACTGAAGTAATGACATCTTCTTCTGGAATATTCTCTGTCTCTGGTTCCTATAGACACAATGAAATAAAACTAAATATCATGGCCACGATTCAGCATATGCATTTGTGTTAAGTCACTTTACTTTTTTGTCTTGTGGTATTAGTTGCCTTTTTTTGCCAAATTCTTCATAATGGCACACAATATTCATGAATTTGACATAAAGTAAAAAAATTTCTCTTTGTCTTGAAACGTTTGTAAATGACGTTTGGAGCCAAAAGTCCCAAATATTGAACCCAATACTGGCTTAATGAAAGCAGGATTGGACTGGAGTTAAGTTGTGGCAAATTTTGAAAAGGTTTCAGCTGATGAATTAAGATAAAATATCAGCCCACAAAGCGGAAAGCCCAAAAAATCAAACGAACATATAGTAGAGACTTCAAAAAAGGCGCAAATAAAATAATTAATCAGTTGCAAACAGAAAAGGCACAAAACTAGACAAAAACAGGCACAAAGGCAATGACGGATCAGGGCCTGTGACCAGGAGCTGATTGCTATGTGTAATATTACCCGACAAATCATATAATAGTAAAACTGCTTGGGTTTAGGAATAATTTTTTGATATATTTTTGTTCAAGATGTTCTACACACATTTTTTAAATTTTTCTTGTTAAATTCCTGATGACACACACAATATCTCTAAAGAAACTATATCTGGACCAGTGTGGGGGGAGCTGAAACTTAAATGTTCCCCTTATTTTTAGTCTCCCTTTTTTATTTGTTGCCTTCTTCAGCCATTTCTGAAAGAATTTCTTCTCCTTTCTGATAATTTTCTCCTCAGTATTGGTGGCTTCCAGTGCCTTTTCTTCATTTATTGTTGGCTTTTCTTCAGGTATGACCATCACGACCTCCATCACGACCAACCCCAAGTGATAATATCCGTCACCTGCCAGTGTCTCTGAGAAGTTCTCATTTGCTAAACAGCGAATCACCAACAATGTTAGAATAAATCTTATCACCTCTTATGTACCAGAGAAAGGCGAAACAACCCCATGTGTGGGGAAAAATTCCTTCCTGACCCCAAGTACTGGCGATCGGCTAATCCCTGGGTCATTGCAGTGTCGGCTCTGGATGGGCCCTGTCACCTCTACATGGAATATTATATATATAATTTTTACATATATTTCTATCTATTCTTTTTATCTAGACTATTTAGAATTTTTGTTTGATAGAATTCTAAATAAACCTATACTTACGTATATATACTTATCCTTTCTTACCTATATTTATCCTTACTTACCCATATTTATGTATACTTGTGCCTTCTTACCAATACTTACCTATGCTTATTTTTTTATTCCTATACTTATCCTTTTTATACCTATTCCTAAAGGGAACCTGTCGCCAGGTTTGGTCAAGATACGGCCACCACATTTTAGGGCTGAAATACAGCATTTTATAATGCTGTATATCGGCCCCCAACCCGACCTATAAGAGAAGAAAAATAACTCATTATACTCACCTGAGGTGCGGTCCGGTTAAAGGGGTGTCGCTCTTGGTTTGGCACCTCCCATCTTCTTGCGATCGCAAAGCATTGCAATGCACAGGCGTCAGGAAAGGTCCGAGATCCCCGACACCTGTGCACCACAGTACTTTACTTTGACCTCAACAGGGCAGAGAAGTATACCTAACATAGTAACATAGTTTTGAAGGCTGAAGGATGACCTTATGTCCATCTAGTTCAGCCTATTTTTAGTGCAGCTGTTCTGCATTGTTATGTATTGTCTGCTGTATAGGACCCTGAGGGTTGATGCTATGAAAAGCAGAGAGACTGCCATGTGAGACGCAGTGTGAGGCAGCTGACAAGAAGTGAGAAGTCTGGATTCTGTAAAGACTGTTTGCTGCCAGTGTGTTTGAGAGGGTATTAACTCCTTCCTCTTGTGAACCTGGGGCAGTGACATTAGTCTGGGAAAGGCATATGACAGACGGCCATTACATCACTGTCACAATGGGAAATCAGCAGCGAGAACTTGTGACCCAACACCCCACCAAGAAAATGGGATTAATTCTTAATTCCTTGTCCATTTCTAACATTCACTGCGGCAGACGAAAATTAAAGTAATAATCTCAGCAGAATGAACAGAATATAAAGAAGATACAGATTCAATGAATAGAGATTATTAGATTTTATTTTTACTATCAATTTTAGTTGAATTTAATCATCCTGCGCCATTTATAGGATTTACTGCATAAAAAGGACGTGAACCAGAGGAAGGCGAAACAACCCCATGTGTGGGGAAAAATTCCTTCCTGAGCCCAAGTACTGGCGATCGGCTAATCCCTGGGTCACTGCAGTGTCGGCTCTGGATGGGCCCTGTCACCTCTACATGGAATATTATATATATAATTAATACATAAATTTCTATCTTTTCTTTATATCTAGACTATTTAGAATTTTTGTTTGATAGAATTCTAAATAAACCTATACTTACGTATATATACTTATCCTTTCTTACCTATATTTATCCTTACTTACCCATATTTATATATACTTGTGCCTTCTTACCAATACTTACCTATGCTTATTCTTTTATTCCTATACTTATCCTTTTTATACCTATTCCTAAAGGGAACCTGTCGCCAGGTTTGGTCAAGATACGGCCACCACATTTTAGGGCTGAAATACAGCATTTTATAATGCTGTATATCGGCCCCCAACCCGACCTATAAGAGAAGAAAAATAACTCATTATACTCACCTGAGGTGCGGTCCGGTCAAAGGGGGTGTCGCTCTTGGTTTGGCACCTCCCATCTTCTTGCAATCACAAAGCATTGCAATGCACAGGCGTCGGGAAAGTTCCAAGATCCCCGACACCTGTGCACCACAGTACTTTGCTTTGATCTCAACAGGGCAGAGAAGTTATACCTGCGCAGGAGCATGATGCCATGGAGACTGTGTAAATGATGCAGGGATGCATCGTCCACACCAACCAAGAACTAGGACGGCAATCATAAGAAAATGGGAAGTGCTGGACCAAGAACAGCAACATTCCTTGGTTATATAGCCTTATAAAATGCTGTATATCAGGACAGAAAGGTCGTGGCCATATCTCATGTTGGCCAAACCTGTTGACAGGTTTGCTTTACTTATGCTTTCTTACATATACTTACCTATAATTATCCCTACTTTATACTAATACTTTTCTTTACTTACCTATTTTACCTATACTTATCCTTTCTTACCTAAATTTACCTATACTTACACTTTGTTCTCAATACTTACCTACTGTTATCTTTTCTTATTTATATTTACTTAACTATAATTATACTTTTTTTTCTTATTTTTATTGAATTTTAAATACACTTATCCTTTTTACCTATAATGACCTATACTTTAACTTTTTTACCAATACTTATCTTTTCCTACCTATACTGATCCTTTTTTACATATACTTATTTATTCTTACCTATACTTATTATTATATACTTATACTTTATTATTGAATTTTAAATATACATAACATTTCTTACCTACACTTATTCTTTTTTTCATATTCTTATTCTTTCTTATCTATACTTATTCATTTTTACCTACACTTACACTTAAGTACCTATATTTACTTTCTTACCAATACTGACCTATACTTATTCTTTCTAATCAATACTTATCCGTTTTTCCTATACTTATCCTCTCGTCTCTACATTTAGCCTTCTTTATACCTATACATATCCTTACTTACCTATATTTATCTATACTTTTAATTTCTTCTTACCTATACTTATCCTTTCTTACCTATATTTACCTATAGTTTTCTTTCTTACCTATACTTATCCTTTTTTCCTGTTCTTATTCTCTCATGCCTACATCCTTACTTACTTTTAAATATACTTATCGTTTCTTGCTTATTCTTATTTCTCCATTACCTATACTTTCCTACCTATGCTTATCTTTTTGACCTATACTTATATTTTTTTTTATTAATTGAATTTTAAATATACTTATACTCTTTTACCAGTACTTACACTCTTTTGCATATACTCATCCTTTCCTACTTATACTTATTCTTTATTACCCATTCTTATAATTTTTTTATCTATATATGTATTTTTTTTCCTATGTGTACTTACCCTTCCCTACTTATAATTACCCTTTATTACCAATACTTATCCTTATCTGAACACAGTATATATGAAGGAGGCAATCCTGGCCCTCGCTCTTCTCAGCATCCTTCTTGCAGGAATGTGGGGCCGGGCGCAGCAGGTTGGTTCCTCCTCCTCTGTGATTACGCTGCCTTCCTCTGAGTCAGGTTCTTCTTCCACTGAAGTAATGACATCTTCTTCTGGAATATTCTCTGTCTCTGGTTCCTATAGACACAATGAAATAAAACTATATATCATGGCCACGATTCAGTGTACTCAGGACAACCTGTACAACAACTTTTGGGGCCAATATATCCGGCCACCCCTGTGAAAATAAAAAATTGCTGTCTGAAAATCTTTTTTTTTAGGAAAAAAAAATATTTTTTATTTTCACGGTTCTGCGTTATAAACTTCTGTGACGCGCTTGGGGGTTCAAGGTGCTCACCACACATCTAGATAAGTTCCTTGGGGGATCTAGTTTCCAAAATGGGGTCACTTGTCGGGGGGTTCCACAGTTTATGTACATCAGGGGTCTGCAAATGTTACATGGTGCCCGCAGACCATTCCATCAAAGTCAGCATTTCATAATGTCACTACTTCCCTTCCAATCCCCGACATGTGCCCAAACAGTGGTTCCCCCCACATATGTGGTACCAGCGTACTCAGGACAAACTGGACAACAACTTTTGGGGTCTAATTTATCCTCGTACCCTTGTGAAAATAAAAAATTGCGCACTAAAAAATAATTTTTTGAGGAAAAAAAATATTTTTTATTTTCATGGCTCTGCGTTATAAACTTTTGTGAAGCACTTGGGGGTTCAAAGTGCTCACTATGCATCTAGATAAGTTCCTTAGGGGGTCTAGTTTCCAAAATGGGGTCATTTGTGGGGGAGCTCCAATGTTTAGGCACACAGGGGCTCTCCAAACACGATATGGTGTCCGCTAGCGATTAGAAGTAATTTGCATTTCAAAAAGTCAAATGGCACTCCTTCCCTTCTGAGCCCTGCCGTGTGCCCAAACAGTGGTTCCCCCCACATATGGGGTGCCAGCGTACTCAGGACAAACTGGACCACAACTTTTGTGGTCCAATTTCTCCTGTTAGCCTTGTGAAAATTAAAAATAGTGTGCTAAAAATCATTTTTGAGGAAAAAAAAAATATTTTTTATTTTCACTGCTCTGTGTTATAAACTTTTGTGAAGCACTTGGGGGTTCAAAGTGCTCACTACACATCTAGATAAGTTCCTTAGGGGGTCTAGTTTCCAAAATGGGGTCACTTGTGGGGGAGCTCCAATGTTTAGATACACAGGGGCTCTCCAAACGCGACATGGTGTCCGATAACGATTGGAGCTAATTTTCCATTCAAAAAGTCGAATGGTGCTCCTTCCCTTCCAGACCCTGCCGTGCGCTCAAACAGTGGTTTATGACCACATATGAGGTATCGGTGTACTCAGGAGAAATTTTTTAATAAATTTTAGGATCTATTTTATCCTGTTGCCCATGTGAAAATGAAAAAACTGAGGCTAAAAGAAAATTTTTGTGAAAAAAAAGTACTTTTTTTTTTTTTACAGATCAATTTGTGAAGTACCTGGGGGTTCAAAGTGATCACTATGCATCTAGATAAGTTCCTTGGGGGGTCTAGTTTCCAAAATGTGGTCACTTGTGGAGGAGCTCCAATGTTTATGCACACAGGGGCTCTCCAAACGTGACATGGCAACCGCTAAATATTCCAGCATATTTTCCATTCAAAAAGTCAAATGGTGCTCCTTCCCTTCTGAGCCTTGCCGTGCGCCCAAACAGTGGTTTATGACTACATATGAGGTATCGGTGTACTCAGGAGAAATTGCCCAACAATTTTTAGGATCCATTTTATCCTGTTGCCTATGTGAAAATGAAAAAATTGATGCTAAATGAAAATTTTTGTTGGAAAAATTAAAATGTCCATTTTTTCTTTCCACGTTGCTTTAGTTCCTGTGAAACACCTGAAGGGTTAATAATCTTCTTGAATGTAGTTTTGAGTAGCTTGAGGGGTGCAGTTTTTAGAATGGTGTCACTTTTGGGTATTTTCTGCCATATAGACCCCTCAAAGTGACTTCAAATGTGAGGTGGTCCCTAAAAAAAATGGTTTTGTAAATTTTATTGTAAAAATGAGAAATCGCTGGTCAACTTTTAACCCTTATAACTTCCTAATAAAAAAATATTTTGTTTCCAAAATTGTGCTGATGTAAAGTAGACATGTGGGAAATGTTATTTAGTAACTATTTTGTGTCACATAACTCTTTGGTTTAACAGAAAAAAAATTCAAAATTTGAAAATTGCAAAATTTTCTAAATTTTCGCCAAATTTCTGATTTTTTCACAAATAAACGCAAAAATTATCGACCTAAATTTACCACTAACATGAAGCCCAATATGTCAGTAAAAAACAATCTCAGAATCGCTAGGATGCGTTGAAGCGTTCCTGAGTTATTACTTCAGGGACACTGGTCAGAATTGCAAAAAATGGCCTGGTCATTAAGGTCAAAATAGGCTTGGTCATGAAGGGGTTAAGAAACCCCTACCCTTGGTACGCATGTGTTGTGCAGCCTAGCCTGCTAGCGCCCAGGCTTAGGTGTAGGTAGGACAGAGGTTGAGTCAGGCATCAGTCCTTACCAGGGACTTGGCACGCCTCAGTGCACGTGCTTCACTTTATAGCCAGTATCTATAGCGGCGCTCACGGCAGCGATGCCGCGCGCTCAGTGGGCCTAGAAGGACTCTAACCCCGTGTCCTTGGGGTAGAGTTCTGTGGCCGTACACTGTGCGCTCTTTTGGCCGGGCTCTGTGAGCTAAACAGGCTCCGGCATCTACGTTCAGCGGTTGTGCGACTCTGTGCATTAACAGAGTTCGCACCTGTTCACATTGGGTGACGTAACCCACGTGTGACTGTTTTTACGCTGCTCTATTCTTCCGCCATTACCTAGCAGCAGTGTACCACCTCTGCACGGTGGACCCCGGGCTGCGAACACACCTACTATTATTTTATAATTTGGTGCGTTCCGCCAGCCCTAACATTATCCTAGCGCCAGGGTCTGGCTAGTAATGGCGGAAGAATAGCGACTGCTGCAGTACATCCGGCAGCTGCAGAGCAGGTTGGCGTCTCTCGAGCATCCAGCCACAGCTGCGGATGTTACTGCGGACACTGTTCAGGCAGCCACAGAGGCTGTCTCCCGTGTGACCACTGCCATCCGTTCCCCCGACTTTGTCCCACCTTCCACTTCCTGAGAAGTTCTCGGGTGATAGTGCCTCTTGTAGGGGTTTCGTGAGCCAGTGCTCGATACAGCTGGAGCTGCTGGCAGCACGATTCCCCTCCGAGCGGGCCAAAGTGGGATTTATTATTTCCCTCTTGTCGGGCAGGGCTTTGGAGTGGGCCACACCGCTGTGGGAGCGTGGTGATCATGTGGTGCAGAGTGCCTCTCGGTTCCAGGACACTCTGAAGCATGTCTTCCTGGGACCGCGAGTCACCCATGACACCGTGCTCCGGCTGCTGGCATTGTCACAGGGTTCGTCCATGGTCAGCCACTTTGCCATCCAGTTCCGGACGCTGGCCTCGGAGTTAGAGTGGCCAGATAAGGTCCTCATTCCGGCATTCTGGAGAGGTTTGGCTGGCCATGTGAAGGACGCTCTGGCCACCAGGGAGATTCCTGATACACTGGAGGAGCTTATCACCATCTCCACCCGTATAGACCTTCGCTTTGCCGAGCCAGGGATGGAGCGGACCCAGTGTAGGCAGAGGTTTAGGTTGGCACCCAGTTTTGCTAAACCTCTGGAATCTCCCGATTGGGCGTCCGAGCGTCAGGGGGGTTCCCGTGAGGGATCCAGGCCCGGCCCGCTCGAACCCCTGTGATCTGTTATGGTTGCCGGCAGTTTGGTCACTTTGCCAACCAGTGCCCACAGCAGCTGGGAAGATGCTTGCCCCTAGTGGCTGTAGGAGGCGGCTCACTAGAATCCGCGGCGTTTTCCTCCAAGTTGTCCTTTAAGGGGACACTTGGGTTTGGTTCTTACACTCTGGCGGTGGAGGTTTGCATGGATTCCGGGGCAGAGGGCAATTTTATGTCGTCAGCCTTCGCTCAACGGCACGCTATACCCCTGGTTATGATGTCCACACCAGTCACCGTCAGAGTGGTGAACGGCGCCACTCTACCTTCACAGATAACCCACCAGACCGCCCCCTTGTTACTCTCAGTGGCCCCATCTCATCAGGAGACGATATCCCTCCTCGTCGTGCCCGAGGGTATTGACCAGGTACTTCTAGGGGTCCCCTGGTTGCGGTACCACTCCCCCCATATAGAGTGGTCCTCAGGGAGGATTATTGGGTGGAGTAAATCATGTGAGAGTAGATGTCTGAGGGAGTGCGTTCAGGTTGCCTCCACCGAGGTTCCCGCAGATCTCTCCTCGCTCCCCAAACACTATCGACAGTATGCGGACGTGTTCTCCAAAAAGGCGGCGGAGACCCTTCAACCGCATCACCCCTATGACTGTCCTATTGACCTCTTGCCTTGAGCTGAGCCTCCCCAGGGTCGAGTCTATCCCCTATCTCTCCCGGAGATAGAGGCCATGTCTCAATACATCAGGGAGAATCTGGCAAGAGGATTCATTAGGAAGTCAGTGTCACCAGCGGGGGCGGGATTCTTCTTCGTCCAGAAGAAGAGTGGGAAACTACGTCCTTGCATTGATTACAGGGGTCTTAATGCCATCACCGTTAAGAATAGGTATCCTCTGCCCCTGATATCAGAGCTGTTTGATAAGCCACGGGGAGCGAGGGTGTTTTCCAAACTTGATCTGCGGGGGGCTTGCAACCTGATTCGCATCCGTGATGGGGACAAATGGAAGACGGCATTTAACACCAGGGATGGGCACTATGAATACCTGGTGATGCCCTTCGGCCTCTGTAATGCTCCGGCCGTCTTCCAAGACTTTGTGAACGATATACTTACCACCTCGGTTGTAGTCTATCTGGATGATATTCTCATCTACTCACCAGATATTGAATCCCACCGGAGAGATGTTTGCAAAGTTTTCGATCGCCTGTGGGTAAACTCCCTCTATGCCAAGTTGGTGAAGTGTGTGTTTGAGCAGGAGTCCTTGCCTTTCCTGGGCTATATCATCTCTGCCCGGGGATTGGCCATGGATCCTGCCAAGCTACAGGCGGTGATGGATTGGCAGGAACCTCATTCTCTCAAAGCGGTGCAGCACTTTATGGGGTTCATAAATTACTATCGCCAATTCATCCCCCACTTCTCAACTTTGGTAGCACCCTTGGTAGCCCTCACCAAGAAGGGTGCAAACCCCAAGTTGTGGTCGGAACCGGTCTCTAAGGCCTTCTCCATTAAGTCCCATTTTGCTAGCGCTCCCATTCTACATCGCCCCAATGTAGATAAGCCCTTCATTCTGGAGGTGGATGCCTCTTCCGTCGGTGCTGGAGCGGTCCTGTTCCAGAAGGACTCGCAAGGTCGGAAGCACCCATGCTTCTTCTTCTCTAAGTCCTTCACACCGGTGGAGAGGAATTATTCCATCGGGGACAAGGAGTTGCTAGCAATGAAGTTGGCCATTTCAGAGTGGAGACACCTCCTGGAGGGGGCTTGCCACCCTTTCCAGGTGTTCACCGACCACAAGAATTTGGTCTATTTACAAACAGCCCAGCGGCTGAATTCTCGCCAGGCCAGATGGTCCTTGTTCTTCTCCCATTTCCACTTCACCCTGCATTTTCTCTTCGGGGAGAAGAACGTCCGGGCCGATGTTCTCCCGCTCCGTGGTGTCAAAGGAGGAGGAGGAGCCTCGGCTTATAGTTCGGTCTGAGAGCCTGAGGACCGTGGCTCCTGTCGCCCTCGAGTCTGTACCTCCGAGCAAGACTTTTGTCCCTGCACATCTGCGACCGGAGGACCTCTCTTGTGCTCATTCGTCCAGGCTGGGTGGACATTTTGGGACCAAACGGACCTCTGAGCTTCTGGCGAGGACGTACTGGTGGCCGCATATGGCCCGTGATGTCAGGGACTATATACGGGCGTGCGTCTCTTGCGCACAGAATCGGCCCTCTCGTCAGCGGCCAGCTGGGTTACTCTACCCTCTGCCGGTTGCTGACAGGCCCTGGGAGATGGTCAGTATGGACTTTGTGGTGGGTCTGCCCAAGTCCAGTGGCAGCACCGTCATTTGGGTGGTCACCGATCATTTCTCCAAGATGGTGCATCTGGTACCACTCTCTCGGCTACCTTCGGCACGGGGCCTGGCAGCGTTGTTTATTAAACATGTTTTCCGCCTGCACGGCATGCCAGATAAGATTGTCAGCGACCGGGGTCCTCAGTTTGCGTCTCGGTTCTGGAGAGAGCTCTGTTCTCTGCTCAGCATAGAGCTAAATCTTTCCTCGGCCTATCATCCCGAGACGAACGGGTTGGTTGAGAGAGCCAACCAGACCCTGGTGACATATCTGCGACATTTTGTCTCGGCCAGGCAGGATGATTGGGCACCCTTGCTGCCGTGGGCGGAGTTCGCCTTGAACAACGCTGTGGCCGACTCCACCGGTCAGACCCCATTCCTCTTAAATTACTGCCAGCATCCGCGCGTCCCCGTGCCCATGCCCGTGTCGTCCACTGACTCTAGGGTGGCAGACTGGGCGGTGGAGGCACGTGACATTTGGGATCGCATGCAGGATGCTATCCGGGCCTCCAAGGAGAGAATGAGGTCCTCCGCTGACACTCGCCGGCGCCCGGCTCTGACCTTCGCTCCTGGCGACTTAGTGTGGCTCTCCGCTCGAAACATCAGGCTGCGGGTGGAATCCGCTAAGTTTGCACCGCGCTATATTGGCCCTTTCAAGGTCCTCGAGCAGATCAACCCTGTGGTCTACTGCCTGGCTCTTCCACCACACTTGGCTATCTCGGACGCATTTCATGTGTCTCTCCTTCAGCCGGTGCACATGTCCCGGTTTTCTGAGCCATCTGCTGGAACATCAGACCTGTCATCAGACGAGTTTGAGGTCAATGCCATCATGGGATGCAAGATGGTGCGGGGCAAAAAGTTTTACTTGGTGGATTGGAAGGGTCATGGTCCAGAGGCTCGGACCTGGGAGCCGGTGGAGAACATCCACGCTCCTCTTCTCATTGTGGAATTTGAGCGGCGTGATGCTCAGAGTGGGGGGCCCTAGGAGGAGGGTAATGTTAGGCATCGGATTTCTGTCGCTGCACAGCGAGAATCCCGAGCCTTACTTCCAGCAGTCTCCCATTCCTCTCCAGCCGCAGAGGAGGTTGCTCAGCAAACTCGACGGTCCAGACGCTCTGCCCAGACCAGCTCCGTGGGTTTGCTTGCTGCTGCCACCTCTGGCACATCTATGGCAATACATGCTGCTCAGCAGCGAGATTCTCCAGGGACTAAGTCCCCATGTCAAGCCACTGAACATGCCGGTGGAGTGATCTCCAATTGGAGATCGAAGGTCACGTGCTCAAGTCCTGCTCGTGTTCGGATTGGCCCATCCGAGAAGCCAGGAAGGTCCCGGACGCTCGCGGCTATAAAAGGTTTGCATGGCCGCTTGGCCATGCGCTAGGATAGACTGAATTTACAGACTATGTGGAGTGAGTGATGTATGCACGTATGAATGTCTCTGGTGAATGACTCATTAAGAAACCCCTACCCTTGGTACGCATGTGTTGTGCAGCCTAGCCTGCTAGCGCCCAGGCTTAGGTGTAGGTAGGACAGAGGTTGAGTCAGGCATCAGTCCTCACCAGGGACTCGGCACGCCTCAGTGCACGTGCTCCACTTCATAGCCAGCGCCTATAGCGGCGCTCGCGGCAGCGACGCCGCGCGCTCAGTGGGCCTAGAAGGACTCTAACCCCGTGTCCTTGGGGTAGAGTTCTGTGGCCGTACACTGTGTGCTCTTTTGGCCGGGCTCTGTGAGCTAAACAGGCTCCGGCATCTACATTCAGCGGTTGTGCGACTCTGTGCATTAACAGAGTTCGCACCTGTTCACATTGGGTGACGTAACCCACGTGTGACTGTTTGTACGCCGCTCTATTCTTCTGCCATTACCTAGCAGCAGTGTACCACCTCTGCACGGTGGACCCCGGGCTGCAAACGCACCTACTATTATTTTATAATTTGGTGCCTTCCGCCAGCCCTAACAGTTCTGACCCCTGCGGTCCTGTCCCTAACGATCCCTGTATAGGGGTCGGTTATCACCTGGTGCGCTCGGCCCTGGGGCTCCAAATCCACGAACCAGAGTGTCCACTTTCGGACGTTGTCTCTGTTCCTGATCGTCACAAAGGGGAAGATGGATAGTCACAAGCCATCAAACAAAGAACTGCTTAAATTTTTGTACCAGGAGTGGCATAAGGTTACCCAAAAGCAGTGTGAAAGACTGGTGGAAACATGCCAAGACGCATGAAACCTGTGATTAAAAATTATGGTTATTCCACAAAATATTGATTTCTGAGCTCTGAGTTAAAACATTAGTATTGCTGCTTTTAAATGATTATGAACTTATTTTCTTAGCATTATTTGAGGTCTGTAAGCACTGCACTTTTTGTTATTTTGACCAATTCTCATTTTCTGAAAATAAATACAAAATTTAATGCTTGCAAATTCGAAAACATGTTGTCAGTAGTTTATAGAATAACAATTTACATTTTACTCAAAAAATATACCTATAAAGAGAAAAATCAGACAAACTGAAAATTTTGCAGTGGTCTCTTAATTTTTGCCAGAGCTGTATAATATATCCCGATCTCAGCAAAGCATTTGATAAAATATCTCATACTATCCTGACCAAGTATGGTATTGACAAGGATATGGTTAGGTGGATTCATAACTGAATCAGTGGTCATACTCAAAGAGTGGTAATAAACGGTTACACATCCAATTGGAAGAATGTTTCAAGTGGGGTACCACAAGGCACTGACTTGGCCCCAGAGGTGTTAAACAGTTTTAAAAATGATCTACATAATTTAACTGAAGGTAAACTGATCAGATTTGCAGACGATCCCAAGCTAGGAAGGATAGATAACCCTAGAGAGGACAGAGAAAGGATTCAGAAGGATCTAGATAATGGACAGCGACTATTAGAATGGAATTTAGTATACCATACAATTTGTCCTAATAATTACTTCCTATATATAATATATTCAATCAAAAAAGAGGGGAGGTTTATGCCATTAGTAGAAAAGACATTTTATTAAAACAAACATTTTATTTCATACATCTTAAAAATACTCATAAATAATTATGATAATCCAAAACAGAGATGTAAAGATGCAAAACAGTAGCTGCCAACAGCAAGGTTCACTCAAAGACAAAACTAAGGGATGGACATATAGTCGTCGAGTGCATAAGGTGTATATTCTCATCCAAAAGGAGGTTACAAAACACTCATTATCTTTATCATGGGCAACTGTGCACAAAAACAAAGTAAATAATCATCCCAAAGAAAGTAGAATGTCAATAGTATGCCAAACATAAGGTTATCTCAAAAAGCTGCTATAAAAAATGTATATATACTCCTATAAAAATGTTCAAAAGTGCACAAAAATCTCATGGCTAAGAAATAATAAATAATCAAGTGCAAAGTGCATAAATATTTAGGCTCTTAATATGGACAATTAGACCTTCATATAAATAAAGTGGTCAAAATATTACCATGTGGAAACACATATACTGTATAGAGTCCTAAATAAGATTTAACAAAGATAATTCAAAAATATAGCCATGTGACAACAATGATTTTAAAGCCATAAGTAAAATGACTAAAATTCACTAGTGTGTAGACAAAAGGTGTATAGTGTGCAAATAAGGACCTAACGGTCACAAAGAGCAAACATATATCAAAGTAAACATAGCAGCTGATAAGAATACCTGACCTGCTGGTGGCAGAGGCTCCCCGACGCGCGTTTCGCGTAGGCTTCTTCAATAGGGGGTGTGTAGAGATCAGATATTGATAAATGGTCTATTTATAGTCCTGTCTGGTGTTAAGTGGGCGGCTTGTCATGGCGCTCGCTTCACATTGCCGGGGAGTGACGTCAGACGACTCGGCGTCCCACGTGACCAACCCACAATTCCCCTGCCCGACGCGTCAGGGCTGGAGGAGGAGTAAGCCACGCTCAGGACGCGTTGTCATGGTGACGCACAAGCCGGCTCTGATAACAAGCGCCCACCACCGGGAAGAGTGTGAGAGGGGGGAGGAAGAGTAAATTCTGGCATTATCGCTGAAAGACTAAGTGCATAAAACAGCTCAGATCCATATGTGAAAAGAAGACTGCTACCAGATGAAGCTGAATGTGATCAACAACTGTGTCATATGTGAAAAAGGTTTAATAAAAAAGTGAGGCTATAATGTATCTGAAGTGCATGAGTGTCAAATCCTAGTAAAAATATATTATCTGATCATACTAAGAAACAACTTATTATAATGTGGGGACATGTATCCCACCAATCAATACCTATCAAGAAAATGTTCAGATATACTATAAACGAATGAAGAAAGGGGGACCAATCCCTATATGGATAGTGTACTTGTAAGATGACAAATAAAAAGTGCAATAATAATTACATCCTAAGAGTAAATTTAGGAAGAAATTATCACTTATATCAAAAAATGACAAATTTTTTTTTAAAAAATAAAAAATTTTGACAGTGAAAAATAGAAAATAAAAATCATAATTAAATGCCAGGATTATCAGATGAAAATGTTCATTCTTTTATCTCTATCACTTTAAATTCCACCCCCCTTATTTTTTAAAATCAATCTATAAAAAAATGGTAGTTGAAACGAATCCTCCCACAAAAAAGGAAGAAGGAGATACATATAAAAAGGAAATAGCATAGTTATGCATATGTAGAAAAATATACACAAGTATGCCAGATGTACATGTGCTTACATAATTATACATATATATTCATGTTGTAAAAAAGTCTCTTTTTTTTCTATTTCGTCATTCCTCTTGTTTCTTGTGGTGAAAACGAAATGGACTTTACACAGAGACCCCACACTCCTCAAGACAAAAAGATGACAGATTTCTCCAACCATGGAAAGAATGGATTATGAATGAGTCCTAAAAACAAAATAAAAAACAAGACATAAAGAACAAAAGAAAGGACATAAAAACCTATTAAAGGAAAGGGGCAAAACTCAAAATTTCATTTATCCCGTCTGGTTGAACAGAGCCAATCCTGAATAGCCACTTGGCTTCTAATTGAGCCAAATTTTTCCTCCAATTTCCACCTTTTTTTACTAATGAACACTTTATCTATGCCTATCACCTTGAGATATTTAGCATCACAATTATGTACAAGCTTGAAATGTTTTGGAATGGGTTTTAATTCAGAATCAACGAGGGTATATTTGGCATTATTGACATCCCTCACATGTTCTCTGATTCTGATCTTCAGAGGACTTGATGTGAGACCGATGTAAACTTTCTCACAAGGACACATCGCGTAGTAAACTACGCCTACTGAATTGCATGTGATGTGCTTATTTATTTTAAAGACTTTTTTCCCATTGCTTGTTTTGAATGTAAATGCTCTTTGCATATTTGGACAAGCTATACAGTCGTTACATGGATAAAAACCCCATTTTGGTCCTTTAGATCCCAAGCTGACATCTATATCCTCTCCTGCATGGTAGCTATGGACCAAAAGGGCTCTCAAATTTCAGGATCTTCTGTAGGTAATAGAAGGAGTTTCAAAAACATGTTTATTGACCGTATGGTCTGCTTTTAGAATAGGCCAAAACTTTGTCAAAGCTCCATATCGGACCATTTCTCGCTGTAAGTCGAGATGAATCTCACCTTTTGTTCATTCTTTGTTTTAGGTTTTGGTTGCAAGAGATCATTCCTCTTTTCTGCTATTGCTCTTCTGTATCCTTTTTATACTTCTCTTCGAGTAGCCTTTGTTTTCAAATCTTTCTGTTAATTCTTCTGCCTGTTTCTTAAAGAGAAAATCATTTGAGCAGATCCTCCTAATTCGCAGGAATTGGCTCATTGGTATACCATTCAATAGTTGTTGAGAATGTGCAGAGGAAGCATGTAAAAATGCATTAACTGCTGTGTCCTTACGATAGATATCAGTTTGCAATAGTTTGGTCCCCTGAAAATCAAAATATCTTAAAATTCAATTTTCTCTTGGTTATACTTACAGGTCAATTTAATATTCATTGAATTATCATTAAGGATATCGAGAAAAGCTAGAAGGTCCTGTTCTGTGCCCTGCCAGATCATAAGGATGTCATCTATGTATCTGGCCCAGAACAGGACATTCTGAATGAATGCAATGGGTTTAGAGAAGAAAATATTCCTTTCCCATAACCCCAAAAATAAATTTGCATACGAGGGGGCGAAAGCCACCCCTGTTATGATTGAGTCACCGAGGAGGAAAAAACAAAACACAACTCATCCCAGAAAAACAGAGAGGTTGGAAACTAGCGGATTGCAGACCCCTAATCCTATCACACAACTAGCAGTAGCCGTGGAGTGTTCCTACGGTGATCCTAGACACCTCGTCACAGCCGGAGATTTACATAAGCCTAAAGAGAGAAAAGGGAAAAACTGACTGTCCCAGAGCAGACCCCAAAGCAATAGGCAGCCCCCAACATATAATGACGGTGAAGCAAGATGAAAACACAAACACAGATAGAAAGATAGGTTGAGCAAACGATGGGGCCCAAGCTAACTAAAAAGGACAGGATAGAAAAGCTGCTGTCTGCAATCCGAAAAAACCCTGCTAAAAATATTACCAACACAACTGATAAGCAAAAAGGACCCTGAAGACACTGGACTTCAAACCCTATATCAGCACTCAGAATAATCTGGAAGCAGAGCAAAAGAGAACACTGATCAAGGAAAAAGAATCCAGCACACCCCCGGCCGGGGATGGCTGAACTCCAAAAAACAAGGTAAACAAAACTAATAAGCTCAATAGCAGAGTAAAAATTTATCTTTGGGAAGCAGGAATCAGACTGGTCTCCAAGAATCCAGCAGAGAAATCACCAGCTACTCAGAAGGGCGTCAGCTGCCTTATATCCAGTCAGAAGTTCCCGTTACCCAGTCACCATCCACCTGATCAGGTGTTTGGTAATCAGCCTCACTACCTTCCTTCACCAGAAGAGGGAGATCCTCGGACACAAAAGATGAATGAACAAATGAGCTCACAACACACCCCCATTGCAGTCCCACATGGTTGTAAATAAACTGTATTCTTGAACAAAAAATAATTGTGTTCCAAGGAAAATTGTAAGAGGGAGATGAGAAAATCACTAAATTCTGTACTCAAATTTGACATCGCAAGAAATGTTCTGGTTGCTTTTATACCATCATTGTGCTGAATTGACGTGTACAGAGACTCCACGTCAAACAATACTAACAACGTGTCCTTATCCATAGCTATACCCTCTGCCTTGGATAGGACATCCCCTGTTATGAATGAGTCACCGTAGGAGGCAAAAACAGAAATACTAGCTAAGTCCAGAAAACCAGAGAAGTTGGCAGCTATCGGATTGCAGACCCCTGAACCTAACAACAACAACTAGCAGTAGCCGTGGGGGGTTCCTACGGTGCCCTAGACCCCTCGATCACAGCCGGAGAACTACATAGCCTAAAGACAGAAGGGAAATCTAAACTGCCCCAGAGCAGACCCCAAAGCAATAGACAGCCCCCAAGATATAATGACGGTGAAGCAAGATGAAAAAACACTCACACAGATAGAAAGATAGGCTGAGCAAATGATGGGGCCCAAGCTAACTAAATAGGACAGAATAGAAAAGCTGCTGTCTGCAATCCGCCAAAACCCTCTCAAAAACAAGAGTCAACAGACTGATAGGGAAAAAAGCCCTGAAGACGCTAGGCTTCAAAAAGACTATATCAGTACTCAGGTATTTTCTGAAGACAGAGCAAAAAGGAATTCAGCTCACCCAGCAGGGGAAGGCAGAAATCAGAAAAACAAGGCAAAACAAAACCAAAACACAAACGCAAAAAGCAGAGCAGAAAAACTTAGCTTTTGAGGAGCAGGAATCAGACTGGTCTCCTAGAATCCCTCAGAGAAATCACCCGCAAAGGAGAAGGGCGTCGGCTGCATTATATCCAGTCAGCAATTCCAGTCACCCAGTCATCATCATTCTGCTCAGGTGCTTTGTAATCAGCCTCACTACCTTCCTTCACCAGAAGAGGGAGTTCATCAGACCTCAATGGTGAAGGGGAAAATTAACTCACAACAGTACCTCCCCCTTGAGGAGGGGTCACCGAACCCTCATCCACGCCACCAGGGCGATCAGGGTGAGCCCGATGAAAGGCACGCACCAATCTTTTGGCATGAATATCAGAGGCAGAGACCCAGGAATTATCCTCCTGACCATAACCCTTCCACTTAACCAAATACTGGAGTCTCCATCTAGCCAGACGGGAATCCAGTATCTTCTCTACTTCATATTCCATGTTACCTTCAACTAATACAGGGTCCGGAGGTGCCACCCCAGGAACAACTGGTTCAACAAACCTCTTCAACAAGGACTTATGAAACACATTATGAATTTTAAATGTGACAGGAAGAGCCAAACGAAAAGAGACCGGATTAATAATCTCCAAAATCTTGTAAGGTCCAATAAATCTAGGCTTAAACTTAGGAGAAGCCACCTTCATAGCGATATTTTTTGATGATAACCAAACCATATCACCAACCTTAAACTGGGGACCAATGGTCCTATGTCGGTTGGAAAACCGCTGGGCCTTTTCCTGGGAGAGAGATAACTTATCCACCACTTGGTCCCAGATCTGGTGCATTCTCTCCACCACAGTGTCAACACCTGGGCAGGCAGAAAGTTACAAAAAAAAGGTGACATCAAAGTGGCAGAACTAGCTCTATTATTTAAAGCAAATTCGGCCAAGGGCAAAAATGAAACCCAATCATCCTGATCAGCGGAAATAAAACATCTCAAATACGACTCCAAGGTCTGGTTTGTTCTCTCCGTCTGCCCATTGGTCTGAGGGTGAAAAGCAGAGGAGAAGGACAACTGAATTCCCAGCTTGGAACAGAAAGTCCTCCAAAATCTAGGCACAAACTGAACTCCTCTGTCAGATACAATGTTCTCAGGAATCCCGTGCAAGCGAACCACCTGTTGCAAAAACAGGGGCACCAACTCAGAGAAAGACGGCAACTTAGGGAGTGGTACAAGATGAACCATCTTAGAGAACCTATCACAAATCACCCAAATAACAGTCATTTTCTGAGAGACAGGCATATCAGAGATGAAATCCATTGAAATATGGGTCCATGGCCTCCTGGGGACCGGCAAAGGCATCAACAACCCACTAGAACGAGAACAAGGTTTAGACCGGGAGCAAGTCCCACAGGACTGCACAAAATTCCTGACATCACGAGACAAGGCGGGCCACCAAAAAGACCGACTCACCAGATCTCTAGTACCAAAAATACCTGGATGACCAGCCAATGCAGAGCAATGAACTTCAGACATCACTCTCTTCTTCCACTGGTCAGGAACATACAACTTTCCACTGGGACAACGCTCAGGTTTGTCCTCCTGGAACTCTTCCAGAGCACGTCTCAAATCGTGAGAGATGGCAGAAGGAACTACCCCTTCGCCTAAGATGGTAGCAGGCTTGGTCACCACAGGAGAATCAGCAAAGAAGCTCCTAGAGAGGGCATCTACCTTGACATTCTTAGTGCCAGGAACAAAAGAGACCACAAAATCAAAACGTGTAAAAAAAACAGGGCCCACCTAGCCTGTCTAGGGTTCAAGAGTTTGGCCGACTCCAGCTATATCAAATTCTTGTGGTCAGTGAGGACCACGACTTGATGTTTAGCTCCCTCCAACCAATGTCTCCACTCCTCAAATGCCCATTTCATGGCTAACAGTTCCCGATTCCCCACATCATAGTTACGTTCAGATGGAGAGAACTTTCGGGAAAAGAAAGCACAGGGATTCATTTTAGATGTTACAGGATCCTTTTGGGACAAAACAGCTCCTGCACCAATCTCAGAAGCGTCCACCTCTACCTGGAACGGGAGTGAGACATCAGGTTGCCTCAAAATCGGGGCAGAAGTGAATCTTCGCTTCAGCTCCTGAAAGGAAGAAACAGCCTCCGGAGACCAATTCAACACATCAGCACCCTTCTTAGTCAGATCAGTCAATGGCTTGGCAATACTAGAAAATTTTGCTATAAATTTCCGATAAAAATTAGCAAAACCCAAAAACTTCTGGAGGGCCTTCAAAGAAGTGGGCTAAACCCAATCATAAATGGCCTGTACCTTGGCCGGGTCCATTTCAATAGTTGACAGAGACAAAATGAATCCCAAAAATGAAATCCTCTGTACCCCAAAAAGGCATTTCGATCCTTTGACATACAGGGAATTCTCCCTCAAGATCGAGAACACAGTCCGAACATGTTCCACATGAGAATCCCAATCCTTGGAGAAGATAAAAATATCATCCAGATAGATAATCAAAAATTTATCCACAAAGTCTCGGAAAATGTCGTTCATGAAGCACTGGAAGACAAAAGGGGCATTAGTGAGCCCAAAAGGCATCACCAGGTACTCAAAATGTCCCTCCGGAGTATTAAACGCCGTCTTCCATTCATCCCCATGCTTAATGCGGATAAGATTATACGCCCCCCTGAGGTCAAGCTTGGTAAACCAGCAAGCACCTTTAACTCTGGAGAACAGATCTGAAATCAGGGGTAACGGATAATGATATTTAATAGTAATTTTGTTGAAGGAACGATAATCAATACAAGGCCTTAATGAACCATCCTTTTTGGCCACGAAAAAAAAGACGGCACCTAAGGGTGAAGAGGATGGTCTAATATGACCCTTCTCCAACGCCTCCTTAATATAGGATCGCATAGCCTCGTGCTCGGGTACAGATAAATTGAAGAGCCGACCCTTGGGAAATTTACTCCCCGGCCTCAGTTCAATTGCACAGTCATAACTCCTATGAGGAGGCAAAGACGCAGACTCATTCTCACTAAATACATCATAAAAGTCCGCCAAATAGTCAGGAACATCATGCGACTGAGGAGAGGTGGAAAAAACCGGAGCCTCACTAGGGGCACATCGACAACCCCAACTCACCACAGACACAGATTTCCAATCCAAAACTGGATTATGAATTTGCAACCAGGGAAACCCCAGAACAATGGTATCATGCAAATTGTGCAACACCAAAAATCTGCAATTTTCTTGATGGTCTGGGGCAACCCGCATTACCACCTGGGTCCAAAACTGAGGTTTATTTTTCGCCAAAGGAGTAGCATCAATCCCCCTCAAAGGGATAGGCGTCCGCAGAGGTGTCATCGGAAATCCACAACGTTTAGCAAAATCCAAGTCCATTAGGTTCAGGGCTGCTCCCGAATCCACAAAAGCCTTGGCGGAAAATGTGGACAGGGAGCAGATCAGAGTAATTGCCAGAAGAAACTTAGGTTGAACACCACCCACAGAAAACGTGTGTGCAAACCGTTTCTCTCATTTAGAACAGACAGAAATAATATGCGAGGCATCTCCACAAAAAAAACACAGCTTATTACGCCTTCTGAACTCCTGACGTTGCTCCCTGGACAAAACGCGATCACATTGCATAGATTCAGACACTTGTTCAACAGGTGGAAACACCTCTCGTGCAGTCCTGCATTCACGTAAACGCCGATCAACCTGAATGGCTAATGACAAAGAATCGTCAAGACCAGAGGGAACAGGAAATCCCACCATAGTATCTTTTATGGCTTCTGACAAACCCTTCCGAAAGAGAGCTGCCAAGGCATTATCATTCCAGGTAGTAAGGACCGCCCACTTTCGGAATTTTTGACAGTACAATTCTGCAGAATCTCGACCCTGGCTCAATGCCAGCAGGGTCTTTTCAGCCTGATCAATAGCATTAGGTTCGTCATACAACAACCCCAAGGCTTGAAAAAATGCGTTCACATTAGACAGAATAGGATCATCTAGTTTCAAAGAAAATGCCCAATCCTGGGGTTCGCCACGCAGCAAAGAGATGACAATTTTAACCTGCTGCGCGGAGCTCCCTGACGAGTTAGGCTTCAAGGCAAAAAATAATTTACAATTAATTTTGAAATTCAAAAATTTAGACCGATCCCCAAAAAACACATCAGGAGTAGGGATCTTTGGTTCAGCAGCATGTGAATGAGCAAGGTAGGTGGAAATTCCCCGCACTTCCGCAGCGAGCTGCTCCACACGATCAGACAATTGCTTTATCTCCATTGAGAGAAAAAAAATTCCCTCTACGGCCTTAGAAATATAGAGGAAAAAATATACACACTTTTTTTACAATTCTTTCCTGCTATTGAGTACCCTAGGATCTGCGGTATGGCGGGTGATTCTGTTATGAATGAGTCACCATAGTAGGCAAAAACAGAAATACTAGCTAAGTCCAGAAGACCAGAGAAGTTGGCAGCTATCGGATTGCAGACCCCTGAACCTAACAACAACAACTAGCAGTAGCCGTGGGGGGTTCCTACGGTGCCCTAGACCCCTCGATCACAGCCGGAGAACTACATAGCCTAAAGACAGAACGGGAAATCTAAACTGCCCCAGAGCAGACCCCAAAGCAATAGGCAGCCCCCAACATATAATGACGGTGAAGCAAGATGAAAAAACACTCACACAGATAGAAAGATAGGCTGAGCAAATGATGGGGCCCAAGCTAACTAAATAGGACAGAATAGAAAAGCTGCTGTCTGCAATCCGCCAAAACCCTCTCAAAAACAAGAGCCAACAGACTGATAGGGAAAAAAGCCCTGAAGACGCTAGGCTTCAAAAAGACTATATCAGTACTCAGTTATTTTCTTTAGACAGAGCAAAAAGGAATTCAGCTCACCCAGCAGGGGAAGGCAGAAATCAGAAAAACAAGGCAAAACAAAACCAAAACACAAATGCAAAAAGCAGAGCAGAAAAACTTAGCTTTTGAGGAGCAGGAATCAGACTGGTCTCCTAGAATCCCTCAGAGAAATCACCCACAAGGGAGAAGGGTGTCGGCTGCCTTATATCCAATCAGCAATTCCAGTCACCCAGTCATCATCATTCTGCTCAGGTGCTTTGTAATCAGCTTCACTACCTTCCTTCACCAGAAGAGGGAGTTCATCAGACCTCAATGGTGAAGGGGAAAATGAACTCACAACAATCCCCTGTGTCTCTGATATATGAAGGTAGAGCTTGGGCCAATGGTTTTAAATGAAAATCAAGATATTTACATACTTGTTCACATAGACTATCTCTGCCTGAAACAATTGGTCGCCCAGGAGGGTTAGAAACACTTTTATGAATTTTGGGGATAAAATACACACAGGCTGTTTTTGGGTATTTAGGTATGAAATCATCCCTCAGGTCTTTGGTTATTGTTCCCTCCTGAAATGCCTTATCCAGCATAAGTTGTAACTCATTTTGAAATGCCAGAGTGGGATTGTAGGTCAGTTTTTTGTAGCACTTGCTATCCCTAAGCTGCCTGAATGCTTCTTTTTCGTATTGTCCTGTTGGCCACACAACAATATTGCCCCCTTTATCTGCTAGTTTTATTGTAACCCCTTTAAGGTCTTGTAACTCACTGAGGGCTTTCCTCTGGGCATAAGTCAAATTGTCATTAGAAATTCTTTTAGATATTTTTTCAAATTCTTTTGTTACAAGTCTGACAAACAATTTTATGTTGGGGTACAAATTTAGGGGTGGAAACTTTTTAGGGATAGGAGGCATATATTTTAAACTGGTAGTTGTAGTTACCTGTTGATCGTTGTTAAGTTCCTCCAAAGTTGCAATGGCCTCTAAAGGCCCCTTTACATTTAGTGATGCACCAGCGATCCCGACAACGATACAATCCGGTCAGGATCACTGGTGCATCGCTAAATGGTCGCTAGTTAGCTGCCACACAGGCATATCTCACAGCGATGTAGCGACGCAGCAGTGGTCGTTACTTACCTTTCAGATGCGGCGATGAAGACGTCCTCCCGCCCACGTCCACGCGTCGCTCGTCGGCGCCAGCAGGAAGCTCCCAACGAGAAATGGACGTGGACGATCTCGCGCGATCAGCGACAGACAGTGGGGGAGACGGTCAGAGGTAAGTATCACACATAGCGATATCGCTGCTGCGTCACAGAATCGGTGACGCTTTAGCAATATCGCTATGTGTAAAGGCCCCTTAATTCTTGAGTGCTCCAAACATCTCCCACTCTTGGCTTTTCATGAAGTTTTTTTAGAACCAGTTTTCTTGCGAAGAGGTGAAGGTCCTTCACAGCTGAGAAAAGGTCAAAGGAAGAGGTAGGTGAGAAAGTTAAACCCAACCCTAGAACCTCCAAATGGGATTCTGTCAGATTTACATCTGAAAGGTTAATCACCTGTAGTTTAGATGAAGGATTGTTCTTTCTCCTATCTTTCCTATTGGAATTGCCTCCTCTTCTTCTGTTGTTATTGACTCTCAGATTATAGAATCGATTACCAACACTTGAATCACCCGCCTCATCTCGTGACGACATAGAGGAGATGGATGATGAACTAGTTTGATCGTGTTCCTGATTGGGTACACTCAGCCATCGGTAGACATTACCATTTTTAAAATCATTAAGATCTCTTTGGAATTTTTTAGTTTTAACACTTTGAATTTCCTTCTCCCAAGTTTGAAATTTGGTGTCTATATCTTTATTCAAATCCTCAAGTTCAGAAACTGTCAATATTTTATTTCATACATCGTAAAAATACTCATAATTATGATAATCCAAAACAGAGATGTAAAGATGCAAAACAGTAGCTGCCAACAGCAAGGTTCACTCATAGACAAAACTAAGGGATAGACATATGGTGTGTCACGTGGACCTGTCCTGTGTGACGTGACCAGCAGGCCGGTAGCTAAAACAACAGGACGCGGCACGTGATACTGTCCTGTGTGACACGGCTCGCAGGCCGGTAACTAAAACGACAAGACAAGGGGTAGGGAAACAGTTACAACGGTGGGCCCTGCGATAGGGAAAGGGGACGTGGAGACCTCCTGCACTCCCCTGAGTCAGTGTCCCTAACGCTCCTAATGTTCCCTATGCCGGTTCCGCACCGGGCGCCGATCAGGAACCTGTCGCCCTAGCACACCCTACACCTATCCCTTGCTAGGGAGCTGGGTGGCGCAGGCACTGGTCCCACTGCTGTACTAATACACACTAAGGAAAAACACAAACAGGGAAACACCACTTAGCTTTACTCTGTTGCACTTGCTCCTGGCAACAGAGTCCACCACCAGCATGCAGCTCTCCTCCTGAATCGCTGCCACCAAGCTCTGTCAGAGCTAAGGAAATCCCCTATGACTCCTTTCACACCAGGGCTAAGACAGTGCTGCAAGGAACACTCTCCAGCTCCTTCCTCCACCAAGGATGGTTGAAATGAACACTATCACCAACACTGATTGCAACACCTGTGACTCTTTTATAGCAGAGCCAGCAATCACACCTGCATTATAATCATGTGCACTTAACTTAGGAAACTAGAGTGCAATGATGCTCATCACCACCGGGGGCAAACTTAGAACAAACGACACCACAGTGCAATAATCCTAATGGCCACCGGGGGCAAAAACCAACCTTAAGCACAGCTTAGGGAAAAAAAAGGTTACCTGTGCTTTTATCTGTCATGATCCAGCATGGATCATGACATGGTGGTTGAGTGCATAAGGTATATATTCTCATCTAAAAGGAGGTTACAAAACTCTCATTATCTTTATCATGGGCAACTGTGCACAAAAATAAAGTAAATAATCATCCCAAAGAAAATAGAATGTCAATAGCATGCCAAACATAGTGCAAAGTGCATAAAGATTTAGGCTCTTAATATGGACAATTAGACCTCCATATAAATAAAGTGGTCAAAAATATTACCATGTGGCAACACATATATAGAGCTCTAAATAAGATTTAACAAAAATAAAGATAATTCAAAAATATAGCCATGTGACAACAATGATTTTAAAGCCATAAGTAAAATGACTAAAATTCACTAGTGTGTAGACAAAAGGTGTATAGTGTGCAAATAAGGACCTAACGGTCACAAAGAGCGAACATATATCAAAGTAAACATAGCAGCTGATAAGAATACCTGACCTGCTGGTGGCAGAGGCTCCCCGACGCGCGTTTCGCGTAGACTTCTTCAATAGGGGGTGTGTAGAGATCAGACATTGATAAATGGTCTATTTATAGTCCTGTCTGGTGTTAAGTGGGCGGCTTGTCATGGCGCTCGCTTCACATTGCCGGGGAGTGACGTCAGACGACTCAGCGTCCCACGTGACCAACCCACAATTCCCCTGCCCGACGCGTCAGGGCTGGAGGAGGAGTAAGCCACGCTCAGGACGCGTTGTCATGGTGACGCACAAGCCGGCTCTGATAATGAGCGTACACCACCGGGAAGAGTGTGAGAGGGGTGAGGAAGAGTAAATTCTGGCATTATCGCTGAAAGGCTAAGTGCATTGAAGAGCTCAGATCCATACAGTTGCGACCAAAAGTATTGACACCCCTGCCATTCTGTCAGATAATACTCAGTTTCTTCCTGAAAATGATTGCAAACACAAATTCTTTGGTACTATTATCTTCATTTAATTTGTCTTAAATGAAAAAACACAAAAAGAATTGTCCTAAAGCCAAATTGGATATAATTCCACACCAAACATAAAAAAGAGGGTGGCAAAAGTATTGGCACTGTTCTAAAAATCATTTGATGCTTCTCTAATTTGTGTAATTAACAGCACCTGTAATTTACCTGTGGCACCTAACAGGTGTTGGCAATAACTAAATCACACTTGCAGCCAGTTGATATGGATTAAAGTTGACTCAACCTCTGTCCTGTGTCCTTGTGTGTACCACATTGAACATGGAGAAAAGAAAGAAGACCAAATAACTGTCTGAGGACTTGAGAAACCAAATTGTGAGGAAGCATGAGCAATCTCAAGGCTACAAGTCCATCTCCAAAGACCTGAATGTTCCTGTGTCTACCGTGCACAGTGTCATCAAGAAGTTTAAATCCCATGGCACTGTGGCTAACCTCCCTAGATGTGGACGGAAAAGAAAAATTGACAAGAGATTTCAACGCAAGATTGTGCGGATGTTGGATAAAGAACCTCGACTAACATCCAAACAAGTTCAAGCTGCCCTGCAGTCTGAGGGTACAACAGTGTCAACCCGTACTATCCGTCGGCGTCTGAATGAAAAGGGACTGTATGGTAGGAGACCCAGGAAGACCCCACTTCTTACCCCGAGACATAAAAAAGTCAGGCTGGAGTTTGCCAAAACTTACCTGAAAAAGCCTAAAATGTTTTGGAAGAATGTTGTCTGGTCAGATGAGACAAAAGTAGAGCTTTTTGGGCAAAGGCATCAACATAGAGTTTACAGGAGAAAAAAAGAGGCATTCAAGGAAAAGAACACGGTCCCTACAGTCAAACATGGCGGAGGTTCCCTGATGTTTTGGGGTTGCTTTGCTGCCCCTGGCACTGGACTGCTTGACCGTGTAAATGGCATTATGAAGTCTGAAGACTACCAACAAATTTTGCAGCATAATGTAGGGCCCAGTGTGAGAAAGCTGGGTCTCCCTCAGAGGTCATGGGTCTTCCAGCAGGACAATGACCCAAAACACACTTCAAAAAGCACTAGAAAATGGTTTGAGAGAAAGAACTGGAGACTTCTAAGGTGGCCAGCAATGAGTCCAGACCTGAATCCCATAGAACACCTGTGGAGAGATCTAAAATTGGCAGTTTGGAGAAGGCACCCTTCAAATATCAGGGACCTGGAGCAGTTTGCCAAAGAAGAATGGTCTAAAATTCCAGCAGAGCATTGTAAGAAACTCATTGATGGTTACCGGAAGCGATTATTTGGCTAAAGATTGTGCAACCAAGTATTAGGCTAAGGGTGCCAATACTTTTGTCTGGCCCATTTTTGGAGTTTTGTGTGAAATGATCAATGTTTTGCTTTTTGCTTCATTCTCGTTTGTGTTTTTTCATTTAAGACAAATTAAATGAAGATAATAATACCAAAGAATTTGTGTTTGCAATCATTTTCAGGAAGAAACTGAGTATTATCTGACAGAATTGCAGGGGTGTCAATACTTTTGGCCACAACTGTATGTGAAAAGAAGACTGCTACCAGATGAAGCTGAATGTGATCAACAACTGTGTCATATGTGTAAAAGGTTTAATAAAAAAGTGGGGCTATAATGTACCTAAAGTGCATGAGTGTCAAATCCTAGTAAAAATATATTATCTGAACATACTAAGAAACAACTTATTATAATGTGGGAACGTGTATCCCACCAATCAATACCTATTAAGAAAATGTTCAGCTATACTATAAACGAATGAAGAAAGGGGGACCAATCCCTATGTGGATACTGTACTTGTAAGATGACAAATAAAATGTGCAATAATAATTACATCCTAAGAGTAAATTTAGGAAGAAATTATCACTTCTATCAAGAAATGACATAATTTTTTTTTAAAAATAATAAATAATTTTTGACAGTAAAAAATAGAAAATAAAAATCATAATTAAATGCCAGGATTATCAGATGAAAAATGTTCATTCTTTTATCTCTATCACTTTAAATTCCACCCCCCTTATTTTTTCAAATCAATCCACAGGCGATGAACGGCACAGATATTCCGGAAGTCTGTTTTATGTAATTTAAGATCACCTTTGTAATGTCAGCCTTGGAAAATTCCGGTGATTACAGAGAGGTAAAGCTCAGTCCTGTGTTGTATAAGAGCAAATACAGTTATTCACTCATGAGGGGAGGGGGGAATGCTCCTCCTGGCTTTAGCTGCATAAAGACATCCTGGCAGACATGTTGAGCAGGGAAGCAGCAGTGCAGTCCTATTAGCTTCTGTTGTGGATATCTCCGGGTTGCTTGATCCCACAGGTCTGATTTAGGTCTCAAAATGTTCCTGGGATAAATGGCAATAATCCCTCAGTGAAAGAGGATGAAGTGGAACCTCAAAGTCTGCTTTTTTGTTGCTTTTCAGGGAAGTCCTGTGGGAGCTCCAGACTCTTGCTTCATCACACAACAAGAGCCAGACCACGCCCGATGATAAGTTTTCTGTTTGTCACCTACTATCTGGAGTTGGTGAGCTCTAATCATGAGATGGGTGGGAACACTATAAATCAGGTAATTTAATACTTTTTTCAGCTCAGAAGTTAAATTTTATTATATTTTTGAATTATTGTTATGGCTCACAATCTAATTATTGATATTGTTGTTGCTCAAAATCTGAACTCAATATCCATATGTTTTTATAGTGTGGGAAGAAACCGGAGAACCCGGAGGAAACCCACGCAAACACGGGGAGGACTTATAAACTACTTGCAAATGTTGTCCTTGGGATTGGAGCCCAGGACCCCAGTGCTGCAAGCCTGCCGTGCTAACCACTGAGCCACCGTGCTGCCCAAAACTAAATTCAGACAAGTTGTTTCTATTACAACAGATTCATCCATCGCTTCGTCATCCTTGTACTGTAGAGAATGGTGAGCTGTCGACCTTGTCTCTTCATCCTGAGTTGCTCTTGATGGTGTAATATCCTTATGTGGTGGCCAGTTGATTAAATTGACCTCCACACCATAGGCAATAACATTTATTCTTGGCTACTTTTCTAAAATTACCCTTTAAACCTCACACAGAAATACAAAGACCAAGTTTATTTGGAATTTTATGGCCACAGCAGCCTTTTATTTAAACATACAATGAAAAAAGCGTATCATAAATAGTAATATAAATAACATTGTATAAACATCTTAAGGGAGGAGCCATTGAAGCCCCAATATCTTGGTGAATTACTAAAATATGCCGTGAACAAAAACACCAATAATTTACTCCCAGCCGTTACCCCACAGGCTCAGGAGCACCAAAACCACCAGGATATACTGTTCACAAAAATAACTTTGGGATCCGACCACTTTTGTGGGCAAATTCCCAATCCACATTTCACCAAATCGCCATCAACTTAAATCCAGGAAGAGGAAACCCAGTACACTAGGTCCCCCAGACCAATTTCCAAACAACTCCAAGGACTCCCCCCACCGCCACAACGAGGGCCCATGGAAAACCTCAATGGCCCGAGTCACCCCCAGACCGCAAAGCTATGGCCCTCTCAATGCCCTCTTGAAGTCCGAGTGCCCAAATGTCAGAACCCACAGCATTTAAATGGACCCCATCGGACAAACAAAAATCACCCTCCCCTTTTTCAAGATCAAAATGTCTCACGGACACCCCACCATTCCCGGATATAAAAGCAGAAACTGCCATGTTTACTTTAATTCTAGCTTTGTTTACTTTCTCCAGCGATCTCATGTTGCGCCAGCGCCTACGGGGAACAATTTCGGACCAGACAATAGTAACCCCCACATACAATAATCACAAACGTAATAGATCTTGCTTGACGTCCTTTACCAATTCCTGGAACGGCCGAACTCCCAAGTCTTTGCCCCCCACATGCAGAACCAGGATGTCAGGGGCTCGGTCCAAACGGGCACTACCATGTATCTCCGGAAGGACCCTTCTCTACGCCATGCCCCTAAAGCCGAGCCACCAGATCACTGCAATGCTCCTAGGGAAGCCAAGTTGTCTACCCTCTCTCCTGACGTCAGCCCATAAAGCTCCCCAATGAACAAACGAATGGCCGAAAATCCATACCAGTAAGGAAGTAGGACCTGAAAATGAAAGAACAAAGCTCTGACACACATATTAAAACAAATATAACACACACTCCAACCAGACCAACCACTCCACTAGGGTCTCACGTAAATATACAAAGAGAAAATAAAGTATGAATGTCCCAAAAAACATAATACAATCGTATAATGCAAAATACATTTATTGAAAAATCACATATAAAATTACATTCAAATATGCATGCTGTGTGCACTGTATATAGGCTTAATGGTAAAGTGGAGGAGACATACAGTTATGCTGGGATCGGGGAGAAAGACAAAATTCATCCTGGGGCAACAAATATAAAATCAGTCATGTATCAATGGCAAAATGCCTCAGAGAAATCAAGAAGTTACTATTACATAACCATGGTGCTAAAAAATAACCCCAAGTTAGAGTCAAAAATACCTGCTTACCCATAAGTAATGAGAGCTTCCCCACCTCACCCAGAAGCCACTGATGCGCGTTTCGCGGTCCAGCTTTTTCGAAAGGGGTTAATAAACCACTAGTCTCTTGTGTTTAAATAGACGGGACAACTGAAAATAAAGCCGGAAAGCGGTGCATGTTCACAGCACCTCTGATGCATCACCACCACAGCTGTCACTAGGGAGCGCACATGTGGGCGGTACTCCGCCGAATGACGTCAAGTGACAGGTGCACTCCCCATTTGCTGATAGCTGCAGGAGGGACACTTACCGAAAGGCGATAAGCACACATGCGCTCCATCGGCAGCCATTCTAAAGAATACCCCAGAGGCGGCCATATATAAAGAGAAGATATAGAAACATCTTACTCAAAAAAATTATTAAGCCCCCTATAAAAATTATATAATATTAAAGTGCAGTGCACGTCATAGAATTATAAAGTGACAAGTGCAAACATGACCAAAATATAATACATGCATTGAGTATGATCATATTTAAAGTGACAGTGTCGCCTTATTATTTAAGGGGGTACATACTAAGCTAAAACACGTGACATTTATAAACAGCAAGTGTAGATAATATATAGTACATACATTTAAATAGAACACTATTTAAAGTGACAATATCACCCTGTTCTTTTGGAACTCAACCAAATAGAACAATGACGCTTAGCATACATGAACAACAAAAATGTGGAAGAAGAATCTTCTCAATCCGTGAGATGTCCAAAAAGTGGAAGATGATTCCATAACAACTCATATGGCATCAGATAACCATGGTCACTTGAAAAAATAAAAAAACTGAAGAGAAATGCAAAAAGACAATAAGCAAACAGATAAAAAAAGTATAAAAATGGGGAAAAGACTCATTATAGAGAGACAATAAATTTATATAGTTTAGAAACCGCTTATAAAGGACAAAACAGTGGCGGAACAAAATGATATGAAGATATGTAAGTCGTAGGGCGAAGTCAATCACAGGAAGGGGACAAAACGCAATTTTTCATTTAATCCCCTAGGGGCAAGGGTGTCAAGTGTCACTATCCATATGCACTCACATTGTGCCAATAACTTAGTTAGGTTGCCACCCCTGATTCCTCCATGAATTTTGTCAATGCCCCTCACCTTCAAGCCACTAGGGTCAGATCCGTTACATAGCCGAAAATGTTTCGGCAACATTTTTAAAATGGATATACAGTGGGGCAAAAAAGTATTTAGTCAGTCAGCAATAGTGCAAGTTCCACCACGTAAAAAGATGAGAGGCGTCTGTAATTTACATCATAGGTAGACCTCAACTATGGGAGACAAACTGAGAAAAAAAAATCCAGAAAATCACATTGTCTGTTTTTTTTTCATTTTATTTGCATATTATGGTGGAAAATAAGTATTTGGTCAGAAACAAGCAATCAAGATTTCTGGCTCTCACAGACCTGTAACTTCTTCTTTAAGAGTCTCCTCTTTCCTCCACTCATTACCTGTAGTAATGGCACCTGTTTAAACTTGTTATCAGTATAAAAAGACACCTGTGCACATCCTCAAACAGTCTGACTCCAAACTCCACTATGGTGAAGACCAAAGAGCTGTCAAAGGACACCAGAAACAAAATTGTAGCCCTGCACCAGGCTGGGAAGACTGAATCTGCAATAGCCAACCAGCTTGGAGTGAAGAAATCAACTGTGGGAGCAATAATTAGAAAATGGAAGACATACAAGACCACTGATAATCTCCCTCGATCTGGTGCTCCACGCAAAATCCCACCCCGTGGGGTCAGAATGATCACAAGAACGGTGAGCAAAAATCCCAGAACCACGCGGGGGGACCTAGTGAATGAACTGCAGAGAGCTGGGACCAATGTAACAAGGCCTACCATAAGTAACACACTACGCCACCATGGACTCAGATCCTGCAGTGCCAGACGTGTCCCACTGCTTAAGCCTGTACATGTCCGGGCCTGTCTGAAGTTTGCTAGAGAGCATTTGGATGATCCAGAGGAGTTTTGGGAGAATGTCCTATGGTCTGATGAAACCAAACTGGAACTGTTTGGTAGAAACACAACTTGTCGTGTTTGGAGGAAAAAGAATACTGAGTTGCATCCATCAAACACCATACCTACTGTAAAGCATGGTGGTGGAAACATCATGCTTTGGGGCTGTTTCTCTGCGAAGGGGCCAGGACGACTGATCCGGGTACATGAAAGAATGAATGGGGCCATGTATCGTGAGATTTTGAGTGCAAATCTCCTTCCATCAGCAAGGGCATTGAAGATGAAACATGGCTGGGTCTTTCAACATGACAATGATCCAAAGCACACCGCCAGGGCAACGAAGGAGTGGCTTCGTAAGAAGCATTTCAAGGTCCTGGAGTGGCCTAGCCAGTCTCCAGATCTCAACCCTATAGAAAACCTTTGGAGGGAGTTGAAAGTCCGTGTTGCCAAGCGAAAAGCCAAAAACATCACTGCTCTAGAGGAGATCTGCATGGAGGAATGGGCCAACATACCAACAACAGTGTGTGGCAACCTTGTGAAGACTTACAGAAAATGTTTGACCTCTGTCATTGCCAACAAAGGATATATCACAAAGTATTGAGATGAAATTTTGTTTCTGACCAAATACTTATTTTCCACCATAATATGCAAATAAAATGAAAAAAAAAACAGACAATGTGATTTTCTGGATTTTTTTTTCTCAGTTTGTCTCCCATAGTTGAGGTCTACCTATGATGTAAATTACAGACGCCTCTCATCTTTTTAAGTGGTGGAACTTGCACTATTGCTGACTGACTAAATACTTTTTTGCCCCACTGTATGCATAATTTCTGTGGCAGCCAAAATATCCCTCACATGTTTGCGTGTCCTAACCTTCAACTCCCTTGACATGAGACCAACTTATATAAGGGAGCAGGGACAGGTGGCATAATAAACCACAAACGTGGTATTACACGTAATAAATTCTCGGATCTTATATTCCCTGCTCCCATCAAATGTCTTGAAGTTCCCACATCTCAGGATGTTAGGATACGCGACACATGAACCGCAGGGAAAGCAGCCCTGTCTAGGGCTGCCCACATCAAAACAGTTCTCTTTAGCCACATAGTGACTTCTCACTAGATTGTCTTTTAAATTTCTTCCCCTTCGTTGTGTCGTTAGTGGGGATTTCGATAGATGTGCTGCCAAAAGGCCATTAGTATGTAGAATAGGCCAAAGTTTATTCAATATGTCATGGCTCCGACCCCAATGGCAATTGGAGGTGGAAATAAACCTAACAACGGAATCGTCATTAGATTTAGATTTCTTTGGCTGCATCAACAAGTCCTCCCTCCGTGCTTTGCATTCGCCCATCCATATCCTGCCCTAATGCACTGGCGACTGTACCCCATCTCCCTAAAACGTTCGGTAAGGATGGTGGACTGCCTCTCGAAATGGGCCTCTGTAAAGCAAACCCGCCTGTTTCTCAAGAATTGTCCAACTAGGATGGCTTTAATAACTGAATAGTTATGTGCCAAGGAGGCATGCAACAAAGGGTTTGTTAATGTATCTTTCCAATATATATCAATGGAGCCATCCTCGACAACATATAGAGTAATATCCAAAAAGTCAATTTTACTCGAATGCCATGTGTAAGTGAATTTCAATTTAAACAAATTGTTATTTAGTTCCCGCATGAATCTGGTGAGGCAGGTTTCGTCACCACTCCAAATCATCAACACATCGTCGATGTAACGAAACCAGCCCACCACCGGGTCTGAGGCATGTGCACCGTCGCCCTGGAAAATCTTTCTTTCCCAGAATCCCAAGAACAGATTTGCATACGACGGGGAACATGCCGCGCCCATCACAGTACCTCTTGTCTGCAAATAAAACCTGTCCTTAAAAACAAAAAAATTGTCAGTCAAAATAAATTCAAGCAGATCCAAAACAAAATCCCAATATATGACCTTTCCAGTTGGCAGTCTCGAGAAAGAAGGGGGCTACTCTCAGACCATCGTCATGTCTGATAGATGTGTAAAGAAATTCGATGTCAATAGTGACCAGAAACATGCCAGCCTCGAGAAACAGACCGTCAACCTTCCTAAGTGCATCAGGTGTGTCTCTGACATAGGAGGGAAGCGTTTCCACTAAGGGTTTAAGATAATAATCAATGTATTTAAATACATTATCACACAACCCCCATATGCCAGAGACTATGGGCCGACTAGGTGGGTTCACAGCGTCCTTGTGCACTTTGGGCAGGATATAGAACGTAGCAACCTTGGGAAATCTGGGCAAAAGCCCATCCAGAACCTTTTTTGAGGACAATACCTGACTCACTAGCCATCATCAAAATTTGTTCCAATTTATTATAATAGCCCTTCATTGGGTTTTGAGCCAACACCTGATATGTCTCCTTATTCTTAAGTTGTCGAAATGCCTCCTTTTCATATTTCTCAATTGGCCATATCACCACGCTCCCTCCCTTGTCCGCTGGTTTTTTGACAACTGAATCAAGTGATTGTAATTCTGTCATAGCTTTCCTTTGTTCAGTCGTCAAAATATAGTTGCGAAGATTCTTAAATATTTTCATTAAATCTTCAGTAACTAATTTACAGAAAATATCCACCTGCGGACAAATAGACAAGGGAGTGAATGTGGATGACCGAGGCACAATCGAAGATGGAAAATTACCTTTGTGATCTGGCTGTTGCTCCTCAAGCAAAAGCTGACAAGGCCAAACACTCCGCATCATTTAGTGAGTTTAGGCCAGAGTCTTTTTGGCCGTGTAATTTCTTTAAAATCAATTAACAACAAAACAAATGGGTATCCTTCACGGCTGTAAGGAAATCAAATCGATTAGATGAAACAAAATTAAGACCCAGTTTTAATAAAACGGACTGTGTTGCAGAAAGGGAATATGAAGATAAATTAATCACCTCCAAATTTGTGATCTTTGCCTTACGATTATACGTAGGTGGGGGAGTGAATTTCTTTCTATTGTTGGTATATCTTCCTTTTGCAGCCCTACCAGGTTGAACCTTTCTTGCCCTATCACCATTTGTTGTCTTGGATTGGTCAGATGCCACAGTGGACTCCTCCATAGAAGTCATAGATGAAATAGATCCTGACCTTACTTGTGAAGGGTATCACGTAACTACGGTAACGCTTCGACTTCCATCCCCCAATGCGCTGAATAGTCTCGGCCCCCTACCCACACACCCCTGCCTCCGTTGCGGCACCAATGCGAAAGGAATGTGGCCGAAGCAAGATTCATCCAATCCCAAAAAACAAATAGCTTTCTTAAAAATCATTGAAAACTGATAACGTGACAGAAATACCCCATCCGCATGGCACAGCAATGAACCCTCATGACTGGGATTCAGGTCCCAGAAACACCATAGGCACTGAACCGGGCACATCACAAAGCCTGTCACTGGGCCCAAAACAACATGCCTACCACTTCCCTCCTGATCAGCCTTGGACTTCCGCAACCAGAACTCTACCCCCTGGGATGTAAGTATCACATCCCTAGCCAAAAGCCCTCCCACTTCACTCCTATTAGGAGAAACTAATTCCCCCACCCTCAAAGCTCCAAAAAAGGCCAGGGAAAAAAACAGCCTAAACAAGCAAATCTCAAAAACGGATGAACATAAAGACTCTAAAGCCCCCCCAAACATTCCAGTAAATTAAAAGATACCGGACACCTCGTATCCCCGCGTCCGTTAACCCATGAAATCCCTTCACCCCCTGTTTAACCAAAAATGTTTTTTGTCAAATCCCTAAGGCCCCGAAACCAAAAGCCAAGTCGGTCATGATACGAGTCACTTTGGCAGATGACCAACCCTCTGCCACCCCTTGGCCTAGCCAGGAAAGCAAAATCCCAACTTGATTCTCCAAGGCTACCAGGCCTGGGCTTGCTGGCAACAAACCCTCCCATAACTCCCATACTGCCTGATAAGCATCCCACGTTTTTGGGGCCAGCGAGGATCTGATTACTGACCGCGGCCACTTTCCAAAGCTCCTCTGGACACTCCAGGCCCGTGGTTAATTTTGTCGCAATTAAATGCACTCGTTTGTCCTGAAAATCCTACTTCCACAAGTGCACGGCCACCAGAATAGGAAAAATTTCCAACAGAGCAACATTCCAAACCAAACCCGCCGAAACCCAATCTTCCGGCCAAGGCACCGCTGTTGTGAATTCTCTTTCTGGGCTCCCTCTGGTGGTTACTGGAGGTAGTGGAGCTGGTCAGATTGCCAGAGGTGTTGCGAGTTCTCTTTCTGGGCTCCCTCTGGTGGTTACTGGAGGTAGTGGAGCTGGTCAGATTGACAGAGGCATGCCATCTGATGATGACAATTGGAGATCTGGGGTTACAGATTGGAGTATTTAAGACAGCAGACTTCCTTCAATCCCTGCTGGTGATTTCCTTCCTGTGCCTTCTGAAGTCTGATGTCTCCTGCTCTGTTCCTGCATGATTCAGCTAAGTGGTTCATTTGCTAATCTTTTGCATTTGATCTGGTTTTGTCTATCTCTGTTTTGTGTGGGTCAGCCTGCTCCTGCTGGGGCTGTGCTGGATCACCGCCCATATGTTACTGCTTGTGTCAGTTTGTTCTGTCTCCTGTTACATTGGACTCTTTTTGCTTTGCTTCCAGTATATACCGGAGTACTGATATAGTGGGGGTGAAGTCGTGTGATTTCAGTGTTTTTTTGTGCATCAGACGTGTTGGATTTTCAGGGTTTTTTGCGTGATTGCAGACAGTGGTCTTTCCTTTCCTGTCCTGTCAGTTTTGGGCCCCATCATTTGCTCAGTCTATTTCTCTGTCTGCGTTTGTGTTTCATCTTGTCTCACCGACAATATATGTTTGGGGGCTAGCTATTCCTTTGGGGTCTGCTCCGGGGCAGTTTAGATTTCACCTTTCTTGCTTTAGGCTTAGTTAGCTCTCCGGCTGTGCCGAGGCATCTAGGGCATCGTAGGAACGCTCCACGGCTACTGCTAGTTGTGTGGATAGGATCAGGGGTCTGCATTCCGCTTAGTTACCAACCTCTCTGGTTTTCTGGTGGCTTAGCCTGGCCCTGCTATCCTCCTCGGTGACCCATTCATAACAGAATCACCAGCCTTACTGTAGACTCTAGGGTACTCTACAGAAGGAAATAATTTAAAAAAAAAGTGTATATTTTTTCCTTTTTTTTTCTGGGGCTGTAGAAGGATATTTTTTGTCTAAATGGAGACTAAGCAATTGTCTGATCATGTTGAGCAGCTCGCTGCTGAAGTGCGGCAAATTTCTGCCTATCTCGCTCAATCATCTGATATTGAACCAAAAATCCCTACTCCTGATGTGTTTTCTGGGGATTGGTCTAAATTTTTGAATATTAAGAATAATTGTAAACAATTTTTTGCTTTGAAACCTAACTCATCGGGGAGCTCTGTGCAGCAGGTTAAAATTGTCATCTCCCTGCTGCGCGGCGATCCCCAGGATTCGGCCTTTTCTTTGACACCCGGAGATCCTATTCTGGCTAATGTGGATGTGTTTTTTCAAGCCCTGGGGTTGTTGTATGATGAACCTAATGATATTGATCAAGCTGAGAAAATCTTAATGGCATTGAACCAGGATCAGGATTCTGCAGAGTTATATTGTCAAAAATTCCGAAAGTGGGCGGTAGTTACTAAATGGAATGACGATGCCCTAGCAGCTCTTTTTTGGAAGGGTTTGGCAGAAACCGTAAAAGATGTTAAGGTGGGATTTCCTGTCCACTCTTGTCTTGGCGACTCTATGTCATTGGCCATTCAAATTGATCGGCGTTTATGTGAACGTAAAACTACACAAGAGGCGTTGCCGCCTTTCGAACAAACTTCTGAACCCATGCAATGTGATAGGGCTTTGTCTAGGGCGCAACGTCAGAAGTTTAGAAGGCATAATAAGTTGTGTTTTTTCTGTGGGCACGCCTTGCATACTATTTCTGTCTGCCCTAAACGAGAAAAGCGTTTTGCTCATGCATTTGCGGTGGGCAGTGTACAGCCTAAGTTCCTTTTGGCGATTACCTTGATCTGCTTCTTGTCTACATTTTCCGCTAAGGCTTTTGTTGATTCAGGAGCAGCTTTGAATCTAATGCATTTTGATTTTGCCAAACGTTGTGGTTTTCCCATGGTGCCCCTGCGGACCCCTATTCCTTTGAATATCAGTACCCGTTACCCCTGATTTCTGGTTTATTTTCCAGAGTTAAAAGTGCCTGTTGGTTTACCAAACTTGACCTCAGGGGTGTGTGTAAGCTTATTCGCATCAAGCACGGGGATGAATGGAAGACGGCGTTTAATACCCCAGAGGGACATTTTGAGAACCTGGTGATGCCTTTTGGGCTCACTAATGCCCCTTCTGTCTTCCAATCTTTTATGAACGATATTTTCCGGGACTTTGTGGATAAGTTTTTTATCATCTATCTGGATGATATTTTGATCTTTTCCAGTGAGTGGACTGTGTTCCGGATTTTGAGGGAAAATACTCTATGTTAAGGGATCAAAGTGTCTCTTTGGTGTACAGAGAATTTCATTTTTGTGATTCATTTTGTCCCCGTCTGCTATTGAAATGGACCCGGCCAAGGTACAGGTCATTTATGATTGGGTTCAGCCCACTTCTTTGAAGGCTCTCCAGAAGACTTTGGGTTTTGCTAATTTCTACCGTAATTTTTCTGGTAATTGTTAAACCATTGACTGATTTGACCAAAAAGGGCGCTGATGTGGTGAATTGGTCTTCAGAGGCAGTCTCAGCATTTCAGGAGCTTAAGCGGAGATTCACTTCTGCTCCACATCTACGGCAACCTGATGTCTCACTCCCATTTCAGGTGGAGGTAGATGCTTCTGAGATTGGTGCAGGAGCCGTTTTGTCCCAAAGAGATCCGGTGACTTCTAAGATGAATCCCTGTGCCTTTTTTTCTCGAAAATTTTCCCCATCTGAACGTAACTATGATGTGGGGAATCGGAAATTGTTGGCCATGAAATGGGCATTTGAAGAATGGAGATATTGGTTAGAGGGAGCTAGTCATCAAGTTGTGGTTCTCACCGACCACAAGAATTTGATTTATCTTGAATCAGCCAAATGCTTGAATCCTAGACTGGCTAGGTGGGCCTTGTTTTTCACGCGTTTTAATTTTGTGGTCTCTTTTATTCCGGGCACTAAGAATGTTAAGGTGGACGCCCTTTCTAGGAGTTTCTTTGTGGATTCTCTTGATGTGACCGAGCCTACTACCATTCTAAATGAAGGTGTAGTTCTTTCTGCCATCTCACCCAATTTGAGACGTACCTGGAGGAATTTCAGGAGGACAAACCTGAACGTTGCCCTATGGAAAAATTGTATGTCCCTAACCAGTGGAGGAATAGAGTAATGTTTGAAATTCATTGCTCCGCGTTGGCTGGTCATCCAGGTATTTTTGGTACCAGAGATTTGGTGAGTCGGTATTTTTGGTGGCCTGCCTTATCTCGTGATGTCAGGAATTTTGTGCAGTCCTGTGGGACTTGTTCTCGGTCCAAGCCCTGTTCTCGTTCTAGTGGTTTGTTGATGCCTCTGCCGGTGCCCAGGAGGCCATGGACCCATATCTCAATGGATTTTATTTCTGATCTTCCTGTCTCTCAGAGAATGACTGTTATCTGGGTGATCTGTGATAGATTTTCTAAGATGGTCCATCTTGTACCATTTCCAAAGTTGCCATCTTCTTCTGAGTTGGTGCCCTTGTTTTTACAACAGGTGGTTCATTTGCACGGGATTCCTGAGAACATTGTGTCGGACAGAGGAGTCCAGTTTGTTTCCAGATTTTGGAGAGCTTTTTGTTCCAAACTGGGAATTCAGTTATCTTTCTCCTCTGCATTTCATCCTCAGACCAATGGGCAGACTGAGAGAACAAACCAGACTTTGGAATCCTATTTGAGATGTTTCATATCTGCTGATCAAGATGAGTGTGTCTCATTTTTGCACTTGGCCGAATTCGCGCTAAACAATAGGGCTAGTTCTGCCACTTTGATGTCGCCTTTTTTCTGTAACTTTGGGTTTCATCCTCGATTTTCTTCAGGGCAGTTGGAATCTTCAGCCTGCCCAATTGTACATTCTGTGGTAGAGAGAATGCAGCAGATTTGGTACCAAGTAGTGGATAAGTTGTCCCACTCTCAGGAAAAAGCCCATCGGTTTTCCAACCGGCATAGGACCATTGGTCCCCGGTTTAAAGTGGCTGATATGGTTTGGTTGTCTTCAAAAAATATTCCTATGAAGGTTGAGTCTCCAAAATTCAAGCCAAGATTCATTGGACCCTATAAGATTTTGGAAATCCTTAACCCCGTTTCTTTCCGTTTGGATCTTCCAGTTATGTTTAAGATTCATAGCTTTTTCATAAATCTTTGTTGAAGAGATTTGTGGAGCCAGTAGTTCAAATGGCGGTGCCTCCTGACCCTGTATTGGTTAAAGGTAATTTGGAGTATGAGGTAGAGAAGATATTGGATTCTCGTTTGGCTAGACGTAGACTCCAGTACTTGGTCAAGTGGACAGGTTATGGCCAGGAGGATAATTCTTGGGTCTCTGCTTCTGACATTCATGCTGAGAGATTGGTTCATGCTTTTCACCGGGCCCATCCTGACCAGCCTGGTGGCGTGGATGAGGGTTCGGTGACCCCTCCTCAAGGGGGGTACTTTTGTGAATTATCTTTCTGGGCTCCCTCTGGTGGTTACTGGAGGTCCCCTGTTATATTGGACTCTTTTTGCTTTGCTTCCAGTATATACCGGAGTGCTGATATAGTGGGGACAAAGTCGTGTGACTTCAGTGTTTTTTTGTGCATCAGATGTGTTGGATTTTTCAGGGTTTTTTGCGTGATTGCAGACAGTGTCTTTCCTTTCCTGTCCTGTCAGTTTTGGGCCCCATCATTTGCTCAGTCTATTTCTCTGCCTGCGTTTGTGTTTCATCTTGTCGCACCGACAATATATGTTTGGGGGCTATCTACAGTCATATGTAAAAGTTTGGGCACCCCTATTAATGTTAACCTTTTTTCTTTATAACAATTTTGGTTTTTGCAACAGGTATTTCAGTTTCATATATCTAATAACTGATGGACTCAGTTATATTTCTGGATTCAAATGAGGTTTATTGTACTAACAGAAAATGTGCAATCTGCATTTAAACCAAATTTGATCGGTGCAAAAGTATGGGCACCCTTATCATTTTCTTGATTTGAACTCTCCTAACTACTTTTTACTGACTTCCTGAAGCACTAAATTGGTTTTGTAACCTCATTGAGCTTTGAACTTCATAGCCAGGTGTATCAAATCATGAGAAAAGGTATTTAAAGTGGCCACTTGCAAGTAGTTCTCCTATTTGATTCTCCTATGAAGAGTGGCATCATGGGCTCCTCAAAACAACTCTCAAATGATCTGAAAACAAAGATTATTCAACATAGCTTTTCAGGGGAAGGATACAAAAAGTTGTCTCAGAGATTTAACCAGTCAGTTTCCACTGTGAGGAACATAGTAAGGAAATGGAAGAACACAGGTACAGTTCTTGTTAAGCCCAGAAGTGGCAGGCCAAGAAAAATATCAGAAAGGCAGAGAAGAAGAATGGTGAGAACAGTCAAGGACAATCCACAGACCACCTCCAAAGACCTGCAGCATCATCTTGCTGCAGATGGTGTCACTGTGCATCGGTCAACAATACAGCGCATGCATAACGCCTTTTTGTATGACCAAACAACTCAATCTTTGTTTCATCAGTTCACAGGACCTTCTTCCAAAATGTAACTGGCTTGTCCAAATGTTCTTTTGCATACCTCAGGCGACTCTGTTTGTGGCGTGCTTGCACAAACGGCTTCTTTCGCATCACTCTCCCATACAGCTTCTCCTTGTGCAAAGTGTGCTGTATTGTTGACCGACAATGGCAACAATTCCGCAATCCAGAGTAGATTCCGCACATCCGCCAACATACCCCTTACACCCGCGGTAAGAGATTCACCCCCCGCTCCAGACCCCATGTCACTATTAACCTCACCCGGCTGACCCTCACTCAACAATTAAGACAAAATAGTATGACATGGACGAGACATAGAGGAGCACACACCGGGCTGCAAGGGAGCTGTGGGCCCTCCAGCCAGAAAACCAGGATCCACAGACACGACCCTGGAATCATCCCTGTTAGGTACACCAACTTCTTCCTGCCGCGAAGGTCCGGGAATCCATGGTACCCAGCATCCCAGGGGCCTGGACCCATGATGCCAGAGAAGACCCCAACCGCTGGGGTCCAAGTGTAGCAGTAGCCCAGGTGGAGAAATCCCCAGTGTCCGTGCCTGCATCACACGTCTGCATCACACGTCTGCTGCACAGCCATTGTGGCCCCCCCCCAAAAGAATCCTCAGGGGCAGGGTGATATCCCCAACTGATGCAGACAGAGGCCAGACCCCCCTGCCTCGCTTAGACAGCACCACCGGCCGATCCTCCCGATGAATTTACGCCGCTATTACCGTTCACAGAGGCAGGCTGCCTGGGTGGCACATCGCCAGCACAACCCCCCGCAGCAGTGAGACTTGGACGCTGGCCAGTGGGTGATAGCTCTGCCCCCCCAGAAGCACGAGGCAGCAGCCTAGTCACTGCCGTGGGGCCTTGCCTGGCGTGCGGATTCCTAGGTCGGGGCCGGCTGGCCAGAGATCTACAAGGCGCCTGGCCGGGAGGGTTCCGGGAGGGTCTCCTGTGCAAGGCCCGTGGAGCAGACTCCAGGGAAAGCCACTAAGGAGGCCCCACGTGTCGAGGCCGCCGCTCCTGCGGCGAAGCTTGAGCAGCCTCCCAGAGCCACCTTTCCTTCAAGCCTGCCCTGGGGCTAGGAAAGCGCCGCAGCCCTCAAGCGCTCCAGGATAAGATCCACACCAGACATGGTGAGTGGACCTGCTTGTGATCTAAACAATTTTCAGCCTGGAGAGCGGGAACTGAAAGGGAACCTCTCCTTACCATATCCTCTGACCCTATACCCCCTCCCCCTTAAAAACACCCCTTAATTTAGTTCAACCCCTTGTTGCCTCCAAACCCCCGTCATGCCGGCCTTCGCCCATGCTGTGGGAGGATGGCTTTGCTCCGGCCTTCTCTTTCCACACTGATTGTGTTTCATGAGGCGTTGACTCATGAGATTTACTTACTTGTTATCACATAAAGTACATCAATAGTAGAAGTTACATCATGACGTATAATTGTTATATTTCTTCACCTCTGGCAGCTCAGGATGGATATCAGTGACCCTTTTTGCATCAGCTTGCCATAACCGACCATGTCTGTCTCTCCTTGCATGGATTAACCAGCAGGCAGCATGGCACATCTCGTGTACAAGAGTGGATCGTAATCGCACTGAAAATAAAATTATACAGGCATGAGATGACCTGAGTACAACCTGTTTGAAATTTTTGCTTTACAGGACATAATATAAAAAGATGTGGTCATTAGAAGGTCTTCAAATAAGGAAAATACAGGCGTGATAGGAGAAATTACAGTCGCCATTTAGCACACTGAAAGCGGTGTATACACGTTATCATATAAAGCTGCTGGAAGTGATGTGAAACCTACCTGCAGAATTTAAGACATATAACGAAAAGTATTGTCATGGAGTAACGTTGATTTTTCTTTTCATAGCTATAGGTTGCGGCGGCTAGTGGGTGGGTCACAGTCTTATTCCACACAATTTTCATTTCATCAGGAAGCTAAAAAGAGGAATCAAATTTCATTAATCTGTAAACTCTTAGATCCCAATCTAACAAAGTACCCAACGCTCATATGTAATTTACTTTACTGGTCTTCTATGGGGCATGGGGTATTTTGAGAAATCCAAGTTGTGAGAGCAACAACAAAAATAAACTTATTATAAAATGTCAACTAAATGGTTTCATTAATAATAACAGGGGCGGACCTACCACCAGTGCAGCACGTTCATTGAACGGGGGCCCCGGGGAGAGGGGGCCCCTCCAGCACCGCATGGCTAATTATTTCAATTTCAAATTAGCCATGTGGAGCGCCGCGCTGCAGGAGGCGGCGGGAGCGGGTCCTGACTCCTGAGAGTGCGAGTGCTGGTGCAGAGGAGCCAGCCCTGAGGTGAGATCAGCATCAGTGCTGTGCTGCCGCTGTAGGAGAGGAGGAGACAGACTGTCACTCACTGTGCGTGTGGCGCTGGCCAGACAGTGGCTGCAGCCGCAGGTCAGTGTGTGTCTGTCTGTGAAGTCATATGTGCCGTGCCCCTGCCCATAACTAAATGCTGCAGCTCAGGAATGTGCAGACAGTGTGGATGGATCCTCTTGGTCTTGGCTGCCCTGCCTGCTCCAGGTAAGAGTACCAGAGCTGAGCAGGACTGAGGGACTGGGACCGAGGCAGGCATGATTTTGGGGGGCTCCTGGGGGAGAACTGAAGCATGGCAGGCATGATTTTGGGGTGCTCCATCTTGGGGGAGAACTGAAGCATGGCCTGGCTGCTCATGAATGGGGGGGCCCCTGGCCTGGGGAGAAGGGAAGCATGGCCTGGCTGCTCATGAATGGGGGGCCCTGGCCTGGGGAGAACTTGAAGCATGGCCTGGCTGCTCATGAATGGGGGGGGCCCTGGCCTGGGGAGAAGCATGGCCCAGCTGCTCATGAATGGGGGGCCCCTGGCCTGGGGAGAAGCATGGCCTTGGTTGCTCATGAATGGGGGGCCCCTGGAGAGAAGCATGGCTGCTTATGAATGTGGGGGGCCCCTGGGGGAGATGCTTGGCTGCTCATGAATGGGGCAGCTCATGGGGGGAGAAGAAACATGAATCGGGCAGCCCACATAGGGGGAGAAGCAGCATAAACTGGGGGGCACATGGGGAGAAGCAGCATAAACTGGGGGGCCACATAGGGCGAGAAGCACTATGCAAAAAGTAGACCGCATATGGGGGATAGCATTATGAAACAAAGGGAAACGGGGATGCCTATATATATTACCTGGAGGCTGTCTTGAGCTATATATGTTATTTAGAGGCTATGCTGGGCTGTATATATTACCTGGAGGCTGTTTTGGGCTGTATATATTACCTGAAGGCTATGCTGGACTGTATCTATTTACTTAGAATCATAGAATCATAGAATCGTAGAGTTGGAAGGGACCTCCTGGGCCATCTGGTCCAACCCCCTGCTCAAAGCAGGATTCGCTAAATCATCCCAGTCAGATGTCTGTCCAGCCTCTGTTTGAAGACTTCCATTGAAGGAAAACTCACCACTTCTCGTGGCAGCCTGTTCCACTCATTGATCACTCTAACTGTCAAGAAGTTTTTTCTAATATCTAATCTGTGTCTCCTCCCATTCAGTTTCATCCCATTGCTTCTAGTCTTTCCTTGTGCAAATGAGAATAAAGTTGATCCTTCTACAATGTGACAGCCCTTTAGATATTTGTAGACAGCTATTAAGTCTCTCAGTCTTCTCTTTTGCAAACTAAACATTCCCAAATCCTGCAACCTTTCCTCATAAGACAGGGTTTGCAGACCGGTCACCATTCTGGTCGCTCTTTTCTGAACTTGCTCCAGTTTGTTGATGTCTTTTTTAAAATGTGGTGCCCAAAACTGGACACAATATTCCAGATGAGGTCTGACCAAAGAGGAGTAGAGGGAAATAATGACTTCACGTGATCTAGACTGTATGCTTCTGTTAATACATCCTAGAATTGCATTTGCCTTTTTTGCTGCTGCATCACACTGTTGACTCATATTCAGTCTGTGATCTATTAGTATACCCAAGTCTTTTTCACATGTGCTGTCACTTAGCCCTATTCCTCCCATTCTATAAAGCTATGCTGGACTGTATATATTACCTGGAGTGGAGGCTATGCTGGGCTTTATGTATAACCTAGAGGTTGTGGTGGGCTGTATATATTAACTGGAGGCTATGCTGGGCTGTATTTGTTATTTGGATGCTGTGCTGGGCTGTGTATATTAACTGAAGGCTATGCTGCGCTGTATACCATATTTTAATTGGAGGCTGTGCTGGGCTGCATATATTAACAACTAGAGGCAATGCTGGGCTAGTGGGCTATATATGTTATTTGGAGGCTGTGCTGGCCTGTATATATAATTTGGAGGCTGCAACTGGCAAATAAATACAGCTCAGCAGCACCCTACAGATATTATATCCAGCCCTGCATAGCCTCAATATTAGATATACAGTACATTTACGGTGGGAAAATCTGCAGCAAAAATTGACATGCAGTAGATTTTCCTGCTCTTAAAAACGCAGCATATCCGCTGTATATTTTAGTGACACCACGTAACGCTGATCTAGCACAACTGCAGTTGCCGCGGCCGGCCGCAAGCCCGATAGAGAATGAATGGGGCTTGCTACAAGTCGCCCGTTAGGCGGCAGAGGTGCGGAAGTCTGCCGGATCTGCTGCTAGTGGCGAAAAACACCAGTGTGAAAGCATCCTTAAGGGCAAAAAGAAAAACCATATCAAGTCAGCTGCAGTTTTCTCCTGATCTCATCGGATACAAAAAACTCGCCTATGTGAAGGCACCCTAACTTACATGTTGCATATTTAATAGTGATGCCCGAACCCGAACTGTAAAGTTCTGGACCCGTACCGCACACCTAGTGTTCGTGCACAAGGTCCGGAACAGGGGTTTCCCTAGGAAACCCGTGTTATAGTTTGGTTCCAGGGGCTTTAAATAAAGCACATTATTAATAAACATTATAATTATAGTTACCAGTCCCGCAATGTGTCCTCCTGTCCCGCTGTCTCCCGGCCACTTCTGCTTCTGGGGCCGCTCATTAACTTATGGCAGTATTCACTGCACTGCTCGGTCCTCTTCAGCTTTTTTCAGGCGTGTTCGCGGTGACATCAGGGTTCACCCGAGTTGATGGCTCTGCTATGAACTGGATTGAACTCTGACTGTCAGGCCGGGGTCACACTGGCGAGGAATACGGCCGAGTGAGAGGCGCTAAAAGCACGCATTAGACACGGACCAATGATTCTCTATGGGGTCCCTCGCACCAGCCGTATATTTCTCATCCGTATTCTAGGCTCTGTGCCAATCGCAGCATGCTGCGATTGTCCGCGTACTACGCCCGTAGTACGCCAATGCAAGTCTATGGGTGCGCAAAAAATACGGATTACACACGGACCACATATGTAACTTGCGAGAAATACGCACCAGGTGTCTTTTAGCAAAGCCGGCAATTCAGTGCGCTATACAGTAAACTCACACTGACAGGTTTAATAAAGAAACGAAAGAATAGATATAGACACATAGAATACATATATATATCTATATATATGCAGTCTATGTGTCTATATCTATTCTTTGGTTTCTGTTAGAAACCCTGTCATAGGGCTCCATTATATGTCCATTTTGCAAGCCTGGGAGAAAATCTCGCTATACGGATGCCATAGGGATTACATACGGATGCTTACATGCGCAAAATACGCGACCGCACCTTGATTACGGATGACATATGGAGCACTGTTTAGGGGCCATTCATCCGTATTACGCATATAAAATACTGACCGTATTTTGCGTCGGTTAGTGTGACCCCGGCCTCACCCTCAGTCTAAGCATGCTTCTCACTTTGTACAGACGCTTGTACATGCGCTTTACCCGGGTCATGTAGCCGCCCTGATGGCGGTGGCACGCTTGGTAATAAAGGAGTTAATACCAGCTTTGTATTCTTAGCTGGTACTAAGGCCGAAATTCATTGAGTCATGCCAAATTAGACATGGCCACCATGTATTTCTAGTAAACAATACAAAAATAACAACACATAGAAACATTTTTTTTTATTAGAAATAAAAAAAAAATCCTTTAGAGACACCATCTTTGTTAGAAAAAAAATCCATAGTCTGACGTACTCCACAGGGAGAGGAAGGGCGCGGGGGTATGAAAAATTTCTTGCACAGGAGCCCAATACAGTCTGTGTCCACTCCTGGATAATATAAATGTAAAAATCCTTTAAATGTCAAGCAAAAGTTTGAACATCTCTCTGGCACTTGTGTAAGGTTTCCACTCATTTAATAGATAAGATGACGACTTTCCTGGGATTTTCAATAACCAAATTACCAAAAAGTGACAAATGTGTTAGGGTGTCCTCCAGAAAGCTAAAGCTGCTTTTCTTCAAAATAATTGTGGGAGGAAGGAGAGGATGGATTTGTGATGTATAACCCAGATACTGATGATAGAATACCTGATTCCTGAAGACAATTTTATTATACAGCTGATACAGACGTTTCACCAGCTCCTCTTTATTCTCCTGGAAGTGTGTCATATAGATGGAACTGGGTGATATGATGTCTTCCAGGAAACAACCAGCGACTTTGCACATTGGCATACTGGGAAAAAATAGGAATCATCTATAAATTCACCAGAAACATTTCTTACCTAGTTCATGGTTTTATTATAAATTCTTTATTTAAAAGTTTTTTTTTTTAACAGGCATCGTATACAAACAAAAGGTATAACGTCGCTGACATAGGTTCCAGGATATATGTGAGTGTGCACGAGATGAACAAAAAGACGTTAAAACAGAAGTAAATAAAAAAAAAAAAAAAAAAGAAAAAAAACATAGTGTAGCGAACATCTAGGAAAAGGCGACATGTCAATATGTATGCAATAAGTATAAATGCTATCATTGACCTAAAGCAGGGGTCCCCAACCCATAGTTCGCGAGCCACATGTGGATCGCCTGCTCCTGACATGTAGCTCGCCGACGGTCACAGGAAAGAAGTCCCCAAGGAGCCACCCCGCCGTCTGTAATACCCGCTCTGCCGCCTGTAATGCCCGCCCCGCCGCCTGCTCCTGACATGTGGCTTGCCGACGGTCACAGAAAAGGGAGCTGCCGGACCGCCTGTATTACCTGCCTCGGCACCTGTAATACCCGCCCCACCACCTGTAATATGCCACCCCTCCTGTGTATGTATGTCAATCAGTGACTGCATTCACGCCTGCACAGTGGCACAGGTCACTGTGATCTATTGAAGTCACACAAAGTCTCGCGAGACTTCACAAATCTTGCAAGACTTTGGTTACTGTGGCTTCTATAGAGCAAGGTGACCCGCGCCACTGCACAGGTGTGAATGCAGTCACTGACTGCCGTCACTGATACTGGGGAAGGACAGAGTAAGTGTTGGAACAGGATCATTGAAGTAAATCACTTATCATAAGTTTATTTAAGTGTTCGCACAAGCGTTTTAAAGGGAACCTGTCATTCCCCCCCAGGTCCTATTAAGATAAAAGAGCTACCTTCAGCAGCACTAAGGCTGTATTCTGTGAAGGTGGCTCTTATGTTTTTTTTACCTAGTTAAGCAGAAATATTGACTTTTATAAATTGCGTGCCATACCAGTATTGAGTCAGGGAGGTATGTTTTCTCCCCCTGACTCAAGCACCTTGCAGCCATCCCTCATCCCCCTCAGTCCACGGGCGCCGCCTCCTCTGTGTCTCCCCACGTCACTGGCACCTGCGCTGTGCAATCATTTCTGGGGCATGCGCCATGCCCTGGAACTTACATCCACTGATGTACGGAGATTGCGCCTGCATGTAGCGGAGGCCCCAGATCCTGCCCCACAGTGTGTTATGATGTATTCACACTGCGGGGCTGGGAATCTGGCACCTGCGCTGTAAGTCTCTCTGCGGCTGTCCCCATCTCCCTCCTGCGGGGCTGAATCTGTTGCCTGAATAGTGCGGATCTCTGCGCCTGTAATACGTTGGAAAGAGGTGGAGGGAGATGGGGACAGCCACATAGAGAATAGTCGTAGTTACTCACCGGTTAACTGTATTTTTCGGAGTCCATGACAGCACCACCTGAGAGAGGGGATCCGCCCTCCAGGAACAGGAAATCCTACAGATACATAAGGGCTGCACCTCTCCCACGCATCAGTTTGTTTACAGAGCACAATAGGACCACAATGGTTAATAGGATAATTTATATACAATACTCTACACGACTATTAATTACCCGTGTACATATAAGAGGAAGAAGTGCACACCCAAATTAAACTAGAGGGAGGGAATATACAGGTGCTGTCATGGACTCCGAAAAATACCGTTAACCGGTGAGTAACTACGACTTTATTCGGTCGTCCATGACAGCACCACCTGAGAGAATTACAGAGAGTAATAATTACTTTAGGGAGGGACTACAGCCTGCAGAACCCTGACACCAAAGGAGAGGTCTGAGGAAGCACCCAGGTCTAGTCTATAATGGTTGTAGAAGGTGCTCGGAGAGGACCAAGTAGCTGCCTTACATATCTGGTCGATCGAGACCTCCGATCTCTCTGCCCAAGAGGTTGCCATGGCTCTGGTGGAATGCGCCCTCAGCTTGCCAGGGGCCGGTTTGCCTTTTGAGGTGTATGCTAAAGAAATGGCCTCCTAATCCACCTCGCTAGCAAACTTTTTGAAGCCCTAAGGCCCTTTCTAGTGCCCTGGTAGGAAATAAATAAGGCATTATCTTTTTTCCAGGGGTCGATAACTGTCAGGTACTCTGGGAGACATCTCCTAACGTCTAGCGTGTGTAATTTCCTATCCTTATCGTTCGTGGGATTAGGGAGGAAGGATGGAAGAACTATCTCCTGAGTTCTATGGAAACTGGAGGCTACTTTAGGCAGGTATGCTGGATCAGGTGTAAGAATTACCCTGTCATCCCTGAATTGTATGTAAGGAGGAAGTCTAGATAGCGCCTGGATGTCACTCACTGTATGGGCTGATGTAAACGCTACCAGGAGAGCCACTTTAAGGGACAGGTTTTTCGTGGAAGCAGATGAAATAGGCTCAAACGGGGCCTCTGTCATGGCCGTAAGGACTAGGTTTAGATCCCATGGCATAAATTTATTTCTCACTATCGGTCTGGACCTGCCTGTTGCTTTAATAAACCTACTGATCCAATGGTTACTGGCGATGTTGCAGTTGAACAGTGCCCCTAGAGCCGACACCTGTACCTTAAGGGTGCTTGTGGAGAGTCCCATGTCCAGACATTTTTGCAAGAACTCTAAGATTTGTGCTATGGGAGTGGACTGTCCAGCTACTACCCCTGAGCTCTGAAGAATTTCTTCCAGATCCTCACGTAGATTTTGGTTGTAACCGGCTTTCTGCTTTTAAGCAGGGTGTTAATTAGGGTCGGGGAAAAACCTTTCTCTTTTAGAAGTGCCCGCTCAAAATCCACGCCGTCAGATGTAGGCCAGCTACCTGAGAAAGGCAAACTGGGCCCTGGGACAGGAGGTCTGGGATGTTTGGTAGGACCCAAGGGTCGGATACCGACATGGTCCTGAGGCATGAGAACCATGCCCTCCTGGGCCAAAACGGGGCGATCACTATAATCCTCGCTTTGTCCTTCCTGACTTTCCTCATCACCAGGGGTAGCAAAGCCAGGGGAGGAAAGGCATATGCTAGGCCGAAGTCCTTTGATTAGAAGAGCATTTACTGCCAGAGGGTTCTCCCTGGGATTCAGAGAGCAGAACTGAGGCACCTTCCTGTTCTCTCTGGTGGCGAAGAGGTCCACTTCTGGCTGCCCCCATTTTTGTACTATCTGGTTGAAGATTGATGCTTTTAAGGACCATTCCCCTTGCTTTAGAAGGTTGCGGCTTAAGAAGTCTGCTGTTGTGTTTTCCCTTCCTTTTATGTGCAGAGCTGCTAAAGATAGGAGATGTTGCTCTGCCCACTGGAACAGCCGTTCTGCTACCTCCATCAGGGGCCTGGACCGAGTGCCGCCTTGGTGGTTGATGTAAGCCACGGTGACCTGATTGTCGGAGAATATTCGAACATGGCGACCCTGTAGATACACAAGAAGATTTTTAACTGCCTGCTCTACGGCTGTTAGCTCTTTCAGGTTGGAGGACATTCCAAACTGATGGCCCTCCCACAGGTCCTGGATCAAGATTTCCCCCATGTGGGCTCCCCAACCCGTAGGGCTTGCATCTGTGGTGACTACTCGGGTTATGTTATTTTCCCAGGGTACCCCTCTGGCTAGATTGTTCTCGTCTAGCCACCATTCAAGTGATCTCAAAGTGTGTTGGGATAGAGTCAACTGGCCTTCTAGATAACCGCCCAGGATCTTTTGATGGCGTAAAACCTCGCCCTGTAGCCCCCTTGTGTTGGACTGGGCCCACCGGACCACGGGGATGCAGGATGAGAGAGAACCCAGGAGGGACATTGCCTTCCTGAGAGACATGGTAGGGTTATTGGAGGCGTTTAAGACCTGCTGACGTAGGCGAACTAATTTTTCGGGTGGAAGACGACATTCCTGATTCTGCGAATCTAGGGTTAGGCCCAAGAACTGCTGGACCTTCATGGGCTGTGGACAGGACTTCTTAATGTTTAATAGCCACCCTAATCGTTCCAAAGCCGATTTTGCTTTTTGCAATTGATCCAGACAATGGACTGCTGCTTTGCCTACAATAAGGAAGTCATCCAGGTAGGGGATTACTAGGATGTCTGCCTCCCGTAGATGGGCCATAACTTCCGCTATAACCTTAGTGAACACCCGGGGGGAGACTGCTATACCAAAGGGAAGGGCGACATAATGAAAATGCTGTAACGACCCCTCCAAATGAACTGCCACTCTAAGGAAACGCTGATGAGACGCATAGATGGGTATATGGTAATAAGCGTCTTTTAAATCCAACACCACCATAAAGCAATTTTTGAACAGCAACTTTATTGTGAAACTGATCGTTTCCATTTTGAAAGGCCGAATGACCAGGTATCTGTTGAGTGTTTTCAGATTAATTATGGTCCTGTAGGAATTATCTGGTTTACAGACCAAAAATAGGGAGGAGTAGAAGCCTTCGCCCTTCTCCGCCTCTGGTACCTTTATCAATACTCCCTTCTGACATAGGTCAACAACTTCGGTTTCTAGGGCAGTCTGTTCCGCCTAGGAAGACCTGAGCAGGGTGACCCTAAAACTGTTCTGGCGGACACTGGCAAATTCGAGCTTTAGGCCTGAGGCTACCAACCCCAGGATCCAGTTACTGTTCGAGAATCGCGACCAAGCTTGGAAGAAGGCCGATAGTCTATCTCCCACCGGGGCCTCTAGTCATTGGGGGGTTTCTTGGTCTCACGGGATGCTTCTTGGCATCCCCCTCCAAACATAAAGCCGGTACCTTTCCTCTTCTTATCTTCCCATCTGCCCTGGTCCCTGGATGACCTTCTCCAAAAAAATCTCTTCCTAACAAAGGGACTTCTATAGGAAGGGGTGGGCAGGGAAGGGAATTTCTTTTTATCGTCGCCAGCCTTCTCCAGGAGTTCATCTAGGACTGGTCCGAATAGATATTCCCCCTCACACGGGATAGAATCATAGAATCGTAGAGTTGGAAGGGACCTCCTGGGCCATCTGGTCCAACCCCCTGCTCAAAGCAGGATTCGCTAAATCATCCCAGTCAGATGTCTGTCCAGCCTCTGTTTGAAGACTTTCATTGAAGGAGAACTCCCCACTTCTCGTGGCAGCCTGTTCCACTCATTGATCACAATAACTGTCAAAAAGTTTTTTCTAATATCTAATCTGTGTCTCCTCCCATTCAGTTTCATCCCATTGCTTCTAGTCTTTCCTTGTGCAAATGAGAATAAAGTTGATCCTTCTACAATGTGACAGCCCTTTAGATATTTGTAGACAGCTATTAAGTCTCCTCTCAGTCTTCTCTTTTGCAAACTAAACAATCCCAAATCCTGCAACCTTTCCTCATAAGACAGGGTTTGCAGACCGGTCACCATTCTGGTTGCTCTTTTCTGAACTTGCTCCAGTTTGTTGATGTCTTTTTTAAAATGTGGTGCCCAAAACTGGACACAATATTCCAGATGAGGTCTGACCAAAGAGGAGTAGAGGGAAATAATTACTTCACGTGATCTAGACTGTATGCTTCTGTTAATGCATCCTAGAATTGCATTTGCCTTTTTTGCTGCTGCATCACACTGTTGACTCATATTCAGTCTGTGATCTATTAGTATACCCAAGTTTTTTACACATGTGCTGTTGCTTAGGCCTATTCCTCCCATTCTGTATATGCTTTTTTCATTTTTATAGCCCAGATGTAGTACTTTGCATTTTTCCCTGTTAAAAACCATTCTGTTAGTTGCTGCCCACTTCTCCAGTTTATTTATATCTTTTTGAATCCGCTCTCTCTTCTCTAGTATTAGCTATCCCTCCTAGCTTTGTGTCATCAGCAAATTTAATCAGTTTACCCTCAATTCCTTCATCTAAATCATTGATAAAGATGTTGAACAATACAGGGCCCAGGACAGAGCCCTGTGGTATCCCACTTGAGACATTCTTCCAACTGGATGTGCAGCCATTTACGACCACTCTTTGGGTCCGATCACTAAGCCAGTTATGAATCCACCTAACAGTTGCCTTGTCCATTCCATACTTACTCATTTTTTCAATAAGGATTGTATCAGATACTTTGTCAAATGCTTTGCTGAAGTCAAGATATACTATATCTACAGAATTTCCTTGATCCACCCAATCAGTGATTCTGTCATAGAAGGAAATTAAGTTAGTCTGACATGACTTATTAGTTACAAACCCATGCTGACTCTGTTTAATCACTTCATTCTTATCCGGGTACTGACATACATGTTGTTTAATAATTTGTTCAAAGATCTTTCCTGGTATAGAAGTCAGACTCACCGGCCTATAGTTACCTGGGTCCACCTTCTTCCCCTTTTTGAACATAGGAACAACATTTGCTCTTCTCCAGTCTTCTGGGACTTCTCCTGTTCTCCAAGAATTTTCAAATTCTGGCCCTGGATATCCTCGGGCCAGCATTTTAGTCATATAGCCCGTCGGGCTGCATTTGATAGCCCTGCGGCCTTGGCCGCCATTCTTGCGGAATCTGCCGAAGCGTCGACTAAAAAGGCTGCCGCATCCTGGATGGTGGGTAGGGTTTTCAAGATAGATTCCCGAGGCTCTGTCCTCTAACTGCGTTTCTAGCTGGTCCAGCCAGACCATCATAGATCTGGCCGTGCAGTAGCTGTGACCGCCGGTCTCAGGGCACCAGCCGACATCCCCAATGTGCCTTTCAAGTAGGAGTCCGCCTTTTTATCCAGCGGATCCTTAAACGAGACCATGTCATCAAAGGGGATAGTGGATTTTTTGGACGCCTTAGCCACTGCTGCATCCAATTTCGTGGCTTTATCCCATTTATTCACCACAAGGTCCTCAAAGGGATATCGCCGTTTAAAGGCTGGTGGTAGGGAGCCTTTTCTTTCAGGTTTCCTCCATTCCCTGTTAATCAAATTTTGGACCTTGTCGTTTAACGGGAGAGGCTTACGTTTCCTGGGGTCTAAACCCCCGAACATTAGGTCCTGTGCAGACCGTTCAGGTCTGGTGTCTGTTACCGCCATGGTAGCTGACTGCCTTGACTAGTTTGTCCACTTGTTCCAGACCTAGGCAGAAACGACTGGCATCTCCCTCTGAAGAGGACGCAGAGGTGGAGGGCTTTGAGGACTCTTCATTCCCTCTAGGGTCAGCTGAGCAGCCTGACCCTGAAAAACTCGCCCTCTTTCTCTTCCTAGACGACTCTCGCTGGGGTACGGATTTTAGGGCTTTAACCTCCGTGCTGATTATTTCCCTTAGACTTGTAGCGAAGTCAGGGGTTTCTTCCACCACCTATAGGAGGGGGGACAGAGTAAGGAAGTATGCCTGTAATTTTTTGGGACTACGCCCCCCCTTTTTTTTTTTTACCGACTGCCGTATGCATGACTGGCACAGCCTCTTAGGGTAGGCATCCGGCAAGGGGCACTTGCAAAGGGCGCATTCCCTGTTTTTTGCCTTGTCAGTATATTTCTTTCCCAATAGGAGGAAAACATAAGGGGGACACTGCGTCAGGGTACATTCACGAAGATCTCTTACCCTGAGCAGAAGGCATAGATACCGGATCATGGGGGGGCGAGCTGGATCCTTCGGCCTGGAGGAACTTCTGTGGCCGGATTGTCCAGTTCGTTTCTTCTTTTGCTGGGAGCTGGTTTGGGACCTCTCTGAGGTACGTTCCTGCTCTTTGTCCAGCTGGGGCACGGGAGCTTCCTGCTCGTCCATCCTGCATCTGAGCTGAAGCCGCTCGTCAGTGCCTCTGTGCCCTTTTTCCCCCCGATCCGGGTTCACAGGTGACGTGGTCAGGGGCTGATTTTTGCCCCCCTCCCCCATTTTCCCCGATGTCCCTCCCTCTGCGTGCCGTGCCCCCCGCCCCCACGCCGCCGTGCCCGGCGACGCACAGGGAGGGAGAAAACCGCCGGCACCCGACTTCCGGTCCGGCGCAGCTGGCCCCGCCCCCGCCGCGTCACTTCCGGTACGGGGGCGCGTGAGGACGCGCAGGCCGCCAGCGTCACCGGCCCCGCCCCCCGCCGCGTCACTTCCGGTACGGGCGCGTGAGGATGCGCAGGCCACCGGCCCCGCCACGTCACTTGCGGTCCAGATGCTGGAGAGGACACGCAGACCACCAGCGCTACCGGCCCTGCCCCCCGCCGCATCCTCCCCGGTATGGGCACACGAGGACGCACAGGCCACCAGCGCCATGGTGGTGCCCGACACACAGCGCCCCCCGGACGCCACCGAGGCGCAGCCTCACGCCCCGACCGCGATCCAGGCTGAGGGGGACTGCACTGGCCAGAACGAGGACCGGGATCAGGGGAGAGGCCATACTTACCTGCCGGCGCTGGCCCAGGAGACGCGCATCCGCCAGACCCCGCTCCCACCTGCCCCGCACACTAACGTGGAACCCTGCGCGGGCCACCGTGGCGCTTCCAGGGGACTCTGCACTGCCCGAGGTAGGAGACCCCCCCGCTACCTGAGTCGGACAGCCGGCCTGGGGATTCCTCATCCATGATGGCATGATCAGTAGGGAATCCTGTCCTCCAGGAACAGGAAACCAACTGATGCGTGGGAGAGGTGCCGCCCTTATGTATCTGTAGGATTTCCTGTTCCTGGAGGGCAGATCCCCTCTCTCAGGTGGTGCTGTCATGGACGACCGAATAAATTTAGCCCTATTTTCTTGATCATGCGGTTACTAAAACCACGTTCCATCAGTCTATCCCTCAGATCTTCCGCTTGTTTGAAGAACTCATGTGTGGAGCATAACCTACGCAATCGTAGAAACTGCCCAGTGGGGACGGATTGGATCATGCGGCCAGGATGGGATGAGGTGGCATGCAACAACATATTAGTTGATGTCGGTTTTCTGAAAATGCTTGTCTGCACTTCACCTCTGTCATCTTTACAGAGTAAAATATCCAAAAATTCAAGTCTGTGGATGGTATTTATATGTAATAAAGATGTTCAACTCATTTTCATTGAGAGATAACAAACCTCTCAAGCCCATCCAGCGAGCCCTGCCAGATCAGTAATGTTTCTTCGATGTACCACGTCCAAGAGAGGACACGGCACATCGGCGATGACTGATCCGGCATGGAAAGGTTTCTCTCCCACAGCCCCAGGAACAGGTTAGCGTAAGCAGGGGCAAAAGAAGACCCCATAGCTGTTTCGTTGAGCTGCAGGAAGAAAGACCCCTTAAAAACAAAAAAACTACATAATAATGTGAACCTAAGAAGTTCAACAACCAATTCTCTTATATCCAGATGAGTCAGTAGAAATTGTAAGGGTGTGGAAAACAAAATGGAGAGAGAATAAGATGCCTAAAATCCCATTACTGGCAGACTGCCAGGTGCATGGCAGTATGGGAAGAATGAAGCCAAAAGCCGTGATACCAAAATATATAGGTATAGAACCCAACTGGCAATTTGGAAAGGATGCCATGGCCACTGTAGTCCATCGTTATGCTTTCTGTGTTGGTGATCCACTGTGGAAGTTGGCATTACTTCTGTGTCAATGTTTCTTGGAATTTGCTGAAGAAAACGGCATCCTTCTCACATAATGCTTGACTCTAAAACATATCTGTCTTGTATAGATGAAACAGGATTTCTGGGAACTGTCACACGACTAATAGCACATCGTATTGTGAGGTTACAGGATTACGGAAAGTGTGATGAAATCTAATGAAACCTTCCTACTTGTGTATTGCACCATACTGCAGCCACTATTAGTCTATAATGGGGTGGTGTATATAGATCTGCTGTATATTCCTCACTAGATACAATAACATGACATCTGATTTTAAACAGACCTTGCTCTCTCCAAAATGCAAACCCTATTACATCAGTCCTGCATACACCTCTGTGCAAGATCTCTCAAAAAATGTAGAATAAATGAATGCAATGATATAATATGCAGCTATCGTTTTCACAGTCCCCCCATAAATATTCAGTGAGGCTGAGGTCAGGTGAAATCCGTAGAATTCAGCACTCACTGGAAAGCTTTGATCCATGTCTAAGGTTATTATGAGTGCGTTATGTCATCAGATTCAGGTCAATTGGCGCAAAGTCTCCAACTCAGGAATGCAAAAATATCCGTAGACTTGAGAATTCCCACCATCATGTTTTGGTCTTCTGTAATATTAATCTTTCTAGTTCTGCCATAATTCTCAGCATTATTAAGTAGACCTTTTTTCAGTCGATTCACTGTGAAATGTTCATATGACTAAACCCATGCCATAGGGCTTACCTAGGGAAGTTCTGTGGAAGGGACTAATCATTCCATAAGGGTGTAATATTGTTCGGCCCTCATCAGTAGGTGAGCGGGACTGGTGACGTTGTATCTACTGATATTAGACGGCCAGCGCGTGTGAGCGGCAGGTATCGCGTAAATGTCCGAATCATTGTTTAATTATATAATTTAAATGTATCAAATCCTATTTTCAACTAATTAGTTCACCATAATGTCCATGTGTCAAATCAGCTGAATAAACAGTCCCAGCATTGTGAGTGACATTTTAAGAAATCTCACGTTAGCCCTGAGATGTGTGGCTGCAGCCGGGGCAATATGTTGTGAATTCCCTTGCTCAGACTTCTGAGCCTAAGCTCCCCCTGCTCCCTCTGGTGGTTACTGGGAGTAGTGGAGCTTGTCAGGTTGATGGAAATTCCCCACCTGACGATGATAATTAGGAACCTGGGATTACTGGCTGGGAGCATATAATTGAGCAGGCTGCCCTTGGTGGTTGCTGCTGATTTTCTCCTTGTGCATTTGGAGTTCTTCTGTCTCCTGCCTGATATGCATGGTTCAGTTAAGTAATTCTTTTGCTAATCCTTTGCATCTAATTTGGCTGTGCCTTTTTTTTGCTTTATGCTTTGTTGCTAGGGTTCAGCGCTGGGCCCTTCACATATGTTACAGCTTGTGGCAGTTTATTCTGTCCCGTCATGTTAATATCTTTTGCTTTGCTTCCAGTTCATACCAGAGTGCTAATCTAGCGGGGTGAGGTTGTGTGACCTCAGGTTTTTTGTATGTCAGATGTGTTAGATTTTTTTAGGGTTTTGTGCGTGATTGCAACAGTATGTTTTCTGTCCTGTCTAGACAGCTTGGGCCCCACCGTTTGCTCAGTCTGTTCTCTGCCTGTGTTTGTGTCTCATCCTGTCTCACCGGCAATATATGTTTGGGGGCTGTCTATTCCTTTGGGGATCTGCTCCAGGGCAGTTTAGATTTCACCTTTCTGGCTTTAGGCTTAGTTAGTTCTCCAGCTGTGCCAAGGCGTCTAGGGCATCGTAGGAACGCTCCACGGCTACTGCTAGTTGTGTGGATAGGATCAGGGGTCTGCAATCCGCTTAGTTACCAACCTCTCTGGTGGTTTAGCCTGTTCTTGCCATCCTCCTCGGTGACCCATTCATAACAGAATCACCAGCCTAATTGTAGACTCTAGGGTACTCAAAAGAAGGAATGAATTGTAAAACAAAAAAAAAAAAAAGGTGTCAGAATTTTTTACATATATTTTTTCCTCTTTCTCTGGGGCCATAGGAGGATTTTTTCCTTAATGGAGACTAAGCAATTGTACGATTGTGTTGAGCAGCTCGCTGCTGAAGTGTGGGGAATTTCTGCCTATCTTGCGCAATCATCTGCTGTAGAACCAAAGATCCCTACTCCTGATGTGTTTTCGGAGGATCTGTCAAAATTTTTGAATTTCAAGAATAACTAAACTATTTCTTGCTTTGAAGCCTAATTCATCAGGGAGCTTGGTGCAGCAGGTTAAAATGGTCATCTCCCTGCTGCACGGCGATCCCCAGGATTGGGCTTTTTCTCTGATACCTGGAGATCCTATTCTGGCTAATGTAGATGCATTTTTTCAGGCCCTGGGGTTGTTGTATGATGAACCTAATGCTATTGCTCAAACTGAGATCAAACTGAGAAAACCTTATTGGCATTGAACCAGGGTCAGGATGCTACGAAGTTATATTGCCAGAAATTCCGAAAGTGGGCGGTCCTTACTAAATGGAATGATGCCCTAGCAGCTCTCTTTCGGAAAGGTCTGGCAGAAACTGTAAAATATGTTATGGTGGGATTTCCTGTCCCCTCTGGTCTTAACGACTCCATGTAATTAGCCATTCAAATTGATCGACGTTTACGTGAACGTAAAAGTACGCGAGAGGCGGTTCTGCCTGTTGAACAAACTTCTGAACCCATGCAATGTGATAGGGTTTTGTCTAGGGCGCAACGTCAAGAGTTCAGAAGGCGTAATAAGTTATGCTTCTTTTGTGGGGAGGCCTCTCATGTTATTTCTGCCTGCCCTAAACGAGAAAAACAGTGTACAGCCTAAGTTCCTGTTGGCAGTTACCTTGATCTTCTCCTTGTCTACATTTTCTGCTAAGGCCTTTTTTGATACAGGAGCAGCCTTGAATCTGATGGATCTTGACTTTGCCAAATGTTGTGGTTTCCCCATGGTGCCCCTCCGGACCCCTATTCCCTTGAGGGGGATTGATACTACCCCTTTGGCGGAGAATAAACCACCGTTTTGGACCCAGGTAATAATGCGGGTCGCATCACCAGAATTGTAAATTTTTGGTGTTGCACAATTTACATGATATTAGTGTACTGGATTTTCCTTGGTTGCAAACCTATAATCCTGTTTTGGATTGGAAATCTGTGTCTGTGGTAAGTTGGGGTTGTCAGTGTGTTCCTAGTGACGCTCCTGTTTTCTTCACCTCTCCCCAGTCTCAAGATGTTCCTGACTATTTGGCTGATTTTTCTGATGTATTTAGTGAGCGTAAGTCTGCGTCTTTGCCTCCTCATAGGAGTTATGACTGCACAATTGAGTTAATGCCCGGTTGTAAATTTCCCAAGGGTCGGCTCTTCAACTTATCAGTACCTGAACATGATGCTATGCGATCTTATATTAAGGAATCATTGGAGAAGGGTCATATCAGACCATCCTCTTCACCTTTGGGTGCTGGGTTTTTTTTTTGAGGCCAAAAAAGATGGCTCATTAAGGCCATGTATTGACTATCGTTCCCATAACAAAATCACTGTTAAATATCAGTACCCGTTACCCCTGATTTCTGATTTATTTTCCAGAGTTAAAAGTGCTTGTTGGTTTACCAAGCTTGACCTTAGGGGTGCGTATAATCTTATTCGCATCAAGCACGGGGAAGAACGGGAGACGGCGTTTAATACTCTGGAGGGACATTTTGAGTACCTGGTGATGCCTTTTGGGCTCACTAATGCCCCTTCCGTCTTCCAATCTTTTATGAACGATATTTTCCAGGACCTTGTAGATAAGTTTTTGATCATTTATCTGGATATTTTGATTTTTTCCAGTGATTGGATTCTCATGTGGAACATGTCCGGACTGTGTTCCGGATTCTGAGGGAAAATTCTCTGTATGTTAAGGGATCGAAATGTCTTTTTGGTGTACAGAGGAGTTCGTTTTTGGGATTCATTTTGTCCCCGTCTGCTATTGAAATGGACCTGGACAAGGTACAGGCCATTTATGATTGGGTTCAGCCCACTTCTCTGAAGGCTTTTCAGAAGTTTTTGGGTTTTGCTAATTTCTACCGTAAATTTATAAGTAATTTTTCTGGTATTGTTAAACCTCTGACTGATTTGACCAAAAAGGGCGCTGATGTGGTGAATTGGTCTCCAAAGACAGTCTCAGCATTTCAGGAGCTTAAGCAGAGATTCACTTCTGCTCCGGTTCTACGGCAACCTGATGTTTCACTCCCATTTCAGGTGGAAATAGATGCTTCTGAGATTGGTGCAGGAGCCGTTTTGTCTCAAAGAGATCCAGTAACCTCTTAGATGAATCCTAGCCAATTCTCTCTTCTGCTTCCCTTTCATAGAGCCTTGCCAATTTCTGCTTTAGTAGTTTTCAATCTGATAATGAAGCTAGGGGTCTTTTCCACTATCTGCTGTATGCATGCCTGACAGCAGACTCATATCAGAAAAGACTAGTAGGGCCCTGCACAGAGCACACTCCTTGTGCTTAGATTTAGCAGTGCACATCTTTCCCTGGCAAAAAAAAAAAAAGACAAGAGAGGACACCCTATTACAAAGATCACTTTCCATGCAGATTCAATCAAATGGTACAAGTTTGGAGGAAAGATCTCTCAGTTGGGAGATCATCTGCAGAGGCTGCAGAATCATCCATTTTGCTGGAGCCTCACTGACTGGGCCTGCTTGCAGATCCATGCCTATCTGTGGCCTGGCCACTTCCACTGACCCAAAGGCGATGATTCTTTACTCTCTCCTTGGGCTTCCCATGCAGCTTCTGCAGCTCATTCTGCTCATGTTTCTGTACCAACTCCATCTCCATGTTAATAGGAGATTGTTGGGCTGGGAAGCCCTGAGCAGTAATAGTAGCCGCAATAACTACCACCTGCTGCTCCCGGTACCCAAGTACCTTCAAATCCTGCACAGCTACTGGGATCTGACTTTTTTTTTTTTATAGACCCTATAGTTTGTTTTGCAATTTTTACTGAACACCACAGTACCCCACATGTAGCTGTACATTTCTGCTTGAGTACATGAAAGGGATCAGATGGGAAGGCACCCTACTCACCATTTAAAACGCAGATTTCGTTTGGATAAATTGTGAGCTCCATTAGCTGAGTCCTTGAGGTGCCACGTCAGCAGAACCCTGACCCCCTCCCCTCAGGTGACCCCATATTGGAAGTTTGACTGCTTAAAGGGAATCTGTCACCCCATTTTTGGCCTATAAGCTGAGGCCACTGCCATCAGAGGCTTAACTACAGCATTCTGTAATGCTGTAGATAAGCCACACAAGGTAACCTGAAAGATAAGGAAAAAAGTTAAGATTACTCACCCAGGGGGTCTGGTCCAGCGGCACCCATCTTCTAGCCATGACGTCCTCCTCCTTACTTCTGCCATGGCTCCTGCGCAGGCGTACTATATCTGCCCTGTTCAGGGCAGAGTAAAGTACTGCAGTGTGCAGGTGCCGGACCTCTCTGACCTTTCCCGACGCCTGCGCACTGCAGTACAACAGGGCAGAGAAAGTACGCCTGTGCAGGAGCCGCGGCAGAAGTAAGAAGGAGGACGTCATCTCTAGAATATGGGAGGCGCCGGACCAGACCCCAAGGTGAGTATAATATAACTCGTTTTTCTTATCTTTCAGGTTACATCGAGGGCTTATCTACAGCATTACAGAATGCTGTAGATAAGCCCCTGATAGTTGTGGCCGCATCTTATAGGCCAAAAATGGGGTGACAGATTCCCTTCAAAGAATTCATCTAGGGGTGTAGAGAGTATTTAGCAACTTTGGAATGTCAAAATACAGCATTTTAGTTTTAATTTTTTTTTTTTTTATTTGCTGCAAATAAGTCAGTTACTCAAAAGGTTAATAGATGAAATTGGACCCCATAATTTATACGTCGTCAGAAGCCCCTGTTAGGCCGGGTACCACTAGTGTATCACATTTGATGCAATCTGCTAATGACAAACTGCTCCATCTATGCCGTGAGCATGAGCAAAGATGTCTGTGCTCCGATCCGCTCGCATGAGAGAATCATAGCACAGGTGCGCAGGAGATTAAGAAATTAAATTTCTTCATCTCACCTGCTGCACTGCACTGCAGTTGGGTGCACTGCACTTGGGTGATAGAGTGCAGTGTGACGTTTCACTCACATCCATAGACTTATATTGATGCATGCCCCCCATCCATTGTGCTCAGCTTGTGCTTCTGGAGACCCCCACCCCATAAATTGTTAAGTATACTCTCCATGCTACAATAATACCAAACATGTGGCCGCTTACTGTGGTTTAGGCACACTGCAGCATTTTGATTTGGGAGAGCAGATATCACAGGTTTTTATTTCAGTAGGTGGGGGCCATGTGGGAACTCCCTGTAGTTCCAGTGACAGAAGATGGACCGGAGTGGGGGCTGGTTTTGCATGGGACAAGGTTAGGTTTTTTCTTGGTAACATTTTGGGGTACATAACATTTTTGATTGCTTCCAGTATAAGGCAGGATCACATTCTTGTGTTCTAAGCTGAGCATTTATGACAGTTTCTGTATAAATCCCACAAAATTGCAATTCAGATGAAACATTCAACAGAACCACCCACCATAATGAGGCAGATGGAGACACTTTGGATTCAGTTAAGCATCTGCTCTGGTGGTATCCACCTTTTTAGACCTGGAAATGTGGTTGTTCACACTTGTGCGCTATAAAAGTCCCCTAAAACAACATGACACCAGCAGAACAGAGCCATTACATTATTTTTCCTTCAATATGGCCATATGAGGGCTTGTTCGTTTTTGCGTGACAAGTTGTACTTTTGAACACCATTGGTTCTACCATATAGTGTACTGAAAAAACGGGAAAAAATCCAAGCGCTGTGAAATTGCAAAAAAAAAAAAAAAGTATAATTCCACAGTTGTATTTGACCTACCATGTTCAATAAATGGTAAAACTGACCTGCCATTATGATTCTCCAGGTCATTAAAGGTTCCCAAAAAAAAAATGTATAGGTTCATATTTAATTGATGCAAAAAATATTCTTGTGCAGAGAATCTTATAAATGTGCCCCTTCTTTGTTCTATGTAATGTCTGACTGTACAGGGACATGGTCTGGTCCTTGCCAGGGGAGGAAGCAAGAGAGGATACAGGCAGCTGATTATTTGAGTTAAACATTGCCTAAGTCAGGGAAATTTTTCTCTCAAAAAGAATCAGCTGTGATCCCTTGCTGTCCTGGAGCTCTTTTGCTTCCTCCCCTGCCAAGGAGCTGTAGTATAATCAGATCATGTCCCTGTACGGTCAGACACAGCCATTACACAGTACACAGCAGGGCACATTCATAAAAGAAAAGCATAGGATTTTTTTTTAACACATTGAATTGCAGGACTTTTATTCCAAGATCTATTAAAATGTACTTTGTTCGTGGGAAAAATCCCTTTACATCTGTCCTAATAGGAGCAGGAAACATGTAAGTTAACCTCATAGTGCTGTCATGGTGGCGAAAGACAACAGAATCCTACTGTACACGAGATATTTTCTCATACTCTGCCTTTGTTGCAGAATTTTGTTGACAAAAATAATGGAACTATAATATATTTCAATCAATTGTAATTGACAATACATTGTCTATTTTAAAAAATGCTCAAACATTTAATTTTCATAACTTGTTTATTCAAAAAACCTTTATGAAAAAGAACATGGGGACTCAGCCACAGGGATCCAAATGTGCATTTTTTTTCTATCACACTAGGGTCATATGTATATTAACCCCTCTCTGCCATCTGACGTGCTATCTCGTCCATGGGACCTGGGCCCCTTTGCCCATGGACGGGATAGTACGTCATAGCGATCAGCGGCGCTCACGCTGATCTGTCACAGTGATCTGTCATAGTGATCTGTGATGTGACAGATCAGCGATCTGTCACATGAGTTATGTCCCAACTGTGACATTGTAATAAAGTTTAAAAAAAAGTGTTAAAATAATTTAAAAAAAAAAAAAAAAAAAAAAAAAAAAAAAAAATCGCTAAATAAATTGAAAAAAAAAAAAGAAATATTCCCTAATAAATTCATTTTTTGGAAATAAAAAAACAAAACAATAAAAGTACACATTTAGTATCGCCGCGTCCGTAACGACCCGCCCTATAAAACTGTCCCGCTAGTTAACCCCTTTAGTGAACCCCTTAAAAAATAAATAAAAAACAAAGCAAAAATAAAGCTATCATACCGCCGAACAAAAAGTGCAATAACGTGCGATCAAAAAGATAGATATAAATAACCATGGTACCGCTGAAAACGTCATCTTGTCCCGCAAAAAACGAGCCACCACACAACGTCATCAGCGAAAAAATAAAAAAGTTATAGCTCGCAGAATAAAGCGATGCAAAAGTATCAAGTTACGTACCGATAACGGTATTTTTTGGAAGCCCATGACAGCACCACGAGAGAGGGGATCCGCCCTTCAGGAACAGGAAACCTACAGATACAAAAGGGCGGCACCTCTCCCACACATCAGTTGGATTACAGAGCTTGAGAGGCTACCATGCTTAGTGGCACAGCATATATACAATCTATACATCCTATTTACAATTTATATGTAATCTTTACTCCAAAATAAGGTAAATCCGTGAAATGGCTTTCTAAGAGGAAGGAGTGCACCCCTATACGTGAACAAGGGAGGGAACTAAGGGTGCTGTCATGGGCTTCTGAAAAATACCGTTACTGGTACGTAACTTAATACTTTATTCGGACTCCCATGACAGCACCACGAGAGAATTAGAGATGTAAACTAACTTAGGGAGGGACTACAGCCTGCAGCACCCTTAGCCCAAAGGTGAGATCCGAGGAGGCACCCATATCTAACCGATAGCGGTTAAAAAAGGTGGAAGGAGATGACCAGGTGGCCGCCTTATAGGGTCAATTGACACTCCACATCTCTCCGCCCAAGATGACGCCATGGCACGAGTGGAATGCGCCCTCACATTCTGTGGAGCCGGACCGCCCCCTGTTGTGTAAGCAAGAGAGATAGCCTCCCTAATCCACTTTGCTAACGTGCATTTTGATACCCTAAACCCTTTCTTAGGACCTTGGAAGGATAAAAATATTGTGGTATCAAGTACGTACAAGAAATTGGTACCACACAATGGTGTATACGTAATAAAAACATTTTATTGAAATATTAAAAACAGTGCACAAGAAAAAATGCTGGAAAAATGTTGAGGGACTGCAAGTCCATAGAAAATCTCACCACAGCACCATGAATTATAGCAATAATAAACCAAGAGTAAACCACCATGGTTACTTACCGGTAGCCGGTTTTTCCGGAACCCATGACAGCACACGTGAGACAGGGATCCACCCCGCCAGGACAGGAACCTACTGAGATAAGGGGCGTCACCTCTCCCCCGCTTCATTTGGGTTACAGAGCATTGAGAGGACTTCCTGGTTAGTACATGTTACTCCAACACCACATCACACAAAAGCACCCTACTAAATGTGCACACCCATTCGGTGAAAAGGGGGGAAAATATACGGTTGCTGTCATGGGTTCCGGAAAAAATGGCTACCGATAAGTAACCATGGTGGTTTTCTCTTCACCCATGACAGCACACCTGAGAACTTTTGGAGACTTCGAAACACCTTAGGGAGGGACCACCGCTTGCAGCACCCTTCTACCAAAGGCTGTTGGCAGAGGATAGATTTAATCTATAGTGCTTAAAGAAGGTGGAAGGTGAGGCCCAGGTAGCGGCCTTACAAAATCTGTTCAATCGATACCTCTGCTTTTTCAGCCCAGGAGGTTGCCACGGCTCTGGTGGAGTGAGCCTTAATGCCGTCAGGAATCGGGATACCACTAGCTGAGTAGGCTACATGAATGGCCTCCCTAATCCATCTAGCAATAGTCCCTTCTGAAACCCCATAGCCCTTCCTGGCACCCTGAAAAGCTACGAATAGAGACTGGGACCTCCTCCATTGGCTAGTAACATATGTATTCTAGCAGGGCTCTCTTAATGTTCAAACTATGGAACTTTTCTTCCCCTGAATTCTTTGGATTATCACAGAAGGATAGGAGGATAATCTCCTGACCCCGATGGAAATCTGACGCTACCTTAGGCAGATAAGCGGGGTCTGTTCTTAGCACCCCCCTGTCCTGAAAAACTTGTGTGTAGGGTGGATTCACTGAGAGAGCCTGCAGGTCGCTTATTCTATGGGCTGATGTAAGGGCCACTAAAATGATTGTTTTTAGGGTCAGATATTTTATGGGAAGCTGATGTAACGGCTCATATGGTTCCTTTGTAAGGGCCTCTAGTACTAGGTTTAAATCCCAGGGAGCTATCCTGGGTATTGGAATAGGCTTAGCCCTATGACAGGATTTGATGAATCTGGCTATCCATCTATTTGCTGCCAAGTTGCTGCCCCTAATGCAGATACCTGAACCTTAAGCGTATTTACCACTAACCCCAGCTGTAATCCTGCTTGTAAAAACTCCAAGATGGCACTAATTGAGGGTTCTTGTTCTAACGGCTTACCTAAGAACTGTAGGAATTTATTCCATGTTCTGCCGTAGATATTAGTCGTTACCGGTTTCCTACTTTTAAGCAGGGTGGTCACCAACCCGGGAGAGAACCCTCTATCCATTAAAAGCGACCTTTCAAATTCCACGCCGTCAAATGGAATCCCTTGACTTGTGCATGGAATATCGGGCCCTGAGCAAGAAGGTCCGGGATTTCTGGCAGAACCCATGGATCGGAGAGGGACATTTTCCGCAGTAGAGCAAACCAGGGCCTTTTTGGCCAAAATGAGGCTATCAGAATTACTCTGGCCTGATCGCTCCTGATCTTCTTGACCACTGTTGGGATCAGAGCGACTGGGGGGGGAACGCATAGGCCAGCTTGAAGTCCCACTGAATGTGCAAAGAGTCCACTGCCCATGGATTTTCCCTCGGGTTTAGAAAGCAAAACTTTTGTGTTTGCCTGTTGTGCTTGTTGGCAAAGAGGTCTATTACTGGTTCCCCCCAAAGCTGCGTTATTTTTTGAAAAACGGACCGATTTAGAACCCATTCTCCTTGCCTCAGAATATTGTGGCTCAGGAAATCAGCCTCTGTTTTCTGCCCCTTTTATGTGCAAAGCTGTTAAGGAGTTTAAGTGTTGCTCCGCCTTGCCCAGGATGTCGTCTGCTGCTTCCATTAGGGAGTGTGATCTTGTTCCCCCTTGGTGGTTGATGTATGCCACCGTTACTTTGTTGTCCGACATGATGCGGACATTGCGGCCCCTGAGTAGGGGAAAAAAGTGGGTTAGGGCTTTGTTCACTGCCCACAACTCTCTCAGATTGGAGGATGCCCTCCTTTCTTGAGGTGTCCAGGACCCCTGGCCTACACGACCCCGTAGGTGTGCCCCCCACCCCAAGGAGCTTGCATCCGTTAGAATCACATCTGTCACCTGTTTGTCCCAAGGTATTCCTGCGGTCAAGTTTGTACTGTCCAGCCACCAGTTGAGCGAGTCTCTGGTCTCTAATGAAAGCTCCAGACCTCCTCCTAAACGCCCTTTTAGCGATCTTTGTGCTGCTGGTATCTCCCACTGTAGTTGACGGGTGTGAAATTGAGCCCATCTGACCGCCGGAATACAGGACGTCAGGGTGCCTAGTAGAGACATCACTTTCCTCAATATCATCTGAGGTTGGTTTCGGGCAGACAAAGCCATGTTCCGTACCTTCTCTATTTTGGCCTCCGGGAGCAGACACGCCTGCTGTTCTGAGTCCAGGATAAATCCTAGGAAGGTCTGTTGCCTTAGGGGTTGTAGTTTTGATTTCTTGAAATTTATTATCCACCCTAATTCTTGTAAGGTGTCGGTCACATGGCTTAACTGCGCAGTACATTGGTTCTCCGAGTTGCCCACTATGAGAAAATCGTCCAGGTAGGGTATTATGACTATCGTGAATTCGGAGGAAGGCTGTTACTTCCGCTATGACCTTGGTGAAAATTCTCGGGGCTATGGATATGCCAAACGGAAGGGCTCTGAATTGGAAATGCCTCAGTACGCCTTGGATATAAAGCGCTACCCTCAAGTATTTTTAGTAATCTGGATGGATAGGGATTTGATAATATGCATCGTTCAGCTCGACTACAGCCATAAAGCAATCTTGATGTAGTAGCTTTATGGCCGTAGTCACTGACTCCATTTTGAAGGTCTGATTCCCTATCCACCACTTGAGTCCTCTGAGGTTTATAATTGTCCTGAACGATTGGTCCGGTTTCTTTAACAAAAAAAGTGGTGAATAGAAGCCTTTTCCTTTCTGTGCGTCTGGGACCTCGTAAAGAACCTGTTTGTCTATTAGCTTCAGGATCTCCGCTTACAAGGCCAACTGTTCTTCGGCCACTTTTCTGATAGGGGTAACCACAAACACGGCTTTCGGCTGGTGAACAAAGGGGATTTTCAGGCCTTCTTTTAAGACGCTTAGGATCCAGGTATTGGAGATCTTTTCCCAGGCCTGGGAAGAGTGCCAATCTCCCCCCTACTGGAATACTGGCATCATTGTGGTGATTTTTTTTGAAGTGGAGGTACCCCCACCGAACATAAATCCTGACTTTTTTTTTTGTCCTCCCATCTCCTTCTGTCGGCCAGAGGACGTCCCCTATTGAAACTTCCGCCCCTCCGAAAGGGCTGTCTTCTCTGCTCTGTCAGGAACCTAGGGAAGCCTTTTTTCCTGTTGCTTGCCTTTTCCAGGATATCATCTAGGTTCTTCCCGAATAAGAACCATCACAGGGGAGGGAGCGCAGTTTAGCTTTACACTGCAGGTCTCCTGGACAGCCTTTAAGCCAAAGTGCTAGTCTAGCAGCATTTGATAATCCTACCACCCTAGCCGACAACCTCATGGAATTTGCCGAGGTGTCTGCTAAAAAAGCTGCTGCCAACAAGAGATACATATCCGCCAATATCTTCTCTCTTGGAACCCTTGATGCTAGCCTTTCTTCCAACTGCTGCAGCCAGACCATCAGGGAGCATGCAGGTGCCTGCTATTGCCGGCTTTAATCCTCCCGCTGTCACTTCCCATGCATGCCTCAGATATGAGTCCACTTTCTTGTCTAGCGGGTCCCTAAGAACCCCTGAATCTTCCAGGGGCAGGGCCGATTTCTTAGAAGATCTGGATACTGCTGCGTCTATTTTTGGGACCTTGTCCCATATTTCCGCATCCTTGTGCTCAAAGGGGTATCGCCTCTTAGAGGTGGAGGGAAGAGCCCCTGATTTTTCGGGTTTCCTCCACTCTCAATAAGCACCTGGATCTTTTCGTTCACTGGAAAGGTCCGTTTTTTTTCTCTTGGAGCCCCCCAAACATAACGTCTTCTAGGGTTTTTGTCGATTTCTCCTCCTGTAGGCCCATCGTTGTTCTAATGGCCTTTAGGAGAGCATCTGTGTCTTCCACCGGAAAACATGGCTTACCCCCTGTGTCGCTGTCTGAGGACGACTGTTCTGATTGAGACGAGGCCGAAGAGGAATCTGAGGGAGAGCTAGGATTCTTCCTACCTTTCCTCCTTTTTTTCAATAGGGTCTTAATTGAACCCTCCATTTCCGATCTAAGGGCCGATATCAGATTAGCCGCGAAACTAGGCGCTTCTTCCACCATAGTTCGCTGAATACAAACTGGCGCAGAGGTCTTTCTGCCAGTCTCTCGCTATGGCTGTTTTACATATAGCACAGTCCCTATTCTTGCTTCCTGCTTTTTTGGGCATTTCCTATGGGGTCAAACATACACAGAGAAACCCTATTAACATAAATGCTAGCATTCACGAAGATCACTCACCACCCGTAATCAAGGGTACCGGACTAGGAGGCTGCGTCGGAGCACGTGAGCTGTGCTCTCTGGATCTCGAGGATTCTCCCGACCTGCGGCTGGTGCGGCTTCCATGTTTGCGGCCGGAGGGCTGTGAGGGCGGCAGAGACAAGGACCTCTCCGACTCCATACTTGCACCGTCTGCCCTGCCACTGCTCCTCATTTAAATATGCCTCTGTCCTGGTGAGTGCCTTCGTTCAGCTGACTCCTGGACGTCCAGGAGTCTCCATCAGCACATACCGGTATGTTACTTACCTGTCTTTAAATTTCTCTTACTTCATATGGGTCAGCGCCTTCAATAGGGCTCACATAGTATTGTTTTACCAGCTAGGCATTAAATTTAGGTACACCTTTTGAGGGTACAGGGTTAATCTAGGAATAGTGTTGCTGTTACTTTCCTTCCCCCATGTGATTTCATTGATTCATATTGTTCTGTGAGATATTTAATTAACATATGGTATTTGAATTTACTCTTGGTTTACTATTGCTATAATCCATGGTGCTGTGGTGAGATTTTCTATGGAATTGCAGTCCCTCAACATTTTTCCAGGATTTTTTCTTGTGCACTGTTATTTTATTGAAATATTAAATGATTTTATTACGTATACACCCTTGTGTGGTACCAATTTCTTGTACTTCCTTGATACCACAATAATATTGTTAGTATTCTGTGGTGTATTACCAGTTTAAGGGATTCAATATTTGGGGCAATATTTGTGATTATAGGATAAAAATAATGCGTTCTCTTTCCTCCAAGGATCAGTAGCCGATATATATTTTAGTAGGCATCTTTTAACATCTAACACATGAAGCTTCTGCTCTTTAGGGTTGGTAGGATTAGGGAGGAAGGAAGGGAGCGCACTCTCTTGTGTCCTGTGAAAAAGTGTGACGCTACCTTGGGCAAGTATGCTGGGTCTGGTTTTAGGATTACTCTATCATGTAAAAACTCTGTATAAGGGGGCAACCTAGAAAGTGCCTGTATATCACTTATCCTACGTGCGGATGTTATTGCTACCAAAAAAGCTGTCTTAAGGGATATAATCTTTAACTAGGCCGCATTCAGAAGTTCGAATGGCTTCTCTGTCATAGCTGTAAGGACTAAATTCAAGTCCCATGGTATACCTTTATCCCTGAGTATGGGTCTAGATCTACTATCAGCTTTGATGAATCTAGTCACCAAACAGTTGCTGGCAATATCACAGGTAAATAGGGCCCCCAAGGCGGAAACCTGCACTTTTAAGGTACTTGTGGAAAGACCCAACTCGAGACCCCTCTAAAGGAATTCTAGAATCTGTTTCGTGGGAATTCCATCCCCGAGATTAAACTCAGAGGTGGACAGGAATCACCTCCAGGTTCTAGCGTAGATGTTTGTAGTAATCTGCTTCCTGCTCTTCAGGAGGGTATTAATTAAATGTTGGGAGAAACCGTTATTCTTCAACAGTGCCCTCTCAAACTCCATGCCATCAAATGGAGTCCTGCTACTTGTGGATGGTTGACTGGCCCCTGGTAGAGAAGATTCGGAAGGTTCGGCAGTACCCAGGGATCGCATACTGACATGGTCCTCAACCATGCGAACCAGGTCCTCCTGGGCCAGAATGGGGCAATTAATATGACCCTTGCTCGATCTTCCCTGATCTTTCTCACCACCAGCGGTAAGAGGGCCAACGGTGGAAAGGCATATGCCAGAGAGAAGTCCCATTTTATCAGGAAGGCGTCCACTGCCAGTGGATTTTCCCTGGGGTTCAGAGAGCAGAACTTTACTTTTCTGTTTTCTTTGCTGGCAAAGAGGTCTACCTCCGGCTGACCCCATCTGCGGACAGTCTGGTTGTAAAAGTCCGTGTTTAAAGCCCATTCTCCTTGCCTTAGGACCCTGCGGCTTAGAAAGTCTTCCTTCATGTTGTCTTTCCCTCTGATATGGAGCGGTTAAAGATTGAAAATTTCTCTCGGCTATTTGAAATAGTTAATGTTATCCGCATCAGGGCCTCGGAGCGTATTCCCCCTTGGTGGTTGATATAGGCTACTGCTACCTGGTTGTCCGAGAGGATCCTCACATGATGACCCTGTAGGTAGAGTTTTTTAACTGCCAACTCAATCGCCAACAGCTCCCTTTGGTTAGACGAGGTCTCAGCTTTGGAGTCCCAATGTCCCTGGACCACTATGTCCCCCATATGGGCCCCCCAACCCAAGGGGCTAGCATCTGTGGTTATTATGTGGGATATCTGCGTCTCCCAGGGCACCCCTGAGGATAAGTTCTTATCAAGCCACCATCTGAGATGTAAGAGTCAAGGGGCTCAAGATATCTGACCTTGTAGAGACCCCTCTAAGGCCCTGTCGCTAACTAGGACATCCCTCTGAAGGGATCTAGTGTGAAACTGCGCCCACCGGCCTGCTGGCATACATGAGGTCAGAGAGCCTAACAGACATGGCTTGCCTGAGGGTCATGGAAGGTTTCTCAATCGCCCGAAGTACCTGCTGTTGTATATATTCTAACTTATCTGATGGCAGAAGACACTGCTGGGTTTCTGAATTTAACAGTAAGCCTAGAAACTTTTGGACTCATAGGGGCCGAAATCGGGATTTCTCGTAATTTATCTATCCGAGGTGCTCAAGTCTGGACTGAACCCTTTCTATCTGGGTTAGACAATGGTCCACCGAATTCCCTACAATCAAAAAATTGTCTAGGTACGGGACAATCAGGATATCAACCTCCCGTAGATGAGCCAGGACTTCAGCCACTATCTTCGTAAATACCCGGGGCGCTGCTGAGAGACCAAAAGGGAGAGCCCTAAACTGAAAATGACGGATTAGACCGTCCATTGAAACCGCCACTCTCAGGAACTGCTGGAAGTCTGCGTGGATAGGCACATGGTAGTACGCGTCTTTCAAATCCACGACTGCCATAAAACACCCTTTAAACATCTTTATTGCTGAACTGATAGACTCCATCTTAAAGGTTCTGCTAACTAAGAATTCATTAAGGGAACGTAAATTAATAATGGTCCTAAATGATTTATCCAGCTTTTGGATCAGAAACCGGGGAGAGTAGAAGCCTCTACCTCTCAGAATCCAGAACCTCCACAAGGACCTTCTTTAAGCATAGACTCAAGATTTCAGCTTCTAAAGCAGTTTGCTTGAGTGGCGAAGATCGTAAGGGAGTTAGTTTAAAGGTATCCCGAGGAACATAGCTAAACTCCAGCTTGAGTCCGGTGGATATTATGTTCTGCACCCAGTCACTATTGGTGATCTGCAGCCATGCTGGGAGGAAGGCTGACAGTCTACCCCCCACAGGAATCGCTAGTCGTTGGCCAGGCTTCTTTCGCTCTCTTGAAGAACACATGAACATAAAGCCCGTACCTCTCCTCCTTCTGTCCTCCCTTCTGGGATGGTCTCTATTAGCTGATGGGTTACACCTTCTTCCCTGACTGAATTTCCTTCTATTGAACGAACGTCTGTAGGATGCGGACCACAGATTAGGGAACTTCTTGTCATCCCCGGCTTTCTCCAGCAACTCATCCAGGACTGTTCCGAACAAATATTCCCCTTCGCATGGGATAGTACAGAGTTTCGACCTGGATTTAATGTCTCTCGGCCAGCACTTTAGCCACAGGGCTCTACGAGCTGCATTGGAAAGTCCTGCTGCCCTAGCCGCCATTCTAACCGCATCCGCTGATGCGTCCGCTAGGAAGGCTGCGGCCCCCTGGATTACTGATAGGGCCCCTAAAATTGTCTGTCTAGGTGTCCCTTGTTTTAATTGAGACGCCAATTGGTCTAACCAGATCATCATGGACCTGGCCGTACATGTTGAGGCTACTGCTGGTCTTAAGAAACCAGCTGCCATCTCCCAGGTTCCTTTAAGGAAGGTATCTGCCTTCCTGTCTAGGGGGTCTTTAAGGGTCCCCATGTCCTCGAAGGGTAGTGAGGATCTTTGATACCTTGGCGATTGCGGCATCTAATTTAGGGGCTTTGTCCCAAGTGGATGATCAAAGGGGTATCTACGTTTGAGGGCTGGTGGTAGCGAAGCCCTCTTATCTGGTCTTTTCCATTCTCTACGAATTAGATCCGGAATCTTTTCGTTCAAAGGGAAGACCCTTCGCTTTTTCTGATCCAGCCCCCCGAACATGACATCCTGCATGGATAATTGTGGTTTAGGCTCCTCCACTTCCATAGTCCCTCTCACCGCCTTTACCAACTTGTCCACCCAGGTCTCCTTTTGCTTGACCTGCCAAAGGTCCTCTAGGGGCAGCAGTGATGATTGTCGCTGCTGCCGCCACTGCTCTTGTTCGCTCTCCATCATTGCGTGCAATAATGTGGCCAAAAGCATGGAACCCCCCCCTTGGGCCCTGCTTAAATACCCTTCCTCCGGTCAGATATGCCGCACCCCCCCGATTGGTCTCCCATTCCCAGCTGGCGCCGCTGTCGGCCCAGTGAGCCAGCGCTTACCGGCGCCTGTTCATGGGCGCCATCTTGGAATCTTCACACCTGCGCAGTGGCACCTCTGACCCTGAAGCGCCCCGTGGCTCCGCCCCTGACGCCACCGCGGCCCCGCACACACTTCCTGTGTAACCGGAAGTCATGCAGGATGCCCGGCGCGTCCTCCTACAGCGCTCCCCGGTCCCGGACACCATGCAGCTGCGCCGGCTACACCGACCCCAGCCACTGCTCCGCCGGAGCAGGAAGACCTCCAGGGGCATACTCACTGGCGGCGGCCTTCTTCCACGGAGGCGGATATCCTCTGGACACCGCTCCCTGCTGTAAACGTCACTGTCGTGGAGCCCAACTAGGACCACCATGGCGTCACCAAGAGCTCCGCACTTGGCCGAGGTAGGAGACCGCCCCTGCTACCTGTAGCGGCCGGTCGGCCTGGGATCCGTCCGGATTCCATCTGTAGGATCCTGTCCCCTCAGGAACAGGAAACCAACTGATGCGTGGGAGAGGTGCCGCCCTTTTGTATCTGTAGGTTTCCTGTTCCTGAAGGGCGGATCCCCTCTCTCGTGGTGCTGTCATGGGAGTCCGAATAAAATAATTTTTTATATAAAATGGTTTTCATTGCATAAAAGCGCCAAAACATAAGACATAAATGAGGTATCGCTGTAACTGTACTGACCCGAAGAATAAAAATCGCCTTATCAATTTTATCTCACGCGGAACGGTGTAAACGCACCCCCCAAAAGAAATTCTTGAAATACTGTTTTTTGTTCATTCTGCGTAAAAAACAAACGGAAAAAGCGATCAAAAATGTCACGTGCCCGAAAATGGTACCAATAAAAGACTTGTGTACTCACCGTAAAATCTCTTAGCCTTTAATTGGGGGACACAGAACCGTGGGCGTCAGCCTTCTCCAGTTTTGTGCAAAAGCATTAGGAATATACCAGAAACATGACCATGCCTGTACGAAGGCTACTATAAACGAGCTCAAACAACAATATGAGAACCCAACCGTAACAACGGCCCGCAAGGGCAACAGGGTGGGAGCCGTGTCCCCAATTAAAGGCTAAGAGAAAGATTTTACAGTGAGTACACAAAAATCTCCTTTACTCTGTCGCCTAATTGGGGGACACAGAACTGTGGGATGTCCCAAAGCAGTCCCTGGGTGGGAAGCAGTGGACGAATATTGTGCTGACAGTCCTAGATTTGGGGTACTGCCGCTTGCAGGACCCGTCTACCCAGGCTCGCATCCGCTAAGGACTGGGTATGCACTCTGTAGTGTTTAGAGTAAATGTGTGGAGGCTAGTCCAAGTGGCTGCCTTACACACTTCTTGTGCCGAGTTTTGATGCCGAATGGCCCAAGAGGCCTCTACCACCCGCGTAGAGTGTGCCGTGATACCGGCCGGAAGAGAATTGTTAAGGCGGTAAGCCTCTTGAATGGTGGACTTGATCCACCTAGCAAGGGTGGCTTTGGAAGCCGGTAGGCCCTTGTGAATGCCTTCTGGAAGAAAGAAAAGTGAATCAGACTTCCGGAAGGGAGCAGTCCTAGATACGTAAATACGCAATGCCCTGACAAGGTCAAGCGTATGTAGAGCCTTCTCCACTCTATGAACGGGAACCGGGCAAAGAGATGGTAGTGAGATTTCCTCATTGAGGTGGAAGCTGGACACAACCTTTGGAAGGATGGGACTGTACAGAGAACCACTTTGTCCTGATGGAAAACCAGGAAGGGTTGTCTGCAGGAAAGTGCTGAAAGTTTGGACACCCTGCGGAGCGAGGTGATTGCCACCAGAAAAACCACCTGTGATAGAAGGCAGAGTGAGACCTCCTTAAGGGGTTCAAAAGGAGGTGTCTGCAATGCTGTCAGGACCATGTTGAGGTCCCACATCTCCAATGGATGTTTGTAGGGGGAAACCAATCGGGAAACCCCTTGGAGAAAAGTCCTCACTTGCTACTTGTTAGCAATACGCCTCTGAAAAAGCACTGAGCGCTGACACCTGGCTCTTAAGCGAGCCCAGGGATAGCCTGGCGTCCAAGCCTGACTGAGGGAAACCGAGGAACTTTGGAAGAGAGTAGGGGAGTGGGATCTGTCCGTGAGATTCGCACCATGTAAAGAAAACCTTCCAGGTACGATAGTAAATCCTGGCTGAAGCTGGCTTTTGAGCCCTGATCATGGTTTTAACGACGTCCGGTGAAAAACCTGCTTGGGTTAAAACCCAGGTCTCAATGGCCACACCATCAAATTGAGAGCCCCTGAGTTCTGGTGGAAGAACGGGCCTTGTGACAGGTCGGGACGTGTGGGGAGACGCCAGGGGGCGTCTGCTGCGAGTTGCAAGATGTCGGCGTACCATGTACGCCTGGGCCAGTCTGGCGCGATCAGGATGGTGGGAACTCCCTCTTGTTTGATCTTCCTCAGGACTCTGGAGATCAAGGGGAGGGGTGGAAAAATGTACAGAAGCTGGAACCGGGTCCAGTCCTGAACCAGGGCATCTGCTCCGAGCGACCGTGGATCGCACGTCCTGGCCATGAAATTGGGAACCTTGGCATTGAGATGGAATGCCATTAGATCCACGTCCGGGGTCCCCCAGCGATGCAGATCCGACGAAAAATTTTGGGATGGAGACCACTCCCCCAAGGCCATTCCTTGTCTGCTGAGATAGTCAGCTTCCCAGTTGTCCACACCCGGAATGTGGACCGCAGAGAGTACCGACCAAGCATCCTCCACCCAGTGTAGGATACGTGTTACTTCGTTCGCCTGGATGCTGTGGGTCCCGCCTTGATGGTTCACATACGCCACCACCGTGGCATTGTCCGACTGTACTGATATGAGTCTGCTAGCAAGTGATGAAAGGTTTTCAATGCCAGGAAGATGGCCCGAATTTCCAGGATGTTGATGGGCATGTTCGCTTCTATTGGTGACCACTTGCCTTGCACTCTGATGTAGGTGCACCGCACCCCAACCCGTCAGGCTTGCGTCAGTGGTCAAAACCCCTTGCGAGGTTGGCTTGAGCCACCAGTGCAGGGACCTCCTGGTTTTCGATAACCGGAACTCCGTCGAGGGAGAACGGATTCCTGTCCCAGGACTTGAGGATGGCCAGTTGAAGGGGTCTGAGGTGAAACCTGGGCAAAAGGTACCACCTCCATTGCTGCTGCCATAATGCCGAGTACTCATGGCATACCGGAGAGATCGGTGGGACTTGCGGAGGAGAGTGCGAACTCCCAAACGGAGGGCTAGTGCCTTGTCCCTGGGGAGGATCACTAGACCCCTGGAGGTGTCAAATAGCATCCCTAGGAAGGCCAGAGACTGACTCGGGGTAGTCGATGACTTCTGTAAATTGACTAACCATCCCAGGCGACTCCGTGTCGATTGTGATTGAGACATTGACCTTGCAGTCCTTGAAGGTGGGGGCCTTAATGAGGTCGTCCAGGTACGGAACGACTACTATGCCTCTGGAGTGTAGAACGTCCATGGTAGCTGCCATGACCTTTGTAAATGTTCTGGGAGCCGTGGCGAGTCCGAACAGGAGGGCCACAAACTGGTAATGGTCTTGGTTGATTGCGAATCTGAGGAATCTGATGGGCGGGAGCAATTGGTATATGCAGGTATGCATCCTCTATGTCTATGGAGGCGAGATATTATTTCTCCATGGATGCAACGATTGACCGGAGGGACTCCATGCGAAAGTGACAAACTCGAACATACTTGTTGAGTTGCTTGAGGTCTAGTATGGGTCGGACGCTGCCTCCTTTCTTGGGCACCACGAACAGATTGGAGTAGAACCCTCGGAAGCGCTCGTCTGCTGGAACTGGTACTATAACTCCTGCTTGAAGGAGGGAAGAAACCGCTTGATGGCAGGCTCGAGCCTTGAGTGGAGGATTTAGAGGAACGGACAGAAAACCTGTTCGGTGGGCTGGTAGTAAACTCGATCTTGTATCCTGAAGACACCATTTCCTTGACCCACCTTTCTTCTGTAATAGGCAGCCAGACCTGCTGAAAGAATAGCAGTCGCCCGCCTACAAGTGGGGTGTCTTCCGGAGGCCATGAGTCATGATGAGCGGAAAGTCTGAGCTTTTCCTCCCTTGGATTTCGCCTGGCTTGCTTTTAACTGCCAGTTCCTGTCCTGCCCATGTGTTGTCTCTGTGGGGGGGAGCGGTTACGATTTTGTGCTGGGCGCGAGACGGACCAGCCTGAAGAATTCCGAAAGGATCAGAAACGAGATTGATTACGTCTTTTAAACGTGCGTTTTGGTTTTAGTTGAGGGAGAGAAGTACTTTTACCCCTGGTAGCATTGGATATCATTGTATCCAGCTTTTCACCAAAAAGACGCCCACTGAAGTACGGGAGATTTGTTAGAGACTTTGAGGCCGCATCCGCCTTCCATTCTTTCAGTCCAGTCAGAGAATACGCTGGATCGTGATGGCGTTTGATGTTATTCCCGCTACCCCTCTTGCAGAATCCAACGCTGCCTGGACCATGTAATCTGCCACTACTGCAATTTGCACCGCCTGGTCCGCCAGCTGAGGATTTGAAGCTTGGAGGCCCTGTTGCAATAGTGGCCTTGGCTGCCCAAACTGAAGCAAACACGGGAGCCAAAGAGGCACCTGCCGCTTCGAAGATTGAACGAGCCATGCGTTCTACCAGTCTGTCTGCTGCGTCCTTGAGGGTTGAGCTGTCCGGCAGTGAGAGAAGAGTTTGTGCTGCTAGCCTAGAGACTGGTGGGTCCACTTCAGGTGGATCTGCCCATTCCTTAGTGTCCTTCTGTGGGAAGGGGTACTTTGCTTCTAAGTATTTGCGATTGGCAAATTTTTTCTCAGGCTGCGAAAAATGCTTAGAAAGTATATTTTGAAATTCCGGGTGATTAGGGAAGACCTTAGATGGTTTCTGAACACTCGAAGGAAATCTTGTGTTCTGGTGCTTCCGGGGTTGGATCAGAAATGTCCAGCACCCGAAGGATGGAGATTATATCCTCAATTAACGCCGTATTGCTAGGGGGACAAGGGTGCAGAGCGTTCTGTTTCGTCATCTGAGTTGGAGGGCATATGTGACCGAGTCTTGCGCATCGCTAAGGAGCTCCCTAGCGGGCGAACTAGGGCGGAGGTGTTCTGTGGTCAGGGATCGTTGTGGAGATCCACATTGTCTTTATCAGGGGATGGTCTAGGTGACCTGGAGCCACTGTCTCTCCCTGGAGGGGGACGACCCAGTGCCATGTGAAGACGCAGATGAATGCGACCTGTGGGTCCGCTTACGTCTCAAACTGTTGGAACCGGCATGTACCGAGACCGGATGTCCCTTTGCTGGGTAACGTTCATAGCCGAGACATGACCCTGCAGAGCCTGCAGTAGTGTGGAGGTCAGGTTATCTATAGACTGTCATAGACTACGACATCTGCGTAGCCCATTCTGGCACAGTAGCGGCCGCAGAAGCGTTGGAAGGGACTTCTTGGGGTTCTGATCCAGTGTTTTGAGTACAGTCCCGGCAGTGCGGGTATGTGCTGTCGCTGGGGAGAGTAATAAAAGCAGTCTTCTCTGGTCCTCTTGAGTCCGACAGTGCCCAGAGGCTGATTAGCAAAGGCCCTACAGGGGTATCTGCGCAGAAAACAGGGGAGCGTTATAGGTTATATTAACTCACAGCTGAGTACAGAGAACCCAGTTGTGATCTTACCCCACCGGTGCACCCCCTAGGTCCAGCACCGATAAATCCCAGTCCTGTGCCCCCCAGAGACCACTGTGCGGCCTTCAGCTATGTTCTTCTGGTGCAGCAAGAAGCCACCGGAATTCTGAGGTGGAGGGGGCGGAGAGCTGAAAAGGGCGCGCAGAGCTATGTAAAAGCACGCCCTTCCTGTCTCGATCCGCCCCTTCTATGACACTGCAGTGTCATTTTCGTCATCTGGGGGCGGGAATAGGGTGGCGGCTTCGGCTTGGCCGAAGCCACGGCCTAAATTTGAGATCTCATGCCCAGCAGGGCTCCAGGATGGCGCGGTTGCCCGTGGGGGGGTTGGATTTAACCCAGACCCCCCCCAGAATGAAAGGCTAGCGGTGGGGTCTGAACGCGCACTGGGCCCTGTGGAGGGTCCCTTTGAGACGCTGTGCAGCTGTGGACAGACCACAGGGAGTCCGGTCTCTAACAAGTGCTATGCCTTGCTGCATCTCCCCCGGTCCCAACAGGAGCCTGCAGCTGGACTGGGGTCCCTGGGCTTGTAAGCGTCCAAATGGTGCCTGGTACAGGCCCTACCTGCGGTGTCTCAACCTAATCCTCCCAGAGGGGGATTAGGGAGGGTGCTGCAGCCACAGTCAGGGGGCTTCGTCGTCGGCTCAACCTCAACCCAGAGCTAAAAGGAACTGAGGGAGGGGGGGTTCTCAACTTCAAACCAGTACCTGAAGGACTAGGGAGGGAGCGACATGGGGAATAGCCACCTCGACCTCAACCGGGTACCCCTAATAGGGGACCGAGGAGGGAGCCATGCCAGGAGTCTCGCTGGAGACCCGCTTTTCTTCATCTGTAGTGTAAACTCCTAGGTGTGCCTCCTTGCGACACTAAGCAAAAACTGGAAAAGGCTGACGCCGTCCAGGGGTGTATACTGCAGAGGAGGGGCCAAGGTTAATCTTTTTCAGATTATGTATAGTGTCGCCTCCTAGTGGACAGCAGCATAACAACCATGGTTCTGTGTCCCCCAATTAGGCGACAGCGTAATCGTCAACTCGTCCCGCAAAAAATAAGGCCTCACATGACACTCTGGATCAAAATACGGAAAAATTATAGCTCTCAAAATGTGGTGATGCAAAAATTATTTTTACAATAAAAAGCATCTTTTAGCGTATGACAGCTGCCAAACAAAAACTCACCATATATAGTAAATCAAACCCCCCTTTATCACCCCCTTAGTTAGGGAAAAATAAAATTAAAAAAATGTATTTCCATTTTCCCATTAGGGTTAGGGCTGAGATTAGGGTTGTATTGGGGTTGGAGTTAGAATTAGGGGGTTTCCACTGTTTGGGCACATCAGGTGCTCTCCAAACGCAACATGGCGTCTGACCTCAATTCCACCAATTCTGCGTTGAAAAAGTCAAACGGTGTTCCTTCCCTTCCAAGCTCTGCCATGCACCCAGTGTTTTACCCCCACACATGGGGTATCAGCCTACTCAGGACAAACTGCAAAACTTTTGGGGTCCAATGTCTCCTGTTACCCTTAGGAAAATAAAAAATTGGGGGCAAAAATATCTTTTGTGGGAAAAAAAATATGTTTTATTTTCACACCCAGGCGTTAAACTTCTGTGAAGCATTTGGGGGTTCAAAGTACTCACCACACATCTAGATAAGTTCCTTGGGGGGGGGGTCTAGTTTCCAAAATGGTGTCATTTGTGGGGGTTTCCACTGTTTTGGCACTTCAGGGGCTTTCCAAACGAGACATGGTGTCCGGTCTCAATTCCAGCCAAAAAAGTCAAATGGCTCTGCTTCCCTTCCGAGCTCTGCCATGCGCCCAAATAGTGGTTTACCCTCACATATGGGGTATTGGCATACTCAGGACAACTTGCACAATAACTTTGAGGGACCTATTACCCTTGGGAAAATAAAAATTGGGGGGTGAAAAGATCATTTTTGTGGAAAATATAAGATTTTTTAATTGTACGGCTGTATGTTATAAACTTCTGTGAAGCCCTTGTGGTTTCATAGTTCTCACCACATATCTAGATAAGTTCCTTGGGGGGGTCTAGTTTCCAAAATGGGGTTACTTGTGGGGGGGGGGGTTCCACTGTTTAGTTACATCAGTGGCTCGCCAAACGTGACATGGCGTCCGATCTGAATTCCAGCCAATTTTGCACTGGAAAAGTCAAATGGCGCTCCTTCCCTTCTGAGCTCTGCCATGTGGCGAAAAGCCGGATTACTTACCGGTAATGCTCTTTTAATGAGTCCACGACAGCACCCACTGGAGGTATCGGATCCGCCCATTTGGAACAGGAAACCCTACAGGAAAGATAAAAGGGGCGGTCCGCCTTTCCTCCTCAGTTTTACGTTTCAGAGTACCAGAAGGACCGCCAAGGATTAGGCAATGTTCTCTTATTTTAACATCTTTCTTATCCATTATTTGGTAACACTTTAACTATTCATATCTTTAGGGGGGGAAGTGAACGGGTGCTGTCGTGGACTCATTAAAAGAGCATTACCGGTAAGTAATCCGGCTTTTTACTCTTCGCCACGACAGCACCCACTGGAGAGATTCCAGAGACCATCACCTGGGTGGGACCACCGTGCCAAGGATAGTCCTGCCAAAGCTTAAGTCAGAGGTTGATGAAAGATCAAGTCTGTAGTGGTTATAGAAGGTAGAAGGGGATGACCAAACTGCCGCCTTACATATAGTTTCAATCGGAACATCTCCCTTTTCCGCCCAAGAGGTTGCCATTGCCCTGGTGGAATGCGCCCTGATGTTCCCTGGAGGATCTTCGTTTTTTGCGGAGTAGGCTAAACGAATGGCCTCTCTGATCCACCGGGAAATGGTGCTCTTCGTGACTCCATACCCCTTCTTACAGCCCTGAAATGAAACAAATAGGGCCCTACTCTGCCTCCAACTGTTGGGCCTCTCAATACATTTTAGGACAGTTCTTTTGACGTCCAGAGTATGGAACCTCTGCTCTTCCGGAGTAGAGGGATTTTTATAGAAGGTTGGGAGGAGTATCTCCTGAGATCTATGGTATTTTGTTGCCACTTTTGGCAGGTAGGCAGGGTCTGGTTTTAATACCAATCTGTCTTGGTATTCTTGAAAAAAGGGTGGATCTATTGACAAGGCCTGAATATCACCCACTCTTCTAGCTGAGGTTAGTGATACTAAGAGGGCCATTTTAAGTGCTAAGTATTTGAAGGGTATTGTGTCGATCGGCTCAAAGGGGTCTACCGTTAGGGCGTCTAAGACCAGATTTAGATCCCATGTAGGGACGGAGGGTATGTGGATTGGAGTTATTCGTTCACATGCTGTAATAAAACGAGTTATCCATTTGTTGCCTGCTATATTATGGCCATATAGTGCTCCTAATGCCGATATTTGTACTTTCAGTGTATTTACTGCTAAGCCTAAGTCTTTCCCCTTCTGCAGAAATTCCAAGATTGGGATTATCGGAACTTCTGTTGTATGAGGTACTGTATGGAATTGAAGAAATTTTTTCCATATTCTAATGTAAATCTGGGTCGTGGACTGTTTTCTACTTTGTAGTAGTGTAGCAATTAAGGACTCCGAGAATCCTCTTGTCCTCAATAACTGCCTCTCAAATTCCACGCCGTCAAGTGCAAGCTGAGCACTTGAGGGTGGAAAAAGGGGCCTTGGGAGAGTAGATTGGCAGTTGGAAGGACCCAAGGATCTGTTATCGACATAATCTGCAGCCACGAAAACCACGGTCTTTTTGGCCAGAATGGTGCTATTAAGATTATTCTTGCTTTGTCGTCTCTGATCTTCCGAATTACTTGAGGTAGGAGGATCAATGGAGGGAACGCATACGCTAGGTTGAAATTCCATGGAACTAGAAAGGCGTCCAGTATGTTTGGGTGATCTGACGGAGATAGGGAGGCAAAGGTTTTTATCTGCCTGTTCTCCCTTATGGCAAAAAGATCCACCTCGGGTTGTCCCCATGCGGCTACTATGTCCCTGAAGACCTTCCGATTGAGGCACCACTCTCCTTGTCGTAGAGTGTGACGGCTTAGGAAGTCTGCCTTTTGATTGCTCTCGCCTCTTATATGAAGGGCCGAGAGGGACAAAAAATAGTTTTCTGCTAAGTTTAAAATTTTTGCCGCTGAAGACATCAGAGTCTCTGATCGAGTTCCTCCTTGTCTGTTTATATATGCCACTGTGGTGGTATTGTCCGACAGGATCCTTACATGCTTCTGTTGGAGCTGCGGAAGGAAATTGTATAAAGCATAGAACACTGCAGTCAGTTCTTTTAAATTAGATGAGTAATCACATTCCTCTTTACTCCACCTTCCCTGATAAAACCCATTCTCCATGTGGGCTCCCCAGCCCTGGGGACTGGCATCGGTGGTTACAATACAGGATGGAACTATAACCCATGGGACTCCTGAACATAAATGGTCATCGTCTAACCACCACTCTAGGGAAGTCAAGACTTCTTGTGACAGGGTTATTTTGCTCTGTAAACGACCACTATGTCGCTTATCCTCCTGGAGGATCTGGTGTTGTAGTGTACGGACATGGTACTGGGCCCACCGGACTGCAAGAATTTAGTGATCCTAATAGTGACATTGCTCCTCTTAAGGATACACGTGGTTTATCTATAGCTGCTTGTATTTTTTGTTTTGTGAGGATGATTTTTACCTGGGGTAGTAGACATCTCTGGGTCAAGGAATCTAGTTGAAATCCTAGAAATGTCTGGAGAGATTGCGGATCGAGTCTGGACTTTTGGATATTGATGATCCAGCCAAGGCTCTGAAAAGAGGAGACTGCGTCAGTCACGCGTTCAGTACATTGTTTGACTGAATTCCCAATTACTAGGAAGTCGTCTAGATATGGTACAATTAGTGTGTCCTTTTGGCGAAGGTAGGCCATCACTTCTGCCATCACCTTGGTAAATATTCTTGGTGCCGTGGAAAGCCCGAAGGGCATGGCCGCGTATTGGAAATGACGAATCCTGCCCTCGACTTCCACTGCGACTCTTAGGTATTTCTGGAATCTGTTGTGTATAGGGAGATGATAATAAGCATCTTTTAAATCAATCCCTGCCATTACGCAATTTGGGAAAAGAAGCTTTATAGTGGATCTAATCGATTCCATTTTGAACTTATAATTTTTTATAAATGAATTTAGCTTCTTTAAATTAATAATGGTTCTAAATGTACCGTCTGGTTTAGACACCAAAAACAGGGGAGAGTAAAAGCCTCTACCCTGTTGTTCCTCAGGGACGTCAACTAAAACTTTTTTAGCTAGCAGGACTCGAATCTCGTCTTCGAGAGCCTTTTGCTGAAGTGAGGAATTAAGGCGAGTTATAACAAAGAACTCATAGGGGATTCGAAGGAATTCAATCTTTATTCCTTCCTTGATTATATTCAAAATCCATGGGCTTAACGTAATTTGTTCCCATTTGGTAAAAAAAAATTTTAATCTGCCCCCAACCGGTGGGTCTAAACTTTTAATTTTTTTCTCTCCTATATGTTGGCCCTCTGAAGATGGTACCCTTCTGCTTTTCGTCTTTCGTGGCCCATCTCGTTCTGTCCGATTGTCTTCTTCTCCCGAATGGCCGTCTTTTAAAGGTTTTCCTATAAAACGGAATGGGAGAATCACTGAAGGCCTTTTTCCTTTCTTTTGCCTTGGCGAGAATTTCGTCTAAGGCTTTTCCGAAGAGGAACTCACCCTCGCATGGGGTTGCACTAATTTTGGACTTTGATTGTGCATCCCCTTTCCAGCTTTTTATCCAAAGCGCGCGTCTGGCGTTATTCACCAGGGCTGCCGACCTTGCTGCAAGTCTTAGGGTGTCCGCTGAAGCGTCTGCCATAAAGGCAGCTGCCCCTCTTATCAACGGGATGGCTGCACGCAGTTTCTCCCTTGACACTCTTTGCTCAATCTGCTGGTCTAATTGATCTAGCCATACCAGCATTGACCTAGCAGTACATGTGCTGGCTATTGCGGGTTTGAATACCCCGGTGGTGGACTCCCAGGACCTTTTGAGCGAGGATTCAGCCTTTCGGTCCAATGGGTCTGCTAACAATCCTGCGTCCTCGACCGGGATCGAGGTTTGTTTGGAAGTGGAGGATATGACAGCGTCCACCTTTGGTATTTTAGACCATTTTAATAGATCTTCATCAGTGAACGGGTACTTCCGTTTTGAAGCGGATGGGAGAAAACCCCTCTGGTCGTGTTTTTCCCATTCCCTTTTGATGAGATCTTTAATTGCCGGTATTACTGGAAATGATCTCCTCTTTTTTTCTGCCAATCCCGCAAACATAATGTCCTGCGCGGTCTGGGCTCCCCTTTCCTCTTCACACCCCATAGTATTCCTAACCGCTTTTACCAGGTTATCTACGCTGTCCAGAGGAAAACATGCGTGTCCTTCCGCCTCCGAGGATGATGATGAGGACGTGGATGCGGAGCCTGAGTTTAACCCCTGTTCTTCCTCTGACTCTGAACTGACAATAACCTGTTTTCTATGCCTGGACTCTGCGGGAGTGCTGGCGCGGTTGATGGCTTGTATTTCCTCCCTAATTATGGCTCGGATATCCTGAGAAGATATCGTCGGCCCCTGCCTGGTCTCTTTCATGCATTGTTTGCAGAGTTTTTTGGGGTAGGAGTCAGGGAGAGGCTCTGAACATAATGCACACTCTTTATGTTTTGTTTTTCCTTTTTTCTTTGACTGAAACGGGAGGTCAAAGGTAAAGAGAGGGGGGAGGGGGGGGGGGGGAGGAGAGGAGGTTAGCTTAATAGGTAGAGCATATGCTTTGCACACTCACCCAGTGAAGCTTAATACCGGTTCAGATGGCTGAGACGGTTTGGATCGGGTTTCTGCTGCCTCGCTCCTGCGGGCAGTCTCCGTCCTGGCGCTGCGGTCCCTGGTGGAGTTGCCCCCAGCTGAATCCCCTGCTGGGGTTTGCGACTCTGCGGGGGACGACATGTTCCAATGTTGCAGCGCTGCTTTATCTGTATCGTTGCCCCGGAAGTCGCCCTGTCACAGGGCGCATGCGCCGCGTCATCGCCATCTTACCCCGGAAGTTCAACCATTACTTCCGGGGTATGGGAGCGTCGGGCGCCGGCCTGCTCCCGCGCCACCGCTATTAACACACGCGGCTCGCGCGCACATGGCCTCACCATCCACGCTATACCCCCACCGATGGGAATGGGGGGGGGGGGGGAAATCTCCCGGATGCCAGACCGGCGCGCTCCCTGGTAAGACCGGGCGGCCCTCCCCGGACCCGGCCATTACCACTATGCCACCAGACGAGGGGGGAGCCGTCAAACTGAGTCTCCCCCGACGCTGCCTCCGGACCGCAGCCCCTGCCGTTCCCGAAGAGACCGCACAGGCGGATGCATGGCCCAGGTAAGATCCTGCAGGATCCTGCTCCATTTGGAACAGGAAACCAAAACTGAGGAGGAAAGGCGGACCGCCCCTTTTATCTTTCCTGTAGGGTTTCCTGTTCCAAATGGGCGGATCCGATACCTCCAGTGGGTGCTGTCGTGGCGAAGAGTAAAATAGTGGTTCCTCCCCCACATATCAGGTATCAGCGTACTCAGGAGAAATTGCGCAATAACTTTTGCAGTTCAATTTCTCCTGTTACCCTTGGTAAAAAAAAAAAAAAAAAATTCGACCTGAAGTACTTTTTTGTGATAAAAAGTTAAAATGTTAGTTTTTTTTAACATTCAAAAATTTCCTGTGAAGCACCTGAAGGGTTAACTTCTTGAATATGTTTTTTTTTAGCACCTTGAGGGGTGCAGTTTTTAGAATGGTGTCACTTTTGGGTATTTTCTATCACCTAGACCCCTCAAAGTGACTTCAAAATGTGATGTGGTCCCTAAAAATAAAATGTTGCAAAAATGAGAAATCGCTGATCAACTTTTAACCCTTATAACTTCCTAACAAAACAAAATTTTGGTTCCAAAATTGTGCTGATGTAAAGGAAACATGTGGGAAATGTTAAGTTTTTTGTGTGCCATATCTCTGATTTAAGGGCATAAAAATTCAAAGTTGGAAAATTGCGAAATTTTCAAAATTTTCGCCTAATTTCTGTTTTCACAAATAAACGCAAGTTATTGAATGAAATTTTACCACTAACATGAAGTACAATATGGCACGAGAAAACATTGTCAGAATCACTGGGATCCATGGAAGCGTTTCAGAGTTATTACCTCACAAAGGGACAGTGGTCAGAATTGTAAAAATTGGCCCAGTCATGAACGTGCAAACCACCCTTGGGGGGGTTAAGAGGTTAAAAGAACACAGAATATCTACTATTTAATTGGGTGCATAAAAACTAAATCTGTTTAATAAAGAATAAGTTGACCATGTATGAAGCCATAATTATTTAGTATACAAGTTTTATTTATTAACAATATTTAAACTAGACAGACAATAAACTACTTCCATGGGAAGTTTGATTAAAAGTGCAACAGTAAAATATTTAGCAAACACATCTTTAAGTTTTAAAGCCTTTAAACCAAAAGGCCAAATCTAAAGCAAGAATTAGACTTCGATGTCTTCTGGGTCTCCAACTACTGAAAACAGACCATTTTTCTCTTTAGGTGAGGTTTCATTGTTTTTCATTTGTGCTGCAAAAGAAAAAAAAAAAAAAATTATATATAAATAAGGGTGTCCTATAGTTACAAATGGAACTTTATTGAAATAAAACACTGGACACGTTGCAAAATCTGAAAGGTTCTTCGCACCCCTCTCTCCCAACCCACTAATGCATTTGGCAGATGATATGAAATACAGTAAACCATATCCTCTTAATGTAGTCTTTGATTTTATTAAATTACAATTTTACATTATACACTTACCAACAAGATCACTTCTGTCCAGCAGAAGCTCTAGGTCTTTGTCACTAATGACTTTTCCATTTGACCCCATCACTTCTCTGGAGGGGGAAAAAAATAAACTCAGTCATTAATTTGCATTAGCTTAGGCAGAGCTTAAACCAGCATTGATGGTAGCATCAATGTGTTTATCCTCTTAAGATAGATCATGGCTAGAAGTGTTGACACCTCTGAAATTGTTCCACAAAATGAAGCAAGCATGTATAGCAAAACATGTAATTGCAATAATTTTCTCTGTGTATTGGGGGGGGGGAAAAAAAAAGGTAATTGGATATAAGTCAACACAAAACCTCCAAAGTGGGCTGGACAAAATTGTTGGCACCATTCCAAAATTATGGGTAAACCACCGTTTCAAGCGTGTGGCACTCGTTCAAACTCACCTGTGGCAAATAACAGGTGTGGGCAATATGAAAATCATACTTGAAACCAGGTAAAAAGGGGAAAGTTGACTCAATCTTTGCATTGTGTGTCACTAAGGATGGAGAACAGACGAAAACTGAGGACTTAACCTTGAGATTGTTGATATTAAACATTTTTTTGTTCAAGGTCATCTCCAGAAATACTGATATTCCTTTGTCCAGGTGCACGATTTATTACAACCCATGACACTGTAGCTAATCTGCATGGATGTGGACAGCAGACAATTTATCAAATGTTGCAACGAAGGATAGTCCAGATGACTGATAAGCAGCCCCAATTAAGCTTTAAAAGAAATTCAAGCTATTCGGAAGGCTCAGCACAAACTATCCCATCAATACTTGAATTAAATGCTATGGCAGGAGGCCCAGGAGGACCCAGTTGCTGACAAAAACAGTTTGCTAAAATGTGCGAAAGCCAAAATCCTTCAGGGAAAGTGAAAGATGGGCTTGCCTCCTAGTTCATCCAGCAGGAAAATGACCCCAAACTTACGGAATTGTGTGGACTGCAAGACACACCCTGATAATTTGGGGGAGGAAAGGTTTACCGGGGAAGGGTGGCGGTGGAGCCAGGTACCAGGACAGAGTTGCTGCTGACACTCGAAATTCCAGTTGAGATATGTATGGAGCTTGTTGATGTTATAGGAAGCAATTGATTGCAATTTTGTTTATACCAAAGAGTGTGCAACCATACATCAAGATGAGTGTGCTAATCTCGTCTGGCATATTATATTGGGACTGTGTGTGAAATTCTTATTTACTTTTAAAGGGAATCTGTCACTTTTTTTTGGCCTTGCAGCTGCCAGCATACACATCGGGGGCTTATCTACAGCATTCTGTGGAGGGCAGAGCAGAAATCTGCAATGCGCAGCCACCAGACCTCTCCCGACGCCTGCGCACTGTAGGACTGTGCTCTGCCCTCAACAGGGCAGAGCAATGCGCCTGGGCCAGAGCCATTAAAGGACGGGAGAAGAGGACGTCATCGCATTAAGGGAGGCGCCGGACGGGATGGCAACACCCATAGGAACGGACCGCCCACCTCGGTGAGTATAATATAACATGTTTTTCTTCTTTTTCAGGTTACATCGGAGGCTTATCTACAGCATTACAGAATGCTTCCGGTGACTTTTTTGGAAAACTGACCTATTTTTACATAAAGCGTAGAAGGATTCTTCTAGTCAGTTTTTAATAATGTGACTATTTGGCCAAGTCCCGTAAGTAGAAATTCTCTACCATTTTACCTTCAGAACTCAATTGAAGGGTTTGGTGGCATTTCTTTCTGTAATACCGTTGAGATTGGCACATTACCCAAGCCATATCCACAGGAGATTCCTTACACATTACATAAAATGCTGAAATAACATTTGCATACAGCTTTCTTCTGCAACTATTTAACTTGCACCGGGGTCAGTCTCAGAATGTTAAAAAAAAAAAAATATTGCAATTTCAGAAATTGTTATTGTATAGGGGATAATTTTCTGATTGCTGGGTATTCAACAACTGAAATTTCCAGCAATTCTGAGCAATGTGCTTTGCAGAATGCAGATGTGCACACAAGCACAACATCTTCACCATTGTCTATGCGACTAATGGAAGAAAGCAGCGCAGGATAGTGAATGGAGTGCAGGTCAAGCACGCGCAGCTCTGCTCTATTCAAGACGGCGCTCAACAGATCTGTTATCCCTTATCCTTCCTCTGGACAATAGAAATCTGTTCTGAGACTACCCTTTTGTAAAATATCAATAAAGTCCCCAATAGGTTTTAAGATGAATACATTAGTATTAGATTATCCGCCTTAGTGAAAGGCCTTCTGCCTATTAGAACTGCTATGCAATATAACTGCACTAGTCTCAAAATACCACTTGGCAGGCTTTGTATCTATATTGTGAGCAAGAAAGCTGTGAAGAAGGTAACAAGTGTGCAAACACTTCAGGAGTGTATAAATAAAAGTACAAAATCACTTCATAGAGTGGATTGGCAACTTTAAAATATTAAAAAAATATTTTAAAAGAGTGGAGTAGAGAGAATAAGGAAGTGGAGATTATATTCATTGCATCTATTAAACAAATATCTTGAGTCAGATGTTAGAAAGGAAATATTCAGAAAGAATGGAATCGTTTAATACCTACCTATCATGATCCCGGGACTGAAGTAATTCAAGCAATTCCTTAGGATCCAAACAGCTTCTAGACTGATTAATCCCAGTCTGACCACCTTTAAATTTATCTATTAAAAATAAAACAACCTTAGATTTTAGCAAAATTGTAGGAAGGAAATATGCACGTTTGTACTTGGGAAACAAAATGATTTTTCCCATTTGCAAGTGTATAAGTGTAGAGTACCTCATTTCTCTATACAGTAAAGTCTACCCCTCACTTGTCACAGTGCAAACATAGCCGCTTTGTGCGATCAACTGATCAGCGAGTCGTAGTTTCCGACTTTCACTCCACCAGGCAGTTTGTTACCAAGTCTGCATATTTCCCCTCAACATACAAATAAACTTTAAGGAAGTAAAGTTGTAATTTTGAATAAATTGTTTTTCAAAATAAGGCTTTAGTTTTTTGTTTTTCTTTTAAAGCACTTCTGACAGATTCATCATATGGGTTAATTTTATGTTTTGAAAATGTGTGTGTGTGTGTGTGTGTGTGTGTGTGTGTGTGTGTGTGTGTGTGTGTATGTTTTTTTTTTACCTGGAATATATTTTTCAAAATGGATTCTAATACCATTAGAAGTTGCAGTTGGTAGATCACTGAAGGCTATGGTATTGCTGCATATAGTGTAAATTGTGATGTCCTATGAAGCTCAATCTGTGGCTGGGCTTCACAGCAGTATGAAGATGGCAACCTTATGCAGGCCCCAGCTGCCATGACAGCCCATCAATATGTCACGGAGGGCAAACAGAGGCTAGCACATGCACACTGTCAATTGCTCCATTTAAATGGTGCTGTCAGATTGACACTGGCATTTAACTGGTTGATGGCAGCAATCAGAGCGCTGCTCAGGCTGCTGATGTTATGTGGTATCTACAACTAGTGGAAGGAGTTCAGCTCCTGAGCACTCTACCCACACACTGATGAACATGTATGTCATTTTGTGGCAGTTACTCAGAAAGTGATGATTTCTATAAAAAGCAGCTAATCACACCAAATCATGAAGGAAAAAAAAAAAAAAAAAAGTGCAATTAAGCAAATCATGTAATACATACTTTTGTGAATCACCAGTTTCTCTAGTTTTCTTTTCGCAGCAGCTCTTTCCACAATTTTTTGATCAATTGTATTAGCAGTCACCAAACGGTAGACAACAACTGGCCTGGTTTGACCGATCCTGTGACATCTGTCCTGAGCCTGCAAGTCTGCTTGTGGATTCTAGAAATATTGGAAAGTGCAATTAATTCAAAGTGTGAAAATGTACTTGTACGCGAATATGTTGAAAGGAGGTGCCCAAATTGAGCCAAAATCTGGCATACATGATGTGGACCACATACATTACAATTTCCAAACATGTCTGTTAAACACAGGTATGATTACAGCACCACCCCAGCATTTAATGTAATGTCCCTGACTGGCATCTTGTACTTGCATGCCGCCATTTTCATTTTTTTATCAGCGTCACCTTGTGATCGCAACTTCTGACTGACAGTCATGAGGTAATGGTTATAAGATCTCAATGCAAGTCTGAGCCAGAAGAAGGCCCTCAGACTTACATTAAAGTGACCTCCAAGCTCACTGCAGCAAGCAATGGAGCAATCCAGCAGGTCACTGACCCAGTGAAGACCAACCGGAGCTGTGCCGATATGCAACGATGGCAGCTGGTATGTACAAGACTAGGTGCAGGGACTTAAGATTAGAAGCACCACTCAAGTTTCAAAAAACTTCACATGTGGCCTTGTAGAGGTTTCCCCTGGATCAACAAATAATGAAGCTGCGGATTGGGTATATTACCCCGGTGTTGAATATGTGGGAAAGACGAGGACAGAATTACAGAGGAGGGTGGGAGAGCATTTGGGTGACAACTAGCAAGAAGCATACACCAATAGCCAATAGTATGAACCATACACATGGAGGGGACACAGAAAATGAAGTTTATGGGAATAGATAAAATTAGCCCACATTCCAGAGGGGGTGACTGGGATAAAAGTCTGTTACAAAAAGAGACCCAATGGATATTCTGCTTGAAAAGAGTTTACCCTATTGGTTTGAACGAGCAATTGTCCTTTTCTTTTCTCGGATAGGGATTAGTAGGGAATCTAGTGAGGGACAGCTGCCGTTGAGTGGGGGTGCCAATGCACAGGATATAGGGTGCCAACCTCCACGCTAGGTAGGGTTAAATTTAGCTAGGGTAAATATAGGGATTGAATACCCTTTTCTGTGTATCTTTATCTTTGATGGGGTCCTCCGCCCCGCCATCTTCCCTCGAGGATCTGCTGTGTCACAAGCATTATTCCCTTGTACCCCTCCCCCAATTTTAGGATGTCTTTGTTCTGCATGAAATCTGTCTGCTCCTTTTAACCCCCTTAATCCCATATGACGTACTATCCCGTCCATGTGCCCTGGGACTTAATTCCCAGGGACGGGATAGTACGTCATAGCGATCAGCGGCGCTCACGACACGTTAACCTCTTGTACACCGCGATCAAACACGATCGCGGTGTACTGGGGGTTAAAGGGAAGCATCGGCAGGGAGGTGGCTCCCTCCATGCTTCCCTGAGCCCCCCCACGGCAGCGCAATGTGCAGCGCTGCTGCGTGGGCTCTATCCCTGCAGGCCCCCGAATCCAAGATGGCGACAGGGACCTTTGGGGGGCACATTAGGTGCTCTCCAAATGCAACATGGTGTCTGATCTCAATTCCAGCCAATTCTGCATTGAAAAAGTCAAATGGTGCTCCTTCCCTTCCAAGCTCTGCCATGCGCCCAAACAGTGTTTTACACCCACATATAGGGTATCAGCATACTTGGGACAAATTGCAAAACAACTTTTGGGGTCCAATTTCTCCTGTTACCCTTAGGAAAATAAAAGATTGGGGGCAAAAATATCATTTTTGTGGAAAAAAATGATTTTTTATTTTCACACCCAGGCGTTATAAAACTTCTGTGAAGCACTTGGAGGTTCAAAGTCCTCACCACACATCTAGATAAGTTCCGTGGGGGGTCTAGTTTCCAAAATCGGGTCATTTGTGGGGTGTTTCCACTGTTTAGGTACATTAGGGGCTCTCCAAAGGCAACATGACACCTGCAGACCATTCCATCAAAGTCTGCATTCCAAAACGTCACTACTTCCCTTCAGAGCCCAGACGTGTGCCCATACAGTAGTTTTTTCCCCACATATGAGGTATCAGCGTACTCAGGACAAATTGGACAACAAGTTTTGGGGTCCAATTTCTCCTGGTACCCTTGGGAAAATAAAAAAAATTGGTGACTAAAAGATAGTTTGTGGGAAAAATACGATTTTTTTTATTTTCACGCCCGGGCGTTATAAACTTCTGTGAAGCACTGGGGGTTCAAAGTGCTCACCACACATCTAGATAAGTTCCTTGGGGGGGGGGGGGGTCTAGTTTCCAAAATGGTGTAATTTGTGGGGGGTTTCCACTGATTCGGTACATCAGGTTTTCCAATCGTGACATTGTGTCCAAACTCAATTCCAGCCAAAAACATCAAATGGCGCTGCTTCCCTTCCGAGCTCTGCCATGCGCCCAAATAGTCATTTACACCCACATATGGGGTATCAGCGTACTCAGGACAAATTGCACAATAACTTAGGGCCCTGTTACCCTTGGGAAAATAAAAATTGGGGGTGAAAAGATCATTTTTGTGGAAAAAAAATATGATTTTTTTTAATTGTACCGCTGTATGTTATAAACTTCTGTGAAGCCCTTGTGGGTTCAAAGTTCTCACCACATATCTAGATAAGTTCCTTGGGGGGTCTAGCTTCCAAAATGGGGTCACTTGTGGGGGGGTTTCCACTGTTTAGGTACATCAGGGGCTCTCCAAACGCGACATGGCGTCCGATCTGAATTCCAGCCAATTTTGCATTGAAAAAGTCAAACGGCGCTCCTTCCCTTCTGAGCTCTGCCATGCGCCGAAACAGTGGTTCCCCCCTACATATCAGGTATCAGCGTAGGACAAATTGCACAATAACTTTTGCAGTCCAACTTCTCCTGTTACCCTTGGTAAAATAAAAAAAATTGAACCTGAAGTATTTTTTTTGTGAAAAAAGTCAAATGTTCATTTTATTTTTTTTTTTAAATAATAAAAAAAATTCCTGTGACTCACCTAAAGGGTTAATAAACTTCTTGAATGTGGTTTTGAGCACCTTAAGGGGTGCAGTTTTTAGAATGGTGTCACTTTTGGGTATTTTCTATCATATAGACCCCTCAAAGTGGCTTCAAATATGATGTGGTCCGTAAAAATAAAATGGTGTAAAAATGAGAAATCGCTGGTCAATTTTTAACCCTTATAACTTCCTAACAAAAAAAAAATTTGGTTCCAAAATTGTGCTAATGTAAAGTAAACATGTGGGAAATGTTACTTATCAAGTTTTTTTGTGTGCCGTATCTGTGATTTAAGGGCATCAAAATTCAAAGTTGGAAAATTGCGAAATTTTCATCAAATTTCCGTTTTTTTTTTTCACAAATAAAAGCAAGTTATTTGAATGAAATTTTACCACTAACATGAAGTACAATATATAATGTCAAAACACCTCTAGCACTCAGAACAATATCAAAAATGAAGTTGCTTCCAGTAATATATTCATTTATTTCATCTTTTTATTTCATCTCTTTATGCACTGGGAATTCACAGCCAATATATAAACTTGTACAGCAGAGTATTAAAGCCCAACGTTTCGGCCCATCTGGCCTTTATCAAGGGTTAATTCTGAACCTTGCCATACGTGCAATTCTGTTCGGTACTTGCTTCCGCTAAGTAAATTATTGTAGGAGCGAATGAATAATGATTTACCATAAGAAACGAGAAAGCGTCTAATAGTCTCCTTGGTAACCACCAGGATGATGCAGGCATTGAAGCTGTGAGCATGGACTCCGTAAGTGACATGTGCGTGCCACTGGCTGGAGTTGTGCCTTTCAGGGACCGGAAGAGGACTATAATACCGGGCGTGCGCTCCATTCACCAGAAGTGAGATCGAGGCTTCCACTGAAGGTGCACTATTTAAAATGGAGGCAGCAGAACGCAGCACCTTAGCAGCACTATATACATAGGCCCGGATGCGACTCCCCTGATGAGTCTGGTATGACGAAACACGCTGTGAGGGAGGCCACGACTAGAACGCCCATCGGATGAATGGGGAACAGTGTGGGAATGACAAAAAAAAAAAAAAAAAAAAAAAAAAAAAAAATAAATCCCCCTTACGCCTGGTGAGTGTTCCAATAAGTGCCATATTGCCTTAATTGACCCATATACAATCTTGCTGAGGCACTCTGCAATTGCTGCAAATATTTATTAATGAAAGGGACACCAGGCTAATTTATGTCAGGATTCCCATACGAGTATACTGTGGTTTTCTAATGATATAAGTACAACACATGAATACATATATTGTTTCCTCATTTTCTCTTTCAGGTTGAATATGCATAGATGCCATTAAATACTGCGTGCATCAGATTATAGTTTTGTTAACTTTTCTAAGGAACCCACTGGTATGTAAGTAAATATCAAATTTGTGTAGCGTGGCAAAGCCATTGGGACATATCTATTCAAAGAGGCTACAAGTATATGGGCTCAATTGAATTAGTTAACCCACACACTATTGATAAAAAAGTTGCGTCCATTTCTTTTTTGCACATTAATAGCACATGAGCACTTTTATGAGGTTAGTTGATTACCTTTATATCTGCATTACTAATTAAGAGTTATATTTTACCTCTTTGCTACTTAATATAGACATATTGGTGGTATATGTCCTAGCTACACTATTGCCTATATTAATAGAATAAACTTTATATTTGATATTTAGGAATCTTTAGTAAGGGTTTACTTGTCTCACGGCAATTTAGAAACAGTGGATTTAATACCCTATGCCAATTCTTTTGGACACATTTTGGTTTTATTACGTTGAAGACACATTTAGAAATCGCACTTTGTTGTCGCCTGCTAGGCAGGTCTATAATTTGGGAATAAAGTAGCATGCAACCACCAGTTTCCATTTGTCGTGGTACAGTAAATTGTGCACAAGGCATCTTTACAGAACCGAGTACTTACCCAATCACTGTCATAAATGATAACTGTATCTGCTGCTGTTAGATTGATTCCCAGGCCTCCCGCACGTGTGCTGACAAGGAAAATGAACACATCAGGGTCTGTGTTAAATTCTCTCATCTGCAAAACAGAAAGTTGTTCAAATGTCAAAGCCGAGAATATTTTGCCAGTGCTTACTGTAATGCAGAAAGCCGTTTTCCCAAATACACAAGGGCAAAGAACACAAGTCTCATCTAAGGTATAACTAAGAGTCATTTTAAGAAAAAGCCCAATTTAAATATCCATTATTTTAATTTCTCCACATTTTGTAGACAGGCTTGCCATCAGAGAGAGAAGCGAGGAGTAGTAACGGTGACTTTCAGCAGTGATGCAGCCCACTGGTGCTCTGCTCTGAGTAGCAGTAGGGCAAGACTGGATGTGGCCAAGACAAAGATGATTGTTTGTAATACAAGTAATTGTCAGCATCTTTTTGTTTCATAATAATCAAGTGATTATCTGCATTTTGATTTGAAGACAGCAGCAACATCACACAGTCCTTGGTCTCCTGGCCAATTGTTACTCCAAATGTAAACAGGAGCATCATTCACTGACAGCAAGCACATCTTAAAATGTTCTAAAAAGCAAGTTTCAAGTACTGATACAATTTACTATACCTTCATCAAATCAATGGGAAAAAACAAAACATCATAACAGATTCATTGTGTCAAATCTTACATTCTCATCTCTTTCTGTAAAGGACATAGATCCATCCAATCGGCAAAATTTGAATTTCCTGTAGTAGCAGTAATCCATTAATATATCCAACATTAAGGTCATCTGAGAAAATATCAAGACCTAAAAAGACAAGAGAATGAGAAAGGAGTTCAAGTATAGAAAAGTTCACCATCAAGGTCTTCAAAAGGAAGAGACCTGGAAGCACTTGTGTTCGTGAAAATAGCCAAAGGTAAAACTAAAGTGTGTGGGATTTTTTTTACCTTGTGTCCTCTTTTCTTCATCTCTGGCAGCATACGATCTAGGACTAAAAACTTTCCTGAACTTTTTATCAGATCTTCATCTATCTGGGGGTACAGAAAGAAAAAAAAAAAAAAAAAAAAACCAACACATTACTACAAGATTGTTGATTATCATACTGCTAAAGATAAACAATGCTAATTTTTTGTAAGGAATTAACTTACAATTCCTTAAGATTCCTGTGCGCAACAGAGTTCAGTTAGGTTTAAACCAGGCAGGCAACACCAGCTCATCAAAAAGGTTATAAATGCTTTAAGTTTGTGTTTGACATGTAAAATGCAGCACACAGGCCGCAGCAAAGCTAAAAACTAAATACTACTTATCCTCCGCTCCAGCAATTTTCAGATTGGGCCCCAGTGAAGCCAGTGACTGACTGCAGATATCTAACAGCCAATCACTTGTTTCAACCGTCTGTTCCTTACATCCCCCCCTAATGTAAGCAGAATACAGGTTGGGGGGTGGGGTGGGTGATGCACCGCTGACATGGAGGGCAATTACTACATAGTATTATCTCCAACACTGCCTAGCCACCATTTTATACCCAACAATCCCTTTAAGGGGGGTGGGGAGGAATGTTGAGTTTTTCCTTTCACGATGCTAGCGGGGATCTTCACCAAGGTCACCGAAGTTCAGCCCGGCTGGGAACGGAACCTCAGTGACATCATTACTGGTCTTTGAGGCTGCGCTCGCAGTGGTTCTCAGCCTGGACTGTCGCATCTTGGCACCGTCCAGATTGAAGACTGTTCATCCCAATATCCATGGCCCGTTACCAGCCTGAGAATACCAACCCCCGCTGTCTGCTTTAGCAAGGCTGGTTGTCAAAAGTGGGTGGGACCGTTTTTTTAATTGAACTTACTTAAAACAGCGTGGGGACCACTATTCTTGATAACTAACCTTGCTGCTGCCGACAGCTGCAAGTTTTTTTTTTTGTTAATTTGCAGCGCAGGAGCTGCTAATACTCCCATCCGCCACTCCTGTTCTCACTAATTAGCGGCAGCAGGTGTCGGATGATGGGATCAGTAGTCCCATCAGCCGACACCAGTGACCAGAGGTAAGCTTTATACCTCCGATCCCAGCTGAGTGCTCACGCTGTCTTGACAGCGTGGGAACCACAGCTCTGACCGGCGGGGATTTCACTGCCAATCAGAAGCGGTGTTTGCCGTGCTGTCATGCACATGACAGCTTGGCAAACACTGGATGTTCGTACCCCCATTCAAGTGATTGGGGTCCGGGTACTGCTCTGGTACCCGACCTTTTTGTAACAGTTTGGCTGAACCCGAACAGCCAGGTGTCCACTCATCTCTAGTTATTGCCATTATTTAGGAATGAACCCTTCAATGCAAAGTTAATATTTGAAATTAAAAACTTACCTTGAACTCCTGAGTGAATGGATCAAGAGGATATTCAATCAAATAAGGATGACTGCAGCACTTTCGCAGCACCATCATAGTATTTCTCATATTGAGGTGTACTTCGGAATCCACTGGCATGGCCTTATCTGTTTCATATCTAGATAAAGAGGATTAGTGACCAACGGTGGCAAAACAGACCATCACTTAAGCACCAAGTTTCCATAGTAGCATACCTTTCTTCTTTTACTTCTTGCTCAAGTTGCTGCTGCATGTTATTAATAAGCCGGTCAATATCATTTCCAGTGTCCCGTTCACGGTAATCAACTATCTTACAGCTCTTCCTCTTCACTTTTCCGTTGGAATTTATCACAGGTTCTGTGGACTAAATACATATTTGTCAGAATCTCCATGCCATATTTATAAAAAAAATAAAACACACACATCCCCCTTGAATTTCCCAATGTGTCAACTTGTAAAATAAAGCTAGACAGTACTCGCTCTCCCATGGCCCGGAGGGGGCACCCCACCACTGGTCAGCATAAATCAAGTTCAGTGGCAAGTTAGGCAGTAGCAGTGATGCACGCTATAGTAGTGATGTCCCATGTACTTGAAACTGGCAGGGAGCAAAAAAATAGACCATGTCTGACTTATTTCACATATCTGCCAAGATATGGGGACCATTTTTTTTTTTTCTTTTTTTAAGTGGGAACATGGTTTAATGTTCTCAAACATTAGTTATCTTTTCCCTTTAACACGTCTAAAATTCTGTGCCAGCTTCATAACACCTTTGTAGCAGTTGTAGAACAATGCTTTGGATATGGCCACAGATGCCATGCATAGACAGTGAAAGCAACACTATGTTGAGAGAATGAGGGTTACTTGCTGTCATCACCAAAAGGAGTTTACTACATAGTTATTCACTGAACGCAACAGCTTGCAAATAATGGCACTTAGAGGCAGTTGCCGCTAATCATTGTAAACTACATTTAAAATTAAAAATCAGGATTAATTCAATGTATATTTTAATTTTCTGAAATCGGAATATTAGAACAAAAAATAAGCATTCTGAAGTTCTCCTTAGAGTACAATACCACCTCATTTAACCCCACTTTTCTTTACATGGTGTGAGTAATGGCAAATTATAAAATACTGTCTTGCCAGCCACTGCATACACAATTGCGTAAAGGAAAAGTGAAAAGGAAAGCACAGAAACAAACATGAAGAGGTAAAAATGCTCTGAACTCAAAACACAATCTGTATAGAAAATTGTTAATTTAGCTAAAAAGGGGACATTTATGCCGAAAGTTTTTTCTATACTAATCTTTCAAGATACAAAATATATTTTTCTGTCAATGGAATTGCTTGGTTTTTTGAATCTGCAACCATTTAGGCTGTGTGCCCACATTGCTTTTTTTATGCGTTTCCGCCTTGTTTTTGCCGCAGCAGAAACACAAATGCTAATACAACACACCGCCATGCAATCCTATGGGATACTGCAGTTGCTGTGCCCATGCTGCGGATTTTACCGCTGTGGAATCGCATACCGGTAAATTCTGCAACATGGTCATTATTTTGGCAGAATCGCCGCGATTCCACCGCCATAGGATTGCATTGAAACGCTCACTTTACGCATGTGGCTATGTCCACCATGCGTGAAGTGAGCGATTCATGTGTGGATGGTACCCAGGATCTGGAGGAGAGGAGACTTCTCCATGCCCTGGATACCACATCCCTGTAAAAAATAGAATTAAAATAAAAATCGGGATATACTCACCTTCTGGCGGCCCCCAGAGCCTTCCCGCCTCTCTGCCATGTTGCCAGCATTTTCCGTCTCCAGGGATGCATTGCGCAAATGACCTCTGATGACGTACCGGTCTCGCGTGATGCTACGTCAGAGACCATTGTCACAAGACATCCCTGGGAACGGAAGATGCTGTCAGCACCGCTGAGAGCCAGGAAAGCTCCGGGGGCTGCCAGAAGGCGAGTATATCTTTATTTTTTTATTTTAACTATTTTTAACATTCTTTTACCAAATGATGCTGCCTAGCATCAATAGTAAAAAGTTGGTCACACTTGTCAAGCACTATGCTTGACAAGTGTGACCAACCAATCACCTTTCCAAGCAATGCTTCAAATCGCTTGGAAAAGCGCAAGCATTCTGCAAGTTAAAAGCACTTGCAAAACACTTGTGTTTTGTGGGAAAACGCATGCGAATTCCACATGCATTTTACCCGCGGAAGAGTTGCAGAAATGCTGTTGACATTTCAGCAGCATTTCTGAAATGTGGGCACTTAGCCTTAATGTTCAATATATAGGGGGGGGAAAAAAAAAAAAAAAAAAGACACCAAACCACGTAATCTAAACATCTAATTAACTATAAAAAACAGCATTAATACCTTGTCCTGTCCCAACATTTTCTCAATGGTCCGGTTTACTATGGCTGTGTAGAAAGTCTCTTGTTTTTTAGTCAGCGGTGCATAAACTACAACCTCCCTTTTTGGAGGGACTTCTAGTGCTACATCACATTTTAGTCTTCTCAAAAGAAAAGGTGTGAGAATCTAAAAAAAAAAACAAAAAAATTAGTTTTCAGAAGTCACATGAAAGCCACTCTACAAAGTTTTAGTAAGCAATTTCACACAAAAAATATATCTTCCGCACCTGATGCAGCATGTGTAAAATGTTCTGTTCTCTTTCCTTAGCCACAAGGTCTTCAGCATGTTGCGTTATGCCAGCAATATCGAACCAAGACTCAAAACTAAGGTACAAGAAACACAGTCCATGTTAAGAAGGTCACGTAATCAATTAAGTACCACTCAATGAATAGGTAATAACTGGTATATCATTTGGTGTGTCCTGTTAGAAGGCGGCACTATGGAGCGGAGATTTTATGTTAAAGGGAATCTGTCAGCAAGTATTTATGTAATCTGAGTAGCATGATGTAATGGTAGATGCACAGATGCCATTGCTTAAATCAGTAACTGGACTGTTTTGCTGTTTCAATACAAGCATTTTAAACCAGCATGAGATTACAACTACAGGACATTATGCCTCCTGGTCCAACCATGTCCCCACAACTAAATGAATGCAGAAATCTGCCACAGTATAGTGAGAGAACTGCTATTCAGGTTATACAGGGCTCAACATTAGAGATCTGCTAGATGTGCAGCAGAGTTAACATTTTGCAACATAACTGCTGCTTTGTAAACCAAGCGATGCATCACTGAAGTCAGACTGTCTTACATCATTCTGTCAGATTACATAGCAAAATCCTGCTGACGGATTGACTAACTAAAATAGGTAGAGTGGAGATTGCATCAGGGGACAATCCCAAGTTCCCCCAATTCAGACAAACCAAATTTATTTTCAGCCTCCAGGTATGTGCGCCTAATAATGTATTTTGACTGGGCATAAGCACCCCAGAGGTGGGCACAAATACATTTGGGACCTTGAATTAGGAGGGAAACTAAAGTGGTTTTATTTTTTTTTAATTTTAAAGTATTTATGGTGAGGGTAACTAAGTATTTACCTTTGGAGATCATCAAATACATCTGGCAACAGAAAGTTCAAGAGAGACCACAGTTCTGCCAAATTGTTCTGTAAAGGCGTCCCAGTGAGAAGCAGCTTGTTATCCGACCTAAACTGCTTCAATTCCCTAATGAGACGACAGTTCATATTTTTGATCCTATGCCCTTCATCCAAAATCATATACTTCCAGGGTTTATTCTGTAGAGAAAAAAAATCCACACAAAATTAGAACACTCAATTTCAACAACAACATTTTAACCTCCTAATATTAAATCAGTGGCGTGTCCCATGTCAGTTAGTGTATGGAGCCCACAGATGCTTGCATGCGCATTACAGTCAGTATCTAACAGCAGAAGCTACCTGCTGAGGTCCGATTGCTGTGGTTAACCTTAAATGATGTCAACTAGGAGAGCACACCGCAATATGCTCCATTCAAGGCAACCTGCTGAAAACCCCTGTGCCAGGCATGTTGGTACTTCTGTTAAGCCCACTCAATGCTCCAATACGGTGGTATTGTATTAAAGAAAATGGGATCAGTTAAGTGCACGTCAAAGTACACACAAACTGACAAAATTCAGCAAAGACTCATTTAAAAATTTTTTTTTTTTTTTTTTTTTTTTTTTTTTTTTTAAGTAAACTATTAGCATTTTAATAAAATGCAAGATGAATGAACAAAATAAGTTTAAATCAAAAATAGCAATAGCACTTGTTCCCCAGAATACAAAGCTGCATAGGTTATTCCACTTGCTGTCTCTGCAAAAAAATGCTATACAAGATTCACATTTCCAGTTCAAATTACTAATAAAGGTAAAACACCGTATGCAACAACTTCAGAAGGTGCTCAAGTAGGGCCCCACACCATACATGAATAAGAAAACTTGGCACTCAACTTCTAGAATATTTTTTGGATTTTTTAATGCAGCCAGAAAATATGGTCTCAAATCCAAACCAAAATCGATCAACATAAAAAAGGGAGACCGAACAAAAGAAAAGGTTTAAATTAGAGTTGAGCGACTTTGGTCGGATCGGGTTTCGTGAAACCAGAATGAAACAAAATTTGAGTCGGATGAAACTGGTCCAACTACGGCAAAAAAAGTCGGAGTTTTGTCCGAAACCCGACCCCAATGCAAGTCAATGGGGAATAAAAGTCAGCATCGAGTGGATGAATGTCATCCGCTCAATGCAGACTTTTATTCCCCATTGACATGCATTGGGGGTCGGGTTTCAGACGAAACGCCGACTTTTTTGCCCTAGTCGGAACAGTTTCATCCGACTCAAATTTTGTTTCATTCTGGTTTCACAAAACCCGATCCGACCAAATTCGCTCAACTCTAGTTTAAATTCATTAGGGACACCAAAGATTACGAGTTGGATAGAGTTAACCGATGGCGCGACAAGTTTGCCTCTCATCAGCCTTCTACCAGAACCGGCTTCAGATCTTCTACCGACCTCACCTCTTCTGGTTCAGAACAAGAGAAACGAGACTTGCCATCCACTTCCCGTTTTTTAGGGCTGAGAAGACGCCAGCTCCGAAGAAGAGGACGAGGCATGGACATGGGCACAGACAGAAACATGGACCAATCTCGTATGACTGAAACTGCACTCAAAGTGACCAATGACCTTCTGACAGCAAAACGTAACGGTGACCACTCTGCTCATTCTTCTCGACCTTTCGACACTGTTGACCACCGTCTCCTACTCTCTAGGCACTGGGCATTAAGGACATCTCTCTATCCTGGTTCTCTTCCTATCTCTCTCACCGCTCCTTCAGTATTTTGTTCGCTGGCGTCACATCATCTCCTCTTCCTCTCGCTGTCGGGGTACCTCAGGGCTCAGTCCTTGGCCCCCTTCTCTTCTCTCTACACGGCCCAATTGGACAGACCATCAGCAGATTTGGCTTTCAGTACCATCTTTATGCTGATGACAGCTATATAAATCATCCCCTGACCTTACCCCCGCTGTACTACAGAACGCCAGTGACTGTGTCCGCAGTCTCCAACGTCATGTCCGCTCTCTGAAACTTAACCTCTCAAAAACTGAACTTCTGCTCCCGCCATCCACTAACCTCCCTAAATCTGACATTTCCCTCTCTGTGGGTGGAACCATAATAACAACCCGGCAGCAGGCACGCTGTCTTGGTGTTATGTTTGACACCAATCTCTCCTTCACATCCCATATACAATCTCTTGCCTGCTCTTGCCACCTACACCTAAAGAACATCTCCAGAATTCGCCCTTTTCTCACCATGGAAGCAACAAAAACCATCACTGTCGCATTGATCCACTCCCACCTGGACTACTGCAATGCCCTATTAATTGGTCTCCCCACTACTCGACTTTCCCCTCTCCAGTACATACTTAATGCAGCAGCCAGGGTCATCTATCTGGCTAATCGGTACTCGGACGCGTCCACTCTTCGCCAGTCCTTACATTGGCTGCCCATTCATTACAGGGTCCAATTTAAAGTACTTGTTCTCACCCACAAAGCCCTCCACAGTGCGGCACCCCCCTACATCTCCTCCCTCATTTCTGTCTGTCTATCGGCCTAGCCGACCGCTGCGCTCTGCAAACGACTTTCGACTAACTTCTGCCCTAACCCGCACCTCCCACTGCCGACTCAAAGACTTCTCCCGCGCTGCACCAATCCTCTGGAATGCTCTACCCCAAGAAATTAGGACTATCCACAATTTGCACAGTTTCAGGCGCTCTCAGAACACATCTATTCAGAGCAGCCCATCACGTTCACTAATCAGTCATTCTATGTGCAAGTGTGAGTATGTAGCCCATTCACCATCTGTCCCCCACCTTCTCAAGATGGCTGGATCATCATTGTAAATACATCATTGTAAATACACCCCTGTACTCTGTAAGCTCTCACGAACAGGGTCGTCTTACTTTAATTACTGTATTGCTAACGTTGTTACTTATGACTTGTGTTTTGAAACTCAAACTGTAAAGCGCTGCGGAATATGTTGGCGCTATATAAAAAGATTATTATTATTATTATTATTAGTAGTAGTATGACACGATCCCAGGTACCTGGCCACTGGTGGTAAATATCTTATCAAAAACCTTGGGAATTGCAGAAAGGTCTCTTATTGCCACTCCTATCGTTGTAGGACCTTTGACCTTGAGATGGATCTACAGAGATTTTATCGCCTTCTCAGATTCAAAGTCCATTTTTCAAAACCTGCCACCCTCCAGTGGTCCTAACACATCAGTTTGATACCCCACTTCTGACAGCAGCAAGCTTAGGCCTCAAAAACAAGAGCCATTTTAGGCTACCACATGGCTCTCATGCCCTGGAAACCTTTACTGGCTTCATTAATAATTCCTTTATGAGTTTAAGTAAAGACATTGACATGGGCCGTCTACATTACTCCCCTAATCTCTCAGCAGTTGACAGGCTTTACGCTCCTTACAGGAGGATCAGACCCCGACTATCAAACCGTCTGGCAAAGGGGGAGCAATTGTAGTCATGGACACTACCCATTATGTCTCTGAAATAAATCAGCAACTTAGTGATACCTCAGTGTATACTGAACTCCAGAGAGATCACACTTCCACTGTCCACCAAGCCTTCTCTGATATCTTATCTAAGTATTTACTGTTGGGTGTTTTAGATAGCAAGACCTGTGAATTCTTATTCAAAAGCCATCCCATTCTTCCGGTCTTCTATATTTTACCCAAAATTCCTAAGAATTTGGAACCACCAGGGAGACCAATTGTGGCCTCAACATAATCCATTTTAGATCCAGCCAGTCCATAGCATCTTTAGCATCCAGAAAAAAGTGAATTTTGTTCCTGGCCTCGACCCGCAGCTTGGCCGGGAATATCATAGAATATCTGATACCTATGGCCATTAGACGTTTGAGGTCCATAAATTTAGCGCTCATTCTTTGGACTTCTGGCGAGAAGTCAGGGTAAAAAGAAACTCTGGAGCCATCAATAGAAAGGTCAGGATGTTCCCTTGAGTATCTAAGGATATTATCCCTGTCCGTGTAGTAGAGAATTTTAGCCAAGATAGGTCTCGGTTGGTAACCAGGAGGAGGGTGGGTAGGAACCCTGTGAGCACGTTCCACAGCATATAAAGGAGTTAGATTATCAGTTCCTATTTTCTCCTTAATCCAGGCTTCAATAAAAACAGTAGGATTTTTGCCTTCATAACGTTCAAGCTTGCCAACAATGCGGACGTTGTTCCGTCTAGACCTATTTTCTAGGTCATCAGTTTTGGCCCACACAGCAACCATATCTCTTAAGTTGTTTATGATGCTGCGTTGCCTTCGACAGTACCCTCCACAACTCCGACTCGTTTCTCAAGTTGCCCGGTTCGGTCTTTAACGGTGTGGCGTTCATGCCTCACATTTTGCATGGATTCTTGTAAATAACCCAGCTGAGTGAGCACAGAAGAGATAGTAGACCCACACTGCATAACTGCCATCAGCACATCTTTGATAGTAGGTTCAGATGGCATTTGTAGCTGCAGTGCTTGGAGCTGGCTTTTGTTTTGCTCCACTAGTTCTCCCCAGCATCCTGCTTCTCCTGATCTCCGGAGCATGTGGCCTCCTCCTCTCCCCTCTCCTCCACCTCCGGATCCATACCTCCACCTACAGACTCCAGCTCTTCGTCTCCTGGATGGACTCGCGCTCTGCCTCCTCCACTCTGGCAAAACGTCTCAGCCGGGCTGCCACCTCCCTGTTCCTGGCCTCACTGTCTGCAGCTGCTTCCTCCAGAGCATGCGTTGTGGTAGCGGCACCATCTTGGGACCCAGGCCCCAGCTCACTGGTCACTGACTTTTTGGCATGATGTAGGGCTAGAGGCTGAATGTCCAGCGGTACCTGCAGGTCTCAGGAATGCACACAGGTTACTGATCGTTCTGTGGGTATATTGTGGCAGTAATCAGTAGCTGTGTGTGGGAGCTCAGCAGACCCACATCCTCCTCACATGCTGCTAGGCCACGCCCCTTCAACACAATCCGTATTATCACCACTATCCATTTTTCAGAAGATCCTCAAGATTCAGCTGACACCATCTTACTTGACACTAGAGCTTTTCTTGAAGCCATTAAAAAAAAAAATCTAGGTCCTATTCCCAGGGCATCCTACCTAGTATCATTTGATGTCAAGGACTTCTATTCCTCATAAAGAGGGTATTGACTATCAGGAAACTCCTTTTAACATCTGATATGCCCATTGAACATACCAACCTCTATTGACCTTTTAACCTTGGTCCTAAACTGCTAACTATGTTTGAAAACAAATTTTTTCTACAGCGACGTGGCACAGCAATGGGCTCGAATGTAGCCCCCCCCCCCGTATTCAAATTGCTATATGGCCGATTTTGAGGCCACTATCATCTACAAGAATGCCCTTTCTAAAGAAATGTTCTTATCTGGAAACGTTATATTGATATTTTTTGCGTATGGGAGGGGGCCTCAGCTGATTCCTTGAGAGATTCTCACCTTACGCAATTCCTCATGGCCCGGTCTTAGATTTACAGTCACATATGACCTCAATCAGATCAGTTTTTTGGATACATTGGTCATTAAGGATGACAATGGTCATCTTAGCACGGATCTATACACGAAAAAAACCGACCGCAACAGTCTGCTCCACTACAATAGTCTACATCCACCTGCTATGAATAATTCAATCCCTAGATCACAATTCCAGAGGATCAAAAGGATTGTAACAGATGAAACTTTACAATCAACAACTCAGTGAAATGCATATCAAATTCAGTGAGAGGGGCTATCCAGAGCATGTATTGACCAAATCCAACCAAGAAACCCCTAGAACTCCATACTTCCAGCAAACATACCATTTGTACATACGTATCACCCCTTTGCATACAAACTACACCGTTCCATCCGTCAACATTGCCATTTACTCAAAGAGGTGCACCCAGATATTGCCGAATTTAACCAACCTTTTCTCCCTTGTTTTAAAAGGGCTGCCAACTTACGGGATAAATTGGTTAAAGCGGACATACACAGGAATTTGACTCCATCTACCCAACGGTTCTTACATAAGCCGAAATCTGGTACCTTCCCATGCCTCAACTGCAAACAATGTAGTGTTATTAAGGGTGATGTAATTCACCACCCACACTCAGGCAAAACCTTCAAAAATCAGGGATTTCTCAACCTACAATACCTCACATGTTTATGTGATCAAATGTCCATGTGGACTTGCTTATGTAGGTCAAACCACCCAACCTGTGCTTAGAAATTCGATCTTTCACAAGTCCACAATCAGATGCAGAAACTTGTTGTTACCTATTCCTTATCACTTCATTACCCATAATCACAAAATTTCCCAACTTCATTTCCAGGTAATTGAACAGGTAGCACCACCTAGGAGAGGGGGTGACCGCATAAAAACCCTCAAAATGCGAAGCGTATTGGATTCACACGTTGGGTACCTTAACACCACGCGGATTAAACCGTGATTATAATTTACTAGCATTTGTCTAATGCATACTGTTAAGTACCTGTTTTCCATATATTTTCCTGATTTTGCATATTTTCCTGATATTATTCTATTACATGCCGATTACTAATTGTCTCATTTTTCAGAACCGCCTATATTGACTGTTCCGTTTGGATCCTTGTCCTCTGACTCTCCTCTTCATTTATCACCATTCTCCACACTGAATACTAGCCACCACCTATCCTACTCTAATGGATCGCTGTAATGAGCCTCAGAATACTTCTGCACTTCTAAGATGGCTGCTGGAACACATTCTGCCTCCCAGACCTCACTTTGAATACAGGAAGTCCTCCTCTTATTCATTATTGGGCTCATATATGGCTGCTGGAATGCATGTGGAACACAAGCTCTCACTTCCTACTGACTGCCATTGCTCCTAGCAAATTGTTAGTCCCGCCCCTTCCTCACTTATACAGAGCTCTCCACGTTCTCACAGCTGACCAACAGTGGATACTGGGTCGCTGATGTCTGCACGGCATCCCCACCCACCCAGGTGAGCCTGTAACCCATTCCATACCGAAATCTGTACTTTCGTTGCTTTGGACCAATCTTTATGGCTAGTTATTTCCTTCACTAGGTATTTGATTCAGGCTCCATGCCCAGCGCCTAGTGCATGACCAGGCACATTCAATGTGGTAGGCATCCTTTCATTTTTTTCACTATGCCCTCCAATTTATATATATTTAGTCTGGTGACCTGTTCAATTCTGACATAACCTGATGTCTAGATATTAATTTGTCATTCTACATTGCCCAATCCTGTATGTACTTCATTTTATGTTTTTGTTTTTTGTTCTTGATATATTTTCATTGTCAGCTATATTCTGTATAAATTTTTTTTCACTTATAGTTAATGATGAAGGCCAGTGAGGCCAAAACACCAAATTACTAATACTGACCTACAAGGCCATCTATAACCTATCTCCCCCATATGTCTCTGAACTAATATCCCGATACCTTCCCTCACGTAATCTCCAGTCCTCCCAAGACCTCCTTCTCTCCTCCACATTTATTCGCTCCTCACCCAACCGCCTCCAAGACTTCTGAATAGCCCCCATCCTCTGTAAATTCTTTGCCCCAACATGTCCGGCTATCAACCACATTCGGATCCTTCAGACAGAACCTGAAAACCCACCTCTTCAAGAAAGCCTACAGCCTGCAATGACCCCACTACTGGAGATATCACCTCAACCAACACCGAAACTGCTGCAACCCCCCAACCTACTGTCTCCCCCACCATCCTGTAGCATGTAAGCCCAAAAGGGCAGGGTCCTCTCCCCTATGTATCAGTCTGTCATTGTAAGTTTGTTTACTGTAAGTGATATCTGTAATTTGTATGTAACCCCTTCTCATGTACAGCACCATAGAATCAATGGTGCTATACAAATGAATAAGTTAACTAAATATTTTTTACGCTCAAAGCTAAATGAACGGTATATACTGCAGAGGAGGAGTTAATCTTTGTGGCCTCCTAGTGGCAGCAGCATAACACCCATGGTCCTGTGTCCGTCAATGAGGCAAAGGAGAAACAAAATTATCCTCTACAATATATGCATAGAATCCAGCATGTTAAAAAAAGAAGTATTATGCCTACACGTGCATTAATGCGAGATGAATCTTTCCTAGATTTGTTAGAATCTAGAGACGACTCAATGAATAAGGATTAGCTGAGTGGAGAATAACTTGTTAGACCTCGATCAGTGGTGCTTTTCGGTGTTTAGTTAAATAAAAAAAAAAAAAAAGTCATATCCCACAATGTGGCTTTTTTGTTTTGAAAATTTTTGTAAGGTAAAATGTACATCATTCAAAACATTAACTGCTTCAAATACAGTAAGCCCTAGTATGCATGTCCACTGGAAAGGAAAATTCCTGAGGAAGGGGTAAACTAAATTTTCCCTCTTTTTCTTGAGTGTGTGTGTGATCATACCTGTAAAACACGTCGATCATTCATTGCAATCTCAAATGAAGTAATTACAACAGGATGAACTTGCAAGGTTCCTTCTCGTTTGCCAATTCTCTTTGAAAGTGCCAGGCGTTCCTGTGGAGTGCCGTGGTACAAAATAACCGAAATCTGGAAGGGGAAAGAATCAATAATTATAGAACACATTGCCACAAGTCCTTCCCCAACATAAACCCTATGCATTCATCCATCCCAGTGAAGGGAAGCAGAATAAAATAAAAGCCTACCTAATACTTTGGTGTCTTGATATTGGTCTCACCTATAAGAGACGGTCTATCCAAGATATTTATGCATACCTGGTGGATTCAGATCCGTTGCTAAGGTATATGGAGGGTATGCGGGAGTATATCTTTATTATGACACATGATATATTTCTATCTGATACATTATTTGTGCGCTATAGAACCCATAGCGTATGCGGCAATTGAGGCTGTGTGGTTCTTATTTATGTTGTGTAGCAGTATTGTGCCTTGTATTATATGGTACTCCTGATTAGGAGAGGGATACGGTTATACCTAATTTGGGAATGGATTGATGGTATGACACCTATTTCCAATAAGAGATGGCTAATGTTATGATATGTGAAGCATAGAGATTATCTTGAGAATTATGTACTCTATGCCTTTGGATGAGGTTGGCCATATTTGATTTATTCTAAGCACCCAATGAACATTTGGATATTTTGGGATGCCTAGTAATGATGGGCAATACTAGCTTGTTCCATTTATGTGTTCTTCTTTGTTATGTTCGATGTAATTTGAGCACCTTGCACTTTATTTTACATTAATCTAATAAAAGGTATAATTTTAATTATTCTATCCATTGGCTGGTTGTACACTCAACACCCAGCAGACTCCATTTGCCAAGACCCCAATCTTGATATTAATGACCTAGCCTAAAGATAAGCCATTGTAATGCATACATTTAATGGGGGTTGTCTAGGACTTGCATTAAAACAGATATAACAGGTAACTTTAAAACCAACCTCGTCAGTGCTTACCTCAGGACAAAACCGTTTAAATTCAGACAACCAATTTGGCAAGGTAGATAGAGGTCCACAAACAAAAAACGGCCCTTGGACACCTCTCTCAATCATCATGGCTATAATGGCAATACATTGGACAGTCTTTCCTAAACCCATTTCATCAGCCAATATGCCATTGATCCCATTCTCCCACAGCATCTGTGGAAAAGTATATCATTAGATATTGTATATGCCTAAATGTTCTTAAGACTTATTACAGGCAGTCAAGTTTTATACTACTACCCTAATACAGGGGCTGCATAAAAATGTTGGTAGAGACCATGATTGTAGTACAGTAGTGCATGCTGTAATTGTCATTTAAGACTAAAAACACTGTAGCAGCTTCTTTAACATGGGAAGTGTCCGTTTAGACAACCAGCCACCAAGTTAATACAAGAATGACCCAAACAAGGAACCTCTGTGCCGTCCTTTTGCGTCAAACCCCTTTATGACCCAGCCTATTTTGACCTTAACCTGGCCATTTTTTGCAGTTGTGACCAGCGTCCCTTTATGAGGTAACTCAGGAACGCTTCAACATATCCTAGCGATTCTGAGACTGTTTTTTCTTGACATATTGGGCTTCATGATAGTGGTAAATTTAGGTCGATAATTTTGCGTTTGAAAAAAACGGAAATTTTCGCAACTTTAAAGTTTTGAATTTTTATTCTGTTAAACCAGAGAGTTACGTGACACAAGATAGTTAATTAACATTTCCCACGTCTACTTTACATCAGCACAATTTTGGAAACATTTTTTGTTAGGAAGTTTTAGGGGTTAAAAGTTGACCAGCGATTTCTCATTTTTACAACAAAATTTACAAAACCATTTTCTTTATCGCCTTATTGGGGGACACAGAATACCATGGGTGTATGCTGCTGCTAGGAGGCTGACACTATGCAAAAACAAGAAAATTAGCTCCTCCCCAGCAGTATACACCCACCGACAGGCACCAAGCACCTCAGTTTGTGCTTAGTGTCTGTAGGAGGCGGACCGGGATCTCCCCAGATCTGCAGTTATTAATCCAATTTTTCCTTTCAGGGTTTAGTTTGAACTTTTTAATCCTTTCTTCTTTTATCTTTTAGGTTTTTTCCGTTGGGAAACAGGGTATACTTATCACCCTGATTTCCTATATCGTGCGGCTGAGCGAGCAGTGTGGTGTCACCCACATCGCAACTCTCAGTACCGCAGGCAGGACTTTTCCCTATCACCTTCCGGTGATAAGGGTTGTGGACAGGTGGATGGTCCTTGCCGAATCCCCCTCCTCACCCCTCTCTCGGGACAGGGCTGAGAGGAAGACGGAGATCGCAGGTGGTTCAAGCCGTCTTCTGCAGGATGCGGGTACAGAGGACTCCCTTCCCCCCAGCGGCCTGCCGTTTCCCCGTGGGCCCCTGTGGTCATCCTCTTCAGGGACGTCAGGTAAGTGCCTGTACGTTCCCTCCGGCCCCGCATAGGCTTCAGTGCATGGGAGAAGTTGGGATTACAGGTCCACAGTTTTTGAATCTCCCGCCCTTTCTGCCTGCCGCGCGCTCACACAGCTGTTTGCGTCCCTTCCCCTTTTCTCGTCAGGGAGACTCTGGGGATCTCTTCACTCACCGCAGCAGCGCCGTAAGCAGGGGACCGCTGTCATATTGCTTCCTGAGCGCGGTATGTCGGGGTAGGCATGGGTTGCGGCGCCGTCACTTTCACTTTCCCTCAGAGAGGGGAATTTCTCTGCTCCCTCCTCCCTTCCTGAGCGCGCTCTTTTCAGCGCGCCTTTTCTAGCCCATCACAGGGCTTCTCTCTCTTTGGAATGCCAGCCTCCCCTTTGTCATGCCCTCTCCGTCGCTGTTAGCCAATCACAGCGCAGCTGCTAAGCTCCGCCCCCATCTTCCAGCACAAGGATTTCCTGGTTCACTCCTTCCTGCGCTGCTTGGGGGACACTTCGACGTTTCTTCTGCTGCTCGCACAGAATCTCGGTAGGCTTGGCTCTGGGACAGGGATTAGCTCTCCTCGGCAGTTACTCCCTAATTTCTGCGGCCATTCAGTGCAGTTCACTTATGCCCAACCCTTCAGGGGATCTCTGCTTCAGGCCCACCGCTACCTATTACGCCTGTTCGCGCTGTAAAAAGTGGGCATCGGGTCAGTCGTCCCCATTCTGCCCCCCCTGCAGTCCTTCCAATATGTCAGCATCTCAGGAACGCACAGAGTCCCGGGCGGAGGGCGCTCTTCCCTCCTCTCTCCCCCCGGAGTGGGCCGTTACAATGTCACAGTCTGTTTCTGACTTGACAAAAGTATCTCAGTCGCTGGTCCAGGTCTTAGAACGATTACCTCAGCTATCCTCAGCCACCTCTGCCCCGACCACCTCTCGGGGTGAGTCGTCCGCACCTGACCGCGACCTTCAGAGAGACAGACAGGGACGGACTTCTAGGAAGCGGGCTCTGTCCACTTAGTCTTCGAGCTCGCAGGGCCCTTCCGCTCCCAGGCCTCCTTCTCCTTCCTCGGATGACAGCCTTCAGTCAGGCGATGATTCTCATTCGGAAGCTAGCTCAGAGGGGAACAGCGTTTCTAAAACGCGGGACATGGTCGATAGCTGCAATAAGACTATCTTCCAAACACTAAAACTTAAGCAGGATGAGGCTCCAGCTCAGGGAAGCTCGGTTCTCCTTAGACGAGCCAGACCTCTGTCCCGAACCTTTCCCAATCACGACGATTTCGATACTACCTTATCCAAACACTGGGAGCGCCCTGAGCAACGTTTCTCAGGCCACAAGTATTTGGACGTTCTGTACCCCTTTGACGCAGAACTGCTTTCAAAGTGGTCCAAGGCTCCAGAGGTAGATCCTCCAGTATCCCGGATAGCCTCTAAAACGGTGCTCTCTCTGCCAGACGGGGCATCGCTCAAAGATCCTACTGACAGGCAGATTGAATCTCTGGCTAAGTCTATCTTTGAGGCATCTGGCGCCTCTCTGCCCTATCTTCGCATCCGCCTGGGTGGCGAAGGTCATTTCCGCTTGGGCAAAAATTCTTCGCAGAGGCATCTTAGCGTCAGCTCCTCAAGACGAATTGGCAGATCTTGCAGATCAGATTAACCAGGCGGGAAAATACCTGTTGGCCGCCTCCTTGGACGCGGCCGGCTGCGTGGCAAGGGCTAACAGCAACATAGTAGCTGTACGCCGAGTCCTTTGGCTAAAGTCATGGAATGCGGACACTACTTCGAAAAAGTCGCTTACCAATCTGCCATTCCATGGCTCTAGGCTCTTTGGAGCAAAGCTGGATCAGGTAATTTCCGATGCCACTGGAGGTAAAAGTACTTCGCTTCCCCAGTCTCGTCCAAAACGTCCTTTCAACAGAAGGGGGTTTCGACCATTCAGGCCCTTTCGTCCCTTCTCTGCCACGGAGAGAGCCACTCAACAGGATCGGCCGCCTGCCACCAGGGAGCGGGATCAGAGGAAACCTTCCTACAAACCCGCTCCTCGCTGGAGATCTAGAGGACAATATTCCAGATCTGCAGGAGCCAATTCCGGCAGATTTTCATCTAAGTGACGGGTCACCCCCACCTGGAATTTCTTCCAGGGTGGGAGGCAGACTTTCCTTTTTCGCGGATGCTTGGCTGTCCGCTGTCGACGACGCTTGGGTCAGAGAACTCTTCGCATCCGGTTACAAAATAGAATTTGCTTCACTCCCGAACAGACGGTTTTTCCGGTCTCGGCCTCCGCGACAGCGGGCCCAGATTCCGGGTTTTCTGCAGGCCATTTCCTCCCTTCTTTCCGCCGGAGTCATTGTTCCCGTTCCCTCAGACGAACGGTTTTCCGGGTTCTACGCCAATCTCTTTGTAGTCCCGAAGAAAGACTGCTCTCTTCGTCCTATTCTAGACCTCAAATTGCTCAATCGCCACGTGAAGATTCTTCATTTCAGGATGGAGTCTCTTCGGTCGGTGATTGCTTCCATGGAGCCCGGGGAATTTCTCTGCTCGGTGGACATTCGGGATGCCTATCTGCACATTCCAATATGTGTGCAACATCAGAAGTATCTTCGATTTGCGTTTCAGGGAGACCACTTTCAGTTCACGGCTCTTCCTTTCGGCCTGGCTTCAGCGCCCCGGGTTTTCACGAAGGTGATGGCGACAGTCGAGGATCCCTCTGGAGCGAAGGATGGCCATATCATCCCTTATCTGGACGATCTTTTGATCAAGGGTTCGTCTCGCCAGGACTGTCTCCGGAGCCTTCAGATAACCCTGGACACTCTCAGCCGCCTAGGTTGGCTGGTCAACAAGGAGAAGTCCATTCTGATCCCCACCCAGCGTCTGACCTTTCTGGGTATGGAATTCGACACGGAGCTAGCCCGTGTTTTTCTTCCAAAGGAAAAATTTACAACTCTGTCCAAGGGCATCAGAACTCTCAAGAGGCCTGCTCCCATTCCCATTCGGTTCTGCATGAAGGTCCTGGGGAAGATGGTGGCCTCCATGGAAGCAGTGCCCTTTGCGCAGTTTCACCTTCGCCCCCTCCAGCTGTCTCTGCTTTCAGCCTGGGACAAGACCACGAGGTCCTTGGACCGTCCTATTCGGCTTCCTCTCAGTGTGAGGCAGTCTCTCACTTGGTGGCTACGGCCAGCGTCAGTTCTCCAAGGGAGGTCCTTCCTTCCGCCTCAGTGGCGAATCACCACCACCGATGCGAGCCTTCTAGGATGGGGAGCCGTGTTCCATCAGAAAGCGGCCCAAGGCCGCTGGAAGCCTCAGGAGTCTCTCCTTCCAATCAATCTTTTGGAGATCAGGGCAATTTTCCTGGCCCTTCTTCACTGGCAGCCCCTCCTCTCCGGCAAGCCGGTCCGTATTCAGTCGGACAACGCCACGGCTGTGGCGTACATAAACCATCAGGGGGGCACGCGCAGCAAACAAGTAATGACACAAGTGGCCAAGATATTCCGCTGGGCAGAACGTTACGTTCGACGATCTCCGCCGTCCATATTCCAGGGGTGGAAAATTGGGCAGCCGACTTTGAGTCACCAGGGCCTAGCGTCCGGCGAATGGTCCCTGCACCCCGCGGTTTTCTCTCAGATATGCGACCGTTGGGGCACCCCGGATGTCGATCTCATGGCATCTCGGATGAACCACAAGGTGCCGCAGTTCGTAGCCAGGTCCAGAGACCCTCTAGCCGTCGCATGCGACGCACTGGTGACTCCGTGGTCCCAGTTTCAACTTCCGTATCTGTTCCCGCCTCTGGCATTGATCCCTCGGGTGGTCAAAAAGATAAAGTCGGAAGGCGTACCAGTGATTCTAGTCGCTCCAGATTGGCCAAGACGGCCTTGGTACGCGGAACTGGTCAACATGCTCGTGGACGTTCCCTGGAGGCTTCCGGACCGTCCAGACCTTCTCTCGCAAGGCCCCCTTTACCACGAGAATTCTCAGTCTCTGAATTTGACGGCATGGCCGTTGAGACCGCAATTCTGAAGGAATCAGGTCTGTCCAGTCAGGTTATTCAAACTATGATCAGAGCCAGGAAACCAGCCTCTTCCCGCATTTACTATAAGTACTGGAAGGCTTTTTTCCGTTGGTGCGATGATAAAAGAGTCTTTCCAATGTCTTTCTATCCCGTCTATCCTAGGGTTTCTTCAGGCTGGGTTAGACGCGGGTCTGTCCCTCAGTACGCTCAAGGGCCAGGTTTCCGCTCTATCCTCTTCCAAAGAGAGCTAGCTTCTCTACCACAGGTCAAGACTTTTCTACAAGGGGTTTCCCACGTGGCTTCCCCTCATTATTCGCCAATAGACCCGTGGGATATCAACCTCGTCCTTAGCGCTCTCCAGAAGTCGCCGTTCGAGCCTCTCCAGGACATTCCTTTGTCCCTTCTCTCTTGGAAGGTCACCTTTTTGATCGCCATTTCATCCATCAGAAGAGTTTCTGAATTGGCGGCCTTGTCATGTCGTTCCCCTTACCTCATTCTCCATCAGGACAAAGCCGTTCTCAGGCCCGTTCCTTCTTTTCTTCCAAAGGTGGTTTCCGCTTTCCATATCAATGAGGATATCGTCCTTCCTTTTTGTCCGGCTCCATCTCATCCTCTTGAGAAGTCTCTCCACAAACTGGACGTAGTTAGAGCCCTGCGTGTCTATCTTGCCAGCACATCTTCCTTTCGTCTGTCCGATTCCTTGCTGATCATCTCTGAAGGTCGCCAGAAGGGCCTTCCGGGTTCTAAATCCACGATCGCTCGCTGGATTCGTTCTACCATTCTGGAAGCGTATCGTCTTCAGGAAAAGCGGCCCCCTCCGGGAGTAAGAGCTCATTCCACTCGGGCTGTGGCGGCTTCGTGGGCTGCTCGTCACCAGGCCTCGGCCATGCAAATTTGCAAGGCTGCAACCTGGTCATCTTTGCACACCTTCACGAGGTTCTACAGGGTTCATACCCAGGCTTCGTCTGATGCTGTGGTTGGTAGGAAGGTTCTGCAGGCGGCGGTGGCTCACCGGCCGACCTGAGCCTTTCGGTTACTTTCGTTCCTTTTTGCTGTTCCCACCCTTGGGACTGCTTTGGGACGTCCCATGGTATTCGGTGTCCCCCAATAAGGCGATAAAGATGGATTTTTGGTTCTTACCGTAAAATCTTTCTTGGAGCCTTCATTGGGGGACACAGCACCCTCCCTGTTTAAGTTGTACCGTGTTGGGTCTTAGAGTCCCTTGTTGGGTTGGTACATATGGTTCGAGTTTCTCGTTGCTTCTCCTACTGTTTTTTCACCAACTGAGGTGCTTGGTGCCTGTCGGTGGGTGTATACTGCCGGGGAGGAGCTAATTTTCTTGTTTTTGCATAGTGTCAGCCTCCTAGCAGCAGCAGCATACACCCATGGTATTCTGTGTCCCCCAATGAAGGCTCCAAGAAAGATTTTACGGTAAGAACCAAAAATCCATCTTTTTAGGGACCACCTCACATTTGAAGCCACTTTGAGGAGTCTATATGGCAGAAAAAAACCCAAAAGTGACGCCATTCTAAAAACTGCACCCCTCAAGCTACTCAAAAATACATTCAAGAAGATTAACCCTTCAGGTGCTTCACAGGAACTAAAGCAATGTGGAAGGAAAAAAATGGACATTTAATTTTTCCAACAAAAATTCTTTTAGCATCAATTTTTTTAATTTTCATATGGGTAACAGGATAAAATGGATCCTAAAATTTGTTGGGCAATTTCTCCTGAGTACACAGATACCTCATACGTGGTCATTTACCACTGTTTGGGCGCACGGCAGGGCTCAGAAGGGAAAGAGCACCATTTGACTTTGAGTGGAAAATTAGCTCCAATCGCTATTTTTTATTTTCACAAGGCTAACAGGAGAAACTGAACCACAAAAGTTGTTGTGCAATTTGTCCCGAGTACACAGATACCTTATATGTGGGAGGGAACCACTGTTTGAGCGCATGGGAATGCAGACTTTGATGGAATGTTCTGCGGGTGTCATGTTGCGTTTGCAGAGCCCCTGATGTTCCTAAACAGTAGAAACCCCCCACAAGTGACCCCATTTTGCAAACTAGAACCCTCAAGGAGCTTATCTAGATGTGTAGTGAGCACTTTGAACCGCCAGGTGCTTCACAGAAGTTTATAACAGAGCCGTGAAAATAAAAATATTTTTCCCCCCTCAAAAAATTTTTTTTTAGCATGCTATTTATTTTCACAATGGTAACAGGATAAATTGGACCGCTAAAGTTGTTGTCCAGTTCGTCCCGAGTACACGCTGGTACCCCATATGTCCGGGGGAACCACTGTTTGGGCACACGTCGGGGCTCGGAAGGAAGTAGTGACGTTTTGAAATGCCGACTTGATGGAATGGTCTGCGGGCGTCATGTACGTTTGCAGAGTCCCTGATGTGCCTAAACAGTAGTAACTCCCCACAAGTGACCTTAATTTTGAAACTAGACCCTCCCAAGGAACTTATCTAGATGTGTGGTGAGCACTTTGAACCCCGAAGTGCTTCACAAGTTTATAACGCAGGGCCGTGAAAATAAATCATTTTTCTTCAATTTGTATAGCCCCCAATTTTTTTATTTTCTCAAGGGTAACAGGAGAAATTAGACTCCCAAAGTTGTGCAATTTTTCCTGAGTACGCCGATACCCCATACGTGGGGGGTAAACCACTGTCTGGGCTCGGAATGGAGGGAGCACTGACTTTTTGAACGCAAAATTGGCTGGAATAAGTGGTGGCGCCATGTCGCGTTTGGAGACCCCGTGATGTGCCTAAACAGTGGAAACCCCTCAATTCTAACTCCAACCCTAACCCCAACACACCCCTAACCCTAATCCCAACCCCAATGGAGAAAAAAATATTTTCTTTATCTTAATATTTGTCCCTACCTATGTGGGTGATAAGGGAGGGGGGAGTATTTACTTTTTTTATTGATCACTGAGAGTTTATCACAGTGATGAAAATAAAATGAATCTGCAGCATTGCAGATTCCGGCGGGCACACTACGCACGCGCCCATCATTATCCAAGACGGCAGCGTCCATGATCCGGGACAATGGGACACCAGGAGCCAGTCAGTCCTTGGCTGGTGGTGGGCTGTCAGATTAGTGTCTTCAGCCATGTCCGATGCTACTGCAGCATCGGCCATGGCTGGATTGTAATACTAAGTGTTAAGTGAAACAGCCAATCAGAGCAATCGTAGACCCTGTGGTGAAGCACAAAGACTCCTGTGTGAGCGCGGGTCGGGTGACCTTTCAGTGACCCCAGCCACCCAACCCGCAGGAGGGCGCCTACGTAGGCGTCATGGGTCGTATTGGCACAGCTTTTAATGACACCTACGTAACTGTCATGGGTCGGTAAGGGGGTTAAAGGGAATCTGTCACCCTCCCCCCCCCCCCCCATTAGCTGCAGGCATAGACATCAGGGGCTTATCTACAGCATTCTGTAATGCTGTAGAAATGCCTCTGACGTAACCTGAAAAAGAAAAACACGTTATATTATACTCACTGTGGTGGGCGGTCCGGTGGGTGTTGCGGTCCGGCGCCTCCCTTCATGCGATGACGTCCTCTTCTCCCGTCCTGAAATGGCTCTGGCGCATTGCTCTGCCCTGTTGAGGGCAGAGCAGAATTCTGCAGTGCTCAGACGCCAGACCTCTCCGGACGCCTGCGCACTGCAGGACTCTGCTCTGCCAACAGGGCAGAGCAGTGCGCCTGCACCATTACAGGACAGGAGAAGAGGACGTCATCGCATGAAGGGAGGCGCCGGACGGGACGGCGACACCCATCAGACCGGACCGCCCACCTCCGTGAGTATGTGTTTTTCTTCTCTTTCAGGTTACATCGGAGGCTTATCTACAGCATTACAGAATGCTGTAGATAAGCCCCCGATGTCTATGCCGGCAGCTGAAAGGCCAAAAAAGGGGTGACAGATTCCCTTTAAAGAGCAAAATACTATTAAAAAGAAGAAACACCCCATCTTTAAATTCATTTTTTTCTTTTTTTTTTTAGTGGGTTCCACTAAAGCAGATCCAAAAAGCAACTCCTTAATCACACCAGACTTGTTTTATGGGAAATTCCCACAAGAACTTCATCTAGGGTAGTTCACAGGACTTTTTTGCTGCTTTTTCTGCAGCAAAACCTGATCTTGGCAGGAAAGAAGTTGCGTCAAAAACGCAGGTTTAGGTGTTTTTTGGTGCTTTTTTGTCTTTGTCCATGCTAATGTCCATGACTTATGGAGCAAAAATGCTGAAGACTAGATTTTGGGTACGCACCTTAAAATCTGTTTCTCGGAGCCTTCATTGGGGGACACTGGAAACCATGGGTGTATGCTGCTGCCACTAGGAGGTTGACATTATGCAAAAAAAGGGTTAGCTCCTCCCCAGCAGTATATACCCACCTACTGGCAGAAAGCTATTCAGTAAGTGAAAAAGCAGTAGAAGCAGAGAACGTAACAGAATGAACAAAACAGATAACAGTAGAACCTGATAACAGTAAAACAAGGGCGGGTGCTGTGCCCACCAACGAATGCTCCGAGAAAGATTTTACAGTGAGTACCCAAAATCTAGTTCTCTCACTTCATTGGGGGACACAGGAAGCCATGGGACATCCAAAAGCATTCCCTAGGGTGGGAAGAATAATACCCTCAATTCAGAGCTCAGGCCACTGCATCTTGCAGGACCTTTCTGACAAGGTTCGCATCTGACAAAGCATGAGTATGAACCCTAGAGAATTTGGCGACAGTATGAATGGAGGCCCATGTAGCAGCTTTGCAGAGCTGCGAGGCCTATGCCTGATGACAGGACTTCCCAGGAGGTTCCCACCAAACACATGGAGTGTGCGGTGACCTTCAGTGGTTGTGCTCTACCTCTTAGATGGTAAGCCTCCAGAACGGTGGAACGGATCCATCGAGCAATGGTAGAACGAGACGCAGGAAGACCCCTTCAAGGACCCTCAGGGATAGTGAACAGAGAATCTGAGCGCCGAAAAGGCTCAGTCCTGGATAAACTTCTAGAGCCCTTACAAGATCCAATTTGTGCAACGACCGCTCTCGGGGCTGAGAGGGAGATGGACAAAAGGACGGAAGCACAAGGTCCTCATTCAGATGAAAGCTGGAAACCACCTTGGAAAGGAAGGATGGAACTGAACCGCAGGACAACCTTATCTGAGTGAAGAATTAGATAAGGAGAACGACAGGAGAGTGCCGCCAATTCAGAAACACGCCTGACTGAGGCGATTCCTCTCCTGGAAGATCGCCTTTCTGGTGGCAATGTGAACGAGACCTCACGCAATGGTTCGAATGGAGACCTTTGTAAAACATCAAGTACCAAATTAAGATCCCAGGGATCTACTGTTGGATGGTAGGGAGGAACGGAGTGGGCCACTCCCTGAACAAAGGTCTTAAGCGGTCGGCAAACAGCTAAATTCCTTTGGAACAGAATTGAGAGAGAGAGGAAATCTGTCCCTTAATGGAACTAATAGACAGTCCGGATTCTAGACCCGACTGAAGAAAGGACAAGATAACGGAAGGTGAAATGCCATTGTGGAGTGATTTGAACTTCACACCAGCGGAAGTATGCTTTTCATGGTCGGTGGTAAATCTTAGAAGACTTGGGCTTCCTCGTCTTGATCATGGTTTGTATGACCTGGTCGGAATCATAGAATCGTAGAGTTGGAAGGGACCTTCTGGGCCATCTGGTCCAACCCCCTGCTCAAAGCAGGATTCGCTAAAGCACCCAAGACAGATGTCTGTCCAGCCTCTGTTTGAAGACTTCCATTGAAGGAGAACTCACCACTTCTCGTGGCAGCTTGTTCCACTCATTGATCACTGTCAAGTTTTTTTCTAATATCTAATCTGTCTCCTCCCATTCAGTTTCATCCCATTGCTTCTAGTCTTTCCTTGTGCAAAAGAGAATAAAGATGATCCTTTTACAATGTGACAGCCCTTGAGATATTTGTAGACAGCTATTAAGTCTCCTCTCAGTCTTCTTCTGCAAGCTAAACATTCCCAAATCCTGCAACCTTTCCTCATAAGACAGGGTTTGCAAACCGGTCACCATTCTGGTCGCTCTTTTCTGAACTTGCTCCAGTTTGTCGTCTTTTTTAAAATGTGGCGCCCAAAAATGGACACAGTATTCCAGATGAGGTCTGACCAAAGAGTAGAGGGCAATAATGACTTCACGTGATCTAGACTGTATGCTTCTGTTAATACATCCTAGAATTGCATTTGCCTTTTTTGCTGCTGCACCACACTGTTGACTCATTAGTCTGTGATCTATTAGTATACCCAAGTCTTTTTCACATGTGCTGTTGCTTAGCCCTATTCCTCCCATTCTGTATATGCTTTTTTCATTTTTATTGCACAGATGTAGTACTTTGCATTTTTCCCTGTTATAAACCATTCTGTTAGTTGCTGCCCACTGCTCCAGTTTATTTATATTTTTGAATCCTCTCCTTTAGTATTAGCTATCCCTCCTAGCTTTGTGTCAAATCTAATCAGTTTACCCTCAATTCCTTCATCTAAACCGTTGATAAAGATGTTGAACAAAACAGGGCCCAGGAGAGAGCCCTGTGGTACCCCACTTGAGACATTCTTCCAACTGGATGTGTAGCCATTTACGACCACTCTTTGGGTCCGATCACTAAGCCAATTATGAATCCACCTAACAGTTGCCTTGTCCATTCCATACCTAGTCATTTTTCAGTAAGGATTGTGTGAGATACTTTGTCGAATGCTTTGCTGAAGTCAAGATATACTATATCTACAGCATTTCCCTGATCCACCCAGTGATTCCATCATAGAAGGAAATTTAGTCTGACATGACTTATTAGTTACACACCCATGCTGACTCTGTATAATCACTTCATTCTTATCCAGGTACTGACATACATGTTTAATAATTTGCTCAAAGATCTTTCCTGGTATAGAAGTCAGACACAGGCCTATAGTTGCCTGGGTCCACCTTCTTCCCCTTTTTGAAGATAGGAACAACATTTGCTCTTCTCCAGTCTTCTGGGACTCTCCTGTTCTCCAAGAATTTTCAAAGATTATGGAGAGGGGTTCAAAAATTTCTTCTGCTATCTCCTTCAGTACTCTGGGGTGTAATTCATCTGGACCAGGAGACTTGAATTCATTTAGATTAGCTAAGTGTTTCCTCACTATCTTTCTGTTTATAGATATCCTGGATTCTTCTATTCCCTTATTCACTGTCCTATTAACAGTTGATGTTACACTTCCTTTGAGAACAGATGCAAAATAGGAATGTAAAAGTTCGGCCTTCTCAACATACTGTCATACCATTTCATCATTTTCATCCTGTAAAAATCCTATAGCATCTTTGACTTTTCTTTTACTTTTGACATATCCCCAAAAACCTTTATTATTGCTTTTGATGTCTCTTGCAAGCCTCAATTCATGGTCAGCTTTAGATAATCTGATCTGTGCCCTGCAGGTTCTGCAGACAGCATTATACTCTTCTTTAGATATGACTCCCTCTTCCCATTTTATGAACATTTCTGTCTTCCTTTTTAGCATGTGCTTAAGTTCTGTGTTCATCCATCGTGGTCTCCTTAAATGCTTCCTATTCTTCCCTCTTTTCAGAATTGTTAACAATTGTGCTTTGAGAATTTTTCAAGATTTCCCATCCTTCCTGGATATTTTTGTCTTTAAGGATATCCAGCCATTGGATCCCTCCAATTCTCTTTCTGGAATCCCTTAAAATCTGCCTTTCTGAAATCTAACCTTGACGTGTGTCTTCACAGGTCTTCCTCCTCTAGTTATCCAAAATTTTAAAATAGCATGGTCGCTTCCTCCTAGGGTCCCAGCCACTTTTACCTCCTCAACCATTTCCTCCCTGTTTATAAGGATTAGATGCAAGGTAGCAGATACCCTTTGTTTTCTCCCCTAACTTTTGGAAGATAAAGTTGTCAGCAAGAGAGGATAAGAATTTCCTTGACCTGCTAGTTTTGCCTGAGAGAGATTCCCAACAAATGTCAGGATAGTTGAAATCTCCCATGACAACTATGTCATATTTTTTGGAGAACTTGGCCATTTGATGCATAAAGAGTTCATCCATATCTTCAGCTTGCACAGGCGGCCTGTAGTAAATGCCTACAATGGTGTCCTTTGCATTGTTCTGTCCTTGTATTCTTACCCAAACAGTTTCCACAGAACTCCTGGTCTTCAATCTGTGCAGATATAAGTGTTTCCAACATACAATGCGACACCTCCTCCTCGTTTATCAAGTCTGTTTCTTGCAAATAAGTTGTATTCTTCTAGCCTTGTATTCCAATCATGTGTATTGTCCCACCAAGTTTCAGTGATTCCAATGACATTTCTTTTCCTGTGTTAGTAGTTCCAGTTCTCCTTGTTTGTTGCCCATGCTTTGTGCATTAGTATAGAAACATTTTAGTTTGTGATTGGCGAAAGAAACCAATTTTTATTATTTAGATTTTTGTGTCTTTGTTCTTTCCTCCCACTTCTAATAGAGTTCTCAATAGCATTTGTCAGGTGTATGGCTTTTTTCTTCCCTTCCCTCATTGTTCTAGTTTAAAGCTCTCCTGATGTGTAGCAAGGAGACTTCCAAATACATGTTTTCCAGTCTTTGTAAGGTGCACCCCATCTCTAGCAAGTAGTCCATCGTATAGGTAATTCACTCCGTGATCCAGAAAGCCAAATCCTTGCTGACTGCACCATCGACGTAGCCAGTTGTTCACCTGCAGAATCTTATTCCACCTCCTTGTTCCTTGGCCATCCACTGGGAGGATGGAAGAGAAGACCACCTGCGCTCCCAGTTCTCTCACTTTCTTGCCTAAGTTTTCAAAGTCACTGCAGATGGTTTCCAGGTCGTTTCTTGCTGTCATTTGTCCCCACATGTATTAGCAGGAATGGGTAGTCATCTGTAGGTCTGAAGAGTCCTGATATCCTGTCAGACACATCTTTAAATTTTTGCACCTGGAAGACAGCACATTTCTCTTGAAGTTATATCCGGTCTGCAGATAGCAGCCTCTGTTCCTCTCAACAGGGAATCCCCCATTACCACCACTCTCCGTTTCTTCACAACAATTTTCTCTCTCCATCCAGGAGGATTCTGAAGGCGTACAAGGTTGCTGTTTGTGGGCAAAGTTTTATCCTGATGTGTTTGTTCATCGTTCTCCTGCGTAAGAGCCTGATACTGGTTCCTGAGCTGTATGGGCGCTGACTGCCTCCCGATCCTCCTGCTTCTCTGGGTCACATGCTTCCATTCCTCTGTTTCTTCAGGTGCAGGGAAAACCCAGCTGATCTCAGCACTGCGGCTTCAACAGCCATGCCTTTAAACTGAGCGACTGAACTCTGGTGGAAGAGGGGCCAATGCGACAAAAGATCCGGGTGTCTTCAAGGCATGTCCACTGCGAGGTTGATTAGCTCTGTGTACCAGGTTCTTCGAGGCCAGTCTGGGGGCAATGAGAATCATGGGAATTCCTTCCGCTTTATCTTTTTGACTACTCTGGGGAGTAGCGGCAGAGGTGGGAATAGGTACGGAAGGGAGAACACTGCCCAAGATATCGCTAGGACATCGAGGCCGATTGCCAGCAGGTCGCCAGATCTGGACACAAACCACAGAACCTTGTGGTTGAGTCTGGACGCCATTAGGTCGAAGTCTCGAGTCCCCCACCTGAGACAAGTTTGGTTGAAGACTGACTGGTGTAGAGACCCTTCGCCGGCAGCCAGCCCTTCTCAGGTGAGAAAATCTGCCACCCAGTTTTTGAGCCCTGATATGTGCATCGGAGATCGCTGGAACCTTTTGCTCGGCCCAAGACAGGATCCGAGCGACCTCTGACATCACTGCCTGATTCAGAGTCCACCTTTGTGGTTGATGTATGCCACCACCGTGGTGTTGTTGGTCTTAACCCGAATCGTGTATCCCTGAAGATCCTGCCAATGTGCCAGGGAAAGGAACACTGCTCGGAGTTCCAGAATGTTGATGGGGAGAGCCAATTTCTGAGCTGACCACCGGCCCTGGACCGTCAGATACTAGAAGACTGCCCCCCAGCCGAGAAGGCTGGCATCAGTCATGATTATTTTCCAATGAATGGGGAGGAAGGACCTCTCGCCATGGATCGACTGGGAGTGCTCCCACCATGTTAGGGACTTTTATCCGTGGTAGAATAGAGACCACCCGATCCAGAGAACGAGTTGACTTGTCCCATCTCGCCAAAAGGAAGAGTTGGATAGAGCGCGTGTGAAACTGAGCAAATGGAACTTCTTCCATTGAGGCAACCATCTTGCCTAGCACACTCATGCAGAAACGGAAGGAGCGGGGCGGGCGAACTCTCAGATCAAACTCCGCATATGAGAGCCAGGGATTTGTCCTTGGGTAGGAAGATCTGTGCCTGGGCTGTGTCGAAGAGCATTCCTAGAAAACCTAGATGTTGGACTGGGGTCAGAGGATTTTAGACAGTGTTGACTATCCAGCCTAACCGAGTAAGCATGTCCAGGGTGATCTGCAGGCTCTGACACGAAGGGGGGCGCAGCCTAAATAAGGAATGACGAGAATGCCTTGGCTGCATAGAATAGCCATCGTGGTTGCCATCACCTTGGTGAAGGCTCGGGGCACGGTAGCCAGTCCGAACAGCAGTGCAGTGAATTGGAAGTGGACCCCCTGAATGGCGAAACGAAGGAACCTCTCGTCTGGGTGGAAAGATGGGAATGTGAAGGTAGGCATTTTCAATGTCCACAGAACAAAGGAATTACCCTGGTTTAATAGAGGTCATCACAGATCAAAAAGACTCCATCCTGAAGTTGCATAGGCGTACATGTTTGTTCAGGAGTTTGAGGTCCAGAATGGGACAAACTGAGGCTAGTTTCACACTTGCTTTTTTTTGCAGCGCGTTTTTCCCGCAAAAAAACGCATTGAAAAAACGCATACAAAAGCATACAACTGCTGCGTTTTTTTCAAGCATTTTTATGAGCATGCATGAAAAAAACGCAGCGTTTTTATGCGTTTGTATGCGTTTTTACCGCGTTTGCGTTTTTTTCCAACATTAGGTGGCCCCTCACACTAACCCAAACCATGACTTTACTAACCCTAACCCTGACCCTAACCCTTAACCAAATCATACTTAACCCTAACCCAAACCCTAACTAACCCTACCCCTGACCCTAACCCTGACCCTAACCCTTAACAAAACCATACTTAACCCTAACCCTGACCCTAACCCTGACCCTAACCCTTAACCAAACCATACTTAACCCTGACCCTAACCCTTAACCAAACCATACTTAACCCTAACCCTGACCCTAACCCTTAACCAAACCATACTTAACCCTAACCCTGACCCTAACCCTTAACCAAACCATACTTAACCCTAACCCTGACCCTAACCCTTAACCAAACCATACTTAACCCTAACCCTGACCCTAACCCTTAACCAAACCATACTTAACCCTAACCCTGACCCTAACCCTTAACCAAACCATACTTAACCCTAACCCTGACCCTAACCCTTAACCAAACCATACTTAACCCTAACCCTGACCCTAACCCTTAACCAAACCATACTTAACCCTAACCCTGACCCTAACCCTTAACCAAACCATACTTAACCCTAACCCTGACCCTAACCCTTAACCAAACCATACTTAACCCTAACCCTGACCCTAACCCTTAACCAAACCATACTTAACCCTAACCCTGACCCTAACCCTAACCCTGACCCTGACCCTAACCCTTAAAACCATACTTAACCCTAATCCTGACCCTAACCCTGACCCTAACCCTTAACCAAACCATACTTAACCCTAACCCTGACCCTAACCCTTAACCAAACCATACTTAACCCTAACCCTGACCCTAACCCTGACCCTAACCCTTAACCAAACCATACTTAACCCTAATCCTGACCCTAACCCTTAACCAAACCATACTTAACCCTAACCCTGACCCAAACCCCAACCCTTAACCAAACCATACTTAACCCTAATCCTGACCCTAACCCTGACCCTAACCCTTAACCAAACCATACTTAACCCTAACCCTGACCCAAACCCCAACCCTTAACCAAACCATACTTAACCCTAATCCTGACCCTAACCCTGACCCTAACCCTTAACCAAACCATACTTAACCCTAACCCTGACCCAAACCCCAACCCTAACCCTAACCCTAAACCCCCTTAACTAACCCTAACTCTAACCCAAACCCCTAAATTCCATGGTTAAAAAAAAAAAACGCATATGCAAAAAAACGCATACATGAGCATGCCAGTGCGCACATATGCGCATCCATAGGCTATAATGGCCATTTTTAGCGCAAAACGTGCGCATATGTGCGCATGCGCTTTTTTGCAGGGCCAAAAAATGCAACATGCTGCGTCTGGAAAATACAAACGCACACCCCAAAAAAACGCAGCGCATGAAAATCGCATACATGCGCTTACAAGCGCGCAGGTATGCGCACCCATGTTAAATATAGGGGAAAAAACGCATGCGCACATATGCGTTTTTTTCCAGCGCTAAAAAACGCAAATGTGAAACCAGCCTGAGACGTTCTTTTTCAGGACCACAAACAGGTTGGAATAAAAACCTGAAAAGCGCTATTGCATGGGAACGTAGACGATGATGCCAGCTTCGAAGAGGGAGTTGATAGCCTTGAAAAACCCCGGAATGAGAGGTATCTCTTGGTGGACGGGACTCGAAAAAGCAAGATCAAAAGGAGAAGCAAACTATTTTGTAACCATAGGAGACGACGTCCCGTACACAGGCATCGTCGACTACAGACAGCCACTCGTCCCAAAACTGAAGGAGACGTCTGCCCACCCTGAGTATTCCCAGATGGGGGCACCCCGTCATGCAGACAAAAACCTGTTGCTAGACTGGGTGGGCTGGAGTTGGGCAGGTCTTGAGCGCCAGGTCGGAGCTGGCTTAAAGGAGTGTCCTTTCCTCTGTTGAGGCACAGGGAATCTGTCTTGACATAGGTTGCTCTGTTGCGGAAACCTCAGAAACGAGAGAAAAGGGGCAATGAGACGGAGTGTGCGCTTGATCTTCTGCTGTGGTAGAAGTGTACTCTTCCCTCCCATAGCATTGGAGATCTTATCCAGTTCTTCACCAAAAAGGCTAGAACCGTGGAAAGGAAGGCCCGTGAGGGACTTCGATGCAGAGTCAGCATTCCAGGCTTCAAGGCACAGAACCCTGTGGGTCACGACGGCATTGCCGGCTATAGCTGAGCAGGCGGCTGCATCCAGAGATGCAGACACGATACTTTCCAGCGTGATCGATCTGGTCTGCCAGATCGGCTAGGTTGCCGACTGGAGCCCCGTCGACGATACCCTGGCAGAGATGCTTCGCCCATGCGGAGAATGCCTTGGCCACCCAGGTGGCGGAGGAGGGGCAGAGGGACGAGCCCACGGCCTTAAAGGTGGACTTAGCCAGAAACTTTGTCAGAGGGTTCCTTTAGAGAGGAACTATCACAGAGGGAGTAAGGTTTTGGTGGTCAGCCAGGAGACCGGAGGGTCACCCAAAGGAGACACTGCCCACTTGTTAAGTAGGTCAGGCTGAAAAAGATACAAGACGCTCATGCGTCTTCTTCTCTGGAAGCGCTTGTCTGGGTGCTGCCATTCGACTACGAAGGTCCTGCTGAACTCGTAGTGGTTGGCAAAGACATGGGTAGGGCGCTTCGTTTTCCTGGAAGACAGTCTGATCAGAAGGAGATAACTCAATCTTTAATCAAGAGTCTCATTAACAGCAATAATTAAACAATACACTGTGTCACGCAGTTTTGAGACCTGTGCCGAGTCCAGATCAGAATCTGACTCAGAACGGGGGTCAGACTCTAGCACCTATGGTGCATCTGATTGAGGGGACGGAGGGGAACCTGGTGCCCTGGAAGGCGGTGATGAAGATGAGCTGTACGCAACGTGGGCACGCTTTCGTGAAGATCTGGATTTCCTCTGAGGGGAAACCCTTTGGGAACGCGAGGGGTTAATGTCCGACGCCTCAGAGGGGAGTAGCCGAGACCCCCTAGCAGGTGCAGGATTAGGAAGCCGTTCCAAAACCGAGACCAAAGTGTGAGATACCTTGGTTAGGTCAGCTTCCGACCGAGACAGCTGTCAACCACTCAGGAGGGGACGCACTCTCGGTGAGTAGTGGGGGGGCTCCTGGGAACACATTTTAGATTGTGTGCAACTAAGGCAGAGGGATGAGGTCTGACCAGAGGGAAACTTCTTGTAGCAGGACAAACATGCAAAATGTACCACAATGATAGGAGGAAGGGAGAGAGGCTCCCTAAGAATAGACATAGACGTAGAGAAGCTCTGAGCCAGGAGAGATCTGACCGCCTAGTGACAGCTTACAGACCTGGATCCTTGCTGGGATCAATTCGATGAGGAGCTGCTGCTGTGAGGCTGCAGAGTGAAAATGAGACGCTGGAGCAGGAGCAACATGGAGCTGCTGCTTGGGATGCAGGGCAGTGAAATGTGGAGCGTAGAAAAGATGGCGCCATGTCATGGGCAGACCCTATTGGGCACGCAATATTCACGCTCTGAGCGAGGAATCCAGGTGGAGGCACACAAGGTAGCCTGGCATAAGAGCGAAGGCACGTTGTGCTTGAGGCTGCTGTGGCAGGGAACGGGGAGAGCAGAGAGAAAGGGAGCTTCTGATATGCCGGGAGGGGTGGGTGGGGCCAGGCGGAGCAAAGGCGCCCATGATTGGCTGGCTGGGGCATGGCCTGGCACTGAAGTAGGCTAGGAGTGAAGCCGGGGCTAAATTAGTGGAAGGAGGGTGCAGGGGGAAGGGGGGAGCGCAGTAGGCACTGTAGATCGCCAAGGGGTCCGGGGATGGGGCTGAAAGAATGGAAAAGAGCTATGGACACCCTCAGTTTTTTGGGCAGACCTCAAGGGGGGGGGGGGGGGGGGGGGGGAGAAAAAAAAAAAAATATATACATAAGATATGGAGATTTTAAAAAGAAAAAAAAAAAAAAAAAAAAAAGGAGCCCCCGCTGCCGCATTCATACCTTTTCTCGACAAAAAACCTATCCTTCGCAGATGCTGCGCTGGAAGACGAAACTGTGATGGTACCTTGGGGCCACTGAGTTAGCCGTTGGGCAACGGGTCCGTCTTCCTCCCCTGAGCGACCAACTTCGGAGGGCGGGCGGCGTGTGGGGGGGGGGATAGCGGCACGAACCAGTCCGCAATAAGCCAGATTACTTACCGGTAATGCTCTTAATGAGTTCACGACAGCACCCACTGGAGGTATCGGTTCCGCCCCATTGGAACAGGAAACCCTAGAGAGATAAAAGGGGGCGGTCCGCCCTTCCTCCTCAGTTGTATTTCAGAGTATCAGGAGCACCACCAAGAGTTAGGCAATGTTCTTGCATTTCTAGGTTAAACTTATTTACTTTTAGGAGATACACTTTAATCTGTGGTGTATTTGTTATTGATATCTTGATAGGGAGGGAAGTGAGCGGGTGCCGTCATGGGCTCATTAAAAGAGCATTACCGGTAAGTAATCCGGCTTTTTACCCTTCGCCACGACAGCACCCACTGGAGAGAGTCCAGAGACCATCACCTGCCTGGGTGGGACCACCATGTCAAGGACAGTCCTTCCAAAGCTTAGGTCAGAAGTTGATGAAAGGTCAAGTCTATAGTGATTATAGAAGGTAGAAGGGGTTGACCAAATTGCCGCCTTACATATGGTTTCGATTGGGACGTCTCCCCTCTTGGCCAGGAGGATGCCATTGCTCTGGTAGAATGTGCTCTGATATTTTCCAGAGGGTCTTCACTTCTTGCAGAGTAGGCTAATCGGACAGCATCCCTGATCCACCGGGATAAGGTGCTCTTTGTGACTCCATACCCCTTTTACAGCCCTGAAAAGATATGAACAGAGCCCTACACTGCCTCCAGCTCCTGGATCTCTCAATGTATTTTAAGACAGTTCTTCTAATGTCCAAGGTGTGGAATTTCTTTTCTTCAGGAGTGGAGGGATCACTAAAGATGGTCGGGAGGAGTATTTCTTGAGATCTATGGAATTTTGTCGATACCTTAGGAAGGTATGAGGGGTCTGGTTTCAATATCAACCTATCCTGGTATGTCTGAAAAAAAGGGAGGATCTATGGTTAGGGCCTGGATGTCGCTAACTCCTGGCGGATGTTAGAGCTACTAAGAGTGCAGTCTTGTCTGTTCACTTTCGTAGCAAAGAGATCCACTTGAGGTTGTCCCCATAGGGCTACTATGTCCTTGAAAATTTGGTGATTGAGGCACCACTCTCCTTGCCGAAGTATGTGTCGGCTTAAGAAGTCTGCTTCTTGGTTGTTCTTTCCCTTGATATGAAGGGCAGAAATGGACAACAAATAATTTTCGGCTAAGTTTAAGATTCTTGCTGCAGAAGACAGTCTCTGATAGAGTGCCTCCCTGTCTGTTTACATACGCCACTGTGGTGTTGTCCGATAAGATCCTGACATTCTTCTGCTGGAGCTGTGGAAAAAAATGACGTAAAGCATAATGTACTGCCGTTAGCTTCTTTAAATTAGATGAGTACTGCAGTTCCTCCCTACTTCACCTTCCCTCCCCGGGCCGGTCATCACTTAAATCCGCTCATCAGACGAGGGGGGAGCCGTCTAACGGAAACTCCCCCCGACGCTGCTTCTACACCGCAGCCCCTGCCGTTCTCATGGAAACTGCACAGGCGGCGTGCACTGGCCCAGGTATGTAACTGAAGGGTTCTTCCTGAGGTTTCCCTGGAACAGGAAACCAAAAACGGAGGAGGAAAGGCGGACCGCTCCCTTTTATCTCTGTAGGGTTTCCTGTTCCAATGGGGTGGATCCGATACCTCCAGTGGGTGCTGTCATGGCGAAGGGTAAAAACCCTTTCCTCCCCTGAGCGACTGGCCATCAAGGGTGGGCGGCGTAGGGGGGTAGTGGCCAGGACCAGTCCGCATCGTCAGTCTTGCGGATGCCCCAAACACACTTAAGTGTCAGGAGGCATGGGGTCCTGCCTGGTAGACAGGAGAGGGTACAGTAGGGACGCATTCCCATACTGTGCTCCTGGTCTCGGGGGGGGGGGGGGGGGGGAGCGTTTTTTCAACACTCATTCAAGTCAATGGGTGAAAAACGCTGAAAGTGACATGCTCTATGTCCAAAAAACGCAGCAAAGCACAAAATCCTGATTGCACAAAAAAAAAAAAAAAGAAAAAAAGTGCGCGCATAAGATTTCTGAAATCTCAGGCTTTGCTGGTAATGGAAAAAGCAGCTGAACATTCGCATTAAAAAACATGAAAAAAAGCAGCAAAAAGTCCTGTGTGAACTTACTCTTTTACAAAATTACGTTTAACAGTAGTTTTAAATTTTATTTCATAAGTCCGTAGTAAAGATAATTACACAGTTGCTCATTTCTAATCAGGGAAATGTGCTTTTTTCTGACAACATTGGTCATTATCAAAATTCTTATTTCTGAGGTGAAGTCTGTATTCAGTGCAGACTTTACCTTTACAGAGATAATCTCATCAGTAGTAGCTGCCATTTCCTATGTAAGGAAGTGCTAGCAAAGCAGATGTCTGATAAAATTAAGCAACTTTATTTTATGTATAATATTGATTTATGAAACAGTAATTGTTTTAATTAAGAACTGAAGTCCAAAAGCACCGCTGTATAGTCGTTAAGGGGATAAGCATTGTAAGTACCACCCAATCTGACAATTTATATTAGGAAAACTGTGGGGATTGGGTATCCAAGTTTGATAGCACAAAAAGACAAGCATCATGCTCAAAACATAATATGAAAGTTACCCTGAGCCACTCCATGCCTTCAATTTGGTAACACCGCATCACACCACCAGTAAAATACTTTGGCTGCTGGTAAGGGACAGGTTGACCATCCACTTTCCTAACAGGATCAAAAAGATGCTCTGCAGTCTGTCTTACACTTTGTGACAGTCGATCTTTAATAACAGAGTTGGAATCTCCATTTTGCTCTAATTCTTCAGCAGTGAAAGTCCTGGAGGAGAGGACATCCTGCAGAGTGGGATAAATTGGTTAATAAAATATGTATTGCTGCAAATATTAAAATACCGAAATGTGTGCATACATACTTCAGAGTCTTTCTTGCTTTTTTTGGATGCAGATATGATGTGCTAGCAAAAAGGAAACCAGAAAAAAGGTCACACCTCTGTTATTGACAAGAGCTACATGTTTGTAACTACATTCTTCATCTTTAGAACTGCACTACTATATATTGAGGGAAAAAAAAAAAAAACTTACTTCTTTGGACATAATATCTGAAATACTGTAATTTTCCTTTAGTTTTCTCTTCCTTGCTGAAAAAATGTAAGTTGTGAAATAAGCTTAAGTACAGTATATAATTTTCATTTTCTAGTTCACACACATACTTAAAGCCAATCCAATTTCTTTTAACTTTAAGATCCTGTATTTTTTTTTTTGCCATGCAAAAACACGCAGAAAAAAAAAAAAAAAAATCTAGGGGCTCATGCTTGCGGGAGACTCGCACGATTCTCGTGTGAGTCTCTTGCATGAAGACCCAGCACCGCCGCCGGCACTCAGACCAGAGCGTGCGGCTGCATGTATTTCTATGCAGCGGCATGCTCCGGTCCCAGTGCCAGGTTTTCATGTGTGAGACTCGCACGACAATCATGTGAATATCTCGCAAGTGAATAGGAGCCCTAAAACTGGCCATACCTAGTCAGCTTCAGAGCTGCACAACAGACTGTAAAGCAGAGCATGCTCGTGCTCCTGAGCTATGTAATCGGCCATGCTGGGACTGCAGGGTCATGGTTAACCTAAAGTTATTTGCTTAGGCCATGTTCACTCGTTGCGTTTTTGATGCATTTTTTTCCCCGAAGGCAAAACCTGCTCTCTTGGCAGCAACAATCATGCTGCAAAAAAGCAAGTTTTGCTGTGCTTGTGCAAGCTTGTAAACTTTAGTGCATTAAAAAAAACGACAAAACACACAAAACTGATTCTACATCAGCAGGTTTTGGCACCAAGAACAGATACCTGCATTGCAATGTTATTTGCATTGATTCCTTTCAGTGGGTGAAATAAGCTGAAAGTCATGACATGCGCCACTCTGCAAAATCCATTGCACAAAAAAAAAACTGAGAAAAAAAACCCCCCTAACGTGTGCAAGTTCTCTGAAATCCCACTTTGCTGGCACTGTAAAATGCAGCTGAAAATTTCCCCAAGCCCCCCCCCCCCCCCTGCAAAAACACGTGAACATAGCCTTATACTAAAGAAATAAAAATCCCTCTATTCCCAATAAGGGGCGTCTTAATAAGTGGCAAATTGCAAAGTTTGTTTTTACAAGTATTTTGCTTTTGTACACACTTAGAAACTTGATATAACCCGTTTAAGTTTATTCTTTAATACAAGACATCTTTACATGGGAGAAAACTGCTGACAAACTTATTCATTAGAATGACTTAGGCTCACCTGTTTTGCCAGCATCAGATGAAGTTTTTAAGTTCTGAAAAAGATGTACGGTAGCTTTAGTATGCATTTTTATATGGTTTTGATTATAATGTGCAGGATTAAAACTTAACAAAAATGAAATATTTAACTTTTTGTGTATAGAGTTGCAGCTCTAAGGCCTCTTTAACACATCAGGTTTTCGCCGTCAGGCGCGATCCGGCGCTTTTGACAGAAACCGGATCCGGCGAAATGCAATGCCGGATCCGGTTTCCCCCCCATTAACTTGCATTTGCGCCGGAAGGCCATGCGTTTCATCCGGTTTTCGCCGGATCCGGCAATGTGTCGCGATCCGGCGTCTGGAAAAAACGGCTACTGTAACGTTTTTTGTCTCCGGCGAAAAAGCCGGACACGCCGGATCCGGCGCGTCCGGCTTTTTCACACAATGAAAGCCTATGAGCGCCGCAATGCGCCTGATCTGGCGAAAGCCGGATCCGGTGGCCGGATCCGGTTTTTTGGTCTGAGCATGCTCAGTAGCTCTGCCCACAAGACATATATAAAAGCAAGACAGTGGGACCCACAGCCACACCCAACATGCCACCCAAGAAAGCAACCAAGCGCAGCAGGAGAAGGCAGGAGACCACTGCAGCACCACCACCACCCCAAATGGAGCAGCAAATGGAACATGCTGAGGGGAGGCCAGCAGCAGATGAGAGACGGTAATCATCAAATCCCCCATTCCTCCAAACTAGGGCTATTGAATATCAAGATATTCATTGGCCCTTTGTTTCTCTTTATTCAACAGCCGCCCAATAGATGCAGCAGCAATGGCAGCAGCAGAAACACCACCCACAGGCATGGAGTGTGGCCACCAGGAAGACAGCACATCATCTTCTGGGAGCCCTCCCTCGCATCGTCAGCGTTTGACGTTAAGTTTTTATTTCCAAAATCCATCATCTCTGTAATATATGTCTATTCATTGACTTATTTCAAAACAGGATTCACAAGATGAAGAGGAGCTCCCAGAAGAAGAAGGAAGGGGTGGACAGACACTTGGAGTGGGCTCACAATTGGTAAGTTTTTTGCATCAAACACAACATCACACTACACACAACACATAGAAAACAATGTTCTGCAGACCACACACAGCAAACAAATGCCTACATCCAAAGACATAACATTTTTTCTTTTCTTCTCTAGTCTTCCCAATCTGGTGCTCGGCCAAGAGGTCCTCGCAGTGCCTCCCAGGGTCGTCGGCGACAGCAACGCGGCGGTCACCAGCGTGTAAGTATAAATATTTTTGCTTTGTTTTTTTGCACTTTTTATTTCATTTCTTTTGTGGAGGCTAATTATGTTATTTTTGTCTTTTTCTTTAACAGCCTTCACAGCGTGCTCCCGACTCTGACGGTGAGGATGGAGGAATCGATGTGGACCACCTCATCGATCTCGTCAGAGAAAGGGAGCCGCTCTGGAATATGGCTGACCGCCGCCACGCTGACCTTATCGTTACCCGACGACTCTGGGAGGAAATCTGTTCGCTCCTTGTGGGCCGCTGGGAGGACCTCGATGTTCGGGCCCAGATTAAAGAGCGTAAGTATATACAGTACCGGTTGCTTGATGTAAACCAGTGTTTCCCGAACTCCAGTCCTCGTGGTCCCCACGGATCATGTGTTCAGGATTTCTATTTACTATGGAAATCCTGAAAACATGACCCCTGGGGACCATGAGGACTGGAGTTTGTGAAACACTGATGTTGTATACTAACCACTCCTTTCTCGTTTCAGGGAACAGAATTGTGAATCGGTGGCGGTCTGTGAGGGATCGTTTCAAGAAGGAGTTCAATAAAGAGATGCGGGCCCCGAGTGGATCTGGAGGACGCAGGAGCAAGTACAAGTACGCACAAGCCCTGTCGTTCCTCCGGGAAACAATGGTCACTAGAAGGTAAATATTACACACCACATGTGAAAAAAAATGTTAGATGTAACTTTTTTTCAGCCAGGGCCATACCATGTCAGTATTTTAATTGTTTTTTTTTTCCTCTTTATTCCACAGCACGGTGAGCAGCACTCGGGAGCCTGCACGATTGGACCCTTCTGAGGCGATCCCTGAGGAGACCGGCACCGAGGGACACTTCGACCGCCCCGGTACATCTGCACCTTCCCAGCCTTCCCACACATTCGACCCATCTGTCCCATCCACCAGCACAGGAGCATCGTGGCCGCCTACATTACATGAAGCTGCTGGTGAGGAGATCGCTTTCCCTTTACCCCACCCTTCTGCCCCTGCCACCTCTAGTACACCTGCGGGTACTGGGCGGCAGCGGCAGAGGGGTCAGGAAAAGATTTATGCGCCAGAGTTCTTGCATCTGAATGCATCTTTCCAGAACTGTCTAAGTCTTGTCAGAGCAAATCTCCGCAGGCTTTCAGCAGATCAACTCCAGCATTCTGGAGGTGAAGACACTTCTGCAAACCATACATTCAGAAGCAAGATCTTCGCCAAACCACACCTTTTTCAGGTCTGTTGTGGAGCGCATGGCAACAATATCTCCTACCCAGCAGATGCATGTAATGCATTCGTGCCACGGTGCTCTACAGCAGGTTACATCCCAACCTCCACCTCCCACCACTGTAGTTCCTCCACCTGCACCCCCTCCAGCCACTTTCCATCCTCCCCCTCCTATTACATCTGCACCCCCTCCAGCCACTTTCCATCCTCCCCCTCCTATTACATACCAGCAACCTCCCCAGTAGCAGACATCTCCCCACTTCCAGCAACCTTCCCCGTACCAAACTCCTTCCCCGTACCAAACTCCTTCCCCGTACCAAACTCCTTCCCCGTACCAAACTCCTTCCCCGTACCAAACTCCTTCCCAACATCATCTGCTCCTACAGTCCCTGCCCAACCCTCCACTCCACCGCCCACCACCTCTTCTGCCTCCCACATGTCCACCCATTCTGTAGCTTTTTCCACACCATCACCTCTAACTGTACCTTCCCCACCACGATCCCAGTCCTCTCTCCACACTCCCATTGTCGAAGTGTCCCGCAGCCCCTCCAGCAGTATTTCCACCCCACACTACACCGAGTTATAATGGTTTTTTTTTAATAAAAATGCCCATTTGGTTGGTTTCAAACCTTTATTAAAAAAGTTTTTTTAACTTTAAAAACAGTTTACACAAAAAACAATATTTTAAATAAAAGTTAAATTATTGTTTACACTGGTTGTCTGTCATTTCTTTCTGCGGCGAAATATGTTTAAAAAAAAGTTTAAATACAGGGTATTTAAAAGGTAAAAAGGTATTCAAAACCAGGTATATAACTGTGGGTAAATTTTAGCTTTTTGCCACAGTTGTGTTCCTGGTTGTGTTTGAAGCAAAGTATTTCACCTGAAAAGTTGTGTTTATTGTTGGTGATTTCCTAACAATGAACACAACTTTTGTTAAAAGGTGAAATACTTTGCATAAAACACAACCAAGGAACACACCTGTGGCCTAAAGCTAAAAATAGTAAGACCATGACAAGATAGCCAACTTTGGTTGGCAAAGGTATATACTGTTGGTCCAGAAGGTACACAAGTTTGGTTAGGGCACAAATCTTTCACACTCTGTCATCCTGCCAGTGTACTCTGCCTTGAGGTGACAAAGTATAGTGCAAAATTGTCCCTCATTACTGAAACCGTCACAGAACTTCTAGTGGTAATATTTCCAATGACAACATCCATCTTCGCCAGTAACTTGCTCTTCTCTCCAACCTGCACTTTCTCCTCTACAACCTGTCAAAGAAGGGCTGTAGGAACATGCTATATATAGTTTTCCAGTAGCCAATCCCGTTCGGAAAGCCACAAGGGTCAATTTTAAAAACCAGATCCGGCGTAATCCGTCGAAAAACGGATGAACCGGATGAGACGGATCCGGTTTTGTCTGTCAAGAACAAGACGGATCCGGCAGAAAACCGGATCCGGCACATCAGGTTTTACAAAACATTTGCCGGATCCGGCATTCCGGCACGACGCCAGATCGCGCCTGACGCCGAAAACCTGATGTGTGAAAGTAGCCTTACTACTGACAGCTTGCTCATCATTCAGGCTGGCTGTCAGTCAGTACTGGGGAGTGCAGTTACTGCCACAGCTCTATATACTGAGTGGTGACTGACGCAGAGTCAGCACCATCCCAATGACTGAAAGCCGAACACTACTGGGAGAGAATAAAGCAGATCTAGCACAGTACCTGTGTTGCAAACATTTTGTGAATCATCCTATTCCCATTTTAATAAAGGAGCTGTATTGTCATTTATCAGCTCTGAGACAATAATGCAGCTCTTAACTAAATGTCAGTAAAAGTAGTGTCATTTTATAAGCCAATGCTTTAAGAGGAACCACAAATAAGGCTACAAGCAGCAGCCACTTCACTAATGTAACCTATTTGTTGCACTGAACAAAATACCTTTTCAGCCAATTTCTGTTTCTTTTCAAGTTTTTCTTTCTTTCTGATCTCCTAAAAAACATGAACAGTGCAAATGTGATACTCAAAATTCTGCAACCAACATGGGTTACTATACCAACTCAGAAATTTATTTACATAATTTAAGGTTGAAGGTAGACCAAGTCCATTGAGGTCAACCCATTCGGGTGGGGTGACCAACAGTATAGGGTATAACAAGAATATTACAACTATGCTTTAGTAAACAGATTAGTAACAAGCAAAATGGCTTAAATTAGTGACAAAGCTGATTGTACCTACATAAGGCCATCATGCACAGGTGGCTTACCTCTTGCTGCTGCTGTTCCATTTTAGTTAAGAGGAACTTAGAATAAATGTTGCTTTTCTCAAGCAAATGTTGAAGCCTCTTGAACCGCATTTCATTGGAATCTCTTTCCCAAGACATACGAGCCTGTGAGATAGATCAAGTACATTACGGAGACTTGCATTGGACGTCCCATACATACAGTCTGTACAGCGAACACTAATAAGCTGTAGTTACAGCATTTACTTGTAGCAGCTATGAAACTATAATCTGGTCAGTCAACCAAAAACAATCCTTTATACCCCCCCCCCCCATGGTAAGCGTTTGCTAAAAGAGAACAGCTTTTTTTTCCTTTTGTTATATTATTTCCCGCAGGAATAACCTACAAAGCAACTTGAAAACTTATGTTTGAAGGAGTACAGTAAAATAGCACCAATATGTTAAATGAGTCTCCAAGCTCCATTTTAACAATGAAAGTTTGCCGGGGTAATTATTGTAAAACCAATATTACCTTTTCCATCATCTTTTGCTCTTCTACTTTAGCCGCCTCCTCCAGTTTCTCCTCCTCTTTTATCATATCGGCAGTTATTCCATCAAGGGACGAATCCATGTCGGAGTGTGGAGAAACTGAGGATACAAAAAGTAAATTGTGCATTAGTTGCAGTGAGAGGCCTCAAAGCAGTGGGACCCTTCTAAATAGCACTCAATACAACCACCTCTTTTCAATGCAGCTACACCATAAAACTGTTAGGCTATGTGCCCACATAGCAGAAATGCTGCGGAAATATCTGCAGCATTTCCGCAAGCCCCTGCTGCGGGTAAAATACATGCGGAATTCACATGCGTTTTCCAGCAAAACAAGCGTTTTTATCTTGCCGAATGCTTGTGCTTTTCCAAGCGATTTGAAGCATCGCTTGGAAAGGTGATTGACCGCTACGTCATCTGGGGTGATTCTTGCAAAGCACGCCAGTGAACGGAAGATGCTGGCCGTGTGGCTGAGAGGCGGGAAGGCTCCGGGGGCCATCAGAAGGTGAGTATATCACTTTTTTTATTTTAATTCTATTTTATAAAGAAATATAGTACCCAGGGCATGGAGGAGAGTCTCCACTCCTCCAGACCGTGGATACCATACGCACATGAAGCGTTCACCTCACGCATGGTGGGCATAGCCACATGCGTAAAGTGAGCGTTTCAATGCAATCCTATGGCGCCGCGATTCTGCAAAGTTAATGAACATGCTGCAGATTTTACTGCTATGCAATTCCACAGCGGTAAAATTCGCAGCATTGACACAGCAACTGCGGAATCCCATAGGATTGCATGGGATGAGTTAGCGTTTAAGCTACGGAAAAAAAGTGGCAAAAACGCTTAAAAAACGCAACGTGGGCACACAGCCTTATAACTGCACCGAGAGCACCACAAAGTGTCTGTAGTGGTCATGGTCAAAGTGTAAGTGAATTCAATGTTTATATTTAGAAACTTATCCCCACTTGCTTCAATAGTCCCCTTAGGAGACTAGAAGATGCAATCATCCAATTGTGCTACACATAGCAGGGCTTCAGCTCTGCAACAGAACTGATCATTGTTTTGAGTGCTGGCTACAGTGCGACGCTCATAGCAGATGAGCAATGACAACCACAGGGGTCTACTGTAGACCCCAGGTTGTTATGCCAACCCTGTTACATGACTGCAGGGTAACGAAAGGCAGGATTTAGTGATGCACTTCTGGTGCAGAAATGTTAAATGCTGCTGTCGAAGACTGACAGTGGCATTTAACATGTTAACAGCTGCAGATTAATCGCAATTCTACCCACGTCTGATCAGATCAGCTGACATGCTGGAAAAGATGCTGGCTCAGCTCCGGAGTTTGAATGGAGTGCAAGAATACGACCTATGAAGTATAGGCATGTCATAGGTAGTGAAGGGATTAAAGGTAGTCAGTAGGATCAACCCTCCCAAGACATTTATATGGGCCTGTAGGTCATAGAAAGCTGAATAAAAGGATATAAAAAAGTATAATTTCTTATTCCAGAGAAATCCACATTTCTTTTTTTCCCCTCTCATACGTGAATGAGCATCTCAGGGCTATGGGCCAGACACTGATCTGCCTCCAGAGCTTATTTTATATGAAGAGGAGTTATCAGTGTAATGGCTGCTCTCTGCAGAGCTGTGTGCAATTATACCTCACATTTGCAGGTTTCTCTCAGCTTCAATCTCAGTCACACTGGGCTGCAGAGTGCTGCAATACAGTAGAGCTGTGAGAGCTGCAGTTACCAAATTGTTTGTAAGACAAAGTTCACTTTTACTGTAGAGTTTGTTACATGTCTCACTGGTAACTGCAGCTTATATTTATTATAAGCCCCGAAAGCGGAGTCTCATGCAGATCAGGGTCCAACCACTGTCCTGAACAGCTAATTTACATACAAGAAAAACATGGATTTCTCTAGATTAAGATATCGGATCTCATTTATTTTTTTCAGCTTCCTATGATCTTCATGCCCATATAGGCTGCTTAGGAGGGACGATCCTACTGACCGAATCCCTTTAAACTTAGTTTGGCCACGCAATAGTACGCCCGAGGTCAGATCCCCCACTTTGGTGAGGGCTCTGGTGGTGAGCCAGCATCAGAGCTGGGACATGTCAGCTGTTCAAAACAGCTAACATGTGCCCGCAATAGGAGCAGAATCACGATCCGACTGCCTATTAACTAGTTCAATGCCATTGTCAAACGCTGACAGCAGCGTTTAAGAGCTTCCAGCCGCTGGGCCAGAAGTACGCTCATTGCCGACCCCTGTCACTTGATCACAGATCAGCGATGCGTTGGCATAACAACCAGAGGTGGTCTCAGAGACCTTTATGGTTGTTGATGCCAGATTGCTATGAGCGCCACGCCGGTGATCGGCGCTCATAGCAATGCTGTAATTCTGCTACATATAGGCAATCTGCTCATCGCCTACATGTAGCAGAGCGATCAGGCTATTGAAACATGCCAAAGTTTAAAAAAAAAAAAAAAAAAAAAAAAAAAAAAAAAAAAAAAAAAAAAAAAAGGTAAACCCAAATCACTTAACGGCGTAGCGGTAAAAGAAAATCAGATTACTTTTTTTGGTCGCCACGACATTGCATTAAAATGCAATAACAGGCAATCAAGAGGTCATATCTGCACATAAATGGTATCCTTAAAAACGTCAGCTAAGCACACAAAAAGAAAGCTCTGACCCAACCCCAGATCCGGAAAAATGGAGATGCTACGGGCAGGGCTGTGGAGTCGGTAAGCCAAACCTGCGACTCCGACTCCACAATTTCCCTTCCACCGACTCCGACATATATTACTTATATTTAAGTGAAAAATGTATTGTAGTACAATGTGAACATCAGACATTTAATCATTTTTATGATACAATAATCAAGACATTTAGATAGAACATAATATATTTATTGGAATACAACTTTAGAACAAAAAACTAAAAATTGTAAATATGTAATACACTAATATCGATTACATATATATCACTATGTAATAAACTATTTAAGTGGCAAAAAAAAACAGTTTTCAACAAAAACATACTAAACATTTGTGCAGTCTATGAATTTGTTCTAAGGAATAGAATTGCCTCCATCAGATCCTCCTTCATAGATTACCTCAAATCTGACCTAATAATTTTAAGGCCAGAGAACAACCTCTCTACACTAACTTGGGTTGGAAGGCAAAGCCATAACCACATGGGCAACATCTAACAATTTCCAAGTATAAAGGAATTGCCTCATGCACAGTCAGTTTTGATGAACGGTTGAATTTTTCTCTCTTTGAGAGCAAGTGAAACATTTTGCTGAAATATGGTCAATCTGCTTGCTATAGGAGACGTAGTGAAATCTTTTTCCTTTCAGCAACGCTTTGCCTGCTCCATATCATCCAAATACTTGTCAAACTCCTCATCTGATGAGGATGAAGATATGGCAGCAGTAGCACTGTCAGGACCCAAGTCCTCTTGCACCTGGCAGTCCTCCTGTAGGCCACTCATCCTAACTGCTCCCTCAGCCAGAGCTTCTTTTCCTTTAGTAAGCTGTTGATCATCAAGCAATAGACGATCACTTGGGTCCACATAAACAGCTGCCAGAAAAATGTTATTTTCCAATAGCTGGGTGTCTCCCTGTCATTGAAGCAGAAATGCCATCTGCGATTAAATCTCCTCTTTGGGACAGGCAAAATAGCAAGTTCTTCCACTCCCTTATGAAAAGGCCAGGAGTTAAATCCTCAGCTTGTAATTTTTTAGTCACGGTAAATAGGTGATTAAGCAATTCCTTCAATTCAGCCACCTGTGTCCATTGACCTTCATTTAGGGTTACCTGAGGGTTCGCCATATCTATAAGAAACGGTTTTAGCCAGGATCAAAACTGGGGGGCAGAATCTCATACTGCACACCTCAGCTGCTGCAGAACCTTATACTGCACACCCCTACACTTGAAAATAAAGCCTGCACCTTAAGATGTGGTGAATGCAGTCTATTTATTCCAACTATCAATTGATGTGTTACTGAAGATGAGCAATGCCTGTCCTGGGCGTCCTTTTGGGCAGCTATGAGGTGTACCTGACAGGTGCTTTAACCCCTTCACCCCCAAGGGTGGTTTGCATGTTCATGACCGGGCCAATTTTTACAATTCTGACCACTGTACCTTTATGAGGTCATAACTCTGGAACGCTTCTATGGATCCCGGTGATTCTGACATTGTTTTCTCGTGACATATTGTACTTCATGTTAGTGGTAAAATTTCATTCAAATAACTTGCATTTATTTGTGAAAAAAACGGAAATTTGGCAAAAATGTTGAAAATGTCGCAATTTTCCAACTTTGAATTTTTATGCCCTTAAATCAGAGATACGGCACACAAAAAAACTTGATAACTAACATTTTCCACATGTTTACTTTACATCAGCACAATTTTGGAACCAAAATTTTTTTTGTTAGGAAGTTATAAGGGTTAAAAGTTGACCAGCGATTTCTCATTTTTACACCACCATTTTATTTTTAGGACCACATCACATTTGAAGCCACTTTGAGGGGTCTATATAATAGAAAATACCCAAAAGTGACACCATTCTAAAAACTGCACCCCTTAAGGTGCTCAAAACCACATTCAAGAAGCTTATTAACCCTTTAGGTGCGTCACAGGAATTTTTTTGAATATTTAAAAAAAAAAACATGAACACCTAACTTTTTTTCACAAATAAATACTTCAGGTTCAATTTTTTTTTATCTTACCAAGGGTGACAGGAGAAATTGGACTGCAAAAGTTATTGTGCAATTTGTCCTGAGTACACTGATACCTGATTTGTGGGGGGGGGAACGACTTACGGCGCATGGCATTGCTCAGAATGGAAGGAGCGCCGTTTGACTTTTTCAATGCAAAATTGGCTGGAATTCAGATCGGACACCATGTCACGTTTGGAGAGTCCCTGATGTACCTAAACAGTGGAAACCCCCTACAAGTGACCCCATTTTGGAAACTAGACCCCCCAAGGAACTTATCTAGATATGTGGTGAGAACTTTGAACCCACAAGGGCTTTACAGAAGTTTATAACGTACAGCGGTAAAATTAAAAAATCATTTTTTCCACAAAAATGATCTTTTCACCCCAATTTTTATTTTCCCAAGGGTAACAGCACCCTAAAAGTTATTGTGCAATTTGTCCTGAGTACGCTGATACTCCACATGTGGGGGTAAACCACTATTTGGGCGCATGGCAGAGCTCGGAGGGGAAGCAGCGCCATTTGACGTTTTTGGCTGGAATTGAGATCGGACACCATGTCGCGAGTGGAAACCCCCACAAATGACCCCATTTTGAAAACTAGACCCCCTAAGGAACTTATCTAGATGGGAGGTGAGCACTTTGAACCCCCAAGGGCTTCACAGAAGTTTATAATGCCCAGGCATGAAAATAAAAAAATCGTATTTTTTCCACAAACATGATCAATTATTCCCCAATTTTTATTTTCCCAAGGGTAACAGGAGAAATTGAACCCCAAAAGTTGTTCAATTTGTCCTGAGCAGCCGACACCCCATATGTGGTAGAAAACTACTGTATGGACACGTCAGGGCTCGGAAGGGAAGTAGTGACGTTTTGGAATGCAGACATTGATGGAATGGTCTGCGGGTGTCATGTTGCCTTTGGAGAGCCCCTAATGTACCTAAACAGTGGAAACCCCCCACAAGTGACCCCATTTTGGACACTAGACCCCCCCACGGAACTTATCTAGATGTGTGGTGAGCACTTTGAACCCCCAAGTGCTCACAGAAGTTTATAACGCTCGGACGTGAAAATAAAAAAATCATTTTTTTTCCACAAAAATGATATTTTTGCCCTCAATTTTTTATTTTCCTAAGGGTAACAGGAGAAATTGGACCCCAAAAATTGTTTTGCAATTTGTCCTGAGTAGGCTGATACCCTACATGTGGGGGTAAAACACTCTTTGGGCGCATGGCAGAGCTTGGAAGGGAAGGAGCACCATATGACTTTCAACTCAGAATTGGCTGGAATTGAAATCAGACGCAATGTTGCATTTGGAGAGCCCCTGATGTGCCCAAACAGTGGAAACCCCCAAATCTAACTCCAACCCGAACCCCAACACACCCCTAACCCTAATCTCAGCCCTAACCCTAACCCAAGCCCTAACCCTAACGGAAAAATGGAAATAAATACATTTTTTTAATTTTATTATTTTTCCCTAACTAAGGGGGTGATAACGGGGGGTTTGATTTACTATTTATGGCGGTTTTTATTTTTGGCAGCTGTCGCACGCTAAAAGACGCTTTATTGTAAAAATAGTTTTTGCATCACCACATATTGAGAGCTATAATTTTTCCGTATTTTGACCCACCGAGTCATGTGAGGTCTTATTTTTTGCGGGACGAGTTGACGTTTTTATTGGTACCATTTTCGGGCACGTGACATTTTTTGATCGCTTTTTATTCCGATTTTTGGGAAGCAGAATGAACAAAAACCAGCGTTTCATGAATTTCTTTTGGGGGAGTGCGTTTACACCGTTCCGCGTGCGGTAAAATTGATAAAGCGGTTTTATTCTTCGGGTCAGTACGGTTACAGCGATACCTCATTTAGGTCTGTTTTTTGTTTTGTCGGTTTGTTGCAATGAAAACCATTTTATATAAAAAAATAATTATTTTTGCATCGCTTTATTCTGCGAGCTATAACTTTTTTATTTTCGCTGATGATGCTGTGTGGCGGCTCGTTTTTTGCGGGACAAGATGACGTTTTCAGCGGTACCATGGATATTTATATGCATCTTTTTGATCGCGCGTTATTACACTTTGTTTGGCGGTATGAAATCATTTTTTGCTTCATTTTTTATTTTTTAAGGGGTTCGCTAAAGGGGTTAACTAATGGGACAGTTTTATAGGGCGGGTCATTACGGACGCGGCGATACCTAATATGTGTACTTTTATTGTTTTGGTTTTTTTTTATTTTCAAAAAATGAATTTATTGGGGAATATTTTTTTTTTTTTTTACCAATTTATTTGGCGATTTTTTAAAAATTATTTTTACACTTTATTTTTTTTTTTTACTTTATTACATAGTCCCAGGTGGGACATCACTGTCCTGTGACAGATCGCTGATCTGTCACATCACAGATCACTGTGACAGATCAGCAATCTGTCACAGGCATTGAAGAAGACTTCCTCTTGCCTCCGCTTTGCAGGCACTGAGGAAGCCAGCTTCTTCCAGGCCCCCGTCGCCATCTTGGATTCGGGGGCCTGGAGGAAAGGAGCCCCCCGCAGCAGCGCTGCACATTGCGCTGCCGTGGGGGGGCTCAGGGAAGCACGGAGGGAGCCCCCTCCCTGCCGATGCTTCCCTTTAACTCCTGGTACACCGCGATCATGTTTGATCGCGGTGTGCAAGGGGTTAACGTGTCGGGGCAGTCCGTGACCACCCCTGACACATTGTGCCGGGTGTCAGCTATGATAATCAGCTAACACCCGGCCGCGATCAGCGGCGCTCACCACGTGGGCGCCGCTGATCGCGGTAGACGTACTATCCCGTACATGGGCATAGGGGACGGGTCCCATGGACGGGATAGTACGTCAGATGTCAGGAAGGGAGTTTAAAAAAAAAAAAAAAAAAATGGAGTGTTAGTCTGTGTGCTACCGGCTTTCATTGTTTTTGGTACAGATAAGATATGGCTGGACAGATATGGATAAATGGATAGAGCAGATTTCTAATCTGCTTTTGCTATTGAAAACATTATCTATGAGCTGAAAAACCTTTCAGGTGATGCAGATTTTTTAAAAAGCTGATCTGCTTTAGCAGCTGAAATACGTATCCTCAAAAAACAGCAAAAACGCTGTGTGTGAATGTAGCCTTAGATCAGGAATAGAACAGCCATTTATAGGACACTTCATAACTTTCCCAAATTCCTATGAAAAAATAGTCAGCACATTCTGCATTGAACTACTGTACCCAATTTATTATATATTTTAGGAATCGGACCATTTTATACCGACTACACCAAAATGAGCTACGACTCCAACTCCACAGCCCTGGCTACTGGTATCGGAATACTGTGCAATTTATTTTTTAGCAACTTGGATTTAAAAAAAAAAAAAAAAAAAAAAAAAAGGTGACAAAACATTGGTCATGCACCCAAAATGGTACCAATAGAGACGAGCTTTCAAAGCAAAAACAACTTTCATGCATAGATACAATTTCTTGAACCTAGAAGTCCAAAATGAGTTAAAAGTAAAAACAACCCAACTACCTCATGGCCCCATCCACAGATTAAATACATTTCTTCAACTGAATAATCTGTTTAAGTTAGCAGTACCTACACCATTTTTTTGGCGGGACACAGATTGAACCCAAAATTCTCTCTCTCAAAATCAAATAGGCTTTATTGGCAGGACCAAAATACAATTAGTGTTGCCAAAGCAAGAAAAGAAGTGTGGCAGGGGAGTGGATTAGGGTAGTGGGGATGGGGTGTTGGGGGCAAAATTTGGGGAGTGATTGTCCATTTGGAGGTCTTTAGTTCCTCTCATCTTATGACATGTGGTGACATATTGGGCGGAGACCTCCACCATTGATTCTTCTTCCCCCAATAGGATGCAGAGTTTCCTCTCCTCGTCCATGGATGGGAAGTCTGGGGTATGGGTGGTAAGTTTCTGGAAGTGGGAGTCCCTCACTGCTGAGTATTTGTTGCAGTGCAGCAGGAAATGCACCTCATCTTCCAGAGCCCCCTGCTGGCACAGTCTGTTCTCTCGTGGCTTGTATGTCTGTCGGTGCTGCCCTGTTTCCACCTCTAGGTTGTGGGCGCTTAATCTGTATATACTCAAGGTCTGCCTGTCTTTGGGGTGGCGTAGCCTTTCCAGGTATGGAGCCAGTGTGTAGTCCCTCCGCAGTGACCGGTAGATGGTGAGTTTCTGGGATTTCTCCAATTCACTCTTCCAACCCTCTATGTATTGCATCTTGCAGCTCTCTGAGATCTCTTTTATTTGGGCTTTAGTTAGGGTGTGTTGCTGACTTTGGTTGAGCTGGCTGCCGAGGTTCCTGGCTTGCTCTTGGCTCTGCAGGGCTTTATGATGGTAGGAGCTGGGGTTGCTGTTCTGTATATGCGCCTGGTGTGATAGCGCCCTCTTGTGTATAGTGAGCCATAAGGGGAATCGGCCCAGCTCTGCCCGACAGGCTATGTTTGAGGTGCTGCGATGTACCTGGAGGAGATATATGCAGAACTCCAGATGGAAGACTTCGGTTGGGCTGGAATCCCACTTTTTCTGGTCTGGATAGGTTGCTGGACCCCATACCTCGCTGCCATATAGCAGTATAGGTGTGATGACGCTGTCGAATATCTTGAGCCAGACTCTCACCGGTGGTACATTTGTCTTCTGATGGCATAGAAGGTTCTGCATGCTTTCCCTTTCAGGGTCTCTGCTGCTTGCTTGAGGCTCCCGGTTTGGCTTCGCTCCAGACCGAGGTAGGTATAGCTGCTTGTCTTCTCTAGCGTGGCACCATTTAGTGTGAGGGAGGAAGTGGAGGTTTCTTTAGAACTCCTCTTTTGAAACACCATGACTTTGGTATTCTTTTGGTTGATGGGCAGCACCCATGTGGTGCTGAATGTTTCCAGCACGGCCAAGCTATCTTGGAGGCCTCTCTCGGTTGGGGAAAGCAGCAGGAGGTCATCTGCATACAGCAGGATCTTCACCTCTCGGTCGTGCAGGCTGAGACCTGGGGCAGAGGATTCTAGGGCCGCTGCCAGTCCATTTATGTAGATGTTAAATAGAGTTGGGCTCAGGCAGCAGCCCTGTCTTTCCCCACAGCACTGCCGGAAGAAGGCCGTCCTCTTTCCATTCACCTTCACGCTGCACCGATTCTCAGTGTATGAGCTCTTGATGACGTCGTAGGTTCTGCCACCTATTCCGCTCTCCAGGAGTTTCAGGAACAGACCTGGGTGCCACACTGAGTCAAAGGCCTTCTTGAAGTCCACAAAACATGCAAATATTTTCCCGTTTTTTTCTATGGATGTGGGTCTTGATGAGGCTTTGCAGGGTGTAGATGTGATCCATGGTGCGATGGTTTGGAATGAACCCAGCTTGGTTTCTGCTGAGGGTGTCCCGCTGGGTGAGGAAGGTGATGATCCTTTTGTTAATAATGCTGGTAAATAGTTTTCCCAGAATGCTGTTAACACATTCCTCTGTAGTTTGCTGGATCATATCTGTCTCCATTCTTGTAGATGGGCGTTATGAGACCTTGATTCCAGCTTTTTGGGAAGTAGCCAGCACTCAGGATGTGGGTGAATAGTTTTGCCAGTGCTGCATGTATATCTGGGGAACTGAATTTGATCATCTCTGGCAGGATGCCATCACTGCCCGCGGCCTTCTTGCATTTCATAAATTTGATACTGTCTTTTATTTCCAGCACACTGATTGGTATGTCCAGAGGATTTTGGAAGTCTTTGATTGTCTCCTCCATGTCTCTGAGTTTAGTGGTTAGGTGCTTCTGTTATGGTGTTAGGTCTTCTTCTGGTATGTTCTTGTAGAGGCCTTTGAAGTAGCTGTGCCAGATGTTGCCATTTTGGATGTGGAGGGTGCTCTGCTTGGGCTTTGTGCCAATATGATTCCAGGTCTCCCAGAATGAGTTATCCTGGAGGGAGTCCTCAAGCTTCTGTAGTTCTTGCCAGATATGCCTGTTTTTCTCTCCCCCCCCCCCCCCCTTTTCCAACTGTTCTGTTATCCCATGGTCTGTACCAATTGTGCAGACAGGGGTGTGCTGATAAGGCTATGGTGGCATACTAATTAGGCTTTATACCCTAAACCAATCCTCCTACAAGCACTTACATAAGGTGTCACGTATCCTCCCAGCTGCTTACACAATGCAATGTGAAATTTGCAAAAAGTACTTAAACAACTTTAAACATAACTGAACCCCACAGATGTTCAATGGGATTTAGATCCAGACTCATTGCTGCCACTCCAGAACTGTTTCCATCCATTTCTGTGATCTTCTTGAAGCATGTTTGAGGGTCATTGTGATGCCTGAAAACCTAGGACACAAACCCAGATTCTGATACTGGGCATTACATTGCGACCCAAAATCCTTTGGTAATCTTCAGATTTCATGTCTTGCACAGTCAAGGCACCCAGTGCCAGAGCAAGCAAAACCACAATATATCTTTACACTGCCACCATATTTAACTGTAGGTACTGTTTTTTTTCTTTGCCTCATTCCATTTTCACTGAACAGTAGGATGATGGTCTTACAAAAAAATAGGGATTTGTGTACTCACCATAAAATCCTTTTCTCCGAGCCAATCATTGGGGAACAGACCGTGGGTGTTATGCTGCTGGCCACTAGGAGGACACTAAGTAAACCAGAAAAAGTTAGCTCCTCCCCTGCAGTATACACCCTCTCGCTGGCTGAGATTTCTCCAGTTCGGTGAAAAAAGCAGGAGGAGCATAAACAGTCAAAAATAACCATAACTGTCAATGCTTAAGAATGCTACAGTGAACCAATAGGCTAAACAGGGTGGGTGCTGTGTCCCCCCCAATGATTGGCTCGGAGAAGAGGATTTTACGGCAAGTACACAAAAATCCCCATTTCTCCTACGCCTCATTGGGGGACACAAACAGTAGGACGTCCTAAAGCAGTCCCTGGGTGGGGGAGCATACATCTGCTAATACCCCATGTACCACTGAGTCAACACCGTGGTACTGCCGATTGCAGGCTGCGTCTGCTGAGAGCTTCATCCGCAGAGGCCTGAGAATGAATTAGGCAATGTTTGTAAAGGTATGCAGGCTGGACCAAGTCGCAGCCTTGGGGACAGGCCTGAGAATGAATTTGGTAATGTTTTGTAAAAAGTATGCAGACTGGACGAAGTCGCAGCCTTGCAGACCTGTTATGTTGAGGCCTGGTGCCGAATGGCCAAAGAGGCACCCACTGACCGGGTAGAGCACGCCTTAATCTCCGCTGGGACAGGCGCGTTCCTGACACTGTAGGATTCCTGAATCGCCAGGCGAATCCACCTGGCTAGCGTTGCTTTTTACGCGGCTAGACCCTATGCCCCTCTGGAAGCATGAACAGGGCATCTGACTTGTGGAAGGGAGCCATCCGCAAGATGCAGTGTCAGTGCCCTAACCACATCCAGGGTGTGGAGGGCCTTCTCAATGCGATGGACTGGCACCGGAACAAAAGGAAGGCAAAACAAATTCCTCGTTGAGATGGAAAGAGAGGACCTTGGGCAGGAAGGACGGGGACATCCTGAGAACTTTTCCTGATGAAAATTCAGAAACTGAGAAGAGCAGGACAGGGCTGCCAATTCTGAAACTAGTCTGATTGACGTAGTTGCCACTAGAAAGACCACCTTCCAAGAGAGGATGGTCAGTGGCACATCCTGCAGCAGTTCGAAAAGGAACCTCCTGTAAGGCCCCGAGAATCAGGTTAAGGCCCCAAAGAGTCCAATGGCCTTCTATAAAGGAGACGCCACATGGGAAAATCCCTGAATGAACACCCTGAGCTGAAGCTTGGTGGCAATTTGTGTTGGAAAAGCACTGACAAGGCAGAAATTTGGCGCTTGAGCGAGCTAAGCTCGAGGCCTGATATTAATCCAGATTGAAGGAATTCCACTACGGCCAGAATGGAAAACACCAGAGGTGATCAACCATGAACCTTGCACCACGAAAAAAGAAGGCTGTCCAGGTGCTGTGATAGATGCGCATGGACACAGGCTTCCTAGTACTAATCATTGTGGAAATCACGCCATGAGAGAGCCCAGCCTGAGCTAAAAACCAGGATTCAACGGACATGCCATCAAAGACAGGGCCCCGGAGATCTGGGGGTAAATCGGGCCCTGCGAGAATAGATCCATACGATCTGAAAGTCGCCAGGGGACGTCAGCGACTAGTTGTATTAGTTCTGCATACCATGCTTGGCGTGGCCAATCTGGCGCAACTAGGATCACTGGTACTCCCTCCGCTCTGATCCTCTTGATGACCGTCGGAAGTAAGGGAGGGGGGGGGGTAGGCCATGAGATCCACATCCAGAGTCCCCCAACGATGACAAATCTGCTGTAAGATTTAATGATGAAGAGACCACTTCCCCGAGGCAATGCCTTGGTGACTGAGAAAATCTGCCTTCCAATTTTCCAAGCCTGTGATGTGGCTTGCTGAGATGGGCGAATGGTTGGTCTCAGCCCCATGGAAGATGTACAGTTGTGGCCAAAAGTATTTGACACCCCTGCAATTCTGTCAGATAATACGGTTTCTTCCTGAAAATGATTGCAAGCAAATTCTTTGGTACTATCTTCATTTAATTTGTCTTAAATGAAAAAACACAAAAAGAATTGTCTTAAAGCCAAATTGGATATAATTCCATACCAAGCAAAAAAGAGGGGGGAAAAAAGTATTAGCAGTGTTCAAAAAATCATGTGATGCTTCTCTAATTTGTGTAATTAACAGCACCTGTAACTTACCTGTGGCACCTAACAGGTGTTGACATTAACTAAATCACACTTGCAGCCAGTTGACATGGATTAAAGTTGACTCAACCTCTGTCCTGTGTCCTTGTGTGTACCACATTGCGCATGGAGAAAAGAAAGATCAAAGAACTGTCTGAGGACTTGAGAAACCAAATTGTGAGGAAGCATGAGCAATCTCAAGGCTACAAGTCCATCTCCAAAGACCTGAATGTTCCTGTGTCTACCGTGCGCAGTGTCATCAAGAAGTTTAAAGCCCATGGCACTGTGGCTAACCTCCCTAGATTTGGATGGAAAAGAAAAATTGACAAGAGAATTCAACGCAAGATTGTGCGGATGTTGGATAAAGAACCTCGACTAACATCCAAACAAGTTCAAGCTGCCCTGCAGTCCGAGGGTACAACAGTGTCAACCCGTACTATCTGTCGGCGTCTGAATGAAAAGGGACTGTATGGTAGGAGACCCAGGAAGACCCCACTTCTTACCCCGAGACATAAAAAAGCCAGGCTGGAGTTTGCCAAAACTTACCTGAAAAAGCCTAAAATGTTTTGGAAGAATGTTCTCTGGTCAGATGAGACAAAAGTAGAGCTTTTTGGGCAAAGGCATCAGAGTTTACAGGAGGAAAAAAAAAAAAAAAAAAAAAAGGGCATTCAAAGAAAAGAACACGGTCCCTACAGTCAAACATGGCGGAGGTTCCCTGATGTTTTGGGGTTGCTTTGCTGACTGGCACTGGACTGCTAGACCATGTGCATGGAATTATGAAGTCTGAAGACTACCAACAAATTTTTCAGCATTATGTAGGGCACAGTGTGAGAAAGCTGGGTCTCCCTCAGAGGTCATGGTCTTCCAGCAGGACAATGACCCAAAACACTTCAAAAAGCACTAGAAAATGGTTTGAGAGAAAGCACTGGAGACTTATAAGGTGACCAGCAATAAGTCCAGACCTGAATCCCATAGAACACCTGTGGAGAGATCTAAAAATGGCAGTTTGGAGAAGGCACCCTTCAAATATCAGGGACCTAGAGCAGCTTGCCAAAGAAGAATGGTCTAAAATTCCAGCAGAGCATTGTAAGAAACTCATTGATGGTTACCGGAAGCGGTTGGTCGCAGTTATTTTAGCTAAAGGTTGTGCAACCAAGTATTAGGCTGAGGGTACCAATACTTTTGTCTGGCTCATTTTTGGAGTTGTGTGTGAAATGATCAATGTTTTGCTTCTGTGTTTTTTTTTTTTTTCATTTAAAACAAATTAAATGAAGATAATACCAAAGAATTTGTGTTTGCAATCATTTTCAGGAAGAAACTGAGTATTATCCGACAGAATTGCAGGGGTGTCAATACTTTTGGCCACAACTCCAACTCACTTCTTGCATGGCTATCCTGCCCCGGGTACCTCCCTGATGGTTGATATACGCTACAGCCGTGGCATTGTCGGATTGAGACCTGCAAAGAGATGGTGAAAACTCTGATTGTTCGTATCTCCAAATGTTAATTGGGAGACGTGACTCTTGGGTTGACCAGTGACCCTGTGCCGTGTGGCGACGAGAGACCGCACCCCAACTGAGGAGACTTGCGTCGGTTACTACCAACCATCCTACTGGGGGGGTAAAGACCTCCCTTGATTCAGGGAGGACCACAGTGTCCACCACCTGAGGGATTGCCTGTCCCGCAGGGACGGAGGAATCCGACGGTCCAGGGAGAACGGGTTCTTGTCCCAAGCTAACAGCAACGCATGTTGTAAGGGACGGAGTTGGAACTGTGCAAATTGAACTGCTTCCATAGCTGCCACCATCCTTCCGAGAACTCTCATGCTGAAACGAATGGAGTGAGAAACTGGTCGAGAAAGGCTGCGCTGCTTGCTGTAAGGCTTGGGTCTCTCCTGAGTGTGAGCCGGTCCTGAGAGACTTTTCGCAGTCTTCCACCCTAGGCAAGAAAGTGTATTTACGGATCACCACAGATTCCTCGCCGGCTGGGACGGACCCTTGATGAGCAGGTCGTCCAGATATGGCAACACTGCCACTCCGAGAGTAAAGCAAAAAACACAAATATCCTAAACTAAAAAGTTATCCTTGTTCACATTCACGTCACTTGGCAAGTGAAAAGGTTATAAATACTAGAGTAGGACTGTCCCACAAGGGTTGCCGTGACGTGGCGGGATGGCTTGTACATTATTTTGAGCAAAATTATTTTTACTAAAAACCCTTATTATTACTTTTATGCATTATTTGCAGTTTATTTTTACTTTAGTTTAGGATATTTGTGTTTTTTGCTGTTTTCTCTGGTTAATGGTCATGTGTTAATATGCACTTACATTGTGCATACACATTAACTTACTTTCTCAGTTCAGACTCCAGCTTTTTTTCACTCCTCAAGAGAGTCAAGAATGGCCATGACAGCCACCATGACCTTGGTAAAGACCCTGGGAGCGGTGGCGAGTCCAAAGGGCAAGGCCACCACCTAGAAGTGTTCGTGAGTTGCAAGACGCAGGAACTACTGGAGGGATGGGCAGATTGGAATCTTAAGGTAAGCGTCCTTGATGTCGATGGATGCTAGGAACTGTCCCTTTTCCATGGAAGCGACAACTGATCGGAGAGTTTCCATTGATTTAACAATTTGAGAACCAGAATGGGTCGCATCGTCCCATTCCCTTTTGGAACCACAAAAAAGGTCTGAATAAAATCTCCTGAACCCTTCGTGAAGGGGGACCAGAATCATGACTCCGTCCCTTAGCAGAGCCTGAACAGCACAAAGGAAGGCTCTTGTCTTTCTCTTGGGGGGGGGGGGGGGGGGGGGAAGAGGAAAGGAAACCCGAGTTGGAGGGGGAGAAGAAATTCTATATTATATCCGAAGAACACCAGCTTCCTGACCCACTTGTCGTGATTGGGTAGATCTAGGAGCTCTGGCTCCCCTAGATCCAGAAGCCCTAGGCCTGGGTTTCCAAGAACAGTTAGGTCTGTATGAGATCTGGGAACTTCTGTCTCCGCACGGGGACCGACCTGATCCAAAAGAGAAGGTAGAGGACCAACCGGATTTGTTGCGAGAAGATCGAAAACGCGTCAGCTGTTGGTTGCGAAATGACCGAACAGCCCTTTGTTGAGGAAGGAATTTACTTTTTCCCCCGGTATCAGAAATGAGCTGGTCCGGTTTCTCTCCAAAAAGACGACCCGCTTGAAAAGGGGGGAGAAGTCAACAATCTTTTAGATGTGGCATCTACCCACCAGCCGTGGAGCCCTGTGGCTCTTCTAATGGAGATCACATTAGCAGCAGTTTGAGCCTCGCAATTGGCGGCATCAAAAGAAGCAGCTACTACAAAGTCCGCTGCGTGAATCATCTGGCTGGCGACAGTGGTTGCCTCCGGAGGAAGATTGGTGCCCTGGAAGTAATCAGGACTTCTGCCCAAGCGGCCATGCCTTAGTGACCTAAACCGCCGCGAAGGAAGGAAAAAACGCTGCTCTTGAAGCTTCCAAAATATTGAACGGGCAAGGTAGTCAATTTGACGATCGGAGGGGTTTCTGACTGAGGAACCCTCAGAAACAGATAGGAGAGTTGTAGAAGCAAGACGCAGTACAGGAGGGTCCACCGGAGGGAACTAATCTATCCTTCATTAGGTCTGGATCAAAAGGGTATTTAGCCAGTTAACTTTTGCCCAGTGAACCACTTATGTGGCCGATCCCCATGTTACTGGACGGCTGGTAAATCAGCGCACACGCTTGTTCCTTAAATGAGATAGGGATTGCTGGAGTTGGATTTCTCATCCAACTTCAGAATCCTGTTGACTGATTCTGAGAGAATCAAGCGACTCTTGATCAGATGGGGATTCTGAGGGGCTGACGCGACAGATACGAAGAGTCATGCTCGCTGCGAACCTCAGGAGAGGGCGAGCGACAGGAGTCGCTGAGGTGCAACTAGGGGACACGCCATAGGTCCGCTTTTCCAGAAAGTCCTCCCGGAGGGAGAATATAGCCTGGGTCAGAGACTCCACTGACCGTGACAGGGGCACAGCCCACTCAGGGGTACCAGATGCAGGAGGCCCGTCAGCAGCTGCTGTGAGGGGCGTTGGAGCACAGGCCAGGTGGCGGTCCGTGCATAACGGATTAGTTTGTGCACTGGGTAAGTGCCAAAGAAATGGTCTTGCAAGTGGTCGTACACACGGGAGAAAAAAAACGCAGTGTGCTTCTTAGCAGCCTGTTTAGGCTCCTTAGAGTGAGGCATAGCGCTCCAGAAAGGGTTAACAGCAGTTTGACTGCAGCTGCAGGGAATGTGCCAGGAAGGGGTTAGCTTTAATCTGAGGGCAGATGCAGCTTGCCCACGGTCCTGTTATGTCGCCCGGGAGGAAAACGGTGGCCCTGTGGCGTCACCTGGTATTCGGCTGCTCCTGAAAGGGTTAACTGCAGTAGAGGTAACAGACATGGCCCCGAAAATAAAATTGCACGTCTCGTTAGGATTGAGAGGTGCCAAGAGGAGGGGCAGTGACGATAGCGCAGGCGGCGCTATTCAAATTGCGGCCTAGTAGGCCGGAAAAGCCAGGGACTAAATTTTCGGCCTACCCGCGGTAGGCGCCATTTAAATTGCAGCCTAGCAGGCTGAAAAAGCCAGGGGCTAAATTTCTTCCCTCCTCATGGTAAGCGCCGGGCGGGAGGGGGGCCTCGACCGAGCACCAGTGTGCCGCCGCTGACCCCAAGTCAGCGCTTCTCCCAGGGACAAGGACCCGACCCCTTCACTCCTGTGCTCAGTCAGGTCGTCGCTGTCCGGGGTCTTCCAGTCTCATCCTCCAGGCGATGTAGCAGAGCTGAAGGAGGTTTTACAGGAGGGTATTGCTCAATTGATCCTCCCTCTGGGCAGGGGGACGGAGAGCTCGATTCAGGGCATCCAAAAAAGTGCTGTTCAGGTCTTTCTCCATGCACTCCTGTGCTACGTCCTGTTGCTCTTGTATCCGTGGAACCATCGTCAGAGGAATACATTTCCATTCGTCGCAGGAAAGTGTACGTGAAGGGTTACTCCACGTGCTTGCCTGTTGGTTCAGGGGAGAGCGGGCCATAGAAAGGAAGTCGCCCCATTCACTCCGTTAATTAAAAAATAAAAATTTACAGAAAATTCAAAAAAATAAATGGTGGGGTCTGAAACCAAACCCAAGTGCCTCCTATAGACACCATGTAAGAACTGGAGAAATCTCAGCCAGCGATAGGGTGTATACTGCAGGGGAGGAGCTAACTTTCTGGTTTACTTAGTGTCCTCCGAGTGGCCAGCAGCATAACACCCAGTCTGTGTCCCCCAATGAGGCATAGGAGAAAGCTCCATCTTTTGTTTCCGGTCCACAAGATGCTTTCCCGGATGAATTTTGGCTTACTCATGTACATCTTATCAAACTGCAGACTAGCCTTTTTAGGTCTATCAGTAGTGGTGTCCTCCTAGGTCTCTTGCTATAGAGCTTCATTTACCATATTTTTGGGATTTGGATTATGAGACTTTTTCCCCAAAAAAATTTTTGGGGGAAAAATGGAGATGTGTCTTATAATGGGATATACCTTAACGGACACAGTGGAGCAGGGTCCCGGGTCACTACTGGAGGAGGCAAGAGTGGAGCGTTGATGCAGACCACATGCCTGGGACAAGGGGGTGTTCTGATGTGCGCCACTGCGAGGGCTCTGCCAACATTTTGTGAAAGCCCAGAGCCCCTGCACTTACATAGTTTACTGTGCGGTGGACTCTGGGGAAAAAGCTGCAGGGGGAGGTGCATGCGCAGATCTCAGTAGATGAGATCTCAATCTGCACCTCCACCCCCCCAGCAATTTTCCCCAGAGTCCACTGCTTAGTAAACCATGTAAGTGCGGGGGCTCTGGGTTTTCACAAAATGTCAGCAGTGCCCTGCACCCCCAAACACCTGCAGCGTCACACATCGGAAAACCCCCTCATCCCAGCCTGCGGTCTGCAGCAACACTCCACTCTTGCCTCCTCCAACAGCAACCCTGCTTCACTGCAGCCACCACCCCCTGTAAGCAATAAGATGCATTTTTTTCTCCTATTTTTCCTCAAAATTTGAGGTGCATCTTATAATCCGCAAAATACAGCAATTCAAATGTAGACCACTACCCGCTATCTATGTCAGCGTGAACTGAACCCGGAAAAGAGAGCTTGAATTTCTTTGAAACTTTATTGGGGCTACTTATTCACCATCCTGCATTGCAACTTTTCATCACTTTCTCTGCCATAGGTTATAAAACTTATTGATTATGTAGAGCACCTTGGACAAAGGAACAGCAGGATCTCTGGAGATGGACTTGTAACCTTGAGATTACTGATCTTATTAAACTATTTTGGCACAAGTCCTCAGACAGTTCTCTTCCATTTCTGTTCTCCATGCTTAAGGCCAGGGTCACACATGCGAGAAACCCGGACGAGTCTCGTTCGTCAATACACAGTACTGCCGCCGGCACTCGGGAGTGGAGCGTGCGGCTGCATGTATTTCTATGCAGCTGCACTCTCTTCTCCCAAGTGCAGGCAGCAGTGCCAGGTAATGACGTGCGCAACTCGACTGAATTTCTCGCATGTGTGACCCCAGCCTTAGAGTGCCACACAGACAGTGCAAAGATGGAGTCAGCTTCTCCCCTTTTTATCTGGTTTCATGTGTTTTTTGTATGTTGCTTACAACTGTTACTTGCCACAAGTGAGTTTGAATGAGCATCACATGCTTGAACCAAAATTGTTTACCAACAATTTTGGTAAGGCGACAATTTTGTCAGACCTATTTTTGGAGTTGTGAAAAATGATGTTTTATTTTACTTTATATTCTGTTGCTCCAATACACAAAGGAAATAAACAGGTATAATTGATATTTTCTGGAATTAATACTTTTGGCCATGACCATCTCCTAAGGCTAAGTTCACACGTAGTGGAACTCACGGAAATTCCCGCAAGAGTTCCGGAATTCCATTCCGCGGGAAAAATCGCATTTTAAATTCCTGCGATTTTCCCGTGGAAAAACTAGCATTTTGCAAGCGTAATTAGCTTGCAAAATGCTAGCGTTTTCCAAGCGATCTGTAGCATCGCTTGGAGAACTGATTGACAGGTTGGTCACACTCGTCAAACAGTGTTTGACAAGTGTGACCAACTTTTTACTACTGAGGCTGCCTATGCAGCCTCAGTAGTAAAAGAAAATGTAAAAAAAAAAAAAAAGAAAAAAAAAAAAGAAGAAACTTCGCGATCCCGCGGGAACGGACGTCATCGCGGGCATTTTCGCAAAGGCTTACTGGGAACGGGAGCGTGGAGAGAGGTGGGAAGGCTGCACGGGACGTCGGTAGGCGAGAATAACAATATTTTTTATTTTAAATTCTATTTTTACAGGGATATGGTACCCAAAGCCCGGAGGACAGTCTCCTCTCCTCCGGACCGTGGGTACCATCCGCAATTGTTCTGCTTACTTTTCGCATGGTGTGCACTGCCACATGCGGGAAGTAAGCGGAACAATGCATTCCTATGGGTGCGGGATCATCGTGATTACACAAAATTAATGAGCATGCTGCGTTTACCGCGAAGCGATTCCGCCGCGGTAAAAACTGCAGCATTAGCACAGCATTGCGGAATCCCAAAAAAAAAAAAAAAAAAAAAAAAAAAAGACTGGTTTCCACACTATAAACTGCCTGTCATTCCATGAACTATTCTCACCAGTAAGGAAAGGTCCTTATCTGTCTGTTACACAATGTGTCTGCTGTGAGCAGACTATAAGGCTGGATTCAATGTATTGTCCACCAATGTGCGTAACAGCCAGACACTGTCAGTTTTTGCAGGGAATGTCTGCATGTTTTTGTAGTATGTTTCACAGATACATTAAACAAATAAAAGTCAGTTATGCAGTTCTAATGTATTTGTCAAAGGAACTAGCACTACAACACCTTCTGATGGGTATTGTCAAGTGTGGAAGTTATCCTCAACCCATAGGATAGTGAATAACTCACCGATCACTGGGGATCCACCTGGTGGGACCCACACTGATCCCAAGAACTCAATTGCTCTTCAATGGAGTAGTGGTTGACGAAGAGCATTGCCAAGTCATACAGTCTCAAAAAGGATAAATGGAGACTGGTGGGAACATGGCTCCACTGTGACACGCAGAATTACCAACCACATCAACTACATGTACACAGAAGCAACACAGCGCAGGGGTTTCAGTAAGTCTACAAGCCCACGTTAAGGTATATCAGTGCTTTGGGGGCAGCGTATTTTCGCTGCTTACAAAACATTGCATGCTAGATACTGCACTTACTGTTTAGGTACATGCGGATTACTGCATGTAATGACAGCCCATTGCTGAAAACACACAGTGGAGCCTAGTGTCTCCGCTACAGAATTGTACATGCTGCAGCTTGTAAACCCGCACAGTGGGCGAGTTTACAGTGTTAAGTAGAAGCACAGTCGGCACAGGATGTCTAGAAATCCTACCCACTGTGCTTGTAATGTAGAACGCAGTGTTCTGGACAGCGAGATACAATGCGTCCAAAACGTTGCTATTCCTCATCGTGGGCACTTTCTTGAAGGCTGTGTGCCCATGTCGCGTTTTTGCCACAGCAGAAACGCTTAAAAAACGCTAATAAAACACATCCCCATGCTGCAGATTTTACCACTGCGGAATCGCAGTGGTAAAATCCACAGTATGTCCATTATTTCTGCTCAGTCGCGGCGATTCCGCCGCCATAGGATTGCAGTCAAACGTTCACTTTACGCATGTGGCTATGCCCACCATGCGTGAAGTGCGTGCTTCATGTGCGGATGGTACCCAGGGTCTGGAACTGAGGAGACTACTCCATGCCCTGGGTACCATAACCCTGTAAAAAATATAATTAAAATAAAAAAGATCGGCCCCTGGAGCCTTCCCGCCTCTCAGCCACGCTGCCGGCATCTTCTGTTCCCAGGGATGCATTGCATGAATGACCTCTGATGACGTAGCGGTCTCGCGTGGTGCTACCTCAGAGGTCATTGCTGCAAGGCATCCCTAGGAACAGAAGTTGCCAGCAGCACTAATGAGGACCGGGACAACTCTGGGAGCCGACAGAGGTAAGTATATCTATTATTTTTTTTAACATTCTTTATTTTACAACTGATGCTGCATAGGCATCATCAATAGTAAGAAGTTGGTCACACTTGTCAAGCACTATGCTTGCGTTTCGTAGGAAAATACATGCAAATTCCGCATGCATTTTACCCGTGCCAGGGAGTTGCAGAAATGCTGCGAACATATCCGCAATGTAGGCATGTACCCTTAGGCTAGGTGTTACAGAATAGCGGATGGGATCTAGAAATCCCTCATCCGCTATGTGTTCTGTGCATCTGCGATCACCCGCAGAAACAGACATGCAGTGCATCTATCAGGACCGCAGTATAACAATTCCTCTTGCGGAAACACTAGTCTATGCAACACAAGTTACATAAATAGAATGTATTCAATGTGGTAAATCCGCACGGTGCAGTTACCACATGTGGAGTTACCCCCGGCCACGCACCGCTCCCACGCAGCTCAGCAATCCCGCACCCCCGGCCACGCACCGCTCCCACGCAGCTCAGCAATCCCGCACCCCTCCCACGCAGCTCAGCAATCCCGCACCCCTCCCACGCAGCTCAGCAATCCCGCACCCCTCCCACGCAGCTCAGCAATCCCGCACCCCCGGCCACACACCGCTCCCACGCAGCTCAGCAATACCGCACCCCCGGCCACGCAGCTCAGCAATCCCGCACCCCCGGCCACACACCGCTCCCACGCAGCTCAGCAATACCACACCCCCGGCCACACACCGCTCCCACGCAGCTCAGCAATACCACACCCCCGGCCACGCAGCTCAGGAATCCCGCACCCCCGGCCACACACCGCTCCCACGCAGCTCAGCAATCCCGCACCCCCGGCCACACACTGCTCCGCACGTTCCGTGGCCCCAGACTCACATGGCTCCCGCACACTCCACAGCTGCCCCCGCCCCGCTCACAGCCTGAGGCCGGTCCCTGCAGCAGTTATCTCACACGCCGCTCCCAACACTCGCATAAGCCGCCGCTGGTAGAGGTGCTTGCTTCCTCCCGCACGCAGGTAATACGCCCCGCCTGGTATAAGAGGAGTGTGCAGTTACCCGGCCGGGCGCAGGCGGACCGCTCTTCTACAGGCATGTTGCTAGGATGGCGGGAAACCTCCTCAGTCATTCGCCAAGGCGCGAGTGAAATCTGGCGCCAAATATCCAGCAGCTTGTATAACGCGTCCTGCCGGCTCCGCCCACACACACTCTGATACGCACAGCAGTTTCCTGGTCGAACACATTGACAATATCGCGAGGAATGGAGGTAGAGGCGTCAGCTGAACGTGATTGGTGGCAATCAGCTGGGGGCGGGGCTTAGGTTCTGGGAAAGCGCCGGTGACAGGCAGGAAACAAAAACGCGGGAAGTGCGGCCACTGTGACTGAGGAGACAGAGGCAGTGCGAGGTTGCGAGCGCTTGGCGGGAGTTTATTGAGAATTACGGCAGGCAGAAACCCCACAGAAAACAGCACGGTCTGCCGTGTGCCTGTGACTATACAGGTTGTTCTCACAGAAAGGAGCTTTAGATTTCTCCCACTAGGAACAATCTTTTTTTTAATTGGCAAACATGGCCCCAAAGCCTATTATACCGTCATATACGGCCCTCTTCATGCAGGGGGAGTAACGCTTTGTAGCCGGGGCCGTAGCTTGTATCTGCATCGCCTCTGCCACTGCACAGGGGTAGAACAGACCAGAGGAGGCAAAGACCCTGCACAGGGAGCAGAACTGACCCAGACGAAGCAGAGACCCTGCACAGGGAGCAGAACTGACCCTGAGGAAGCAGAGACCCTGCACAGGGGGCAGAACCGACCCAGACGAAGCAGAGACCCTGCACACGGGGCAGAACTGACCCAGAGGTGACAGACCCTGCACTTGGGGGCAGAACTGACCCTGAGGAAGTAGAGACCCTGCACAGGGGGCAGAACTGACCCTAAGGAAGCAGAGACCCTGCACAGGGAGCAGAACTGACCTAAAGGAAGCGGAGACCCTGCACGGGGCGGAACTGACCCTGAGGAAGCAGAGACCCTGCACAGGGGGCAGAACTGACCCTAAGGAAGCAGAGACCCTGCACAGGGGGCAGAACTGACCCTAAGGAAGCAGAGACCCTGCACAGGGGGCAGAACTGACCCTGAGGAAGCAGACACCCTGCACAGGGGGCAGAACTGACCCTGAGGAAGCAGAGACCCTGCACAGGGGGCAGAACTGACCCTGAGGAAGCAGAGACCCTGCACAGGGGGCAGAACTGACCCTGAGGAAGCAGAGACCCTGCACAGGGGGCAGAACTGACCCTGAGGAAGCAGAGACCCTGCACAGGGGGCAGAACTGACCCTGAGGAAGCAGAGACCCTGCACAGGGGGCAGAACTGACCCTGAGGAAGCAGAGACCCTGCACAGGGGGCAGAACTGACCCTGAGGAAGCAGAGACCCTGCACAGGGGGCAGAACTGACCCTGAGGAAGCAGAGACCCTGCACAGGGGGCAGAACTGACCCTGAGGAAGCAGAGACCCTGCACAGGGGGCAGAACTGACCCTGAGGAAGCAGAGACCCTGCACAGGGGGCAGAACTGACCCTGAGGAAGCAGAGACCCTGCACAGGGGGCAGAACTGACCCTGAGGAAGCAGAGACCCTGCACAGGGGGCAGAACTGACCCTGAGGAAGCAGAGACCCTGCACAGGGGGCAGAACTGACCCTGAGGAAGCAGAGACCCTGCACAGGGGGCAGAACTGACCCTGAGGAAGCAGAGACCCTGCACAGGGGGCAGAACTGACCCTGAGGAAGCAGAGACCCTGCACAGGGGGCAGAACTGACCCTGAGGAAGCAGAGACCCTGCACAGGGGGCAGAACTGACCCTGAGGAAGCAGAGACCCTGCACAGGGGGCAGAACTGACCCTGAGGAAGCAGAGACCCTGCACAGGGGGCAGAACTGACCCTGAGGAAGCAGAGACCCTGCACAGGGAGCAGAACTGACCCTGAGGAAGCAGAGACCCTGCACGGGGCGGAACTGACCCTGAGGAAGCAGAGACCCTGCACAGGGGGCAGAACTGACCCTGAGGAAGCAGAGACCCTGCACAGGGGGCAGAACTGACCCTGAGGAAGCAGAGACCCTGCACGGGGCAGAACTGACCCTGAGGAAGCAGAGACCCTGCACAGGGGGCAGAACTGACCCTGAGGAAGCAGAGACCCTGCACAGGGGGCAGAACTGACCCTGAGGAAGCAGAGACCCTGCACAGGGGGCAGAACTGACCCTGAGGAAGCAGAGACCCTGCACAGGGGGCAGAACTGACCCTGAGGAAGCAGAGACCCTGCACAGGGGGCAGAACTGACCCTGAGGAAGCAGAGACCCTGCACAGGGGGCAGAACTGACCCTGAGGAAGCAGAGACCCTGCACAGGGAGCAGAACTGACCCTGAGGAAGCAGAGACCCTGCACAGGGAGCAGAACTGACCCTGAGGAAGCAGAGACCCTGCACAGGGAGCAGAACTGACCCTGAGGAAGCAGAGACCCTGCACAGGGGGCAGAACTGACCCAGACGAAGCAGAGACCCTGCACACGGGGCAGAACTGACCCAGAGGTGACAGACCCTGCACTTGGGGGCAGAACTGACCCTGAGGAAGTATAGAGACCCTGCACAGGGGGCAGAACTGACCCTGAGGAAGCAGAGACCCTGCACAGGGGGCAGAACTGACCCTGAGGAAGCAGAGACCCTGCACAGGGGGCAGAACTGACCCTGAGGAAGCAGAGACCCTGCACAGGGGGCAGAACTGACCCTGAGGAAGCAGAGACCCTGCACAGGGGGCAGAACTGACCCTGAGGAAGCAGAGACCCTGCACAGGGGGCAGAACTGACCCTGAGGAAGCAGAGACCCTGCACAGGGGGCAGAACTGACCCTGAGGAAGCAGAGACCCTGCACAGGGGGCAGAACTGACCCTGAGGAAGCAGAGACCCTGCACAGGGGGCAGAACTGACCCTGAGGAAGCAGAGACCCTGCACAGGGGGCAGAACTGACCCTGAGGAAGCAGAGACCCTGCACAGTGGGCAGAACTGACCCTGAGGAAGCAGAGACCCTGCACAGGGGGCAGAACTGACCCTGAGGAAGCAGAGACCCTGCACAGGGGGCAGAACTGACCCTGAGGAAGCAGAGACCCTGCACAGGGGGCAGAACTGACCCTGAGGAAGCAGAGACCCTGCACAGGGGGCAGAACTGACCCTGAGGAAGCAGAGACCCTGCACAGGGGGCAGAACTGACCCTGAGGAAGCAGAGACCCTGCACAGGGGGCAGAACTGACCCTGAGGAAGCAGAGACCCTGCACAGGGGGCAGAACTGACCCTGAGGAAGCAGAGACCCTGCACAGGGGGCAGAACTGACCCTGAGGAAGCAGAGACCCTGCACAGGGGGCAGAACTGACCCAGACGAAGCAGAGACCCTGCACACGGGGCAGAACTGACCCAGAGGTGACAGACCCTGCACTTGGGGGCAGAACTGACCCTGAGGAAGTAGAGACCCTGCACAGGGGGCAGAACTGACCCTAAGGAAGCAGAGACCCTGCACAGGGAGCAGAGACCCTGCACGGGGCGGAACTGACCCTGAGGAAGCAGAGACCCTGCACAGGGGGCAGAACTGACCCTAAGGAAGCAGAGACCCTGCACAGGGGGCAGAACTGACCCTGAGGAAGCAGAGACCCTGCACAGGGGGCAGAACTGACCCTGAGGAAGCAGAGACCCTGCACAGGGGGCAGAACTGACCCTAAGGAAGCAGAGACCCTGCACAGGGGGCAGAACTGACCCTAAGGAAGCAGAGACCCTGCACAGGGGGCAGAACTGACCCTGAGGAAGCAGAGGCCCTGCACAGGGGGCAGAACTGACCCTAAGGAAGCAGAGACCCTGCACAGGGGGCAGAACTGACCCTAAGGAAGCAGAGACCCTGCACAGGGGGCAGAACTGACCCTAAGGAAGCAGAGACCCTGCACAGGGGGCAGAACTGACCCTAAGGAAGCAGAGACCCTGCACAGGGGGCAGAACTGACTCTAAGGAAGCAGAGACCCTGCACAGGGGGCAGAACTGACCCAGACGAAGCAGAGACCCTGCACTTGGGGGCAGAACTGACCCAGAGGTGACAGACCCTGCACTTGGGGGCAGAACTGACCCTGAGGAACTAGAGACCCTGCACAGGGGGCAGAACTGACCCTAAGGAAGCAGAGACCCTGCACAGGGAGCAGAACTGACCTAAAGGAAGCGGAGACCCTGCACGGGGCGGAACTGACCCTGAGGAAGCAGAGACCCTGCACAGGGGGCAGAACTGACCCTAAGGAAGCAGAGACCCTGCACAGGGGGCAGAACTGACCCTGAGGAAGCAGAGACCCTGCACAGGGGGCAGAACTGACCCTAAGGAAGCAGAGACCCTGCACAGGGGGCAGAACTGACCCTAAGGAAGCAGAGACCCTGCACAGGGGGCAGAACTGACCCTAAGGAAGCAGAGACCCTGCACAGGGGGCAGAACTGACCCTAAGGAAGCAGAGACCATACACGGGGCAGAACTGACCCTGAGGAAGCAGAGACCCTGCTCAGGGGGCAGAACTGACCCTGAGGAAGCAGAGACCCTGCTCAGGGGGCAGAACTGACCCTGAGGAAGCAGAGACCCTGCACAGGGGGCAGAACTGACCCTGAGGAAGCAGAGACCCTGCACAGGGGGCAGAACTGACCCTGAGGAAGCAGAGACCCTGCACAGGAGGCAGAACTGACCCTGAGGAAGCAGAGACCCTGCACAGGGGGCAGAACTGACCCTGAGGAAGCAGAGACCCTGCACAGGGGGCAGAACTGACCCTGAGGAAGCAGAGACCCTGCACAGGGGGCAGAACTGACCCTGAGGAAGCAGAGACCCTGCACAGGGGGCAGAACTGACCCTGAGGAAGCAGAGACCCTGCACAGGGGGCAGAACTGACCCTGAGGAAGCAGAGACCCTGCACAGGGGCCAGAACTGACCCTGAGGAAGCAGAGACCCTGCACAGGGCAGAACTGACCCTGAGGAAGCAGAGACCCTGCACAGGGGGCAGAACTGACCCTGAGGTGACAGACCCTGCACAGGAGGCAGAACTGACCCTGATGAAGCAGAGACCCTGCTCATGGGGGCAGAGGTGACAGACCCTGCACATGGGGCAGAACTGACCCTGAGGAAGCAGAGACCCTGCACATGGGGCAGAACTGACCCTGAGGAAGCAGAGACCCTGCACATGGGGCAGAACTGACCCTGAGGAAGCAGAGACCCTGCACATGGGGCAGAACTGACCCTGAGGAAGCAGAGACCCTGCACATGGGGCAGAACTGACCCTGAGGAAGCAGAGACCCTGCACATGGGGCAGAACTGACCCTGAGGAGGCAGAGACCCTGCACAGGGGGCGGAACTGACCCTGAGGAAGCAGAAACCCTGCACAGGGGGCGGAACTGACCCTGAGGAAGCAGAAACCCTGCACAGGGGGCATAACTGACCCAGAGGAAGCAGAGACCCTGCACATGGGGGCAGAACTAACCCAGAGGTGACAGACCCTGCACAGAGGGCATAACTAACCCTGAGGAAGCAGAGACCATGCACAGGGGGCATAACTAACCCTGAGGAAGCAGAGGCCCAGCACAGGGGGCAGAACTGACCCTGAGGAAGCAGAGACCCTGCACAGGGGGCAGAACTGACCCTGAGGAAGCAGAGACCCTGCACAGGGGGCAGAACTGACCCTGAGGAAGCAGAGACCCTGCACAGGGGGCAGAACTGACCCTGAGGAAGCAGAAACCCTGCACAGGGGGCAGAACTGACCCAGACGAAGCAGAGACCCTGCACAGGGGGCATAGCTGACCCTGAGGTGACAGACCATGCACATGGGGGCATAACTGACCCTGAGGAGGCAGAGACCCTGCACAGGGGGCAGAACTGACCCAGAGGTGACAGACCATGCACAGGGGGGCAGAACTGACCCTGAGGAAGGAGAGACCCTGCACAGGGGGCATACCTGAACCTGAGGAAGCAGAAACCCTGCAAAGCGGGCATAACTGACCCTGAGGAAGCAGAGACACTGCACATGGGGGCAGAACTGACCCAGAGGTGACAGACCCTGCACAGGGGGCATAACTAACCCTGAGGAAGCAGAGACCCTGCACAGGGGGCATAACTAACCCTGAGGAAGCAGAGACCCTGCACAGGGGGCATAACTAACCCTGAGGAAGCAGAGACCCTGCACAGGGGGCAGAACTGACCCTGAGGAAGCAGAGACCCTGCACAGGGGGTAGAACTGACCCTGAGGTGACAGACCATGCACATGGGGGCAGAACTGACTGTTATGATTGAGTCACCGTAGGAGGCAAAAATAGAAATGCTAGCTAAGTCCAGAAAACCAGAGAAGTTGGCAGCTATCGGATTGCAGACCCCTGAACCTATCAACACAACTAGCAGTAGCCGTGGGGGGTTCCTACGGTGCCCTAGGCCCCTCGATCACAGCCGGAGGACTACATAGCCTAAAGACAGAAAGGGAAATCTAAACTGTCCCAGAGCAGAACCCAACGCAAAAGGCAGCCCCCCACATATAATGACGGTGAAGCAAGAAGAAAGAACAAAACACAGACAGAAAGACTGAGCAAAGATGGTGCCCACGCTAGCTTAGATAGGAAAGGACAGGAAGGCTGCTGTCTGCAATCCGTGAAAAACCCTATGAAAATAAGAGCCAACCAACTGACAGTAAAAAAGGCCCTGAAGACGCTAGGCTTCAAAAAAGCTATGTCAGTACTCAGGAATATTCTGAAGACAGAGCAACAGGCAAAAGGAGATTCAGCTCACCCCAGCAGGGAATGGCAGAATCCAGAAAAGCAAGGAAAACAAAACACTAATGCAAAAAAGCAAAGCAGAAATCTTAGCTTTAGATGAGCAGGAATCAGACTGGTTTCCTAGAAGTCCACAGAGAAATCACCCGCAGGCCAGAAGGTCGTCGGCAGCCTTATATCCAGTCATTAACTCCACTCAGCCAGCCATCATCATCAGCCCCAGGTGTTTGACAATCAGGCTCACTACCTTTCTTCACCAGAAGAGGGAGTTCTTCGGGCCTCAGTAGTGAAGGGGAAAATGAATTCTCAACAGTACCTCCCCCTTGAGGAGGGGTCACCGAACCCTCAACCACGCCACCAGGGCGATCAGGGTGAGCCCGATGAAAGGCACGCACCAATCTTTTGGCATGAATATCAGAGGCAGAGACCCAGGAATTATCCTCCTGACCATAACCCTTCCACTTAACCAAATACTGGAGTCTCCGTCTAGCCAGACGGGAATCCAGTACTTTCTCTACCTCATATTCCATGTTACCTTCAACCAATACAGGGTCTGGAGGTACAACCCCCGGAACAACAGGTTCAACAAACCTCTTCAACAAAGATTTATGGAACACATTATGGATTTTAAATGTGACAGGAAGAGCCAAACGAAAAGAGACCGGATTAATAATCTCCAAAATCTTGTAAGGTCCAATAAATCTGGGCTTAAACTTAGGAGAAGCCACCTTCATAGCAATATTTTTTGATGATAACCACACCATATCACCAACCTTAAATTGGGGACCAATGGTCCTATGTCGGTTGGAAAACCGCTGGGCCTTTTCCTGGGAGAGAGATAACTTATCCACAACTTGGTCCCAGATCTGGTGCATTCTCTCCACCACAGTGTCAACCCCTGGGCAGGCAGAGGGCTCCACCTGCCCTGAAGAAAATCGAGGATGAAACCCAAAGTTACAAAAAAAAGGAGACATCAAAGTGGCAGAACTAGCTCTATTATTTAAAGCAAATTCGGCCAAGGGCAAAAATGAAACCCAATCATCCTGATCAGCAGAAATAAAACATCTCAAATATGACTCCAAGGTCTGGTTTGTTCTCTCTGTCTGCCCATTGGTCTGAGGGTGAAAAGCAGAGGAGAAGGACAACTGAATTCCCAGCTTGGAACAGAAAGTTCTCCAAAATCTAGACACAAACTGGACTCCTCTGTCAGATACAATGTTCTCAGGAATCCTGTGCAAGCGAACCACCTGTTGTAAAAACGGGCACCAATTCAGAGGAAGACGGCAACTTAGGGAGTGGTACAAGATGAACCATCTTAGAGAACCTATCACAAATCACCCAAATAACAGTCATCCTTTGAGAGACAGGCATATCAGAGATGAAATCCATTGAAATATGGGTCCATGGCCTCTTGGGGACAGGCAAAGGCATCAACAACCCACTAGAGCGAGAACACGATTTAGACCGGGCGCACGTCCCACAGGACTGCACAAAATTCCTGACATCACGAGACAAGGAGGGCCACCAAAAAGACCGACTCACCAGATCTCTAGTACCAAAAATACCTGGATGACCAGCCAAAGCAGAGCAATGAACTTCAGACATCACTCTCTTCTTCCACTGGTCAGGAACATACAACTTTCCACTGGGACAACGCTCAGGTTTGTCCTCCTGAAACTCTTCCAGAGCACGTCTCAAATCGGGCGAGATGGCAGAAAGAACTACCCCTTCGCCTAAGATGGTAGCAGGCTTGGTCACCACAGGAGAATCAGCAAAGAAGCTCCTAGAGGGCATCAGCCTTGACATTCTTAGTTCCAGGAAGAAAAGAAACCACAAAATCAAAACGTGTAAAAAAAACAAGGCCCACCTAGCCTGTCTAGGGTTCAAGCGCTTAGCCGACTCTAGGTAAATCAAATTCTTGTGGTCAGTGAGGACCACGACTTGATGCTTAGCTCCCTCCAACCAATGTCTCCACTCCTCAAATGCCCATTTCATGGCTAACAGTTCCCGATTCCCCACATCATAGTTACGTTCAGATGGAGAGAACTTTCGGGAAAAGAAAGCACAGGGATACATTTTAGATGTTACAGGATCCTTTTGGGACAAAACAGCTCCTGCACCAATCTCAGAAGCATCCACCTCTACCTGGAACGGAAGTGAGACATCAGGTTGCCGCAAAACCGGGGCAGAGGTGAATCTTCGCTTCAGCTCCTGAAAGGAAGAAACAGCCTCTGGAGACCAATTTAACACATCAGCACCCTTCTTAGTCAAATCAGTCAATGGCTTGGCAATACTAGAAAATTTTGCTATAAATTTCCGATAAAAATTAGCAAAACCCAAAAACTTCTGGAGGGCCTTCAAAGAAGTGGGCTGAACCCAATCGTAAATGGCCTGTACCTTGGCCGGGTCCATTTCAATAGTTGACGGGGACAAAATAAATCCCAAAAAAGAAATCCTCTGTACTCCAAAAAGGCATTTAGATCCTTTGACATACAGGGAATTCTCCCTCAAGATCCGGAACACAGTCCGAATATGTTCCACATGAGAATCCCAATCCTTGGAGAAGATCAAAATATCCAGATAGATAATCAAAAATTTATCGACAAAATCTTGAAAAATATCGTTCATGAAGCAGTGGAAGACAGAAGGGGCATTAGTGAGCCCAAAAGGCATCAACAGGTACTCAAAATGTCCCTCCGGAGTATTAAACGCCGTCTTCCATTCATCCACATGGTTAATGCGAATAAGATTATACGCCCCCCTAAAGTCAAGCTTGGTAAACCAGCAATCACCTTTAACTCTGGAGAATAGATCAGAAATCAGGGGTAACGGATACTGATATTTAACAGTAATTTTGTTGAGAGCACGATAATCAATACAAGGTCTTAATGATCCATCCTTTTTGGCTACAAAAAAAAAACGGCACCTAAGGGTGACGAGGATGGTCTAATATGACCCTTCTCCAACGCCTCCTTAATATAGGATCGCATAGCCTCGTGCTTGGGTACAGATAAATTGAAGAGCCGACCCTTGGGAAATTTACACCCCGGGCTCAGTTCAATAGCACAGTCATAACTCCTATGAGGAGGCAGAGACGCAGACTCATTCTCACTAAATACATCATAAAAGTCCGCCAAATAATCAGGAACATCATGCGACTGAGGAGAGGTGGAAAACACCGGAGCCTCACTAAAGGCACACCGACAACCCCAACTCACCACAGACACAGATTTCCAATCCAAAACTGGATTATGAATTTGTAACCAGGGAAACCCCAGAACAATAGTATCATGCAGATTATGTAACACCAAAAACTTGCAATTTTCTTGATGGTCTGGGGCGACCCGCATTACCACCTGGGTCCAAAACTGAGGTTTATTTTTAGCCAAAGGAGTAGCATCAATCCCCCTCAAAGGGATCGGCGTCTGCAGAGGTGTCATCGGAAATCCACAACGTTTAGCAAAATCCAAGTCCATTAGGTTTAGAGCTGCTCCCGAATCCACAAAAGCCTTGGCGGAAAATGTGGACAGGGAGCAGATCAGAGTAATAGCCAGAAGAAACTTAGGTTGAACACCACCAACAGAAAACGTGTGTGCAAAGCGTTTCTCGCTTTTAGGACAGACAGAAATAATATGCGAGGCATCTCCACAGAAAAAACACAACTTATTACGCCTTCTGAACTCCTGACGCTGCTCTCTGGAAAAAACTCTATCACATTGCATAGGTTCAGACATCTGTTCAACAGGTGGCAACACCTCTCGTGCAGCTCTGCGTTCGCGTAAACGCCGATCAACCTGAATGGCTAAAGACATAGAATCGTCAAGACCAGAGGGAACAGGAAATCCCACCATAGTATCTTTTATGGCTTCTGACAACCCCTTCCGAAAGAGAGCAGCCAAGGCATTATCATTCCAGGTAGTAAGTACTGCCCACTTTTGGAATTTTTGACAGTACAATTCTGCAGAATCACGACCCTGGTTCAATGCCAGCAGGGTCTTTTCAGCCTGATCAATGGCATTAGGTTCGTCATACAACAACCCCAAGGCCTGAAAAAATGCATTCACATTAGTCAGAATAGGATCATCTGGTTTCAAAGAAAACGCCCAATCCTGGGGATCGCCACACAGCAAAGAGATGACAATTTTAACCTGCTGCGCGGAGCTCCCTGACGAGTTAGGCTTCAAGGCAAAAAATAATTTACAATTATTTTTGAAATTCAAAAATTTAGACCGATCCCCAAAAAATACATCAGGTGTAGGAATCTTTGGTTCAGCAGCATGTGAATGAGCAAGGTAGGCGGAAATTCCCCGCACTTCCGCAGCGAGCTGCTCCACACGATCAGACAATTGCTTTATCTCCATTGAGAGAAAAAAAAATTCCCCCTACGGCCTCAGAAATATAGAGGAAAAAATATACACTTTTTTTTTTTTTCTTTTTTTTTTACAATTCTTTCCTGCTATTGAGTACCCTAGAATCTGCGGTATGGCGGGTGATTCTGTTATGATTGAGTCACCGTAGGAGGCAAAAATAGAAATGCTAGCTAAGTCCAGAAAACCAGAGAAGTTGGCAGCTATCGGATTGCAGACCCCTGAACCTATCAACACAACTAGCAGTAGCCGTGGGGGGTTCCTACGGTGCCCTAGGCCCCTCGATCACAGCCGGAGGACTACATAGCCTAAAGACAGAAAGGGAAATCTAAACTGCCCCAGAGCAGACCCCAAAGCAAAAGGCAGCCCCCACATATGACGGTGAAGCAAGAAGAAAGAACAAAACACAGACAGAAAGATAGACTGAGCAAAGATGGGGCCCACGCTAGCTTAGATAGGAAAGGACAGGAAGGCTGCTGTCTGCAATCCATTAAAAACCCTATGAAAATAAGCCAACCAACTGACAGTAAAAAAGGCCCTGAAGACGCTAGGCTTCAAAAAAGCTATGTCAGTGCTCAGGAATATTCTGAAGACAGAGCAACAGGCAAAAGGAGATTCAGCTCACCCCAGCAGGGTATGGCAGAATCCAGAAAAGCAAGGAAAACAAAACACTAATGCAAAAAGGCAAAGCAGAAATCTTAGCTTTAGATGAGCAGGAATCAGACTGGTTTCCTAGAAGTCCACAGAGAAATCACCCGCAGGCCAGAAGGGTGTCGGCAGCCTTATATCCAGTCATTAACTCCACTCAGCCAGTCATCATCATCAGCCCCAGGTGTTTGACAATCAGGCTCACTACCTTTCTTCACCAGAAGAGGAAGTTCCTCGGGCCTCAGTAGTGAAGGGGAAAATGAACTCACAACAACTGACCCTAAGGAAGCAGAGACCCTGCACAGGGGGCAGAACTGACCCTGAGGAGGCAGAGACCCTGCACAGGGGGCAGAACTGACCCTGAGGAAGCAGAGACCCTGCACAGGGGGCAGAACTGACGCTGAGGAAGCAGAGACCCTGCACAGGGGGCAGAACTGACCCTGAGGAAGCAGAGACCCTGCACAGGGGGCAGAACTGACCCTGAGGTGACAGACCCTGCACAGGGGCAGAACTGACCCTGAGGAAGCAGAGACCCTGCACATGGGGGCAGAGGTGACAGACCATGCACAGGGGGCAGAACTGACCCTGAGGAAGCAGAGACCCTGCACAGGGGGCAGAACTGACCCTGAGGAAGCAGAGACCCTGCACAGGGGGCAGTACTGACCCTAAGGAAGCGGAGACCCTGCACAGGGGGTATTCTGACTCATGGATATGTAGAACGTATGGTGCCTGGATAGACCTCTCTTTCTGGGCCCCTTCCGTATCGACCTGTACTCACATTCATACCGATTAATCAGACAGCTTAACTCAGCCACGATCTCATGTAAGAAGACTCCAGGAAAAGAGGGATGCTTTAACTGAAATTCTTGTATTATGATGAAAGCAGCAGGTAAAAAGGAATTTTCTTCAGAGGACATGTAACAGGATGCATACAGATGGAGGGACGATCACAAAATGGAGAATGAAGGAGGGAACAAACATACATCACAGGACTACAGGGAGAGAGTTGGAACAAAATACAGGGAAAGGCAAACTTCTGCCTAGCAACAGATGATGCAACACAAACAATGCAAATATTAAATGATTTCCCAAGTCGTGGGACATGACACTCCCCGTCTGAAATCCTTGGATTTCACGATGTCCGTAATTCTTCGAAGTCGTTCGAACCTGAAAAACAAGAGAAAAGAGAAAAACATGTATTCAATAATAAACATCAAACATTTTTAAAGTCCAGCTCGTTGTTGTTGACCCGTAGATCACACCGGAAGATAAGTCCAAGACTATAAACCCATCTTCGGATTGGGGAAGCCGGAAACATGCCAACTCTTCCACCAACCCAGCAATCCAATGGAAAATGTCAATGTTCAATAAAAAACTGGGGAATGAGGAGGAATGCTCCCCGCCGTGAGCAACGTCCAGGAGCAATGTTCAGTTCATGTGACGTCCTCCTTTGGCAGTAGCAGCACGAGATCGGTGACCGGACGGAGGAAGGTTTGGGTAGAGCCCCCTTTTGTCACCTTAACTTCTGTCTTACGAATCTTTCCGTCCTCGCTGGGCATGACCTTGGTGATAAGACCCATTGGCCAGTCGTTACGATGAGCCTCTTTTTCTTTTAAGAGAACAAGGTCTCCTTCTTGGAGATTGGGACTGGGTGTCTGCCATTTGTGACGGTTTTGAAGCAGGTGCAAGTATTCGGTCTTCCAACGGTGCCAAAACACGTTGGCTATGTGTTGTACTTGCTTCCACTGACGTTTGTAAATGTCCTTGTTATCGAAATTCCCGAGAGGAACTGTAGCAGCTCCAATCTTCTGTGTAAGAAGTGTAGCTGGGGTAAGAATCATTGGAGAATAACAACGTGGGACTTGGAGTTGCTCTAAGAACTTCAAGGACTTCTTCCATGTCTCCCACCTTTGCTGTTTCTGAGTCGGAAGCGGGGTGTCCCATTCAGTGTTCTCGGCAGTGAGCTGTCTTAACAGTATCTTGCCTTGAATAGTGATGGATGCTACAAACCCGAGAGGATCATAGATGCTGTTTATGACAGATAGGACTCCTCGTTTGGTAAAGGGTTTGTCACAGGGCGACACTTGGAAGGTGAAGGTGTCCTGTTTGATATCCCACAGTAGACCAAGGCTGCGCTGTGTGGGAGGAACATCAGAACCTAGGTTGAGGTCCTTTAGGTTCGTGGCATGGTCCTCAGATGGAAACGTGCTCATTACTTCTTGACTGTTAGAGATGATCTTGTGGAGTCTGAGGTTTGATGTGGATAGCATTTCCTGTGTCCTGGAGAGTAGGTCAATTGCCTCTTCACTTGTGGGCAAGGACTTGAGCCCGTCGTCTACGTAGAAGTTCTTCTCTACGAATTGAGGAGCATCGGATCCATACTCTCTCTCACCTTCCTGGGCTGTCCGTCTCAGTCCGTAGATCGCCACAGCAGGTGAAGGACTGTTGCCGAAGACATGGACCTTCATCCGGTAGTCTATGACTTGATTGTTGACATTGTTGTCTTTGTGCCATAGGAACCTAAGATAGTTTCTGCTGTCTTCCTTCATGATGAAGCAATGAAACATCTGCTGGATGTCGGCCATTATTACAACAGGTTCTTGTCTGAAGCGGATCAATACTCCAAGGAGGCTGTTGTTCAGGTTGGGTCCAGTTAGTAGCAGGTTGTTGAGAGAGAGGCCTTCATACTGAGCACTGGAGTCAAACACCACTCTGATCTGGTTAGGCTTGCGAGGGTGATAGACACCAAAGGATGGAAGGTACCAACATTCTTCTCCTTCCTTCAGTGGTGGCGCAGGTTCAGCATGATCTTTGTCAAAGATGTTCTGCATAAAGTCAATGAAATGCTTCTCCATCTCTGGTTTCCTCTTTAGGGTACGTTTTAAGGATGAGAACCTTGCAGTTGCTTGCTGCAGGTTGTTTGGCAACCTCGCTCTTGGGAAACCAAAGGGTAAAGGAGCTACCCAATTGTTGGAGTCATCTTGAACAAATTCTTTGTCCATAACCTTTATGAATTCTTTATCTTCCCTTGTGGGTGCTAACTTGTTGTCTTCACTTGTGGAATCGAACACTGTTGACCCGAGGTTTTTGTCCCAGGGCTGGAGCATGTTCATGTTGTTGAAGGATTCCTGTTGCCTCTTGGTGTTGCTCACTTTCTCTTTCACCCAGTAATGATGTGGGCATGGCTGAAAATGAGTGCTGCGACCATTTGGCAAGATGTGTGTTTTGTAAGAGGAGATGTTATTAGGTCTCTTCATCTTGTGTATGCAATCATCGCCTATAATTACCCAGCCTAGATCAAAGCGTTGGGCAAATGGTGCGTCGTGTGGTCCGTTAATTTGCTGACGTACCTTGTGCAGCCGGAAATGTCTTTGCCAAGCAGAATCAGGATATCTGCGCTGTTGTTGAGGGCTGGTATCTTGTTTGCTATCCCCTTGAGATGTGGGTGATGAAGAGCAGCCTCTGGCGTTGGGATCTCTTCTCGATTGGATGGAATCTGGTTGCACTCGACAAGTGTGGGTAAGGGTATCTCCACGGTGTTGTCGAGGGATGTCGCTATAAGACCACTGGCCCTTCTCCCAGAGACCTCTGTAATACCGCTGCAGGTACCTAAGGTGTAAGGGTAAGCATTTCCCTTTAAGTTAAACATATCAAAGAGTTCTGACCTTGCAAGTGATCGGTTGCTCTGATCATCCAAGAGGACGTACACCTTCGCGGCTTTCTCTGGGTGACCGTTGGGATATACGTTCACCAGGCAAATCTTTGCACAGGACTTGTCCCAGAGACTTTCTCCGCAGACTTCTGTGCATGAAGAAGATATTGTGGTATGACTTGCAGTTTGAGCTGCGCCCTCCCCGCCATGGCTCGAGGTGGGGGAAGGAGTACGTGTAGAGTCAGGATGGTATGGGTGGACTGCTTGTACGTGATCCTCACTGTCACACTCCATACACTTAATTGTAGTTTTACAGTCTTTAGCAAGGTGTTCAGCAGAAGCACAACATCTGTAGCATACCCCGAACTTCTTTAGAAGTTCCTTGCGTTCTTGGAGCGGTTTCTTCCTGAAGCCGATACACTTTTTTAAGGGATGTGGCTTCTTGTGGATGGGACACTCACGATTTGGGTTCTCTATCTTTTCACCCTTGTCGCTCTTGCCTGGGGCTGATGTTGGTAAGGGAAGAATATCCGTCTTCTTCACTGAAACTGGACTCCTGCAGTTTCTGTCATTCCAGCGTGTGCTCACGTATTTAGAGGGAGGTGAAGCTGGGCCACTGGATTCTCCGTAGGAAAAGCTTGGGTCGTTCTTACGCTCTGCAATGTCTTTTATAAACTCACAGAAGTAGGAGAACGGAGGAAATGACACTTGATGGTCTTTCTTGTATTTTGACCCTATTGTAGTCCACTTCTCTTGTACATTGTATGGTAGCTTGGAGATAATGGGGTTTACTCCACGAGCAGTGTCCAGGTAGCTAAGGCCAGGTAGGTGGGTGTCTGCCTTGGCCAGCTGGAGCTCTAACAGCAGGTCACTGAGCTCTAGGAACTTTGAACTGTCCTTGCTGGATATCTTTGGAAAACTCTGTAGTCGCTTGAACAGTGCATCCTCTATGACTTCTGGACTGCCAAAGTTTCTCTCTAGTCTTTCCCATGCAGCCATGAGACCAGCCGTTGGTTTACTGATATGTACAGACCTGAGTCTCTTGACACGCTCTGTGGATTGTGGTCCTAACCATTTGATCAGCAGGTCCAGCTCTTCCGCAGCAGTGATGCCGAGGTCACCAGTTACGGTTCTAAAGGCACTTTTCCAACCTCTGTAATTTTCAGGTTGGTCGTCGAACCTTGTGAGACTGGTTTTAGTAAGTTCACGGCGAATCATGTACCTTGCGAAGTCGGACATGTCTGTTCTTTCTGACTTAGGATGCACAATTGTAGGCTGAGCGGTGTTGTACATAGAGGTGGAGACGTCTTGGCCTTGAAACATGGGGAAGTATGGAGTGGCATATGCATTTAGTCCAGCAACTGGTTTGGTGGGTATAGTTTCTGCTACATGTGGAGGTGGCACTGTGTGGTTGTCGAGGGTATAATGACCTTGAATGCAGGATTCTGTAAGTGGATCGGCATCCTGGTGCTCTAGAGAAGCGTCAACACCATCAAGAGTGTTAGTGATGATCTGCGGTTCGCCATCTTGGCTTAGCACGTAGTCTCTTGTGCGTTCAATAGGGTCTTCTGCCTCCATTTCACACAAACTGACGCTGTCTCTTTGACTCCCACTGACAGCCTGCTCGAGTACCTTTAATTCTGCCATGGCTGTTGCATGCTCACATTCCTTCTCTAGAGCTTCCTTTTCCGCTTTCACGCGTGCCGCTTCTGCATCCATTTCTGCTCTATTTTGTGCAGCAGCTGCATCCATTTCTGCTCTCTTTTGTGCAACAGCTGCGTCCATTTCTGCTCTCTTTTGTGCAAAGGCAGCTTGTACCTTAGTAGTTTCAGCCTTAGCACGTGCTCTTATAAGCTGCTCAGTAAGAGTAGAATATTTTGATGAACTTGACCTAGATGAACGTTTTGAGTGCTTACACGATTTGGATGAGCGAGTTGATGCATCTGGTGTTCGTGCGATTCTAGCCTCTATCCTGGCTTTAATGTCACGTACAGTGCAGTCTCTTTCAGAATTAAGCTGCTGGAAACCTTGCAATTCGTTTAAAGTCTCTGGGAGATTCAGTTTCTTCAGGAGAATAATGTATTGGTCACTCTTCTCCATGTACATTTGGTATGCTGTGCATAATTGTTCTAGAACTCCCTCTGGTGGTAACTCATGAGAAGCAGGCCTTGATGCAGTGTCTATATGACTCAGCACTTTCTTCCATACTGAAGACACATCACTATATAATTCACATTTTGCAGTCTCTAAATTCTCCATGACTTTCCATGTGGGTTTGACTGTACGTTTTCCCCTTTCGCTAGATGGTGGATGGGGGTCTGGGTCTCTTTCCTGTGCTTGTAAGTCTGGTAGGGACATTGTATTTCTTGCTTCAGACATGATTAGATTGCAGGCAGGAAGAGTTGATGATGGGGGTTATACTTCCCACTGTTCAGCAACAGGAAATACACAGAGACTCTGCACAGAGTTGATACTTTGTATCTAATGCTGGAGCAGCTGCAGGGTCCTGTGTAATGATGGGAGTTATATTCCTCTCTGTTCAGCTGCAGTGTGTGGCTTCTATGCACGCTGGGGTCTGGCTGGAACTGTCCTTTTCCACTGAGATTTAGCACAGACCTTGAGTTACTGTCTCTGAAGGCAGGTTATTCCTTTTTACTATTCTGACTCATGGATATGTAGAACGTATGGTGCCTGGATAGACCTCTCTTTCTGGGCCCCTTCCGTATCGACCTGTTCTCACGTTCATACCGATTAATCAGACAGCTTAACTCAGCCACGATCTCATGTAAGAAGACTCCAGGAAAAGAGGGATGCTTTAACTGAAATTCTTGTATTATGATGAAAGCAGCAGGTAAAAAGGAATATTCTTCAGAGGACATATAACAGGATGCATACAGATGGAGGGACGATCAAAAAATGGAGAATGAAGGAGGGAACAAATATACATGACAGGACTACAGGGAGAGAGTTGGAACAAAATACAGGGAAAGGCAAACTTCTGCCTAGCAACAGATGATGCAACACAAACAATGCAAATATTAAATGATTTCCCAAGTCGTAGGACATGACAAGGGGCATAACTGACCCTGAGGAAGCAGAGACCCTGCACAGGGGGCATAACTGACCCTGAGGTGACAAACCATGCACATGGGGGCATAACTGACCCTGAGGAGGCAGAGACCCTGCACAGGGGGCAGAACTGACCCAGAGGTGACAGGGGGCAGAACTGACCCTGAGGTGACAGACCATGCACATGGGGGCAGAACTGACCCTAAGGAAGCAGAGACCCTGCACAGGGGGCAGAACTGACCCAGAGGTGACAGACCATGCACAGGGGGCAGAACTGACCCTGAGGAAGCAGAGACCCTGCACAGGGGGCATAACTGACCTAAAGGAAGCAGAGACCCTGCACAGGGGGCAGAACTGACCCTGAGGTGACAGACCATGCACATGGGGGCAGAACTGACCCTGAGGAGGCAGAGACCCTGCACAGGGGGCAGAACTGACCCTAAGGAACCAGAGACCCTGCACAGGGGGCAGAACTGACCCAGAGGTGACAGACCATGCACAGGGGGCAGAACTGACCCTGAGGAAGCAGAGACCCTGCACAGGGGGCATAACTAACCTAAAGGAAGCAGAGATCCTGCACAGGGGGCAGAACTGACCCTGAGGTGACAGACCATGCACATGGGGGCAGAACTGACCCTGAGGAAGCAGAGACCCTGCACAGGGGGCATAACTGACCCTGAGGAAGCAGAGACCCTGCACAGGAGACAGAACTGACCCTAAGGAAGCAGAGACCCTGCACGGGGCAGAACTGACCCTAAGGAAGCAGAGACCCTGCACAGGGGGCAGAACTGACACTGAGGAAGAAGAGACCCTGCACATGGGGCAGAGGTGAGAGACCATGCACAGGGGGCAGAACTGACTTGTTAGTTCATTTTTCCCTTCACCGTTGAGGTCTGATGAACTCCCTCCTCTGGTGAAGGAAGGTAGTGAGGCTGATTACCAAACACCTGGGCAGCTAGATGATGACTGGGTGGCTGGAATTGAGGACTGGATATAAGGCAGCCAACACCCTTCTGCCTTGCTGGTGATCCTGCTGGATTCTTGGAGACCAGTCTGATTCCTGCTTCTCAAAGCTAAGTTTTTCTGCTCTGCCTTGTACTCTTCAGTTTTGTTTTGCCTTGTTTTTTTGGGAGTTCTGCCATCCCCGGCCGGGGGTGAGCTGAATTCCATTTTTGTCTCTGATCTGTTGTTCTTTTGCTCTGTCTTCAGAATATACCTGAGTGCTGATATAGTCTTTTGAAGCCTAGCGACTTCAAGGCCTGTTTTTCCTATCAGTCGGTTGGCACATTTTGGATAGGGTTTTTGCGGATGGCAGACAGCAGCTTTCCTATCCTGTCTTATTTTAGTTAGCTTGGGCCCCATCATTTGCTCAACCTATCTTTCTATCTGTGTTAGTGTTTTCATCTTGCTTCACCGTCATTATATGTTGGGGGCTGCCTATTGCTTTGGGGTCTGCTCTGGGGCAGTTTAGTTTTTCCCCTTTCTGTCTTTAGGCCATGTAGATCTCCGGCTGTGATCGAGGGGTCTAGGGCACCATAGGAACCCCCCACGGCTACTGCTAGTTGTTGTGGATAGGTTCAGGGGTCTGCAATCCGATAGCTGCCAACCTCTCTGGTTTTTCTGGACTTAGCTAGTATTTTGTTTTTTCCTCCTTCGGTGACTCATCATAACTGACCCTGAGGAAGCAGAGACCCTGCACAGGGGGCATAACTAACCCTGAGGAAGCAGAGACCCTGCACAGGGGGCAGAACTGACCCTGAGGAAGCAGAGACCCTGCACATGGGGGCAGAGGTGACCCAGAGGTGACAGACCATGCACAGGGGGCAGAACTGACCCTGAGGAAGCAGAGACCCTGCACAGGGGGCAGAACTGACCCAGAGGTGACAGACCATGCACAGGGGGCAGAACTGACCCTGAGGAAGCAGAGACCCTGCACAGGGGGCAGAACTGACCCAGAGGTGACAGACCATGCACAGGGGGCAGAACTGACCCTGAGGAAGCAGAGACCCTGCACAGGGGGCAGAACTGACCCTGAGGTGACAG